>NC_080786.1:25745281-26966114 GCF_028018385.1 Neofelis nebulosa | reverse complement strand
AATTCCAGTACGGTTAACATACAGTGTTATATCAGTTTTAGGTGTACACTACAGTGATTCAACAGTTTTATACATTATTTTAGTGCTCATTCTAAGTGTACTTTAATCCCCTTCAGCATATTTCACCCATCTCTCTACCCACCTCCCCTCTTGTAACCATCAGTTCTCTATAGTTAAGAATCTGTTTTTGGTTTGCCTCCTTTTTTTATTTTGTTTCTTAAGTTGCAGATATGAATGAAATCGTATGGTAATTGTCTTTCTCTGGAAGAGTTTATTCTTTGAATTGAGTAGTATTTCCATTGTGTATATTTACCACATCTTTATCCATTCATCTATCAATGGACACTTGGGCTACTTCTATATTTTGGCTATTATAAATAATGCTACAGTAAAAATGGGGCTGCATATATCTTTTTGTATTAGTATTTTCATATTCTTTGGATAAATACCCAGTAGTGCAATTCCTGGACCATAGGGGTAGTTCTATTTTTAATTTTTTGAGGGACCTCCGTACTGTTTTTCACAGTGGCTGCACCAGTTTGTATTCTCACCAACAGTGTATGTGGGTTCCTTTTTTCCACATCTTCACCAACACTTGATGTTTCTTTTGTTTTTGATTTTAGGCATTCTGACTGGTGTGAGGTGATATCTCCTAGTGGTTTTGATTTGTATTTCCCTGGTGATGAGTAGTGATGTTGAGCATCTTTTCATGTGTCTGTTGGCCATCTGTATATCTTCTTTGGTAAAATGTCTATTCATGTCTTCTGCCCATTATTTGTTTTTTTTGTATGTTGAGTTGTGTAAGTTCTTTATATATTTTGGATACTAACCCTTTATTGGATATGTCATTTTAAAATATCTTTTCCCATTCCTGAGGTTGCCTTTTAGTTTTGTTGATTGTTTCCTTTGCTGTGCAGGTGCTTTTTTTTTTTTTTTTTTTTCTTCTTTTTAATGTAGTCCCCATAGTTTATTTTTGCTTTTGTTTCCCTTGCTTCAGGAGACATATCTAGAAAAATGTTGCTATGACCCATGTACAAGAGCTATACTTTGGATCCAAAGACACGAATTAGTTGAAATTAAAAGGACTAAAGAGGGTGTACCATACAAACAGTACCTAAAAGAGGGCTGGAACAGCAATATTAATATTGGAAAAAATAAACCTTAGACAAAAATTGCTACTATAGATAAACAAGGACATTTTATTATGGTAAAAGGGTTAGTGCATCAGGAAAACAAAACAATTGCAAACACATGCACCTGATAATGGATCCCCCAAATGAAGCAAAAGCTGACAGAATTGAAGGGAAAAGTAAGATAATTCCACAATAGTTGAGACTTTAGTACTCTGCTTTCAATATATGTAGATATAGACAGATAGAACAAGTAGGTATAAGATCAGCAACGAAAATAGAAGACTTCATCAACAACATAAACTAATCAGATCTAACAGATTTTAATAGGATACTCTACCCAGCAGTAGCAGAATACAAATTCTTTTCAAGTCCATGTGGAACACTTTCCAGATCAAGCCATGTATGAGGCCGTAAAACAAGTCTCAGTGATTTAAAAGGATAGAAACATACCAACATATATGTTCTTTAACCACAGAGGGATGAAACTAGATACCAGTAACAGGAATTTGAGAAATTGACAAATATGTGGAGATTAAACACCATATGGCTAAATAACCAGTGATTCAAAAGGAAGTTAGAGAATACTTTAAATGAATGAAGATGAAAATACAACATTCAAAACTTATGGAATGCAGCTAAAGGAGTGTTCAGAGAGAAATTTATAGCTGTAAAATCTATATGTAAAAAGAAAGATTTTTTTTTTAATAGTTTATTTTGAGAGAGTACAAGAGTGCACAAGCTTTGGGGAGAAGCAGAGAGAGAGAGAGAGGGAGAGAGAGAATCCCAAGCAGTATCCATGCTGTCAGTGTGGAGCACCGTACGGGGCTTGATCCCATGAACCATGAGATCATGACATGAGCCAAAATCAAGAGTTGGATGCTTAACTGACTGAGCCACCCAGGAACCCACAAAAGAAGAAAGATCTCAAATCAATAACTTAGCCTTAACCTTAGGAAACTAGTTAAAAGAGCAAAGGAAACCCAAAACAAGTAGAAGGAAGGAAATACTAAAGAGGAAATAAATAGAAAATAGAAGAATGAAGGAGAAAAATCAACAAAAGCAAAGGTTCTTTGGAAAGATGAAAACTAACTTCTTCTACAGTAACTAATATAAAAAAGAGAGAGGACTCAAATTACTAAAATTAGGAATGAAAGAGGAGACATTACTACTGATGTGACAATAAACGGAATTATGAATGGAATACTGTGAACAATTGTATGTCAACAAATTCGACAACCTAGATGAAATGGATAAATTCCTAGAGAGACACAAGCTGCCAAAAATGACTTAAGAAATAAGAAATAGAACATCTGTGGGAATGCAAGCTGGTGCATCCACTCTGGAAAACAGTATGGAAGTTCCTCAAAAAACTAAAATAGAACTACCCTACGACCCAGCAATTGCACTACTAGGCATTTATCCGAGGGATATAGGTGTGCTGTTTCACAGGGACATATGCACCCCCATGTTTATAGCAGCACTATCAACAATAGCCAAAGTATGGAAAGAGCCCAAACGTCCATCGATGGATGAATGGATAAAGATGGGGTGTGTGTGTGTGTATATATATGTATACGTATACGTATACGTATATGTATATGTATATATAATGAAGTATTACTCAGTAATCAAAAATAATGAAATCTTGCCATCTGCAACAACATGGGTGGAACTGGAGGGTATTACGCTAAGTGAAATGAGTCCGTCAGAGAAAGACAAAAATCATATGACTTCACTCATATGAGGACTTTAAGAGACAAAACAGATGAACATAAGGGAAGGGAAACACAAATAATGTAAAACAGGGAGGGAGACAAAACAGAAGAGACTCATAAATATGGAGAACAAACTGAGAGTTACTGGAGGGGCTGTGGGAGGGGAGATGGGCTAAATGGGTAAGGGGCACTAAGGAATCTACTCCTGAAATCATTGTTGCACTATATGCTAACTAATTGGGATGTAAATTTAAAAAATAAATAAATAAAACAAGTTTAAAAAAAGAAATAGAAAATCTGAATAGACCTATAATAAAATATTTAATTAGTTATTTAAAAAAAAAATTCCCACAAAGAAAAGCCCAGGAGGATACAGTTTCATAGTGAATTCTACCAAACACTTAATGAAATAACACCCATCTTTCAAAAACTCTTCCAAAAAACAGATGAGGGAACATTTGCTAACTCATTCGATAAGGCCAGTACTATCCTCATGCCATAACCAGACAATTACGTCACGAGAAAACAACAGACCAAGACCCATAGTTAATAGAAGCATAAAAATGCTAAACTAAATACTAGTAAACTGAATCCAGCATATTAAAATGATTATATAACATGACTAAGTTCAGTGTATCCCAAGACTGCAAGCCTTGTGCAACCTACAAAAATCAATTTAGGAATATATCCTATTAATAGAACAAAGGATGAAGATGTCGATCATCTTAACAGAAAGCATTTGACAAAATCTAACCCCCTTTTATGATTAAAAACAATTCAACAAACTAGTTATAGATGACCACAGCTGACATCAAACTTAATGGTGAAAGACTGAAAGCTTTCTCCTTAAGATGAGGAACCAAATAAGGATGTCTGTTCTTGCCACTTCCATCCAGCACCATACTGGAGCTTTTAGAGCAATTAGATAAGGAAAAGAAATGAAAAGCATACAGATTGGAAAGGAAAAAGTAAAACTATCTCGATTTGCGGACAGCATAATCTTGTTTATAGACCATCTTAAGCAATAAAAAGAAAAACTTAATAGAACAAATGAGTTCAGCAAAGTTGCAAAATACAAGATGATGCTGTATTTGTATATACAAAAACCAACTGCATTTCTTTGTGCTAACAATGATTGATCCAAAGGTGAAATTAAGAAAAGAATTCCATTTACAATAGCATCAAAAAGAATAGGAATACATTTATCAAAAAAGTACTGAAAACTATAGTATACTGAAGACCATAAAACATCACTGAAAGAAATTCTAGAAGATCTAAATAAATGGAAAGACAGCCTATGTTCATTTAATGGAATAATGGGATACTTAACATTAAGATAGCAATCCTCCCCAAATTGACCTACAGATTCAATGCAATCCCTGTGAAATTTTCAGTTGTCTTTTTTTTTTACTTTTTGCAGAAATTGACACCCTGCTTCTAAAATTCATAAAGTAATGCAGATGATTTAAATAGCCAAAATACTCTTGAAAGAACCAAGTTGGAAAACTCAGACTTGGAGATTTGCTACAAAGCTACATTAGTCAGGATAGTATTACATAAAGATAAATATAAAAATCAGTGGAACAGAACTGACCTGCAAAAATACATTTATGATCATTGTTTTTTGTCAAGGATGCCAGGACAGTTCTATGGAGGAAAGAATAGCATGAACAAATGGTTCTGGTTATCCATATGCAAAAGGATGAATTTCCGTGAATTTTTTAAAAGGGATCATAGACCTAAATATAAGAGCTAATCTGTAAAATATATGCATGTAACTATTCATGACCTTAGATTAGGCAGGAGTTTCTAAAAAATGACTTCAAAAGCACACGTGACCAAAATAAAAAAAAAGAGACTTCATCAAAATTACAAACATTTGTGCTTCAAAGGACACTGTCAAGAAAGTAAAAGACAAACCACAGAATGAGAGAAATACTTGTAAATATAAATGCAGAGAAAATACAAAGAACTCTTTTAACTCAACAATAAAAGGACAATTAAAAAATAAAGGATTCAAATAGATGTTTCTCCAGTTAGGACCCATAAGTATACAGAAAGCTGCTCCACATGATTAGTCACTAGGGAAATGCAAAACAGAACCACAGTGAGATGCCACTTCACACCCTCTAGAAGGGCTATAATCAAAGACAATAACAAGTGCTGGAGAGGATGTGGAGAAATTGGTACCTTCATACATTATTGGTAGGAATGTAAAATGGTGAGGTAATTGGAAATCAGTTTGACAGTTCCTCAAATGTTAAGCATAGAGTTACCTAATGACCCCTCAATTCCACTCGTAGGCATAAACCCAAGACAGTTGAAAACACTTGTTCACATGAAAATTTGAACATACATGTTTGCAGCAGCATTATTCATAATGGCCAAAAAGTGCAAGCCACAATGTCTATAAGCTGTTGAATGAATAAACAAATGTGGCGTATCCATACAATGGAGTATTATTTAGCCATAAAAAGGAATGAAATGCTGGCACATGCCACAACATGGATAACCTTGCAAAAATATTATGCTAAGGGAAAGAAGCCTGATCCACAGGTCAGCTAGCGTATTGTATGATTCGACTTAAATGAAATTTTGGCAAATTTAGGCAAATCCACAGAGACAGAAAGATTAGTACAGACCTTCCTCAGTTTATGATGGGGTCATGTTCTGATAAAGCCATCATAACTTGAAAATATCATAAGTCAAAAATGCATTCAATATACCTAACCTGCCAAATATCATAGCTTAGCCTCGCATACCTTAAATGTGCTTAGAATTAGAACACTTACATTAGCCTACAGTTAGGCAAAATCATTTTAACATAAAGCCTATTTGATAATACCGTGTTGAATAATCTCATGTAATTTATTGAATACTGAAAGACCAACAGAACGGTTGTAGGGGTTCATAATGGTTGTAAGTGTATCAGGTCTTTTTTAATGTTTGTTTATTTTGAGGTGGAGAGGGGCAGAGAGAGAGGAGAGAGAGAATCCCAAGCAGGATTAGTGTCATCATCGCAGAGCCCAATGCAGGGCTCAATCCCATGAACCATGAGACCATGAGCTGAGCTGAAATCAAGAGTCAGATGCTCAACTGACTGAGCCACCCAGGTGCTCGAGTATATTGGTTTTTTTACCCTCATGGTCACCTGGCAGCCTGGGAGTTGTGGCTTTCCTGCCACTGGTCAGCATCATGAGAAAATCGTATTGCATGTCACTAGCAAGAAAAAGATCAAATTCAAAGTTTGAAGTATGGTTTCATCTGAATGCCTGTTGCTTTCACACCATCATAAAGTAAAAAAATTGTAAGTCACGGATGGTTTACAGTTGCCAGGAGCTGGGGTATAGAGGATGGGGAATGACTGCTGATACGTATGGGGTTTTGGGGGGATTAGATAATGGTAACAGTTATAAAACTTAGTGACTATACTGTCAGTCTTAAAAGAGTGAATTTTATGATAGGTAAATTATATCTCAGTATCAAAAAAGAGGGAGAGAGAGCAAGCAAGCAAGCAAATGCAAGAGACTGAGTAATGCTGGGATTTTTTTCTCTCCCAGCTAGTCCTTGGCTCTCTTTACTCATCTACCATACCGGTTGGGGTCCTGTAGGCACTATGTTTGAGAAGTATGTCCAGACATTTATGTGGAAATGTTTATAGGAGCATTATTCATAGTAGGTAAAAGGCAGAAACAACACAAATGTTCATCAGCTGATAATGGATACACAAAATGTGGTATTCCATACAACGGAATAATAGTTGGCTGTAAAAAGGAATGGGTGAACCTTGAAAACACTATGTTAAGTGAAAGAAGCCAGATATGAAAGGCCATGTAATATAGGACTACATTCATATGGAATCTCCAGAATAGGCAAACTCATAGCAAATTTAAGCAAATTTGTTTCCAGGGGCTGGTGGGAGAGGAAAATGAGGAGTGAATGCTGATGGGTGTGATGTGGATTTCCTTAGGAATGATGAAAATGTTGCAGAATTAGATACTGATCATCTGCAGAATTCTGTTAATATATTGAAAATCACTGAATTATTTACTTTCAAATATTATACTTTATGGTATTTTCTCACAACAAAGCTGTGAATAAGAAAAAGTGAACTAGAGATTAATAAAAAAATACAACATATTCCATATTTATTTAAGAAGCAAATATGAATATATTGTAGTATGCATAGAAAAAAACCCTTTAAAAGGATATATAACAAAAGGTTAGTAGTGTCTCTCTCTGAGTGGTAGAATTATGTTTTTACTTTTCTGTATTCTTTTTTGTATTTAAAAAAAAATTTATTTTGAGAGAGAGAGAGAAAAAAAATGTGGGGAAAGGGCAGAGAAATGGAGAAAGAATCCTAAGCAGGCTCCGCACTGTCAGTGCAGAGCCTGATGCGGGGCTCGATCTCATGAATCGTGAGATCATGACCTGCACCGAAACCAAGAGTTGGACGCTTTACTGACGGAGCCACCCAGGTGCCTCTTTTCTGTATTTTAATAATTTTTTTGTAATATGTATTAGCTTGTATTATAAAATGAAATAAACAGAAAAGACAGAGATGAATACATTTGATGAATTAGGGGCTTGTGATCTTTTAGGAGTATGGCCCCTTAGAGGTAGGTATATGCGCCTTATGAAGCGGGTACTGAGGTACTGAAGGAAGGAATTGGTGATAGTGGGAAATACCCTGTGTAAATGATGTATTCAAGAAGTTTGGCAGTGAATTTGAGAAAAGAGAGTAGACAGCTTGAGAGGTCAGCACGTGTGTGGGAGAAACTGAATATTACAATATTTTACATTTATGAGTGTTTTATGATTTACATATTATTTGAGCTTCACTGTGTTCCAAGTAGAAAAGATAGGGCAGTCCTGTTTTGTGGATGAGTAAACTGAGACACAGAGCAGAGAAGTGGCTTGACCAAGTCTTATGGGTAGTAAGAAGAGGAATTCAGGTCTTTGATCCCAAAGCCATTTCCTGCTGTGTCAGGCTGCATCCTAGGAATTACAGAATTACTGAAGGGTGCAAGAATAGGGTTTAAGGTATTGCAAGAGTGGCAGGAGAACTAGATGAGGACAGTCAAGTATGGGAGCTCCAGAGTGAGAGGAGGATGGGCGGGCCTTATGTGATAGGAGGGAAGTGTGTGGGGATGGCCATTTAAAAATATGAGAAGAAAAGGTGATTTTGTGCCAGTGTTTTTGAGAGGGATTCTTCAGTTATGAGAGCAAGGAGGTGAAACAGACCTCAAAGTAGTACTTTCATTGGCTGATAGCCATGTGGATATTTATTTAATATCAGCATTAATAAATGCTCTTGTGGCCCTTGCAGAAATGTAATCTGTTTTCTTTTGTGCAGATCTATTCTTACATATAGCCGAATTGGAGGACGTGTCAAGACACTTACATTCTGCCAGGGGTCCCACTACTTAGCCATTGCGTCTGACAATGGTGCCGTCCAGCTTCTTGCAATTGAAGCTTCTAAGCTGCCAAAGTCTCCTAAGATTCAACCTCTGCAAAGCAGGTATCGATCTTTTGTGTTTTTTTAAACTGCATTTAGTGCACTAGGGTAATTTAACCCTACCTTGCCAGTGTAGTTTGGATCAACTGAGGACCTATTAGATAGTACTACCTTTTTTTTTTTTAAGCACATGAAATAAATAAAACTGTGTTTCCAGCCCAAATCTGTCACATGTAGTTAATTTCAGAAAACGGTGTCTGCATGTCTTACTTTCTGTCAAAAGGTCAGAAGGGCAACTTTGAACTTGCGGCTCATCTCAGGCTGGAATCTGTTTGAATAACCTAATTATTGGCTACATCTTCTGTTTCAACTATGAAAAGCACAAGTCTGGCTGGCTGATTTTTAGAATGTGAATGTTCTTCATCAAAGAAAACGCAAACGTTGTCAGCATCTTTACTTGGCATTAAATTGTCTGATGTTGATGGGAAATGGAGTGCTGCTTTTAGTCAGCACTGACTTGCTTATCATTTGAAAACAAAATACTGGCTGGTTTTACTTAAGAACTTCCTCACTTCTTACAAATTGTAGTTGCCCACAGATTAAACACATACAAGGTAAGTGATTTTAAAGATAAAGCAGAACAGATTTTCAACTGACGAGTGGGTGCTACGCACTAAGGATTACAAATACAAATAAGATATGTTATGCTCTCTAAGACACTACAGTCTAATGGAAGAGACAGAACAGTTAACAGATGATTTTACTTGCAGTGTGATCATGTGCCAGTGTTACAGGGACAGCTGGAGCCAGCTTGCTGGGGTAGGGAACAAGGCCTGGAGGAGGTGAGACCAGATGTGAGTTAGCCAGCCAAAGCAGGGTGGTTGAGAAGGGCGTGGCAGGCAGGGGGGGTGGATCTCACAGGAAGAAAGCAGAATGAGCAGGTTCTTACAGGTAAGTGGATTGTAAGGTATGGCCATTGGGTAGCTGAAGAAGAAAAGGATGTATGTTGGATCATCTAGGACTTTATTGTTTTATTGTTTGCTTATAATTTTGTTTTGCCTTTGCACTTAAAAATGTGTATTATTTTTAACACATTCACCGAACAGATGTGGGCAGCTCTCGTCTAGGACATATTATATATTGTCTTTAACTAAACAACCACCTGCCAGTTTTCTTTAAAACTGTTTCAGCAGAGGATGGCTGTACAGCAGTGTACCTATTGAGATCCATGTAAATTAACAAAGAGCTGTTGGCAGATTGTGTTGTGTGATGACTGTGCTGGCAGGACACACACAGAGACATGCGCACTCCTTCCACAGGTGCCACTCAGCCGACAGCACTTTTCACTGTGAATGTTACTGTCTTAACCCTGAGCAAACATGGACGACACAGATTGGGAGACTGTGCCAGAATGTTTAGATTTCAGTCTGCCTGGCAGCAGTTGCTCCAAAGAAACCTAGCCATGAATTTTTTTTTTCCCCCCTTCGGTTTGCTTCATTCAGTCAGATCTGTTGTCATGGCTTTTAATAATTAGGATTTATAGCACCTTTTCACATTTTATTTGGCATTTGGACTTTTCATCATCCCTCCAGCGGAAGTATTAGAATGTTTAAGTTGTTTATCTAAGACACAGAGGTCAGCAAACTGTAGCCTGCAGTATGGCCCATAGCTAAGAATACTTTTTGCATTTTCAAAAGATTGTAAAAAAAAAATAAATATGCAGTAGAGATATGTGACTTGCGAAGCCTAAAATATTTACTATTTGGCTCATTACAGAAAATGTTTGCTGACTCCCGATCCAAGAGATAAAACTAAAATAGTGTATGCTGCAAAAGCCTGATATGTACCGATCAGGGAGGCTGGCCAGTGTGTTTATTATATTCTTTTTAGCTTAAAAATGCCTTAGCTTGAAAAAATAGATACACCCATATAATGGAACAGTACATTAAAAAAAAAAAAAAGGAATTTGATATTATCAGTAATGAAAGGAATAAATTATGGAATCATGCAACAACCAATGCATCCTAAATCCTTTTTGCTAATGAAAGAAGTCAGACCCAAAAGGCTATTTTTTGTATGTTTCCAACTTTTTGTGATATTCTGGAAACCATAAAATTATAGGGAAGAAATGAGATTAGTAGTAGTCACAGGTTGGGAATGGGGTAGGAGCTGACTACAAAGGGGCCTGCACAAGATAATTTTTGGCCTGTGGACTTGTTCTCTGTGGTTCTGTGGTAGAAGGTACATGGCTATGCATTTGTCATTATGCACAGAACTCTGTATCACAAAGAGTGAATTTTACTGTATGTAAGTTATAAAAAAAAAAAAAAAGTCAACCCGATATAGGAGGAAAGGTAGAATGCTATGATAAATCAGTCTCATTGTATACAGATGAATCCTATAGTCACAGTGAAGACTGGGCAATAAAGGAGCCAACCTAATATCTTTGGAAAAAGTGGTTCAGTTGGATACTGCAAGGCTAATGACCAAAGGAACTGAACTCAGACACTGTGTTCTAGTTGGCTTTCACAGGAGTGTGTTTTATCGATTCCAAACCTACTTAGTTGTATACTAAGGTTATAAATAAGAAAAGGGAGATGGCTAGAATGAACTCTGGTGCTGGATAGATATCAATCTGGATTCAGTGTGAGTATGAACTCAGGATATATGTATATGCATGTGTGTGTGTGTGTGTTTGTATACATATGTACACATACACATAAAAAGATATAGAAGTACACATATGCATGTTGGTATGAGGTATAGTATACATATTAAGAGACTCGAGCAGGGACACGTCCCCATAGCAGTGAGCACTTAGCACGCAGACCTTGGTTTTTAAATACTATTTTTCCATAAAAGGAACCAGGGTTCCTTGCAGAACTGGTTGCCCAGAGCTGGGGCAGTGAATACGCAGGATGAATCTTGTGCTGCCAGAAAGTTAGGAATTGGTTCAAAAAAGCACATTGAAAGGGCATTGGGACCAACCTGAGAGAGTTTCCTGTGGCCAGAGTTGGAACAACTTGAACAACAAAGCAGATAACAATAGTATTGGGTTACAGCTCACAGGATAAAATAAATGTGTATGAGCCCATACTGATAATAAATAAGTAAATAAATAATGGGAAAGAAATGACAGTTCTTTATAGAAAAATTCTAATCAATAAGTATAGAAGGAATGAGGGACATAGTCACCATTAGAACACCATAGATATGGTCTATCAATGGATCCTAAAATGTGTGGACAAAATTTTAAGCAGAAACAGGATTTTTACACTGTCTCAGAAGTATTTTTTTTAAAGATTGAGTAGTTATAGATGGAAAATAATTTTATGGTGGAGAATCCTGGCAGATAGTACCTTAGTCAAATGATCAAGGTACTATTAATTAACTAATTAATATCAGGTACTTGCTCATACGTGCACTGAGAAGGATGTTATTTCATGGTCTCCTTCCCAATAAGGTATAAACTGAGTCTGTTTGTGAGAACACGAGGCAAACTCAAATGGAGCAACACTCTATAACATAACCTATAGTCTTCAAAAATATCAGAATCATGAAAGATAAAGACTGAAGGTCAGATTGAAAAAGACATGACAACTCAATGCCATGTGGTATCTTGTTTTGGATCCCAGAACAGTAAAAGGACACAAGTGGAAACTAATAAAAATCCGAATATGTTCTGTATTTTACTAGTATTGTACTAAGATTAATTTCTTAGTTTCGATAAATGTTCTGTGGTTATGTAAGGTGTTAACACGAGGGGAAAATGGGTGAAGGATACACAGGAATTTTCTGTACTATTTTTGCAACTCTTCTGTAAGTCCGAAGTTATTTTTAAAAATGCCTCGGGGCGCCTGGGTGGCTCAGTCGTTTGAGCGTCCGATCTGGGCTCAGGTCATGATCTCACAGTCTGTGAGTTCGAGCCCCGCATCGGGCCTTGTGCTGACAGCTCAGGGCCTGGAGCCCGCTTCGGATTCTGTGTCTCCCATTCTCTCTGCCCTACCCTGCTCATGCTCTGTCTCTGTCTCAAAAATAAACATACATTAAAAAATGCCTCAGGCATCATTGGCTTGATGGATCAGAGTTATTTCTTGACTATGCTTAGAATAAATTCATCTTAAATGGAGGCCGGTGTTATGTTTTCAGTGACTGGAAAAGTTTTTGCCTTTTGCTTTGTGTATTTCTTTAGAATGCTAGACCAGAAGGATGATGGCTGTGTCGTGGATATGCATCACTTCAACTCTGGGGCACAGTCTGTTCTGGCCTATGCCACTGTGAATGGCTCTCTCGTTGGTTGGGACCTCCGGTCTTCAAGCAATGCATGGACTCTGAAGCACGATCTGAAGTCAGGCCTCATCACTTCCTTTGCTGTGGACATCCACCAGTGTTGGCTCTGCATTGGTGAGCTGACTTTGAAGTCATTGACTGGGTTGTGAATGCCACTAAGGTCTGGAATTGCCTTCTTGTGAAAGTTTTTTTCCTTTTTCTGCACTGGTAATTTTTTCCCATCTCCTTTTTTGAATGATTATTATGTTATAATCTTTTGAAATTTAATTTTTTTCCATTAAAAATCAGATTTGAAAGAGTGATAGCAGTATCTCAATGCATGCACATTTCCTTTTTCTCTTTGTTCTTAAATGAGCCTCTTTACTTTATAATCATTATAGTGATCAGATTTGCTGGCATTCTGTTATCCTGCCAGGGAAGCAGCAGGCTTGGTTTATGCATGAGAGCATTTGAGTTCGGTCAGACTCCGTTTCAAATTCCAATAACCCCAGGCAAGCCGCACAACTCTCTGAGTTTCAGGAGCCTCATCTTCAAATGGGCTAATCCATTCAAGGGCTGCTTTGAGGATTTAATGAGGTAAAAGCATCCATTACGGGGCCTGGTACTGGAGAAGAGCTAAGCACTGGTTTCTTGCCTTATTCCTCTTTGCCCTCCTTTTCTCGGAGGTGAAGGTGTACCATGTGATCTTGCTGACTGCTTTCCTCTGTTTTAGTTTCACGTTTTGCCCCATAGGGCTTTGAACCTGCCCCTTGAAAATGTATCACATCTTATTTTCTCCCACTTGGCACTCTTTCTGAAGAATTATAATCTGTTGTCCTTGAATTTTGGTTTCTAGATTCCCTGAATGACATTAGGAAATTGTTAAGTATATGCCCTCTCCTTTTTAATATATAGTTTATGTGGAATACATTGTGTTTGCCTTTTGTGTGAGTAAACTGCACAGGTGCAGGAGGATGTGACGCCAGGCCCACAAAAGTAGATATGAAACTGCACAAATTAGTAAATGGCAATGATGGCTCTCAGGTACCCTGATCAGCTTTGAGCCAACACAGCCTGTGGCTGTTGGAGCCATTGTCCTGGAGTGGGGCAGGGTGACCGAGGAACCCTGTCGTCCTGCGTCTTTTTCTGATCCCAGTATCTCTGCTAGAATTGGAGACCAGTCCAAGACGACGCTGTGTGGCTCTGTCGGGACCAGCTGTTCAGTGTCAGCGTTGGCATTATTCTTTTGGGATGGGGGGGCTTCTCTGTGGGGTTGGTCATGGGCAGATGTGCAGGTACTGACCACCCCAGTGTCTGCTGTGATTGGATACCCATACCTGGTTCCAGAATGTTTTGGAGACAAGGGCACGGGGAAATGATTGAAATGTGATGATAGCTACAGAGCTGCAGCCCCTGTGGGGTTGGTTAAGTGGTCACTGAATGCCAGTAAAACATCTTCGGTGATTTAAGGCATTCTGCACGTTTTGACCTATCAAATTCAGTTTATGTCTTCTCTAGACCTTTGGTTTTTTTGTGAGTGCCTTTGGCAATTAATACCAGTGTAATAATCATTCATTTTCAGCTTACGTTTAGTAGCATTGTGATGAGCACTTCACATCTGTATTTAACAACTAGGAAGTGCTCTTTGACACCAGGGAGATAGCTTGACAGATAGATGAGAAGAATGAATAAAATACATTCACACAAAGCTAATGCTATTTGTTGTTTGTATAAATGCAGCTTGATGTACTTTAAGCATTAGATGGTAATCTTTTTGACTTTTTTTTCCCTTTAAGGTACAAGCAGTGGTACCATGGCTTGCTGGGACATGAGGTTCCAGTTGCCAATTTCCAGCCACTGTCACCCCTTCAGGGCTCGAATCAGACGCCTCTCAATGCACCCTCTGTATCAGTCCTGGGTGATTGCAGGTAAAATGGAGAGGGCTGGCTTTGAGGTGTTGGGGGATTTTTAAAGAAAGTACATAATACCCTGCTGCGACGACTCATGTTCTCAGAGTTTTAATGTTATGTATGAACCAAATGCTTGATTCTGTTTTGTTCTGATTATGGAAGTTCCCACCACTGCTATCTCACTGTCATTTCTTATTTATGATCTTTAAAAATGACCTCATTAATCACCACCATCACCTACCGTCTGCCACTGTTTCCCCTCTCATTTGTTTTCTTTCTCCCATGTTTTTGTTAATATTTTGCCACCACCTTCCTAGAAATCTAAGTTAGAAACCTTGACTCATCCTTGTCTGTTGCCAATTCTTGTTGATGTGTTTCTTGCCAGCTTCCCTTCCCTACCCTTACCAGGCATTCTCCTAGTAAGAACTGGAGATAAAACATGTGAAGCACACAGTCTGGCACACATGTAGTGCTTGATAAATAGTAGCTCGTTATGCTTATGCCTTCTCCTTGGTCGTCTTGCATGCAGGCTCTCCCCGGTCCCTTCTCATACACGTAGTCCGACTCATATACTGCTGCTGTTGGTGGCCATTACTCTGCTCGCCTCTTACCTGACTCATTGGTCAGTTGATAGTTTTCTCTTTCTGAAATAGTTCACTTACCTGACTTCAGGGACATCACTTTCTGATTCCACCTTATCTTCCTTCTGACTTTTAAATCATGCCCTACCTCACCTGCCTTAGGGCTCAGTCTTTGGTCCTTAACCCTTCTACACTGATTTCGTCCCATGCTTTAAATACCACATTTATTCAGATTTTTATAGCTACTTAAAATGTTCAGAATCTGACCACTTTTTGCTGTTTCCATCACAGTCTCTCTCATCCCAGCCACCATAACCTCTTGTCCCTATTAATGCAGTATCCTTGTAACTCCCTGCTTTAATCCTTACTTCTTCAAGACTGTTCTTTCTGCTACTCAGTACCTTCCCATTCCAGGTTACAGCCAGACTCCTCATGGGGATCTGCCCCTGCTACCTCTCTGACCTTCTTTATCGGTCAGGGTTCCAGCAGAAATCAGATGGCATACCCAGCGTAGGATGATTTGAGGATTTATCTTCAGAGGAACTGTTGATGAATGTGTGGGTGTAGGGGCATCATAAAAGCACAATGAAATAGGGCTAGTGCCAGCAGGAGGGGAGGGGATGGTTACTGGAGTTTGGAAAGAAGATGAATAGAGAAGGCCACCGTGAGAGGAGCAGGGATTTTGATGTTGGAGTTTGGAAAGAAGATAAATAGAGAAGGCCACCTTGAGAGGAGCAGGGATTTTGATGGGAGCGACACAACCAGCCTGAGCTGGGACATGCTTCTATCTATCTCTTTGGTCTCCTGCTGGGGCTTCCATAGGCCTGTATTTGTTTCCTACGACCATTTTATTCTTATGTGTAATAAATTACCACAAAGTTGGTAGCTTAAAACAATACACATTTGTTCTACAACCATTCCAGAGGCCAGAAGTTTGAAATGAGTTTTGCTAAGCCGAGTCCAAGGTGGCAGCAGGGTCACATTACCTCTGCAGGACCCAGGGGAGAGTCCATTCCCTTTCTTTTCCTGCTTCTGGAGCTGCTTGCCTTGGCTTGTGGGCCCTTCTTCCATCTTCAGAGCCACCACTGTAGCACCTTGCTCCATTGTCCTGTTGCCTTCTGCTGTCAAGCCTGCCTCCTTCTTACGACACTGTGATTGTATGCAGGGCTCCCCTGGATAATCCAGGAAAATCCCATCTCAAGGCCCTTAATCATCTCTGCAATGTCACTTTACCGTATAACGTAACATTCACAGTTTCCGGAGATGAGGACGTACTTATTTTAGGGGCTGTTAGTTTACCACAGGCCAAACCCATGTAGAAGCCCGAGGGCAAAGGAGCCTGTCCATGTGGCACACACGGGTCAGCCTGGCAGCGGGGAGTGGAACGTGCCAGCCCTATGGGCCTTTTCCTCCTCCCCCAGGCCCAGTCGGCCCCAGCCACATGGGCTTTCGGGCTTTCTCCTCGAACTAGACACATTCCTGATGCAGGGCCTTGCACTTTCTTGGTTTATTGCCCCCATTAGAATGTAAGTTCTATAAAACGGTATTTTTTCCATTGTTTGCCTCATTTTCCTGAGCATGTAGGCCAGCGACTAGCTCATAGTAAGTATTTTTGCTTCAGTAAATATTAATGAAGGAATGAAGCCTGAGGTGTTATCACTCGCCCTGCTCAAAATAATGTCTTTCTCAGGCTTGCTGTTGCCTTTTTCTATAATCTTCCCCTGCCTTCATTTCCCACTCCTCCCTGTCACGGATTTGCTTCAGTCACACTGATTACTCATTTTCCCAGATGCCCAGAAACTGGAATGAGCAAAAACAAAACATTCTTTCTGCCTGAAATGACTTACCTGTATGCCACTCATATCTGCTCGGCTTTACTTTTCTTTCAGTCCCAGAGGAAACCTCTCCATGAGTCACATTGATGCTTACCCACTGGATGGGATCTTTTCCTTTCCTTGAGTTCAGGTGGAATTTTGCAGTTGTTTTTGCTCTCATTGTCTATACATTTTTCCTCTGCTTCTAGACTGTAGGTTTCTTGAGGGTAGAATCTTTACGATTCACCTTTCTGCCCCACAATTCTTTTCACTGTGCTGTATGCCAGTAAATATTTATTAGTAGTTTATTAAAGGACGTCTTTTTTTGCACTCCAGTCTGGTGACAGGGTCACAGTATTATTTAAAAGTAGTCGTAGTGAGCATTTTTTGCAGGATGAGAAAAAATGGAAATAGGCACAGGCTGAGTTGGATTATCTACCAAGATGTGAAAGTTCTCAGAGTGGGCTTGTGGTGTGAGTAACCGTTCTGGCCTGTGCTTCCCTTAGCCGTGCAGGGCAACAATGAGGTGTCCATGTGGGACATGGAGACTGGCGACAGAAGATTCATGCTCTGGGCCTGCAATGCACCACCACTCTCTGAGTCACAGGTTTGTCTCCGGTTTTCATTAGGCCAATCGAATTTCCCCCGTTACAGGCATTTTCAGACACTCTACCAAACCTGGTATCTGTTGGGCTTTTGGGTTGTGTTTTAAATTATATCAAGTGGCTATTGCCGCATCGAGGCTTTCCAATTCCTCAGGCTCACCAATGTCTGGGTGTTTTGGTTGCTGGTACCAGGAGGTTTGTGATGTGTCTGTGGAAGCCCGGTAAAAACCTGGGTTAACTGGAACATGACCATCTTACATACACTTTTAACTGTCATGCTACCACCATGGGTGCTTCACTGGGACAAAAGGTGGGAGAGGTTCATTTCGTCTTTGGTTGGAGTCCTTCTCCCAAATAGGCAGTTTTCAGAGGCTCAACAGGTTTTGCCTCTTTATTCAGAATGATATAAAGCCAATGCACTTAAAGAAGATATGCATAAATGGTCTCTCATTTCTTCAGTTAACCAGGTGCCTAGCAGCCACTGCCACTCGACTTGTTACTAGAAATGACACCATTTATGGAATACACTGCTATCTTTAATTTGATTCCTGTTTCTTTCTTTTAAGCCTGTTCCTCACAGTGTCCATGGTATCTATTGTAGTCCTGCAGATGGAAATCCCATCCTACTAACGGCTGGCTCAGACATGAAAATAAGGTACAGTGTCTGATAAGTGTACCTAGTTAGGTATCCTTTAAAAGGAGAAGGATAATAAAATGTGGATGGATACTGTGGTTAATACTAGGGTGGTTATTCTAGATACTTGCAATGTTGTCATGTTTAATATCCTCCATATCTTGCACAGATAGCTATTAATACTTCATTTGTACCTAATTTTAGTCTATGCTAGGAAAATCTCTTTTCCTAAGGCAAAAGAAAATAAGTCATGCATTGATGAATGTAAGCTAATGACCATTACTTCCTCCCTCCGTCCTGAGATTATCAGCACTTACTTCCTCTTCCCTAGGTTTTGGGACTTGGCTTACCCAGAGCGGTCCTACATTGTTGCCGGAGGTACTAGTTCCTCGTCTGTGTCCTACTCTAGGAAAATAATTGAAGGCACTGAAGTCGTCCAGGTACAAGCAGTCTTGTTTTCTCTCAATTTCTATAGGCACACAAATGACTTTGGCCAAGAGTGGCAGTATTTAAGAAGAACATTTATTTTCTTTGGGCTTTTCTGTGATTTTTAAATTAACTTTTATTAAGGTAAATAAACATATAAAGGGCACACACATAAGTACCTAGCTCGAAGCAAGCACTTTATACGCTTGCTCAGTCCTTACAACAATTTATAAGGAAATACCTTTATTAGAAAGTTCAGCACCATGAAGTAACTTGTCTGAGATCATCCAGGTAGTAGGCAGCAAAGCTGGGGATTCAGACCTGGCTGTTGGAACTCCAAATCTTGTGTTCTTGAGTTGGGTAAAAACTTCAAAGGAGGTAACATACCTGAAAGTGCCTGGGTCCTAGAAGGTGCTCAGTAAATGAATGAAAGCTTCCTTTATGACAGATACATATTTACATCCACCCCTCTATTATATACTTTCTCTTATTTCTTTTGATGGTGGCAAAAGGTAATATGCACAGATTATTGATTGGCCTCTTTGTAAGCCACTACTCATGGGAAACAGAAGGTCATTTGGACTCTCTTTACTCCTTGTCTTTGTGAAGGGAGGACTACCTCATAGGAAGTTTTAACTTTAAAGACAACCACTACCTGTCTCAGAAGAACAATATTCATAACAGGTACAGTGTGGTACAGGCTTTTAACTTCTGGCTTTCTCCTTGACTTTTAACCATGAAACAGGAGATTCAGAATAAGCAGAAGATGGGACCAAGCGATGACACCCCTCGGAGGGGCCCAGAGTCTCTGCCTGTGGGACACCACGATATCATCACGGACATCGCCACCTTCCAGACAACACAGGGCTTCATTGTAACTGCTTCTAGAGATGGAATTGTTAAGGTGTGGAAATGAAAACTTAGTGGTCTGTATAATTTGTAATAAAGTTATAAGTTTACTGTAACTTGAGAGCAAAGGTATTTTTAGAGGACAGAAGTGAGATTCATTTCTTTCATTTTCAAAATTATGTCTCTATATAATACTGTCTCATGATTAAACAGATCCCATCCAAGGTGGTTAAGAAGGTTGCACTCAACCAATGTACTTACACATTATCTCTGCAAGAATCAGCCAGACAACAGTATCTAGGACTTCCTACTGTATATGTCACAGAGGTGAGGAATTTAAAATGCTAAGACTTCTATGATCTAAGTTTGTACTAAAAAAGATGGGTCATAAGCTGTAATAATGTAAACACATTTTTGCTATTAAAACTGCTATTCAAACCAGCCAATAAAATGTATTCAAGCATCTTAAGAGTTTTTTGTGTTTTTTTGGTGTTTTTAACAGTAAACTTTAGCAGAAGAATAAACTCTCCAGCAGCATTTGTTCTCAAGAAATAAGGCACTCAATGTCACAAAGAATCGGCAACAGAACTAGGCCTTATGCCCACATTTCTGGACTCTCAGTATTTTGTCCTTTCTGCTTTATCATATCTTTCTTCCTGTTTTACAGTCTGCCTTATTATTTAGCACTAGAACTGATCTCCTGTGTATCACCCCTAGAAGAATGGTTCTCCTTGGCCATCATTACTATTTTTTATAGGCTTTAGTATAAATTCTGAAAGTTGGCCCTTCGGCTTGCTTTTATCCAGTGTCAATTATTTATTAAATGCATGAAAAAGAAAGAAAAATGAAAGGATTAAGTTAAAGACATGCCAAAAATCTGTACTTCCAGAAAAAGACCAAAATTGGTCTTTCCCGCAAAAATAAACCCTTCAAGCTTATCACTTATTATTTGTACATGAACTTAATTCTCTACATTTAACTGTCCTCCATTTGCAGAAGGGTTTATGCTGTTTGAAATTAGTTACATGAGTCTGTAAACCAAAAAGTAAATAATCTGACTCAGGGGAAAATACTACTTAAATACTTCAAAAACTTAATTTTCTGTAATTATATGATTCAGTTATGGTACATGACAGTGCATAGGTATGGCTCCATGATTCAGTGCACTTGGTTTTGTTGTTTACCTGTCTAAACTCATCAGAAAACCCTGTCATTCACAAAGGTCTGAGGAGTCTGGATGTCAATGAGGCCTTATAGCCTAGGGGAACAGGATTTGCAAATTTGACATTGTCATGTTACATTGCCTCTGTTTCTCTTCACGTCTGTTAAGACCGTATCTGTGGGGTTTCTAGATTTAATGTCTGCAGAGGTTGGGGGACACTTGTTTGAGCTGAGAAGGGCTTCAAGCCTGGAGACATTAGTGAAGCCACACCACTGATAAACCTTCTGAGGGGAAGAATGGAGTGGGCCGATGGAGATGTAGTCCTTTCCCCCCCTGATCTTGCCACCATCCATTCTTCTTCACGCTTCAATTCTCCCCTTAAAAAAAGGGGTCATTTGGTTGAATTGTTACTGTTACAATCTGATGCCACATTGAAGTTGCATCTTTTTTTCGACTTTTTTTTTAATGTTTGACTCAGAGCTCAAGTACAGAGATAATAGGAGGCATGTCTTTTAGAGTCAATTAGTTTACATGTTTAAACCAAGAAGGACCACTGCTTATTGAGTCTTGGTTTCAATAGGGTTTTATTTAGGGGCGCCTGGGTGGCTCAGTCAGTTCAGCACCCGACTTGGGCTCAGGTCATGATCTCACAATCTGTGGGTTCGAGCCCCGCATCAGGCTCTGTGCTGACAGCTCAGAGCCTGGAACCCGCTTCAGATTCTGTCTCCCTCTCTCTCTTCTCCTCCCCTGCTCACGCTTTGTCTCTCAAAAATGAGTAAGTGTAAAAAAAAAAAAAAACAAAATAAATAGGGTTTTATTTTTGCAGCTTTTCCCTTTTAGGAGAAAGAGGTGAATCATGGAAAATGTTTTTTTTTTTAAGGAATTTTTTAAAAAGGAACTTAATATTTATAGTATGTTTTAGATCCTTCATCTATTAAGGATTAAAAAGACCCAAACTGCTAAAATAATCTCAATTACCAAGGGCAAAATTTTTTGGTGTATTTTACTTACCAATGCAGAAAAAAATAGACAAATACATATTAAAAGTATTTCTAGCAGTAAATAGCAGTTTTTGCTTAATCCAAAGTTAACCAGAAAAATCCCTTTTAAAATACCTTTTAAATATTGCTCATCAATTTGCTCTACTTGAAACATAAATTTTTCCTAAACTCCGAAGCACCACTTAGGATATGAAGAAACGTGATGTGCTCTATTCTTCTCTATTTCCTGAGTATGAATGTGACATTTTAACTCCTTCCCCTCTGAAGACATTGGGAGCTATCTCTATGGAATTGCCTGAGTACGGATGGCAGAAGTGGTTTTAAAACACAACGTAGGTGACCCTTCTTTCCTAGCTTTTATGAAGAGCGATACGGAAAAGAAAATCACCTACTGGTCTTAGGTGTCGGTAGCCATCTGGCCCCTGCATCCAAGCAAAGTCTCCCCCCCGAAGAGAGGTTCTGTCAAGCAGGGCCATAGTTACCAATGCTGGAGCCAGCTCTGAGAATTCGAGGTAAGGTCCAAAACATTGTGTCTCAAATAATGCTACTCTGGCATTTAGTTGTTGGAAATATTAGCCCTTCATAAAGGTTAAGAGTTAGTTATGTGATCTTGATGGGGGGTGAGGCAGGAGCAAGCTGTCAGAATGCTACTAGACGCTAGGCACTTGCAAGACCCTTCCTGCTTTAACTTACTCTAATCTCTTTACATCTCTGCAGCCCCGGATGGATTTGTGGCTTAAAACATGAACAACTTTATCTTTTCCAAACTCCGTATGTATTTAAGACTCTAGATCTCGGTCAGTCCTGTTTGGTACTATTCACCATTGACTAAATAGCTACCTGATGGGTAAAAGTAACTCAGCTTCACCTATGACAAGTTGTCTTGACTCTTCTTGCCTAAAGAATATAGAGATTAGTAAAGAATAATATATGACAATAATGGTAAAGAATAAAAGTCCATAAAAATGGCCAGGCACGAGGCTCTATATCATAAGGGAACTTCCAGCTCAAAAGCAATTATTTATGTTTTGGGGGAATTCACAAGTTTCTCAGTGAGTTAAGGAGGAGTTGGAGCAGAGAAAATGACTCTGCTTCTTCTCTGTCCCTGCAAACTACTGCAAAAGGTGGGAGGAGACCTGCCAGCACAAGCCTATCAGAAGGTTAGCCATTCTACACAGAGACAGTGGTGTATTTAAATGGCATCACGGGAAGTCAAATTATCAAAACTGACACAGAAGCATCGATTTCGAAATGTAAATGTTGGGGTCTCTCAGAACGTTAACCTTTGGTTAAACAGACGAGCCTTTAACAGTACTAAATAGAAAACAAAATCTTGGTTTGAAGAAAGTGGACTGAACAGAGACCTGCAATCAAAAGAATTAACATTGGCTCCTATATATATGTTTAAATTTTACCTTCAAATTATGTCTCTATTAGACTTTTCAGAACATTTCTTTCATTGTTCCATCTTTTAATAAGTTCTTGAAAGTATCAGAGTGCTGGAATTGTCAGGAATGCTCAAAGAAATGGACAAGAAACGAATGCCAGGGGTCAAGCTGCCTGATAATCTACAATCTGTGTTTTGTCCAGCCCTCCAGAGTGGACCTCTGGATATGGCTGGATATCCAAATAAAAGTTGTCCATAGTTAATGGCAGTGAACTGAGTTACTCAAGACCAGAGGCTTACCATCCTTTCAAAGGCTAAATCCTTCAAGCACTTCCTTTATCATTGTTGTCTTGGAGCAGTTTTTATCACCTTTCTTCCATTTTTAAAGGTATGGGGTGTGTTTCTGATAAGATTTTGAACAGTATCGTCTCTGCTGCCTCTTGCTACTCTTGAAAGGTATTTTTTGTCTTGAAAGAATCTGGCTCTCTGCAATGCATCCCTGAGAGCAGCTTTATGTGGTCCAAAAACAAAGCTGTACAACGAAAGAAGAGAAACATCATAGAAGATAAATGCCATTTCTGCTTTAATAGACTATGTTAATTCCATCTTCCTCAATGTTGTCATCTCCTTCCTTGCTACACCCTCCCTTCAGGGTAGTTTTATTAAGACTATGAAACTGAAGACTTACACTGGGCAGATCTAACAGAAGCTGAGAATAAGACAGGAGACATTTGGTCACAGTATCAAGATCATTTCAACAGCAAAGTTTCTTCTTTATAGAACATGTTCCACCCAGAACTTCATATGGCTGGTTCCTGATTATTCAGATTTGAAGTCAAATGGTACCTCATTAGAGATGACCGTATCTATAGTTCTTCTCCCAGTCTGCAGTCTTCTCGATGCCCAGCACAATATGCTCACTTTTTTCATAACACATCACTGAGTATTTATTTATTTATAAATTTCTTTGTGATGTATTCTCCTCTATTCTACCTGCCCAGGCAGAAAATTTCACAAGACCATGTCATGTAATCCTAGCAATCCCAGGAACCTTAGAAGGGCATATAGTGGATACTCAATAAACATTTATCTAATGGAAACATGAATGAATGCCACTCCTTTCTTCCCTCCCTCCTATCCAACCATTCTTCACTTCTTCCATCTGTTCATCCATCCATCCATCCATCCATCCAAATGTTGACTCTCTATGGAAGGCACTGTTACATATAATGGGAGACATAAAAATTATGCCCAGTCTGACAGGCACATAAAGAGTTTGGGGGTCATGAATATTTCAACAGAAAAGGACAGCTGGGGTCAGACTCTGGAAGGCCTTGAATGCCAGATTGAGAGGTCAAGGAATCACAGAAGCCAAATACTACAATTCTAACCTATTCAATAAAACCGTGCTGGTGGAAATGTCCTATAATCTTCACTGGCCAGTATGGCAGCCAATAGCCACATATGTTTACTGAGCACTTGAAATGTGGCATGACTGAGGAACTCAATTTATAATTTCATTTAATTGAAAGCTAGTGGTTACTGTATTGGACAGCTCAGGAAGGGAGGCATTTCAGGCAACCTTATTTTACAGGGAGGTGTTGGAAAGAACTTTAGATCCATAAACATCTTATATTCCAGCCCCTCTACTTACTGGCTGAGTAGCTCTGAGAAAATCATTTAACTAGAGTGATTCTTGTTTCCTCAGGTGTAGAATGGGAATAAAAACAACCTATGTTGTGAGCAACATTTGAAGTTCTCTAGACTAGTTACCATGGTGCTCTGGTGATTACAGATGAGGAAATAGCACATACAGAGGTAAACATCAGGGACAGAACTGAGACTAACCCAACCGTCTGATAGTAAGAGCTTTGTGTTACTTCCAGTGAACCAGGTTTTAATTTGAGATACTATGGAAAACTATCAAGGTATTTGGAATAAGAAAGTGAAATGAAAAATGTCATGCTATCAGGAGCATCTGGATATGGGTGCAGAACCACAGGAAAGCAGATGGCCTGGGGCAGGTTGGACAGCTAAGAAGGTAGGAGGAGCTTGGCCCATACATTCTTTGTAAATATTTTTAGAATGAATGTGTGAGAGCCTGGTAGCGTAAGATGAGAAGGCTTATCAGTACCTATAAGCCTCACAAATTTGCTGTATTGTGGTCAAGGGAAAAGTCAAGAGAACTCTAAAACATTGAAATCGGGAAAACAGTACCAGTATTCACTATAAGTACCATTACTTCATATTTGGATTTTTCTGCTTTCATCAGCTTTAATCTGATCTCTCATGAAAACAAAAATATTTAGAAAATGAGTCAGCAAAAGACAAAGAATTTAAAATTACTACACTTCTCTGCCTCACACACACATGCATGCATGCATATGTGCACACCCTTCCGTCTTCCCCCTCCCCATATTCTTGCCTCTATAATGAGAGAAGTGAAAGAGACATTAAACCAACAGAGAACCATGCCATTATATACTCTATGTCTGGGCTTCTGAAACTCCAATCCCAAAGTGTATCTCCATTCACTTCCGTCAGTGCTATTAGGAATGTAACAAGCTGATCAGCAAACTTCTCCCAGTTACCAAGAAAGCTAAATTTTAGTGCAAATACAGTTTTCTCACACCTTCTCCCACTTTTGCTCTTCTATTTTCTTAATTCCAGAACCAAATATTAGGAGCTCAAATTCTCCAAAGTCTTAATTGTCTATATGCACAGAACATCTCTACCAATCATGGAGTATGTATTCTTCTGAGTCTGGAGCACACTGTTTTTGTGTCTCGGGTTTATTTTACCTACACTGGTCTCTCCACCCCTCCGCCAACTTCCCCTTTCCATTGGATCCTTTCTATGGTAAGTTATCTTTCTTTCATCCTTCTTCCTCATTAAGAAAAAGCTGTTAAATTGCTGCTTCTATAGCATGACATTGCTATCTTTTTTCCTTCCTCCAATACTTTTATTCTCAAAAGTGTTGAACATGATAAATACTATATCTCTGAATTTTTTTCCCCACAGTTGTACACAGGAGCTTGTATTTGATAAGCATCTGTTAAGAATCATTTGATTACCCTGTTTGGGAATCAGAATTTCTGGTTTTCCTTTTACTCCGTATTATTGAGATGCTTCTTTACCGATTGGTAACTCCACAACAGGCAGTCAAGGTAAGAAACAGGAATGAAATGCAGCCAATCATTTTGCATCTTGTGCCCAACTCCAGTAAAGCTTGTGGAAACGTGGCGGCTGGACAAAATGAGGTGGGTAGTACTAACTGGAGATTTCAGTTCTCTGTGATCACAGATTCCTCCATCTACGCAGATAATCGGGAGTCAGCTATGCTAAATTTACTAGTTGACTCGATGTGCTGGAGTAGAAACCACAGACAAGACTGCTTCTATTTCCAGACACTTTTTTTAATGCGCATCTTGTGTGTCTAGAACACAGATTTTGGAAGGCAGAATTACGACAGATGTATTATTCATATGGCACTGGTGACTGTGTCCATTTTTTACAATTTGATTGTTCTGGCTCTGGTCTGTCACCGCTTTGAAGTCTGGCACGAGAGCTTCCCTGACTGAAGCAATAAGCAGGTGGCTTTTATTGTCTCTGAGCAGATCTAAGCACTTAAAAAGAGGCTGCCCTACAATCTTACCCTTACTGGCCATTTGTCTCTTTGGTGGCTTGTGTTGGGTTCCTTTCTTTTCCATCTGATAAGAACCAGCTTCTACCTGTATTTCTTACAAATCTCACAGTGGAATGATCTAATTCTCACGCACCATTCTGAGACATGGCAAGTCACCTTTATGGCAGGCAGCTTGCCTCGCAGGCATTCTCAACTCCCTCAGTCATGTGCTCAATTCTGCCTCACTTCTCGTGAAAGGCTCAGACAGGGAGTTTCAGAAGCAGCTAGCTGTGTGGCTCCTTACCTTTTATTACAGTCTTTGGTGACTCAGAGAAGGCCTACGGTGCCCCAGGCTAATGCACCGTCAGGGAGTTCACCAACAGCGGTCTGGATTTCATGTCTCAATTCCTGATGCCCCAGCCATTTCCCATCATTTCACCATTTCAGATACATAGGAGAAGCTGAGCCTCCAGTCTATCTAGGGCAATGTGGAGAAGGGGGGGGGGGGGGGCGAGGAAGAGCCTGTCCAAAAGCACTGTGAATCTCCTCCACTTATACTGATCTTTAAACAAAATGCATTTGTAGGAATGGTTTCCAAAAAATGCCTTTTAATTCGTACAGGCTGGCTTCCACATCTGCCTTTGACAGTTATGGCCATTTACAAAATAGATGAAGCCCAGTGCAGATGCAAATGGGAAGGTCCTTTCCATGCTACCAGACACCTGCAGCAGGGGGAGCCCTGCTCTTTGTGGACTGACTGCACAGGCCTGTTCTAGGCCTGAGTTCAGGCAGCATTTGCTGCTGGACAGTTCCCTGCTTCCCAGCGAGGAGAGGAGACTGGAAGCAGAGTCTTCTCAGAGCTTCTGAAGCTGGAACATCTAGATTGGGAGTGCCTCTCTCTGGCCCTGACCATCGTACAGAAATGCAGACATGCACACTAAAAGTAGGCATGCTGTCCAAGACATGTGCCTAAATGTGATTCCCAAGGGCTGGTACATATTTCATTTCATTCAGATGGGTAGCATGTGTGTGTGTGTGTGTGTTAGTACAGCATGGCTTTCCACTGAAACACACTTAACTACTTCAATTATTTCTAATTCTAAAAAACTTAATTCGTACATGCAAAAAAATATATATGTATATTGTTAAGTTTTAAAAGAAATTTTGCCTTTGTTGATACTCTTAAAAATATCTTAATTAAAAAACACGAAGTTCTCTTATTCCTTTTCGTTGCATATATTTCTTCTATAACATCTCAAGAGCAATGTTTAGCTCATTAATTTTTAGAGTTTTAAACTTTTCCCTAAGAATTAAGACTATGAACTTTCCTAAATAAGGACTTCTGACATATCCCATAAATTTTGACATATGATCTCTTGATTATACAGTTCTAAATATTTTAAAGTTTTTATTATAATTTTAGCTCATTATTTAGAAATGTGATTTTAATTTAAAAATGTATAGACTTTAAAAATATCTTTTATTAGTTTCTAACTTAATTGAATTCTGATCAGTCTGGATCATATGACACCATTCTTACAGATTTGTTGATACCTGCTTGATAAGTTAAAAATGAGGGGCCCCTGGGTGTCTCAGTCGGTTAAGCATTCAGCTTCGGCTTAGGTCATGATCTCACGGTTTGTGAGTTCGAGCTCCGCATCGGGCTCTGTGCTGACAGCTCAGAGCCTGGAGCCTCCTTCGGATTCTGTGTCTCCCTTTCTCTCTGCTCCTACCCAACTCAGGCTCTCTCTGTCTCTCAAAAATAAACATTAAATTTTTTTTTAAATATTGCACAATGAACAGCTAGTAAGCTCTCCACCTTGATTCAACAGTTGTTAATGTTCATTTCTTCTTCAGAAGAATGTCTCATTTTTCTATGAATGGTTCTAAATGAATGAGCCTATTAATTCAAGTTTGTTATGATTAAGTCTTTAATATCTTTACTCATTTTTGTCTGCTTGACTGATCAGTATTCAAACTTGTGTACTGAAATCTCCAACTTTGATGACAGTTCAAGGGCAATTTCTCCTTGTAGTTTTTCAATTTACACTTTGTATATTTTAAGATTTTTTTAACACCCTCTTAGAAATTTAGAATTGTTATATCTTCTTCATGAATTGAACATTTAGCTTTTCATTCCTGCAAAATGGTTTTATTTCAGGGCACCTGGGTGGCTCAGTCGGTTAAGCATCCAACTCTTGATTTTGGCTCTGGTCATGATCTTATGGTTGGTGAGCTTGAGCCCCACATTAGGCTCTGTGCTGACAGTGAAGAGCCTGCTTGGGATTCTCTCTCTCCCCCACTCTCTCTCAAAATAAATAAACTTAAAAAAAATACCAACATGGTTTTGTTTAAAAGAGTATTTTTTCTGATATTAATATACCCTTTCCAGCTTTCTTTTTATGGTTATCTTTAGGTTTGTATATGTCGTCTTCTGCATATAGCAGTATATATTAAGTTTGTAGCTTATTTTAAAAAAATCTATTTGCCTGGTATATTTTTTTCCATAATTTTACTTTCAGCTTTTCCCATGTCATTATTTTGTGGTCGTGTCTCTATAATTGAAAACAAGTATAGCTGGATTTTATTTTCATTCTTAAATCCATCAATCTCTGTAACTGGCATGTTTAGTCTGTTTATGTTTATTATGACTCCTGCTATATTTAAATGGATTTGATCCCGCTGTCTTACTTTCTGCCTTCTACTTGTCTTCCCTCCCCCCCCTTTCTTGCCTTTTTATTTTTAAAAAAACTATTTATTGGGGCACCTGGGTGGTTTAGTTGGTTGAGCTGTCAACTCTGGATTTCAGCTCAGGGCAAGATCTCACAGTCTGTGACATCAAGCCCTGTGCTGGGCTCTCTGCTGGCAGCCAGAGCCTACTATTTATCATGCTGTTGTTTTTATTCCATTTTCCCACACTACATTTTTGGTAGTTAGCTACGTTCCATTTTTTTTTTTCACATGTACCATCAAAATTTCTAATGCATTTTTAAGAGAGTCTTAAGTTTTTCAGTAGCCTAACTGCCAGACCAAACTATTCAAGTTCCTAGAACTCTTGAACTCTAACTCCATTTATCTCCCTCTGACGTATATTATTGTCCCTTTTTTCAGTACCATCTTCTTTACCCTTAAGGCTCAACTTCATTTTTTTAAGTAACAAAAGGTGATGTTATTGTTCAGTATATAATTTCAAGTTTAGTAAATATTTATTCATATTTGCAGTATTAGTACTTTTTTTCCTGTTAAACCACTAGATGCCGACAAATATGTTGTGTTCATACCTTTGTTAATAAGTTCAGCTTTTTTGTAACCCTACAAATTAGATACTACTATTACTTAAAATATAACATTTAGATCTGCCTAAATATTGACGAATTTTGATCATTTATTATTGCATCTCAGCTCTTCCTTCTGTGGTCATTTTCATTTTCCTTGAAGTACATACTTTAGAAGTTCCGTTAGCAGAGGTGTTTGTGGTGAACTATTGTTTTTTGTTTATCCTAATTCTCTTTGTTTTACAATTATTGTATTTCTATTTTATTTCCTTTTTAATTTAAATTTTAGTTAACATACAGTACAATATTGGTTTCAGAAGCAGAACTCAGTGACTCATCATTTGCGTATAACACCCAGTGTTCATCACAAGTGCCTTCCTTAGTACTCATTACTCATCTAACCTCATCCTCCCATCTCCCCGCCTCCATCATCAATCCATAGTTTGCTCTGTATCAAGAATCTTTTTGTGGTTTGTTTCCCTCTCTTCTCTCCCCACCTTCCCATATATTAGTCTGTTTCTTAAATTCCACATATGAGTGAAATTATATGGTATTTGTCTTTCTCTGATTGACTTATTTTGCTTAGCAGAATACACTCTAGCTCCATCAACATCATGGCAAATAGCAAGATTTCATTCTTTTTAATGGCTAATATTCCATTACACACACACACACACACACACACACACACACCATATATTCTTTATCCATTTATTGGTTGATGGACATTTGGGCTCTCTCCATAGTTTGGCTATTGTTGATAATGCTGCTATAAACACCGGGCTGCATGTACCTCTTTGAATGTGTATTTTTGTATCCTTTGGGTAAATACCTAGTAGTGCAACTGCTGGGTCATAGGGTAGTTCCATTTTGAAAAAAAATTTTTTTTCTACATTTATTTCTTTTTAAGAGACACAGCACTAGTGGGGGAGGGGCAGAGAGAGAGAGAGAGAGAGAGAGAGACAGACAGAATCTAAAGCAGGCTCCAGGCTCTGAGGTGTCAGCACAGAGCCTGACACAGGGCTCGAACTCACAGACCAGACCTCGAGATCATAACATGAGCCGAAGTCAGAAGCTCAACTGACTGAGCCACCCAGGTGCCCCCATTTTTAATTTCTTCCTCCCTTCCTCCCTTCCTTCCTTCACAAGTTTACTTATTTATTTTGAGAGAGAGAGATAAAAGAGGAAGGGGCAGAGAGAGAGAGAGAGAGAGAGAGAGAAAGAGAGAGAGAATCTCAAGCAGGCTCCACACCATCAGTGTGGAGCTTCATGCGGGGCTCCGGCCCACGAATTGTAAGATTATGACCTGAGTCCAAATCAGACCCTTAACCTACTGAGCCACCCAGGTGCCCCTATTTTTAGTTTCCTGAGGAACATCCATACCATTCTCCAGAGTGGCTGCCCCAGTTTGCATTCCCACCAACAGCGCAAGAGGGTTCCCCTTTCTCCACATCCTCATCAACACCTGTTGTTTCTTGTCCTGTTCATTTTAGCCATTCTGACAGGTGTGAAGTGATAGCTCATCATGGTTTTGATTTGTATTTCCCTGATGATGAGTGATATTGAGCATCTTTTCATGTGTCTGTCAGCCATCTGGATGTCTTCTTTGGAAAAGTATCTAGTCATGTCTTTTGCCCATTTCTTCACTGGATTCTTTGTTTTTTGGGTGTTGAGTTTGATAAATTCTTTATAGATTTTGGATACTACCCCTTGTCCTGATATGTCATTTTCAAATATCTTCTCCCATTCGGAAGGTTGCCTTTTAGTTTTGTTGATTGTTTCCTTCACTATGCAGAAGCTTTTTATCTTGATGAAGCCCAATAGTTCATATTTGTTTTTTTCCCTTGCCTCCAGAGATGTGTCTAGTAAGAAGTTGCTGTGGCTGAGGTCAAAGAGGTCACTGCCTAAGTTCTCCTTAGGGTTTTGATGGTTTTCTGTCTCATATTAGGTCTTTGATCCTTTTGAATTTATTTTTGTGTATGGTGTAACAAAGTGGTCCAGTTTCATTCTGCTGCATATCACCATCCAATTTTCCCAGCATTACTTGTTGAAGAGACTGTATTTTTTTGATCGCATATTCTTCACTGCTTTGTCAAAGATAAGTTGACCATATAGTTGTGGGTCCATTTCTGGGTTTTTTATTATGTTCCATTGATCTATGTGTCTGTTTTTGTGCCAGTACCATACTGTCTTGACTATAGCTTTGTAATACAGCTTGAAATCAGAATTGTGATGCCTCCAGTTTTGTTTTTCTTTTTCAGGATTGCTTTGGCTACCTGCAGTCTTTTGTGATTCCATACAAATTTTAGGATTGTTCTGGCTCTATGGAAAATGCTGGTGGTATTTTGGTAGGGATTGCATTAAATGTGTAGATTTCTTTGGGTAGTATAGACATTTTAACGCAATGTTTGTTCTTCCAGTCCATGAACATGGAATGCTTTTCCATTTTTTTGTGTCTTTTTCAATGTCTTTCTTAAGTGTTCTATAGTTTTCAGAGGATAGATATTTTACCTCTTCAGTTAGGTTTATTCTCAGGTATCTTATTGTTTTTGGTGCAATTGTAAATAGGATTCCTTGATTTCTTTTTCTGCTGCTTTGTTACTGGTGTATAGAAAGGCAACTGATTTCTGCATGTTGATTTTATATCCTGTGACTTTGCGAAATTCATGTGTTAGTTCTAGCAACTTTTTGGTGGGGTCTTTCAGGTTTCCTACACAGAGTATCATGTCATCCGCAGATAGGGAAAGTTTGACTTCTTCCCTGCTGATTTGGATGTCTTGTATTTATTTATTTATTTTTTGATTGCTGAGGCTAAGACTTACAGTACTATTGTTAAATATTAACAGTGACAGTGGACATCCCTATCTTGTTCGTGACCATATGGGAAATGCTCTCAGTTTTTCCCCATTGAGGATGATATTAGCTGTGGGTCTTTCAAATATGGTCTTTATGATGTTGAAGCAAGTTTCATCTATCCCTACTTTGTTGAGGGTTTTTAACAAGAATGGATGCTATGTTTTGTCAAATGCTTTTTCTGTATCTATTGACAGGATCATATAGTTCTCCTTTTTTAAACTTTTATTAATGTGGTATATTACGTTGATTGATTTGTGAATACTGAACCACCCCTGCAGTCCAGGAATAAATTCCACTTGATCATGGTGAATAATTCTTTTAATGTACTGTTGAATTCAATTTGCTAGCATCTTGTTGAGAATTTCTGCATCCATGTTAATCAGGGATATTACCCTGTAATTCTCCTTTTTAGTGGCATCTTTGGTTTTGGAAGCAAGGTAATGTTGGCTTTGTAGAATCAGCTTGGCAGTTTTCCTTTTATTTATATTTTTTGGGAACAGTTTGAGAAGAATAGGTATTAACTTTTCTTTAGATATCTGGTAGAATTCCCCTGGGAAGCCATCTGGCCTAGGACTCTTGCCTGTTGGGAGATTTTTAATTACTGATTCAATTTCTTTGCTGGTTATAGGTCTGTTCAAAATTTCCATTTCTTCCTGTTTCAGTTTTGGTAGTTTGTGAGTTTCTAGGAATTTGTCCATTTCTTCCAGAATTCCCAGTTTTTTGGCATATAATTTTTCATAGTATTCTCTTACAATTGTTTGTTTTTTTCTGGTGTTGTGGTCTTTCCTCTTTCATTCATGATTTTATCTATTTGGGTCCTTTCTCTTTTATTTTTTGATGAATATGGGTAGGGGTTTATCAATTTCATTAATTCTTTCAAAGAACCAGCTCTTAGTTTCAATGATATATTCTATTGGATTATTTTGTTTCTATATCATTTATTTCAGCTCTAATCTTTATTATCTCCCTTATTTGATGGCTTTAGGCTTTATTTGCTGCTTCTTTTCTAGGTCCTTTAGGAGTAAGTTTAGGTTGTGTATTTGGGACCTTTCTTGCTTCTAGGGATAGGCCAAAATTGCAATGTACTTTCCTTTTAGGACTGATTTTGCTGCATACAAAAGGTTTTTGGACTGTCACATTTTCACTTTCATTTGTTTCCATATATTTATATATATATGGAATATATATATATATTTTTTATTTCTTCATTAATTTCCTGGTTAACCCATTCATTCTTTAGTAGGATGTTGTTTAATTTCCATATATTTGAGGGATTTCCAAGTTTTTTCCTGTGGTTGACTTCAAGATTCATAGCACTGTGGTCTGAAAATATCCATGGTATGATCTCGATTTTTGTGTACTTGTTGAGGGCTGATGTGTGACCCAGTATATGATCTATTTTGGAGAATGTTCCATGTGCACTTGAAAAGAATGTGTATTCTGCTTTAGGATGAAATGTTCTGGATATATGTATCTGTTAAGTCCATTCGGTCCAGTGTGTCATTCAAAGCCATTGTTTCCTTGATTTTTTGCTTAGATGATCTGTCCATTGTTGTAAGTGGGGTGTTAAAGTCCCCTACTATTGTTTTATAAGCAGTGTGTTTATGTTTGCTAGATGTATATATTTGGATGCTTCCAAGTTGGGGCAGTAAATATTTATAATCATTAGATCTTGATTGATAGACCCCTTAATTATAATACCTTTGTCATTTTTTGTTAGTCTTTGTTTTAAGATCTAGTTTGTATGATTTAAGTGTGGCGACTGTCTCTTTCTTTTAACGTCCATTAGCTGGATGGATGGTTCTCCATCCCCTCACTTTCAATCTGTAGGTGTATTTAGGTCTGAAATGAGTCTCTTATAGTAAGCTTATCGATAGATCTTGGCTTTTTATCCATTCTGATACCATATGTCTATTGATTGGAGCAGTTAGTGCACTTACATTCTGAGTGATTATTGAAAGATATGAATTTAGTGCCATTATGTAACCTGTAGAGTTGGTGTTTTTGGTGATGCTCTCTAGGCCTTTCTAGTCTTTGTTGATTTTGTTTTTTGTTTTTTTTTTCCTCCACTCAAAGAGTCACCCTTAAAATTTCAGGTAGGTCTGGTTTAGTGGTCACAAACTCCTTTAATTTTTGTCTGGGAAACTCTTTATCTCTCTATTTTGAATGACAGCCTTGCTGGACAGGGTATTTTTAACTTCATATTTTTTTTCCATTCAGCACATTGAATACATCTTGCCACTCCTTTCTGGCCTGCCAAGTTTCTGTGGACAGATCTGCTGCGAACCTGATCTGTCTTCCCTTGTAGGTTAAAGACTTTTTTCCCTGCTGCTTTCACGATTCTTTCCTTATCTGTGTATTTTGTGAATTTGACTCTGATATATCTGGCAATGGCTCACTTTTGTTGAATTTAATGGGAGCTCTCTGTGCTCCTTGGATTTTGATGTCTGTGTCCGTCCCCAGATTAGGAACATTTTCAGCTATAATTTGCACATATAAACCTTCTGCCCCTTTTCTCTCTTTTCATCTTCTGGGGACTTCTATGTTATTATGGTATTTAAAAAAATTTTTTTAATGTTGGTTTTATTTGAGAGACAGAGCATGAGTGGGGGAGGGGCAGAGAGAGAGGGAAACACATAATCTGAAGCAGGCTCCAGGCTCTGAGATGTCATCCCAGAGCCCGACGCAGGGCTCAAACCCACGAACCACAAGATCATGACCTGAGCCGAAGTCAGATGCTTAACCGACTGAGCCACCCAGGAGCCCCCAGTGTTACTACGTTTTAATAAATTGCTGAGTTCCTTAAGTCTGCCTTCATGATCCCTGACTTTTGTTTCTTTTTTTCAGCTTTATTATTTTCCATAATTATATACTCTACATCGCTAACTTGCCCCTCTGCCTTGTCCACCCTTGTTTTATGGCCTCTATTTGGGTTTGCATCTTGGTTATAACATTTTTAATTTTGGCCTGACTAGATTTTAGTTCTTTTATCTCTGCAGAAAGGGATTCTCTGGTGTCTTCTATGCTTTTTCCAAGCCCAGCTAGTATCCTTACAGTTGTTTTAAATTCTAGTTCAGACATCTTACTTATATCTGCATTGACTAAATCCTTGACCATCTTTTCTTTCTGTCCTTTATTTTGAAGTGAGTTCCTCTGTCTTGTCATTTGGGAGGAAGAAAAAAGCAATAATAATAATAATGATAGAATGAAATAAAAAACTTAAAAAATCAAATAAAGGAAGCTAGATCCTAGGTGTGTTTTGGTCTGCTTGTTAAGAGAAGCTTGATAGGAAAAGGAGAAAAAAGAAGAGAGAAACAAAAATTAAAAATAAAAAGATCAAATAAATAAAATTAAAATAAAAAATTTTGTTCTTTCTGTATCCAAGAAACAAAACAACAAAAACAAAACAGAAGCAACAACAACAAAAAAAACAAACAAATTAACAAAAACCTCCAAATGAGGTTTCCCCTAGAAACAGTTTCCCCTAGAGCTGAAACTTTGCAGCAGTCTATGGCCAGTAGCCTAGCTGGTGGAAAGGATTTGTGTTGGTCTTCTGGGGGAGGGGCCTGCAGCTCTGATTCTCAGGTGGCTTGCCCTAGTGGAGATGCGCCTGAAAGCACAGGGTAGCCGGGGCTTGGTGTAACAGCTCCATTCTTCACTTGGTGATGCTGTTCATCTCATTGGGGTGGATCAGTGCTGGTGGGCTAATGGTAAAAACGGCTTCACCCTGCTCTCCAGTCTCCAGAGTGGGTGGTTCATGCCCTCATCGATGTGTGATCAGTCACCCCTCCTATGTCCCTGGTTTTCATCACCTCCCTACCTTTCCCCTGTGTCTGAGCCATCCGCCTACTAGGCGGCGCCTCCCTCCAGAGTTTTGTCTCAGGTGCAGCTGTGTTTCAAAACCCCACACTTAAGAGACCTCTGTGGCTAGAACCCGCAGTGGTCCTCTGGGGGAGGGTCTCACCAGGCTGTGGCTGGGGCTGACTTGTCCCAGGAAATGGTCACACCAATGCACAGCGCTCAGAGTTTATGGAAAACATATAGCAGGTGCCGGGGTTTGCTGCCCTCAGCCAGCAACTTTGTTCCTATACCAGTGAGTGTGGTGGGTTGATGGCTCTCACCAGGTTTTCACCCATGGAGAGGCCGTATCACCTTTATCCAATGCCTTCCAAGCAGGGAAACCGCTTCTCCCCCGTGTGGCCCACACGGCCTGCTCGCAGGGCTCCACCCTGCTTCCTGGCTGAAGCACTGCCAGGGGCCGGCTTCTCAAACTTCAGACTCTGGGCTCTGCTGTTTGTGAAAAAACTGGTGGTATTGAAACCCTCTCTTCTCCCCCCCCTCCCCCCCATCACTGGTTTTGGGGAAATGTTTTCTTGTGCAGTCCCCTGGGCACGTGTTCACACTTCCTCTCTAGCTGCTTTCAGAGGGAGTGCTTTCTTAAACAAACCAGGAGTGCTGCCCTCTCTCCCCCGTCCTCCTCTCTGTGAAAACAGCTCCCTTCCTTTGGGACGCTGAGGCTCTTCTCTTCCCCGGGTCACCTTTCTGCATTATGTACTTCCCATGTTCTCTCCCTCAAATTATGCAGATTTCTGTTAATCCTCAGATCGACTGCGGAGGTGTTCAAAACGGTTTGATGATGATCCGGCTGCATTCGAGGGATGAGACAAGCCCAGGGTCCCCTCACTACTCCAACCACCTTAGCTCCTCCTTCCATGTTTCTACCAGTATTTTTTAAAGACAGTTTTTCTAAGTTGACAAAAAGGTTCTTCCGTTACTTTAAAAGTTCTTAACAGTTTTGTGGCTTCCACTTTTGCTACTGATAACCCAGCTGCCGGCCTAATTATAGTTTCTTTGTAGATAATTTTTTCTTTCAGGCTGTTTTGTCCTTTGGCTTGGCATCTGCATTTCCTTACACGATGTCTAACTGTTGCTTTCTTTTCATTTGTTGTACACCTTGTAATTTCTTCATTTTTAATTCATGTCTTCCACAAGTTCTTAAAAATGATCATCTCTTGATATATTTGAATATTGTCTCATTAATTGTTTCTATTTTATCTGATCCCAAGAATTCCAATTTGACATAGGTTAGGTCTTTCTATTCCATTCTGTCTCTAAGCTGCTTACATTTATCTTCTCTGCACTGTGAGATTTCTTCAGCTTTATTTTCCAGTTCATTATGTTTCTCTTTAGATGTGCCTATTATTCATCCATTGGATGGATTAATTCATCCACTGAGTTTTAGAAACTTTTTTAACTCACAGACTATTGTAAAGAACAGAGCTCCAAATAAATACTTGTCCACTTTTAACCTATTTGGTTCTCCAGATGTTACCATTTTATTTATTACTCCGTGTGTGAGTACACACACACACACACACACACACACACACACACACATATATATGCCCATACACTCATATCTCCACAAATACACACAAACCCCATCTTCTTTCTTTTTAGGAAAATCACCTGGAAGTAGGCTGCAGACATTATACACATTACTTTCAAATACTTCAACATACCTATCTCAAGAACAAAGACATTCTCGCATACGAACCTCATACAATTACCGCACAAAGGAAATCTACACGAATCAATAATATAATCCTCAAGTTTCCCCAGTTGTCCACCAGATGTTGTTTACATAAGCTTTTTTTCTGTCCTGGGATCAGTCAAGGTTCACACCATTACATTTGGCCATTTTGTCTCTTTAGTCTCTCCCATCCTAGCATAGTACCCCACTTCCCCTGGCTGCTCATGACATTGAAACCTCTGAAAAGGCCAGGTATTCTGAAGAAAACTCCACATTCTGGAATTGTCTAGAGGTTTCTTTATTATGAGACTTGGGTCAAACCTTCCCTGCAAGAATCTCACACAGGTGATGTAGCTCCCCCTGCATCACCTCAGGAGGCACATAAGTCAAATTTTGGTTACAGTGGGTATTGCCAGATCTCACCATGTACATGGACATTTCCTTTTTTTTTTTTTTTTTTTTGTAATTAATAAGTTAGTGATGTGTGAATGGCTCTGGAACACTCTGAAATAGCTTGTTGCCAAACAACCTGTCACCCCATGTTTTTAGCATTCCTTGATTCTTGTTTGACTCAGTTACTATATTGGAGATAACAAACTGGTGATTTTTTAATTCTATCATTTTCTTCTACATTTACTAGCAGCACATTCGATAAAAAAGAACTTTTACTATCCTCCTCCATTTTGGGGTCTCTATATAGACTTGTGGATTTTATTTTATTTTATTTTCTTACTTACTTACTGAGAGAGCATGCCCATGTGCACCAGTGTGTATGAGCAGGGGAGGGGCAAAGGGAGAGAGAGAATCTTAAGCAGGCCCATGCTCAGAGTGAGCCTGAGGCACAGCTCAGTCTCACGACCATGAGATCATCACCTGAACAGAAATCAGAGTTGGACACTCAACTGACTGAGCCACCCAGGCCCCCCTAGACTTGTGGATTTTAAAAACTCATTGTTATAATCCATTACCATTATTCTTTTTGATGTCAAACTGTCCAAAATTGGACCATTGGGAATCTTTTCAAGGTTGCTCCTTTGTCCTTTTCACGACACCGCTAGTTTTTGACTACTTCCTTGCTTTCTGGCATTATAAATATTTGAGGGACACATTGTACTTTCCCTGCTACTGCCTAGAATTAGCTGCTTATCTAAGAAACCATGGCTTCTTTGAGTGGGGAATGGTATTTAGAAACCAATATCCAGTCATTAGGTATGCTCATGGCCACTAAAGTGTCGCATTGTTTTTTTTTTTAATTTTTTTATGTTTATTTATTTTTGAGAGAGAGAGAGCATGAGCAGGGGAGGGGAAGATAGAGAGGGAGACACAGAATCTGGAGCAGGCTCCGGGCTCTGAGATGTCAGCACAGAGCTTGACATGGGGCCCGAACCCACGAACCATGTGATCCTGACCTGAGTCAAAGTCAGATGCTCAAACGACTGAGCCACTGAGGCACCCCTCTCATTGGTTGTTTTATTTCAACATTTAGGTTTTCCACTTTTAAAAACCGCTTGTTTTTCAGATCAACCTGGTCATTTTTGATTACCTCTTATTTCCTCAAATTATATTTTAATATCATGTAGCAATAGATTTTATCCAAATGGAATGGGGGAGGATAAAGAGGAAGAAAAGGAAGAGGAAGAAACTATAGAGAATGAGGAGAAAAAAGGAGGGCACATTCATTTATCAAGTTCTATCAAGCTGAAAATACCTTTGCAACTGCTGTGGGGGCTGCTTCAGATCTGTAGAGCTGAATCTATTGCACTTCATTTTGAAGTTTATTGGTGGATATTTGTTGATTGCACCTAGGAAGAGAAAAATCTGTGATGAGTCTCTTATTCATGGTTATTGACATTACAGCAAACTGTTCTGTATGCAAAGCATCACTTCACCTTTGCAATGTTCATAAAAGCAAGATACTAACTAAGGGGGCCATATGAGATGAAAGCAAGTTTCTCAGGGGAGTCTCTAAAACTGGGTTTAGAAAATACATCTCTGCTGAATTTATAGGTGGAGCATTCAACTTACTTTCCAATAGATGCCTTTAGCTGCCAAAGTTGGTCAAACACTAGAGGAGATATTATGAGCCAGTCCTAAAAGTCTGGTCTCTAATTAGCATGAACTAGTCAGAATAGTTATTTTTTATTTGCTCCTTTGCAATATCAAAATGCAAAGGGAAAGGGATATTCCCTTTATAGTTTCTGTATCACTAACAGTAACAATAGTGCCATCTTGGGTTTAATTCATTAGTGGTTCACTTCATTTGGAGGTATATTAATTTTTTATAATAACAAAGCATGCCTCTGCCCACACAATTTAAACATTTTTTAAAAATTTATTTTGAGAGAGAGAAAGAGAGAGTGAGCACGCATGAGCATGCCAATGGGGGAGGGGCAGAGAGAGAGGGACAGAGAGAATCTCAAGCAGGCTCCATGCTGTCAGTGCATGACCCGATGCAGGGCCTGATCTCATGAACTGTGAGGTCATGACCTGAGCCAAAATCAAAAGTCGGATGCTTAACTGACTGAGCCACCCAGGTGCCCCACACAATTTAAACATCTAGGAGCCATTTTTGATGGGACACTTAAAAAAGTGTATTATTTACTTCCTTGTAGCATTAAATTCAACAGACCTGGTAAACAATTCAATTTCTTCCTTGGTGATCAAGGGTTATTCTAAGTAGCAAGTTTGTCCTGGGTTGTGATATAGCACTATCTCTAAAGCTGCTGTTGCAGACTGGACTGTGTGATTCTAGACTGAATGGCACAAGGCTATGATCTTTCTCCTCTTGTGCATCTGACTTTTTATCTTCGTTCTAAGCATCAGGTTGTTTAGCAATTTTGTTTCTCTTAGAAAATTTAAATCTGATGTGGACTGTGCTTGATGGCTACCTCTGTCACTGCATTAAGTAAGAGTCAGAAAGGGAGCCGCACTAGCTTCTCCAGGAGGGCAGTTACGGTGTCTGTTATGGTCGGTCGCTCCTTGTTAGGCCCACACCTGAACTGTGAGTGGCTCCGAGTAGGTACCTGATAAATATGTGTTGATGTTGAAGGAGTATGAATCCGTGGACTTGCTGTAAGATTACGTTAAAGCCTGTTTCAATTTCTACTTTTACTGCTATATTTTAAAGATGGGTGGTTTCTAGACACTGAAGTTCTAGAAAAGTGGTGTATAATTGTGTCACAGTAATGGCTTTCTGAAAGCACTTTACAGATCTTTCCCCTCCCCAAGTAATTCTTCTTAAAATATCTCTTCTCCTTTACCTAGGTGGTAATGGGGTGTTGTCATTTATTTAATTATACAGTTTGGCTAATTCCCGTGAAACACCACAAAGAATTTTGGGGGACTGAGGAAAGAAATTTCATCTTAAATGGTCTTGCCATTTTTTGCCTCATAAAGAGTTTTTTGTCTGTTTGTTTGTTTGTTTACAAGATTCTCAGTCTTCCGATGTTTTCTTTGGCTTTATCCTTACAAATGCCTTGTAATTACTTTTTCAGAATGATCCCCAGGCCCATTTCCCCCCTTTCTGTTCTCCAGCTCCTGTTTCCGATTCCTATTCCAAAACACATCCACATAAATTTTGTCCTGGGAGACTGCTTCTCCAGTGCTTCTCGAACCATAATGTGGATATGAATCACGTGACGATTTGATAAAAATGTACATTCTGGTTCAGAATATCTAGAGTAGGGTCTGAAGTTCTGCATTTTTCACCAGCTCCCAGGTAATGCTGATAATGTAGGTCCTAGACTCACATTTGGAGAAGCACAGGACTAGAGGACACAACGTCAGTACCGCCACCAATTTCCCAAGGTTCCTCATGCCTCACCTATATGGGACTAGACAGTCTTTGCAACCTTAACTTGTCTCATTGTGTAATGTCAGTGACAAGTTCGAGACACAATCAGAATCTCCCTGAAGCTACACTGGGGGGTGTTCTTCAGCCTGTGTGTTCATTTTTCCTTATCTGAACTCTAAGGGTTCATTCACCATGAAAATGTTCAGAAATCTGAGTACTTTTCAACCTCCAGAGCCATTAGGACATGGCTTCTTTTTACCCATTCCATCGCATACAAAGTGAACTGCATAGTTTCAAGGCAAAATTATTCCAAGAAATACAGCCCATGTTTCCTTTTTATAGGCACCAGTTACACTAATAGCTGGCATCATAAAAAGTCATTAACAAGGCTGAGAAAGTTTTGCAAGGATGCATGTTTCACTCTGGCAGGTAAAATGGTATCTCCTAATACCTCAAACCTCTGCCTTTGGAACTTGTCAAACAGCAAAGTCGAGAATTGTTCAATTATTCTTTGGCTCTTGCGTTCGGTGTGTTAACTGATGAAGCTTTCCATTGAAGGGCAGTGTGTTAATGTTACATGGCAGGGATTTCTACCTTATAGCTAAAGTCCAGGCTGTGACTATATTGCTCTGTGCAGACAGATGTGTGAGCAGCTGCTTGTTATGATTGCTTCTCCATGGGAACCAGAGGCATAAAAAAGATGAGCCAGAAAATTCAATGCTAGAAATCAGAGGTTTCCTCCCTCTACCACCCATCATTACCAATTTTCCTTTCTGACCTTGCAGTGCCCTTGAAGACAGAGGTTTCCAGGAATACATGTCAGTTCATCAACCCTTCTTTTGGGAATACCAAATATACTTGTAATGTGTAAAAAAAGAACAGATTTTATGACTTACGCCTGATTGAGTTTACAAAGGATCTCACAAACTTCACACTGTATCTGTGGTCAGGTTTATGAATTCGGCCAAGCTGGACCAAGTGGTGATCCAAAGGATAGCTGGCTAAATCTTCCAGTTCCTTGTCATTCCAAGCGGGGCCAAGGGAAAACACAAATAGGGCATAACCTTGACATTTGGCTCTCAAGGATTCTTTCTTTAAGGTTTCCCTGTCCAAGTGACTGGTTTCCCCAGCAGATATCACAAATATGACTTTGTTTCTTCTCATATTGGGTGTATTTAAAAAGATATTGTCCAGGGTCCACTGTAAGGCATGACCAATGAAAGCGTCTCCGTTTAGTTGTTGAACTGATTCTTCCAAGTGCCTCTTCATGAGGCGTTTACTGTTGTAGGTGGTAAGGTTGAACTCCGTTCTAACAGGACTCTTCTGAGTGTTGGGGAGGAAGTTGGGGGGAGCATGGCTTAATAGGGCCACCCGGTCTCCAGTGACAGAGGTCTCAGGCTCGGAGGTGATCTCAAAGTGATCTAACAGTGCTCCCAGAAAGTGTCTTATGTCTTCAAATTCAGCACTTCCCACATGGCGGGAGCTGTCCAGAAGGAAAGCAGCATCCACGTACGACTGCACAGGGGGTGGTCTGGCTTGTTCGCAAAAAGCATCCGGCTTGCATATATCTGCAGACCAAAAGCCACATAAGGTTACTAAAACAGACTGGACAGAAAAGATAGCATCTTAAATATTTTAACATTTGGGAACTACATAATCTTTGATATTAAAATAGTTACTAAATACCTTTGATATCAACAACAGAAGATTTCCTAGTACATAGTTGGCATCTATATTTAAAAGGTACAGATTTTATACCCAGCCGGTGTCTTGAATTCCATTCACTAAGGCAGTTTACTTTTAAAACTGAGGCTGCTTTGGACAGAAGCTTAATCTTGGCTGTATTTTAAGTTTATAAAGATTGAAGTAGACAGCTTATCTCATATAAGAGTATACCTTATCATAACATAAAAGCTAATGATCTCTCTAGATAGACAAGATACAGGTTAAACCAATGGCCCTTATCATTATTCTCACACTGTTCTACAATGAAAAGTAGTCTGCTCAAAAAGAGTGCAAAAAAGCAATGAATCTTTTACTTCAATTTAAATAAAGGTTTGTAATTCAAAGTCTATCTGGGTGTGGACATTAAGGACAAAGTTGGAGCTCACGTTTGTATCTCCATTGTGCTCATTAGTTGAGAGCTCAATACGTGTGTGTTAAATGAAAATAAATACTGCATATTAATGGACTTTCATAAAATATGGGGCCATTTTAATACATATGTATATCTCATTTAAAAAAGAACGTGTAGTAATAAAAGCAGAGAGTGAATTTCATTGAATCTGAACACAATGAATATTCAGAGGAATAAAAACAGATTTGGAAGTGGAAGGATCTTAGAGGTCACCTAGTCTCATTATACAGAAGAGACTGGGGGTAAGAGGGTACAATCGTTCTGCCAAACAATACCCTAATGGTTCGAGAAGTTCCTACATATGAAATCAGGGTTTATTGTGAGAGACAAGGCCATGTGGTGTGGCAGCAGCAGGGAGGCCCCTTGGCCTGAGAGCCAGGATGTCTTACTGTGCCCAGTAGCAAACATGCTGTGTGTCCCTACCCAAGTCACCACTGGGCTTCAATTCTGCACACTTGGGTGGGTCATATTTGTCCAAAGAACCCTTCCAGGGATGACCTCTGCAATCCTGAGGTTTTCAGTAATAGTAGACGGTTAAGGATGAGAATGCCTCTTTGAAAACTCAACAGAAGAAAGAGAAACGGAATAACCAGCATGTGGACAGCTGGCACTTAGAAATAGGTCCGGGGCACGAATCAAAGCAGTCAGATGAAAGGTTAATAACCAGAATGCAGATCCTTGGGGACGTAGCAAACTTCCTAACTTCAGTCTTGCTCACAGTCTCCATAAAGATGTGGCTTTGCACAAGTTATGTTACCCTTACTGAAATTCAGTAAAATTTTACGACCACGTTTAACGGTCAGATGACAGAACAGTCACCCGTGTGCAAGGCCGTTTCTAAAATCAGAGACAGCAGGCTGTCCATTTGCTCAATTTTGTGGGGGTTTTTAATTGCAGGAAACTACAGCCAAAATATCTTCGCTTATATGCCTAGGAGACAAAACAAGGATTTGAGCCAAGAAATGGGGCCAAAACCTATCTCCAGTCACACATGTACAACTTCTGGCTGTGCACTATACCAGCACACGTGGTAACTGACATGTCTGAAAGCTCGGCCGAGAGCTGGGGCAGGAGGCCTCTCCCCACAGCACAATTAGCACTGCGGCTGCATTGAGTAGGAAGCCAGTGCCTGGCCAACCCCGTGCCAGAGGGAGAGAGGGAGGGAGAAGAGAAGAGAAGAGAAGAAGAAAGCCGGGGAGTGAGGGGGAAGGGAGAGAAAGGGAGGGAGAAAGGAGGGAGAGCGGGAAAGGGTGAGAAAGGGAGGGGAGAGAGGGAGAAAATGGAGGGAGAAGGGGAGAGAGAGGGGGATGGTGGGGGGGGGCAGAGGGAGAGAAGACAAGAGGGAGGAGGGGGAGGGAAGGGAAAGACACTAATGAGTAGAGAGAAACAGAGGGGAAGACAGAAACAGGTGTGTGTGAAGAAGTTCCACTTCTCACTCAGAGTTACCTCCACACTGTGAGGTCATTTATATGGAAGCATTATTAACATGTCATTGACACACATAGAGGAGGAGAGGAACGAAGCATTTTCTTCAAGGCCAAATACCAAGTACCGGGGAGAATAACGGGATCTCTGCTACTCATCAATGGCAGCGTGGTGAAGCCATCCTTCTTGGGTCTCCTCTGGCTCTGCTTCCCTGGGCAAATGATCTCACCTCTCTAAGACTCATTTTCCTTATCCGTAAAATGTAGATAGTAGTAGTTCAAATGTCTCAGGGTGCTCATAAGGATGGGATGAAACAACGAAAAGAGTGCTTGGAACAGGGGCGCCTGGGTGGCTCAGTCAGTTAAGCGGCCGACTTCGGCTCAGGTCATGATCTCGCGGTCCATGAGTTTGAGCCCTGCGTCGGGCTCTGTGCTGACGGCTCAGAGCCTGGAGCCTGTTTCACATTCTGTGTCTCCCTCTCTCTGACCCTCCCCTGTTCATGCTCTGTCTCTCCCTGTCTCAAAAATAAGTAAAACATTAAAAAAATATTAAAAAAAAAAAAGAGTGCTTGGCACAGAAGAAGCACAACAGCTTCAGTATCAACCATCGTCAGCACCGCCACCAACGTTACACAAAGCAATAAAAACAGTGCACAGCTCACAATAAATGTCTGGTAACTGTCACAAATCACACCCACTGGGGATGGCAGCAGTTTCCACGGTCTTCCTAATTATCAGTGCACTCAAATTTTGAGCACACTCACCTACAGGTCTAGCCACTGGCCACTTCTCTAGCTGGGCCTGCAGACTGAGCATAAAACACAACAACGGATAAACCAGCATGGCAACTCACTTTGATGCCTCTTTGCAATGAGAAATGCACAGATTTGTACTCGTTTCCACTTATACTGTAAAGCATTTCTTTGGGGTTGTGAATGTTTGAGATTTAGAAGACACGTAAATTTACTTCATAGCATGAAAAACTTGGCAATGAGACAGGTTGAGTTTTTCTAAAAATCATTCCTGTTTCTGGGAAGCTGCACAAGTGGAGAGGCCTGGAATGCAGTTCTCCTACTCCGATACGTGGGAGGAGACCCTGCTCGCTGGGGTTCCATCTGCGGACAATGCAGCAAGAGGAGGTGAGCGCAGAGCCCCAGGGAAATTTTGCCGAGGCCACTCGCATCCCTGCTGCTGCCAAGTTTCAGCCACTCGCGCCAACGGTGACTCAATGTGCTTAACAGGCCTGATCAAATTGTGTTCTCTCTGTGGGTCTTACCATAGCAGAAAGTGCACCGCTGGAGTCTCTCTAACGTTGGCGTGTAGTCGGTCCCGGATGGAACCATTATAACTTGGAATGTGCCAGTGTCATCAATCTGCAAGAAGCAGAAGCAAGAGAAAGAACAGCTTAGTGGGCGGGCCTGCAAGAACCTCCCGGCATTGTTCAGAGCACTGAGATCTTTTGAGTGAAATCACAGAATGCACTTTACAACTGCCTCTGCGTTCTCATTAATGAGCCAGGCGTGGAAGCTGGTGTTGCAGACCCAGTTCCACATCCAGGCAGCTCTCCTCTGAACCCCTTCCAATTTAGTCCCATTGTCAGTAACCTCCCTGGGGAGTTTGAGACTGGAGAGCAGGGAGAAAATAAGGAGGCTTCAAATAATGAAGAATAATTAGCTTGTCAGTTAACCGATTCACAGATCCATTGACAGCTGAGGGGAAAGTATGGGTACAGTCGTATCTAATGCCTGAGAGATGGGAAAGCCGTTTCCCTACTCTTTCTCAGGGAAGTTTCCTGCCCATACTTTATCCACGAAGGTAGCACTTTGCCAGCCATGGTTAAGTCGGGGAGACTCCATCGCTCTGCAGAGCAGACTGCACCAGGGATGGGCCTCTGAGCCAATCAGATCCATCCTCTCAGGCATTTGGAAGTGGGGCCCTGAGAGCAGCGATTCCCCCTCTATGTTGGTGGCAAACGCTAACAGAGCTGTAGGCCGGCCATGTTCTATCTGAGGAGCGATGGGAAGGAAATGAGGGAAGTGGGCAAGAGGAAAGGAAGTGGCGCTCTCCCCGAGGCTTAGCTTTGTTTCCGCCCATCTTTTATTCTGCGTAGAAGGGATGGAGAAATCTGTGCTCACCAGAATTCCTCCCTAGAAGTTAGAATTCTTTATGGGCAAGTCAAATTTCACTGGAAATAAGAGGCGGTTGCCAAGCACATTTAGAGGGAAAACCTTCATGGCAAAACAAAGCTGAGACTGAGGTTTTCCCGGTAAAAGAAAAATGGCCTTCCATTTCAGAAGGGAGGACTAGCTCATCACTCAGCTTGATACCATTATGAGAAATTTCCAAAAGGGAGGGCACAGTCCATGTGCTAAGGATTGCAGGGCTATCATTGCATGTTATCAGAGCATCTGCTTCCAAGTCCTGCTGCATGTGCCTGCACGGGTCCCAAATTTCACACTGGACTGCTGAACTCTCAGACAAATCAAGATTTAGAAAAGCCATGATAATTATGAACAAACTAGCGTTTTAAAAGATGGCCCCCAAGTAAAAATTCATTGCCACTAAATTGTTGAGTTCTGTTCTTAAAATAATAAATAACAGTTCAAGTGTAGGGAAGTACATCTGAACAGATCAGACAGAAGAAAGAAAAAGAGGGCAAAAGGAGAAGTAGTAACATAATTTCCTTTCTGTAACACCAGGTAATGGTACTGGGTTCTCACAAACTTGTATACATGCCTCCATTTTTAGCTTTTCTACACAACCCTGTTTAGCTCCATCCTCTAAAGGTAGCTCCATGAGGGTGAATCTTCTGGTTTTCCATTTTACTCTTGTATCTCTGTAGGGTAGGATAGCACCTGGTATATAGGAGCTGCTCACTAAGCATCTGCCAAATGAATGACCCCTGGCCACAATTCTGACTTCTGTTTGCATCTCTAATTCTTTGTCTACTCAAGAGGTGTTTGGAGCTAATGCTGCTCATATTTAGGTGGCTCATTGTCAAGAATCTGAACTTCACTGGCGCTCTTTTGAGATAGATTCCTTCAAGATAGGAGCAAAGATGGGGTGCCTGGGTGGCTTAGTTGGCTGAGTGTCTAAATTTGGCTCAGGTCATGATCTCACAGTTCATGAGTTAGAGCTCTGCATTGGGCTTGCTGCTGTTAGTATGGAGCCTGCTTCAGATCCTCTGTCCCCCCTCTCCCTGTTCCCATCCCCTGCTTGCTCTCTCTCTCTCAAAAAAAAAAACAACAACAAAAAAGATTCTCTCTGCCCCTCTCCCCTGCTAGTACTCTCTCTCTTTCTAAACAAAAAAGAAAGGAGAAAAGAGTCTGTAGGTGATTTGGGTAGGAACTCTGAGTGAGATTAATACTCAATATAAAAACGAGCCAACCAAGTATATTTTCTCAAGTTACATACTGTGCACCTACCTTTGAGTAGGTGGTGGAATTGTGTTTATTTAAGTTTATATCACAAGTACTATCAATTACTCGTGTTAGGATATTATCTCATGTTTTGTGACTAGATAAAGCCCAGGAATTAAGAGATACAAATTTAACCATTAAATAAATAAATCATGGGATGTAAAATACAACATAGAAGATAAACAATAATATTGTGGTAACTTTGTATGATGACAGATACTACACTTGCCATGGTGAACATTTTGTTCCATATATATATATATATATATATATATATATATATATATATATCACTATGTTGTACAACCTGAAACTAAAATAATGTTAATATCAATTGTATATAAAAATTTAAAAAAAAATTTTAACTATAAAGATGCCTGAAAAAAGGAGACACAGTAATCTCCAATTTCCAACAAACCAAGAACAGCATATGACTTCTAAACTTTTCAAAAGTAGAAAGTAACCTTTTCTCCAAAACATTATATGACATCATTTGCATAAATATCAATACTGTTGCTATAGGACTTTCTTTTCTTTTCTTTTTTTGGGGGTGGGGGTGGGGGAGGGGAACAACCAAAGGCAAGCCTTTTAGCAGTTACTTTCCTAGATTACTGGGAACCAAAATCTAAACTCTACAGCTTTATGCAAGTACATAATAAAGTTCAGATACTAATGAATCTTTCCAGTGTGTAGAATAGTTTTTAAATCTTTTAACAGACAAACTTACAATCATGTGCAAAATGATATAAAAAAGAGTTGGTAGCCATAATAACTAGCTTTGGCATATAATATTTCATAGGTGAATGAGAAACAAAGGACAAGTAATAACCGACACCACAGAAATACAAAGGATTAGAAAACTATGAAAAATTATGTGCCAACAAATTGGTCAAACTAGAAGAAATGGATAAATTCCTAGAAACATACAACCTTCCAAAAATGAATGAAGAAGAAAGGGGAAATCTAAACAGTCTACCTACTAGTAACCAAACTGAATCAGTAATCAAAAAGCGCCCCAAGAAGAATAGTCCAGAACCAGACTGATTCACAGGTGAATTCTACCAAATATTCAAAGAAGAGTTAATATCTATTCTCCTCAAGTTATTCTAAAAAATAGAAGAGGAAGGAAAGCTTCCAAATATATTTCCTGACACCAAAACCAGACAAAGACATCACAAAAAAAAGAAGAAAAAAAGAAAACTATATGCTAATATCTATGATAAATATACACACAAAAATCATCAACAAAATATTATCAAACTACATTCAGGAAAAAAAATAAAAGGGAGCTTACCAAAAGCAAAACAGAAAATCAGACAAAAAATTAATGGAGGGGTGCCTGGGTGGCTCAGTTGGCTGAGCATCTGACTCTTGGTTTCAGCTGAGGTCATGATCTCACCATTTGTGGGTTACAGCCCTGTGTTGGGCTCTGCACTGGATATTATCTCACTGACAGCTTGAAACCTGCTTGGAATTCTCTCTCTGTTCTACATCTCTCAAAATAAATAAACACTTACAAAATTAAAAAAAAAAAACCAACACATTAAAAAAAAATCACTCACCATGCACCATCAAGTAGAATTTATTCCAGGGACACAAAGATGGTTCAGCATTTGCAAATCAATATATCACATTAATAAAACAAAGGATAAAATTATATGATCATCTCAATAGATGCAGAAAAAGCATTTGACAAAATTTAACATCTGTTCATGGCAAAAACTCTCAACAAAGCAGGTTTAGAGGAAACATACCTCAACATAATAAAGGCTATATATAAAAACCCCACAGCTAACATCATACTCAATGATGAAAACCTGAGAGCATTTCTGCTAACAGAAACAAGACAAGGATGTCCATTCTCACCACTTTTTATTCAACATAGTACTAGAAGTCCTAGCCACAGCAATCAGACAAGAAGAAGGAATAAAAGGCATCCAAATTGGTAAGGAAGAAATAAAACTGTCACTATTGGTAGATGACATGATACCATATACAGAAATCTTAAAGACCTCACCAAAAAACTACTGCAATTGTTAAGTGAATTCAGTAAGGTCACAAATACAAAATCAATGTACAGAAATATGTTACATTTCTATACACCAATAATGAAGCAACAGAAAGAAATTAAGAAACCAATCCCATTTACAACTGCACCAAAAAGAATAAAATATCTAGGGATAAACTTAACCTAGGAGATGAAAGACATATACTCTGAAAACTACACAACACTGATGAAAGAAATTGAAGATGATACAAAATGTAAAGACATTCCATGCTCATGGACTGGAAGAACAAATATTGTTAAACTGTCCACACTACCAAAAGCAATCTACAGATTTAATGCAATACCCATCAAAATACCAACAGCATTTTTGGGGCACTTGGGTGGCTCAATCGGTTAAGCATCTGACTCTTGATTTCCACTCAGGTCATGGTCTTGTGGTTCATGAGTTCGTGACTTACATCAGGTTCTGTGTCAACAGTGTGGAACCTGCTTGGGATTCTCTCTCTCCCTCTCTGTCCCTACCTGCCTCTCTCTCAAATAAATAAATAATCTTAAAAAAATTAAATAAAAATACCAACATCATTTTTCACAGAACTAGAACAAATAATCTTAAAATTTGTATGGAACTACGAAAGACCCCAAACAGCCAAAACAATCTTGAAAAAGAAAAACAAAGCTGGAGGTATCACAATACCAGATTTCAAGTTATACTGAAAAACTATCATAATCAAAACAGTATGGTACTGGCACAAAAACAGACATTTAGATCAATGGAATGGGACAGAGAGCCCAGAAACATACCCATGATTATATGGTCAGTTAATCTTTGATGAAAGAAGAATATGCAATGGGAAAAAGTCTCTTCAGCAAATGATGTTAGGAAAACCGGACAGCAACATACAAAAAAGAATGAAACTGGACCACTTTCTTACACCATACCCAAAAATAAACTCAAAATGGATCGAGGACCTAAAGGTGAGACTTGAAACCATAAAAATCCTAGAAAAGAGGATAGTCAGTAATTTCTCTGACATTGCCATGTATTTTTTTTTTCTGGATATGTCTCCTGAGTCAAGGGAAGCAAAAGCTAAAATAAACTATTGAGAGTACATCAAAATAAGAAACTTCATCACAGTAAAGGAAGCAATCAACAAAACTAAAAGGGGACCTACTGAATGAGAGAAGTTATTTGCAAATGACATATTTGATAAAGGATTAGTTTCCAAAATATATTAAACAACTGATACAACTCGACACCCCCCAAAACAAAGAATCCAATTCAAAATGGCCAGAAGACATGAACAGACATTTCTCCAAAGAAGACATCCAGGTGGCCAGCAGACACATGAAAATATCACGCATCACCAGGGAAATTCAAGTCAAAACTACAATGAGATATCACCTCACACCTGTCAGAATGGCTACACCCAAACCTTAAGAAACAACGAGTGTTGGCAAGGATGTGTGGAAAAAGGAACTCTTGTGCATTGTTGGTGGGAATGTGAACTGGTGCAGTCACTGTGGAAAACAGTATGGAGGTTCCTCAGAAAGTTAAAAATAGAATTACCCTACAATACAGTAATCAAACTACTGGGTATTTACCCAAAGAATATGAAATCACTAATTCAAAGCAATGCATGCACCAGTATGTTAACTGCAGCATAATAATGCCAATTTATGGAAGCAGGCCAAGTATCCATTGATAGATGAATGGGTAAAGAAGATATGGTATATATATACAATGGAATATTATTCAGCCATAAAAAGAATGAAATCTTGCCATTTGCAACATGGATGGAGCTGGAGATTATAATGCTAAGCAAAATACATCAGTCAGAGAAAGACAAATGCCATATGATCTCACTCATACTTGTAATCTAAGAAACAAAAACAAACAAACCAAGGACAAGAGACAAACTAAAAAGAGACTCCTAACTATAGAGAACCAACCGGTGGTTTCCAGAGGAGAAGGGTGGGGAGATGGGAGAAATGAGTGAAGGGGATTAAGAACACACTTACGATGAGCACTGAATAATGTGTAGAATTGTTGAATCACTGTCTTGTACATCTGCAACTAATATACCACCACCGTATGTTAACTATCTTGGAATTACAATAAAAAACTTAGTAAAAAAAAAATAAGTTCACATCACAACAAATGATTTTATAATTATGTATGGTGAAATGTTAACTAGGTTTACTCTGGTTATCTTTTCACAATATACACAAATATTAAATCATTATGTTGCACACCTATTAGCTAATATGTTGTATGTCAATTTACCTCAACAAAGGTCCTCTTAATCCCAAGTGGTTTATTTAGGAATGTCACACACTAAGATTTTAATTCCCAACCTAAGAAGCTATAATCACTAGGATGGCTTTTCTTTCATATAATTGGGATATTTATGATTGGTGAAGTTATAAAATCGCTCAATTGGTTTTCATGGTACAGCAACTGTTGTTACTCTGGCCACATAAGTGACATCAATGAATGTTTACTGGCCTTCCTGATTGAGTAGCTTTACACCCAGCGGCAACTCAGAATTTCTTGGAGAAGCACTAGAATAGCAAACCTGGGTCCAAATCGTGACACTGTCACGTCTTAGCCATGTGAACCTGGGCATACAGATTTAGCCTCTCCTGGCAGTTTTCTCCTTGATGAAATGGGAATAGCAAGGATACCTATGTCATACATACTACTTGTGAAAATTAAACAGGATAATGCATACAAGGGGCTTAGCACGTTCCTGGTACATAGAAATAAATAGTATAGCTCAATACTTTTTTACGGAGGCTTCTGAATTTAGGCCAAAAAAAAAAAAAAAGTTATGTGAAAGGCTTAACCATCTCACCGCAAATGCACGCTTGATGGAGGGCACGTTGCTGAAAGCGATCACGACCGGAATGATGTCAAGGGCACCGAACTCCATAGTGGCCGCGGCAATGGTCTGGGCATCAGTAGACTGACCGCTGCTGAAGAAGGTGGCGATCCTTCGGGTGTGCGCCCCTGGCAGCGTTCGCTTGAAGACATTCCTGGAGATAAACCTCATCGCTTTGCCGATCTCCCTGCTGTCTGAGGACCTCTCGTAAGGAATAGCTTCAATCTTTCTGAGGAGCTGGCTCTTCTTGTAGGCGTCTGAGAAGCGGATGAGGTGCCGGGCGTGGGAGCTGTAGGTGAGGACGGCGATGCGCGCGCCCACCGGGCAGCTGTTCTCCCGGACCCTGACGCCCCTCACCAGGGATGACATCAGCTCCTTCATGCGCTCAAACTCCTGCCTGGTGACATCCCGGGACTGGTCCAAGGCAAACACCAATTCGGTGGGATGCACGGGGCATTCTGGTTTTCCTAAGAGGCAAGAACATGTTCCTTACGTAGCATGCTTAAAGAAAAATACATGCTTAGTTAAAGAAAAATACAGAGAGAGCAAAGAAATTTTAAATGTTAAATACATAAATATTTAAACATTAAATAAGCATTAAATGCTAAAATGAGCAGCTGAAATACTAAATATTTTCATCTTGAATAAAAATGCTATTTTAAAAACTGAATTTGCCCTTCTAAATACAGCGCAAGAGAAAGTCTACCATTCAATTTGAGTTTTTATGCAATTTTTAAGTTAATGACCAAATTCCTCCTAAATAATAAAAAGCGCACACGATATGTTTATTGCTAGAACTTTTTACACAGTTAGATAAACAAAAACATACATCTTTTTTAACTTAATAAGGAAATGTAACGGGTTAAAACAGGAGTGGGTCCAAAAGCTCTGTTAATTATTTCAGAGAGATTGGAAGTGTCCATTGGAATAGACATGAACTATATAGAAGAGACGATCAGATGTGGAGAGTAGGAACCACACAGACACCTTAGAGCCCTGGCCCAACTATGCACTAGCCAAGTGACCTTGTCCAGGTGACTGGTCTTCTCTGTGCCTCACTTTGCTCATCTGTAAAATGCTGTCCTAAGATCTGCCACTGCATAGCCCTGTGTTGAGGATTAAATAAGTCTACACAGGCAAAGCACTTAGGAAAATGGTGCCTGCCATGTAATAGGTGCTCAATTAATGTTAGCCGTTAGTATCACAATTATCATTACAGACTTTTTCATTGTGAGAACTATATCACTTAACACAGGGAGGAAAGCTTTCACTGATATATTTTTATTTCACAGTTGAAAAGGCAAGTTTCATCAATAAACATACCTTATTACACAGAGAAACGGAATCATTAAACTTGAATGTTCAATGTTAATTTCAGATTTATTTATTCATCTCCATTCATTCATTCTAATGAATCCCAGTACCCTGCACTTATCACAGTTGGCAATTTATATTTGTCTGATTATCTGATTAATGTTTTCCTCTCCATTAAGTGTGGAGATAGGGATTGTGTCTCTCTTGATCTGCCAGATTATTTGTTCCTGCCATTTATTAGGGTTCTAATAAATATTGGCTGAATGAAGAAGAACCAAACAAAGAACATTTCTTTTGCAACAAGTACAGCCATAACAACAAAACCTTAATAATGCGGGAGATGCCTGGTGGTAAAAGGGATGCATGTTGGTAAAAGGATATCACAATGATGCACTTCTCTTAGAGAGGTGCCTCCTCTGGTTCAGATGCCAGCAAGTCAAATTCAGAGACAATAAATGTAGCACGAAGGCCACCAGCTCTTTGTAAGAGCTCAGAAACTCAGACCTGGTGGGGCTGGCCTGGGCTGGTCAAGGATCAAGTTCTCCTCTGTGAGGAGCTGGGCTTAGCCCCCACCTTGGTGCTAGATGATTATCTCTTTCTGGTCCTGGACTCTGTGACTTTACAGGCTAAAGGACCAGTAAGAATAAACATTTTACCTCAACTCAAAGTGTGAATCGCAGTGGAAACAGGACATCATTTATTAGTCTGAGTCTAACTTAGAAGGCTGAGCAGATATTAAAAAAAAAAATGAAGTCATGTCAACTTTGCAATAAAAAATGAATGGAAGTATGCCTCAACATGAACGTGGTTCTTCCAGCTTCTTGTTTGGGCTGTGATTTGCATATGGAAACAACACAACAATAATACAGCTTCAGGTATAATATAGAGATAAAAGGAAAAAAAAAAAGATTCACAGTACTAGGCTGAAAGAGGAAAAAATTCAAGTGTTCAGGAAAAAACACCTAAAAGGTAATTCAACTTGCAAAATACATGTTCTGAAATCCAGCAAGCTGTCAGGAACCAGAAGATCGTGAAGAACACTGGGCTGGATAGTAGTGGAACCTAGGAGGCCCTCCCTCATCAAGGCACAGATGGCCACATAGAGACCTAACGTGGTTCTGTAGCCATACACATGTACACTGATGGCTGCTGATTAGCACAGAGCAGGCGGTGATGAGGAGCAAGACAAGCCAAACCACTGACATGTAACTAATGCACAGCAATGGCAGCCCTCTCTAGGCCACCATTTGACCGACTACCACAACACTCTCCTAACTAGTCCTCTGGCCTTTAAACTTATCCTTTCCTACCATCTACTCTTCCATAGTGGTTCAAATAAGCTTTAAAAATTCATTCATCAGCTCATGTTCCTCCCTTCAATACTTCCAATAAACTCTTTAATACCCTCCCATGTCAATGTGAATACAATCCAGCCTCCTCATCCGAGCCTAGAAAATCCAACTTGATGTGGCTTCTGCTTACTTCATTTTTTCACATGCCAGTCTCCCCCTCCCTCCCTATATCTCAGGCACACTGGACTTGTGTCAGTTCCTAGAAAATGCCTAAGTCTGTCTGTCCTGTATCATGGCCTTTGCATTTGGTTCTTTCTCTTGGCTCTTATAAGCTGGCCTTCTTTTTATTCTTTAGTCCAAACTCCAATGTCACTGCCTCAAGGAGGAGCTTTCCATCCTAAAGCATTTCTCCCGTCCCCTAACATTCTTCTGTGACAGAGCATCCTGTTCTTTATCTCTTTCACAGCAACCTTTGGGTTCCGTATTTCGTGCACGTGTTTATCATCTGGATCCTCTGCTAGAATGGAAGCTTCTGAAGACAGGAATTATGTCCATCTTATTCAGCCCTGTGTCCCCAGTACCTAGCACATAATAACACTTTCAATAAATATTTGTGGAGTGACTGAAAATGCAACTAGAGGGCACGGGTTGATGGGTTTATACATAAGGTATACGGTATAAGGGTGTAAGAGGGTAGTTGCCTACTACATCTTAATTCTTAACCACTAGATTACAGAGACAATAGAGAGAGAAAATGAAGGGAGGGAGACTTATTATTACCAAATACCCTAATGGTAAGGTTAATGGTAATGTTACTCATTAAAACATTAATTAAAAGATCAAACCACTTGGCTGAGAAACAGCCGGGAGACTCAGCTAAAGCTGAGCAATTTATTGGAGGCGGGTCTGTGCTACCAGTATGAGGCAGCAAAGGCAGCCCAGATAAAATTTATATCATTTGGCAAGCAACACTTTGTTTAAACTCGTCTTTCCAGACGTATGACATTTTGGAGCTTGATTATAACTTGCTGTAAATAAAGATTACTTACCATGGCCGCCAGCTGGGGAAGAAGAACAAAGGAGACTGGGTTATTATTTGGTAGAACAGAGTTCGGTACCGTGTAGGGAAGTCATGGCAGTAGAAGCTCTGCCCTGTGTGCTTTTTGCAGATGACTCAAACATCAAGGCAACAGAAAAAGTTTGGAGAAAATGCAGACGGATCCCAGCATCTTGGCAAAAACAAGATGGGAGAAGCGGGACAATATGCAGTCATAAATCAGCAGCCTGCAGCCAGCTGTCAGAGGGAAAGAACCTTTGCCTGGGAAGGAACATTATACTACAGAGAGGCACACGGAATTTGGAAAATTAAAAGGTCCTAACCCTCTTTAATTTTTTCCCCATGTGTGCATCTATAGGTGTTAATTTTATGTATAGACACACATATGAGTGTACAAATATGTATTTGTGTGTGTGTGTGTGTGTGTGGACATCAGAGGTGGATTTACTCTGAAGTAGATGAAGCATAAATAAGCTTTAGGTCTGCACTGTCCAATATGGAAGCCACTAGCCACATGTGACTATTTACATTTGAATTAAAGTTAAATGAAACAAATTCAGGTTCTCAGTAGCACTAACCATCTTTCAAGTACTCAAAGTCACAGGTGGCTAGCGGCTACTGTATTGAACAGTGTGGTGAAACACCTCTATCGCTGCAGAGAGTTCCGCTCGACCGCGCTGCTTGTAACTTCTCACCTTTCACTTGCATGGCACAAGACCCTGAGAAGGGACCTAGCCATGTGTTCATGTGATCATGTGCTTCTAGAAGAGGCAGAAGTCACTGGTCGTGATTTCCTTTCCTGTTCTAAACCACACTTTCTTTGGACATAATTTTGTACCTACTTTTGGATTTATAATTTTGTATTAAGCCTCTCAAATTGTAAAAGACTGGGCATCACACTTGGATCTACCTTTGAATCATAATGGTTCACATGGCTCCAATGTTAAAAAGCCCACTGTGTTAATTCAGCCCAAAGCAACTGGCCTTCATGACCTTGTATATTTTGATTCTCATCATGGATCGTTCTGTTATGGTACCAAAAGGGAGAGTTACGATCAACACTGCATTCAAAGGTTTAAAAAGGCAATGTCATTGAGACCAAGGCTCTCTGCAGAAACGGGCTCTAGTTTGTCTATTTTTCTTCCTCAAAATACCTTGAAGGAATTTTTCAGTCATAGTGTTTATTTGGGAAGTCATCGCATATTTGTAGATGAACGTCAAACAGTCAATTCTTTACTCATCTTGTACCTGGAATTCCTTTAATGGTGCTAACATATATTTTTATAGAAGAGGCTGCTATTAGGGCCTTAAAGCAAATTCAAAAGAGCATTTGCCAATCAAAATGCATTTTCCGCTTTAAAAATTTTGAAAGAGAAAAAATATGTAGGCAAAATGAGTAATTTTATAAGCAAATCAATCATTCCAACTAAAAGTAATCAAGCATCCTTTCCAGAAAAGAAGTAATAAACAATAAACCAAACTAAATGCTCCCACCCATCAGGACACCCTATTATGACAGCTAGCTTCCACACCAGATGAACTCAATCCTGTGTTATTGTCAGGTATTAATCATCTTTAAAAGTTCAGTGTTACTCTCCACTGATTGATTTCACCATCGGTAGAGTTCTGACCTCCTATCTCAATTTTCCCTAGGTTAAAAGCACTAGATAGATTATTAATTAGTGCTTGTGACAGGTTCCAAAAGACATGATGGCGGTCAAAGAAGGAGTTATGTCTATGCTGACTCAAAATATATGCAGTGGCATCTGTAATTTTAAGAGATTGGCTGGTAAATTGTCTCAATTCTGAGGGCATAATTCACTGCTCTTCTTCTATGAATGCTTTGACAACTTGGGTGATCAATTTAAGCAGGGTACTTACGGCTGTGGTCCCGTACATACTGAATGAGCTCACACGTCTGCAGTTCAAAAATAAAACAAAGAATTAACTGACTGACTGCCAGGTCTTCAAGTCTAAAAATAAATAAACTTAATGAAGTACAGAGCATTTTGTTGGAATCAGGAGATACATACGGAAAATGAAGCCAATCCTCTGGCCCCTTTCACACCCTAGGAAACAAAAGAAATGTGGTCTCATTGCTCCACACACACATCAGTAGCCAGAATGTGCATTACCCTCAGAAAGTGAAATTTTCTAAAGTTTTTATTCTTAAATTAGAGGGGAAAAAGGAATACATGTAAGAGGATCGTCATCACCAAGTTAAGAGTAACATTCTAGGGGAAATAAATTGTAAGCAGCAACCTTGATGAACACAAACCTCCAAAGGCCACCTTCCTCCAGCCCCATCTCTGGACAACAAGGGTCATCTAGAATCTAAGGACGAGCTGAAAACTTAACATGGGCATGGAGAGCTGTGGAGTAGGTTTATGGCTTAGAATTAGACAAGGATGAACTATCCATTACAGCTGCCCGTCCTTAAGGGAGGTTCAGACTTCCTTAACCCTGTGCTTTGCCTTGGCTACCAAACAGCTGAACTGAACCTTCCTCTGTTCCCATCTTTGGTTGGATGACAAAGGGACCAGACTCAAACCGAACATCTGGAAAGGTAATCCCAACAGTGTTCCAAAAATGAATGAATATACATATATATAGAACTGCCTGGATTGGGAAAAGAACAAAGTGGAATTGGTTTTAATTTCACCTATTCAATTCCATCTTAGCAACAGGAAGAGTCTGGCTACTCTCAAAGAGAGACACCCAAGGAAAAACGCAATGAAGCCCCACCCAAACTCCTGGCAAAAATAAGTTCCATGTGAATGCAACTTTGATCATTTATTCCCTGTTTATTAATTTCCTCCCACTTCCCTTCATTCACTAACCACTTATTGAATATAAGAGGACAAGGATTGGGCAAATAAATTCACTGACAACTGGGAAATCACATTTTAGTCCAATACTTTTCATTTCCTCGCTCAAAATCCCCTCAACTCACAAGAAATGGCAACTGATTTTTAATCAGCATTATCCCCTCCTATCTCAAAGCACATAAATGTGGAAAAGTAGTGAAAATAGTCACCAAGGTGCAAAGACAGAAAGCATACACATTTGGACAATGAAGATTCCATGCACTTTTCATTTAGAAAAGGATCTGCTGTAATTTAGGACTTTTCAACTTACCTTGCGTCCAGGAGGTCCTGGCTCCCCAGGGGATCCCATCTCTCCTGGAAGCCCAGCGGATATCTCAAAGCAGAATTTGTTTATTTTAAAATTATATTTATACATATACATATAGGTGTCTGTTGTTGTGTTTTAAATGTCAAAGACAATACGCTTTTATTTTAGAACACAGAGATTTCCGAAAAACACACAAAAGGAAGAAATCTTTAGCAATTGTTTTGCTCCCAAATAATCCTTGTTAACATTTAATGTCTTTTCTTCTAGTCTTTGACTTTTTTGTTCTTTTGGTATTTTTATATGGTTCCATATACATATATTCTTTTAAAATCTAATTTTATACTCTTTCCCGCTATCTTTTAAACTAAATGTATCTCTGGAAATTTTCATGTTATTATTTTTAAAATCACTTTTCATGGCTGCATAATATTTCATTACACAACCATACCATGATTTCTTTCATTTGTCCCTTATTATTGGCATTTAGGTTTGTGGTTGTTGTAATAAGCTTCACCACTACAGAATTATATATGCAATTCTGATTATTTTGTTAGGGAACATTGCTAGAACTGGAATTGCTGGATCAAAGGAGATATTTTTATCTAAATGAGATGGTAGATGACAACAAACAAATCAAAAACCCAGAAACACAAAAATTTAAATATAAAAACCTTGAAACAAGAAGAAAATGCTTAAAATTTGGCTGCAGATATTTATCATAAAATAATGAATAACAGCTGTAATAAAAACAATTGATGTTGGCTACTCACTACATGCCAGGAATTTTTCTGTGTGCATTTAACAATATAATTTATCGTAAAGAAGGCTAGAATTTAATTTAAAAATTAGGGCAACATTCCTTAGTTCATTCAACATGCCAAGGGATTTACAATCTTCATAGGAATGAAAAAATGAAGTTGTCTAAAATCAACTTAATTTTTACAAGCATTGTCTAGGAAGCAGGGAATAACTGTTGATGTCCTTTGGGTATTCTACAGTGTGTTGGGTTGAGTGAAAAAAACTTGCTGATCGTATTTACTTTAGAAGATACAGATTAGCCTCTCAGGGTGGGGAGGGAAATGGCAGATTGAACATATGCATTTACACTTCTGCTCCCTCTCAAAGTCGCATTAAAATGATAGTAAGTAGATTTTTTTTTTAAGGCGAAAAAATAAAAAAAATAAATTAAAAAAAATGGAGAGAATGAGAAAGAAGACAATAGCCATAAACCTTCAGAGGCTAGAAAGCAGATGTGTAAGTTTTAAATGACTTAGCTGATCTGAAAAGGCTGTATCCTAAGCCAGCAGCAGGGAAAGCCAAGAACCCCTGTGTTTTATAACACACTTCTAGAAGGCTCAAGAATTGGCAGCACCTGGTACCTCCAAAAGTGGAGGTGAAAGGGAGGGGTGAAATAAGGAGGACTGGTTGCAAATCATTTTAGGAATCGCCCAGTCTCCTCTCTATTGTCTACAGTTGGGTGAATATCCTTTTTTCCACTCCAACAACAGAGGCAAAACTGAGGTATCTGCACCAGGGAACTCCAGAGTTGAGAGACAACGGTACAATCCTACAAACAGGGCAATTCAATTAAAGTATGTGAAATAGATATGAGACCCTTCACGTTTCCTTTTCCATGTGGCTTCATGAAAGCTACAGTCAGACCTTCATCTTCAGGCAGGAAACTGAAACAATCTTCTCAGGGGAATGTGACTAGACAAAGAAGACCTAAGATATCGATATCAGAGGTCTGGTCAGTAAAGAACTAACTTAGCCAGATCACTCTTCAGTAAAACTTGTAGTTGACCAGCTCTATCAATGTCTCTGGGGCTTCCAATTAGCCTTTTGGTCTTCAATTCTTAAATAGGAAGAGATAGCCCATTCTCCAGACATGCTGGAAATAGAGATCAAAACAGAAAAACACAAACTGTAGGAAAAAGACTATGCTGGGCAAAGAAGACTGTAAAAATACTAATTTATATCCTCAGAACGATAAGAGAAGATGTTTCAGCTATGAAACAAGGGAGGATAGTATAAAACATATTTAGAGAACAAAAACAAGCTCTTGAAAATTAAATCATGAAGGGAACATTGTAAAATAATGTCAAAGAAATCTCGCAGAAAGTAGAGCAAAAAGACGACCTGAAAAATAGGAGAGAAAAAAGAGATAAGGGGCAGAGGGACTGCCATTTTTTTCCCCGTCAGAAGCCTTGTAAAATTATATTTGACTCTCTAAATCAGTGGTTCTCAACTAGGGAGAATTTTGTGCCCTTCAAGTGAGAGATTTGACAATGCTTGGAGACATTTTTGGCTGTCATATTGGGGCAGGGTAGAGAAGGGCAGTGCTACTGGAATCTAGTGGGTAGAGGCCAGGGATGCTGGTAACCATCCTATAATCCACAGGACATCCCCAACAGCTAAGAATTATGCAGTCCAAAATGTCAATAGTGTTGAGGTTAAGACACCCTACCTTAAAGTATGTACATGTGTCAACCTGATTAAAAAAATAACCACACAAACACACATATAAACACAAAATAAGATAGGTTAAAAAATCATGGCAAAGTAAAAGAAAATCCTTCAGTTAGGGAAAAAAAAACAAGATGAAAAGTTAGAAAACTAAAAATGTAATCATTCAAAGAAAGCTGAAGAGGCACTCACAATTTAAGGCAAAACAACCACTCAAAACTTCAGCTTTTTCAGAAGGAAAACCTGGACGTTTTCAGTGTTTAAACTTCAACTTCAAATACAGAAATATTCACATAGATATGGGAAAAGCAGCTTGGCAGGTGAAATAATAAATTACAAACAGTGATGAATTGTGGGGAAAAAAAGAAATTCAAGTAATCAGAGTCCAAAAGAAAAAGTTCACATGCTTCCCACTGGTTCATTGTTTTATAAAAATGATTAATGTGGCATTGGGGGACAAGAACCCAACAAACAGCTGAACTTGTTAGCATGCTTCCAATGTTCAAGAGTAAACTATTTCATTAAAAAGCTAAGGGAAAGGATCCAGAGATATTTCAATGCAGATGACATGTGGATTAATTTGCAAGTCTTTCTAATTATTTTTCTAATTATATCAGTCATTTATATTTGAGAGCCTAATGTTTAAAGGATAGTCATCCAAAAACATGTATGAGGAAAAGAGTTATAGCTGAGATGCAGTCCTCTTAGGAGTAGCAGGATGGAGGGAAAGAGCAGTTTCTTTATTTTATCCCTAAAACCTATATAAATAACATCTACACAGGCAAGATATGTCCAAGATGGTGTCATGGTTAGACCCTGAACTTACCTCCTCCCAAGGGCATACCAAATCTACACCTACCTATAGAGCAATCTATTCTGAAGAACTGAGGGCTGACTGAACATCTGTACAACAAAGGATAGAGGGACCACAAAGAGAATGGGAGGAGAGATGGAAGAGAGACAGAAACCACAGAAAACCCACCCCTGAAGCCATGAACTGCAGTGCTATAAACATTCTCCAGGATAGATTACATTAGGCCATTAAACAAGTATCAAAAAATTTAAGAAGACTGTAATTATATCAAGCATCTTTTCTAATCACGATGGGATGAAACTAGAAATCAATCGCAAGAAAACTGGAAAAAAACATAAATATGTGGAGGCTAAACAACATGCTATTAAACAACCAATGGTCACTGAAGAAATCAAAGAGGAAATTTAAAAAAATATATACCTAGAGGGAATCCTGGGAAGATGGCGGCGTAGGAGGATGCTGTGCTCACCGCGCATCCTGCTGAACACTTAGATTCCACCTACACCTGCCTAAATAACCCAGAAAACCGCGAGAGGATTAGCAGAACGGAGTCTCCGGAGCCGAGCGCAGACGAGAGGCCCACGGAAGAGGGTAGGAAGGGCGGCGAGGCGGTGCGCGCTTCACGGACTGGCGGGAGGGAGCCGGGGCGGAGGGGCGGCCTGCCGGCCAAGCAGAGCCCCCGAGTCTGGCTGGCAAAAGCGGAGGGGCCGGACAGAGTATGTTCTGACAGCAAGCGGGACTTGACATCTGGAAGGTTATAAACTAACAGCTCTGCTCGGAGAACGGGAGGGCTGGAGGACAACGGGAAGGAGAGTTGTTGAGCCCTGGATGACAGAGCTCAGCTTGGCGGGGAACAAAGGCGCTCGCCAGCGCCATCTCCCTCGACCATCCCCCAGCCAAAATCCCAAAGGGAACCAGTTCCTGCCAGGGAACTTGCTTGCACAGCGCAAACACCCAACGCTGTGCTTCTGCGGATCCATCCCTCCGGGGGGTCTGACTCCCTCCCGGTGCCGCAGGGCCCTCCTGAAGCGGATCTCCAAAGGAAGAGCAAGCTGAGCCTGCCCCTCCCACCCCTGTGCACCTTGCGGATCCACCCCAGCTAATACGCCAGATCCCCAGCACCACAAGCCTGGCAGTGTGCAAGTAGCCCAGACAGGCCACGCCACCCCACAGTGAATCCTGCCCCTAGGAGATGGGAAGAGAAGGCACACACCAGTCTGACTGTGGCCCCAGCGGTGGGCTGGGGGCAGACATCAGGTGTGACTGTGGCCCCGCCCACCAACGCAAGTTATTCAAGACAGCACAGGGGAAGTGCCCCGCAGTTCCCACCACTCCAGGGACTACCCAAAAGGACAAAACCGAAGAATTCCCCTCAGAAAAACGTCCAGGAAATAACAACAGCTAATGAACTGATCAAAAACGATTTAAACAATGTAACAGAAAGTGAATTTAGTATAATAGTCATAAAATTAATCACTGGGCTTGAAAACAGTATAAAGGACAGCAGAGACTCTCTTGCTACAAAGATCAAGGGACTAAGGAACAGCCAGGAGGAGCTAAAAAATGCTTTCAATGAACTGTAAAATAAAATGGAGACAACTATGGCTCGGATTGAAGAGGCAGAGGAGAGAATAGGTCAACTAGAAGATAAAATTATGGAAAAAGAAGAAGCTGAGAAAAAGAGAGATAAAAAAATCCAGGAGTATGAGGGGAAAATTAGAGAACTAAGTGATGCACTAAAGAGAAATAATATATGCATAATTAGTATTCCAGAGGAGGAAGAGAGAGGGAAAGGTGCTGAAGGTGTACTTGAAGAAATCATAGCTGAGAACTTCCCGGATCTGGGGAAGGAAAAAGGCACTGAAATCCAAGAGGCACAGAGAACTCCCTTCAGACGTAACTTGAATCAATCTTCTGCATGACATATCATAGTGAAACTGGCAAAATACAAGGATAAAGAGAAAATTCTGAAAGCAGCTAGAGATAAACGTGCTCCAACATATAAAGGGAGACCTATAAGACTCGTGACCGATCTCTCTATTGAAACTTGGCAGGCCAGAAAGGAATGGCAGGAGATCTTCACTGTGTTGAACAGAAAAAATATGCAGCCGAGAATCTTTTATCCAGCAAGTCTGTCATTTAGAATAGAAGGAGAGATAAAGGTCTTCCCAAACAAACAAAAGGAATTCGTCACCACTAAACCAGCCCTACAAGAGATCCTAAGGGGGATCCTGTGAGACAAAGTACCAGAGACATCGCTACAAGCATGAAACTACGGACATCACAATGACTCTACACCATATCTTTCTATCATAACACTGAACGTAAATGGACTAAATGCACCAACCAAAAGACATAGGGTATCAGAATGGATAAAAAAACAAGACCCATCTATTTGCTGTCTACAAGAGACTCATTTTACACCTGAGGACACCTTCAGATTGAGAGTGGGGGGATGGAGAACTATTTATCATGCCACTGGAAGTCAAAAGAAAGCTGGAGTAGCCATACTTCTATCAGGCAAACTAGACTTTAAATTAAAGGCTGTAACAAGAGATGAAGAAGGGCATTATATAATAATCACAGGGTCTATCCATCAGGAAGAGCTAACAATTATAAATGTCTATGCGCCAAATACTGGAGCCCCCAAATATATAAAACAATTACTCACAAACATAAGCAACCTTATTGATAAGAATGTGGTCATTGCAGGGGACTTTAACACTCCACTTACAGAAATGGATAGATCATCTAGACACACAGTCAATAAAGAAACAAGGGCCCTGAAAGATACATTGGACCAGATGGACTTGACAGATATATTTAGAACTCTGCATCCCAAAGCAACAGAATATACTTTCTTCTCGAGTGCACATGGAACATTCTCCAAGATAGATCACATACTGGGTCACAAAACAGCCCTTCATAAGTATACAAGAATTGAAATCATACCAAGCATACTTAAAAAAAAATACCTAGAAACAAATGAAAATGGAAACACAATGGTTCAAAGTCTCTGGGTTGCAGTAAAAGCAGTTCTAAGGGGGAAGTTTATATCAATGCAGGGCTACCTCAATAAAAGAGAAACATCTCAAATAAATAATCTAACCAATACCTAAAGGAACAAGAAAATAAAAGAAGAAACAAAGCCCAAAGTTAGAAGGAAATAATAAAGACCAGAGCAAAAATAAGTGAAATAGAGGCTAAAAAAAATCATAGGAAACATTAATGAAACTAAGAGCTGGTTCTTTGAAAAGCTAAACAATATTGATAAACCTTTAGCCAGACCCATCAAGGAAGAGAGAGAGAGAGAGAGAGAGAGAGAGAGAGAGAGAGAGAGAGAGAAGACAAATTAGAATTAAGAGACAAGGTAGAATTGACAGCACAGAAGTATAAAGGATCAAAAGAGACTACTCTGAAAAATTATATGCCAACAAATTGGACAACCTAGAAGAAATGAATAAATTCCTAGAAACCTACCTTTCTCAAACTATTCCAAAACACAAAGAGGAAGGAAAACTTCCAAATTCATTCTATGAGGGCAGCATTACCTTTATACCAAAATTGGGGTGTGGGGGGGAAACCCACTACAAGCAAAGAAAATTACAGGCCAATATCCCTGATGAATATAGATGCAAAAATTCTCAACAAACTATTAGCAATTCTAATTCAGCAATACATTATAAAGGTCACCCACCACAGTCAAGTGGGATTTATTCCAGGGTGTGAGACAGGTTCAATACCCACAAATAAAATAAATCAAGTTGTTGTATCAAGACAACACATTAATGAAATGAAGACTAAAATCATATGCATCTCAATAGATGCAGAAAAAGCTTTGACAAAATTCCAGCATCCATTCATGACAAAAACTCTCAACAAAAAAGTTTAGAGGGAACCTCCCTCAACATAATAAAAGCCTTATATGAAAAATCTACAGCTAACATCATATTCAGTGGTACAAAACTGAAAGCATTTCTTCTGAGATCAGGAACAAGACAAGGATGTCCACTCTCACCACCTTTTCCAACATAGTACTGGAAATCTGAGCTGCAGCAATCACACAAGAAATAAAAGGCACTCCAAATTGGTAAGGAAGAAGTAAAATTGTCACTATCTGCAGATGACATTATATACAGAAAACCCTAATGAGTCCATCAGAAAACTATGAAAATAAAGGAATTCAGTAAAGTCACAAGATACAAAATATAAGAAATCCCTTGCATTTCTGTACACTAATAACAAAGTAGCAGCAAGAAAAATTAAGAAAAAAAAATCCCATGTTTAATTGCACCAAGAAGAATAAAATGCCCCGGAATAAATTTAACCAAGTAGGTGAAAGACCTATACTATGAAAACTATAGGACACTGATGAAAGAAAATAAAAACATAAGGAAGTAGAAAGATATCCTATGCTCATGGACTAGAAGAATTCATATTGTTAAAAATGTTCATACTACCCAAAGCAATCTACAGATTCAGTGCAATCCCTATCAAAATACCACTGGTATTTTTTACAGAACTAGAATAAGTAATCCTAAAATTTATATGGAACCATAAAAGACCCTGAATACCCAAAGCAATTTTGAGAAAGAAAAACAAAGTTGGAGGTATCACAATGTCAGATTTCAAGATATACTACAAAGCTATAGTAATCAAAATGGTATGATACTGGCACAGAAACAGACACATAGATCAATACAAAAGAATGGAAAACCCAGAAATACACCTATGCTTATATGGTCAATTAATCTATGACAAAGGAGGCAAGAATACAGTATGGAAAAGACCGTCTTTTCAACACATGATGCTGGGAAAATTGGACAGCTACAAGCAAAAGAATGAAAGTGGACCACTTTCTTACACCATACACAAACATAAACTCAAAATGGATTAAGGACCTGAATGTAAAACTTGAAATCATAAAACTCCTCAAAGAAAACATAGGCACTAATCTGGATCTGTCTCCTCATGCAAGGGAAACAAAAGCAAAAATAAATGAGACTATTATCAAACTAAAGAGCTTTTGTGCAATGAAGGAAACCAGCAACAAAATGAAAAGGCAACCTTACTGAACGAAAGAAAATATTTGCAAAAGGTATATCCAATTAGGAGTTAATATCCAAAATATATAAAGAATGCATACAACTCAACACACACACACACACACACACACACACACACACACACACACAATCTGGTAAAAAAACAAAACAAAAAAAAAAAAAAACGGCAGAGAACTCGAATAGGCATTTTCCCAAAGAAAACATACAGATGGCCAACAGACATGTGAAAAGATGCTCAACATCAGTCATCATCGGGGAAATGCAAATCACAACCACTAGGAGATAATCACCTCACACCTGTCAGAATGCCTAAAATCAAAAACACAAGAAACGACAAGTTTTGGTTGGAGAAGATGTGGAGAAAAAGGAACCCTGGTGTACTGTTGATGGAAATGTAAATTGGTGCGGCCACTGTGGGAAACAGTAGAGAGGTTCCTCAAAAAATTAAAAATAGAAGTATCATATGGCCCAGTAATTCACAGATGCTTACCCAAAGAAAGTGAAAATGTTAATTTGAAAAGGTTTATGCACTCCTGTATTTATTGCAGCATTATTTTTTTAATGTTTATTTCTTTTTGAGAGAGAGAGAGAGGGAGGGGTAGAGAGAGAAGGCGGGCGGGGGGGGTGGAGACAGGGGATCTGAAGCAGGCTCCACACTGATAGCAGTGAGCCCGATGTGAGGCTTGAATTCACAGACTTCAAGATCAGGACCTAAGCCGAAGTTGGATGCTCAACTGACTGAGACACCCAGGCGCCACTACTGTAGCGTTATTTACAGCAGCCAAGATTTGGAAGCAACCTAAGTGTCTATCAGTAGACGAATGGATAAAGATGTGATACGCACACATGCACACACACACACAAAAACAAATCGGATCAAAAAATGGGCAGAGGACTTGAACAGCTATTTTTCTAAAATGACATACAGATGGCCAACAGACTCATGAAAATCTGCTCAACAGCATTCATCATCAGGGAAAAGAATATCAAAACCACAGTGAGATATCGCTATACACCTACCAGAAAGGCTAGATTCAAAAAGATAAGAAATAACAAGAGTTTGCCAAGGATGCGGAGAAAAGGGAACCCTGGTATACTACTGGTAGAAATGTAAATTGTTGCAGACAGTATGGAGGTTCCTCAAAATATCAAAAATAGAAACACAATATGACCCAGTAATTCCACTTCTGAATGTTTACTCAAAGAAAATAAAAACAGTAATCTGAAAAGATAAACATCCTTAGCAATGTTAAGTGTCAATCAATAGATGAATGGATAAAGAAGATGGTATATATATTGCAGTGGAATGTTAATCATAAAAAGAATAAAATCTTGCCATTTGTGGCAACATGGATAGACTCTAGGTTATTATGCTAAGTGAACTAAGTCAGAGAAAGATAAATACCATATGATTTCACTTACACGTAGAATCTAAAAAAATAACACAAATGAACAAAGAAACAACAACAGAAGCAGAAACAGACTCATGGATAGAAGGGACAACCAAATTGGTGGTTGCCAGAGGGGAGGTGGGTGGAGGGGCTTAAGAGGTAGACTTCCGGTTTTAAAATAAGTATGTCATAGGGATGAAAAGTACAGCAGAGGAAATATGATCAATAATATTGTAATAATATATGGTGACAGATGGTGACTATACATCATGGTGAGCACTTTGTAATCTATGTAATTTCTATGTTGCACACCTGAAACTAATATAGTATTGTATATCAATTGTATTTCAATAAAAATTTTAAAATCCTGGAGAGTCATAGAGGTAGAAATGGCCAAGTGTAATGCAAAAGAGAATGAACACATAGGAGAGCATACAAGCCACCACACAATCCCTTAGAAGAGCAGGCAATTAAACAGTGGGGTTTTTTTTACTAAAAAAACCCAATCTCTGTACATAAAGCTGTTGTGCTTAATAAAAACTCAGATCAGGATAAAATTAACCACAGTGACAAAACTGGAAAACCACCTCAAGTATCCAGTTATATCAGACTTTGTTTTTCTTTTCCTGTTAAAATTTTTTTTTTTCAACGTTTTTTATTTATTTTTTTGGGGACAGAGAGAGACAGAGCATGAACGGGGGAGGGGCAGAGAGAGAGGGAGACAGAATCGGAAACAGGCTCCAGGCTCCGAGCCATCAGCCCAGAGCCTGACGCGGGGCTTGAACTCACGGACCGCGAGATCGTGACCTGGCTGAAGTCGGACGCTTAACCGACTGCGCCACCCAGGCGCCCCTTTTCCTGTTAATTAATATGGTGTTAAGATCAGTTTACCCAGTCAGTGCTGTGCTGAAGAAAAAAAAACAAAGAAATTTATTGAGAGACAATGATCAGAAGAATGTCTCTTTCACCAAGCAGCCATGTCATTTATACACAGTGGAAATATAAAAAGTCAACCAATGCAAAAATCCATTCTTAACCCACTGGAACCCAAATATGCCAATGCCTATGAGCTATGCTGGACACAAGGCATTAGGAAATTCCCAAGTCCCCTTATGGAATAATAAGGACATATTTAGTCACATAATAAATGGAAACACTTTTTCATAAAAATTAAGACATACTCTCTCAAGCTAAATGCGTATTAAGCTAAATACCTCATCAAAAGTAGTTTAACAAAACCTTAATAGTGAAGAACAAGACGCCAACGGGCCTTAGGCTGCACTAAATCTGCCAGGGAGACAGGATTAAACTGACCATATTTTCCAGTGCAAATTTTTGACTACAAGGATTCCTATAACAAAGTCTTATTTCCAGTGTTAAGAATGAAGGGGTGCCTGGGTGGCTCAGTTGGTTAAGTGTCTGACTTCAGCTCAGGTCATGATCTCTCACGGTTCATGAGTTCAAGCCCCACGTCGGGCTCTGTGCTGACAGCTCAGAGCCTGGAGCCTGCTTCAGATTCCGTGTCTCCCTCTCTTTCTGCCCCTCCCTCACTCACACTGTCTCTCTCTCTCTCTCAAAAATAAACTTAAAAAAAAAAAAAAAAAAAAGAATGGTAGGTATGTTGGCAGCCAGAATGGGTGAACTTGTTCACTAAGAGCATATATGTCTTTGCCTTCTTGCTGGCATTGAAGGAGGAGTCCATTTCCTTCCCCAGGTATGCTTTAACAACACACACACACACACACACACACACACACTTTGCAAGTCTTGAGGAACATTTTGCAAGTCTTGAGGAACAAGTAACAACTCAAATGAGTATAAAAGCATGGGAAGGACTTCCCAAAGTAGCTGAGGTTGTAAGGCCTTGGAATCTAAGATGCTTACCGTTTTGCCTCTGGCTCCTTTGGGTCCAGTTTCTCCTGGACCACCACGGTCCCCAGTCTCACCCTAATTAAGTTCAGAAAAATAAAATGGTAATTAAAATCCAAGAGCCACATCTCAGTGTGTTTTTAAACTGATTCCAACACGAAGACATTTTTCATATACATTTTAATCTTCAACAGTCTTCTCTGAAGTGTCTGTCCTCCCCCTCCTCCTTTCTCCCCTCCCCCGTTTTATGGCTCTCTACACAGCACAGGGCTGCCTCATTGTTTTACTCTTCCTCCCTCTTTCCAGCCACAACATAGTCAGCTCAGAGACATGAACTGTCCGTGCTTTTTATTCTGCTCCCTGATCGAATCACAGAACTTGACATTTACTCAACTCACTAAATGTTTCCAGCAAAAGTGAAAGCTTTAAGGTAGAGGGCATCATTACTAACTTACTATCAGAAGGTGATTTATAATCACATTGGAAAAACCGAGCCAGGTGAAGGCAGGTTTTGGGTTTCTTTACATTTTACTTTCCTTTGAGCCAAGAAGAAAACACATCATGATAGAGGGGAAGGAGTCCATGTGAGAAGAAAAATGTGATTTTTTTCCTTTACTTATGAATTTAAAAACTAGAAATGAAATTTTAAAAAAAGCCTGCTTCTCTCTCTCCCCCCTTTTCCTCATAAAGGTTTCTTTTTATTCATTGATCATTAACTATTCTTCTATCATCCTAGGATACATTTCACAGCCTCAGGAGTATTTCTGATTGATCTCTACTTAATATGAAGTGCACGGTACCTTAGGTCCACTTTCTCCAGGAAATCCTTCTTGCCCCTATAATTAACAGTATGGAAAATTAATATACGTATCACTGATGTAGGTTTTCCCTGACTTTGATTTTGCCTGCTGCCTCATTGGGTTTTAGTATCTCTGAATCAGCGAAGGGCCAAAACAACTATAAATGAAAATGTACAACATTATTTGAGAAACTAGCTCCAATTTCTAAATTAAACTGTACCAAAATATCATGACAACCTAAGTGGATAAATGCACACATCTGAGGAATTATAAAGCAGCTCTCCTTCTACTGGAGATACATAACAGGACAGCTGGTAATATGGCTGAGTGTCTCTGAAACAGTCCTCTTAAAACATATTTCAATGGAGAAATATGGGAAACCTAGAGTTTAAATGTGATCATTTGTTTTCTGGTTCCCTGTTTACCTTACTTAGTCCATAGACTATAATTGAGGATGTCTGATAATCCCCACTTGATGAAAAAACAATGATTTAAACTGAAGTTTATTTTCTGCTTATTAAATGTAGTATCTCCTCAAACATATATAAAATAGAAAAGAATGGAAAGAAGAAAAATTACTCAAATCTCACTACCCAGAACTAACCGTTAGAAATGGTTTGTCCTGTTTTCTTATTTTTAGGGCGCCTGGGTGGCTCAGTCGGTTAAGCATCCACCTTCAGCTCAGGTCATGATCTCACAGTTGATGAGTTCGAGCCCTGCGTCGGGTTCTGTGCTGACAGCTCAGAGCCTGGAGCCGGCTTCAGACATGTGTCTCCCTCTCTCTCTCTGCCCCTCCCCTGCTCATGCTCTGTCTCTCTCTCTTGCTCTCAAAAATAAACATTAAAAAAAGTTAAAAAAAAAATATCTTGTCCTATTTTCTTATTTTTTATTTTTTTAATTAAAAAAATATTTTTTAATGTTTATTTATTTTTGAGAGACAGAGCACAAGCAGGGGAGGGGCAGAAAGGGAGAGAAACACAGAATCTGAATCAGGCAGGCTCCAGTCTCTGAGCTGTCAGCACAGAGCCCGATGTGAGGCTCAAACCCACAAACTGTGAGATCATAGTTTGAGCCGAAGTCGGCGCTCATCAAACTGAGCCACTCAGGTGCCCCTAGTCATTTTTCCTTTAAGCCCTTCAAAATGCATTTTTTAGCATAATTGGGATAAGTATTCTTTTCTAATTGTTTACATAACTACAAACTTCATATATATTCATTTTAAAGAGGGTGAATATTCTAATGCTATTAGCTACTTAATATTTCTCTTTTATCAGATATTGAGATTGTTTTCAATTATTCTGTAAAGAAAATTTCACTGGAAATGCCTCATTCATTAGTGATTTTTTTTTTCAAAGAAATTTTAGCTTTTTGGGGTTTATTTTTCCAGTCTCTTACATCATTCCTAGTGGGATTTCACTTGGAATTAATTGATCCTTTATAATGTTTTAGACTTTCCAACAAGACTTTGGTATGTCTCCATTTAGTAAAGTTTTATATTTCAGTAATTATTTGTCATAGGTCTCAAATATTTTGCAGAAGGGATATTCTTAACTACATAATGTTTTTGTGGATACTGTTATTATGATTTCTAAGTGGTTATTATTTATATACAGAAATCATTGGTTTTGTAAATTTATCTTACTTCCAGATCCTTAAATATTCAAAATATTCAAAATATTCAAAATGAATTATAATTCTGATACAAAGTTAAAAGTTTTTATTTTTGAGTTATTGCTTGGCTCAATGCACATTAAAAAGGCCCCGTGAAATGTCTCACTAATGGTTAAACAGATTAAGAGAACAAATTTTGGAATGCCTCCCTGAGTAAACTCGAGCACAGAGCTGCTAAGATTAGAGGCACTGTTCAGGCTGTAAAAAGTCAGGCCCTGGCCGCACATCTCTACAGAGAACAGAAAATTAATTTCAAGTTTCAATTGTTGCCTGTGCCTTAAACCATCAAATTGTATTTTCTTCTACCACATTCTCCAAGGGATATCAGCAAATAAGTTATCAAAATCTATCTCTAAATATCCAAGACTGCCCTATTCACTGCTTTTTTTCCCTCTTAAATGTAACAAAACAAAACAAAACAAAAAAAACCAACAAAACTAAAAAAAGCACAAAAAATAAATGAAAATTTTCAGCTTCCAGTCAATGTGTCTTACCTTTGCTCCTTTCCTTCCAATGCTGCCATAACCTGGAGGGCCATCATCGCCCTGTAAACAAAGGCATTAATTACAAACATCCGAGACTACAGACTGGAGGCAGGCTTATCCACAAGAAGACAAGACACCCGGTTTTTTGGTTTGATTAGGAGAAATTAGGAAGCAGGATACTTCCTCTGGAGATGGCCACTGACATTTGGTGATAGTAGCATTAAAGATAACTCTCAGTGACAGATATAGACTGTGCACTGTCCCTTAGTCTCGCTTGTTTCATCTGTAAAGTGGAACTAAAAGTTATAACCACTCATGATGTTATTATGAGGACCGAATGAGAAAATTTGAGGCATACAGTCATGTCAATAAAAGGAGGTAGTGGTGCTTCTGTTTAACACCTGTATTTTTAACACCTTAGCTCTAATCCATTTTCAGTTTGCTAAATGAAAATAAGGCCTTCTAAATTCTTGGTCAATGGCTACTGTCAGACCCTTGCAGAAGGTCTTTGTGACAAGTCCTGAGCTCTGGGGGAGGGTGGGCTGGGTTTCTGATGAACAGGTTCTGATGGGTGGAAAGGATAGAAGAAGGGTTACGGGGATGCTCAAGACACGTTTTTGTCCAGTTTATCATTTGCCTTTAAAAGCATCCTGGCCAGGGTGTTTGGTATGGGCAAGTGGCCACCTTAGGAAAGGAACTAATCCAAGTTAAGGATAATATCTCAGTTTCTGGAAAGTTAAAAGCTAGACTGGGGTGGTATCTTTAATACATGCCCCAGAGAACCACACGTGATATCTATTGAACTAAAAGATTCCAAGGGCCACATCAAAAGTAGGGATCAAATACAAACCGGCAAGCCTCGAGGACCGGGGAGGCCAATAGGTCCTCTTTCTCCCAAATCTCCAGGTTCTCCCTGTCAAACAAAACAGTGAAATGTGTCCTTGTCAGGTTTGTTATTATTTTCTGATAAAGGAAATGAGCAGTGACGGTACTAAGATAATAGTTAGTTATACAACTGCATCCATGTCATTGTATCGAACACAGTGACAATGGCTTTGTGGTCAGGACTGCGAGTTGTATAAGCAATGCAAGGAATTGGCTGTTGTTGGCTAGTGAGGTCTCCTGCATTGACGAATGAAGTCCCAGCAAGACTGATACATTGTTTAGTGCAAGTTGCCATCTTGGCAGCTCAGTACCATGAACCGCACCCTTGGAAATGTCTTACCATGAGTCAAAGAGGAAGCTCTGTACTGTTTTAAAAAATTAACAAAACTGTTTTCCAAGATGATCCATCAAATCATCTGGCTGCTGCAAAGACAACAGACTTCTTAATCTAGTTTTAAGTGCTAATCAAGATAACCAAGTTAGCATGACATTCATGGCAATTGTTTCTGACTTCTGACTAGTAGACCATCTACTGTGGGTTATAAATCAATCTCAGGATTATGCTGAGTGAAGTCCAGCTACTTGGGAAAGTTAACACAGCTCTACAAAAGAAGGTTAACTCCTTTTCTTAAAAAAAAAAAAAAAAAAAAAAAAAAGGAAAAAAAAAGATGTTAGATTTTAGATTTACATAAATGGCAAGGTAGTACACAGAGTTTGTATACACTCCACATCTAGCTTACCCTATTGTTAGCATTATATTAGTTACATTAGTAGGGCCCATTTATCACAATGCATAAATGAATACTGATTCATTCTTATTAACTGAAGCCCATACTTTATTCAGCTTTTTTTTTTTTTTTTTTTTTTTTTTAAGTTTTTACCTAGTATCCTTTTTCTCTTCCAGGATCCTATCCAAGATACCATATCATGTCTTCTTAAGTTCCTTTAGACTGTGACAGTTTATCGGATTTTCCTTGTTTTGACTCCTTGACCTTGACGGTTTTGAGGAGTACTGCTGAGGTATTCTGTAGAATGTCCCTCAACTGGGGTCTTTCTCATGATTACGGTGGATTTTATGGGTTTAGGGGGTAAAGATCACAGAGGTAAAGTGCCATTCTCATTACAACATAACAAGAGAACATTCTATCAACATGGCTATCGCTATTGATGTTAACCTTGACCATTTGGCTGAGGTAGTGTTGGTCACGTTTCTCCACTATCTAGTCATTCCCTGTCTTTCCCATAATGTACTCTTTAGAAAGGAGTGTGGAAACGTACCCAGCCCACACTTTGGGAGTGGGAGTGGTTAAGTCATTTTTAAAGACAGAAAGGCAACCAGTTAAGTGTGAGAAGTGCAAATGGACAAATGTCCACTAGCACTGAACTCAGAGTAATACAGAGTTGGGTTCCATGGCTGGGAAGCAGAAGATCACCTTTCTTTCAGGGTAGTGGTTCTTAAAATTGGCTCTGGGGCCACCTGTCTCACAACTACCTCAGGTCCACATGCAAAGGAAATTCCTGGACTCCACTGGTATGGTCTCTCATATTAGAGCCCAAGAATATGCCTATTTAAATAAGCTTCTCTGCTGATTATTTTAATTTTTTTTAATGTTTATTTTTGAGAGAGAGCAAGCGAGCGGGCGAGCAAGCATGAGCCAAGAAGGGGCAGAGAGAGAGACGAAAACGGAATCTGAAGCAGGCTCCAGGCTCAGAGCTGTCAGCACAGAGCCCAAGGTAGGGCTGGAACTCACAAGCTGTGAGATCATGACCTAAGCTGAAGTTGGACGCTTAACTGACTGAGCCACCAGGTGCCCCTCCGCTGATTCTTATACACAGTGAAATTTGAGAACATCTGCTTTAAGGTACAGAAACAAGGGAAGCCAAATGGCTTGAAAGGGGTCACTTTTACTATTGGTACAGTCAGGTGTTGAGCCCAGAATTAACCAGTAAGTTGCTTGTGTCCCTGGGTACTTGGGCTTATTGTAGTAAGGTAGGAGTAAGGTAGGAGTAAGTGTTCGGGGCTCATCTCAGTTGACAATGAATCCAGAGGACTCAATTTATCTTGGGACTTCCCAAAGGATTTGGGTTTGCTTTGAGGGTACTTATTTCCAAATTCTTGCCTCTTCATCTTTAAAAGTCCCTGTTATTAATAATGATCTTTTGGGCACAACTACCCTGCTCCTATCTATCTCCTTCCACACTCTTACCTATAACTGGCCCAAGGAGCTCTCCATTCCTGCTGACCTATCTCCTGGTCCCTTTTGTTTCATCCAATGGATTGCTTTCTTCTCACAAGCAAACCTCTATGCATCCGTGAAGCTGCACACAAACACACATCCTACCTCATTGTAAGATAATTGGTTCTCATCAGTGACACCACTTCCCCTGCAGCCTTCCCCAAGGGCAAGAAGGCAGCATTGTTTCTGTTCCAAACTTTCCTTTCCAGAGCACTATTGCTACACTGCATGCTCTAGCAATCCTTTCCTGTTGGAGTTGATTATCCCTGCCATCCACATATCTCATATTTCGCCCTCCAGTCAATAGTCCTTACAACTTGACCGCTGGCCTCCATCACTTCAGCCCTTCTTAGCAGTTCTCCATAACAAAGCAAGCCTCTCTTCTCATGTTCTCATTCTCACCCTCTGTGTCAAGAAATTTCCCCATTAATTACCTGCTCTGACATCTTCAATCTTCTCCTTTCTCTCTGCTCAGATGCACACTACGGTCTCTCCTATCATTGAAAACAAATACCCAGCTTCAATCAGTCCTATACTGGTGGTTAATACCCTCTCCCTGCCCCCAAGTCTTGCTTCTTCAAAGAGTAGTTTATAGCCCTGAATCCATTTCTTCCTCTCCAACACATTGTTCAGTTCTTTGTAGGCTATCTCCCTTTCTTTCCCCTTCTCTCAAACGCTACATTTCAAACTATTCTTTGGAGCGTCTTAGCTACCAGAAGCAATGGCTTCTTCACTCCCCTTATCTATTCTGCACTAGCTGATACAATTGACCTCTCCTTCTTCAACTCTTCTTCTCAGCACCCAGTGTGCATTTCTGTTTCTTTCCCCTCCTTTCTAATGACTGTCTCCCCTTATCCTTCTTACAAATAGATATCACTAAGAGTCTTTTTAAGAATCCAAATGCCTCTGAGACCTACAACTCTGACCAGCCATAAACTCTTTCCTCTATTTCCCAAACCAAGTGGTTCCCTTCACTCCTACACTGTCCTTTCTCATGAGTTTCCTGCTTCTGGGATGGTGCTACACGCATGCAGGAAGCCCACAAATCATGTAGCCCTCTTCTTTATACCTTAGTTTCCTACTAGAAGAGTCTTCCAGAATCATGATGAGTTCCTCCTGTCCTCACCCTGTTACATCATCCAATTGTTGCTTGTCTTAGAGACTATGAGAACGTACCCACTAGTCTCCTAGCTTCCTATCTCTCAGCGCTCCAAATATTTCTACACTGAGTGTCCTATTCAAAATCCTCCCAAGTCTGGCTGTGTTCATACACTCCACTAAAAAATTATAAATAGCACTGTACTTGCTACTTAACAAAGCAAGTGACCACAGACTTTGTCTTTTATGTGCCTACCAGACAGGATCATCTTCTTCCCCAAATACCCATTTCCCAGGATTTTCCAACACTGTGCTTTCCTTCACGTGATTTCTTCTCCCTGAAACCCTCCATGCCTCCTCTCTGCTTGCCAAAGTCTTTATTATCTTCTAGGGTCTGCTCCAAGTCTGTATCCTCTATGATGCCTCTTTCCCCAGCCTGGAAATACTTCTACAAACACTATATTTTAACCTCCATTCTCAGACCTGTATCCTGGACTACTTTATGTCATAGATTATTGTCTTGAAAATATTCTAAATTCTGTGGGGACTGACTCCATGTCATCTTTATTATACAACTCAGAAATTCTTTCATTAAGCAAATATTTTCTAAGCAATTATGTGCCAGGAACCGTTCAAAGTACTAGGGATGCATCAGTGAGCAAAACAGTCAAAGAGCTCGACTCTCCTGAAACTGACTTTCTAGTCCAACAGAATGCCAGTACAGTGACTTTGTCTTTAAAGGTGTTCAGCAAAGGTTTACATGCATGGGAGGAAACAAATAAAGAAGAAGAGAGGAGGGGAAGGAAAAAGAGAAGGTCAAAGGAAGGCCTGTCCCAGAACAGTCCTCCTTCCCTGAGGTTCCCCCAGGCTAAGATTGGGTGTAGCCCCTCGTGAAATTATGCTGAGCTGGAATCCTTGACCTCATTGTCGTCCACACCCACGTCCTTAGATGTTGTTGGCTCTCTAAGAATTAAGCCAGGGTGTAGGGGCAATAAGATATTCTCCTTTGTGTTGAAAGGGCTCTGGCTAATACAACCAGACACACTTACTTTGAAGAGAAAACCTTAACTTTGGTGGGCTTAAAGAATGTGACCTACTTTATTTCCTTGGCTTCCCAAATGGCCTGGACTCCCTGCTTCTCCTCCTGGTCCTGGAGGCCCCTGAAACAAAACAAGGATTGCAAATATAGCAGAACATAAAGCAACTTCCCCTTAAACCCTCTGTGTCTCTTCTAAGAGGAAAATGAACCACAGATGGGAAAAGAATTATGGCTTTACTGATTTCTGCTCTGGAAAAAAGTATCACAGCTGTCAAATAAAAACTAGTAAATAAAAGAAAATTAATAAAGTAATTCATGCCAGATGTGGCCTAACTGATCATGCTTCCTTGTGAGTCTTCTTTTCCAAAGAGATTTTACATTCTCACTGTTTTGCTTTTACAGCAGATGTTGCTAAAATGTCTAACATTTAAAGAAGGCATTCCAAATGACATTTGTCTTTAACTGTATTCTGTCTGGTTCTTTGTTTTGCTAGAAAGCATTTTTTTAAAGGTAAACATATATTTATTTGCAACTAATATAATTTGTACAAATAGAAAGTTCAAGAAACTTCCCCCCAAATAATTAGCATTAATAACAAGATATGTTCAGGTGTACCGGATAAATGTTCTGAAATAGTTTTCCCTTCCCTACTGATAAATTAGAAAAGCAAATGTACATAAATCCCCATTTACCGTTAGAAGAAAAAAACTAAAATATTTAGAATTTAACAAGAAAGATAAAGACCCATATAATAAGAAATCTTTAAGATCTTATTGAAGAACGTAACAAAAGTTAAACAGGTGGATAAATATACCACATGTCAATATGGAAAATCTGTTTGATATAATAGAAGTTTCTGTAGCATTCTAGAAAGCATGTTTTATTGGAATAGCTTTAGAACTAACCATTTAAAAATCCCAATTCAGACACAGCCCAACTGCCTTCCCATGTTACTAACACTTGGGATCAAATTTTTCCTTTGGGATATCCAAACATATGGCAACACAAATCTCTTTTAGTTAAAATGTTTACATAGGTACTTGTAATAATTCCAACACCAATGAATGGAAATCATTTTCAAATTTCTTTTTTTGCCATGGTTACTGTAATTTAAAAATAAACAAACCATATCTGTGTAGTAAGCATGCTACTTAGCAAATTTTGTTCAGAAACAAAAAATTATGACATTAACCTTTTTTATCTTGAAAAAATTAAGGATGTACTAAGTTGGACATAAAAAATTTCCTAATAGGAAAGACTGTTAAATAGTATATTGGTTACCAGGGAAGATGATAATAATCTTTCCACAATCTTTGTTTTTTTCTCCTCCCTCTCCCTTATTTATCCTAAAAGAAGAATCTCAATTTCACTTTCCATAGCTGTCAATCCTTTCCCTTCTCTCAGTCCTACCACTTCATGGAGCTAGCTCCCGTGACATCCACGGGATGTTTTCTGTTCTTTTCTGTTCTTACCTTAGTTGATTTTGATCATGTATTCTTTGAAACTTTTCCATTAAGTTCTGTAACACTGGTTACCATGGCCTTCCTGGTCCCTCTCTGGCCTCTTCTCAGCAAACTTCAAAGACTCCATTGGCCTCTTCAATCTCCATGTGCCCTGAGGCTCCTCTGATCTTATTTTCTCATTTAATCCTCTCTTCCTGAGTGATTCCCCCATAGATTCACATATCACTTTACAAAATAATCCCTAAATATTTGAATCTCCAGTTCAGACCACTCAACTAAACGCCAAACCCATAAGTTAAAATGTCTATTGGAACTGATTACCAAAGATAATTAGATTTACTGCAAGTCATACTTGGGTTCATTCTCTTTATTAAGGAAGCCCAAAGTGGAAACTAGGAATCATCATAGACCCCTCCCTTAGCTTATCTCTCAAAACCTATCAAGTATAAGTCCTACAGATTCTATGCCTTTCTGTATACATCTCTCTTCTGTTCCTATTGCTATCATCTACCTTCAGGCCTTCCTGCATTCTGTCTAAATTCCTGGATTCCCTGACTGCAGCCTGGCCTCTCTCTAATCCATTCTTCATGACTTTTCCTTTGGATTTAAAATGTCAGGCTAATGCTGCCACTTTTTCTGAAATTCTGAATAGCTCTCAGAATAAAGTTTATGGTCTTCACTTATTAATACACAAAATCCCCCAAAATGTTGGGACTGCATGTCTCCATTGTCATCTGTGACTACTTCAATCACTGTATGTTTAGGCTTAAACCATCTGAAGTCACCAAATACTTCTTGTTTTATATCTCCGCACTTGTGCAAGTTCTTCCCTTAGCTGGTCCATTTTTCCATCTGGAGAGAGGTACAATCTCCCTGTTCTGAAAATCTTATTTTTAGCATCACTGTTTCAAGAATACCTGAACCCCCTGGCTACACTGGGTCTCACAGATTCCTTTACTCTGTATGTAGTTCTTCATTCATTTCTTTCTCTCATCCACTAGATACTAGCCTGTACATTCCTTGAAGGAGTATACCCTATTGACTTCATATCTCTGGAATTTTGTCTCTAGGTACTTAGTACAGTACCTAGGTACTTAGTAGAGTACTTAGAACCTCTCAATCCACCCATTCATTCATCTATCCATTCACCTCTCCAGGAAAATCCCCCAAGAGGGATGAAATAATGTGTTTAACTTCATTTTCCGTATGAAATGTTTGTGTACTTCACAGGACGAGGAAGTGAAAAGATTTCAATTATCCTTGACCAAAGGCATAAATTGGAAGTCTGGCTTAGGAGTTCACTTTCTGTGCTTCCTTCAGACATAATGAGCTCTAAGAGATGAAATAATTTCAGGGAGATTACTTCATGTGTAGTCACTTTGAGCACACACGAGCACAGTGAGAGATTACCTTGTTTGAAAGCCCTCCAAAATGGGATGGATGGGCAAATGGAGGGACAGAGGGATGGATGGATGGATGCAGACAGAGCCTGGTCATCAGAACATCAGAGAACCTGATCCTGTTTCCTATGCAGGACCACACAAAATACCAGACTGGCATTTGTGATTGCTTGAATAGGCCTCAAGCTTCATTGAATGGTTATCCAGATAGGTTACCTATTCAAATACTGCTGGTTGTATAGGCCACCATGTTTTTAAAGGAAAGGTGAAAAATTCCCTGCAACCCCAGGATATCAAAGAGCCAAAAAGTTACCTTGATTTGAGGCCAAGAGCAGCTATGGAATATAAAAAGAAGCTTAGGGCATTTAAAGGAAAAGGACACCAGCTAGAGATAAAATCTCCATCGGCTTTGTGGCAATGGCAACCTTTTATTGAGTATTTTGTGCAAAGCACTGTGCTAAGAGGTATATGTTTACACTATCCAGACTTTCTCAATCCTTACAACAACACAGTGAGATACATATTATTGATACCATTGTTTACCGATAAAAAATAAATTCTCAATATATTTAACCCCAGATCACTGTTAATAAGAGGGTGAGATGGGAACTGAACTTGATTTTGACTCTGAACTCCTAGCTACTCTGCCTGCTGTTTTGAAGACTGTTTGGGGACAGGATTCCCCAACTCTACTATTCATGCATCAGCTGAGATTGGAGTTTTAAAAATGTGAATATCCAAACTTGATGCAGGAGGCTGGGGCCAGATCTACCCTGCAATATGGGGACTTGGGCTGGGGATCTTTTGCTTGTGTTCAGACTCTGTGACAGAGTCTTCTGCAATCGCAACTGCTTAATACAGGTGTTAAGTGATGATATAAAGGAGATGTTTAGAGTTTAAATGTTTTAAAAATTGTCCTTAGATAGTATCTGATCAGAAAGGATAGCACTAGGATTTGGGGATTAATGGCTGCTACAGTGCCAAGGACACCTCGACTTTGGATGGGATGTGGCTGGGCAGGGACAAGAGATGCAGGCTCTTCTCATGCTTAAAAGGAATCCTGTCACTTATTATTTTCTTGGGGGCAAAACCTTGCCTACAAGGACAACCGGTAAATATCAGGGTGAGCAAAAACTACTCAAGGAGACTAAATGCTCAGCATCTTTAAGAGTCAGATATGAGCTAATTCTGAGAAAAGCAAAAAACAAGAGGCCAGCCCTTGCTGGTGGGCTAATGCAAGAACAAACCCGAGACACCTGAGGTGCTGATCTTGACAGTGCTAATCTAGGACATAGCCTCTAACTCAACTTCTAATCCTTCATGCCTCCTACACTCCATCCATACTGGATCATTTATCGTTCCCCAAACTCACTTTGATATCTCTTTTTAGATTTTCTGGCTCCTTTTCCCAGATGCCTGCCTCTCCCTTGGTCACTGGAAAACACCTCCTTATCCTGCAAAAGCGAAACCACTCTTCTGCTCTAAAGCCATCCTTTGTCCCACCATTCTACCTGAGGTGTAATTCTACATTAGCATTTAGTACATCACATCTCAACTATTCATTTGTATCGGTCTCCTTTATGAGATTGGGAGCGTGCACTTTTATCTTACTACAGAACGCGCACACAGGAAGCCCTCAGTAAATATTTGAGGAAAAGGAGTAGTTGATGGATCATTGAACCTAGATTATGTGGAATGAAATGCAATCACTGCAGTACAGATTATTAGTGTTAGTATTACCACGGCCTTTCTTACACTGGAGACTCCTCGCATACTTTGAGCATAAAATGTCCCTGCTAAATTAGATAATACTGATGCAATGCAGTAGTATTAAACATTTACATAGTGCTTACTACACCGCAGGCACTGTTTGAGAACCTACGTATATTAAACCATTTAATTTCCACCTGATGCAGTAGATACTATTACTATCCTTATTCTGCAGCAGAGAGAATTGAGGCATAGAGAGGTTAAACAAATTACCCAAAGCCACAAAGATAGATAGGAAAGTACAAATCTGGCAATCAAACTTAGGCACCCTGGCTCCAGACACTGTGCCCCTGACCACTATGCTACGCTTGGTAAAGATGACAACAGAAATTCTACTTTATATCCCAAATTGACATGGAATAATTCCAATTTTTCTGGGCATTGCCTGACATTAGTGATTATTTCGCTATAAACAAACAAACAGAATAATTCCAACACTAACTAGAATTAGGATTGGTGTCTGATTTTCCTTTCCTCTTCTAGGCATTGGTTATGTTAGTGTGGTACCCCAGGGTAAACCAGACGAGAAGGAAGGTATGAAAGAAAATGCCATTCTTTTCAAGGTTATGTCTTTTTTCTTACGCCAGAGACTGTACTTCTTTCATATCATAGCCATATACTTGGTTGGATTAGCACATTTTGATTTATGCAGAATTCCCCAACACTGCATGAATTAATAAGTCTTCAGAACACTGTCAACACAACTCACATCCTTTTTTCCAAATATATGTCCTAAGAAAAGCCTTAAGGCCTGCAATTAAAAAACACTCCCGTTATTCCACCTAAATGGCTCGTTCGTGTGTCCTGTATGAAGCCTGTGTCAGTGGATTTATAGAGCCCATAAAGAATAACACTCTCTTGTATATATGATTGGTTTGGTCTCCCGTGGTTTTCTTTTGGAAACAACAATTTTGAAGTCTCATCCATCATGTCCTGAATATAGAAAATTCTACACATCTTTGAAATAGCACTTTCACTGTGTTGACAAGGGTATTTCAAGAAAAGCAAGCAAAGAAAGCAAGCCATGATTTCTAGCCAGATAAATGGAAGAGGTAGAGAGAAGTGGTGCCTTTTGACTAATGCTGGCAATGCCAAGAGGTTGAATGATTTATAACTATGATCAATCTTGCCAAAGCAAGATTAAAGGGGACTCACTCAGAGAAGTACACTATAGGGCAAATGGAATAGCTTATTTGAGTAACAGCCACTTGGATACAATTTTGGATTGTAGAGAAGGGAATTACCAAGCTCTTTGGATTTAACACATCTACATTTTAATATTTTATATAAACAGGTGAGATAATCACCTGATATACATTTCCCTTGGCATTTGCTTTTTTTTTTTTTTAAATCCCAATTGGTGGTGGCAGCGTTTTTAACGATTCAAGGATGTGAATGCAAAATACTTTTCATCAATTTAGTCCTACAATGAAATTTTAAAGTTTTCATGCCGTTTGAAGGAGCACATTCATCAAAATTGGGAACAAATATCCTCACGAGTAGTTATTCATATGCTTTAAAATACTGTGTCATGAGATATAGGTTTATGCAAATAGCTTAACTATTTTGATGATGAACACATCCACTTACGTGTTGGACCATTGCCTAATGGACACAAAGTAACGGATTCCCTTTATCCCATTATCCAGGTGCAAGTCCCAACTGTGTCTCATTCATTCATTTACTAATTGATTCATTATATAAATACATGTTGAGCTCTACTGTGTGGCAGCCCTGTTGTTTTAGGCTCTGGGATATACGCAAGACAAAATTCTGGCCCTCAGAGAGATTAAAGTCTACAAGAGGAGACAACAAGCTAAACACATATACACTATAATAGCAGTTAGGCAATGGCCAGATCAGGTAGGGCCTTTCTACTCAAAGTGTGGTCTGGGAACCAGCAGCATCAGTATCACCTGGGAGTTCATTGGAAGTGTAGAATCTCGGGCCCCACCCCAGACCTTCCGATCTGTATCTGCAGTTTAAAAAGTTGTCCAGGTGATTCTTAGGCACTTTGAAGTTGGAGAAGTGATGTGGGAAAGTCAGTCCCATCACAGGGTGTGTCTGTTAGAATCACCTGGGGAGAATTCAAAGTTACCGGTACCCTGTCCTTACCTCCAGAGATTCTGATTTAAATGATGTGAAGAGGGTTCCAGGTGGTGGAGTGTTTTATAATCTTCCCAGGAGATTAGGACGTGAGTCTAGGTTGAGGATCACTGAAGTAGGTTGTATCCTGGATGCAATGGGAAGCCCCTAATGATTGAGATCAGAGGAGTGGCATGACCCCATTTCTACTGAGGAGGAATTCTTAACCTCAAAGTAACCGCTGAGCTGCTGAGGCAAAGAGGGCTAGAAGTCATCTCCACCTCTGGGTCTGACAGAATGACAGCCCATCCGGCAAGGTAGGGAACGCAATGCGATGTGGCCACCACACTGAACGCAGAAGTCAAACCTTTGCTGGTTCACAGGCAATGAATAGCTCCTTCTGAAGAAAAGACACTGCAAGGACATCCACATTAAAGCCAAGATCAAAGCCAGGTGTAGTCCCTTTCTCTCATTACATACCTGAGGACCTTTAATTCCCAGACCTCCTTTTTCTCCTTTCATACCAGTCTCTCCTCTGGGACCCTACATATAGAGAATTAAAGCATTATTTGTTTTCTAAAAGAGAACACTTGAATAATAACTTGAATATTAAATATGGACATGATAAGTCAGTCACGTGGACAGAAACTGGAAAGAGAACTCTACCCATGCCCTTGGCTCTGTCTTGATCTGTAAGTGTCCCCTCTGTCCATGTATACAAGGGTCCAATCTGCAATTTCGGCAGTTGGGCATTTACAGTCAACTGAATAAATACTCAACGGTTGAATATTTCAGTATTGCTTTCTGATTATCCTAAGCGTCTTTAGACTCCAAATGCATATATTTCTTATGTGATAAAGAAAATAATCCTTAATTATGTAATCTGACAATGAAACATTAAAATAAATTTCAATTCAATAATCACACTGAAGACTGGTCGTAAGATACAGCATGTGGTAAGGTGAAATTTGGATCTTTCTACTTGTAAAATATTATATTGCCTGTTAATCATGGCTTCCATACATTAGGCAGATAAACCTTCATGCTGTGTTTGGCTTTTCCATCTCCTTTTAAATTTTGTCATGAAGAAAGAGTAGAAGAAGGGATGTTGTTTTATTACTTGTTTAGCATGAAATAAAGCCAGCCAATCTATTGAAATGCTTCCCCACAACCCCAGTGGCAAATATTTCTCACTTCAAGATAAGACAAGTGAACTTTCCTCAGTTGGCAAGAAAAACAGAAAAAAGCAATCAAGCTCAAAAGAGATAGAGGTCCAAGGGGGCAGATTGTTTACCGCTCTCAAGTCTTGGTAAAAATGTGGACAAAATTTTTCATCTGATGTCTAAGGATATTTTGCCCAACTTTCATGCACCATGGTGCCAACATACAATTGTTAATTTTTTAAAACTATGTGGATTAAAACCTTGAAAAATTATAGAACCATTGCTTGCTCTGCATTTGCCAAACAGCAAAATTATTTCTCAAGATTTCAAAGCCAAGTTTGAGAAAAAATACGTTCTAACTTTCTATACTCTGACCTCTTTTCTTTCATCTCAGCATTTTCTAGGACTTCCTTTCCCTTTTCAGTATTATTTCAGGCTACATTTTGGCACATGCTTCCTTTCCCCTCATGTGATCAGTGTAAGAGCCAACCATGGGCTCTTCCTCAGAAAGGAAAAAGTGCTGGAGGCAGCTCTCTGGGGGAAGTGAATAAGAAAGACAGGCTGAGTGCCATGCTATAGAACACCCTGAAGACTTCAGCTGTATTTGGAACAATTCTTTCCTAGAGTAGAGCCAACTTTTCTACAACACAGGAGTCCAAATATGTAACACTGAGCTCTTACTGTGCTACATGGACCAAAATTCCCAGTTTGAGGCTTAACATTTTCTTTGGCTTAAGATCTCCCTAGAACATCCCAGCTAGCTTGGAGTTATTGCACAGGGACCCTACCCAGCATGTTCATTCTCCTTTCACCTCTTGAGGCACAAAATAAAGGAGACTAAATGCTGGTCAAGTCAAGACTGTGTCGCTTCCTTACTTTATTACTTTGAAAACACTTTAAGCATCTGTAATTCTGCAAAGATGTTTGATGAATTCCATCAAATCTCCAGATTCTTCATGTTGTCACATTCTGTTTAGTACTGATATGTACCTGAGGGCCCTTAAGTCCCCATGAGCCTTCAAGTCCATCTGGGCCTGGGATGCCTGTTTTCCCCTGTGGTGAGAGAGAAATCAACCTGTTAACACTGTTTCCTGAGAATTTTGTCTTCTTTCTTCATGTACAACATTGTATATTTTCAATCACAATACAGTGCAGGATCTTTGGAAAAAATACGAAAAATAAGGGAGAATACAAATAAAGAAATAAAATTTTTCTATAATCTTATAAAGCAGAGATAACCAAGGCTACTATATTGGTACATTTGCTTTCAGTCTTTATACATATGCACACTTACATACTCCTTTTTTTTCTGTAACATTTCCAATATATCTAACTTGGGCGTTTGGCCTGAAAAAACTCACAATTTACTTCACATTTTCTTTTTTTTTTTTTAATTTTTTTTTTCAACGTTTTTTATTTATTTTTGGGACAGAGAGAGACAGAGCATGAACGGGGGAGGGGCAGAGAGAGAGGGAGACACAGAATTGGAAACAGGCTCCAGGCTCCGAGCCATCAGCCCAGAGCCCGACGCGGGGCTCGAACTCACAGACCGCGAGATCGTGACCTGGCTGAAGTCGGACACTTAACCGACTGCGCCACCCAGGCGCCCCCACATTTTCTTAATAAGTCTCTGGAAATCTTACAACATTATATTTATATTCAAATAGATTAAATATCTATGAATCAAAGTTAAGCATTATCTTCACATTGCTCTTGAACTCTGCCAAAGATAAGAGTTCCAAAAAAAAAAAAAAAGGATTAAAAGGCTTAATTTAGTCAACTATTGAAATAGCCTAAATTTATGCCTCAATTGTTACACAATGAGATGTGATTAGAGGTCCCCTGCTAATTAATGCTTTTTCCTAGATCTCAGAAAGAGGAAATTTCTCAACACTTTCCCCAGCCTCATTTCATTCTTTTCATGCCATTATTCTGGTTTTGCTCTCCTTTTTGTTGAAGTCTAACCTTGAAATGTGTGTGTGGAATGGACTGATGTCTGTGGATGGCAAACTCTCTTAGTCTTCATCTGAAAACGTCTATATATTTATTCGTAGTTTAGCTAGGTATGGAATTCTAGATTAACAGCTATTTTTCTTCTGCACCTGTAAAATATTACTTTGCTTTCTTGAATATTTTATTGCTGAATACAAGTCTGCTGCAATATAATTTGTTACCCTTGGATAAAATGCCTTTTCTCTCCGGTAGTGTTTAAGATGTTTTCTTTAGCATTCCAGAGTTTTACCATGATGTGACCGAGAGTGGATTTATTGTTTATCCTCATTGTATTTTCAACCTGAGAATGTGTTTTTCTTGAATTTTATAAATTCCAAGTCATAATTTATTTTTCATAAATCTTATAGATGACATGTATAATACATCACTAACACATACAAAAAAGATAGGATATGATATTTGGTATGGTCAAGTTTTGAACAAAACACTCAGAATGTCCAATTTGTATTAGAGTTTCACAGTACTCTCATTTTAAAAAGGGTTTATATAAATTGTAAGATTCCAGAGTCACCCGAACAAAAATCTAAAGGAAAGATTACTCAACTGAGTTACTAGTTTGTACTCGATACCTGAACAAAGTTAAATTTAACAGTAATTGGCCCAACTAGTGTCTTATCATTGATTTTTACAATCTTTGATTAGAATGGTCAAATTTTCATCTTAAGATTTGAGTTTTTGAAATTGTAGCCTAAAAGTTTTCTAGTATTTTATTCCAAAACCGATATGATCAAAAAGTGAAAGAACTTTAGTCTTGAAAGAGATTTCCCAGAGCCTTTATTACTCCTTGACTGGACACAGAACCCTTATCATTTGGAGTTAAGAAAAAAAAAAATCACTGTACCTGTGGGCCTGTATGTCCCCTTCGGCCATGAGCTCCCTAAAGTAGGACAAAAGGTAGATACCATTAACTCTGAAAAAAAAAATGCTTTCTATATTTAATTTAAATTAGTAATGAACACGCTAAGGCATTTTTTTTTAAGTTCTCACATATTGCTTAAAACATTTAATTATCCACTGAACCATGACAGTAAAATGTTGCCAACTCTGAATTTAATTTTTAATTTTTTTTTTTTTTGAAAGAGAGAGCGAGAGCATGCACATGGGAGCGGTGGGGGAAACGGGCAGAGAGAGAGAGACAGTATTAAGCAGGCTCCATGCTCAGTGTGGAGCCCGACACAGGACTCGATCCCATGACCCTGGGATCATGACCTGAGCCGAAATCAAGACACTCAACAGACTGAGCCACCCAGGCATCCTGCCAACTTTGAATTCTTATCCTAGGGCAATAGGTAATAAAAAATAATAGACAACTGAAATCTGTACATACTTGGAACAGATTGTGGTCAATAATCTGCCCTCCCCTAAACTATTACTAGAACTGGTCACAAGCTCCAAAATTGATTGATTCAAATTTAATTTCTTTTCACTTTTCCAAAGTACTAACAACCAAAAAATCAAGAGTGTAGTAGCCAAAAGGCAGGAAGCCAGAGAAAAAGCTGGGAGAATTGACTCCATGAACTTTATTATAATTTCAGAATCTAAAGATAGCCAGACTAATTTTATACCCCTTTACCCAAAAAAGCCAAACAATATGCTTACCTGTTAAAAATTAAAGAATCATCCCAAGCATTCAAAAATTCTCAATTCAGTATGCTAATGAAATTAAATTAAAATAATAGTGCTACACAATCAAGTGAAATTTTCCTAATACTCTCATATATAAGATTAGGGTCTGGGTATATTTCAGATCAACATATTATAGATCTGTAAATCACACAGAGACATTTTATTGTCTAACTTATGATCTCTCAAAGTTACAGCAAAATTGACACCAAGATTTGCAAAATTCAGTAAATATCAGACAACATTTTCTTGATGGAAACTTGAGAGATTCAGATCAAAATTCAATGTGAGGCCAGACTTTAAATTCTTCCAATCACACTTCAGTTAACTTCTATTGTTATCTAGGAAACAGACTGTGTATATCTGGAGAAATGGAGACCCATTTCTTTAAAACTCTAATGAGTCATGTTAAGAGGAGAGTCTAAATCCTCTCCATCAGGAGGAAAAGAAATTCTCTCCACTCCTTTAGTACAAGAGTTTATCTGATCTGGTTTAATGCACTTCAGTCTCATTCATAAAAATATCTACCAATCATCTACTACCCACAAAGCATATTGAATGGGAACCATAAAGATTACACACACACACACACACACACACACACACACACACACACAGTTTGTGACCTCAGAGGGCGCTCATACTTTGGATTTGGGGGGGGGGGTGAAGAGATAAATATTACAATATTTACAATGTATAGTATGGCAAATGCCATAAGAAAGGGGAAGATGGAAATATGGGTTTTGAAGAAAGCAATTATATCCAGTTTGTCAGATTAGGAAAATATTCCTACAAGATTTTTTTGTAATTAAAAATTTCTTAATGTTTATTTTGGAGAGAGAGAGAGAGAGAGAGAGAGAGAGAGACAGTGTACGAGTGGGGGAGGGGCAGAGAGAAAGGGAGACACAGAATCCAAAGCAGGCTCCAGGCTCTGAGCTGTCAGCACAGAGTTCAACCCGGGGCTCTAACTCAGACTGCGAGATCATGACCTGAGCCAAAGTTGGATGCTTAGCCAAATGAGTCACCCAGCGCCCTGAAGAAGATTTTAAGTTTATGTAAGTTATCTCTATACTAATGTGAGGCTTAAATTCATGACCCTAATATTAAAGAGTCACATGCTCTACTGACTAAGCCAGCCACGTGCCCTAGAAGATATTTTTGATCTGAGTTTCACAGAAGGTATAGGAGTTTCACAGAAGAAAATGAAACAACTCTTTCTAGTAAAGGGTATTACTTTCTAAGTAATGAAGTAGAGGCAGGAAAATAGGAAGTGTATTTAATGGTGGCATTTCTAGGACAAAGGTGTCAGAAGAGAGGGGAGTAGTAGGGTTACTTAACTGAAGGGTTCATACTCCATTTAGCAGAAACTACTGGCTCTCTTAAAGCAGGAAATGTACATGGCCAGATTTGGGCTATAAGTGGATAGATCTGGGTGTGGCAGGCACAACTTGAACCTACATTCAGTCAAAATAAAGAGCATCCTATATGATTTAAGGGATATGAAACAGGACTTTACATCCAAAAATTTTTCTCTGGTCCATGGTCACAGTGTTTGAAATAACATCAATAAACATTTGGTGTCTGTGTCTTTAAGGTTCAACTTTGAAAGAGCTTGATTAAAATTAGTCATCTTAACATTGAGCTCCTGCTCCTTAGAGGCACTGGGGTGAGTAGTAGTAAGCAAAAAGGACTTCTGGTCCTAGGCAGGAGTTTAGAAGCCTGACAGAGGATAAAGATTTTAATCTACCATTCATGCACATCATGGAAACATCTCTAGAAGTAATCATCTAGCACTTTCATTAGTGGCTATTTGGGATTTAAACTTTATTTAAAAAATTTTTAACATTTTATTTTTGAGAGACAGAGAGAGATAGAATGCGAGTAGGTGAGGGGCAGACAGAGAGAGGGAGACATGGAATCCAAAGCAGGCTCCAGGCTCTGAGCTGTCAGCACAGAGCCCTACGTGGGGCTCGAACCAACCAACCGCGAGATTATGACCTGGGGTGAAGTCGGACGCCTAACTGACTGGGCCACCCAGGCACCCCTGGGATTTAGACTTTAAATGGAAGTCATGGGTTTGAGATGCGTTGGGTAGGTGTGAGAGACTGAAAAAAAAAAGGGGGGGGGCACCTGGGTGGCTCAGATGGGTGAGCATCCGACTTCAGCTCAGGTCATGATCTCACGGTTCGTCAGTTTGAGCCCCACGTCGGGCCCTGTGCTGATAGCTCAGAGCCTGGATCCTGCTTCCAGTTCTGTGTATCCCTCCCTCCCTCCCTCTTTCTCTGCCCCTCTCCCACTCGTACTCTCTGTCTCTCTCAAAAATAAACAAACACAAATAATCCAGTGAAGAAATGGGCAGAAAACATGAATAGACACTTCTCTAAAGAAGACATCCGGATGGCCAACAGGCACATGAAAAGATGCTCAACGTCACTCCTCATCAGGGAAATACAAATCAAAACCACACTCAGATACCACCTCACACCAGTCAGAGTGGCAAAAATGAACAAATCAGGAGACTGTAGATGCTGGAGAGGATGTGGAGAAATGGGAACCCTCTTGCACTGTTGGGAATGCAAACTGGTGCAGCCGCTCTGGAAAACAGTGTGGAGGTTCCTCAAAAAATTACAAATAAGATCTACCCTATGACCCAGCAATAGCACTGCCAGGAATTTACCCAAGGGATACAGGAGTACTGATGCATAGGGGCACTTGTACCCCAATGTTTACAGCAGCACTCTCAACAATAGCCAAATTATGGAAAGAACCTAAATGTCCATCACCTGATGAATGGATAAAGAAGTTGTGGTTTATATACACAATGGAGGGCAATGAGAAAGAACGAAATATGGCCCTTTGTAGCAATGTGGATGGAAATGGAGAGTGTTATGCTAAGTGAAATAAGTCATACAGAGAAAGACACCATATGTTTTCACTCTTATGTGGATCCTGAGAAACTTAACAGAAGACCATGGGGGAGGGGAAGGAAAAAAAAAAGTTAGAGAGGGAGAGAGCCAAACGATAAGAGACTCTTGAAAACTGAGAATAAACTGAGGGTTGATGGGGGATGGGAGGGAGGGGAGGATGGGTGATGACCACTGGGTGTTACATGGAAACCAATTGGACAATAAATTTTATATTAAAAAATTTTTTTAAAAAAAGAAAACAAGGAAATAGGGGAGATAATTCCACAATTTTGCTTTAAAATTTTTAATGTTTTAAATGGCGAAGATTAAATCCCAAAATGTCTTAATGTTGGCCCATGGGCTTGCCGTTATGTAGTAACACATCCAGACAGCCGAACTTACCTGTGAAAGGAAAAGTGAATGAACACAGCAAGAAAGAAAATATCCCCAAAGACATCCTGGGAGTAAGAAGACCCAGAACAGGATACTCAGTCTTGTTGGTCCCACCTAGCCTGGCTTTGGTAGTTTAGCCGAGCCCACTTTCTCCGATAGATATGGACTGATTTGAGACACATTCCCCGGGGAAAAAAATCAGGGCATTTTTAATGGCGAAATATCACATTAATACTGAACATTAGTGGCAAACACTCATTCACAATGACGAATGACTGCCTGGGGGCACTTCAAGCTGCCTCTACAGAAGTGCCAAGAGAGATGAAAAGGGCAAAGCGTAACAGCCCTCTAGATGGAATAGGACTGAAGGCCATGTTTTAGTCTGAGGCTACAGTTGCTTCTTATTATCCATGGCACAAGAATCTGTTCTAATTCTCAGTAGATCTGGGCTCAGAAAGAGCCAGTCTCCCATTCCTGCCTCCCTGCCCCCAGCACTGTGGCTTTCTGGCCCTGATCCTACTCCGGACCCCTACCCCAATCCAATCCGTTACAGACTGCTGGCAGAGCACCAGTTACAGCTTATCACCCCTGCAGGTCTGTCCCCCTCTACAACGGTGGTTTCAAACCGCAACATGGGGATTTAGCAAACCCCCTTCTCTGGGAACATTTGGCAATGTCTGGAGACGGTCTTCACTGTCACAAGTTAGGGGTCCTACGGGCACCTAGTGGCCAGGGATAATACTAAACATCCTACAATGCACAAAATAGCTGCCACAACAAAGAATCATCTGGTCCAATGTCAACAGTAGGTTGAGACACCATCTATAGAATCCATAACATGATTCTAGGTTCCTTGAGAGCAAGGATTATGTCTTATTTGATTTTGTTGCTCTAGTGGTTAGTGGAGTTGTTGGTACGTTGTAGGTGTTCAGTAAATGTTTGTCACATGAATCAAGGCCAGATTTGGTCAAGTGCTGTTATTTCCCAGCATGCCACACTCTACCCCTGACCATCCTCCAATCACTTCTCAGTTCAGCAGAATCCTGTTGCACCGAGAAGTCCTCAATGCTTGCTATCTACCTACATTTTAGAATTCTTCAGTCAGTGGTATAGATTTTTCTTCCTTCTGAAAGGATGATAATGACTTTACTGTTACAAAAACGATACATACAGATATGTAAATATTCAAATGCAGAAAAAAAGAATAAAAATTTAAGTCATCCCAAATCCTCCATCTAGATATGACTATTATTAACATTTGGTAATCATGATTGCTTACATCTTAAAAAAAAATTTTTTTTAATGTTTATTCATTTTTGAGAGACAGAGTCAGATCGCGAGCAGGAGAGGGGCAGAAAGAGAGGGAGACACAGAATCCGAAGCCGGCTCCAGGTTCCGAGCTGTCAACACAGAGCCTGACATGGGGCTCAAACCATGAACCATGAGATCATGACCTGAGCTGAAGTTGGACACTTAACTGATTGAGCCAGTTGCCCCTCCTTACATCTTTTTATGCATTTACAGAGTTCTAAATAGTAGTACTTTTGATTAAAGAGGGATCATGGTATTTATGCTATTCTAGAATTAAAATCTTACATTTAATTTTACTTGAATTTAATAGAAAAACAAAATAAATGGGGGCTATGCTACTTGTAGTTTTAAAGGCTTTATCATGTTAATTACTTGTATGATCACAGGCCAACTTGGGTGGGCATAAAAATCTTGGACCCTTGGATTTCCTTCAGAACTCTGTAGCTATTCTATGGGACACCTGGGTGGCTCAGTTGGTTAAGCGTCCAACTTCAGCTCAGGCCATGATCTCACAGTCTGAGTTCGAACCCTGCGTTGGGCTCTGTGCTGACAGATCAGAGCCTGGAGCCTGCTTCAGATTCTGTGTCTGTCTCTCTCTCTCTTTTCCCCTCCCCCACTCATACTCTATCTCTCAAAAATGAATAAGTGTTGGAAAAAAAAAAAAAAAAGAACTCTGTAGCTATTCTACTGCTCTCCCTCTTGGCCCCAAATGTTGTGAAGAAGGCTGAAGACAAACTGAGTTTTCTATTTTTCCTGCTTGGAAATTCTCCTGATTCTTTCTTTACATAAGCAGTTTGGCAATTTCACTAAGATGTAGCTCAGTGTTCCTGTTTTTGTATCCATTTTTTTTTTTTTTCTGAGTCAGAGTATGCCTTTCAAATACCTCCATATTTGAGCCGTTTTACAAAAAAATTCTTTTTATTATACTTCTGAATATTTTTTACATTCATCTGTTTAACTTAGTAATACAAATTATATTACTCCTCACTGTTGGCTCTCCACTGTCTACCTCTATCACAGCTTCTGTGGCTTCCTGATTACCATATGCCCAACTGTATTCAATCTTATTTATTCTAATTTGTTTGTTGCTTATAACCTATCTTAGACTTTCATTGCTCCCCAAACACTAGCATCTTACTTTCTTCACTTTCCATCATCCTGTCAGTTCTTTAGGCTTTTTTAGAGTAATCATATTGCCTTAGTTTTTTTCAGACTTTAGAGAACTATTTGCCAGAGGTGTTCTACCTTTCCCTTGAATAGTTCCTCTTCTAATGAGGTTTGTTTGTCCTTTGCTCATGTAATTTTCTTCTTCTTACTATGCGTAGGTCTTAATTTGTAATCATTTCATAATGAAGATCATTAATATTTTTGATTATTAATCACTTTTGATAAGGGCCACCTATTTACTGAACACCTGTATGTGGTGTAGCTGAACCTGGGTCAGTAGCTTTGATATAGGTATGTCGAATCAAACCCTTTCTCATCATGAAGTATTTCTTCTACCTCATGGCTACCCTTTTCCTTCAAATGTGGGCATTTAAGAGATTCATGGAGCTCATATAAAACCCCTCAAATCATACCTTCTCTGTATTGTTATAGTCACCATTTCTTCAGTCTTTATAGCCTCCATGGCCCAGACTGCTTGTTATAGATGAAATATGCTTATGTTACTATTAAAAGCTGAGAACAAACTGAGGGTTGATGGGGGGTGGGAGGGAGGGGAAACTGGGTGATGGGTACTGAGGAGGGCACCCGTTGGGATGAGCACTGGGTGTTGTACGGAAACCAATTTTACAATAAATTACATATTAAAAAAATAAAAATGAAATATGCTTCAGTTTCCCATGATTTCTGCCTCCTCTGCTACACTGCTTCTATGTATATTCCTTAATCTTCTCAAAACCTGGAAGCTACTTTCAGAGAAACCTGATCCCTGCTTCAGCTTATCAGCTTTGCAAAGCCTCCCCTCATTAGGATCTAGACTTAAAAAGAATTGGCCAATATTTGCCATCACGTGTGGCTTGAAGTTGTGGTCATTCTTTGTTAATCTCTTTTTAAGTTGTGCTGTTTTTGGTAAGTTGCACAAAACGGAATAGTAAAAAAACCCACCTTGACTTTGCTATCTTTAGTTGGAAGTCCTAATTTTATTCCTGAATGACATTGCTGAATCTATAACCCAAGACGGGGCCATATTTCTCAGGAGCTATGCAGTTTAAATAATATATGGTGATTCTATGTTAGCCTCTAGTGAGACTATACTGTCTATAAAACAATAAAAGTTCATTTCCCATGCCAGGAAATCTTGGATGATATTCTTTAAGTTCAAAATATTTTTCCAGGGTATATAAGCTGGCTACACCCTTTTAGAAAGGGAAATGAATAGCAAATGTATTTCTTTATCTGTAGGTGCATTAACACAGCAGTAAAGTATTTTCCCAGCAACCAAATTCTGCACATTTTAAATGTAACTTCTATTTTCACTTCCATTTGTTCTGCCTGGCGAAGAACAGGAGTGTGTTTCAAGCTACAAAAATATTTTCTTGATGAAGTACAATAGCTAGTTCTATGAACTTCTGCTCAAAAACTGCAATGCATAATAAATGCAATGTATCAAACCAGTTCTTATTTGTGTTCGATAAATAGCACAAATAATTGAGAACGAAGGTGGAAGGAATTGGAGAAAGCTAGATGACTAAGAATGGAAAGGAAATGCTGCAAAAGAAAAAAGACAAGTCTAATTTAGAACCCAGTCCAGGCATTTAAGTGTATTTTATTGAAGTTATCTCTTCTTATTGGATAAAAATTTTCATTTATAATTTCTGTGCTCTTTCAAGAAGTCAGGCACAGAATCTTTTTTTAAAAAGTACTCACTGAAAAAAATACAACCAAACAAAATAAGTAAAAAAGACCCCAAAATGTTAAATCAGCAATTTCATTCTTAGTATTTAGATAGTATGGAAGTTCCTCAAAAAATTAAACTTAGAGCTACCTTATGATCCAGCAATTCCACTTCTGGGTATATACCCAAAGGAAATGAAAACACTAACTAAAAAGGATATCTGCCTCCCTGAGTTCACCACATTACTTACAATAGCCAAGACATGGAGGCAACCTAAGTGGTCCATTGATGGATACAGAAAATGTGGTATATACACAAAATGGAATCTTTTATTCAACCAAAAAAAAAAAAAAAAAAGGAGAGTTGCCATTTGTGACAATATGGATGGACCCTGTAAGGCATTATACTAGATGAAATAAGTTAGAGAAAGACAAATACCATACGGTCCTGGTAATATGTGGAGTCTTAAAAAAGCAAAACAGAAGAAAAACAAAACAAAAAAACAAAAAAACTCCAAAAACTTAACTCTTAGACACAGCGAACAGATTGGCAGTTGCCAGAATTAAGGGGTGGTGGGTGGATAAAATGGGTAAAGTGGGTCAAAAGGTATAAACTTCCGTTTATAAATAAGTCATAAGGATATAATGTACAACATGGGGGACTGCAGTTAATAATACTGCATTGTATATTTGAAAGCCGCCAAGAGAGTAGATCGATCTTAAAAGTTTTCAGCACAAGGAAAAACTGGTAACACCATATGGTGATAAATGTTAACCAGACTTAAGGTAGTGATTATTTCACAACCACATATACATATCAAATCATGTTATACACCTGACTAATAGGTTATATATTGGCTATATCTCAATTAATACTACGTGTGTGTGTGTGTGTGTGTGTGTGTGTGTGTATACACACACACACATATATACACATATATATGCATATACATACACACACAGGTTTTAAAATTGAGCACAAATAAAAACCAGTTTAGCATACTGTATTTATTATGCATTGTATTTTTCTGAGAAGTTCATAGAGCTATTTTACTCCACCAAAGAAATATTTTTGTGTCTTGGAACACACATCTTTACAAGGCACAGAGTATGGAAGTAAAGACAGAGGACTTATGCCAGGACTCACTTTCCTAACGAGCCATAAAATTCAGCAGAGGAATAGAGTTTTGGACTTAAAATGACATCACTGGCACCCTCAGCTAGCAGAGTGAGTAGGCCAAACTTTCACCATCCTTCCCCTAGCGGGCTGCTTTCTCGCTCTCTTTGCCTCAGCCTTTTCTCCTGATTGGTAATTTTCCCCGCAGCCAGCACCTTCCTGCCTCAGCTTCGGGGGCTTTCCACAAGCGCTTTGCCAGTTCTGTTCTCAGAGGTTTCCCAAGTTTCCTCACGGTCGTGCGCCCCACTACCCACAATCAGCCATTTTTATCACAGTATAGGCTACCGGAGCAGTGGGTCTCCTTGGCTAGAACGGCTCTTACTGTCTTTCTTCTGGAGCCTGGTGTTCCAGGGGGGCCTGGCCAGCCTCTTCTACCCTGTCAAATGAATAGACAGACGGGTTACAATAATTACACAGCCCTGACACACTTCCTCTTCAACATCAGCTTGTGCTCCAGGGAGGGTGGATGGGTACACACCAACTAGAGAGTTATCCTCCCTTTGGGGTGCTCCCACTGGTTATAAACCATACGTCTATGTGGGTAATGAGGAACTACAGGACAAAATGCTAATGCATGGCTTCACCTGTTCATCACCACTGTATAACTTGTGTTTGGGGTATAAGTTATCGAGTATTTAAATCAAACGATCCTCACTCTGTTGCCACAGAGTGGCTAACTGAAGCATGCCATGTGTCAAGCTGGTTTGGATTTCTACCTTTGGACTTCGTGTTCTGTTTTGTCAACCTTTTGTAGATTAACATCCTTAGGTGAAAAAACCTCACAATACTCCTAAGTCTTCCCAAAAGAGAAAATGAAGGAGAAGTTATGAGTTTATAAGGAGATGTGTGAGACTTAACCTTTATCACTTAGTAAAAACGGCAAATAGCACACGCTGGTTTATGATGTGGCAGGTTACATCATCAGTAGGCTGTTGATCCTAGTTTGTAGATGAGAAAATTGAGGTTTACACAAAGTGGCCCAAGGCCACAGAGCTGGTAAGGCACAGAGTATTGAAACAGGACCTGAGCCCCTCCCCAAAGTAAAGTTCTTTCCACCCTATCAGACTTCTCCTCCCAAGTGAAGTCACCAAGGAAACTTTCTCATCAAGAAGATCCAGAGAAACACATTTTCCAGATAATTATTTTTAAAAGTCTGAGAAACAAGGCAAGATGATCCAATTATGATCTCTGAGGTTTCATGAGATTAATCCCAAGAGACTTGTCTTGAGAGTATGGGCTGTATAGATCTACTAGATCTTTTCCTTTTTATCAGGAACTATGAGTAATAGGATGTCTTCTTAGGGTATGTGACTTCTGGACCCTGGGAAGGCTAACAACTCATTGATTAGTTCTTCCTATCAGCTAGCCCTACATTTTAAGTTAGAGCTTAGACATTTGCATTCATAAATGAAGACCTCAAGGGTAGGGCTTGGTGAAGCCCATCACCCCAAATTCAGAAGAACAAGAGTGTGTTTCTGGAGTCCTCGAGTAGCAGATAAGGAGGAAGAAAACATATTTCTGCTCCTAAAAATATTATTTCTGTATCAAGTAGGTCACATCCTAACAAGGTTACTCTCAAATGCCCACATAATTACTTGTCTTCCACGTTCTCCTTTCAAGCCCTTGGGTCCTTCTATTGTGCTGTCAAATCCAGGAACTCCCTAAAAGCCAGAAAACAGAACAATTTTGAATATTTCTCCTTAAAAAGGTAACTGTCTGTAACATATTTACTCACTGCCCACTGCCCGCCCCCACCAAAAATTGACAAGAGAAGTCCAATCCATTTGAAAGCATCAACAGGAAAACATTACAAATGGCTTACACGTGATTTCTTTTCCTCCTGTGCTCTGCATTGTCAGTAGAGAGTGGGGACCTAAGGTGAATGTGTGTGTGGGGAAGCAAGTGCTCACCATAGAAGGCATAGCCAAGGGAAGCAAGGGTTACATGACTTTGTTTCTGACAATTCTCATCCCGGGTCTGGACATACCCCTTCTTGCTACTACCCTCCTCTCTCTTAACTTTTTTTCTTCTTTCCTGGGGTTTATGTTAAGTCTATACTTGAGGGTCGGTAGATTTTTACTCTCCCTACTTATGGGAGAAGGCAGACGTTTGTAATGGGTTCTACCACAAGAAAATAAGTACACCGGGAAACACTGAGGACTGTACCTGCCACCCATTCCCTCTTTGTCCTCTTGGATGCCTGGTAAGCCTTCTAGCCCCATATGGTCATTCCTACTTTTCCAATTTTCAGAAAATTCTGGAATCTCGCATTTTCCCCAGTATTTACACAAACATTCCAGCAGGAACTCATTGAAAACAGGCAGATGTTGTGGGCTATTATCCTTAGCAGGCCAAACTGAAAGTTTTTCGTGGGTAGTTAGGACCACCAATAGAGCAGTATCGCCATGGTGCTAGGATAATCAATTGAGCGAGTCAATTCAGTCAGTAAACTGAGAGGGGACAAGAATTATCCAGTCCTGCTGAGTGCCAGCTGTTGGGCTGTTTGGCTGATAGCAGCCCAGATTACCTTCATCAATCAATAAGTAATTTGAGATCACCAACAGGGAAGTGTCATTGTTCCAGATGCTTAGAAAGATTTTTAAACAAATAGTCTATACACTTACAGAGTTTATAGGCTAAGAGTGTTTAGGTGAGTTTAGAATTTACTTTATAACTAAGATTACCAGAATTTATGTGAAAAATTACTTCTCTTCCCCACATACCAAAGCCAAAGATTGTATTCTACATTTTCTGTTTTATTTTTAAGTCTAAATATTTGTCTGTTAAATTCTCCAAGAGGAGTATAACTTAATTACAATATTAGAGAATTGTATTTTGGTGAAAATAGGAAAAGAACGGTAATGTAAAATCCCAAATTTTATTCCATTGGATGTAACACAACTTATTGTGATCCAACTCCGAACTATTTAATTGAAGAGATGACATTTTAAAAGTCATACACTAACTAGCACATTCTATAGAATAGAGCATCCTAGTTTGCATGTGGACCCATTGTTCGGTCAGTCTGGCTAGATGATCTATCCATTGTTGTAAATGCAGTATTAAAGTCTGCAATTACCACAGTCTTACCAATAAGGTTGCTTATGTTTGTGACTGTTTTATATATTTGGGGGCTTCCGAATTCAGTGCATAGACATTTATAATTGTTAGCTCTTCCTGATGGATAGACCCTGTAATTATTATATAATGCCCTTCTTCATCTCTTGTTACAGCCTTTTAAAAAAAAAAATTTTTTTTAACGTTTTTTATTTATTTTTGGGACAGAGAGAGACAGAGCATGAACGGGGGAGGGGCAGAGAGAGAGGGAGACACAGAATCGGAAACAGGCTCCAGGCTCCGAGCCATCAGCCCAGAGCCCGACGCGGGGCTCAAACTCACGGACCGCGAGATCGTGACCTGGCTGAAGTCGGCCGCTTAACCGACTGCGCCACCCAGGCGCCCCTTGTTACAGCCTTTAATTTAAAGTCTACTTTGTCTGATCTAAGTATGGCTACTCCAGCTTTCTTTTGACTTCCAGTAGCATGATAGTTCTCCATCCCCTCACTTTCAATCTGAAGGTGTCCTCAGGTCTAAAAGGAGTCTCTTGTAGACACAAATAGATGGGTCTTGTGTTTTTATCCATTCTGATACCCTGTGTCTTTTGGTTGGAACATTTAGTCCATTTACATTCAGTGTTATGATAGAAAGATATGGGTTTAGAGTGTGATATCTGTAGGTTTCATGCTTGTAGTGGTGTTTCTGGTACTTTGTGGTCCTTGCAACATTTCACTCACAGAGTCCCCCTTAGGATCTCTGATAGGGCTGGTTTAGTGGTGATGAATTCCTTCAGTTTTTGTTTGGGAAAACCTTGATCTCTCCTTCTATTCTGGATGACAGGTTTTCTGGGTAAAGGATTCTTGGCTGCATATTTTCCCTGTTCATCACATTGAAGATTTCCTGCCATTCCTTTCTCGCCTGCCAAGTTTCAGTAGATAGGTCTGCTACTACCCTTCTGTCTCTACCTTTGTATGTTAAGGCCCATTTATCCCTAGCTGCTTTCTGAACTCTCTCTTTATCCCTGTATTTTGCCAGTTTCCCTATGATATGTCATGCAGAAGATCGATTCAAGTTACGTCTGAAGGGAGTTCTCTGTGCCTCTTGGATTTCAATGCCTGTTTCCCTCCCCAGATCAGGGAAGTTCTCAGCTATGATTTGTTCAAGTACAACTTCAGCCCCTCTCTCTCTCTCTTCTTCTTCTGGAATTCCTATGATACGGATATTGTTCCATTTGATTGCGTCACTTAGTTCTCTATTTCTCCCCTCATACTCCTGGATTTTTTTTTCTCTTTTTCTCAGCTTCCTCTTTTTCCAAAATTTTATCTTCTAATTCACCCAATCTCCCCTCTGCCTCTTCAACCCGCACTGTGGCTGCCTCCATTTTATTTTGCACCTCATTTATAGCATTTTTTAATTCATCATGACTAGTTTTTAGTCCCTTGATCTCTGTAGCAATAGATTCTCTGCTGCCCTCTATGCTTTTTTCAAGCCCAGCAATTAATTTTATGACTATTATTCTAAATTCTTGTTCTGTTATATTGCTTAAATCATTTTTGATCAATTCGTTAGCTGTCACTACTTCCTGGAATTTCTTTTGAGGAAAAATCTTCCCTTTCATCATTTTGGCTAGTTTTCTGTCCCTTGTGCGTTTTAAAAGCTTGTTGTGTGCTCTGAACCTCTTAGCAGCCATTGAAACCTCTGTTTACTCATCTGACTTCCCTGTGTGAACACCTCCTCGTCCTCCAGGATTTTCAATGCCATCCTTCTCAAAGAACTCAAGAACTTATACACGCAGAAATTTAATTCTGAAATTAGTATTTGGGTATTTTCTAAATCTCAAGCTTTCAGCCCCAGGTTATGTGCTTCCCATCACTGGGTCAGCTCCTACCTCCACGCCTCCCTCCCTTTCGTTTTCATTTTCACTTCCCAGCAATGTGGGGAGAGGAGACAGCTGAAGACGCCAGTGGGCAGGTGCACCGCTGTGCCTTCTTCCACACCTCAACCTGGGCTCCACCGGCTCGCTCCCACTAAAAGAGTACAGCGCCCCCACCACCATACAGACCTACAAACCCCGTGAGGAGGGAGTGGGCGGAGCAGGCGTGGACCTACGTGTCACCCGCCTGGCAGCCACACCAACGTCCAAACGTCAGCTCCCCTGTTTGGTCAGTCCAAAGATGAATTGTCCAGTCTGTCAATTTCTTCCTATGCAACTGGACCAAAGAGCGTCATCTAACACAAACTGATAAAACGTGGACTTCTAACAATGATATGCTTTAGAATGATGAACCTCACTAAACTGTAGCTCAAATGATCTAGTTGAGTTTTCTCCCCAACATCACATGAGATTACATGAGATTTTCAAAAATGGGAAATTCCCAACAGACAAACTAGCTTTCATTTGATCAGCAGCTGACTGAATAGGCACAGATTGTAAGGAATCTGGGCCATTTGTATGTATTCTATGAATAATCTGATCATATGTGGATTCTACATATCCAATCTTGCTCTCCAAATTTTCCTGAAATAGTAACCCACAAAAACCACATGTGAAAAAGCTCAGAGTGTTGTCTTCGATTCGAGATTCCCAAGTGGCTAGGAAGAATTACCATGCATTAAAAAACTATCTAAAATTAGTATAGTGGCAAACAGCCTATCACAAAAGTTCCAGAGGGTTGAATTTTCAGCCATCTCTAAGTCACTGAACATTAAAAACAAAAAAAAACCAAAAAAACCTTTTACATTATTCAGTTTCTTTTGAAAGTCTTATGTAATCAAACAGACAATTTAACAGTTAGGGGGGATTCTGACCAAAGTGAACGGCAATTTTATAGCAATATCCCAAGTAAATTTTTGGGCATCATATATAGATGACTGAAAGGTCTTTGCATTTGAACTAGTATTTCTTATTTTTTTAATTTATGGATAGTTTTTGTTTTTGATTACATACTCTGAAGCTGTTTCAAAACTCTCAGGTTATCAGGCTATTATCAGAAGACGTCACTTAATCAACAATGTTGTCTTCATGTGCAAATTCCTCTGCTGTTTAAATAGTTATCTTCAACGTATACCATCTATATTTCTCAATATATTGTACTGAATTCTTTCTCTGATCGATCCATTGTCTTTAGTAACTCCTCCCCCAGTATACAAAGTCCTGTGAGATTCCCAATTGCCCACATCCTTACCAGCACTTGGTGTTGTCAGTTTTTAAAAAGTTTAGCCATTCTGATGCGTGTGTAGTATACCCTCTATGGTACATTGCTGGTGGGAGTGTAAATTAGTATGAAGTTTTTTGAAAACTGGCTTAAAAGGCTGAAGCTTATTATAGGCACATACGTTATCATTAGGCATTCTACTCCTGAAGTACAGACCCAGTGGAAATGAATATAAAAGTCAATCAAAAGGCAAGTACAAGAACATTCATAAGAGTGCTATTTATAATAGGAAAAACTGGGAACAACTCAATTATCTATTGACAGTAGAATGGATAAATAAATTATGGTATATTCCCACACTGGATTACTATTCAGCAATGACACTGAATGAACTATTATTCCCGGCAACAGCATGGATAAATCTCACAAGCATAAACTTGAGCAAAAGAATACAGAAACAAGGAATGTATCCTATATAATTCCATTTACTTAAAGTTCAGGGACAGGTAAAACTATGTTTTAGGACACTGATTACCTTTGGGAGGGGCTGGTAATGAATGAAGTAGACATGCGGGGAGAGGGCTTTGGGGTTGCTCTACTGTTGTCCAATGTTCTATTTCTTTAGCTGCATGCTGACTGCACAGATGCATTTACGTTCATCAAGCTGCACATTTATAATCTGTATACTTTTCTGATGTTATAGCTCAAAACTAAGTTCTAGAGATCCAATGCCCCACATAGTGATGATGGACAACAATACTGTATCATATGCTTCAAAGTTGCTCAAAGACTAGATCTTAAATGTTCTCATCACAAGGGAAGAAATGATAATTATTTGACATGATACAGGAATTAGCCAACCCCATGGTGGTCATCATATTGCAATATATAAATGTATCAAATCAATACCTTATGATACCTTAAATTTACAGTGTTCCATGTCAATTATATCTCAATAAAAAGGCTTAATAAAGATTTTAAAACAAACCTAAATCCTAATTCATTAAGGCTTTGGAGACTTATTTATGTGTGGGTGGGGTGATGAAAATCCTATAGTACTGATGTTCCCTTGGAGTTGGCATATCCCCCACATTGGTGTGGGTTGTGCCTATTCAGCCAGGTTGTATCTGGGAGAGTAGGTACCTTTGGGTCATAGGCTTTGCTGAATACAGTCTTAGCTGGCTTGGAGTCAAGAAAATTAAGCTCATACTCTCAATAGAGAGAGACTGCTGAAGAATGGAAGAGGAGAGATGACTTTGTTACTTCCATTCTGACCCTATTTTGAGGTATTCAGAAGAAAATAATGGAGGGTATTGAAGTTCCCTGATGGCTCTGAAGCACAACAATTCTGAATACGTAGTCTCAAAAAAAAATACATGCACAAATGATGGGCAGGGTCTTCTCACTGTCCATGTTCATCCCACAGATAGCACAAGGAACTGCTTTTAAAGTTCTGCAACAGTTGTACCTATGATGATTTAAACTCAAGATTGTTGTATCTTAAAGTGGGTCTCTCTCCTTATCAGAAGCTGATGGGAACTAAGCTCTGTTTAGCTCACAGCCCACACAACCCCGACACTTACAGGGTCTCCTCGCTGGCCCTTTGCGCCTCGGTCACCAGAAACCCCTCGCTGTCCTGGGCTTCCCTAAAGATAATACAAATCAGAAGAAGGATAAGACGAGACTTTTTAATAACACTAGTAAGAACAAAGAGCTTCCCCTCTCCCTGATTTGAATAACTAAATACCTTTCTCCTAAAGCTTTTTCTAAACCGGACAGAGGGACAACCCAAAATAGTTTCAGACATCATATAAATAATTTAAGAGTGACCTCAATTATTTACCACAGTAATGAAGTCTGTGTCCCAGACACATTTGTTGTCTTGTTTAGTTTTTACAGCTACTTTATAAACTAGGTATTGTTTATATCTTTCTTGTAATGAAACAGCTGAGATTCAGAGAGATTATCCATTTTCCCCAAGGTGGTTCTATCAACTAGAAACTGGGGTTCCGACTCAACTGTTCACACCCTGAAGACAGATAAAAAAGATGATGGAAGTATGGCAGCTGTTGGTGTCTGTTCTAGATGGGAATGAGTGGCACACATTTTCAATGTGCTACTCCACACCACAGATTCTTGTCAACACCCTGTTACCATTCTTGGTGTGGTAGCTGTTTTTCATCATGGTCCCAATTCATCACTCCTCTCTGTATCTATGCTCTTTGCCATGGAACTCTGCAATGCTTTCCAACTGTGGTGGGGCAAGAGTCCCCACCCCCGAGTTTGGCCATGACTTCATCTGAGTTCCAAGTCTAGGCCTCAAGAGAACTTGTGTGTTTCTCCTTGTTCCCTTGTGCACCTGCCATGGCCACAGAAAAGTTATGGCCAACAGAGCCAGGCAGCACTCTCTGGCCCCAGGAGGAGGATCAGAGACATGAGGAACAAAGCCCCCAGCCAGCCCATAGACACACAAACCAAGGGCAGCCATGCTCAGCCTAGACCAGTGATCTAGGCTGTGAACCTCAGACACATAGGAAATAATTTACTGTTGCATGCAACTCAGGTTTTGTGATTGTCACGAAGCAATTTTGTGGCACTAGCTGCCTGATACACTTTGGGTAGCGGTTCTACTCTGTTAGTCACACCTTTAATTGCCAGGACAGTTTGCTGTTGTCTCTTTATTGAATCCCTACCTGGGATCCTTCATCGCCCTTTTCTCCTTTTTCTCCGGGAAGACCACTTTCACCCTAAAACAGAAGGATAAACTCAGATTTCTGTCTTCTTAATGAGAAATAGCTCAGAAGGGTCTTTATGGGACACAGAGAAAGCTCTACCTGTTCTCCATTTAATCCACCAATTCCACTTTCTCCGACTTCTCCCTGAAAACACAGATGTGATCAGAAGATTATGTTACATTTATGTGGAAACAAATCTGAAAGTCTAGTTTTGTCTTTCATATACAGCCTGGTCCTGAGCAATAACTAAGATGACCGAGTAATAGAAACTGTGAACAGGGGCACCTGGGTGGCTCAGTAGGTTGAGCATCCAACTCTTGATAACGGCTCAGGTCATAATCTCACATTCGTTGGCTCGAGCCCCAGGGTGGGGCTCCACACTGGGCGTGGGGTCTGCATGGAATTCCTTCTCTCCCTTTCTCTCTGCCCCTCCCCCACTTGCATGTGAGCTGGCTCTCTCTCTCAAAATCAATAAATAAACTTAAAAAGAAATTTAAAAAAAGAAACAAACTGTGAACAAATAATATGCATTGCCTGCAATAAAAGACGGGAATAGACCGAATCAAATGGCTGGCAATAAAAAAGGAAGATCAAAGGAAATTTCATTTGTATAATCTACTGGTCAGTAGTCTCAAAAATAAAAATATTTTTAGATACCAGGTGGGCAGATAAATGGATACATTTGGTACCATACCTCCTGTCCATTTAGTCCCCTGTTTCCCTGAAAATAGAAAGGGCAGTAGTGGTTAGTGTAGGAGAATGGAATTCATGTTAGGAAGACTTCACAATGTCTCATGCAACCCTTACCTTTGGACCTTTGGCGCCATAGCATCCCTTAGTACCTTGCTCCCCGACTGGTCCACTGGCTCCTCTTTCTCCCTGAGAAAGACCACATACCTAGATAAGCTTTTTCTATTGTAATCTGGATTCTGTCTTAGAAATTTTTACAAGTTTTGTGTTGGAAAAAAATGTGTAACTGCTCATGGTTTACAGTCCAGAATTCATGCTTATTAAAGCTGAACATGTAAGAAAATCAGAACTACTCTGACGACAGCCCTTTGCTTTGGATCCCACCTGGATACTGCCCTGGGTGGGGTGGTATCTAAATAAAACAGACATACAAACAACTGGCAGCTAAAATGTATTCTCAAGAGTTCAGGACGTATTCCAGGAAGAGATAATGAAGAATCAGTGAGTTATCAGAGAAAGATGCGCTGGGTATGACCTAAGCAAGATCTAAGCATGATTTCTAGTCCAAAATCTATCTTTTTCTTTCTTTCACCAAATATGATTCCTGCAATGCTTGTCTTGGTAATCCCACTCGTCTGTGAGGTCTTGTGAGTGGAAATGAGAGGTCGTCCCCTGCTTCTCTCTCCCCAGGTCGCCAAATTCCATACATTCAACATGCTTAACATATCCACTCATACTGCCCCCCAACTAAGATTAGGACTCCTCTGTCTTGCACGTACTACTGCAAGACTTCTACCTGTAACCCCTGCCTTATTAGCATCTATAACATTGTCTGAGTGTGCTTTCTAAAGCCACGCCCCCTCCATTTTTACTCCTGGGCTTAATATAATTCAATGACTGCTCATCAACTAAAAGATACCATCCAAATCTTCTGCAGGATATTCAAGACTCCCAAAAATATGGGTCTTGCTTGCCACCTAACCTCCTCTCACCGTGTCCTGAGTTCCAGCCATGCTGGCCATGTGCCATTCTACACAGATTCGATTCTGACTCAGTTACATGCCCTTGAACACATTGTTGTCTCTCTAATAACCTGTTCTTCCCCACATACTTTGCCTGAAGAAGTATTTATTTGTCCTTCAGATGTCTGCCTAAGCTTTACCTCTAGCTTGCGGCCTTCCTCTCCCAAGATTCAACGGTTACCAAGGCTGTTATGGATTTGTTCTGCCATGCTTTGTCACAACGCACCTCATTACACCTTTAGTATAGTCCTTGTGTATAACAACTGGAAACACAATGGTCTCATTTGCCTTTCCACTAGTCTGAAGTTACCAGAGATAGGAATCATTTTTTCTTTTCTTTATTTATTTCTAGGGTCTAGCACTGTGCCTGAAGCATGGTAGAATTCCTTTGTATATATTTGTTAAATGAATAAATGAATGGATAAGTTCATTTATGAGTGAGGTCTTTGATAAATAATGTGACAAATGGTAAGATGCTCAACAGATCATTGTTAAATGAATGCATGGATGGAAGGAAGGAAGAAAGGGATGGTTAGATGGATGGATGCAAAAAAGAGTAGAGGTCCTTGATAAACAATGTGGGGAGTTGGTTTACCTGTGCAAAATGGATCAGGAAGAGGGAAATGGCAGTGATTTGAGTCCCCTGGTGAAGAAAAGAACTTTCGCACTGAGTTCATTGTGCAGCATTGGCGAACAGTCAAAGAGGAGACAGTAGGTTAATAAACCATTATTGACCATCAGAAGCAAAGCCCGATGAGGATTAGGAAAGACCTCAGATTTTGTACATGAATTCTTAGACTCTGATTTTTCTTTTTTTCCCTCTGAGTTAACACAAACGATTTCCTATTGTAGATATGTTCTCAGGAATAAATACAGGTGAGAAAACCTTGACTTACAGCAATGCCTTCCTCTCCCAGGTAGCCCTCACTGCCTTTAAAACCTGGGGATCCCTGGAAATAAGGAAAGGAAGAATGCATTAGCACTCCACAGACCAAAAACCAGAGGTAATCAAGCAAAAATCTTTAACTTTAGTTTCACTTTACAGAGAGCTGTAGGGGTTTGGGAAAACTAAAAAGTTCTTCCTCCACAACTTAGGCTGTATTTACACACATAAAAATAAATATAGTTTTGGGGTGCCTGGGTGGCTCAGCCAGTTAAGTGACAAACTCTTGATTTTGGCTCAGGTCATGATCTCATGGTTTGTGAGCAGAGAACCTGCTTGGGATCCTCTCTCCCCCTCTCTCTGTCCCTTCCCAGCTTGTACGTGCTCTCTCAAATTAAAAAATGTTTTAAGAATGTAATTTTGAAACAAGCATCCAGATAACTCAAGTGTATGTGCACGTGTGGATCATAATATTGTCCATAACTCTCTCTGGGGTTATATATAGTGCTGGAATTTTTTTCTCAGACGAACATTCAAGTGCACAGAGCTATATTTGCCCTTGACAGACTAGAATTATCCTCTTTTCATTAAAAAAATCTTTCAGGGTTTATGCTACACATAGAAAAATAGGCCACACACATTTCTTTTCATTCTTTCTGAGCCCTGCTTTAAAAAAATCTGCCATTCTCCTTACATGAAGTTGAAGCATTCGGGAAATAGTCTGAACACTTTATACACAGACACAAACATGTTGATTTGGGAGTTATAGTGCCATCCATAAATTGTTCACAAATCAAACACACATGTAAAGAAGCAGTACTGAAATTATTAAACACATCCATATTATGTTTGTACATGTTTTCACATTTCCTAAATCCCCAATCATGTTTTTTTTTTTAGAAGAGTACATACATATTTTTTGGTTAGGAAATACACGAATCTATTGTTGGTTACGGTTTTATAATCGGCATGTTTGTGCATACATCTGTGACATTTCTGGTCCGGTTAAAGCTGACTGAAACATCGCCACATCTTTTGCTAGGCTAGGGTGATCTGACCTCATTTGGTTTTCAGCAGACTATCCCAAATACTCCCTACTTCACTTCTATCACTCTGTAGTCATTAAAAATGGAAATTGAAATAACTCTTATTTTCAGGAGGTTTTCATTATCCAACACAGAGATCACAGTTGATTTCTCTGTGTCGTTGTCATTGCTGCTGAACACTGGATAAGCAAGGATCTTGGCAGCCATTGCTCCCAACACTTGTATAGAAGGTTCTTTAGAAGACTCCAAGGGAAAGCCATGACTATCTAATTTGACATAGAAGATGAGGAATATCCTAAGTGGTTACCTCACAGGCTCTATCTTGAAGTTAAAAACCATCCTTTATTTCTACCTAAACCCATGTCTTTCAGACATATGACATTCAAATACAGTGCACCATAAATCTTAATTAAAATCACCTTTTTGCCCGGTGGTCCAGGATCTCCCATTGTGCCATCCCCTCCAATGCACTTGCAGAATAAACAGCAGCATGTCCTCTCAGCAACATTGACCTTGGCGGAGGGTGGGAAGTACATTACATGTGATGGCACTGCTTCCCAATCACACATACAAGCTTAGTCGCGTCATTCAGACTTTTACCACCCGTTTCAGAAGCCCGTCTGCCATTAAAGTGACCGTGCTCCACAGAGTGCCTGCGACATTCTTTAGCTGCTATCCTGCCTTCTGTGGTCTGCATTCTCCACCACATGAGGACTTCAGAATCAAATCAAATCCTTTCGTGCTCTCGAAATGCTTAGTTTAGCCACGGCCAACTCCTTGCATACTCATTTCCTATTTCCACCCCATCCCAGCATTGACCATGATGTTGTTGATTACCTTATATAATTTTGCCCCCAATATTTTGTTCGATATAATGAATGCTGTTTGCTCCTTTTCCCCTTTTGTGAAATCTTTGTATGCTTGAGGATTTAGATAGTGTCCGATGTCATATGGCTTGCAATGGAGTCCAGTGGTAAACACTTCCAGAAAAGTTTGTAACAGGATTTCTAACACACCAATTACACACTCAACATTTCCAAAACACTTGCTGAGGGTGGGGGCATGGGGAGAAGATTCCTCTTTACACCCAGGCGGAAAAACCATATTATAGATTGAAAAATGTCAGTGAATTTTATCCTGAACATTGTTGTCCTTTGAAAAACTGACAGATTCCACTGGATTTTTATAATTAACCCATAAGATTTAATTTTTAGGAAAATTCAGTTCTCAATAAACACCATGCTTGGCCTTAGTAGGGTAGAATCAATCTTTGTGTTGAGAAGTTTCCCATCAAAATTCTAGTGTGATGAACAATGAAAATGTTTTGTTATAACCATTTAGCAATTGTGCTTTTGTATTATTATATAATGTTCCTTTTCAGCCATTAGAAAAAATTTCTCCACAGGGGCCTGCGTGGCTCATCTGATTAAGTGCCGGCTCTTGATTTTGGCTCAGGTCATTATCTCATGGTCGCGGGACCAAGCCCCGTGTCGGGGTGCATACTGTCAGTACAGAGCACCAGCTGGGGAGGGGGCAGAGGGAGACAGAGAAAGAATCCCAAGCAGGCTCCACACTTAATTGTGGAACCCAAGGTGGGGCCAATCCCATGACCCTGGGATCATGACTTGAGTTGAAATCAGGAGTCAGATGCTCAACCAACCTGAGCCACCCAGGTGCCCCTCTATATTCCTGAAGTGATTATTTTTACATAATTTCTGCACTGAACAAATTGTGTTTAAACATCTATTTGTATGCAAATTCTATAGGTGAGAAACAGCAGGAGCTAGCATGTTATTGGAAAGGGTCTTGATGTGACTGTAGATTTTATAAATCATCAGTGAATCACAAATTATTAGGCCGTCATTAAGGGGAAAGTAGTGCCATGTAACTCAGTAACCCTTCCTTCTACTGAGTTCATGTACATTTCTGAAAGGGGCATGACTGGAATGCATCTCCCATCGGCACTAGGTTCTAAAAAGAGCTCACAAGGCAAACATCTCAGTGAAGACACTGAAAAAGCTTTTGATCACACACACAGGACAACATAGGAGGTCTATCATCCCATCACTGGTTCTTCCTCCAACATCGAAGCAGGTTGCTCTTTCTTTGGTTGAACTCCAAGTGCAATTGACTCTCCTTTACAGGCCACATTGCAGGGAAAACACACATCTTAAACACTAGAATTATACTCACTGTGGTAAGCTGGAACACTTAGGATCCACAAGGGCTGTGAACACTGGCTGGCTGAGGGAGCAGCGGATTCATCCTCTCACCCCAGATTCCCTCTGGCACTTATGTTCAGTGACTATAATTCGGGCAGGACTGTAGGTGCTATTCAGTTTCTTCCTTCTTTTTTGCCTACCACATTAATTAAGCTTGCTTTGACAGAGGTCTATCATTTTTTTTTTCAAAACACTCTCTTATTTAGGTTGTTCACTACTTCAGAAAAGCTTTTTTCAATCCCAAGTGAAATTCATAAGCATAAATATTAAATCTATATACAAGACAGAAAGTTTAAACTCACCAGCCTTTTCTAAGTAACATACCAGTTGCTTTGACAGTCGGCTCCCAAGGTCCCTCATTCCAATAGTGAGCTGGGTCCTATACTCAAACCCTTTCCCGAATTCAATGTAGAGAAGATCAGCCAGGTCACTTGAGTCGCTGGCTCCATCCAGAGCAACAGTTATGAGGGCATTCAGGCCTATCCAACACAGTTTACTCCAGGTGAGGTGGGTTTGGTTATTTTAATCTGTTTGCATACGTACCTAAATTGTTATTTTAGGAAAACAGTTGCAAGAGGAACACTCATTTTGTTGTCAACTTCCCCCAACCACACAATGTAAAACTGAAAAGTGACAAGATTATCATCAGAGAACACCAGGAATTACATTTTCTTAAAACTAGTTAAACTGGAGACAGGGGATATTATAGTAGAACTTCCAGTTCCCTCATGATTTGAAGTGAGATATAGTGATGTAAAAAGGGCCCAGAGAGTATACTAACATATACAGGAATTCATCTATCAAAAAAGCAAGTGTTCTAAATTTTTGCCATTCAAAGGGGGATCCTCTGACAGCAGGACTTACATCACCTGGGAACTTATCAGAAATACAGAATTTCAAGCCCCATCCCAGACCTATAGAATCCGAATCTGTATTTTAATAAAACCACCACATGATTTGTATGCACATTGAAGTTTGAGAAGCACAGCTATAAAGCCCTCATAAGGAATCAATAATCCAGCTGGAATTATAAGTAAGACTGTTCGACAGTAAGAGACCTCTTGTCAGGCAATTAGAAACAAATGACATAATCATCCAGAGCTGTAGCTCATAAGCTTTGGAATTTTATAGACCAGAATATTTCAAAGAAAATGTTCAGGGACTGACAGAGGGTTGACTTACTTAGCACAGTATTAATTAATACAAACATGAAATGATAAATATTGATTGATATAACCTTGAAATGATAATGGTAATAACACTGGCCATCGTTATGGTGGAGGTAACCATAGTAACTACTGTGCTCTCATTTATTAATAGTTACTATGTGGCTGGGAGTTGGTTAAGTGCTTTCCATGCATTATCTTATTTGTAAGATACAAATACAACTGTATGGGTATGTAGGATTATAGCTGTATTTTACAGACAAGTGAACTGAAGCTTGGAGAAGTTAAATGACTGGCTCAAGTGGTATTTTTAGGTTTCTACCTGGAAAGCCTGATTCCAAAGCCTACAATCAAAGGATATCTTAGTAACAAAAACATACTAACAACATCATCAGAGTAAAGAGCAATCCTAAAAATGGAATAAACTTAGCTTTATGAAAACCTGACTCCATTGGACTAAGTTTTCTCATTTCATTATGGATGGGTGAAGAATTCTTTAGATAGGACATGGAAACCAATGAACTAGGAAAAGGAAATGTTCACAGACCTGAAAGTTCAGAACGCCTTCTAAGTGTAATATGATTCTGAATTATTTTGAGCGAGAAGAAGAGAAGAATGAAGAGAACAAAGTTTCAGGGACATACTGGGGAGGTTCAAGTTATAGGAGAGGAAAGCAGAGTGGCTGGCTGAAATGGAAGGAAGAAAGAAACACCAAAGAATAGGGTGACGAACATGTCCTGATTTGCCTGGACTTCCCTGGTTGTAGCGTTGACATCTCTGGCTTGTCTCAAAGCAACAAGGCATTAGCCACTCTTCCAGGAATGAGAATGACAAGGAGAAAAGGGATGGTGAAGCCGGCTGGGAAACAGAAGAATGCTGAGTTCATCAACAGAGTTTAATGATCAAGAGAAGGCATGCTAATGGATCTATTTATAAGGGGGGAATTTTTCTTATAAGTTCCAGGAAATATAAAAATTTAAGAGTCATGAGAACCATGGGATTGTTGTTTTGCAGGAAATATGCAATAACTATTATTTGTAACTGTTTTTCTCAGGATGGAGGACTCCGATTCTGCTCCTTTCAGACTCATCTAATAAGAAGTCAGATGATCTTGGGGCACCTGGGTGGCTCAGTCGGTTAAGCGTCCAACTTCAGCTCAGGTCCTGATCTCATGGTTCATGAGTTCAAACCCCGTATCGGGCTCTGTGCTGACAGCTCAGAGCCTGGAGCCTGCTTCGGACTCTGTGTGTGTCTCTCTCTCTCTGCCCCTCCCTAACTCACGCTCTGTCTCTGGCTCTCAAAAATGAACAGACGTCAAAAAAAATTTTGTAGAAAGAAGTCAGGTGATCTTAAATACAATTTATAAAAATAATTTCAGGAAGAAAAGATTATAAAACCTGAAAGAATAAAAGAATCCCTGGGAAGACTCTAGAGCACTAGATTTAAAAAATTAAATTCAAACTCCAGTCCATATGGACTAGTTATAAAGCCACAGCCACCACTGAGGATCCTTTTCTCTTGGTCTCTTCTTGTATCACGATAATTGCACAGTTTAGAGAGATAGATAGATTGATAGATAGATAGACAGATAGATACCTGGCCTCAAATTAGGGAGGCCTTCCTAGGTTAATAGATCATGGGGCCAAACATCAACTGAAATCATGTATGTTTAAATATAGGAAGCCAGAACTAGAGGTACTCCCTACCCATATTGAGAGCCATTTAACACTTTTAAAAAAGCATTATGGCCACCATCCCTTTATCAGTGCCATTCAAAGATTCTGAATTTTGGGGGTATTAAAAATCCAGCTTCTGGAGTTGAAGCTCATTTATTAGTTTTTTTTTGGGAGTTGGGAGAAAGAAGGTTGGTCTTAGAAATCTGGATTTTCCAAGGAAAACTTCATGGAGAAAACTCTTGATGTATCTCTTCCCCATAAAAGAAACGCTGGAAAAAAAACAAAACAAACAAACAAAAAAAACCCCCCAAAAATCCCTAGCCACCCACACTAAGCACTCTAGAGACTTATGCTCAGTCTTCACTAATATCTCCACCTCAGATCATAAAAAAAGTCCCAGACTTGAAAGAATAAAAAGAAATCAGCTTTAGCAAATAAAGGGCAAAATAAAAATTACTTTCCAGCTGTAAATTCAGTTAACTTTGTAATTTGTTTAAGATTGAGGAGAGAGAACCAAACGAAAAAGACAAAGTCCACCCAGCTTCTAGCAGCTAACTGGGGAGCAGCCTAAGCAGCTGTCTTAGGCCAGGTTCCCCAGAAGAAGAGCCTGAGATATGGATTTGGATGCATGCAATTTATTGAGGAAGCACTCTTAGAAGAACAGGGTGAAAGCAAGATAGGGCAGAGGAAGGAGCGGAGCTCGAAAGTGTTTCAGCTGAAGACTAGCTTCACCCTGATCCCATGGAGAACTCTAGAACATAAATTACACCACAGAACTGGTGTCATTTTGAGGTAAAGGACCAACTCTTTTTACTCTACCTGCAGCCTAGAGGTGGGGTAGGGAGTAACCTTCCAGTGGCTTCCACTGGCCAACAGCAATTCTTCAAAGGAGAGCCTGTGAGTTTCTAGCAGCCAATAATCCCAGCAGCTTGAAGATGGAGGAATCTGCTTGGAAAGGGGGTCTGGGTGGGGCACCAATAGCATCCACTTACAGGCAAGTATTTCTATTCTTAGTCAAACCAAAACATGTGGATGCATTTTTCTTCCACTGATCCATACTTTAGTAAAACTGACAATAAGTCAGTCTGGGCACAGGTTCCCAAAATGAAAAGCCCAGCGCCAGTGCCTGAAAAACTCATAAGCACCATGGTTGGTCCCTCTGTGGTCTGAAGGAAGGAACTAATTAGGAAGCTCCAAAACACGAGTAGACTTGTCCAACAACGCACGCAATTCTGAAAACTTTAACAGTGTCAGAAGAAAATAATCCAACTCTCCCATTCCTTGGTCAAGAAGAAATACACTGTTCACTTCTGCAGACACCAAGGGAGACAGGAACACTCTCCAGGAAAGCTCAAGAAGAAGAAACACAGCGATACAAGAGAAAGGGTATGACTTTGTATTCAGTGCTGTTTCACACGCATAGAGTATGAAGGAAAAAGTAGACGCCAAAATGTTTTGAGAGCTCATTTGTTCTCCCAAATGCGTATTGGTTGGCAAATTTAGGGTTATTTGAGTGCTTGAGAATGTAAGAGCCAGAATTAAGTTCTGAGGTTATTAAATCATTAAACACTCCTTTCCCACCTCTCCCTATGCTCAATACCTTCTTTTCTCAGTTCATCAGATTTTTGTTCCAGCTTTTCAATGTCATCATCCAATCCATCTGAAAATAAGAGAACCACCTAGGAAAGTATTCAAAGAGAAAAATGAGTAAAAAGGATGTCATTGAAATCACAGGTTGACAAATAAAATAAAATCAGGTTACCTTTCCTCGAGCAGCTGATTTATTCTGAAATGCATCCCACAGAGAATTCAAGAGGTTTGTGTTGAGAAGAGATGGTCCTTTAACTGTTATATCCTTCAAGCTGTTCAGTATGTTTTCACTATAGATCTCAAACTTGGGGGAATATTTTTCCATGGCATTGGTCACTTGAAAAGCCACACTAACCTGAGTCTCTGTGCCCACCTCACAGCTTACCCCATTGAGGGAGCTGATGGCACGTAAGAGGTCTTGAAGGTAGGTTTGTATCCAAGGCTGACCTTCGAGCAAAGTCTGCCCATTCTCATGAGTTGAGATGTCAAATCCGACCACAACATCCACAAAACAATCTAGGGTTCAAGGGAAAAGTATATCTTATTAGATCCACAAATACCTTTGTTTGGCTTGGATGCCGTGTCTGAATCAAGGTACTTGAAATTCTTATTTCTATTCCAGTTATAAAGTTGGAAAACAAGGAAGAGCATGAGTGAATACAGGAAGAGGCTTAGAATCACTCTTGGACAACCTGTACAAGGATAGAATATTTTTTTTAACTGGTATAAAATCTAAAGGATTTTGTAACAAAGTTCTGAAAGACTTCATTTGTGGCCACTGAAAAAGCCATGCAAAATCATCTAAATATCTAAAATTATAGTGGAAATGGTAATAGTCTACAATAGGAAATCCATATCATACTACTTACTAATTAAGGTCGTTCAACAAATTTTAACTAGAAGGGAAATACAAAAATTTGAATAGTCATTTAGAAAAAATAAATCATGATTTGTCTAAAGTGAGGACTATGATGATTTCTCTAAAAACAATCTTTGATTCTTCGTTTTGTCTTCTTTAAAAATTTTTTTTTCATGTTTATTTATTTTTGAGAGAGAGAGAGAGACAGAGAGAAACAGAGACAGAGAACCAGCAGGGGAGGAGCAGAGAGAGAGGGAGACACAGAATCTGAAGCAGGCTCCGGGGTCCGAGCTGTCAGCACAGAGCCCGACACGGGGCTCGAACTCAAAAACCGTGAGATCATGACCTGAGCCGAAACCGGATGCTCAACCGACTGAGCCACCCAGGCACCCCATCTTCTTTTTGTCTTCTAACATCCACTCAGAAAGGAAAAAGTAAAAAAGAAAAACTCCAAGAGATCCTTTGGGATCTTGCTTAGTTTATGCCAAAGACGGTGTTGCCTTCAGAGCTCAGGCAGTCAGGAAGCTGAAACCTTTGCCATTCCGGGATTCGAGAAATACTTAGAGTTTTCCATTTAGAGTGCTTTGCTCTTATCCCTACTAAGGCCAGGGACATGTGAGCATTGGAGAAACTAGAAGGGACTTGATAATTTAAACTAAGCCTCCGAAAGGGAGTATAATCAGAGAAGGATAAAGTTGTAGGACATATGCATTCTTCTTTCCAGAACTTCAGCTTTCCAAAACTTCAGCAAATTCAGCTGGATACAAATTCAGCAAATTTTACCAGTTTGCTTGGTTAAAAAAAACAAAAACAAAAACAAAAAATAGGTGGGAGGGAAAGTTTATTTTTAATTTGCTTTGTTCAGATAAGGAGTTTTTCAGATATCTGTTGTGTGGACAAAGGCCCACCTACACTACCTCTAGACACACTGGTCAATTGTACAAGTATTTGAAATCAAAATGTCATTTTCAAGTTTTAAAATAAGGGTCAGTAAACTTGATTCATTTTTATCCCACTCCCTTGTCCCCTTATTCACGTTTAATGAGAAAAGATTTGGGTGAGGGAAAAATAAAAGCCTTATTTGGTCATCAATTTTCACCATCACATTTGAGGTAAACCGCTGTTACCAAAAAAATCTGAAAGGTGGGTTTTCTTCAGTTTTTCTTTATTGCTTACTTTGCCATATATACTTATTGGAAAATCTCTTCTGCAATATTTAGAAAAGGAGATGAAGAGAAAGAAACTAGCCAAAAGCATCAGAATATGTCCTTTCCAAAAATCCCTGTTGAATCGATATCCTTTCATTTCTATCTTGAGATTGCAAGTTTCACTCTTGGATGGACACTGTTTTAACCCCTGAACAGAAAACCATTCAGTAACCCAAACAGATCACAGCCTTCAAGGAAAACAGTTTCTTGTGAAAAAACAAACATTGGCAGCAATGCCAAAATGTCATTGAATGATCCTGGGAACTGTCCCCTCTAAAAATTAAGTGTTTTAACTTTTGGTCTAGATTACTGGAAGTACACACTCTAGTAAATAAGTTCCTTGTATTTAACTAATTCAAATTGACAAATGATTCCTTAATAATGTGATCAATGGAATGGAATTTGAGAAACCAGCATAGAGTTGGCAGCTATATGTCTGAATACAATTAGAGTAGACCCTACTCATCAAGTGGGTTCTCATGGAAGGAAGGGTCTTACCAAGTCTACAGAGACATTGGCCCTCCAATCAGGAGCCCTTCAGAGCTAACAAGAGGCAGGAATGGTTTTGGAAAAGAGAAATAAGGAAGGGTTAATTTAGGATAGGAGGAAGGGATATTGAAAAGCGGCAATAAACGCAGGGCAAATCAGGAAGGGAGTCCACAGGGCTGGCTGTGGAGGAAGATAACAAGGAGAAGCAAAACTCTTGTTTTGAGCACCCTCACAAACCAGGGTGGAAGCCTGGAAGGGGGAGGTCGTTAAGTGAGAAGGCTCAATGGTTACTCTCAGCCACGGACTAGTCACAACTCTGTTACTGTTAAATAACTTCTGGCAAATCTCTTAACCTTTTTGGACATTAATTTTCTTGTTTCTAAAAATCAGATTATACATTCCAAAATAAAAATGCAAAAGAAAAGAGGGGACTGGACCAAACAGGTAGTCTTAACAGTTTTCCTGCCAGACCTAAAAACTCATTTTAGATTAGAAAACAATTCCTAAATATTTTAAAGGGGAAAGTTGGGCTATTGGCAGTTCTTGGTTGGGATAAGAGAGAAATTTGTTCGGGGTCTTTGAAAGAAGGGGTATCTTAGATGAAAAAAGAATGGTCTAGAAAATAGTTAGTGTAAGAGACCCGGTTCATATATTTCTCAGACTCACTACCTCTCCCCTACCCAATCCAGGACTTGGACATTTGTCCAATGGATAGTCTCAGCTTCCATCATCATCTGGTGTCCCAACAGTGTATGGCCGAGGGCAAGTCTTTGGCATGGCCTTCATCCTCAGTGCAGGAGGGCCATGATGACTCTGGTTCCCATGTCCACCTCAGCTGAACTCACAGGAACTCTGGCTCCTTCCACCACTTACCGCCACATATATAATTCACCGTGGGTCCTGTGTCTGGTTTCCCTGAAAGACTGGATAACACAACATAGTAGTGTGGGAGAATTAACTCTCCTTGAGAGTAACTCTGATCAATGAAAGGCAGTAGTTGAGGGGAAACTGGCAGATAGATCCTCTTCTCTATTCCCCCTGATGGGCCCATTCTATGTGGTTGTGCCATACAGCTTCTTTGGTGATATTCTGCATGACTAATGTATCAATTATGGTTTCTCAAGAAGCTGCAGCAAGCTTAGGAACATACCATCTTGTATTTACTTTTTGTCCTTTCCTAGGTCACTTCCTTACACTCATTCTTGCTTCCCTGGGACTGTACTCCCAAAGTAGTAGCACATCAAGTATTAGCATATAAACTTTGCTTTGAGCTCCATTTTCTACAGAACGCAATTAAGACATAAACCTGAAGAGATTCTGGTCAAGGAAAGTTGCAAATGATCATCTATTTTTGTCCTTACATTTCTCACATTCCTTGAATCAAATCCTCATATTAATCAGACTAACCTCTTGTTTAACTCTTTTTGATTAATCTACCCATGAGGATGCAAACGATAAGAGGTACCATTGATTCTTTTGCTACCCTAATCACGGCTCCATGAAACAGGGAGTATTTCCATGTCCCGAACACTGCCTGGCATCTCCTCTCGATGGTCAGAATAAGCAGGCTCAAAGAAAAATCGGGAAAATAAGCATGAGTAAAGGTAAGAAAACAGACTTTGGAGTTCAGTTGCTTACGGGAATTTGTTGTATACTGAGACATAAAATTTGAATGTAAATCTGAACCACTGCAAAAATATTAATGTTCCCAAACTAAGGAACTCTTGGTAAATGGTACTTCTGTGAACTGACCCCATGATTCCATGTATTTGTATTTATCAGATCATTTCAAGATACCCTCTGCAATACTCTCTGCTAGTTACTAATATTCTGTGCATATATGTCATGTACTTCCCACTCATGATCTCACTTATCCTTATGAAACAGCATATGCTGAAACTCCTCTAATATTCCTTTTACTGTGACTTAGAGCAGCTTGTCCAGGCTCTCCCAGTTATTACCATGGATCTCACACTTGGGATTCAGATCCAGGTTTGTCTGGGGTTCATACACTGAACTACCTTAATCTTGTTTTACCACTTCCTGGGTGGTTAGTGTTGATAGGTTATGCAGGTTACAAGTTCTTCTACTAGAAGTAGAAGTGATATTTTCACAGCAAGTGGTCTCCTTAGGGGGCAGCAGCTTGTGGGAACACTTTCAGGACACACACCTTGTCTTAAGTTCAGCTATTAATTGGCGAAGCACAACACTTAGACACCAGTCCTGTATAATGTCAGCATCAGATAACCTAGACAACTATAGCAAGAAGACAGCTTAATTTACCGACAACAGAAAAAGGGTTGGAGTCAGACAGAACTAGGTTTCAACATCTGTTGTCTGTTACTTCCTGTATGATCTGGGCCAGGTTACCAATATTCCTTTAAACCCTAGTTTCCTCATTATAAATGGGAAGAAATATACAAACCACTCAGTTTTGAGAGAATTTAATCAGATAATGCATTTAAAATGCTTAGAGCGCCATGCTCAATCCTTCATGGATGCTCAAGAAACACTGATTCCTGGGGTGCCTGGGTGGCTCAGTCGGTTAAGCGGCTGATTTCGGCTCATGCCATGATCTCGCGATTTGTGGGTTTGAGCCCCGTATCGGGCTTTGTGTTGGCTCAGAGCCTGGAGCCTGCTTTGGATTCTGTGCCTCCCTCTCTCTCTGCCCCTCCCCTGCTTGTTCTCTGTCTCTGTCTCTGTCTCTGTCTCTCTCTCAAGAATAAACAAACATTAAAAACAAACAAACAAAAAAAAGCAACGCTGATTCTTAGTCACTTCTCTCATATCTCTATGCAGCTGCCTGTCCTTTCACACACACTGAATCATATATACAACCAGAGAAAGAGGATTTAACTTCACAAATGAGAGAAAAAAGGATCGGGACTTCTCCAAAGTTATGCGTATTTTATTTCATTTTTTTATTATTTTTTTTTTTTTTAAAGAAAATCGCTATGTTTATTATTAGAAAAGAGTGTACATTAAAAGCTAGAAAATGGTATGAGCTCAATTATGCATATTTTAAATAAGAAGCAAAGCTAGGTGTTTAGGCTCTAAGCCTGATTTGCTTTGAGTCATACCAAACTATTATCTGATCTCCTCGACTCGGGGTTTATAGTTTAAGAAGAGCTGGTATCCTCTAGTATATTTTCACATGCTTTTGGGTTTTATCAGTGTTCATCCCAGGCTCACCAGTCCTTGGCCTGCAGCTTGGCTACAAAGGCTTCACATTCTTGCTTGCTGCAGTAATGACTTTAAGTTTATCTTCATATAGAGTACTTTTATTTATTTTTACATTCATGACTATTTCCTTTAAAGATAATTTAGTGACTACTTGGGAGTGTATACTCCTGGTTTTGACTTTCAACGTGGTTTTCTTTCACTTTCTCAAGTAGAGACTAGATGGTTCCAAGATAATTTTCTGCCTAATAATTGCAAATGGGTATTTCATGTCAAACAGGAAATTAATGTGGAAGGTCTGGCTGAGGTCACCAGACATTCCAAAGTACGGGGATATCATGCAGCAGAATTTATGAAGACAGTAGCCCCTAATCAATTATGCGACTCTTAACCTTTAGCCTACACACTGGGTCTTATAAAAGGTTTGAGCTTAGAGCTTAGGAGAACATTTTGGGGGAGAGAACTGTTGATACGCTGTGAGGTCTCTCACTACATGTACACGTACACACACATAGAAGGAAAGGAAGTAACTTCCTCTTTAAGCCAGGTAAGAGGAGCTTTAAGAGAGAGCTCAGAGATGAGACAAACCTAGAAATTCTAAAGAATGAGTCACAGGATGGCACACTGATCTCTCTGCAAAGGAGGGGTGACCACACTGAGGGACCTTAACTTCCAGTGTTTACTGGGGCAATGGATATGTTATTGTTTCCCATGGAGCGGACATGGCCATATGTGAGGAGTTGTTGTGGACCCCTCTGATGTCCTGTCCAAGAAGGCTAACTGGAAGGCCAAAGAGAGGACAGAATAAAGCTGGAGGGGTCACTAGATGCCCAGAGGCTGAGGAAGGCATAAGGCAACTCTGGAATTGAGACATGCTTACCTTTTTCAAGGGAACTATGGTTGAGAGATCCCCTGACAAATGTGCTTTGGTGGGGGGAGAGAGGGTGGAGGTCAAGAAGGGAAGTCTTTGAAGGACCCATGAATGGTCCTTTGAAGGACCTAGATTTACATGGTCACAGAAAACCAATTCTTGGCAAGCATCATCAAGGAAGAACTTTTCTGTATTTCTTTAGCTCTTCTTCCTTCCCTAACCCATTCTGGAGAGGCCAGAAACCATGGCTAGCAACAAGAGAACAGGGTCTGGAAGAGGTGGGTAGAAGTAATAGGTGGGGGACAGTAGGTAAATTGCCATGCGTGGCCTCCTCTGTTGTGGTGGGAGAGCAGCCTATGGGAGGCTGGGAAAGTGGAGTAACCTTAAATCAAGTTTTTAGTTTTAGTGGTTACCTTTTGATGGACACATTAATCACTGAGAAAAGGTTCACGTATTTCCTGAAAGTGACTAGGGGCAAGGAAAGAGCTGGCCCCCATGAATAAATTTAATGGATCAGTGGTAGACAAAAATGAAGTGACTTTACTCTGAATAAGCATGACACCTGGGACGTAATTATAAAGTTTAAATGCGCATTTTCTCATTTAATCTTGACAATGATCTTTTGAACTAGGTGCTGCTATCGTTCACATTCTACAGATGAGAAAATTGAACTTAGAAAAGTTAAGCAACCTGTCCAAGAAAAAAAATGTCCATTTGAGCAGGGATTTGTAGCCAGGGTGACTGTCTCCAGAGCTGTCTCTTAGCAACCATATAGCTTTCCTCTTCTTGGTGAAAATCTAGAGTTTATGTTTACTATAGGTAGTTACACAGAATCACAGCCAACCCATTGGACACTTCTATAAAGATAGAAAAAAATCATCCCTCTTTCAAGACCTTTTTTTCCATCTGTTGGGAAAATGTCAAAACGGACTAATTTTTAAGAAGATATTTACTAACTTCTGCAGTAAAACGTTTCATAATAAAGATATAAATCTTCAAGGCTGTTCATTCTCTATATACCTGTACCACAGCACCTGGCAGCCTGAAGGCCCTATTGCCAGGCCACGAAAACCTGTAGAATAGTTTACTTCTTTGAGACCGTCTCCAACCTCTGAAACCAATGAGACCGTAAACAATGGCCTTTCCCTCACACCTTCTGAAGCGACTGCATTCTCATTCACAAAGGCATGCACTCACAGGATATGGGAGAGAAAAAAAAAAAAAAAAAAAAGACAAAGGCTCTCATATGTCCTGTTTTGCAGTCCACGAGTCACAAAAAAAAAATTCACGATGACTGTGAAAAGTTCAATCTGAAATCCAGAGGCACAAATCTGAATTCTCCTACCAGCCCCAGGGGATGTAAACAGAGCTTGAGGAAAATGTCAGCAAAGACAGGGAAGGAAGAAATATGAAGCACACAGTAAATACTTACTGCTCTCACCCCCCGAGGTACAGATGTTGCGAACTATCCTTTTCTTGACCTTTGTCAGTTCGTCAAAGTTATGAACTGTCAGTTTTTTATCTGCAGTCCCAGTGATCTGAATGAGCTGTTGGTCATCCACATCCCCAATGCCCACAGAGTAAATGTCAATACCTTTGTGTCGCAGGTCTTCAGCGGCCTGAGCCACCTCATCTTGGGACTGGCCATCTGTGAGGACCAGCAACACTTGTGGGGTACCTGCATTTATCCGGCTGCCCATGTCTGGCCGGAAGTAATGCCCCACCTGCCGGAGTGCGGCACCGATGTGTGTGTATCCAAAGATCTGTTGGATGTTTTCAATCTTAAGCGATATCTCGGTTTTGCCTATGAAAGTTCCTAGTGGAAATTCCGGCCGATAGGTATGGCTAAACTGGGCAGCTCCTATGCGTACTCTGTTGACACTGACATCAAAGTCTTGAACAACAGATGCCAAGAATTCCTTCATCTTCCTGAAGTCATCTGGGTGAATGCTATTTGAGCCATCCATGAGGAAAACAAGATCTACTTTTTCAATTTCACAATCTACAAAGAAGAGGAAAGGAAGTAACAACAACAAAAATCAGGCTGTTATTTTTTTCTTGAACCTGGCAAGGTTACGTGTTCATTGCTATATAGAAATGATATTTCCGAAGATGGTTTCTTATCTTATCATATGCCAATTGGTGGTCACATTAATTGAGAGGAAATAAAAACACTCAGTTCATCCTTTTATGCCTTTCTTGGGTATTCCATTTGGTCTTAATGCCATTTTCTTTTCAGAGATGCCAGAGAATGGGGGGGGGGGCACAGAAAATTCATTTTTACTTGCAATCTAGCCTTAACCCTTCCAGAAAACCCAGTGATAATGGTAGCACAGCAAGAAAAAACAAAATAGTACACATCCATTTAGAGACTCAAACAAAAAGACAGATGGTCTGTATTATTGACTTGGCCTCCCTGGCTTGTTAAGCCAATCAATACTTTTCTGGTTATTACTAGGGCAAACTGAGGTTTTAAAATCATGCCTTCCAGTGTATATCTTGTCTGTATTCTTCTTTTTCAGCCCCTTTTCTGGTCCATATAGGCAAGAGCATCTACTTGAGGAAAAACATTTTTGAACAATGCAACACAGTTTAGAGATGCTTCCTTTGTGTTAATACAACAAATACAAAACAAAAAGAATATGAAAGACCACTGCCAACGAATGAGTTATGCTTGGCACAGGCTCATGTGTATTCCTTAGCCTTCTGGTAAACATTACCATTTCCTTGAATTCCCCCAGAGAACTCACCACTGACTTAATTAATTCTCATGTTAGCCTAAGATGAAAGGTGTCTGAGATTCCAGCAGTCAAGATAAGCAAGAAAGGGATAAAGAGAAATAAGGCAATCAGAATCAGTTAACTTTAGGAATTGGTTAACTCATTAATTCCTTTGTTTTGGTTTCATATAAAGGAAATTAAACTTATATATATATATTTTTTAACACCTAAGGGAGAACTGTCAATACAAAATTTCAATGTCAACTTCTGCAGTGGCCTTAAAAGGACAGATCAAATTTTAGTCATTGGCCAACAGAAGCTAAGAGTTGTACCAGTTTTCAGTAAGACTGAGACAGATTTTGTTAGTTTCATGAAAGAAAAAAGGTAGTAGCTGCCTTCTAAGGAGGCAAGGCATAGGAAAACCAGAAAAGGAACTGCACCCAAGATGTTGGAATCCTGGATCAATAGCAATTCATCTAATGACAGTATTTTTAGTAAAACACACCTTAATAAAAATACTAAGGAATTTTAATAGACCACAGTGTCCCTTTAAAACAAAGGGGTAGAATGGCAACTGAATGAATGAGTTTATACATACATAAATGTGGCAGTGTAATCTCTAGCCACAGAACTAGAAACACATGGCAAACAAAATCCCCGTTCTCTGCTCTGGAAACACTGGGGTCTGGAATTTAATATCAGGCTCCATGTTCTAAACGAGCTTTTGCCATAACAGAAATAAGGTGAAGGGACTGGAGACTTCCAGACTGCCAGAGAGAAGATTTCAGGCAAGACCTGCTGGCTCTGAGGAAGGGATGGAATTGATTTCTTACGTGAAAAGGAGGAAGAAGACGTGGAGGTAGGAGTGGGTAGGAAGGATGTGTCACCAACTTTGTGTTCTGATCAACAAAGCCTATTCAAAGATGGTGAATTCTCCATCATTAGACGGGTTTAAGCAGGGAGTAGGAATGCTGTAGAAGATTTCCTCCACGGGGAGGAGGCCAAATGAAATGCCTTTGAGATCCTTCCAGCCCTGAGAGTCTATAACATGGGGAGTTCTAGGACAATTGGTGCTCATTCTCTCCTCTCTAGAGAACTTGCTCCTGAAGGCTATTGCTTTGGTTTCTCCCTCACTTAGATCTCAGCTGATAATTAAGAAAAAATGTAATTGACAAATCTTACCTACTTTCGAAGTGTTACATACACTGGCTGACACATCTGAAAATATCCCCTTCAGGCCTCCAAAAGTCTCCACGAAGAAGTACTTGTCACTTGATCCTGCCATAGCTAGCAGTTCTACAGGATTGGCACCAGCGATCCCCACAGCCAGAACAAGAATGCCTTTGTCCCTCAAGGCCTTGGCTGTGGCATTGAGCTTATCTGCATCGTGGGATTCCCCATCGGTGATCACAATGAGGACTTGGGGGACCCCTTTGTGCAGGCGGCTGCCCCGGGCTTCAGTGAACATGTGGTCTGAAAAGCCTAGTGCCTCAGCAGTGTAAGTATTGCCCCCCATGGGCTGGTCATTCTGGAGCACCGAAATCACCTCCCATTTTGTGCTGAGGTTATCCAGATAAAACAGTACCTCTGGGTCATCAGCATACTTCAGAGCCCCAAACCGGACCTGATTTTTGCCAACGTCAGCTTTTTTCACCAAGTCAATCATAAAGTCTTTCATGATATTATATTCGTCATAGTCAATGCTTCCAGAGCTATCAATTACAAACACAACATCCAGAACTTCAATTCGCTTGCATTCTAGAAGAGAAAGAGAAAGGAAAACCACATGAAATTAACTTTGGACACTCCTCTCCCCACACCTGTGTTTTAATTGCCAGGGTCTCCTCTCCATGGGATCAAGTTGTACATTAGGATGTCCATTCCTTGGGTAACAGACACAATACACGTACATTTGTGCTGCTAGTATGTAGAAATACTCAGGCAAGCTTTTAGGACAAGGTAGATATGAAGCCTACTGTAGGGCCCACAGAGGGGGCCAACAGTCACAGGATCAGAGGAATAAACACTTCAAATGCTTTAAACTAAAAAGGAAACATAAATTCTGTAGACATTTTCCTGTATAAATAGTTTCTTCAACATGTGCTTTCATTTACACAAATTTGTCTTTTTTTTTTTTTTTTTTAAGCCACAGGGATGCAATTTTTTTCTTAAAATAAACCTTGGGGAAATGACCGCATGAAAATGAATTTGGAAACACTGTATATTTTTTCAGTTATATGACAGCTGATTCTTCAGGGTTACATTTTCTTTCTTTTTAACTTCCTTGAAACATTATCTATTGTCATTATTGGGCCTCATCATAGAAATAAGCCCATCTCACACTTGGCCTAACTAAGTGGTCCTGGCATGATGCTCCTATTAACTTTTCAAACTGTGGGTCAATGGCATGGAACAGTGAAGCTGGTAAGACCCAGTTAATTACCTAATCCTTGTGTGTGCAACACATTCTATTTAAAGGCACAGAGTTCCAAACTACAACTCATTCATGCTGGAGAAGTCGAATCCTAAGATGGTTGATGATTAAGTCTTTCTGCGGCACAATCTCTCCACAGGCATTAGAAAGGTATGTTCCAGATGTTAACTCACCCACTCTGGAGAAACAGACTGGGGTCAAAATAGGCCCCCTCCCTAGAAGCTCACCACATTTTCTTCCTCTGCAAGCCACTCGCTTGCTATTGAAACTCTGTTGAAAGTCTCAGAGCCAATCAATGTGCTTATCTCACTGACTAGAGGCCACGTGTACATAGTCATAAACCAAGCTCTCAGGAAAGGCTGGTTCCACAAAAGAAGAAACTACGTCTCTCTGGCCTTTGGCTGCCCTGGGGAGCCCGCCTGCATTACCCAAGGGACTAGAGTATAGATTGCTCAGTGTTGGTACCCTTTGAAGATTCAGATTTGTTCTGGATGGAATTATCGAGAAATACAATCCAGGTTTATTTTCTACAAAGCACATACCACAATCACCAAACCTTCCAGTGGGAGTTGGACAGATCTGTTATTTGACCAACAACGTTCCTCTCTTTCCTCAAAACTCTGTTAAGACCCATCTTCTTCGTAGAGATTTTTCAGAACGCCTCAGGCATCAAGGCCCAGGGATCACAATGTCCATCAGTCCCTTCTACTTGCTCGACTTGTTTCATCACCTGCATTACTCTGCAGTTTCACGGGCAGAGGATGGGGACTCTACTATTTACCTCCTTCAAGGCATCCGTTGCTCACGTTCCCATAGGATAGTCCTCCTTGATAGGATTTCATATCAAAGTGTTTTTACAAATGTTATCTCACTTTACAGAAGTACTGGCTTTTAAAAATTGTAAAACAAATAGACATACATTGGGTGTTAGGTCAAAGGGCAGTCACCTCGCCCAGGAGGTTATGCTCCAGTACTGCTTGCCTCAAACATAGCCCAAGGACACCGGTTATGTGAGGCTGGCTGCTTGCCTCCAGGTGGAACAGACTCTGGTATAACTCAGGCTCCAGGGTTCCCCGTGGGGTCAGGCTGAAGCCGTGCTATAGCTGAGACTGCCTCCTCACTCAGCTCCCACCCCTGCCCTGTCCTACTTCCCTTACCCCCTTTCTGAAAAGGCCTTCAATAAAATCACTTCCCCAAGAGCCTCTGACTTAGCTTCTGTTTCCGGGGAACCAGGCCTAAGACATTGTCCTAGTGCTCTTTGTCTACAAATGGGGAACAATCCAGGTGGACCAAAATTATTCTGTATTCATTCGACAGTCCTGATGAGGAAAGGTGCATTTTATACGTAGGTAAAAAGTCACGGGGATGAACATTCCAATTAAGCAAAGTTTACAAGGTTCAAATAGTAGTTTATTTAATTCAAGCAACAATGGCTAACACAGACGTATTTTGGAAAATGCCACTAGTGCATGTGCTCACACCTACCTTCACGGGGGCTGCATATTCCAAAAACAAGATCATCTTCAATGTGCTGCAGAATATCAAAATTCTCAACATAAAACACCATCTCTGGCCTCCCGCTGATCTCCTCAAGCTGGGTGACATTGGAGCCAAACACCCCCACCGAGTAGATTATTATGCCTTCTTGTCGAAGAGCTACTGCTGGCTCCTTGACTATGTCCTGAGCTTCACCATCAGTGATGAGGATGAGAAACCTCCTGACATTGGGCCGGGCCCCCTTGGCAGGGCTGAAGTACTGAGACATAAAGGTCAGGGCACCACCCGTCAAGGTGGTTTCTCCAATGTGAGCCATCCGGTCTATTGCATCTGAAATTTCATGTTGGGACATGTATCTATCGAGCGGAAATTCCTCCTTATTGATGTCGCTGAACTGCACTACGCCGATCTGCACCCGATCTGCCCCAATCTGAGATTTGCTCACCAGGTTTTTCATAAATGTTTTCATTTTGCTGAAGTTTTCAAGTCCTATACTGCCAGAACTGTCCACCAGAAACATGATGTCTGCTTTCATCTCTTTGCAGGCTGCATGGAAGAAAACAAGGTGTTTATTCAAGTGGGTTTCAGGTGAAAGAATTAAGGGCAAACACAAATAATCCAAAACACAAATAATTCTATACTGAAGTTAAGTGTGAGTTTGGTGAGGATGGCTAACAGGTAAATAAAGCACTGAAGGCCATAAAAGTGAGGCTATTCTATTTGTTATTTATATCTTTAATTTGTAATTCACAGTATCTTAACCTTAGCACTATGATAATTTTTATCATGGAGGGCAGTCCATGCATCATAGGACACCGTAGGACATTTAGCAGTACCCCGGCCTCTACCTGTTAGATGCCAGGAGCACTCCTCCAGTTACGACAAACAAAAGTTATTCTAGACATTGCAGGTATCCCCCAAGGAGGCAAAAGTCACCCTCGGTTGAAGACTACTGACATAGTTCTAAAAGGTTTCATAGAAGTTTTATTAAAAAGCAATTTAAATACATCTGAGGTACTTAAAATCAGGTATCATTTGCAGTGTCTAATTATAGGTCTAACCTAGCAGGGATCTGTGGGAAGAGGCTAATGAATATTTATTAGGGAGAACTCCTCCAAATACCTTTCTTACGCTCCCGATATTAATTAGAACACCATAATGGGCTCCTAGTTCTGCTCTGGAGAACAAACATAGCTACTCAAGTCAACAAACATTGACTTGGAAATTTATGTTGTTTCTCTAAACCTGTGATGTCGAACATTGCAGGATAGTAATTTATGAGCTGAAGTCAAAAGGGAAAGTCACCATGTCTCCTACCTTCTTCAGCACAGATTTCCTGAACAACTTGGTTTCTTATGTCTTTCAAAGCGTCGAAGTCATGCACGTAGTATACCCTCTTTTCCACGCCTGCAATTTCTCGCAGCTGTGTTTGGTTGGCCTCCTTGACCCCAATGGCATAAACACGAATGAGCTCTTCTCTCAGTCTGTTTGCAGGCTCCAAGATGCTATCCTTGGACATGCCATTCGTCAGGACAACAAGATGACACGGCACTCTGTTTCCTCGCTGCTTCTTTGCTTTTTGCAAAAGCCCTAGCGTGAAATTCAGGGCTGCACCCGTGTTTGTATTCCCACCCATCTGCCGGATGTTCTCAATGGCCTTTCCCAAGTCATGCTTGTTAGTGTATTTATTGATCTCAAATTCCAAGTCCCAGTTGTCAGCATACTGAACCGCCCCAACCCGCACTTTTTGGGGAGCGATGTTGAACATCCCTACGACCTCTGACAGGAAGGTCTTCATTTCATGGAAGTCAGTGGCCTGGGTGCTTCCAGAGCCATCAATGAGCAGATAAATGTCTGCTTCTTCAGTGTCCACACAACCTAAAATGGAACCAGAAAGGTTGGCTGTGGCACTGAGGCAAGTGTGAAGAAGGAATGAAAATAGATGGGGAGTAGAACAATATAAGCGTCTTGAGACAGAAAAATGGAAAACAGCTTCTAGGCATAAAAGACACTCTACTAGCTTAATGTAGGAAGAATTTAACATCACTGGGCCCAAATGAATTGCTTCTGACGGTTTAAGACAATTTGGATAGTTCTCTGCCATGAATCAAAGCAAATCTGGATATAATAAAAGATAAGAAGACACGAAGATGATTTTTACAAGTCACTTCCCTCAATAGTGAATAACTGCTTAGCAAAGAGGCAAGTGGTATGTTGGGAAATGGAGAAGGTATTTAACTGGACATTGTGGACAGAGGAGCTCTCTTTCTTGAAAACCTGAACAAACTATTTACTCTCATCTACTCCTAGCCAATTAACAAAACCAGGGGTATCGTCAGTGGTCTTATTTGTGTAGGACAACTACGCTTTTACAGTAAACATGCCAGCAATGTTTGTGGAAGAATGTATACATATATATGCGCATGTATATCTATACATAGTTTATATAGTATGCATGTGTACATGCAAAATATTTAAAATACACTGCTGTCTTTCTCTCTAAACTCACAGATACTACAACAATACTTCACAACAAATCACTCTGTCCTCCAACCAAGTCATGCTTCCTGTTTCTTCTCTAAGTTGGAATTTGAGGATGATGGAAGAAAAGGAGAGAAAAATACAGAAAGAAAAAAGAAATAGTAGTGCCCGGGTGGCTTAGTCGGTTAAGTGTCTGACTCTTGATTTCGGCTCGGGTCATGATCTCATAGTTCGTGAGTTCAAGCCCCACATTTGGCTCTGTGCTGACAGCGCTGAGCCTGCCTGGGATTCTCTCTCCATCCCTCCCCTCCTCTCAAAATAAATGAATTAACATTAAGAATAAAGAAATAAAGGAAAGAAAGGCAAAGGGGAAAAAGAGAAAAGTAAAGGCAGAGAAACAGCAAAGGATGGTGTTCTAGGCTGTTTTTAAGTCATGAAGAATCCTGGACAGGAAATCCCTCCTCCCCATTCCAGCACTACAATGGCTTTCATTCTCCCCCCAATTTACACTTCGAACCATCAAACAAAGGTAAGAAATCAGGAACTTATCCTCCCTACCCACAGCATGCCCTGCCAGTCCCTTCTCTATGTAGAATAACCTGAGAGGAGAAAAAGAGAAGGATCCGATTAATCCTTCTCTCAGCTAAGGACTTTACCAGATTTCAGCGTTTCAGTCCGTTCTGAGAAGACAGAGACCGTGTGCGTGATCTGGTTCCGCAGCTTCTTCAGAAATGTCTGGTTGTGAGCGGCCAGGTCAGAGAAGGTTTTCAGTTTGGACACATGCTGCTCAGCGGGGTGAGAGGCGATCTTCTCCAGCTGGCTGTCGCTGGCCCCCTCTATGCCCATGGTGAAGATGGTCACGCCCTCGCGCCGGAGGTTAACGGCCGCCTTGGTCACGTTATCCTCTGATGGTCTGTGGGTCACCAGTACGGCAATCTGGGGCACCCCCTGATTCTTCCGACTGCCATTGCGTGCACTGAACACTTCCTTCCTGATCTTTCTGATGGCAGCTCCTGTGTAGGCCTTCCCAGCCTGAGGAGAGAGGGTCTGTATATTCTGGAGAACCTCCGACTTATTTACACCCCTGCTGAGGGAATTTATCACCTTCGTCTCATTGCTGTAGGCCACAAGGCCAACCCTCATGCAGTTCTCCTTTATGTCAAGAGCAGATATGCTTTCTTCCAGGAATTCCTTAAGATAGTCAAAGTTGTCCTGGCTGCCATTGATGGACACATCCAACAGGAACACCACATCAGCCACAGATGGGCCTTGGCAAACTGTATGGACAAGGAATGAAGAAGCACAAGTTTAGCTAGAGGTAGGGCATCTTTGCTCAGTATTAGAAGGCGTGGAGAACATCTACCAGAGCTTGGTTATACACTTAAAGAAAGAAGGCTGTATACAAAATGATTATGAAGCTGAGATCAGAAGGTCCTAGATTCAAATACTGGATCTTAGCTCAACTCCCAGCTTTGATTTCCTTATCTGTGAAAATAACATTTATCTCATGAAATTGCTATGGGGATTAAATGTGATACCGTGCTTCGTTATGGGAGCTGGTGCATAAAAGCCACTCGGTGAATAGCTGCTACTGCGATCATATTAAAATATTATTAAAATCAATAGGTAGAGTCCAAATATTCCTAAGATGTGGTAATGGAATAGCGATTGCACTTTCTACTATTTTATTTGGGAAAGATGTTAGTAATAGGATTTGCATTTTCATAGATTACCACAAGAAAATCATTCTCTATTATCAATAGACAATTATATTGTCTTGTTCAAGCAGATTTAAGCAGCAGTAATATGAATTTCCTATATTACTTAGTAAGACTTGTACACTTGGAGCAAATTGTTTTTTCCTGGTTCTCCCCTGCCCTTCACTTGGATGATGTTCGTAAACTCCTGGCCACTCTTGTTAACAGTACAAGAGGACAGACTGGGACACAGGGCAGCAGGTTAGAGGCAGAGCAGAACACAGGAAGCTCATCAGGACTAGAGCAGCAGGAAGGGAGACCATGTGGGCTGAAGCTACCTGAGCCTGGGAATCCAAGGGCCCGATCTACCCGATTTCAAAGTTCAGCCTGGCCTGGGACCAGGCCGTATCACCTCAAAGAACGCCTGGGAGTTTCTGCAGAAGCAAGGGTTTGGCCTTCCTGAAGCTGTTTCTAGTGCTATCATTCTGTGATTACATTATGTGGTTTGAGGAGGCAAGGATTTCTTTAGGAACAAATCCGCCCTTTAAAGGAACCAGTAAATAAAACTACATAGCAACTAAAGTCCAAGGAGACTGATAGCTCAGAGATAGGCTGGGTGGTAGGGAGGTGTCCCTGGATTTTAAGATGTGTCGATGACATGCAACATAAGTGAAACATGTAAAAACCAAGCTTTGTGAGGTTCACTGGATTTATAATGGTCACAATCCTTGGGTCCTCTTGAACACGTGAATATTTAACATCTGAAAATGCAGCCCAACTTTTGAGGAAAGGGATGCTCACAGTTTCAATCCTCTCCCCGTGCTGATTTTTCAAAAGCAAGTTAATCATCATTCTATACCTGTGCCCTGAACCCACCTTCCACAAGAATGTCATCTGCCGCTCCGTCCCTGTACTGGGTCGCTTCCTTGATGATCTGCGTCATGTTTTGGGAAAACGCGCCCAGGTCCCTGACTGACCGAAGGATGAAGTGAAACTGAGCCGTGGCCATGGCCTTCATCTCCTCCTCAGAAGCTTCCTGCAGCCCCATGGAGATGATTCTCACCCCGTCTTCCCGCAGGGCCTTGGAGGCCTCTTCCACGTCGTCGTCCTCGGACGCCGCCGAAGCCAGGACCACCAGAATCGGGGGAAACTGCTTCTTGTCCCTCCCGCCGGCCGCTCCGGAGAAGAAGGTCCTGTGGGCCTCCCGGAGAGCGTTTCCTATCCGCAGGGAGCCGCCGATGAAGGCGAAGTTCTTCTTGAGGTGGTTCAGCATGGGGTTCCTGCTCTTGAAGGTGCTCAGCTGGAACTCACTGTGGAGCCGGTCGCTGTACTGAGCCAGGGCCACGCGGTACTTGTGGGCCTCGATGGGGAGACTGCTGATCATCTTGGTGATGAACGTTCTCACAAGAGGGAAGGACTTAGTTCCCAGGTGATCAGAGCTGTCCACCAGAAACACGACATCTGCATACTCAGGGCCTAAAAACCCAGAGACATACAAACAAAGCACAAACTTTAGAAATGGACTACCTGTTTAATGCCAACCATTTGGATAAAACCTACTTTCCTTTATTTGTATTTTTAATACCTTCCCAATGAACTGAAAATAACAGTGTGACATTACATATTTGCCCAAGAAAAGAAATCTTTATTTCGTGGGCTTTTTCATACACCTTTGCATTTGAACTCCTCGCAAATTAAGTATCACTTTTGTGTGAAATTAAAAAAAATAGGTAAATTTAGAGAAGTAGAAAATCCTGGGTTTTTATATCTTTAGTGGATACTTCCCAATCCCCCACCTTTTTTTTTTTGCTTTCAGAATTAGATCTCAGTTTATATAAAGAGAATAAAAAATTTAATTGAGAATCACATTGCTTTGAATTTGGGTGGAGAAATCCGAATGATGCTCTTTCATTGTGATTCCTCTTTAAGCAATATAACATTGATCTGATTGACTTACAAACATATTAGTTTGTATTCCCAAACGTTAAATGAAGTTTAAAAAATACCTAAAAATCATTAAAATGTGCTAAATTTAAAGTTCTTTATAATATTTTTTGGCAAACCATGTGAATGATCATTATAATGCTCACATAAGTAAAATGTGATGGAAACCAGTATGCCCTAAGCTAGGAAAGGGATTACAGTTTTGGTTTCTATTAAAAACATAATTTGTATATAGGAATACAATAAGTTTGCTGAACTTTGAAGGATTCATTCAGTGCCAGGTTCAATGCTAAGTATGTAGAATTATATTTTAATGTGATAGGGAATCACTGGATTCAAGCACAAAATATTGTTTATTGGTGACCTGCTCATTTGAATGCAGAGTCCTCCCCACTCTAGTAGAACATCTATGTCTTTTCTGTGGTAGGGAGAGGTCTGTCTGTCTGATGGTATATATTTAAGCAAATATAGTGTACTTGAATAATGGAAGTCCTGACTTTTTTTTTTTTTTTTTTTTTAATCAGCTAACTCCACCTGCCCTGTCAAACCATTCTGCATACTTGGGCTTCAGGTTCCTCACCTTTCAAATGAGTGGAATCTACTAGAAAATATGTAAAGTCCTTCCTCACTTTGAGATTCTGATGAACAGAAGTGGTTACAAGATAAATTCTAATCAAATGAAAATAACCTCCATCTCTTTCTGTCTACACCTGCTAGGAATCCAGCGTTGGCAACCCTGTGTGTGATTTCATTTTCTTGATAGCAGTCTGGTTGAGGCATGATGGATAACATCACACCTTGTCTTCTAAATAACCTAATTTCAACTGGTTTGAGATTCTTTTGATAATCATACAGTCAGCAGTGTCTTCATGAAGGTGAATCAATATTGTCTTCTAAGAGAAGGCCAGAATCCCTACGAGGACTGTCAGGGGAGCCCTGCGCAGGATGGCTTGACTTGTGACCACAAGTGACCTTTCTGTTCATGAATAAGCCCCCACATCTTGCATGGAAAAAGGAAATGTGGACATTTGGCATGTGAGACAGATTCAGGTTCTGATACAGCTCAGCGTTATGTCTGAACAGTGGAACACTTGGGGAAAAAGCACTGCTTCTCTTTAAAACAACTTAATATCAAGCCCCGTGAGACATCAAAGAAAAATGTTTGCAGAACAAAGTCTAGTTTATCTCTTCTGAAAACTTGCTTCCAAGGTCATAGTCCTTGAGAAAGCTATGAAAGCCAATATAGGTGGCCCTGGACATGAAGTGACCGGTACAAGTAGTCACTATTTTGAGGTGGTCAAGGAGTGAGGGGTAGGCCAGTATTTTGACTTCATGTCCACTGGACAAAGGTAACTGACAGACAGCAAACAGCTATGGAGCTTTCTCTTCAGCGCAAAAGCACTCTCTTTACAATAAGCTAACAGTTTAAATTGGAGCAAATCTGGACACTTAACTAAGACAATGTTTTGGCACAACTGAACTAGGAAGAAACATTCCAAATGTTCCAGGCCTGAATCTAATATTAAATGATAGAATTTTAATGCAACCTCCCCAAAGGCCTAAAAGGGGTTGAAATTGAGGACAAAATAATAGCTCTCATATCTTTCTATCATAACCAAGGAATAAGGTCCAGAACAAATGATCTTTAAAGGAGCACAGGATAACATCACAAAGAAATTGAGCTACCATCCATACCTTCACCACCATCAAAAGCAAAGTAAAGCAAAGCAAAACTCTTTAAGTAGGTCAAACTGATCTGTTTTCTGTAATAAAAATTAAGGAAAAGAATTCTATTTTTTTTTTTTTTTTACTTACCAGGATCTTTGCTCGTAGAGACATGGGAACAAATTATTATAAGGAACAAGATCAGCAGCATTTTCCTCTTATGACCTAATAAGTCTCCAACTTGAAATCTGAAAAGGCAAAAACAAACACCTAAAATTGTGGATATTTTGTAATCAAGACACACAAATAAGAGCACACAAAATTTTATAGCAAACCGGGTGCAATAGAAGGCAGAATTTCTGAGGTGCCCTGACTTTCTGATCTGTGAAGAGCCTTAGAGAGAAAGACCCACAAAAATTCACACAATCACAAAATTTTTTCCTGGTCCAAGACCCTGCAGAAACATGAAATTCTGGATTATAAATGGAGGTAGCCAGCTGCCTTCTAGTTCCAACAATATTTTGTGTCTCTATTAGTCATTCTCCCTGTACCCTCGTGTTACCCTTGGTCTACTCTCTGCCAAGACAATTCCGAGTTCATGGCTGGGACACAGTCTAAAGACCTGATTTATAATTTCTCCATCATGAACATGTAGGTGTGTTTCATCTTTGAGCAATAAGTATTTTTAGACGGGGTAAAAATTCCATCTTTTCCCCTATCCTACATAATTACAAAGGTAACCATTTTCCCTTATCCTTAAATTTGAGAGAAGACATAAAAGTTGTGACCCTCCATTTTCCATATGATATCTTGCTCCTCAAACTGACTCAATTTGTACTATTTTGCTTCCAACTACCTAGAACTGCATGAGGCAAGGGTTTTCCAATTCTATTGACCTAAAGAATCTTCAGTCACCTGTAATTATTCATTTCATAGAATGAAATAAAATATTGAAGACGTTGAAAATAAGTATTTTCATGAAGCAGGTTTAGCTCATTTATTCACTCATTCATCCACTGAATGAAAAACTAATTGATCCATATTAAGAAACTAGCATCTTTGTTTCTTGCTAAGTTCTTACCCAAACATGAATTTGCAATATTATATACAGCCATCTCACTCCTTGTCAGGCAGGCGCCCAGTGCTTAGTATTTCATCCCTTCAGAAAAGGGACCTGTGCCATAAGAAATTCCATCCCCATTTCCTCACCTACTCCATCATCCCTCTGACATTCTGGAATCTGGGACTTTGCTCTGTTCCTTCATAAGAAGCCTAGATGATATAAACTTTTCAGGCCATAAGTCAATTTATCAATTCTATTCTGAATTATTCAGTGAACTGGAAGGGGCTCATAAGAGGTTGTTTTTAGTTCAACCCTTACATTTTAGAGGAATGTTAGCCCTAGAGTAGATTGCCCCAGATGAAAACCAAGTCATAATATCCATACAAATTTTGTACTAACGTGTATAACAACAACAAATCCTCCCACTTGTTGTGCCTTTAGTATGTGCCATGTCCTGTGCTAACTGCTCCACATTTGTTCTCCTGTTTGCTATGGATAACAAACCTAGTAGCAAGTGAAATTATTCCGATTTTGCAGATAAGGAAACAGTTTCATGAAGGGGACATAAATAACGGTCTCAAAGTCACCTTGATAAAACGGGCCACAATTGGGCATACAGCCCACATCTGTCCGACTCTAAAATCTGTCCTTGCAAACTGTTATCCCAAACTCAACACGGTGAACATAAAAAGTGTCTCCAAGTTTCTTTCTGAAAGTTAAAACCTGGATGGAACAGTGAGGATTAGGTAAAGCCATGATAATCCCAAAGCAGCATGAAGCATCTGGAAATTTCCCCATGCAGATGATCAATACCAGTGATACGATAAAAGTTGAATTCTTTGGAATAGCATCTTGTGAAATAGTTTTCTCACATCCTTGAAATGGATTCAAAAAGCTGGTGTGTTGTAAGGCCATCCAGTGTGGAAGCCCACACGCGAAAGGTTCTCTTGAAGTGCATACGGGCCCTGCTTTGTGTGTGCAGTAAGACTGATGGTGGGCTAAGCCTCTAAATTTATGTTTGGAAGGGCTGGGATCATTTTTACCACATTGAAACATGGATGAACTGCCTAAATCTGTATGCTGTTCTACTCCCAGACATGGCCAGGATTTATATAATTTTTTTTTAGAATATCTGAATATTTAAAATAAAATTTAAAAATACCTGAAGACATAAAGGGAGAATAAAGAAACAGAAAATGTAAGTTCATTGTACGTTCTTCTTAATAGTGAGATTGACTGCTTGTTATAGAAATATTGTCAAAAGGTATAGTTCTCCTTAATCTAAATTTTGTTGTAATTCATTTATTCTGAATCAAAAAAAACAAAACACAGAGGCCAATATACATCTTTTGGAAGTTATAGGCTATAAAAAGCTTTTTAAAAAATCTGGATCCCTGTAAACTTTCTGTTGAGAAGGTAGAATGTTTCTAATTTAAACCACAGCTGCAAAAGCAACACAGTCACCAAACACTTGGCTTCAAACCCAGAATGTTTAGAACTTGTGCAACACCTCTCTTGAGGCTACTAAGAACCAGGGGTTTCAGGGAGACCTCTGCCCCATGCAAGCCAATTCATAATCTAGGACATGTCTTCCAAAAAAAAAAAATATTAACAGCCCAAAAGGGATACTAGTAAGAGATTTCAGCAAAATTAAGATAAATGCCTTTTTTTCCCTTTAAAATGAGCATGCAGGATACGTCATTTCTAAGCATATGGACTGTATTTTTCTTCAGAAACAGACTATTGTCAGCTGCTGCACTGTAAAAAAAACACTGGGTCTATTCCACAAAGGTCACGACAAACTGCCATTTGTTTATCTACCCCCACTCACAATCTCTCCACTATTTCCCTTCCTTGAGCCATGCTACTTCTCAGAAGTCAAAAAGTAGAAAGAAAAATATTCTAAGACTTACACTCACTGAAACGCTGCAGTATGAAGCCTTCGCATACAATAGGAACAAATAAACATGAACCAATAATGGTAAACAATACAAAACACACAAGCCCTCATGAGGCAAGCAAATCACATAGTTTTACTGCTAATGTCATGTTTTTCCCAACTGCATTTTCTGGAATCACAAAAAAGAGACTGTGTATGTTGATCATATTGAATGAACAAGGTCATTATGACCCTGCCATTTTATAAAATGTATACTCATACGTGTTGAGAGCAGTTGATTCAGTAGAAAGAGCACAGTCTAGAGTATCATGACTTGGGTTTCACTCTTCCTTAGTGGTTGTGTCACTGGACATCCCACCTCACTCCTGTGGGTCCCTCATCTGAAGCACAGGGGTCACATCCTCTAAATTCTAGTGTCTCCACACATTAACAGTTTTTTGACCTAACAAATAGTACTAGAAGAAAAAAAAAAGTGACCAGTTAAGCTAAGATCACACTGAAATACAGAGCACATGTTCTGAAACAGTCTTATGGAGCAAAGTGCCCCTCAGACAACCACCTGTGCAGGTCTGGTCCTGTGTTAGAGAGACTACGACAGCAAGAAAAGGAGTAGGTCAGAATTATTGACCCTTTCTGGGTCAGAAATGCTGCTGGAATCCTTCCAGACCCAAGTACACCAACTGAAGGGGATTAAAATTTCAACAAGGCAGGCTTATTTTATTTAAGCTGGGAATTAAATGCCCAGCTTAAAAATTAGGAAAACTATAGAAAAAACCCAAAAGGAATAAAGAGATACTAAAATACTAAAAATCTGAGCAGAAATCAGCAGACTAAAAAACAAAGCTAAAAGAAGATCAAGATTTGAAAACGCAACCTCATAATAGACTGATCAAAAAAAGATGACATAAATAGATAATTATATGAATGAAAAAGACATAACTATAGATAAGACAGACTTTTTAAAAATTGAAACAGTAGTTAACAGTATTCACAGAAAACTCCAAGCCTACATGATTTTACTGGCATGTCCCAAACTTTCAAGATACAGGTCATTTGAATCTTCTACAAATTCTTTCAGAGATCAGAAAAAGAGGAGTATTAGCCATTTCCTTTTTGGGGGGCCAGTAAAATCTTGATATGTAAACTAGACAAAGACAGCATGAGAAAGAAAAAACATCCATCTTACTCATGAATATAAATATCAACAATAGCCAAATTATGGAAAGAGCCCAAAAGTCCATCACCTGATGAATAGACAAAGAAGATGTGATGTGTACACACACACACACACACACACACACACACACACACACACTATGGGATATTACTCAGCCATAAAAAAAGAATCAAATCTTGCCATTTGCAACAACACGGTTGGAGCTACAGAGTATTATGCTAAGTGATATAAGTCAGTCAGGGAAACATAAACACCATATGATTTCTCTCGTATGGAATTCAAGAAACAAAAGAGATGAACATGCTGGGAGGACAGGCCAGCAGAGAGGCAAACCAGAAAACAGACTCTTAACTATAGAGAACAAACTGAGGGTTACTGGAAGGGAGAGGGTGGGGGGATGGGTTAAATGGGTGATGGGTGTTAAGTAGGATACTTGTTATGATGAGCACTGGGTATCATAAGTGACGAATCACTAGATTCTACACTTGAAACTAATGTTACACTGTATGTTAACTAACTGGAATTTAACTAAAAACTTGAAAAAAGAAAATAACTATAAAAAATCTAAATAAAACATTAGCAAATCAACTCCTCAGTATATAAAAAAGATAATACACTGTTATCAAGTTCAGTTTAGCTCAGGAATGCAAGGACTGCATTTAAAAGATATAATCTAAACATGTAAATCTAAATATGTATTTAGAAAATACATGACTATAACTTAACACATGAATAGACTAAAGGAAATAAAAAGTAAATACAAAAGGAAAACCACTCCAATTCATAACTTTAAGAAAAAACCTTTAGGAAACCAGGAGGAGAAGGAAACTTAATCTGACAAAGGATATATTTTAAGAGACTTTTAAATATAGAGAACTGAGGGTTGATGGGTGGGGTGGGGGAGAGGGGGAAATGGGTGATGGGCATCAAGGAGGGCACTTGTTGGGATGACCACTGGGGGCTGAATGTAAGTGATGAATCATGGGAATCTACTCCTGAAGCCAGGAGCATAGCGTATACACTGTATGTTAGCTAACTTGACAATAAATTATATTTAAAAAATAAAACAAATAAAAAATAATAAAATAAAAAATAAAGTAAAAAATATTTTTTAAATAAATAAAAATCTTCTGTGTATATCACCCTAATGGGGGAAATTTTAGAAGTATTTTTTAAAAACGTGAAGTACAATTAACACAGTGTTATATTAGTTTCAGGTGTATGATATAATGATTCAACAATAATTCCATGTTACTCAGTGCTCACCATAATATGTGTACTCTTAATCCCCTTTATCTATTTCCCCTAACCTCCCACTCACCACCCCTGTGGCAATCACCAGTTTTTCTCTGAACTTAAAGGTCTGTTTTTTGTCTTTTGTTTGTTTGGTTTCTTTTTTTTTTTTTAATGTTTTTTATTTATTTTTGAGACAGAGAGAGACAGAGCATGAACAGGGGAGGGGCAGAGAGAGAGGGAGACACAAAATCGGAAACAGGCTCCAGGCTCCAAGCCATCAGCCCAGAGCCTGACGCGGGGCTCGAACTCACGGACCGCGAGATCGTGACCCGGCCGAAGTCGGACGCTTAACCGACTGAGCCACCCAGGCGCCCCTTGGTTGGTTTCTTAAATTCCACATATGACTGCAATCATATGATACTTGTATTTTTCTGTCTGATTTCATTTAGCAATAATACCTTCTCAGTCCATCCATGTTGTTCCAAATGGCAAGATACAATTCTTTTTTATGGTTAATATTCCACTGTAGATATGCACACATCTTATTTATCCATCTATGGATGGACATTTGGGCTGCCTCCACATCTTGGCTATTGTAAATAACGCTGCAATAAACATGGGGGTACATAGATCTTTTCAAATTAGTGCTTTCATTTTCTTTGGGTAAATACCCAGTAGGGAAATTACTGGATCATATGGCAATTTTATTTTTAATTTTCTGAGAAACCTCCATGCTGTTTTTCACAGTGGCTACACCAATTTGCATTCCCATCAACAGTACACCATAAAACTCCTAGAGGAAAACATAAGCAGTAGTTTCTTTGACATAGCTATAGAAACATTTTTCTAAATACGTCTCTGCAGGCAAGAGAAACAAAGTAAAATTAAACTATTGGAGCCACACCAAAATAAGAGGCTGTTGCACAGAAAAGGAAACCAACAAAATGACAAGGCAATCTACTGAATGGGAGAAGATATTTGCTAACGATGTACCCAATAAGGGGTTAATATCCAAATATACAGTGAACTTACACAACTCGACACTGAAAGACCCCAAATAATCTGATTAAAAAGTGGGCAGAGGACCTGAACGTTTTACCAAAGAAGACATACATCTGGCTAACAGACACATGAAAAGATGATCAACATCACTCATCATCAGGGAAACACAAATCAAAACCACAATGAGAGATCTCCTCACACTAGTGAGAATGGCTAAAATAAAAAAGACAAGAAATAATAAGTGTTGGTGATGATTTGGAGGAAAAGGAACCCTCATAACTGTTGGTGAAAAGTACTCTCTTTAAAATGAGAAAACAGAAGAATTTTGCTATGTTCTAGCAAAATTAAATCCATAAAGATTGTAAAAAGAACAAGAACACATAAAATTGCCATTGTTTGCAAGTGACAGGATTGTTTACATTTACAGCCAAATTATTAAAAATAGCAAATATTTGAGTCTTTTCATATAACATCAAGATATAAAAGTCAATTCCATATATCCATAACTAGAATATTTAAGTGTTTCTATGAGAGTCAAGTTAAAATAGCAACAATTATATATCAAAAAAAAAAAAAATGTAAAAGATTGATAGCAAAATTTATAAAACTTTACTGAAGGCCAAAGTGACCAAAGAAATGGAATCCACAGCCCAGACATACCAATGTAGAGTTGCCAGGCAGACCAGTGGGGGTGGGGAGGGATGGTTATTCACATGCAAACAGGTGAAATTAGATCTTTCCTTCACACTGTAGACAAAAGTCCATTACAGATTAATAAAATTCTTAAATGTTAAAAGGAAAAGTTTAAAATATTAAGTAAAAACCATATGTGGATATATATTTCTGACCTTAGGGAAGAATGTCTCAAACATTCAGGTCATAGAAAATACCACGGTGGGGGGGGGGAGGGGTGGGGAAGGGCGGGAATTAATAGATTATCCTATATGAAAAACTTCTGTTCAAAGATGTTTTAAAGAAAGTAGAAAGACAGGTTACATATTGGAAAAAGATATCCACAATATTGACAAAAGATCGGTATTGAAAACATAAATGTCCCTAGAATTTCTAGGAATAAATAACCCAAATAGGGAAAAGTCATCAACAGGTATTTCATAGAATTGGAAACCATATGGGCAGCAAACAGAAAGAAATGTTCAAACTCATTTGTGATCAGGGAAATAGAAATCAAGATTATATTGAGATACCATTTTTCATTCATTCAATTGGCAAAATGTATAAAGTATAACAAAATCAAGTAGTGGAGAGGATGTGGATAAACAGGACCTCATATACATTGTTGATGGAAGTATAAATTAAATCGCCACTTTGGAAAACAGTTAAGCCCTATCTTATAAAATCAAACATTTTCAAGCGCTATGACCGGGCAATTCTATACTCCTGGGAAGCCCTTGCACACCTATGCCAGGTGATGTGTTCAAGAATTTTTACAGCAACACTGACTGCAGTACAGCAAACTTGGAAACAACCCAAGAAGTTGTTATTAATAGGAAAAATGAATAAATTGATGTATAATATTTCTTTGTGTGATTATGCTACATCAATTGAACTAATTACATCTAGGTGCGAAAATGCAAATGACTCTTAGCAACAAAATGAAACAAAAAACTTGAGAAAACTACATGCAGTAGGCTATCCTTTTAAGTTAGAAATAATTCTAATTGTTACATAGTTTTAAAGGAATATAACTGTAATAAACTAATTTAAGAAACAAAGGGATGGCTTCTGGTCCAACATGTTAAGATACTTGAAGTTGACAATCCATTCCAATAACAAGCAGAAAGTGAACAGAATGAAAAAAAAAAAAAAGTCAACTTTTCTTAGATCTGCAAGAGAAGTGAGGCCACAGGGCAAACTCCTGCCCTCCAAATTGAAGACTGACAGGCAGATTAAGAGAATCACAATTTACTAGAGCAGAAATTGATCAGCTAAAACCTCCCAGGGAACCAGTGGCTCAAGTAGCAAAATGTGAGCTGTAATTGACAAACTGCTGGAGGCTCAGTGTGGAGAAGTCTGAGGCATAAAAACTCCAGGAGGACCCAGTCATTAGGGGCCCCACACTCTCCAGAGTTTTGCCTTGGAGCGCTACCAGCTTTTTATAGTGAATATCTGAGAAACATATCCCCCTGCTTCTGGCAAGGATGAAGAAAAAGGAACCATTCTGAAATACAGCACAGTATTGGGGCGCCTGGGTGGCGCAGTCGGTTAAGCGTCCGACTTCAGCCAGGTCACGATCTCGCGGTCAGTGAGTTCGAGCCCCGCGTCGGGCTCTGGGCTGATGGCTCGGAGCCTGGAGCCTGTTTCCGATTCTGTCTCCCTCTCTCTCTGCCCCTCCCCCGTTCATGCTCTGTCTCTCTCTGTCCCAAAAATAAATAAAAACACGTTGAAAAAAAAAAAAATTTGAAATACAGCACAGTATTCTGCTCTTTTTAACAAGGTCTGCCCTCATGAAAAGCTTTAACTGGAGTCTAACCAGTAGGGATTTATTAGAGCCTAGCTAACCTGGGGGAAGGAGAATAGGCAATTCCAGCCCACGCTAGTCTTCCATGTGGGAAAAGGAAAGTACTCAATCCCCACCCACCATGGTCTCACCTAACAATTGAGAAGTTGCAGGGGAGTGGTGCTGAGAAGCACTTGTATGGTTTACAGTCCAGAGGCACTGGCTCACTAAAAGACTGATGCATGCTCACAACTAGAGAACACTCCCCTTTGCTCCAAATCCTAGCTCCATGTTGCTAAACGCCTTTTTTGGGTTTTTTTTTTTTTTAAATGTTTTATTTATTCTTGAGAGAAATAGAGACAGAGCATGAGCAGGGGAGGATCAGAGTGAGAGAGGGACACAGAACCCAAAGCAGGCTCCAGGCTCCGAGCTGCCAGCACAGAGCCTGAGGTGGCGTTCGAACTCACAAGTCTCGAGCTCATGACCTGAGCCGAAGTCGGACGCTCAACTGACTGGGCCACCCAGGAGCCCCACTAAAGGCCTTTTTGACAGTAGTGCCTTTTACACAGTACATCAAGTCTGGCTATTAAGAAAATTTCAAAACCTACTTAAAGGCCAAAAACCAGAGTTTCAAGAGACAGAACAAGAAGAACTAGACAGAACTAGACTTGGATACGACAGGGATGTTAGAATTATCAGACCACGAATCTAAAACAACTGATTGCTATGCTAAGGGCTCTAATGGATAAAGTAGCACGCAAAAGCAGATGGCAATGTATGGAAAGAGAGAGATGGAAATTCTAAGAAAGAATCAAAGACAACTCTACAAGATGTAACATACATGTAATGGGAATGCCTGAAGGAAAAGAGAAAAAGGAAAGTAAGTATTTGTAATAATACTAACTGCAAATTTCCCCAAATTAATGCCAGGCATCAAACTACAGATCCAGGAAACTCAGGGCAGGATAATGCTAAAAAACGAAACAAAAATCTAAGCCTAGGCATATAATTTTCTAACAGAAAACCAAATATAAAGAAAAAATCCTGGGGTGCCTGGGTGGCTCAGTTAGTTGAGCATCTGACTTGGGTTTTGGCTCAGGTCACGATCTCATGGTTCATGGGATTGAGCCCCCCATTGGGCTCCACACCGGCAGCGCAGAGCCTCCTTGGGATTCTCTCTCTCCCTCTTTCTCTCTGCCCCTCCCCTGCTCATGCTTGCTTGTGTGCACTCTCTCTCTCAAAATAAATAAATAAACTTTAAAAAAATGGGGGGGGGCACCTGGGTGGCCTCGTCAGTTAAGAGTCCAACTCTTAATTTTTTGTTCAGGTCATGATCTCCCAGTTTGTGGGTTCGAGCCCCATGTCTGGCTCCATGCTGACAGTGTGGAGTCTGCTTGGGATTCTCTTGTGCGCTCTCTCTCTCTTTCTCTCTCTCTCTGCCCCTCCCCTGCTCACACATGCTTGTGCTCACTCGCTCTCAAAATAAATAAACTTAAAAAAAGAAAAAAAAATCCTGAAATAAGCCAGAAGGAAAAAAGAAAAAAAAACAGCTTACCTATACAGGAGTAAAAAATTATACGTGACTTCTTAGAAGCCATGCAAGCAAGAGAGTACATTGTTTAAAATATTGAAGGGAAAAATCCACCAACTTAGAATTCTTCATCCTATGAAATTATCCTTCACAAGGGAAAGAGATACACTTTCTGAGACAAAAATTGAAGGAATTTGTTGCCAATAGATTTGCCTTGCAAGAAATGTTAAAAGAAATTCTTCAGAGAGAGGGAAAAAGATCTAGGTCAGAAGTTTATATGTGCATAAAGAGAAGAACATTGAAGAAGGAATAAATAAAAGTAAAATAAAAACTTTTCTTGCTCTTATTTAATCTAAGAGAAAACAGTTTGTTCAAAATAATAGCAACAATGTGTTCAATTATGTGTGATGTACATATATATGCTCGTGTATATGTAAAATTAATGTCCATAATGATACAATGAATGGGAGTGAGAAGGTAGGATGATTTTGTTATTATAAGGTGCTCACACTACTTCTGAAATGGGATAGTGTTGTACCAAAGTGCATTTGCAATAATTGTACATATGTTTTGTAAACTCTAGTGTAAACACTGAAAACATTTTTTTTAAAAAGTATATCCTAAGAAAGGGAGAAAATACAATCAATAAAATGCTCAATTAAACATCAAAAGGCATAAAAAGAGTGAGAGACAAAAACAGGACATCAGTGGTCTAAAAGCACCAATTAAAAGAGAGAGATTATCAGAGTTGATCAAAAAACATGACCCAACTATATGTTGCCTACAAGAAACCTCTTTAAATACAGGCACAGATTAAAAGTAAATGGATATAGAAAAATACACCATTCTAACAACAATCAAAAGAAAGTGGGAGTAGCTATGTTAATTTCAGACAAAGCAGGCTTCAAAGCAAGAAAATTTACCAGGAATAAAAAGAGGCATTGCATAATGATAAAGGGGTCAACCTTCTAGGAAAGCATAACAATCCTTAGCATGTATATACCTAACCAAGTGTGAAAATACATGAGGCAATAACGGAGAGAACGCCAAGAGGGAAATAGATGAATCTACTATTATAGCTCAACAACCTTCTATCAGAGATGGGACAGATCCAGCAGACAAAATCAACTGGATATAATGGTTATCTATAAAATACTTCAGTGAACAGCAGCAGAATACACATCTTCCTCAAGCTCACATGGATCATTCACCAAGACAGACCACATTCTTGGCCACAAAGCATACCTTAAATTTAAAAGAATAGAGGGGCACATGGGTGGCTCAGTCAGTTAAGCGTCTGACTTTGACTCAAGTCATGATCTCATGGTTTGTGAGTTTGAGCCCCATGTCTGGTCTCTGCACTGACAGTGAGGAGCCTGTTTGGGATTCTCATTCTCCCTCTCTCTCTCTCTCTCTCTCTCTCTCTCTCTCTCTCTCCCCCTCTCTCTGCCCCTCCCCCCCACATGCACATGCAGTCTTCCTCTCTTAAAATAAATAAATAAAAGAATAGAAATCATACAACATATACTCTCAGGCCACTGTGGAATGAAACTAGAGGTCAATAACAGAATCTAAGCTTCTTAGGAAATTAGAAAAAGAAAAGTTAAACTCCTAGTTAGCAGAAAAAAAATAGAGCAGAAATGAAATTATAATGAAGTTAAAAACAGGAAATCAGTAGAGAAATCAACAAAACCAAAAGCTGGTTGAGATCAATAAAACTCATAATCTTCTAGCAAGACTAAGAAAAAAAAAAAAAAAAAAAGGAAGCACAAATTACTAATACCAGAAATGAAAGAGGGGACATTGCTAAACCTATTGACATTAAGAGGATAGTAAAGAAATGTTATGAACTATCCCCTCAAATTTCAAAACCTAGTGGAAATGGACCAGTTCCTTAAAAGACAATCTGTCAAACTCACACAAGAAGAAATCAGACAACCTGAACAGGCCTATATTCACTAAAGAAATTAAATCAATAATTTATAACCTTTTCTAATAGAAAGCACCCGGCCCAAATGGGTTCCTTGGTGAACTCAACCAAACATTTAAGATAAGAATAATGTCAATTCTCTACAATCCCTTCAGGAAGATAGAAGCAAATAGAGTAATTCCTAATTCATTTCATGAAGCTAGCATTTCCTTAATACCAAAACCTAATAAACACATTACAACAATAGACCAATATCTCTACGAAAACAGATGTGAAAATCTGATACTAAATATTAGCAAATCCAATCCCACCATGTATGAAAAGAATTATACACCAAGACTAAATGACACTTACTCCAGTATGCAAGGCTGGTTCAACACTTGAAAATCAATTAATGTAATCCATTACATAGACAGGCTAAAGAAGAAAAATCACATGATCATGTCAATAGATATAGAAATATCATTTAACAAAATTTAACACCCATTCAGGGAGGGCAGGGTCAAGATGGCAGAAGAGCATGGAAATTTTTTTCTGAGTCTCTCATCCCTGAAATGCAGCCAGATCAACACTAAACCATCTTGCATACCTAGAAAACTGATTTGAGGATTAACACCATGATATGTACAACCTGAACCACAGAACTCAGCAGGTACCTGGTGCAGAAAGGTGAACTGGGGGAGAGGGAACTGCAAAGGGCAGGGAGCTGTTTGTACTTGTGGAGAAAGGACGGAGATGGGGCAGGGGGGAGAGTATGGGAAAAGTACCCCCTCCCCAAAGCAGCTGGAGAGAAAGAGGAAGAGTAGAAATAGCCACAAGAGAATGAACAAAAAAGGGAGAAAGGAGAAAAGAGAGGGTTTAAATTCCATTAAGACTGTATAAACAGGAGGAGTGCAGAGTCTGAAACTCTGCAGCTCAATACTGGCGGTGCTCCAGTGGGAAGGGTGAATCCCCAGGAGCAGAAAGCGAGGTCAGAAGGGTCCTCAGGCCACATGGGGAGAGGCAGTTTCCCTGCTGGGAGGGCATTTGAGAGGTGGTGTAGCCTCCCCACAGGCAAAGGTCCCAGCAGGCCCCAGAGAATGGCCACATTTGCTGGTGTTGGAGGGAGGATGTTAAAGGGTGAAGCCTGGTGCCAGATGTGCATTGTGCTTTTCCATAATTCCTGAAAGGCTTCTGCTACATGATTGCACAAACTTTCTCTGGGGAGGGCTGGCACCTGACCACAGTCTCTGGGCATTGGCTAAAGCATGGTCTCACCAATGTTTCTGGGGGCAGGACAGCACTTGGCCATTGTTCAGCACGACCCTCCCCCAGAGGGTCAGAATAGGTCAAAGCTGCAGTCCTTAGAAGTGAGAGGTTGGGAACCACAGCTCCATCTGAGATAAAACTCAGGAGGGAGGCGTCACCTGGCAGCCTGATGGCTTGGTCATGGGCAGTGTAGAAGCAGGGAGTAGATGGAAGCCAGAGACAAAGGAGGGGTGGCTGATTGCTGGTCACAGAGAGCACAGAGTTCTGATACTAGAGATTGGGTAGCCGGGTGACACCTCCCACGGATGCGCATACATGCCTACACATGCCACAACAATCCATGCCAGGAATCTAAGCAGCACCAATAGGTGGAGAATGGAGCCATTACACTAAACCCCAACCATTTGGGCCAACCTCTCTTTTCAGGAAAACTACAAGTCTCTAAGCCTGCTTAGCTTACAGACTCTAAAGTGCTTCATAGTTTGACTTCTAGGGGAAACTGGATGTAATTTGAATCATATTTTATTCTGTTTGTTGGTCCAAATGTTCATTTTTTTTCTTGAATACAGAAAGAAAAATATGTTATTTTTATTTTCCATTTTTATTAAAGAGATTTTTCCTTAATTTTTTTCTACTATACTTCTTTCTGGTAAATTTTTATATTCTATTTTACTTCCATCATTTCATTTTATTCTATTTTATTGCATTCATTTTTTCAAATTTTCAAACATTTTCCGTTTTTTTTCTTTTTCTTCTTTTTCCCTTTTTTCTCTAACCTATCAAGTTTCTTTCAACAGCCAGACTAAAACACACCTAGGATCTAGCATCCTTTGATTTTTTTGTTTTTAATTTTTTAATTTTAATTTTTTTTTACTTTATTGATTCCTTTTCTTCCTTCAAAATGATGAAATGAAGGCATTCACCCCAAAAGAAAGAACAGGAAGAAATGACAGCCAGGGACTTAACACAGATACAAGCAAGATGGCTGAGCCAGAATTTAGAATCATGATGATAAGAATATTAGCTGGGGTTGAAAAGATTAGAATCCCTTTCTGCAGAGATAAAAGAAGTAAAAGCTAGTCATGATGAAATAAAAAATGCTATAACTGAACTGCAATCTCAAATGCGGGCCATGGCAGCAAGGATGGATGAGGTAGAACAGAGAATCAGTGACACAGAGGACAAACATATGGACAATAATGAAGCAGAAAAAAAGAGGGAGACTAAGGCAAAAAAGAATGATTTAAGAATTAGAGAAATCAGTGACTCATTAGAAATGGATAATATCAGAATCATAGGGTCCCAGAAGATGAAGACAAAGAAAAAGGGGTAGAAGGGTTATGTGAGCAAATCATAGCAGAAAACTTTCCTAACCTGGAGAAAGACACAGACATCAAAATCTAGGAAGCACAAAGAACTCCCATTAGATTCAACAAAAACCGACCATCGACAAGCATATCATAGTCAAATTCACAAAATACTCAGGCAAGGAAAGAAGCATGAGAGGAGCAAGGGGGAAAAAAGTCCTTAACCTACAAGGGAAGACAGATCAAGTTGCGGCATACCTATCCACAGAAATCTCGCAGCCCAGGAAGGAGTGGCAGGAAATATTCAATGTGCTGAATCAGAAATATACACAGCCAAGAATTCTTTATCCAGCAAGGCTGTCATTCAAAATAGGAGAGATAACAAGTTTCCAAGACAAACAAAAATTAAAGGAGTTTGTGACCACTAAACCAGCCCTGCAAGAAACTTTAAGGGGGAACTCTGGGGGAGAAAAGATGAAAAACAAACAAAAAACAAAAACAAAAAAGACCAAAAGCATCAGAGACTAGAAAAGACCAGAGAACACCACCAGAAACTCCAACTCTACAGGCAACATAATGGCAATAAATTCGTATCTTTCAGTACTCACTCTAAATGTCAATGATTAAGTATTCCAATCAAAAGACACAGGCTAACAGAATGGGTAAGAAAAACAAGATCCATCTAGATGCTGTTTACAAGAGACCCATTTTAGACCTAAAGACACCTTCAGATTGAAAATAAGGGGATGGAGAACCATCTATCACGCTAATGGTCAATAAAAGAAAGCCAGAGTAGCCACACTTTTATCAGACAATCTAGACTTTAAAATAAAGACTGTATCAAGAGATGCAGAAGGGCATTATATCATAATCAAGGGGTCTATCCACCAAGAAGATCTAACAATTGTAAACATTTATGCTCCAAAGTGCGAGCGCCCAAATATATAAATCAATTCATCACAAACATAAAGAAACTCAATGATAATAATACCATACTAGTAGGGGACTTCAACACCCCACTTACAACAATGGACAGATCATCTAAACAGAAAATCAACAAGAAACAACAGCTTTGAGTGACACACTAGACCAGATGGACTTAACAGATATATTCAGAACATTTCATCCTAAAGCAGAATACATATTCATTTCCAGTGCACATGGAACATTCTCCAGAATAGATCATTACTGGGACACAAATCAGCCCTCAATAAGTACAAAAAGATCAAGATCATACCAAGTATATTTTCAGACCACAAATATTTGGAGAGCAAAGAACATCCTACTAAAAAACTGGATGGGATAACCAAGAAGTTAAAGAGGAAATTAAGAAGTACATGGAAGCCAATGAAAATGGTAATACCACAGCTCAAAACCTCTGAGAGGCATCAAAGGTGGTCATAAGAGGGAAGTATATAGCAATCCAGGCCTTCCTAAAGAACAAAGGTCTCAGATACACAACCTAACCTTACACCTTAAGGAACTGAAAAAGGAATGGAAAATAAAACCCAAACCCAGCAGAAAAACAGGAAATGATCAAGATTAGAGCAGAAACCAATGCTATTGAAACCCAAAAAACAGTAGAACAGATCAATGAAACCAGAAGTAGGTTCTTTGAAAGAATTAACAAAATTGATAAATCCCTAGCCAGTTTGATCAAAAAGAAAAAGGAAAGGGCCCAAAAAAATACAATGAAGAATGAAATAGGAGAATTCACAACCAACACAGCAGAAATACAAACAATACTAAGAAAATATTATGAGCAATTATATGCCAATAAAATGGGCAATCTGGAAGAAATGGACCAATTATTAGAAACATACACTACCGACCAGCTCCTCTTTTAATTGGTCAGGTGTAAAAGCTGGCCTTCAATTTAATCTGTTACCACAGCTCCTCAGCTCCTGGTACTTTCATTAGCTCTGTCTTACAAGTGAGGTGACAAAGACACAGATGGACCAATTAACCCGTCCAAGCTCAAGAGACTCCAAAATGGCAGAGAGAAAGAGAGCGACTGGGAGAGGGGTGGAGAGAGAGAGGGGGACACAGAATCTGAAGCAGGCTCCAGGCTCTGAGTTGTCAGCACGGAGCCTGACGTGGAGCTCAAACCCACAAGCCATGATATCATGACCTGAGCCGAGGTCAGACGTTCAACTGGTTGAGCCACCCAGAAACCCCAAGAATTTTTAAGGTTTAAATTAAGAGTTTGTAATTAAATTAAGAGTTGTTGCTAGAAAAAAAAAAAAAAAAAAAAAAAAAAAAAAGAAACCTACACTACCAAAACTGAAACAGGAAGGAATAGAAAATTTGAACAGACCCATAACCAGTAAAGAAATCGAATTAGTAATCAAAAATCTCCCTAAAACCAAGAGTCCAGGGCTGGATGGCTTTCCAGGGGAATTCTACCAAACATTTAAAGAAGAGTTAACACCAGAGCACCTGGGTGGCTCAGTCGGTTGAGCGTCCGACTTTGGCTCAGGTCATGATCTCACAGTTTGTGGCTTAGAGCCCTGCATCAGGCTCTGTGCTGACGGCTCAGGGCCTGGAGCCTGCTTTGGATTCTGTGTCTCCTCTCTCAGCCCCTCCCCAACTTGTGCTCTGTCTTTCTCTGTCTCTCAAAAATAAATAAATGTAAAAAAAAAAAATTAAAGAAGAGTTAACACCTATTGTTTTGAAGCTGTTCCAAAAAATAGAAATGGAAGGAAAACTCTCAAACTCTTTCTATGAAGCCAGCATTACCTTGATTCCAAACCAAAGACCCCACTAAAAAGGAGAACTACAGACCAATTTCCCTGATGAACATGGATGCAAAAATATTCAACAAGATACTAGCCAACCAGATCCAACAATGCATTAAAAGAAATATTCTCCACGACCAAGTGGGATTTATACCTGGGATGCCGACCTGGTTGGATACCCACAAAACAATCAATGTGATACATCAATAAAAGAAAGGACAAGAACCACGTGATCCTCTCAATAGATGCAGAGAAAGCATTTGACAAAATACAGCATCCTTTCTTGATAAAAACCCTCAAGAAAGTAGGGATAGAAGGATCACACCGTGAGATCATAAAAGTCATATGTGAAAGACCCACTGCTAATATCATCCTCAATGGGGAAAAATTGAGAGCTTTCCCCCTAAAGTCAGGAATATGACAGGGATATCCACTCTTGCCACTGTTATTCAATAGTATTGGAAGGCTTAGCCTCTGCAATCAGACAACACAAAGGAATAAAAGGCATCCAAATTGGCCAGGAGGAGGTCAAACTTTCACTCTTCACAGATGACATGATACTCTATATGGAAAACCCTAAATATTCCACCAAAAAACTGCTAGAACTGATTCATGAATTCAGCAAAGTTGCAGGATATAAAATCAACGCACGAGATCAGTTGCATTCCTACACACCAACAATGAAGCAACAGAAAGAGAAATCAAGGAGTTGATCCCATTTACACTTGCACCAAAAACCATAAAATACCTAGGAATAAATCTAACCAAAGAGGTGAAAAATCTATACACTGAAAACTATAGAAAGCTTATGAAACAAATTGAAGAAGACACAAAAAAATGGAAAAAGATTCCATGCTCCTGGATTGGAAGACCAAATATTAAAATGTCAATAGTACCCAAAGCAATGTACATATTCAATGCAATACCTCTCAAAATAACACCAGCATTCTTCACAGAGATAGCACAAACAATCCTAAAATTTGTATGGAACCAGAAAATACCCCAAATAGACAAAGCAATCCTGAAAAAGAAAACCGAAGCTGGAGGCATCACAATCTCAGACTTCAAGATGTATTACAAAGCTGTAATCATCAAGACACTATGGTACTGGCACAAGAACAGACACTCAGATCAATGGAACAGAATAGAGAATCCAGAAATGGACCCAAAAACATATGGCCAACTAATCTTTGACAAAGCAGGAAAGAATATCCAATGGAATAAAGACAGTCTCTTCAGCAAGTGGTGCTGGGAAAACTGGACAGCGACATGCAGAAGGAGGAACATGGACCACTTTCTTACACCATCCACAAAAATAAACTCAAAATGGATGAAAGACCTAAATGTAAGACAGGAAGCCATCAAAATCCTAGAGGAGAAAGCAGGCAAAAACCTCTTTGACCTCGGGTACAGCAACTTCTTAGTCAACACATCTCCAGAGGCAAGGGAAACAAAAGCAAAAATGAACTATTGGGACCTCATCAGAATAAAAAGCTTCTGCACAGTGAAGGAAACAATCAGCAAAACTAAAAGGCAACTGACAGAGTGGGAGAAGATACTTGCAAATAACCTATCAGCTAAAAGGTTAGTATCCAAAATCGATAAAGAACTTATCAAACTCAACACCCAAAAAACAAAGAATCCAGTGAAGAAATGGGCAAAAGACATGAATAGACACTTCTTTTTTTCTTTTTTTTTAATTTTTTTTTTTTAACATTTTATTTATTTTTGAGACAGGGAGAGACCGAGCATGAACAGGGGAGGGTCAGAGAAAGAGGGAGACACAGAATCTGAAACAGGCTCCAGGCTCTGAGCTGTCAGCACAGAGCCCGACGTGGGGCTCGAACTCACGGACCGTGAGATCATGACCTGAGCCGAAGTCGGATGCTTAACCGACTGAGCCACCCAGGCGCCCCTTGAATAGACACTTCTGCAAAGAAGACATTCAGATGGCCAGCTGACACATGAAAGGATGCTCAACATCACTCATCATCAGGAAAATACAAATTAAACCTACAATGAGATACCATCTTGCTCCAGTCAGAATGGCTAAAATTAACAACACAGGCAACAACAGATGTTGGTGAGGATGCAGAGAAAGAGGATCTCTTTTGCACTGCTGGTAGGAATGCAAGCTGGTGCAGCCTCTCTGGAAAACAGTGTGGAGGTTCCTCAAAAAACTAAAAATAGAACTACCCTATGACCCAGCAATTGCACTACTAGGTATTCCACGAGATACAGGTGTGCTGTTTCAAAGGGACACATGCACCCCCATGTTTAGAGCAGCACTATCAACAATAGCCAAAGTATGGAAAGAGCCTAAATGTCCATCAATGGATGAATGGGTAAAGAAGATGTGGTATATATATATACAGATGTGGTATATATATATATATATATATATATATATATATATATACACACACACACACACACACACACAATGGAGTATTACTCGGCAATCAAAAAGAATGAAATCTTGTCGTTTGTAACTATGTGGATGGAACTGGAGGGTATTATGCTAAGTGAAATTAGAGAAAGACAAATATATGATGTCACTCATATGAGGAATTCAAGACACAAGACAGATGAACATAAGGGAAGGGAAGCAAAAATAATATAAAAACAGGGAGGGGGACAAAACATAAAAGACTATTAAATATGGAGAACAAACAGAGGGTTGCTGGAGGGGTTGTGGGAGGGGGGATGGGCTAAATGGGTAAGGGGCATTAAGGAATCTACTCCTGAAATCATTGTTGCACTATATGCTAACAGACTTGGATGTAAATTTAAAACAATTTTAATTAAAAAATTTAACACCCATTCATGATAAAAAACTCTCCGTGTACTAGGAATAGATGGAAACTTCTCAATTTGATAAAGAATATCTACAAAACACCCATAGCTACATCATAATGGTTAGAGACTCAAAGCTTTCCCAGCAAGTTCAGGAATAAGGCACGGTTTTCCCTTTTCACTTCTGTCTTTAACATCACATTGGAAGCCCTACCTAATGCAGTAAGATTAAAGAAAATATATGTGGTGTCAATGCAATCCCTATCAAAATTCCAATGGCATTTTTCACAGAAAAAAAAATTTTTTTTTATTATTTTATTAAAAAAATTTTTTTAATGTTTATTTATTTCTGAGACGGAGAGAGACAGAGCACGAGTGGGGGAGGGGGCAGAGAAAGAGAGGGAGACACAGAATCCAAAGCAGGCTCCAGGCTCTGTGCTGACACGGGGCTCAAACTCACAAACCGTGAGATCATGACCTGAGCCGAAGTCGGTCGCTCAACCAACTGAGCCACCCAGGCGCCCCAGAAATAAACAATTTTAGAAGTTGTATGGAACCATAAAAGATCTCAGGTAGACAAAGCCTTATTTAGAAGAACAAAGCTTGAGGTATTACACTGTCTAATTTCAAACTATTACAAAGCTATAGTAATTAAAACAGTCTGGTATTGACATAAAAAACAGATACAGATCAATGGAGCAGAAGAGGGAGTACTGAAATAAACCATGCATATATGGTTAATTAATTTACAACCAAGGAGCCAAGAACATACAGTGGAGAAAGGACGGTCTCTTCAATAAATCGTGTTGGAAAAACTGTACAACCACATGCAAAAGAATTAAGCTGGAGCGCTGCCTCAAACCATACACAAAACTTGACTCAAAAAAGATTAAAGACTTGACACCAAAAGCAAAACCAAACAAGTGGGACTGCATCAAACCCAATACCACAGTGTGGTATTAGCAAAAGAATAGACAAATGGATATTGAAACAGAAGAGAGAGCCCAGAAATAGACCCACGTAAATATGGTCAATTGATCTTTAACAATAGAGCAAAAGCAATACAATGGAGACAAGATAATCTTTTTAATAAACAGTGTTGGAACAACTGGACACACACACACACACACACACACACACACACACACCCCTAGACACAGACTTACAACCTTCACAAAAAGAAAGACAACATCAAGAGAAAGAAGACAAGCCACACAGATGGCTAGAAAATATTTGTAGAAGACACATCGGATAAATGACCGTTATCTAAAAATATACCAATAACTCTCAAAAGTCAACAATAAGAAAACCAGCGACCCAATTAAAAACGGGCCAAAGAATCTTAACAGCCATCTCACAAAACATTTACAGATAATAAATAAGCATATGGAAGATGCTCCACATCACATGTCATCAGGAAACTGCAAATGAAAACTAGATACCACTGCACACCTACTAGAATGGCCAAAATCCAAAACCCTGACACCACCAGACGCTTGCAAGGATGTGGAGCAGCAGGAACTCTCACAAATTGCTAGTGGAAATGCAAAATGGCATAGCCACTTTGGAAGATGGTTTTGTGGCTTCTGACAAAGTAAACATACACTTACCAAATGACCTAGCTGTTGTGCTCCATGGTATTTACCCCGAAGGGTTAAAAGCTTCTGTCCACACAAAAATGTGCACATGGATATTTATTGCAGCTTTATTCATAATTCTCATAACCTGGAAGCAACCAAGATGTCCTTCAGCAGGTGAATGGAAAAATAAAATGGGACAGTCAAATAATGGAATTACTCAGAGTTAAAAAGAAATACACTCTCCAGCCATGAAAGACACAGATGAAGCGTAGATACAGATTACGAAGTAAATGAAGACGATCTCTTAAAGGCTACATACTGTATGATCACAACTATAGAACATCCTGGAAAAGGCAAAACTATGGAGACGATAAAAAGTTCTGTGGTTGCCAGAGGAGGAGGGATAGAGGGTTTCTACTCTGTATGATACTTTAATAGTGGATACATGTCATTATAAATTTGTCTGAACTCATAGGATGTACAACACCAACAGTGAAACATACGTAAACAATGGACTTTGGTAGTGATGCTGTATCAATGTAGATTCATCAATTGTAACAAATGAACCACTCTGGTGGTGGGGGATATTGATAATGGGAGAGACTATGCATATGTGAAGATAGGGGGTATATGGGAGATCTCTGTACCTTCTGCTCAATTTTGCTGTGAATCAAAAACTGCTCTAAAAGTTGATTTAAAAAAAGCAAAGGAATAATAAGCCACAAGATGCAGGATAGTGATTGCACAGGATGTAGGAGGCAGGGGGATGGAACTGGGAGGAAATTCCTCATAGACATAAGTTCTTGTTGATACTCTAGTTTTAATATGGGGAGAGTTTCACAGGCTTATTACATTATTAGTAAATAAGCAAATAAACAGAAAGTCTTACTTACAAGGACCTATGGATGAGAGTGTCCAATGAACTAAGGGTTAGGATTAATCCAATTTTGTGTACCTGAGATCCAGTAAATGTATAGAAAAATAACAAATTTTTTATTAAGTAGAGGAAAGAAAAAAAATCAGGCAATTAGGAAAGTACCTAGTGACATGTCGAGGGCAGATATGGAACAGCTATAGGGAGAAATCTGTCCCCCTGTGGCTGTCATCTATGATAAGTTTTGTATTAGTGGAATAGGAAGCAGGGAAGCAAAAACGTGTTTTAACCAGAAAACTTTTCCCAAGTTCATAACTCTCCCTGCACCCTGCAGAACCCAATTAAAAGAGCACAGAGAAAACTTCATCGGTGATAAATCACCTTGCATCGTCATGATTCCAGTAGCAGGTATCTCTAGCTGTTCACCAAAATTTGTGCTGCTCCTTCTGGTTGCAGAGTGGTCACTATGCCTTGTCTACAAGACGGGGACTGCCTTTCCCAGACCCACTCCACAATGGCTAAATGATGGCACTCTGGCTAGGGGACGGTGAGCAGAAGTGATACTATCTGCTTCCCAGCCTGGCCTTATACCTCCCAAGGGGCGTTCCCCTAGGGGGCTCTTTTCCCCTTGCAGTGGCTAGAATGGAGGTAACCTCAAGAAACCAATGTTGAAATGGCAGAGGTACTCCCGGCCTGGGGACCTGAGTGATTGTGTGGAAAGGGGCTCCCCCACGAATGTGTGTATACGTCCACCTCTGTTAAATCACATGTAAGTTACTGTTGTGTTTTCCAATATACAATGCTGGGTGTATTTGCCCCAGAATAAAATGTCACCAAAGAAGCTCCCAACACTTATAATGGTAGGATAGCACAAAATAGTAGGGGCGGGAGAGAAGTTGTGGTCAGGGCATAGGAGAATTCCTGAGGCACAGGGGGAATCACTCTGCCAGTCATTACTCTGAGGTCACACTCGAATTCCACAATGGACCAGTTGTAGGCTGTGTAGCCTGGTGGTCAAACTTACAGGTTCTGGCATCAGACTACTTGATTAAAATCCTGCTTGTGTGCCCCACTAACTGAGACCAGGCAAGTAATGTAATTCTTTTGAACATGTTTCTCATCTATAAAAAGTTATTAGTAACCACACCCGCTTCAAGGGATGGCTGCAGGGGGTTTTATGAACTGAGGATGATACACGTTAAGGCGTTGGCACAGCCTCTGCCTTGCCATAATATTAGATAAATGATAGCTGTTGTTTTTATTCTTGTTATTGCCATCTTTACAACGGGATGGCTTGTGTGTAGAGCAGTCTAGAAAAGATCTGGCCAAGGAATACCCTGTAAAGGAACAATACTTACCTCCTGTCCTCAAGTCTTTCCCTCACACATTTCTAGTCTTAGCGTTTGTACAGGCTTGTATAGGTACAACGTTGTGCATGTTTCCATGCCTTTTAATAACCATTATCCCCCGATTCCTGACAGCACACCTGTGAGGTAGATTGGGATTATTCCTATTTCACAAAAGAAACATCTGAGGCTTAGCAAGGTTGAGCATCTCTCCAGGCCACAGCCAGCCCCAGGGTTCTGGGGCCAGAACTTTTTCCCCACTACATTATAATTGCTTTCCTTGAAGCACAGCCTTGCGTGCTATCCAGTTCTGAGGATAATGGAATTTTATCTAATGTGTTAGAATGTACCAGATAATCTATGTTTGTAATTATTTTTTTACTGGAAATTATTTCTTTGAATAGTTTTCTTTCTCAATGACTATCAACTGATGTGAATTTCTGCTGTTTACAGCTGATCCCATTAAGTCTGAATAGAGGCTTCTCCCCTCCAAGTTGCTGTTTTTCTCCGTTTGGCTAAAGCTACAGAAGGACAGCCATACTGACACAATTCACAAAAGCCAACAATGACATCAGCTAGTCTGAGATCTATCCAGTAATACCCAGAAGGACCAGAGAGGTAATGAAATATATTGGGTCATTGATAAAATATTTATTCATTGCAGCTAAATCAAAAGCATACATAGCTTAGGATGGGAGGAAATAGAAATTAGGTCTAAATGGTCCCATTTAATATTCTTGTAGTTAAGCCCAAAGTAGACATTCAACAAATACCTACTAAATGTTGACCTCTTAAGTTTTAGGCTTAGAAAAGCAGGAAGTAACTGAAGAGATCCAGATACAGAGTAGCATTCTAAACTTGGCATAGATTTTCACTATCGGCTTTGAAAAATATTAGGTACCTTTGGAAAATATTCTGACTTGCACTGAGCAAGCAAAGTAAAGAGTAATTCATAACATCCCTGGTTTGACTGCCTATAATGGGGAGCAAGGGAGGGTTCCCGGAAAGAATAAGAAAAGCGAATATTTACTGAGTACTTTTTATGTGCCAGGCATTGTTCTAAGGGCTACACTTAATCCTCTCAAAAACCCAGTGAGTATCAATAGATTCTAGACTCATTTTATAGATGAGATTGAGTTAGAGGATTAAGTAGCTTGCCAAAAGTCACACAGCTATTAATTAATAGAAGTGGAATGAACTAATCACATGTCAATACAGTGTCTCCAACTGTTTGCCTCCACTGAGAGACATGGACCTAAATCTAATTGTTGAGTTGTAACAAATACACTAAATAACTAACCTGCATAATTTCACAGTTAATTGTTGGCTATTAAAATCAAGGTCCCACTACTACAAAGTTGCCCCGGCTAGAAACATAGAAGTTACTATTAATTCCTCTCTTTTGTACCCTTGAGCAAACCCTGTTGGCTTCTTTATAAAAAATAGATCTCAGATCCAGCCATTTCTCAACACTTTGACTTCCACCCAATCTAAGACACCACTGTCTCACCTGTATTTTAGCAAAAGCTTCCTAATTGGGCTTCCTGCTTCTACTGTCTCCCAACTACTGATTCTTCTAGAGTGCTTTAAGTTAAAAAAGGAGATCGGGGTGCCTGGGTGGCTCAGTCGGTTAAACGTCCGATTTTGGCCCAGGTCATGATCTCATGGTGCTTGAGTTCGAGCCCCGTGTCCAGCTCTGTGCTGACAGCTTGGAGCCTGCTTCGGATTCTGTGTCTCACTCTCTGACCCTCCCCTGTTCATGCTCTGTCGCTCGCGCTCTCTCTCTCTCTCTCGGTCTCAAAAATAAATATTAAAAAAAAAAAAAAGGATGTAATATCACACATCTACTCAAAATTCCTTACCTTGTCTCTCCAGGCCCTACATGGCCTTGATCCTATTAATCCTCTAACCTCATCTCCCTCCTTTCCCCTCCCCCACCCCACTCCGGCTGCACCCATCTGACTTTTCCTTGAACAGGACAAGTTTATTCTACCTCAACATAGAACATTTGCATTTTCTGCTTCCTTACTTTGCTTAGATATTTGTTTAAATATCAGATCCTCCTTAGACTTTTGGTTAGCATCCTATTGAAAATAATTTCTCCTTATATACTTTCCTCCATCCCCATCATGATACTATGAAAAATAAATTTGGGGTGTTTTAAAATCAAGTATAACTAAAGCACTTGACAACAATATGGAAGATGGAAGGAGGATATTATTGAAGAAAAAGCACAGATATTTACGAAGGTTAAACTCTGATAAAGCAAAAAAATCTCCAAAAGCAGTATGGCAAAATGCAAAATCATTATGACTCTAGAATAAATTCTTAAGGAAGATACAGTAAAGCACAGACCGTAAAGGAGTGAATGGAAGCACATTCAAATGTTAAATGTTGACAAAAGAGGTCATAATAATCAACTAGACTACTAAACCCAACAGAAAAATGGGCAACGGATATGAATAGATAGTTCATGGCAGAAGTAATCTGAGTGGTCGACAGACAAATGAAAAGGTCCTCAGCCTTACCAATGACATGGAAATGCATATTAAAATGATAAGATACCGTTTCCCTAAGAGTCTGGCAAAAATTAGAGACTGACTTACTAAGGGTGGACAGGATGTGGGTAAATCAGAGCTCCTGTACATGGTTCTAATGGTGTGAATATATTTAATACACTCATTTTGGAAAGAAATTTCTAAATTATCTAGTAAAATTAAACATGACCTAGAAACTTCATTTAAAGCAAATTCCCCAGAGAAATTCTGATACATGTGCACAAGAAAATTGCTATGGACGTTTGTAAAAACTGCAAATCAGGGGCACCTGGGTGGCTCAGTCGGTTAAGCGTCCAACTTCGGCTCAGGTCACGATCTCGCGTCTGTGAGTTCGAGCCCCGCGTCGGGCTCTGTGCTGACAGCTCGGAGCCTGGAGCCTGTTTCCGATTCTGTGTCTCCCTCTCTCTCTGCCCCTCCCCCGTTCATGCTCTGTGTCTCTCTGTCCCAAAAATAAATAAAAAACATTGAAAAAAAAAAAATTTAAAAAAAAAAAATAAAAACTGCAAATCATTTACATGTTCATTAGGAGGAAAATCGGAGTAATTAAGCTGGAGCATACCCATACACGACAATATTACTCAAATGTTAGATCATTTAGCTCCACATGCCTTAATAGGAATAAATCTCCAAACAAAGTGAGAAAAACAGTTGTAGGTTAGCATGACTTACCCACAGCAGAACTTCCATTTCTGGATGAGAGGCTCAGGCAATAAGTCCCAGCAGTAGTATAAAGCCATCCACGTAAAATTATTAAAACACATCAAAATACTATTTTTTAAAAGCCCGTATATATGAAAGCGAAGCTGGGGATAACACAAAACTAAAGACCAATGGTACCCTCTAGGAAGGCAAAATGGAAAATAGGGTCCCTAATGGAAAATAGGATCCCTAGGAGAGGCATCAAGAGAACTTCAACGCTTTGTGTAATATTTTGTTTAACAAAGTTTGAAACAAACATTGGGTGATGTTAAGTGATAAATCTGGGTAGCAGATATTTATCACTCTTTCCAGTTGTAGATTTCATGAATGAGGAAGGAAAAAAGAATGCTAAAGAATATAATGCAGCAAGTAAGGAGGAACTAACTGAGGCTCTTAAAAAAACAGAGTTTCCCAGTCTTATAAAAGCCAATCTGGTAAGGAGATTAAGTATCCCAAAATAATGAACAAAGAAATTAAAGAAATTTCTATTTTCATTCCAATATATGTTCTCTAAAAAAAAAAAAAAAAAAAAAATCCTAATATGTACGGATACAAAAGAATCACTGACAGGCAAGAAACCGTACTTGTTAGAAAGTGTGATCAATTAAATACAGTGATGAATTCTTTGCTACTGCTCTACTGCTCCCATTGAAAAGGGGGTCTAATTTCCCTCACTTAGAAGCTGTGTTGCCTTTTGATCTACTTGATCAATACAATGTGGCAGAAGCAAGGTCTTAAAACTTTTAATACTATGTCGCAAGAAGCCTTGAGGTTCCTACCCAGGATCATGGAGCTCTAGGAACACGAGAAGCAGCAGCCAATCATCATATAACAAGTTTCACTATTCTGGGACCACCATATTAGGAAGCCCAAGCTAGCCCCATGGAGGAGCTACGTAGGGGAGGGAAAAAAAAGAGACATGCCTCACCAGCCCTCATATGATCCAGCCATCCAGTCCAGGTATCACAGATGTGATTGAACAAGGGGTGCCTGGGTGGCTCAGCTGGTTGGGCGTCCGTCTTTGGCTCAGGTCATGACCTCACTGTTCGTGGGTTTGAGCCCCACGTTGGGCTCATAGCTCAGAACCCAGAGCCTGCTTCAGATTCTACGCCTCCCTCTCTCTCTGCCCCTCCCCCACTCACACTCTGTCCCTTGCTCTCTCCCAAAAACAAACATTAGAAAAAAGAACAAAAAAGGAAAATCTTTTTGAGAACACCAGCCCCAGCCACCAGTTGACTGAGACCTTGTGCAAGAACTGCCCGGGAGAGACCAGTCAACCCACACAACCATGAGACACAAATTATTTTTAGGCCACTATATTGTGGAATGGTTTTGCAAAATTAGATAACTGGAACAGAAAGGAAGGTCCAGGCTTAGTTTTTTTTTTTTGAAATGCTGAATTTGAGATGTCTACATGTCATGGAAGTAGAGACACCCTGCAGACAGATGGACACATAGTAGTGGAGCCCTAGTGAGTCATCTTAATACTCATGAATGCAGTGCTTTGGTCAAACAGTGCATTGGCCCCTGGGAATGCCAAATGCAGTAAAAACAGACCTGGACCTCATGAACTCAGGCTGATAGAGGAGGGAATGAGGCAGATCTGTGCTATGATGCCAGTGAGCAAGCCCAGAGAACTACAGGGAAGCAGGCAAGAAGCATCTTGATGCCTTGGCAGGGAAGGGGGTGGGGGGTGAGGGGTGCAGAAAGGATTCTTCTAGAAGAGGACTGCTTCCGCCAGTTCTAAAGGACAGGCACTTGATCTCAAGCATGATGCTCCTTAAGGAAATAAAGATGTTGACAACGGGGGTAGTAGGGCTATTGATGAATGCCATCATTTCCAGGAACTGGAGGCCAATAAGTAGGCAAATTGCACTGCCTTGGCAACTGCTCCATTAGGTAATTCATGTATTAATCTCCGAAGGACACAGAAAGGACCCTGCCTACATTACTTTAAAAGCTATCAGAAGAAGAAAATAAATTAAAACAAACTACAAGATATGATATGCAAATTCATGTACTCATTTGTTCATTTAGCATTTTCCAAGGTCATGTTTCATCCCAACTCCCCCTGTACTAGTTATTCTCTGACAAAAAAAGATATTAAAGCCACGGTTTTGCTTTTTGGGAAAAAAGTATTTTTATAGTTCAAAAAGTGCTTGGACTTTATAATCACTGTCTGAAGTAGACCCAACTATTCCCATTATGTAGATATTAGTACTGAAACTCAGGAAGACTGAGTGACTATCCCAAAGTCACTACCACAAACAGCAGGATTTAGACCCAAATACAATAATCTATTCCTCTTACCACAGTTGCCCCTTGTTTTGAGGAGGTTCCACGGGAGCAGACAAACATAGTAAAAGTGTGAAAAGACCATCGGAAAACTGTGTGATCAAGTGAAACGGCCCAAGGAAAAAACAGGCATAGACATGGGATCTGATGGAGGAAGGACTATGAATGCCACCTTTAGTGACAGTGAGTTTTGAGCTAGATTTCATGTAAAGGGATAAACTTGTTTCAGTGGGGAAGCGGAAAATGTGTGGACCACAGAGGCAGCAGTGTGGTGCTAGTTTAGCGGGGATGAACCAAGGAGAAAAAACAGCTCCTGCGATGTAACAGTTACTTATACCCATGGTTCTCCACCGGCGATTTTGTCCTCAGGGGACATTTGGCAATGTGTGAAGAGATGTGTCATTTTTACTGCCGGAGGAGGGGGCAGTGCTACTAGCATCCAGTGGGTAGAGACCAGGGATGCTGCTAAATGTCCTACAACACACAGGACAGTTCTCCACCACGAAGAATTCTCTTGACCAAAATGTCAATAGCTGGGAAACTATACAGGTTGAGAAATCCTGACCTACACATATTTACCCCATTGTGTTAGGGCTTTCAAGAGAAATAGAACCAACAGAGTGCGTGTGCAGGTTGATGGTCACTCCTGGGCAGTTCTCGCACAGGGTTTCAGTCAGGTATAATATATAGAGAGTATATATGCGTGTGTCTATTGAGAGAGAAGGACTTGACTCATGTGACAGTGGGGACTGGCAAATCTGAAATCTTGAGGGCAGGCTGGAAATTCTGAATGGAGTGGAGGTCACAGTTTTGAGTGGGAAGACACTCTTCCCTGGAGGGGAGACCTCAGTCTTCCCTTGGAAAGTCCAACTGATTCAGATGAGGCCATTTAAATTATGGAGGGCAAGTTGCTTTGCCCAAAGTCCATTGATTTAGAGGTTAGTCACGTCTTCAAAATCTCTTCACAGTAACGTCTTGATTGGTGTTTGAGCAAATATCTGGGCACCAGAGTCTTGCAAACCTGACATATATAATTAATCCATCACACAAATTTAACTCTCAAAATCCTATGAGGCAAAGATTTTATCCTTGTTTTACAGATGAAGGAAGTACAAATAAGACCTACAGATGGCCAACACATACATGAAAAGATGCTCAACATCACTCATCATCAGAGAAATTCAAATCAAAGCCATAATAACCTATCACCTCACACCTGTCAAAGTGGCTAGACTCAGACAAGAAACAAAAAGTGTTGGCAAGGATGCGGACAAAAAGGAACTCTCTTGCACTGTTGGTGGGAATACAAACTGGTGTAGCCACTGTGGAAAACAGTATAGAGTTTCCTGAAAAAATTAAAAACAGAAGTGCCATATGATCCAGTAATTCCACTACTGGGTATTTACCCAAAGAACACAAAACCACTAATTTGAAAAGATGTACCTATATTTATTGCAGCATTATTTACAATAGACAAGATATGGAAGCAACCTAAGTATCTATCCACAGATAAATGGGTAAAGAAGATGTGGTATACACATGTAGCAGAATACTGCCGAGTCATAAAAAGAATGAAATCTTGCCATTTGTGACAACATGGATGGACCAAGAGGGTATTATGCTAAGTGAAATCAGTCAAAGACAAGTATCATATGGTTTCACCTACATGTGGAATCCAAAAAAGCAAAAACAAAAAGCAGAAACAGACCTATAAATGCAGAGAACAAACCGATGGTTATCGGAGGGGAGGGGAGGTTGGGCAAAATGGGTAAAGGGCAAAGGGAGACACAGTCTTCCAGTTATGGAATGAATGAGTCACAGGAATAGAAGGCACAACATAGGGAACATAGTCAATTGTACTGTGATATGTGGTGACAGATGGTGGCTACACTTGTGGGGAGCATAACATAATGTATAGGGTTGTGGGGTCACCATATTGTATACCTGAAAATAATGTAACACACACACACACACACACACACACACACACACGTAAAGGAAAAAAAAAAAGGATGAAGGAAGTAAAATTCAGAGAAGTTAATGAATTTTCCCATAGTTACACAGCTAATACTACTAACAGTTAACATATTTTGAGCACTGTGAGCAAGTGTTGTGCTAACAGCTGTTGTTAATCCAATTAAGATAGCTGCTATTTTCAATCATTTCCATTTAATGGACAAGAACATGGAGACAGAGAACAGCAATGTAAATTTCCCAGAGCCAAATAATTTTTAAGCAACAGAGCGAGGATTTGAAGCCAGGCAGTCTGGCTTTAGGTCCCATACCCTAACCTGTGTTCCTCACACAGAATTGCCAGGGAGGCCAACTGAAACAAACTGTGGGGCCCCATCCTGGAGACTGAATCAGTAAGTCTGGGATGGAGCCAAAGATGTACATTTCTAATCAACTCCCAGGTGAATACTAATATGGCATGCCTGGAGACCTGCTTTGAAAATAACCATGCTCAAGTACTATGCTTTAAAAAAATTTTTTTAATGTTTATTTACTTTTGACAGAGAAAGAGAATGAGAGAGAGAGAGAGAGAGAGAGAGAGAGAGAGAGACTGCGCACAAGTGGAGGAGGGGCAGAGAGAGAGAGAGAGAGAGAGAGAGATCCAGAATCCAAAGCAGGCTCCAGGCTCTGAGCTGTCAGCACAGAGCCCAATACGGGGCTCAAGCCCATGAACTGTGAGATAATGACCTGAGCCAAAGCCGGACACTTAACCGAGGGAGCCACCCAGGCGCCCCTCAAGTACTATGCTTTAAAGGACAATCAGGACTGGGCCAAAATGCATGCATGCCTCAAACATTCCTGAGGCCCTGCTATAGACAAGTGCAGTGGTTCTGGTCGCCAATTCATACGTGTGTGTATATTGGGGGGTGTGTTTCACACCTCCAAACATTCTCTAATAACAATTGGGTATCCTACGATCCAATGCCATTCTGATACTATCCACCTGGAAATCACCTCGGATCCCACAGGTTAAGGACTCAGTCCCACAAAACTCCCCCACGCCACCCCTACTTCAGATGCCAATGGCAAGTCCAAGTTGTTACCTGTGCTTCTGACCAACGGGCTACACATCAGAGGTTCCCATGACCCTCTCGTGGGATCAATTAATTTGCTGTCATGGTTCACAGAACCCAGAGAAACATTTTACTTACTGGATTGTCAGCTTGTTGTGAAAGGATATAACTCAGGAACGGCCAGATGGAAAATAACCATAGGGCAAGGCATGGGGGAAAGGTGAACTTCAATGCCTGCTGTGAGTATGCCATTCCCCCAGCATCTCCACACGTTCAGCAACCGGAAGCTCTCCAAACCCAGTCCTTTAGGGGTTTCTGTGAAGGCTTCATTATATAGGCGTGGTTGATTAGGTCATTGGCCATTGCTGATTGGTAAAACCTCCAGTCCTCTCCCCTTTCAGAAATAAGGGGGTGGGGCTAAAAGTTCCGACCCTCCCTTCCGGGTTGGTTTCCTTGGCAACCAGCCCCCATCCTCAGGTGCTTTCTAAGAGTCACCTCATTAACATAATTGGGGCGAGTCCCTTTCCATCAAAATCCAGTGGTGGTGGAAAGGGATTCATGAATAACCAGGCACCATTTCACCTTTACTGCTCAGGAACTGAGGACAAGAGACCAAATATTATAACCAAAGAAGCTCCCATTACTCTTATTGCTCGAGAAAATCCAAGGATTTGGGGGGCTGTGAGCCAGGAACTATAGATGAAGACCAAAATACATATTTATCATAAGTCACAGTATCACAGTAGGTAACAGAGATAAAACGATGACAAGCCAGTCATGGTCCCTGCCATCAAGACTGCTCCCAGGCCTGGAAGATAAGTCTGTGTAAACAGAAGGAGACCAGGCTTTGATGGGGCACCCTCCTAGGGGCAGAAGGTGCTCCCAGCAGGGGCCCCTCCCCTGGGTGTGGGGTCAGGGAGGACATCTCAGAAGAAGCAGATGGCTAAAGTGAGACTTGATGTAGAAGCAGGAATTAGGAGATTCTAAGGGGGAAAGGAAGTGTGTCCAAAGCAGGGGGCAGCGACTAGCACGCGCCGGCAGAGGTCCAGATGGGAAGGAAGGGCTCGCACATTTGTTGAAACAAAGGTAGTTCAGCAAGTTAAGTCACAAGATTTTGCCTATGTCTCCTTGGCATATCATCATACAATCTGTACATCTTCTGTGCTTCACTTTCTTCATCTGAATAATAGGGATGAAAGCACCGTATTTCTTGGATTCAAAGTGCACATTTATCCCCCGTTCAAAAATCCATGAAATCAGAATGCGTATTACTATAGATTTGTACATTTTCTGGTACATTTCCCCTTCCTTGAAAGCTTTTGGGCAACTGATAGTGTCTCAGGAATAAAGAAATGTGAGTTACTTGTACCTTACACACCTCCTAGGGCTAAGAAATTACAGACTATCAAACGAGATTAAGTGGCTCTCGGCCCAGGTTGCAATTTAGGATCACCTGGGGAGATTTTCAACTCTACCGATGCCTCGGCTCCATCCCCAGGAATCCTGATTTAACTGATGCAGAATAGGGACCTGGTGGGTATTTTTCGAAACCCCCGGTGACTCTCATATGCAGCCAAATTTGAGAGCTGATACGCCCTTATCCTACATGAGGGGCTGGCAAACTACCACCTTGAAGCCAAATCTGACTCTCTTTTGCCAAATAAAGTTTTACTGGCACACAGTCATACCCATACACTGACATGTTATCTCTGGCTGCTTTTACACCACAATGGCACAGTGGAATGGTTACAGCAGAAACAGTGTGACCCACAAAGCCTAAAACGTTACTTTCTAGCTCTCCACAGAAAAAGCTTTGCCAACCCTTGCCCTACACTGTTTGCTACTCAAGGTGTGGTTCTTGGCTGAGCTTCCTCAGCATGACTGGGGGCTGACTGGAAATGCTGAATCCCAACCTTAGAGAATCAGCCTGTAGTGGAACAAGATCCCCAGGCAGTTTGTGTACACATCAAAGTTTGAGAAGCCAAGCCCCTGCCCATTTGACTCCTACTTAGGCCTCATCCTCTAGGCCTTCCTTGCAATACTACTTATGCAGGGAGGTCCTCTCCTCTCCTTATAGATTAGCTCTCCTTGGCGATTTTTCTCTCTCATGGCATCTTTTTAATTTTCTTCATAGCACATCATCTCAAATCTGTGAGTAAACGTTCATTTGAGTGTTTATCTCATTCATGTTTGGCCTCTCACTAGACTGGAAGCCTCAGGAGGGTGAAGTCTGGGTCTCAGGACAGGAGAAAGTGCTCTGAAAGGTACAAAGTACATTGAGTGCTGCTTCCAAGAGAGAATAATGAAAAGAGAAAAGGTAATGTTGCAAGTAGCTTGATGGGAACGAAGAGAACGGATTACTATGCAGACCAGGGAGGGTGCAACCTAGAAGGTCCTGGATGATGAGCAGCTAGTAGAATTAATTTCCTCTTTTTGTATTCCAGGGTTAGATTATTAGTATTCAGTCACACAGAAACACTGAAATTCTTTGGTAAATCTCTGCAGACCAAGGATCCAATTTTACCAGCTGTTCGTTAAATGAAATGTATATAAATATATATATATATATATATATATATATATATATATATATATATATATCTTGGGACTTTAGGAAGGCAGCAGTCCAAGGATGTGATCATTGCTTGAGAAAGTTACATTTCAGGCAGCTTTTCCCTTCCAAGAGAACCGAGGAAACTCTTAATGGCATCCTATTCTTTCTTCCCTCTTAATCACAGCTTGCCTTAACTGATTTATTTTTTCAAAATGCCCTTGGGGAGTGAACATTTTTGAATGGCTAACTTTTTCTGTGGAGATTATGCACACCAGCTGCTCTTGTCTAAGCTTTAGTGTCTTTCAAAACAGGACACAGGTCAGATGACTTAGGATGACCAACTTTGGGTGCTACGTATAACACTAAGAGTGGGATAAGATCAATGGTTTTCCTGGAGAAGAAAACAAGCTCAAAGGAGGAAAGAAGAAATGTCACAAACTCACGTTGCCTCCAAAGAGTCTCAAAAGTGATTAGAACAATGCCTGCCTCAACAGACAAGTCAGCCGTTGCGGACATTTGTAGGACATTTTGGTAATCCCTCCCTCCCCAAATGAAAGAGCATGGTGTTTGGGAGGGGCTCTAGTGCAAGAGGGAAAACAGCCTGAATGAGGAGTGTGGAGACATAGATTCTAGTCTGAGCTGAGAATCCTTAGGCCAGTCCTTTATTATTTAAAAAAAATTTTTTTAATGTTTATTTTTGACAGAGAGAGAGAGAGAGAGAGAGAGACAGAGCATGAGTGGGGGAGGGGCAGAGAGAGAGGGAGACACAGAATCCGAAGCTGGCTCCAGGCTCCGAGCTGTCAGCACAGAGCCCAACGCAGGACTCGAACTCACAGACCTGTGAGATCATGACCTGAGCCGAAGTCAGATGCTCAACTGACTGGGCCACCCAGGTACCCCCTTAGGCCAGTCCTTTAAACTTAACCTCTCAGAGACTCATTTTGCTCACCTGTAAAGTAAGGTGATTTTAGTATATTTACCCATTCACTTATTTATAGGCACAGAGGTAGTATGTAGACAAAAAAAAAGTAAAACCAGACATGGTCTTTGTCTTCACGGATCTTCCAGTCCATTGAGAGAGTTGTTTTTGAAAGAGTTACATCAAGTGTAAAATTACAACTATGTTACGCGTTGTAAAGAAGAGATTTCTCTGAGACTCCATAGCTGGACCATCAGTTAGTCTGGTCAACAGTACCTTCGAAATATATTCCAGATCTAACCACTTCTTACCACCTCCCACCACACCCATGCCTCCATTGCTTCTTGTTGCCTGGATTACTATACTAACAAATCTCCATGCTTTGACCCTTGCCCTTCTTCATACATTCTTCACACAGGAGTCAGAGTGATCTTTCAAGGCCACACATGAGGTCAGTATCTCCCTGGTCAAAATCTCCCACGACTTTCCATCAGGCTTAGATTAGACTCCCATGCCACACGTATGGCTCATGGGCTCTCCATGACACTGGCCATGCCCCACAAGCTCCAATATCATCCTCTTCACTCTGCCTCTCGTGCCCTTCACTCCAGCCACACTGGCCTCCTTGCTCTTCTTGAATACTCCCAAGTTGTGTCTGCTTGGAAACATCCTTTCCTTTCCCCTAAGGCAGCCTCGTTTCATTCCTGTGTTCACTCAGGTCTCTGCCCAAATGTCACCTCCTCAGAGAGGTCTCCTGGCCACCCCATCCAGGACAACCTCCCATTTTGTCAGAGCCAGTAACTGGCCCCCTAAATAACTGTTGCTTTTTGTTTTGTTGTTGTTGTTGTTGTTTCCCTGGCGTTTAACACCACCTGGACGTTCTTTGTGGACTTCTTTATTGTCTATATCCTCCCTGGAGGAGGGACTTTGTCCATCTTGTTTTCCATCACCTAAAATAAAGCTTATACATGAAAAGGTACTTAATGTATTTTTGGATTATTATATACTGTGATGAGATATAATAGGGGAAATTGATAACTCAGGAAAGGCTTCCTTAAAGGACTGCTGTTTAAGCTAGTATCTAGAGGAATAGTGAGAATTAACTCAGGGTGTGGTGCTCCAGAAGGGAGAAAAATTTGTGTAAAAGTCCTGTGGTAGGAAGGAGAACAGAGCGGTCAAGGATCAAAGGAAGTCCAGTATGAATAGAACACAGAGCAAAGCATGGTACCTGATAAGGCTGGAAAAGAACTGGCCAATGCATGGCTTTGCAGGATCTGTCTATGATTTCTGTCTTTATCCCAAGATCAGTGGGAAATCATCAAAGGGTTTTAATTGTGGGGAAGGGTGGGGGAGGAAGCAATCACTTTGTTTACAAAAAAAAAAAAAATAGTTGAAATGATTTAAAGACCCATTTTTGCTCTGAAATTCTAGGATTCTATGAAAGTCAAACAGCAAAATGAGAATGGACTTTTGAAAATATTAACCAAAGTCAATTTCAGTGACAGAGAATAAAGCTACTGAGTTTTGTAGCTACTCAAACATCATCTCTTTGGGACTTTATGTTCATGCTGAGTTCAGCACTCTCCCTTTCTTCCCTCCCCTAAAAAAAGAGTCAAAATTTCTACTTACCAGTGAAAAAATGACTTCTGAACTATTATTCTAACCATGCAGGGATCTAAGTTGAGCATCAACAATGGAAGCTTCTAGGCTTTTGAAGCACACATTTTTTTTTTTATACTTTTTTTGTGACATTTTTGAAGCACACATTTTTTAGCTTACCCAGCCAAATAGGTAGCAGTGTCGAGGACTGGGTTACCACATCCTGAATTCAAATCCTCCACTAGCTAGTAACTGATGCACCTTGAAACCTCAGACCCTCATCTGTGGGTCTGGTATGTTCCTCACTGAGTTGTTGCAAGGATTAAATGAGATAATATATATAAAGTGCTTAATAAGTGCTGAGGCAATTGACATAACGCCCTCGGTTTGGAGTATTCAAAGATCTGGCGAGTGAACCCAGAGCCATCCATCTCCTTCTACTTGGGCTGGTTCTGGCCAGGTCACCTCTTGCTTACTGGCTGAAGCTGGTGACATGGCTACAGCTCTGAGTGCAGGGCACATGCCTCCTTTCTCAGTGAAGAGTTTAGCAGGTATGCAATGTACGAAATCACAACCTCTCTTTCAGTGTCCAATGCACTACCCAACTCAGTAACTTTTACAGCTGCTGATTGAGATGACAATGGAACACCTATGCCTAATTGCAACTCTCTCCATGAAGAAACTGAAAGAATAGATGGGGCACTGAGATATAAAATAAAGGAAGAGATAAATGAAAACCCTCAAGTTTTAGGGAGAAAACAGACACCTACCTAAAGTATTTTGCATCTAGGGATACATATTTATGGATTTATGAGGCGGGTCTCTAACAGACAACACCATCAACATCAATTTACCTATTATTCTTAGTATAATGGCTGTTAGTTACAAATGACTACATGTGCCCAAATTGTTGGGATATGCGGAAACAAAGCAGATTTACAAACTGTGTGTTGAAGACAGGCAGAGCACTCCTGGCTGGTGAGCTTGAAAGCATTTGCTATAGACTTAAGTAAGTGTGCCAAAGTGGTAACTTACCAAATAATACGTAAAAATCTTTAAATTGTGCTGATAGCTCCCTGAGGTGCTATTACTCTAATTTCCAACACAATTATGTCTTTAACTCACTCCCCACTAGTAAAATCTAAAAAGTTCTTTGCCTTAATCACTGACCAGTACAAATCCATTAATTTATTTAGTACTTGCCTCTGCCCAGTTAAGTCGCCTACAAGCATGCATCAGGGTTTGTGAACATTTTCATGACAGGTTCCGGGGGGCCCAACAATTAGGCGCTTACTGGTGTTATAGGATCATGAAAATAATAATGGAAAAGGGGGGGGTGGATAAAGAAGGAATTGCAGTTGGGAATCGTTTTCTAAGGGAAAGCTCTTGGATAAAGCTCCTCTGGTTAGAAACTGGATTAATGGCATTAATCCAGGGAATACAGGTGTTGAAGCTTGAGGATAAGGATTGTTTGGAAGAAACTATGTGAAGGAATTAGATACCATTATATATTATTATGTCAATTTCATTTCCAAAAACACACTCCATGCACAGTTTGAAAGGACATCTGACAAGCAGGATGCTTTTGGCTAAATGACACTTTCTTTCCACTGGGTTTCACTCAAAGCCCTTAGTATAGCAAAGTGGCCTTTTAACTTATACCTCCTGAAATGTGGCCTTTACTGTCTCAGAACACCACAGGGTCATGAAGCATAGTACTTATAAAATTCTAGGTATTCAAAGGAACTATTATTTACTGAGGGTCAGCTATGTGCCAAAAACCAAATATCCATAATCTCATCAGGTCTCCCTAATCATCCTGTGCTTGGATACGGTTTTTACTTTAGATGAGGAAAGTAAAGTTCAGAGAGCTTAAGTGACCTGCCCATGATCATCAGCTAGTAAGAAACCTAATCTCAGCTCATCTATTCATACAACAGATATAGCTACTAAGTGGCTAGCTCTGAAGATAGCTTAGTGAACATGAAAGATGAAATAATCACAGTTTAGTTGAAGAGCAATATGACTGGAAGCCTAGGGTGCTGTGGGAACCCAGGGCAGGGTACCTCCATACCAGAGATGGTCCAGTAATGCTTTCTCAACGGATAGACATATTAGCTGAGACTTCAAGGAAGAAAAGGAGTGGGCCAGATTCAGAATCTAGAGAACACTGTGCTAGGTAGGGGGAATCCAAATGCAAATAGCAGGAGGTGGGAGAGAGCAAGGTCTTTTTAAAGAACTTGTGGATAAGGAGAGAAACAGAAAGGCATGAGAAAGGAGAAGCAGATAAAGTTAGACTGTGGGATGATTCTCAACCATGGTAAGGATTTTGGATTTTATCCAAAGGCACTGGAATAAACAGAGGAAAGTACAGGTTTTAGGAAGCTCACTAAGGCTGAAATATGGGGGCAGTAGGTGTGCTAGAAGGTAGTTGTTGTCTGGGGGAAAGAAAGGATGGTGTTTGGGAACTAGGAGCACAGGTGACAGGGAGATTTTTTGGAAATGAAATTGTTAGGACTTGGAGATTGATGAAATGGGACTATTGAGGAGGGCTGAGAGAAGGACAGGGCTTCAGGACTACTCCAGAGTCTTCTGGTGGAGCCATTGGGTTGTGCCATATGTAGGAAGAGGGGAAGGTGTGTGGGTAAGATAGTAAATACCATTTGGCACTTGTTGGGTTTGGAGTGGAAGACGTTCAAGTGCACTGTGAGCAGTGAGGTATCTGGGTCTGGAGTTCTGAAGAGAGATCTGGCTTGGGGGGATAGATTAGGAAGTACCTGGCAACTGTATGGATAATTTTATATGTCAACTTGACTGAACTAAGGGATGGGAAAACATTATTTCTGGGTGTACCAGTGACGCGTTTCCAGAAGAGATTAGTATTTGAATCGATAGAATGAGTAAAGAAGATCACCTTCCCCAAAGCAAGTGAGCATCATGCAATCCATTGATGACCTGAATAGAACAAAAAGAAAGAGGGAGGGCAAATGTGCTCTTTTTGCTTAAGTTGAAACATCCATTTACCCCTGCCCTCAGACATTGGCCCTCCCGGCTCTCAGGCGTTCAGTCTTGGACTGAGTTACACTACAGGCATTCCTGGTTCTCCGGTTTACAAATGGCAGATTATAGGACTTCTCAGCTTCCATAATTGTGTGAACCAATTCCTATAATAAATCTCCTCTTACATATTTCTATGTACCTACCTAATGATCTGGTTTCAATGGAGAACTCTAACACAGTAAGCAAATGGTGACCAAACCTGAGGGAGAGATTGAAACACCCAACAGAAATATAGAGAGGGCACTTCCATATTTACAGAGCATGTATTTGAGTTGCTTCTCATAACCAGCAGAATACACTTTTTCTCTAATAATGGGGTCACCTGAGTCCTTACTATCTCCCTCCATGTCTCCACAACATAGCTCTCAAAGGGCTGACAGGAATCCAGGACTGGGTCAGGAACAACAAACTAACTGTCCCAGATACAAGTGAACTACCAGTGGCTAGGGACAAAATTCTGTTCTTTAGTGTGGAAATCAAGAATTCCATTCTTGATTCAATTTTTGGCTAGAGTGGAATCTATAGTATACTTCATACCTAAGACACTGCATTTACTGAAATTTACTGCATTTACTGAAACTTAGGGTAGTTAGCTAACAAGACTAGGGTAGTAATCTGCTTTCGCCAAAAGCAGATTCTGGACTAGAATTTGTGCAATTACTTTATTTAGCAAGTGATCTCTGGAAGCACTGGTAGAGGAGCAGGGGAGTGAGACAGAGAAAGGAAGGAAGCCAATGTAGAATTAGTAGTGGACAGATAGGTTGTCACTCTTGGCAGCTGCAGCTCAATCCCTTGGGCAGAACCTCTGGAAGAATATACAGGTCATACCTCAAGGGCTGCCTTCCCCAAGAGAGGAGAAAGCTGGGATAGTCACCAATATACATGTGTTACTGGGTGAGGGGTTGCTCCCAGGGGTGTTAACTCCCAGGCCCTTCTGGCCTATTCCACGTGACTCGGGCATCCTCCCAAGGCCAGAGAAAGCCCTCAGGTCTTCACAGGTGCTTGATGTAAGAATCCTGCAGTGTTTACCAAAACAATGAAAGCAGAGGGAATGGGGGGGGGGGGGCTGTTCTGACGTCATCTGCTAGCCGGTGGAGAAAAGCCTGGACCTGAGAGAAATCTGTTCCAATGTGTAACATCATCTTCTTAGTATTATAGAGTCTAACTGTCCCAGAGAAGTGTGAAAGTAAATGTGCTTATAGAGTTAAAACTACACATGCTGGCTCTGGTGGGGTGGGGGGACCAAAAGATGGCACATGGGCCACTTGACACACTGTGGGATTATTTTCCACCAAATGGTAATGGTCAAATGTGACTATGACTCGCTCATGATCTTCAAAGTTCTATTGTATTTGGACTCATGTAATGGAGACTTTTAGTCAGAATTTCTTGCCAAACATTAATCAACTTGTTTTTAAAGAACTCAATAAGTGATTAGCTTATGGTTTTTCAAGCCAACACAAAAATCTTTGCCAACTAAGTCTGGCAAAATCTTTCCTCTCTAAAGTCTAGGATACAGTACTTAGAGCATTGCAAAAACATTTTAGAGTCAAATCAATACCCAATCCTTAGTTGTAAATGGTTGGAGAATGGTTAAATGTATATTTATTATGTCTTTGTGACTCGAGGAGAATGTTGAGGCTTCCATTCATAATACACAGTTAGTCTGCATGCTGTATCTTTCTTCCTTCCTCTCTACTGCTTGAGCATTTGGGAGAAAACTTTCCACTCGTGGCCAAATTAAACCAGTAAATCTCCTTGAACTTGTTATTTGGAAACATAAAAAGTATTCGTTTTTAGGTTTATCTCAGTCAGTGAAGACAATTCATAAAGGTCAGATTTATAGTCAGTTGCTTTTTGCTTTAGCAAAACTGTGTCTCAGAAGACGAGACACAAGCAGAGGTCATGCTGCCTCCTTAATCTCGCCTGAGGTTTTGCATGTTAGTGGATCTCAAAGGGCAATGGCTCCAGATTTACACAAGATGCATACTTCAGCCAGACTTTTGAAATTTTAGGTCATTCATTTATCACTTATTTATTGAGGATGTACTAATGCCAGGTACTGTGGAAGCAAGCGTTAGGGATGCTGAGAAACATAAGAGATCTTTTCTTGTGCACATGGTTTATGTTAGCCAAACAATGTCCATTTTTACTGGTTCCCTTCCAAATTCCCCTGCCAGGGCCTTGAGGTCACCCCAAGAAAAGGCAAGTTTGGAAGGAGGGAGAAGAATCAAGACAGGATGTGAGACCAAGTCTCTCTAACTATTCCTTCATTAAAGAGTCTGGCCTTCAGTTAATTGCTGTTTTGTGGGAAAAAAGAAAAAAGAAAAAATGTGCCTTTTTAATAAATATAAATTTTAAAAAATGTTTATTTTTGAGAGACAGAGACAGAGACAGAGTGTGAGTGTGGGAGGGGCAGATAGAGAGAGGGAGACACAGAATCTGAAAGAGGCTCCAGGCTCTGAGCTGTCAGCACAGAGCCCGATGTGGGGTTCAAACTCGGGAACAGCAAGATCATGACTTAGGCCAAAGACGATGCTTAACCGACTGAGCCACCCAGGAGCCCCTATCCTCTGTGCCTTTTAACTCTCCACTCCCTTAAAGAACTTCAGGTTGAATTGGGGTCTTTATCTTAAAATTCTGAAAAGCAGAAATTGTCGAAAACAGAAAGGTATTTTTGTTATCACAGAATCACGATCCAAAGAAACTGAAACACTAAGTGCAGTTCTCACAGCTTTCCACTTGCAGGAACAATTTGACTTCTCTAGAAAAAGTTTCCTGAAATTGTAAAGCATAAGATACGAAGACATACACAGTGAAATCAGGGTAGGAACAACTCTCAAACATCTCTTCCAGGACAGCAGCACCAGGACCTAAGTGACAGGTCTTTCCTTAAGTGATCTCTACAGATTGGAACACTTCCAGGGGGAAAGGGAGATTGCAATGTTTGGCGAGTAACACGTTTCCATTAATCATGTGTTATACTCCATGGAAACAAGGTATTTCAGTGAGGTCAAAACATGGAGTAAAATTGGGCCCAACATTAACTGAATTATTTGGAACCCTTCTATTTGCTTTGATCTGTAAGTGTTACCATCATCATCACCGCCACTTTCATTTACTGAGCACTTATGTCTGGCATTGTCTAAGGATCTTCTTTTTCCCACACATCCCTGTGAGGTAGGGAGGTATCACTGTTCCATGTGACAGGTGCGAGAAGCTTCAGAGAGGTTAAATGAATGTCCCGACTAATCTGAAACTTGAATCTAGACCTGTTTCAGAGCAAAGCTAAACCACTTCCTACTTTAAATAACAAGGACAACAGCAAAAAGGTCAGGAAGAGAGGAAAAAAAGATATTGGCCAACATCTGATCACCCTGGAAAAGTCTTATATTCATGACATTCATAAAAGTAGTATAGAAAACCGAATCTTCATACTTACTTCTTGGGACTGTAGAGGTGACCATTCTTTGGTCACAAAAACGTCCCCATTGGTCTTTACAGAGACTTTTATTTATTTACAGAGGGTATAGGTAGCAATCACATATTTTTCTGAAATTCTAGCAATGGGGATATTTACTGACAGGGAATTTTTTTTCAGCCATTTTTAAGACTGTTTTAGACATCAGACTGCATACAATAATACGTACATAGATGAATAAATAACACACCAACTTTTATTCACGATTCTTATAATGTAACCTTCATCTGGTGACTTGATTAGCTGTTCTTAACACTGTCTATGCAAATAAATAAATAAATAAATAAATCTTTTCTTTACAAACAGCCAATGATTCAAACTTTTCTGAAATTCCAACTATCTGAAGGGAATAGGAAAAATGGAAATTGCAAGTATTTATATTTAATGATGGTCTTTTAAAAGAATCACAAGAACATTTAGTAAAATTAAAAGGCTTTTACTACTTAAAAAAAAAGCTGAACATCCTTCAGTGGGTGTTTCACATAAAGCCTTTTATGTAAATCATAAAGTTTGATTTCACACTGCACAAGATCTGAAATCACATGGACTTCCGAGTGCCAGAAAAGCCTTCTTTTCAGGTTTTCTTGGGCACTTCTAATATTTTGGAATAAAATGAGGGAGGAGGAAGGAAACTGACAACTTTTACAAGGAAAAAAATTTAACGCTTTAAACTTTAAAAGTTTTTTAAAAAGTGTTTTAAATCACTTTATGCAGACTCTTTAGGATTTTTATGTTAAGTGATTTCACCTATGGGGACGCTTAACAGTAAGTTTACACTGTAACTTCAAAATGGCATCCTTGAAATTCTCGTATTAAAAATACTGCTCATTAATAGATCCTTCCTTTAAAAAGCAACATGACTGCTGATTCTGTAACTATAGAAATTCTTAACAAAGGACTTCTAATATTCTTGTATCTCAAATCTTAATGATTTCTGCCAACATCTCCGATATTCCTTATCACCCCTCGCCCCTACCAAAACTTTTTCCCCCACTGGCAAAGATCATCTTTAAATATCTCCATAGAGTAGATGCCTAAAAGGAGAAATGAGTGATTTTTACCACGAAAGGAAACAGAAGAAATCACTTTCTCGTTCCAATGTTTTTCCCTCTTGCAGCTTGCCTCCTCCCCTCAACAAAATTATTTGAACATTTGATATTGAGCCAGGTAGTTGGGGTTCCACTCACTGCAGATGTTACTAAGCATTCATAAATGGGTGCATTTTTTTTCTTTCTCCCCTTCCCTGAGACAACAATAAAAAACCCAACCATCTTTAATAAATTTGGATGAGGTATACAGAAGCAAAAGTACAGACTGGGTCTGCACAGACTTGGGAGGGACTTTTTCCCCGACCCAGGCTGGTTAACCTCATTCATCCCTCCCCGTAGTCCTGGGTGCCTGCCACACACCGGCCCCTGTGCTGGGTTTGGGGACAATGTAGGGTCCCCAAGGCACCTTTCGGGCTTCAAGGCGCATGCGTGTGCAGTGGGGGACAAGGGACCCTGAGCAGAGAGTGACAGCAGAGTAGGTTGTATGTTTGCCTACAGAGGGATGCAGGAAACTAGAAGATGGGGTGAGAAGGGCTAACTGCTCTGAGGATGTGAAAAACGCAAGGAGGCGATTTCGAGTTTCTGAAATTCACTTCTTTCCTTTTCACCACAATCTTCACGCAGCTCCCTCTCCATCTGGCCGGTCCCTCCCCTGCCACTACTAACCACTTGCAAACGGCTTCAGGACTTACCTTGGGGCACTCAGCCCCGCACTTGCCAAGCGCTGCGTGGGTTTCCTCCGCGCGCGCGCGCGCACTGAGCGCACCGAGCGCACAGCCGGGAGCGCCGCGCCGAGTGCCGCCGACCGCGGGGGGACGGTGGGGGCCTCGGGAACTCGAGAAGGAACCGGCGACGACGCGGGCAGCCTCTCGCCTCCCGGTGTCCCGCAGGCGGGCGGCAGCTCCCACATCCCTCCTTGCCGCTATATAAACGTTTCTCCCCGCCCCGGCCCGACCCTTCCCCGCCCCGGCGGCCCCGGGTCCAGCGCACGTCCCCTGGGAGGGGGGCGGGTGACGGAAGCGGGAGTTGGGGGTTAGGGAGACTGTAATTGCCCCACCAACTTCTCCCCTGCAGGGAACCCCGACCCTCAACTCTAGACCCGGGGAGGGTACTGAGGGCGGGGAGATTGGGGCGTTCACCGTGCGCGCCTTCTCTGCGCCCCGCGGAAGGATAGTGCGCGAGATCGGAGGGCAGAGAGACTGCATTTCTGCTCCTACTGTGGGAACTGTCGCTTGGCGGCTTTGTCTGTGTTCTAGGGTCTTCCTGAAGAAGGCAGGGGCTAGCGAGGAAGCCCCAGAGTCTTTGGACGATGGGAACTTCCTCTTGCCTGGGAGTGGAGTCCAGCCGCTGCGCGGCCCCAAGGTTAGGGGTCGAGCGCCGTCGGGGTGCTCAGAATTTGGGGTCTGGAGAATATCCTTGACTCTTTTCGTCTGCTGACTTTTTCTTGCTCACTGTGCATTCCTTTATCCATTTATTCGTTCATCAAATATTTGAGCACCTCGTTTGTGCTAGTAGGTGCTTGGGATACAAAACCAAGTCTGGTTTTTAGCTGGTGGTCTCAGTGGGGGCCAGACGTGGAAACAGGAATTGGGAATACAGAAAAGGGGATCTACACTCAACCTTGGAAGGCCAAAAGAAGCTTCTCTGAGGAAATTAAGTCCCAACTGAAAACTGAAGAGGGAGCTAAGCATAAAAGCAGGGCAAAGAGGGTCCCAGACTAGTGGATCAGCGCCTGCAAAGGCTGAGAAGAGAGAGGGAGCACTACCCTCCTTCTGTGGAACCAAGAGTGTTTATTGTTTAAAATCTGTTTATGGTCATCCTAAATAAAGAAAAAAAAATAAATTTAAAGAATGGTAATCTTGTAAGTCGTAGAACTGGCACCCGAATGCAAGCAGCCGGGTTCTGGAGTTGTCTTTTATAGCATGGACTGTCAGCCTGGCAGATGTGACAAGTTCAAAAGAGAGATTGTTCCCACGGAATGGGAATTCTTCTGGAATCTGAGGCAAAACTTCAAGTCTCAGACCATCACCAATTGCAACTTGGGCCAGGCCGTTAACCTCAGTTTCTTCCCCAGTGGAATGTAAACAGCAAAGCACTTTCTCATGTGCCTTATTCAATGCCCTGGGTCAGGAGACTTCATATTCTGGTTCACAGGCATGGCAGAGCAGCACCAGGACAGGTGACTTCAAAACCATGACTCTTCCAAGAGTCCTTTGGCTTCTGTGCAAGGGAAGCTGGGAGAGCATTCGAACAACAGCAGAAAGAGCAAACATTGGAACATCTCAAATTATTACTTATTTTACCTAAAATGAGTAAAAGTAAGCAATTCAAGTTTTCATATTCTCATATAGTGTTATTATTTTAACAATATGCTTCAAAACACAAGTATATTTTTCTTATTCTGGGTCATTATTGAAAATGGCAGATGTAATTCCTGGTGGCAGGGTTTTTAGCCAATTGCCAGCCCATCCCAAGCTAGTTTTGAAAGTGTACCCCATGTACAAAAAATGCCCATTCTATTTTAGCCCTATAGAGAATACCAGTCTGATAGAAAAGGCAGCTGGATGGGGCGCCTGGGTGGCGCAGTCGGTTAGGCGTCCGACTTCAGCCAGGTCACGATCTCGCGGTCCGTGAGTTCGAGCCCCGCGTCAGGCTCTGGGCTGATGGCTCAGAGCCTGGAGCCTGCTTCCGATTCTGTGTCTCCCTCTCTCTCTGCCCCTCCCCCGTGCATGCTCTGTCTCTCTCTGTCCCAAAAATAAATAAAAAACGTTGAAAAAAAAATTTAAAAAAAAAAAAAAAAAAGAAAAGGCAGCTGGGAGTCACATGCCTGTGATTCATGGCCCAACCAGGATCAATGATCACATCAGTTCAATGGAAAGGCTTGATAGCACTGCTTTAACAACAAGCCAAGTCCCCCCGACATCTTGTTTGGGGACATCTGAAATCACTCTGTCTTCTGTCCTGGTTGATGTCCAAACTAATTTTCATGACTGGATCAAACTTTGACCATCACCCAAAGAATTAGGTTTCCTTTCACCTTGACTACAGCAACAAGGCAGAGGAAGAAGAAAGGTCTTTGAGTCTTATAAATGCAGGTGGTTGCCTAGACTGGACTTAGTTTTTCCCATTATGCAATCCTTGATTTCCAGAGAAATGAGAGTCATCATATGATCAATGATGAAGAAGTAGCCAGTGTTCTTTGCTAGATTTCTGGAGGTTCTTAAGGAGCATCTGTAACTTCAGATTCCACTTCAGTGGAAGTGTGGGTACCATATGTACTTGAATGGACTTTTGGACCCCATGACACCCTCATCAAAACTGGACATTAATTACATCAGAAGACAAAGGCAACAATTAACCTAAGCCATACATATGAGTTGGTTTGCCATGACAGTGTTGGGACTTTGGGAGCCTTGTCCATTCATACTTAGGACTTTTGTGAAGTGATAGAGGTATAACAGAAACTAAAAGTTTGCAAAAAAGTAAAAAATAGAGTAGAAAAAATTAAAAATATTTTTAATAAAAATAGAAAATAAAATAAATTTTTTTCTCTTTCTGTATTCAAGAATAAGGAAAAGAAAAAAAAAGAGTATTTGGACCAGCAAACAGAATGAAATGCGATTGAAATTATATCCAGTTTCCTCCAGAAGTCAAACTATGAAGCACTTCATAGCCCGTAAACTAAGCAGAGGGAGAGACTTGTGGTGTTCCTGAAGAGCAAGGTTGGCCCAGTGGGTAGGGCTTAGTGTAATGGCTCTGTTCTCCACTAGATGGCACTGCTTAGCTTACTGGGGTGGATTGTTGTGGTGCGTGTAGGTATGTATGTGCATGCCTAGGAGGGGTGAAAATGGCATTACCCAGATACCCAATCTCTAGCATCAGACCTCTGTGCTCTCCCTGACCAGTGGTCAAGCACCCCTCCTTTGTCTCCTGCTTCTGTCCACTCCCTGCTTCTACACTGTCAGTGACCAAACTGTCAGGCTGCCAGGTGCTGCCTCCCTCCTGAGTTTTATCTCAGATGGGGTTGTGTTTCTCAGCCCCTCACTTCTGAGGGACTGTGGCTTTGACCCACTCTGACCCTCTGGGGGAGGGTCTCGCTGAGAAATGGCCAGGTGCCGGCCCGTGCCCAGGAATACTTGCAAGACTGTGCTGCTGCTAATGCTGAGACTATGGCTGGGCGCAAGTCCACCCCAGAAAAAGTCCACAAGATCATGTAGCAGCAGCATTGCAGGGATTATGGCACATCAGAACACACATCTGACACCAGGCTTCACCCTTAACATCCTTGCTCCAACACCAGTGAATGTGGCCATTCTCCAGGGTCTGCTGGGACCTTGCCTGTGGGGAGTCTGCATTGCCTCTACCAAATGTCCTCCCAGCTGGGGAACCGTCTCTCCCCGTGTGGCCCAAGGGCCTCTTGGACCTCCCTCTCTGCTCCTGGGGATTCACCCTTCCCACAAGAGCACCACCAGGCTCCTTGCCCTCTGCAGCTTCTCTCTCCCAGCTCATCTCTTCATGCCTCGTACCTGCCACGTTCTGTCGTTCAGGTTGTGCAGATTGTTGTGTTAATACTCAAATCAGTTTTCTAGGTGTGCAAGATGGTTTAGTATTGATCTGGCTTCATTTCAGGGAGAGGGATGCAAAAAAAACCTTTCAGGGGCACCTGGGTGGCTCAGTCAGTTAAGCTTTCGACTTCAGCTCAGGTCATGATCTCACAGTTCCTGAATTCAAGCCTCATGTTGGGCTGTGTGCTGACAGCTCAGAGCCTGGAGCCTGCTTTGGATTCTCTGTCTTCCTCCCTCTCTGCCACTCCCCTGCTCATGCTCTGTCTCTGTCTCTCAAAAATGAATAAATGTTAAAAAAAAATTAAAAGAAAAGCAAAAAACTTCCATGCTGTTCCACCATCTTGGTCCCTCTGGATTTGAGCAAAATCTTGAGTGAAGATGAGAAGTATGTCCTGAGAGATAGGAAGGAAGAGTCCTCCATGTATTAGGAACAGTCAGTACAAAGACCCTGAGGCAGGAGCATGGCTGGTGCATTTGAGCAAAGGGAAGAGGCCAGTGTTGTTAAAACTTGATGAGAAAAGGGAGGAGTAAAACAACATGAGGTTAGAGAGGTCATGGGAAGGGGTCAGTCCATGGGGAGCAATGGAGTGTTTTGAGCAGAAGAGTGATATGGTATGATTCCTGCTTAAAAGGATAATAGACTCTAAGGGATTGAAGCACAGTCCTAGGAAATAGCTGACATCGAAGGGATGGGCAGGAGAAAAGATTGTTCAGGGCAGTGGAAATGTTACTAAAGGGTCAGATCCAGGTGATCCTAAAGATGTTAAGACCTTAGGACACTCCAGGACATGATGACAGGTTGTGCAAGAATGGCCAGTGAGCCAAGAGGCAACCAGAGATGAGCCCTCTTTCAAAGCCAGGGGAGGGTAGTTATATAGAAAGAGATTCCTAGATGGTGCCAAGTGTCACAGAGAGGTCAGGAAGGAGAAGCTTGGGGTGAATCTTTTGGATTTGGCAGTGCATGCAGCCCTATGGCTACTGTTATTGCAGTGGCGGGAGGGGTTGGAGTCAGAACTTGGAGCCCATAGAGTGAATGAGAAATGAATGTGTTGCAGGAAAGCAGATTCTTCTAAGAAATATGGCAGAGAAAGAAGAGTTAGGGTTGTAACTTCACCAGGGACTGATACTGAGGGGATGCTCATCTTATTTAAAAAAAAATTTTTTTTTAATGTTTATTTATTTTTGAGAGAGAGGGAGAGACAGAGCTCAAGAGGGGAAGGGCCAGAGAGAGAGGGAGACACAGAATCTGAAGCAGGATCCAGGCTCTGAGCTGTCAGCACAGAGCCTGATGCGGGGCTCGAACTCACGAACCGTGAGATCATGACCTGAGCTGAAGTTGGATGCTTCACCGACTGAGCCACCCAGGTACCCCGATGCTCATCTTATTGATGGTAGCATAGCTTTTCTCTCTTGCAGACAAGTGAAGAACTTCTGTGCCCATCAGTAGACCCAGAATAGGAAGAGGAGCATGCAGAAGATGTCCATATTATACGAGTTTGGAGTCTGCACTTTTCAAGGTTTGCCACGTTTTTATCTTTTAAAAGGAGCTCTAAGAATAAGAACGCAATAAATAGCCTTAGAGCAAACAGTCAGGAAATAGAAGGAATTCTAGGACTATCTCTAATTGCATCTTGGGGAATCTATCTATCTATCTATCTATTTAAGTTTACTTATTAGAGAGAGAGGAGAGGGAGAGCCAGTGTGAGTGGGGGAGGGACAGAGAGGGAGGGGAAGAGAGAGAATCTCAAGCATGGAGCCTGATGTGGGTCTCGATCCCACAACCATGAGATCATGATCTGAGCCGAAATCAAGAATCAGATGCTCAACCAACTGAGCCCCCCAGCCCCCCCCCCCCGCCCCCGTATCTTGGGGATTTTAAAGTAGAGTAAACCCCGGGTAAGGTAGGTGACTTTGGGTGTATCACCATTGGCTATTGGTTCTTACCCCCAGTCCGTCCTCGTTCTTAGGCCACTTAGGTGGCCTTAGGTTTTTATCACGGATGGTAGGGAGGGAGAGACCAGTTAGGACATGACTATCTTGTGGTCACTGGGGAACTTTCCAGTCACGGGGTGAGTCACGAACAGTATAAATTTCATTATCTTTCCTTTTGTGCCCCGAGGCCATATAGAATGTCCAGAAACTTTGGTTATCATTAATCTGGTATTAGTGCAACCTTAAATGACATGCACTTGATTTTCAGATCCCACCTGCCATATCATGGCAAGTGTTTCATGGTACAATTACTTACTGAGGAAATGTGTTGAACCAGCCAGAGAGATTTTTTCTTTTCAAGCCCTGAGATTTTGAGTCAGCTATGAAGTCAGAGTAGAAGACCTCCTCCCCACCCCGATTCAGTCTAATAAATATGGAGAAGCTGGAGGCATTGAGTCGGATTCTCTCACTGTTTGATTTATTTCTCTGGTACAATTCTATGAGCGGTCAATTCACTTTTATAGGCCATTAGAGTATAATTAGGATGAAGAAGACATTTTCTGAATCGTCTTCTTAAGACTAAATGGTATGTACTCCATTTTTAAAGGGGAAAAAAAGTTATACCGATAATGGAGTGAAATCTCTCTTACCTTCCATAGGAATATCTACTAGCTCCTGTAATCAAACCATAAACCTCCAAGGATGGCAAGGGAGGCCAGCTGGACTCTGAATCTGGCCATGACCCCAAGATTTATCTTGTTGATGGGAACTTTCTCCCTCATAGATGTTGCCCCTGCCGAGTACCACACTTTAACTGTTTGGCCCAGGAAGAGGTTCACAAACTTTCTCTTAATTGCTGGAGCACAATCAAGAAAGGATAAGACAGCCTATAGGACTGTCTAAAGACTCCGGAGAACAACAGAGAAATAATAACAATGACAAAAACAATTATCCAACCCCATGAGGTAGGTAGGTGTCTTTTACAGAAGAGGAAGCAGACACAGAAATCCAAGGAAGCTGTCCAAGCTTCCTTGCTCAACTACTAACTGTTGAAGCCAAAATTGAAACTCAGGAAGTGAACCAGGAAGTGAAAACATGTATAACAAACAACCAAGCGACCTGACATAAGGTATGGCTGGTAGACTGTCTTTCTAACGATGGTTACAGCAATATCTCTTATGTTTTTGTCTCTGCCATTTGAGTAAACACCATTTCACAGTCTCCTCTGTGCTAGCCATGAAGACTGTCTTAGTTTTCCCTCACTCCCACTGAAAAGCCAGCCTCTGAAACAAGGATTCATGTGCAAGTAGTTTATTTGGGAGGTGATTCTAGAAAACACTGCTAAGGGTGTGAGATAGAAAAGGGAAGATTACCAATGAAAGGAATGTTACCAAGCAACTGACCGCCATGGACAACTGAGGCTCAGTCCTACAGGGGAATGCTGGGAAACAGTACAGAACATGCTCAGTTATTTATCCACCAAATCTCTAGATGTTACTGGTTAAGAGACGCTCCCAGAGGGATTAATTCTCTGACACAGGCAAGGCTGCCTTTAGCATATAGCATTGAGTGTGGAGGGTTGGAGAGGGGGCAGTGACATCTGCTGTAGAGACCTTCTGAGTCTGTGTGCTTGGATCACTGTGTAAGCTCCCAGAAACAGCAAAAAAAAAATTAAAGCATCATCAAGGCTCAACAGTTGTTTACCCAACTCAAACAGAATAAAAAATCCTTTTGAGATTGTGTGCAGGCATGCTCCCACACTGGCTCCTGACACTTTTCTCTTTGAGTCTTTCCGAATTGTCTCCCACTTGGTTTCCATCTGCCCCTGTCAGTCCTTGGTGCTCATGGTGGAAGTGGGCAAACACCTTTCTGCCTGCAGGAACATCACTTCAGAAACATTTATGTCTGAAGCATCAACATGGAAGAAGTGCCTTGCATTGTGTCATGGGGCACCCGGGTGGATCAGTTGGTTGAGCATCTGACTCTCGATTCCGGCTCAGGTCAAAATCTCAAGTTTCCATGAGATCGAGCCCTACATCAGGCTCTGCAGTGACAGCATAAAGCCTGCTTTGGATTCTCTCTTTCCCTCTCCGCCCCTCTCCTACTTGTGCATGCGTGTCTGTGCGTGTATATGTGTGCATGTGTATGCATAGTCTCTCTCCTTCTCTCTCTCTCAAAATAAATAAATAAATAAATAAATAAACATTTAAAAAACAAGAGGCTGGGTCATGCGCATGGGGATTATTAACTTTAGCTAAGTGTAATTGAAAATTATTTAAAAAGCACACATTAAAAGCTAGTTACAAATGTGATTAGCCTTTATCTAAGAAGAATTACTCTTCTTGGGGTGCTTGGGTGGCTCAGTTGGTTAAGTGTCTGACTTCAACTCAGGTCATGATCTCACAGTTCAAGAGTTCAAGCCCTGCATCAGGCTCTGAACTGACAGCACGGAGCCCACTTGGGCTCCTCTGTTTCCCTCTTTCTCTGCCCCTCCCCGACTTGCGCTCTCTCAAAAATAAGTAAAGATTTGAGGGGAAAAAAACTTAAAAAAGAATTGCTCTTCATGGTTATATCTAAAATAATTCAATGTTGACTGAGTCCCCAGCCCCAATGACTAAATCTTTCCAAATTAGAAATTACATAAAAGCATTGAGAAGGGTTTAACCTGATCCGAGTGCCTTAATATAGATGTTTTTTGCTTTTCACCAAGAGGTGGGTTTACCTATCATAATGCATTTTCCAAATATTTTTCATTTTTGAGATGAAAATGCCAATAATTTTTGTCTGTTTAAATTTTATGACACGATTGTGAGGCCCTCCGAGTCTGTGAGGAAATCCCTGAGTAAGATCCAGGATACTCTTTGCAGGCAAGTTTGCTTCACTTGAGGTTCCTTGTCACTTTCCAATTACTTAGGAGTTTAAGCTAAGGCAGGTTGTCTTTTTATACACCGACCACAAATACTGAATTTTCCAAGGCTACAGTTTCAGATTATTAAATAAGGAGATTACAAATAATTGAATAGGTGTGGAGCGTCATCTCTCAACCTGCAAGCATGTCTTTTCACCATTATTTAAGGAAGCTGAGGACAGCGGTTGTAACATGTCCTGTGGGCAGCATGACAGCTCTACTGAAAAGCCGTGTCCCCTGCTCTCCATTCACATGAAGCTCTGAGTCATTTCAGGGACATGTAAAGAGGCAGGCTGAATTTGAAGGAAACTTGTTGTGGTAGGTATACAGTAAAGAGTTTGGATAAGCTTTGCTAAACTTGTATGTTAGGTTTCTTGTGGATGTGGGGGTATTCTGTAGATGTAGGGTATTCTACCCTATTCTGTAGAAACCCTGCTCTGAACTTTGGCTCAGCCAGAAAAGACAGGGTTATTTAAGGTGCCTGAACGAAAGCCCAGTTTTAGGCATCTGAAGAAGCAGTCAATCTCTGTGGTAAAACACAATAAGTAAATCAGAGTTTTTGGAAGAGCATGATTTATCCACTTAAGAACAATGACCTATAGCATTGTAGTTTATATTTTGAATATAAAGTATATATAGTAATCCTGTAGCTTTTAATAGTCTAGTAGTAGACTGGATTAAGACCAAGAAATATAAACAAATTAAAAACTTCAGTGACCTTTGTTTTGGAACAAGAGCAATTAACATCATTGCAACTGATAATTTTTCTGTAAGAAAAAGGTTATGGAATAAATATGTAAACATCTCAGCTTTTGATTTATTTTAGGAAGGCCCTTGTAAGAAAGAATTTGCATTTTTCCTCCACAGTCTCACAAAGCTAACCTCTTCTTGTATATTGTTTCCATTCCAAGGTCTCTCGTGTTGGAGTTTGTTGTTATTAAACATTGGACATGATACTCTCTTCTCCCACCCTTTTTCCCAAAAGCTCTGAAGAAGTTCAGATTTATTGTGATTAGTCACCCATCCTCTGGGATCCCTGGTGCTGAATTATACACATTCGCCACACACACATGCTCAAACACACACACACACACACACACACACACACACAGACATGCACACACACGCACACAGACATGCACACACATACAGACATGCACACACGCACACACACACACACAGACATGCACACACACGCACACAGACATGCACACACATACAGACATGCACACACGCACACACACACACAGACATGCACACACACGCACACAGACATGCACACACATACAGACATGCACACACGCACACACACACACACAGACATGCACACACATGCACACAGACATGCACACACATACAGACATGCACACACGCACACACACACACACATGCTGTAGAAATTTATACACGCATTCCTTCAATTTGCAGAGGATGCAGTTTCTGGGAACAAACTCCAAATTCCTCTGTACAGTAGTTGCAGGAGTGATGGGAAAGATAGTATTGGCCATGTATGAAATAAAAATTCTCCTAAAGAAATGGAGCACTCAGTAAATGCATCCAAGGGGCAAAGATTTATTTCCTATGACATAAGCTTGGGGCTTATCTGGTCAGTGTTTTGCTGAGAACGGGGCCTCGGAGCATTATCTCTTCTTACTTATAACTTTGAGAACAGATGAGAACTCGCTTGCATAACTCCCCTCCTGCCCTTCTCACCTTCGTAGCTGATTCCTTCAAGTTAAAATTCGGGAGGTGAGGAGGAAATGACACAGGTACATTCTCCTGCTGACACTGAGGGCTCCCATGAATTCCAAGTTGGGAGTAATTTTCTGTTCCTGGAAAAGAATCCTCAGAGATTTCTTTTTATTTATCCTTACCAAGATTCAGAGAAGTTTCTGTTGCTGTTGTTGCTAAGCGAACACTAGGCAAAAGTGGAAAAGTCCACAGTTTCCAATCTAGCTTTTTTGAGGAGTGGGTCATTTAATAGGGGAGAATATTAGTGAACAATTAGAGGTGTACATCATGCCATTATTTCCAGGAGAGCAGCTTTCTTTGTATTTGTGCTCAGCCTGACAGGTGAGGAATAAAGAAAACAATAACAAACTTCAAGATAGTCTAGTCCAACCTCTTCCTTTTTTCACCTGAGGAAGTGGAGAAGCAGGGAGGGCAAGCAAGGTGACACAGAAGTTGGTGGCAGAGCCAAGCCCCAAACTACTGTTCCCTTCATCTCTTCTCTATGACCTGCTGCTTTGAAGTTTATTTATTGTTGAGAGAGAGACAGAGACAGAGACAGAGAGAGCAAGTGAGTGGGGAAGGGGTAGAGAGAGAGGGAGACACAGAATCTGAAGCAGGCTCCAGGCTCTGAGCCATCAGCACAGAGCCCGATGCGGGGCTCGAACTCACAAACCATGAGATGATGACCTGAGTCGAAGTCAATGCTTAACCAACCGAGCCACCCAGGCACCCCTGACCTGCTGCTTCTTACTTTGTGCTCCAAAATATACAACCCAAACCAGTTTTTCTTTCCTGGGTAGTCTCCCTCTACATTTCCTTGATTGATTCCTTATTTGGAAATCACCTTTCCATAAGCCAACTTATGTAGCTCAGAAAAGTATAGGTTTTATTATTTAGTTTATACACAATGTGTGACACCAGGCTTCGGTTCCCACACGTTTTGTCCAGAAATATGCTATACAAAGTGAACAATGAGATCCTTCTGGCAATCTTGGTTCTCTTATTTTGTTGGTGTCCAAAGAAGAATATGGTTTGATCTGCTTGCTAGGTGAGTGTGTCAGACCACTGGTTTTTCCACCAAAGATCTGTGCTCCACCTTTCACAGTGTAAAGTGTTTACTGGGAAGCCAAGAACCACAATTTACAAACTCATTTGCATCTGTAGGTGGGCATATGGCCACTTTTGGCCAATAGAAAAGCAAGTGAAAGCGATGTTTATTTGTTTTCCCGGACCAAAGAGCATAACAAACACATATCCCTTCCCCACTCACTTTTTCACTTAGTCTTTCCTCATAAAGCTACTGAATCCATAAGAGGAGGGTGGAATCAGAAGGTGAAAGAAGTAAGCATCCTTGAAATCTCAAAGTTCCCATGCTGAAGGCTCCTTGCTAACCGTAACACCAGTACTAAACCCCAAACAAGAAATAAATGTCTGAAGTACTATGTTCCACCGAGTTCCCTTTTGCTGTGCAACAAGCTACTCCAGAACTCGGAGGCTTAAAATAACATTATTTATTTTACTCACTAGACTAATCTGGATAGGGCTGTGAGGGACAGTAGTCCCCTACTCCACATGGCATCAGCTAGGGCAGGGCCAATGGGAGCTGGAGGACCTGTTTTCAAGATGTGTCACTCACATGGGTGGTAAGTGAGGGCTGGGTGTCAGCTGAAGTTCAGCTGAGGCTGCTGGCTGCTGGCCCCCCAGTTCCTCTGCATTCTAGCCTTTCCGCTATTTGCCATCCTCATGGAATAGTATCTAGATTCTGAGAGCAAATGTCTCAAGAGACAGAGAGTCAAAGCCAACTTTTCTGAAGCTTGGGTCCAGAAACTGACACAATATCACTTATGCCATAATTTATTGCTCAAGTGGTCATAGAGCCGAGATTCAAGGTCACGGGACATAGATCCCACTTTCCAATGCGAAGGATGTCAAAGAATTTGGGGGCCCGGTCTTAAAATCCTCACTTAAACCACTGTGATTTTGAGGGTTAGGTACTACAGCCAACCAACAACAAAACCTGTGGAGGAGGGGCGGTTAACTTTTGTGAATTACAAAATGAAGAGCTCTTTAAGGGGTTTCTGCAAAGTGCGGCTGAATTCAGCTTTAAAAATCCTTGCAAATCTCTTGTATGGCAACAAAACCCAAAACAACAACAACAAAAACACTGCAGGAGAAAAATGGGCAAAGAACATGCATAGATGGTTCGCAGAAAGGGAAATGAACAGCCAATATTGAAGAAAGTGGTCACGGTCTTTTATGGGGTTGTGTGCCCAGGGCCCGCTTCCCCATCCTAACAACACTCTGATATCCCTTGAGAAGTTCTCGCTTTCCCTCTAGCTATGATTCGGTGGGATTGTAATCAGGGCACTGCCCATTCCCAGCCTGAGGGCAGGCATGTGGCCCAGGTCAACTGGAACTTGAATGTTAAGGGAGGAAGAAAGAGACCAAAGTTGTTGGGGTTTCATTTTGTTCTTACACTGGTTTCCTGAGCAGCCCCGACCCAGTAATGCCTTTCACATTGAGTCCATTGCTGGTGTGACTGCTTCCTCACCTCATGAGATGCCTGTGTCCCCACCATTCCTAAGCCTGGTCTTCTAGGCTCCCATTAATTCTGTGGGTCCCTGCTGTCTTTCCTCTGCATTCTTCCCAATATCCATCCAGAATTACTTTTGGTTGCTTGCAATGAAAGAACACTAATCTATACAAATATTCGCTCACAATAGTAATGAAATAAATCTATATTAAAGCAATGAATTTGCTTTAATAGTTTGCTAATCGAACTGTCAAAAGTCTTCAAAAATAAATAGTAGTACCAGAGTTGTGAAGGTTTGCAAAAAAAGAACTGTGCTCATAATTGCTCGTGGGAGTATAAATTGGTACAACCCTTCTGGGAGGGAGGGCAGTATATATTTAAAAAAGCTTAAAATATGCACATGTTTTGATCGAGCCATATACAAATTCAGTATAAAGAGTTAGCTGCTAGGATATTTACTAAAGTGTTCTTTATAATTAGGAAATATTAGAAAGAATATCTATAACTTGGGTGACCATATGATATATCATCCACAAGGAGACAGTTTTGAGATTGAAAGAAGAGACTATTAACAATCATGCCAAGATAACAGGCATAAACCTGCTTCAGGCAAATTGAGATGACCATAGTCCCTTCATACATAGCCAATGATTAGGGAGTGGTAGCTTTCTTATCCTGTACTGTACATCCAAACAATAGAATTCAGTCACGTTATTAAAAATTATAGTACACTAAAATTCTATATTTATTTAGGTCTGTTTCTGGAACTTTCATTCCATTGATTTGCCTATACCTTTTTGAACCCATTTAAAAAATATTATGGCTTCATGGTATGTTTCAGTATACAGCAGAGCCAATCACTCATTCTTCCAGATGAAATTTGTAACAATTTTTCAAGTTCCAAGCCCACCCTCTCCAACATGTTAAATTATATAATACTTTGGGCACAAATGATATTTAAAAATATTCTATGTTTTTAAGAATGTGGCACGTATCTGCTTTTGCTTTCTTTGATATTGCTTAGTGGAATTTTATAGTTTTTCTACATTTCTTGTTATGCTTATGCCTAGGTATTTTGCATTGTTGTTCTTGTTGTAAATACTACCCCCTCATTATTGCTATATTAAAAATATATAGATTCTTGTATATGTATATAACCAACTATCCTATCAAACATCCTTTCCAATATAATGACATTTAATTACATTTTATGGGGGATTTTCTAAACAGCCACATTATCTGAAAATAACAATTTTGCCTCTTCCTTTCCCATTTTGTTTTATTGTCCCATTGTATTTGTTAGAATTTCCTGAATGTAGTTAATGATAGTAGTGTTGGGGCACTTGGGTGGCTCAGTCGGTTGAGCGTCCAACTTTGCCTCACAACATGATCTCAAAGTTCATGAGTTCGGGCCCTGCATCAGGCTCTCTGCTGTCAGCACAGAGCCTGCTTCAGATTCTCTGTCTCCTTTTCTTTCTGTCTCTGTCCTTTCCCTGCTGGTTTTTTCTCTCTCTCTCTTTCTTTCTCAGAATAAGTAAATAAACTTAAAAAAAAAAAAATAGTAGTGTTAACAGCATTACTGTTCGTTTCTGACCTTAATGGGAAGGTACCCTATTCCCTGTCTTCTCACACATTGTTCTTTCTCCAGCTCACCTGCTCATGCTTCAGATCTCAGTTCATCACTTCTGCCCAGATGATGAACCCTCCAGATCTTGAGCAGACAAGTCTCCCTATTACTTTCTCTCCCTGTATCATGTTCCTTTACTTCATTGCACTCACCACAGTTGTAAATTCAGATTTAGTCGTGTGGTTGTGTGATGAATGACTGCCTGCCTATCTGTAAACCTCATGAAATCTGAGAACTTACCTGATTTTGCTCACAATAGTATGTCCAGCACTTAGTAAAGGGCTGACCTGGTTGATACTTGACAAATGCCTGTTAAATTAATTAGTTCTAGCATCTTTTAATTAAGTATGATGCGGTTCATTTTTCTATTGCACATTCTTTGCATTTTGTCTATTTTCTATTGGTGCTTTATCATTGAGTTTTAATAAAATGTTTTGTTTTTTGCTTGCTGACTATCCAGAAATGGAGTGATTCCCTCCAATGCTCACCTCATGGCAAGTCAGAGCTGTCATTCAAAAGTCAGATTGGAGGCATGGAAGCTTTCCTTTTGAAACCTGCCATCTAGGACAACTTTGCATGCACTGAACTACGGAGTGGAAAGGGCTCACATTTGAAGGTTTCATCTCTCCTTCACCACCTTCCTTCTTTGTTTCAGTCTTTGTCCATCTGAGATCGTTTTTGCCAGAATTTCCTCCTTTTCTTTCTGCACAATTTCCTTGACAAAGGAAATTCGGTGTTGGTTCTTGGGACTTGATCAAAATTGCACAGTAACTTGAAAGAAGTCCTTGAAGTTCAGGCCAGTTGACACCACTCTCTAATTTGAGAGGACCCTTCCCCTCCCCCCTTTTACCTCTTGGGGCTCATCTCAGGTCATTGAAGTGATGGTCAGCTTTGCTCTTACCTGTCTTTCTTGGATGTTTGTGAGAGTCATCCCAAAGCCTTCTGAGAATTAGTTTGAGAATAAATCAACACATAGCTAGCAACTGGATGGAAACAATAGATGAGTGAGCACCAATAATGTCGCCTCTGTAATTGACTAGTAAATCATTTAGGCTTGCTGGGTGCCAGTTTTCTCATCTCTGAAATGGAGATTATAATAGTACCTACTTCATAAGGTAGTTGCCAGAGTTAAGTGAGACTGCAAAGAGTTTAGAAGAGTGGCTGGTGATATGCTAACTAATTTGGATGTAAATTAAAAAAAATAAATTAAATTAAAAAAAGAAGGGTGGCTGGCTATTAATATTGGAAATATTTTGTGCTAAAGAATCATGTGAAAACAATATTTCAGGAAATAACCACAGTTATATACATGAATCTTTACACAGAAGGCAAGTGCTAGAGAAAGGGGTATTATAAGAATAGTCTCACATTTTGGTGTATTTTAGGGAGTTTTTAGTTTAGGAATCCATTTGGGAGCATCTCTGACATTAGTCACTTTGTCTTGGTTTAAATGCCTTCTCTGCAAAGAAGCTCAGTATCTCTCAAAATCTTGTTGGGGAGTAGAGATTTAACATTAAGTATGTCATATCTGCTCAAATAACTTCCTCAGTGTATCATTTCTTTGATCACCATACAGATTTTCTTAAATTTTGTAGCATTGAATAAAACTTTTTTCCTTTGTGATTTTTTTCATTGCTTTTTGCATAGAAAAGATAGGAAAAATAATTAGTAGACAACAGAATCAGAAGCATAAATGGTCAATATATATGAGAGAATATTTAGTTTCACAGTAATCAAAACTATATAAACTAAAATCATAGAACTTTTTGCATATAGAATTAGTAAAAATAGAAAAAATATAATATTAATTGGATGTGATATGATGAGCTTGTATATTGCAGATGAGAATATAAACTATTACAAATGATTTGATAATATGTCTCAAGAACCTAAATTTAATGTGATGGTTAATTTTTTTTTAAGTTTATTTATTTTGAGATAGAAAGGGCATGAGCAGGGGTGGAGCAGAAAGAGAGGGAAAGAGAGAGATTCCCAAGCAGGTTCCACACCGCCAGTACAGAGCCCCATGCGGGGCTCAAACTCATGAACTGTGAGATCATGACCTGAGCCAAGATCAAGAGTCTGACACTTAACCAGCTGAGCTACCCAAGTGTCCCTGTGATGGTTAATTTTATATGTCATCTTGGCCAGGCCAACGTACCGAGATGTTTGTTCAAACATTATTGTATGCTTCTGTGAGGAGCATTTATATTGTAGGTGAGATTAACATTTAAATCAGACTTTGAGTCAACTAGATTTACTCCATGACGTGGGTGGGCCTCATCCAATTAGTCCAAGTCCTCAATTTAAAAGACCTCTCTTGAAGAAGAGGGATTTCCACCAGAAGACTGCCTTGAGGCTCAAACTGTAGCACTTCCTTGAGTCTCTAGTCCACTGGCCGACTCTGCAGATATTTGTCTTGCCAGCCTCCTCACTTGCATGAGCCAGTTCCTTAAAATAAGTCTCTCTTTCCATATATATCCTATTAGTTCTGTTGCTCTGGAGAACCCTGATGAATAAACTTAGTAATACTCCACTTGAACTTAGTAATACCATTTCTAGGAATCTATCACAAGGAAATAATCATAAATATAGTACAAATTTATAAAGCAAAAATAGAAAAAATAGTAAAAAAAACAAAACCAAAAAACCACATGTCCAGTATCCTACAATTAAATAGGTATATTTTGTCATATATACCCATAGAAAGAATGATACAGTTTGTAATCACTGAAAGTCGTGTACTGGAATAATACTTATTGATATGGGAAAATGCTCATGTGTGGCATATTCATATCCCTATCCCTATATCTACGTATCTATGTACCTACCCATCTAGTTCTGTCTAATAAAGTAGATAGCCAGTAGCCACATGTGGCTGTCAAGCACTTGAAACATAGCTAGTCAGAATGAGAAAATAAAATTTTCATTTAATTTTAATTAATTTTAAAAGAACACAAATGTTGAAACCTTTTAAGTGTGGAACAACTTGGATATTGTGATCTACTTTTTTTTCCTATTAAAACTTCATTAAAAAAATAGATTTAGGCTCACAATAAAATTAAGGGGAAGGTATAGAGATTTCCCATATACCTCCTGCCTCTACAGATGGATAGCCTCCCTCATTATAAACACCCCTAATAGAGTGGCACATTTGTTACAATTGGTGAACCTACATTGACACATTATAATCACCCATCTCTATAGTTTACATCACAGTTCACTGTTGGTATTCTACATTCCATAGCTTTGGATAAGTATATACATATGGATCCACCATTAAGGTATCATACAGAATTTTTTAAATATGAAATTTATTGTCAAATTGGTTTCCATACAACACCCAGTGCTCATCCTAACAGGTGCCCTCCTCAATGCCCATCACCCACCCTCCCCTCCCTTCCACCCCACCCCCCCCATAAACCCTCAGTTTATTCTCAGTTTTTAGAGTCTCTTATGGTTTGGCTCTCTCCCTCTCTTTTTTTTTTTTTCCTTCCCCTCCCCCATGGTCTTCTGTTAAGTTTCTCAGGATCCACATAAGAGTAAAAACATATGGTATCTGTCTTTCTCTCATACAGAATATTTTCATTGCCCTAAAAATCTGCTGTGCTCTACCTATCCATCCCTTCCACTCAATATACTTTTCCCCCTAGTTTTTAAACCTTGAATTTTATGAAGTCTAAATACAAATTTAATACTTAAAAATTGTTTTTAATATTTATTTTTGAGAAAGAGAATGCACAGAGGGGAAAGGCAGACACAGAGAGGGAGACACAGAATCCAAAGCAGGCTCCAGGCTCTGAGCTGTCAGCACAGAGCCTGAAGCGGGGCTCAAACTCACGAACCACGAGATCATGACCTGAGCCAAAGCCAGATGCTTAACCAGCTGAGCCACCCAGGCGCCCCACACATTTAATACTTTTGATGAAAATTGAAATAAGCTTTATAAGGCCAGGTTGTATTGCAAATTGTATTTTTGAAGTTTTCTACCATGGACACATTATTTTTATAATCAGAAAACAGTTCAAAAAGAAAATATAAGGTTATCTTTTGCAGCAAGAAATAATGAAAATATTTCCAAATATGCCTTTCAGACATTCATAGTATAACTATTCTACTTTTCAGAAGTAAGAGTTTGTAGGCGGTTGGAGAGATAATGTTTAATTGAGCAGTACCCAAAATTTGAGCAAATCAGCCAGTCTTAAGCTACATTTGGGAATTTCAGAACATTTGTTAATATTTCAAATACAACTATTCAACACATTTTGTGAAAACTCTTTTCTTGAGCCATGAATAATTTGTTACTATCTTTCTGAACCCTGGCTCTGAGTTAATGCTTTCTACTTCCTGAGGGATTTTACAATTCAGTTTTGAAAAAGATAAACTGTATCTGGAAACTCTGGGAAAGACTGATTTCTGAACAGCTCTATTCTTATGGAGAAGTCACAGTCTGACCAAAGGAAGAGAGAGCTTGCAATTTTTACTGGCATTTTTCTTCCTTTCTTCTCCAGTGTAACAGTTTGTGAGTTATCTTTGAGGATGGTTGTCCATCAGGACACTTCTCAAACAGGATGATTCTGTTAAGTTAGTGAAATGATCATTCCCATCACCACGGTTATTCCACACCATTGGGCAAAATGCTGACAGCACACAGGGATTACAGAAATTCACCTCAACTGTTTGTGACTTTCTTCCTCCTTGTGATCAAATCAACCCTAAATACTCCCTGAAGCAGAAATCACAAACAGTGTGCACTAGCATTGATTATTCATAGGTGGATATTTTCACCTCCCTTTAAAGACAAGGAGTATCAGAAACATTAAGTGTGTCGTACATGTTAGAACTAGGATCTAGCCCTCTTTGAAATTCCAGTGCCAGCGTTCTCATTTAACTGGAGGTTTCTCACTATACAGAGGGTTGTAATAGAAATAGTTGCAGCGTGTTGTGCATTGGAGAATAAAGGAAACTTCTTGGGCAACATGGTGGATGATGACACATCTCTACCTCTTCTTGAAAGCCCTTTCGATGACAACAACCAAAAGAATATTAATGCACAAGGACAAAGAGAATTAAAGGATATTCATGGTGGGCAACATGGTGGATGATGACACATCTCTATCTCTTCTTGAAAGCCCTTTCGATGACAACAACCAAAAGAATATTAATGCACAAGGACAAAGAGAATTAAAGGATATTCAGCCACAACTGAGAACTCATACTTTTTTTTTTTTGAAGAGAGCAATCTCTGCAAGAGAGTGGTGACTTCCTTAGCAGAGTGCAGAAAGCTATAAGCTATGGGTGTCCGAGAGGGACATACAAGACATAATCCGATTCTTCTCTCAGAACCTTGGAAAAGCTTAAAATTTAAAGCAGCAGATACAGCAAAAGATGTGGAGGAGCACAAAGCCACCGTGGGAGGGACCGAGATCTTTCAGGCAAAATGGTTGGGGCCTTAGTTCTTTCCTTTCTCCAGAGCTAGTTAGCAAGCTTCTCCTTCACAGAGAGTTTCCAATTAGCTGGTCACTGCTCACTCTGTAATACAGGCCACCAAGCATCACTGGGCGGTTGAAGTTAAGTTTCTAATATGAGAGAGATTCAAACAAACAGAAAGAGTAACATGGAGAACACGGAGGACCCAGAGCCAAGGAAATGGCTAAGAAAGTAGAACAAAAGCAAATAGGGAAGCAGCATAAGACATTTGGGAAGGTCGATCCGGGAGATTTTAACTAGTAACAAATAGAGGAGAAGGAATTTCCAAAGACAAAAACCACAAGATAATTCCCCAGAACTGAGAACTTGTCCTTCCAGATTGGAAAGGTTCTCCAATGTGCCCCGCTCAATCAATAAAAAGAGAAACACAGTCAGGTAGATATTTATGAATTTTAGGACACCAGGAATACAGAAATCTTCTAAAAGTTTATGGTGGGAGGGGCACTTCACATACAAAGAGATGGGCATTCAAGTGTTCTTTGACTTCTCCAACCAACGCTGGAAGCTACAATGCCATGGAGCAGAGCTGTCATAATTTGGAGGCAAATTATACTCAATTCTATGCTCAACATAGAATTGTACACATGAATAAACCATGGATTCTTTTCCAAGAGCTGTCATGACAAAGCACCACCAACTGGGTGGCTTAAAACAGTAGAAATGTATTCTCTCAGTTTTGGAGACCAGAAGTCCAAAATCAAGGTGTCGGCATGGCTGATTCCTTTTAGAGGCTCTGGGAGAGAATGTTTCCTGTTTCTCTCCTGGCTTCTGTGATGGTCAGTAATCCCAAACATTCCTTGGCTTGTAGATGCCTCACTCTACTCTCTGCCTTTGTTATCATGTGGCCTTCTGTCCTCTGGTGTCTCTGTGTTTTCACATGACCTTCTTATAAGCACACCCATCATTGGATTTAGGGCCCACTCTGATCCAATATAGCCACATCTTAACTAATTATATCTGTGAAAACACTGTATCCAAATAAGGTCGCATTCTGAGCTATCAGGTAGGCATGAATTTTCAGGAGACAGTGCTCAACCCAGTGTAAACCATCAACCAAATATGAAGGCAGAATAGAGACCTCTGGGGGCATGTAAGGACTGAAAAATTAGATCTCCAAGTGCTGCTTCTTAGGGAAGTTACTGGAGGATATATTTTGTCAAAATAAACAAGTAAACTAACAAAGAGGAAGACACGGAATGAGGTAACAGGAATCTAACAAGAAAAACAGAATTAAGAGCCCCAGAGTGGGGCACTCTAGGAGTGACATCTTCCAGGGTGAAGGAAAGAAAATGCTAAATATGGGACAACTTTGAGTATTTGGAAAATAAAATTGACAGTTGTTTGACAGAGCTGAAATTCCAAGATAAAACAAGTTGAATAAAAAAGAGAACATGTTCATAGTCTCTTCTTGGCTCAATATTAAGTAATCTTTACATAGTCATTAATAGTAACCCTAACTCTTGATTTAGTGAAAACTTAAGGGACTATATCAAGAAGATGACACTGGATAATTATGTTAAGTAAATTCCTAAATATTCATCAGTCATAATAAGAAGTCAGCAGGTGATGTCTAAAATTAAAAGGACATAAAATTGCAGTATTAGCATCCTATTTAGAAACAAAAAGATAAAAATCAGAGGAGGAAAGCAATGAAAGTTTATATGGTAACCTCTAGGCAATGGATCGGGGCAGGGGAGAGGAGGTGATTGTTGTCTTTTAGTATGTCTTTTAATATTATTTGGTTTCTTAAAAATTTGAGCAAGTAATACTTTCATAGCAACTCAAATTAAAAGAGAAAAGTAGAATATAATATGTTTAACCATTACCCGAAGAATGTATTCAAATGCAACTTCTGTGTTAACACCCAGGTATTCTAATTTGGTAGGAAGGGGGGCCTGGAACTCTTCATTTTAACAAGGGCTGATGGAAGGGGTTTCCAGACCCTGCTTTGAGAAACATGTGTCTGGAAACGTCCACCCATTTCTGGGACATCAGCTCCAGCTGCTTTCTGGTAGAGACCAGGCGAGCTTGATCCTATGTGGGCATGGCCATCCCCTTATTGGCACTCATGCCAAAGCCCTGCTTAATTGACAGTTGTTCTAACCTCTACTAGAAGTCAGTTAGTAGTTTTTCGCTATTGGTTATTTTATTCTCCAAGAATAAGTGCCAAAGTGAGAGACTTAGATGCCGAGGTCAGGAAATGGGTTCCAACGTTGGAAAGTCTTCCAACCAGGCAGGTTGCAAACATTGGCAGAAGCTCTGAGGACAGTCGCTCCATGTTTGCGTGAGGCCGAGTCAGTCGTGTGAGTTCTGGAAGGCTTACACAAAATGAAACACCATCGATTCTGCCCTGCCATTGCTATCGAAGAGTTGGGAGTCTGAAGGTGCCTGAGGTCACATCCCAGCCTGTGTCCCAGAGAACCTTAGACATGTACCCAGTGGAAATGCTGAAGTGAAAGCTGTTGCAGAAATTTGCTACTTAAACAGTGACAGAAGGTCACAGTGGCAGCAAATCTCTTGTAAAAGTCCTAATAAAGCCATGGTCAGCCTTCTCCAAAGTTCTACACGACCCTGCTCCTTGGCTTCCCCTCTGTTGAGGAGCTGCTGTGAGTGCACTGTACCATGCACTTTATACCTGCCAAATCCTACAAAACCAATTTCACAGATGAGAAAAATACAGATTCCGGTAAGTTAAGCCACAAGCCTGGCATTACATAAGTGTACGTGACAGAACAAATCTTACTTTTTCCGTGATTCCAAGTTGCGTCCTGGACCATCTTTAAGCTTACGGGATATCAAATAACAGAACTAGATCATCAGTATTGAAGCTGTGGAATGTGACCCATTTGTCACTGCAAATGTGTTCACTGGACAGAAATCCTGCAGGTCTGGCACGAGACTCTCACACAGGCACTGCAGAGGGGGCCGAACAGAGCAGCCGCCCAAGACCCAACGGAGCTCCTGCAAAGGTCACCAAAACACTGCCACAGCTCTCTGTCCCAGCTGTGGGTGAGCAGCAAACATCCACAGCTGGCTGGACATCCTGGGGATGAGGAGGAGTGGGGCTGGGGAGGGGGGGCTGGGGGTTACAGGAAGGGAGTGGCTGATTGTAAGCAAAGACCAGTTCTCAAGATGAGGTCACTGGTTAGTTTCAGAAAGTTGCTGCTGATACCAAAGAAAGTAGCAACTTTTTTTTTTTAATTTTTTAAATGTTTGTTTTTGAGAGAGAGAGAGTGTGAGCACGAGTGGGGGAGGGGCAGAGAGAGAGAGAGAGAGAGCGAGAGAGAAAGGGAGACCCAGAATCTGAAGCAGGCTCCGGGCTCTGAGCTGCCAGCACAGAGCGTGACCCCGTGAACTGAACCCGCAAGGTCATGACCTGCGGCAAAGTCTGACGCTTAACCGACTGAGCCACCCAACTGCCCTGAGAAAGTAGCAAATTCTTCATCTCAGAAGTTGTAAACTACAGGAATGTTAGGGAAGATGGTATGGATAATGATGATAATGAAGTGGAAGATACAACAGCTCACATGATTTGAGTATTTTCCATATGCCAGGCATTGTGCAGAGCATTATCTCATTTAATCCAATGAACTAGTTTGTATGCCCATTTATTGATGAGAAAATCAAGGCCCAGAGATATGGGGATTCACTCACAGTGGCACCACTAGTTAGGGACAGAGTTAGGACTAGAGTTCGGCACCTCTGGCTATTTTTTTTCTCTGTACCTTACAGCCAATTTCTCTTCCCATCACGATGTGTGAAAAGAATATGGTCTTTGGAAGAACTAAGCAGACCCAGATCTAAAGCCTGCATTTCCTTGTGTAACCCTCTCTTTCTGAGTCTCAGTTTCCCCATTTGTAAAATGGAGATAATATCTTACTCTCTCTTTTGTTATCAGCATTAAATGAAATAATGTATATCATGTACTTACTAGAGCATCTGGTACACAGTAAGGACTCAACACGTATGGGTTTTGTTTCGCTTTGTTTTGTTTTGTTTTTTCCCTCTTCCTCTTGCCTTGGGTGCGGAAATAATGTCTACTAGGTCTTTTCAGTTATCTGCCCTCTTAGGTGGTAATCATCATATATCATATTGATATTCCAGATGGATCAACTATTTACTTGCCTACTTATAAGACACACTAAATGAAGCATTTGGAGGGAACAAGAAAATAGGAATATTATGCCAAGTTTTCGTAAATTTAAGAAACACCAAAATGGCTCCTTTACCTGGGTTGCTAATATAATTAAGTGGTACTTAGCTGGTGTTCAGCTGCACAATAGAATCACCTGGAGCTTTAAAAATGCCCAGTGTTTAGGCTGAGACCTCATACCAATTTAATCAGGATCCCTGCTGGGAGCATCAGGTTTCAATAGTTTAAAAAATTTCTCAGGTCCTCCCAATGAGCTGTCAAAAGCAAGGCTCGCTGAGCTACGCTAGAGCAGTGGTTCTGGAAGAATGGCCCCAGATTGAGCAGTGTCAACACCAGCTAAGAACTTGCTAGAAATGCACATTCTCAGGCCTCACCCCAGAGTTGCTGAAAGAGAAACTTTGGGAGTGGTGTCCTCCAGGGTATTCTCATGCATACTCAAGTTTGAGAACCATTGGCCTAGATACCTAGTTCTCTCCCTTGTCCTCTGCTTCAACTAATGGATTTTCATGTCCCACTCATTGTACCTTTTAGATATTTCCCTTTTATGTCCATGCATCTCCAGCCTGAACATCATGGTCCATTCTTTTTTTTTTATTAAAAAAATTTTTTTAACATTTATTCATTCTTGAGAGAGAGACAGAGCATGAGTGGGGGAGGAGCAGAGAGTGAGAGGGAGACACAGAATCTGAAGCAGGCTCCAGGCTCTGAGCTGTCAGCACAGAGCCCGACGCAGGGCTGGAACCATGTACTGTGAGATCATGACCTGAGCCGTAGTCAGACGCTTAACCGACTGAGCCACCCAGGTGCTCCACCACGGTCCATTCTTGCCGGGAAAACGGATTACCCTATGATTAATTCGACTTTCCTTCAATCTCCTCTTCCCTCAGCAGCCAGTACCAGCCATAATAAATTCTAACTACACTCCTCTGGTGCCTCCGGAGTAGAATCTAAACTCTCCAACATGGCACACAAGGTCCTCTATGGCTGGCCTGTACCAACCTCTCTACGTCCATCTCCTAGCCTCAAGTTAGCGAGGGTCCATGCAGTCAATCTCCTTTGCCATGAACACAATAGGATTTATGGTTTAAAAAAAAACCTATTTTGAGAACAAAGATCTGGGCGAGACGATTGCTTTTTGAGGGTACTTACTGATCGTTGCTTGGCTAAATTGTATCCAATGATTTTCATTCAAATCAAAGGACCTCTTCTTGAAGAAACCTCTGGGTTCCCAGTCTGGGATAAGGATTCCTCCGTCTTCTCACAGTGCTCTCTGCACACCTACACCGCAGCACGACTACGTGGGATTGAAATGATCTCTTTCTGGGTCAGTCTTCCCAGTGGACCCTGCGCTCAAGGCATGTGTCACCTTTTATTTATCTCCATATTCTCCATCTCTGGCATAAGGCATGCTATCTGGTAGGTGGCATGTGTGATGCCAAGCTGAGCTGAAAGTCTGCAAAATGCATCTACTCACTTGTAGAGCTTCAAGGAGGTGAATTCTAAGTCAGCACTTCGGGAACCTAGATGTGCCTATGAATTACCTGCAGATGTTAACATGTAGGTTCTCATCCAATTGACTTCAGGTGGGAGCCCACGAAGTCTGCATTTCTTATAGGCCCCCAGGTGATATCGATGCTGCTGGCTCATGGCCCATCAGCTACACCTTGAGTAGTTAGGATTGTGGCCTCCCCTCCAAAACCACGAAACACAGGACACCTGTGACTCAATTTACGCAACAGAAGAAAGAACATTTTTACTTTGTAGAAGTGCTGGTAACGGAGAGGATAAAAGAAGATTTATGCTGTTTACTAGTCTATTTACTGTCTATTCCTATAATATCCCAGCAACCTGGAGTTGTGTATACTCTTTTAAGAGACTGCAAACAGGCGTCTTGTGAGCCGGGCCCCCACACAGATGTTGTTCTCATCACAGGAGGCGAGAACTTCCTTATCGGCGGCATTTGTGGGCAGGAGAGCTTCTAGCTGTCACAGGAATTTTTCTCAGCGCACAGTCCAAATTCAGTTTGGAAAGTAGAAGCTGGAAAGAAGAAGTGAGGGAGGCCAACAGGATATTAGCCAGGATTAGCAAGATAAGTAAGGCTTATTCATTCATCCCTTCCCTGCACAAAGAAAACCAGTTACTGAGCACCTCCTACTCTAAGTTCCAAATGTGCTACAAAATGAGATCCTCTAGGGTTGTCAAGGTGGACAATGGAGGGCTAGAGAAAATGTTTAGTCCAAAGAAAATTCCAGACTTTGGGTCAGAGATGGAAAGATGTTTCAATTATAGAGTCCAGTAAGAGCTGACAAAGGTTCAACTGTGGTTATTCAAATTCTCAGCCCCGCTGCTCACACTCGGATAAAAGACCTAGGAGTCAGATTTAAGATGTCAAATGAAGTTTTCCAGAGATATCACAGGATTCTTAGTCATCTGTAATTCCAACCAGCTGTTCTGCAATGCGTTGTCCATGTCATGTAAGGCTGCTGTGCACAGCTGTGGGTCACTTCTGCACAGAACCCCTAGGAAAGTATGTACTTTCTGCCTGTTCCATGGTTCCTTTTGGGGGGCACGCAATTTTGTTGACGGGTCACTCCATATTCAAATAGACTGGCTATTGTGGAATGGTTCAAGATTTTTTTTTTTAAGTTTGCTGGGGTTTTGTTAAAGATTTTAAGAAAAGGCTTTTCAGCAACCCACCACACCTGCTGTGGCCTCAGCTTCCACCAATTCCAAGATTTCCAGTCCAGTCACACTGACCCCCTTTCAGCCCTGCTCACACACTGCCCATTTCCCCACTCACGTCAATGCTCATACACATACACCCCGGCCTTGCTGGCTATTCTCCCCTTCTCATTGTTCATGCCAAGTCCCTTCCTACCTATCCAACCAGACCATATTTATCTTCCAAGTTGAATATGTTTATTCATTCATCAAATCCTGGCCCCTTAAGGGCCAGGCACCATCCTGGGTATTGGGGGTACAGTGATGGACAAGTTATGGTGCGCACTTGGGTGCCTCTTGGGGACTTGGATAAGTGAATTAGACACTTACAACCACTGTAACCCTCCTGTCAAGGACCTAGAGCAAGAGATCCAGTACTGGGAGAATATGCAGTGTGGTGGGTGTCCCCTTGCCCAGTTTTGGAAAGTTTATGGAAGGCGCTCCCAAGCAGATGACAGCCAGCACAGAAAGATGAATAGGAGGCGCTGAGGGAAAGAGGTTCCTTGTGGTGGGAAGAGATTGGGCTGGGAAGGTGAGTAAAGGTCAGATTTTGCCAGGTCTTTTAAGGCATGGATGGACTTTGTACTGTTATCTTCAAGGAAGTGGAAGGAGAGGATTCATGATCTGTAAGTACAGATGTGGTGTGAATCTCCTTTATTCCTTCAAGTGTTCTCCCATGATTGGAATCCCAAGTGATTTTTTTTCCCCTTCTTTGATTTCCAAAGCAATTACTGGCTTGACTTAGCAGCCTTACTCTGAATTTATGCACAGTATTTTTCATCATCCTGTGGTCCTTCTCTGCTGTCGGTTCTCTACTTCTTTGTCCCCATAGCACACACTCAAGTATTATATTTGGGGCTGGACTGTCCAAAATACATAATACACTTATTTAAAAGCTCCTTATATTTACAGCGTAATTGTTCCTCCAGTGAAACAGTGTCACTTTATGTCACCCCTCTTACATCTTACCTGTGTCAAATTGTGCTGTTCAGCCTCAGGGACCACTCAGACACAAAATTCACGTGAAAAGTGAATGCAAAGTCAGTGGTAACATAAACTAATTTTATACATTGGGATGCAGACAAGTTTCCCTGGCCCTGGTGCTTTGTGTTCCAATTGTTGTAGGTTACCCAGTTCTAGCGACCTTGACTTAATGCAAACTCATCAAGGGAAAGGACAGTTATACATACTTTTAAATTCCTCACAATTCTTTTTCCTTTTTTCCTTTTTTTAAAGTTTATTTGAGAGAGAGAGAGAGAGAGAGAGAGAGAGCACAAGCAGGGGAGGGGCAGGGAGAGGGGGAGAGAGGATCTCAAGGAGGCTCCATGCTGTTAGTGCAGAGCCCAACACAGGGTTCAAATCCACGAACCGTGAGATCATGACCTGGGCCGCAATCAACAGTCGGCCGTTTAACTGACTGAGACACCCAGGCACTCCAAAATTCCTCAGAATTCTTAGCACGATGCTGGATGTAGCATAAGGATTTATTTGAGTTTTGCATTTATTTTTGCGACTGGGTTTATTCTTTTTAAATTATGGAAATGTGTCACGCTTTCAAAAATCTGTAAAAATAATACAAAGAACACCAGTTTTTCAATACCTAGTGTAAGAAATAACACATTATAACGGCAATTGGACCTCTGCTTTACCCCTCCTCACTGAAAGATCACTACTGTCTTAAATTTGGTGTTCCATAGGTGGTGTCATATATGCTCTTACTCCAGTTGTGGGCATTCATAAACAGTAGGCCTTGTTGCCTCTCGGGTTTTAAGAGGTCGTATAAATGATGTCATAATGTGTCCCTCGGCAACTTATTTTGTTTCAGTATTACCTTTGTTATTTGTCCACTGTTTATCAATGCAGCTGTAATGTAGCAATACGCCACATGTAGGACGATTCAGTTGGCCTCACCTCTTCACTGAAACACACAATGCTCTGGTGAACCAGTGCTTTCTTTTGGTGTGGGGTGTACACGTGTGACAGGTTCTACAGGCATAGAGACCTAGAAATGGGACAGCTGGGCAGGAGGATATGTGCATCAGCAACCTAACTAGATATTGCCAACCTGCTGCTCAAAGGTGGGACCATCTACTCTTCCATCAGCAGAGTGGGAGTTCTTCTGGCTTCACATTCTTGAGAACCCACGTTACTTTCAGCTTGAGGGATCTGATGTATTCCTCCCGCATGCCTTTATAGACACATGCACAGATCAGGATTCTTAGGGAAAAGCAGAACTTTAGTTTACCGAAGAGTCGAGTTTGCTTTAGAACTTCCCAGAGACCAATGTGTGGCTACTTTAAAATTTTCAGCAGCCTAGAATTGGTTGGATTGTTTGAAAATTATTCGACAACAAGAGTACTGTTAAGGAAAATTATGTGGGAAAAGTACAAAATTGCCAATGGGATCACCCTATTAACATAGTTACTTTTAAAATATACAAAATATACTCACTTGGCAATTACTAGTTGCCTTGATCAAACTGAAAGATTTTAAAAAATGAATTCACTACTGGCTTATTTTACATTATATATACATTTTCCAAACATGTCTAATCCTGTACTGCTCTTCCAATGGGTCTGAGTTAGCCTACAGGTAAATAAAAATGAACAGAACAAGCTTCCGGATCAGACTTGCTTTTATTTTAGAACTTGTCTCTTGCTCCATTGTAATTCCCAAGAACAGCTCTGATCATATAGAATATTCATGTGTTTCCCAATTGTTTTTCCCAGCAAAAATCAAGTACATACAAAGCAAAGCATGCTAAAATGTAAAACAAATGATCACAGCACAAAACAACCACTCACAAAATTAGCCTCATCTCACTTTTTTTCTTTCTCACAAGTTCCATTCTTTTCTTTTTCTTTCTCACGAATTCCATTCTTTTCTAAATGTTCTGGTAAAGAGCAGGCTTTGACTATGGTGGTAGCAGCCTGCCAGGTAGCTTTTACAGGGCGCTCAGGTCATGAGGGTGGCACGAAATCGGAAGGATGGACGTGGGTTTCTAGTTCTATGAAGAGAGAGAAGACACTCCTAGTAAATTCTAAGTCCGCTTTTTACTCAGCAGTCCAACTTGAGATGCAGACGTGATGAAAATAAAAGTCTTTAGGCAGATAGAGCGTCAGAAGTGCTGCCCGAACCGTACGAGAGCTGTCAAAGAAAAACTTCAGTTAACTCTTCCTGGTCGGTTGTCCCCATTCGTGGAGGAAATGAAGTCATTCCTAGTTTCTCAGTACTGCTCGTTGATGTCTTCACTCCGAAAAGTCTCCCTCTCAGATTCGAAACAGAACAAGTTTAGCACGTCATTAGCTGATTGGTTTCATGAGAAATTCCTGCCGCTCACCATTCTCCTTCCAGCAGATGATTTACAGTTTCTAGTTAGCACCACGTGGAATCACACATTGCCAATGGAGCTGTCTTCCTTTCCTGCTCTGATCATCTTGGGGCCTCACCATCTGCAAAACATAAAAATATGAATTCGCTCTTAATGTCAGTGGATTTGTTTAAAATGTTCCTCTCGACTCTTCTTTTGCCACATATGAAATGAGCACACGTTGTTTTGCCATTTTCGGTAGTCAAAATAAAAGGGCAATGTGATAATGGATACAAATGAGCAACATATAAGTAGAACTATAGATAGGCTTCCTCCTAGGAAAATGCTGGTGCGTTCATCATCTGAAATGCCACACTCAGCACATTCAGTGGCTGGTATCATGGATTCAGGGCTAGAAGGAATGTGCAGAGCTAGGACTGTGCCCAGAATCCTTCTGATCTTTTTTAGCATTGACTTGGAGGACAACATTCCTTCCCCTCCCATCCCTCTTTCCCCCTCCTTCCCGACCACCCCCATGTGAGCTTTTGCTTCCAGCATCTTAGGAGGGCTGCTGTCCAGCCACTGGAATGGCTTTAATCACATGCAGCATGAGTACCTTGGAGCTTAAAGCCCTTCCCAAGACAACCCTTGGCCAGTCAATGATCCAGGAGGGAGTAAGAAAGCCCAACTTCTTTGTTTCAGGTCAGGATGCTCTGCAGCATTAACTCAACGTGCCGGAGCGCCTGCAAAGACCAAGTGCTCTACGGTACTTGGCCCGAGATGACACCCTTGTTTGTCTCCCACTCTTTCCCAGTTTGCTTCCTCCATTCCCTTTCCGCTTCTCCTGTCAGTGAGTGCTATCTCAATAAATCACATGCATGCCAATCCTCACCCGGGGGTCAGCTCCGGGGAACCTGGCCCAAGGCAGGATATGAGAGATGATCCCACCTACTTGTCTTCACACACTTGCTTACACACCCACCTCAAAGGAAAACAATCATGTACTCTTGCCTTGCATATTTTAAAGTTAACATCTAATTATTTTTTCATTAGGATTTGAGGTATTAGAAAAGGATGTATAATTTGTGACATATCATAAAAACTGATATTTAAAAATAAAACTGCCACATTTTTCTTTTAACTTACCATATAGACTCTAAATATCACAGTCATTTGATACACCATTATCTATTTAAAATGCATGTAAACATGTTCACAGTTAAAAGTCAGATATTATGTAGTGTTTAATTTTCTCCTTAAACATGTATTTCCATTGCACTTCCCCCATAGAATTTCATTTAACTGTAACATATTTATATGCTTTAAAACCTTTTATTGTCTGCCTAACAATAATCCTCTGCAGCAAAAAATATATTTAAATGCACATTTTTCATTTTATATGGCTATAAGCTTCTATGTGTTAACATTTTTTTTTTCTGATGGATTACCATCACAACTTATCAAAACAGCATATATATTCAAATTTTGGTAATTTTATCATAAAAAAAGTAAAAATTTTATTGGACATGCATTTCTTATTGAGAGGCATAGTTTTTCCCTATCATTTTTACTTACTGCTACCACAATTTATTGTCAGAGTGAGGCAACGTCTAATATTAATTCTATTAATATTTACTATTGTAGATTTAAGCACTGATAAATAGTTTACACAGATGGGTTTTGAATTTTATTAGAGCAATAGCAAATAGTTCTTTGAATTGTTTCTGAGTTATGTGTCCAAAATGACCCCATCATCTTTCAAGAGGTTTTACAAAGGAATGTTACCCAGTCACTGAATGACGTTTTCTCACTTCCGGAAAATGTACCCCAAAACGCTTCACTAAACTTATCAAATGGCTATTAATAATACCAGTTACTCTTTCATTTATGGGTATGGTGTTTAACTTGAGAAACTAAAATATGGCTGGAAAATTCGAATATTGTTAAATTAAGCACACTTGCCATGTATCCTATTACTATATTTTTTGATAAAATAATAATATTTATTACAATCTGTTTTATATATTTTTTCTTCAGAATTTTGAAGCTCCAACTTAGCTCCTTCACTTTATGGGACATATCCCCAGATAGCCTAATTGGCAGAAGTGGTCCTTACAGTAAAACCAATCAACACCTCATTGTGTGATGATGTCTCATTTATGATTCCATTCATAGGTAAATGATTAAGGCTACGATTTTTTTGGCCCAATGAAACAATGCTTGGTCTCCATCAATATTTCATGTATAGACTCTTTGCTTTGTTCTCACAGATTTCTCACTTAGAAGCGATGCATCTTTTGGGGCCTCTGGGTGGCTCAGCGAGTTAAGCTTCCGACTTGAGCTCAGGTCATGATATCGCAGTTTGTGAGTTTGAGCCCTTGAGCTCAGGTCATGATATCGCAGTTTGTGAGTTTGAGCCCCGGGTTGGGCTCTGTGCCGACAGCTTGGAGCCTGGAGCCTGCTTCTGATTCTGTCTCCCTCTCTCTCTGCCCCTCCCTTGCTCACGCTCTACGCGTCTCTCTCAAAAATAAATAAACATTAAAAAAATAATTAATTAATTAATTAATTAATCAAAGAAGAGATGCATCTTCTGCCAAGATTTGGGAAATGGAAGAGGCCAGATTACTAAATGAAACTTATCATCACTCCTACCATCCTCCATTTAGAGTATACCTGAATTCAGAACATCCGAACATGACTTCAAATACCTCTTTTCTAGCAACATGCATTTTCCTTAACAGAAACACATACAAGATGGGAAAGACATGAAGCCCTATGTGGCTTCAAGGAAGCCTATAGATCCAGTATTTTGACTCCTTGTTTGACACCCACCCCCTATCCCATGCCTCCCTAGCAGGGTTTACATCTGGGCAAAGCACATAATCAGATTCAGAATGGCTGAGAAAGGGGCCCCTGGCTGGCTCAGTCAGAAGAACATGTGACTCTTCATCTTGGGGTTGTGAGTTTGAGTCCGACATTGGGTGTAGAGATTACTTAAAAATAAAATCTTTAAAAAGAATGGTTGAGAAATATTCCATTTCTTGTGTGAGGTGTGTGTGTGTGTGGGGGGGTGGTATTTGTAAAGGGGGGGCAGGAAAGGAGACCCTCCATGATTCCTCAGATAGAGACATTCTCAGTAGAGAGTCCTTTAAGAGTAGTTCTCAGAAACCCATGCACTGGGAAGTCTTTGTGTGACCCCAGGAGCCCCCAGTATGAAAAACACTGGCCTTGACCAAGCTCCTCATACACAATAGGAAAGTTGAAGACCAAGGCAATCTGGTGACCATTTGAGATCGTAAAGCTAGCTGGTGACAGAACCAAAATTAGCATCTGGGTCGCCTCATTCCCAGTCTGACATTCTTACCACCATGACCATCAACTCTAATGCGATTTGTCATCATCACTGTCATTATCATCATCATCAATATCTTAAATAATAGCTAATATGTGTTAAGCTTTCATTCCATACAAAGTGCTGTTCGAAGCACTTTACATTCATATAGCGATCACATTAGCCTATGATGTATGCTCTATTATTATGTCCATTTTACAGAAAGGGAAATGGAAGCTCAGAGAGACAGAATAATGTGCCTAAGATTACATGACTAGTAATTGCAGAAATAGGAGTCAAACCCATGTCCCAATTCAATGATCCCTGGATTCACTCTTTCAACTACTATTTCCCAAAGTGGTTTCTATAAAATATTAGCCCAAAAAGATGCTGTTACAAGATTTTGTGGTCATAGTGGTTTGACTGTAGCCCCTCTCTCAGAATCACAATGAAGATGAACCCATTAAAGGCACTGAGAAGTCCTGCAAAAATGATACCTACTTATCAACGTTTTATAGGAAAATTATTTTTTTCTAATTACCTATTAATGTCTAGTCAGAAGACTCCCATTAAAGAAGACTAATTTAGGCTCAATATCTGTAACAGTATTGATTTATCTCCTCAAATATATTTTTTTCTGAATAAATCTGAATAAATCTAACTTTCATCTCTTTCTACTTCTAGAATGCCAGTGAAACAAATATTAGGCCTTTTGATATTGTTCTATAAGTCTCCAAGGCTCTGTTAATTTTAAAAACTCTCTTTCAGATTACATAATTAGTCTATCTTCAAGTTTACTGATTCCTTTCTTTGTCATCTTCCTTCTGCTTTGGAGCCCATTCAGTGAGCTTGTTTTTAAATTTCAGACACTGTATATTTTTTTTACTTCTAAAATGTCCTTTTGGTTCCTTTTTTAAATTATTTCTATGTTTCTGCTGAGAATGTTATTTCTGTTCATTTCAAGTTGCTTGCCTTTACTTCATGGAGCATAGTTATCATAGCTGCTAATTTAATGGCTTTGTCTATTGGTTGTCTTTTCCTCTCAGAATCGTTCACATCTCCTGGTCACTGTATGTTGCCTAATTTTGGATTTTGTCCAGAACACTTTAAATATTATGTTGTATAGACTTGAAGTATTGTTATAATTCTCTGTAGAATTGTTTTTTTGTCAGTGGGCAATCAACCTGGTAGGTTCACAGTGGAAGTGCTATCTCACCTTCTGTGGGCAGTGGTTCCAACCTCAGTTTAGTGCCCAAAGCCTTCACCATCCTATTCTGGGTCTTTCCATTCGCACACAGCTTAGGTGAGAGCCCAGGGCTTATGCAGCTCCCATAATTAGAATTAGAGGATCCCCTTCTCCAGTTGTCTTGCCTCTGGGGCTACCCCCACATGCTGGCCAACAGGGCCTATCTTCCTAGTTCCTCTGCCCAGAAAAACAGGGTTTCTCTTTAATTTTAGCTAGCTAGCCTTTCACTCAGCTCCGAATTGTGCCCACTTCAGAGCAAAACCATGAGAAGAAAGGGGGGAAATGGGGATTTCTTCCACCAAGTCTGACAAACGAGGGCCCTTTTTCCTAGTTCTTCTGCCCAGAAATATGGGGGTTCTACTGAGTTTTAGCCTCCTGCCCCACTGCCATCACACAGTTCCAGGACTGGGTCTGCCCTGAGCACAAAACCACAAAAGAAAACAGAAAAGAAAATGGTAAACTCACGCCCCTTCACAATATATCTGCTTTTTGTTACCTTTCAGAGATCTCGGGTGGTTAGTTTTTGTATTTTTTCCATAGTTTTCAGTTGTAGTCAGTGGGAGAGAGGGGCAGTATGGGCTTAGTCCATCTTGACTGGAACTAGATATTTCATTGTATTTATATTTGATTTTTCTTTTCTTACCTTTCTCTCCCCTTTCTATATTTTTCTGTATTTCTTCTACTCTCATCGCTCTTATTTTCCATCACTTTGCTGATTTTGTTCAATATCTATACATTAGCTATGCTTACAGTTATACCCGTATCTAATACATATAGTGTAGATGTATATATGAAGTATCCATTTGTACCACATACATATATAGCATTGTACATTACTGCATACCCATATGGTATTTCATTGCATAATCATACCAAAATTTATTTATCATATCTGCTGTTGGGCTACTACAAAGAATGCTGTTATGAACATTCTAGTACATGACTTCTGGTGAATATATATTTTTCTGTTGTGCATATACATGAGAGCAAAACTGCTGGTCATAGGATATGTAAAGTTTCAGTTTTCACAGATACCAAAGAAGATTTATTTTAAAGTAATTTCCTATACAGTTTTGGTACACGGCAAAATAGCAGCTGAAAAGCTGCCCTAGAGCCTACTATAGCTTCCTGTTCGTCATCTCCCATGTTTTCTTTAGCTGTAGGTCCAGAACCATCTCCTCACATAGCCTAAGAATCTGCCCTCAGCCTCCAAAGAGATCTCAGAACCACAACAGCCTTGTGCATTCTAGGCACCACGGGGGCTGGGGCTGAGCTAGAAGCCCACATCTCAGAGCAGGCAAGCCCAGGGTGCTATGGGAGATGGCAGACCCTCAAACACTAGAGGCTCATTGTATAGGTCCTCCCCACCCCTACTTTGCACAAGGATGTGGGGATCTGCTTGCCTACCAAGGACCTGTGTGGTCTTTGTTCTCACCCCTCCTGTCTCCATTCCCTGACCCGACACCAAGTATTTACATCGACTTCTAGTTCTGGTTTTGTCAACACCATTGACTCCTTTTTTTTTCTTTTTGCCTTTCTGGAGTTTTATCTGGTTTGCCTCCTCATTTGGGGAACCCCCTGCAGCCCCAGATGATAGGGTCCTCTATCTTGTCATCTCCATCTGTCCCAGTGAGTTCTCCTTGCTCGTCCTTGCTCATTGTCCACTAGGGGAAAATCCAAACAAAGGTTCTTCAGGGTCTTCGATTCTATTGTACCCAAGGTTACCTTTTTTATCCTGTCGTTTACCATCTGCTAGAGCTGGCATTTCTTCTGCATGTGCCTCTTCCTTATCATTCATCATCAGTTCTCCAGTTGAAAAAAGCATGTATAACTTCTGGATCAAATCAGTAGTGGTCCCAGAACCATTACTAGGATTGTTCCCTAATACAAAGGAATGCTGCTCCTGGGAACCAAATTCATCAACCAGCTCACTGTTTCCTGTCTCTATTTCATACACCCCAGGAATAAGGCTGAGGTGACAGAGAAAAGAGATGAAAAACACATTAGCCAAGCCCCTTGCAGAATTAAATGTAAATACAGGCAGACATATAACAGCAATCAATTTTATGCATGTGATTAGAACAGTCCAAATGCAGTTTATGGATGAAATCTGACTCAGGGACAATTTTTTAATATTCCAAAGAGAAATCAGAATGTTGTGTCAGGGGTTTAGGACTCCAAAGCAATATTATTTTCATGACTGAATTTTTATTGAGTACTTAGGGTTGTACTTTGTAAAATCAAACTTAAAAGAATCCTTCCTACCAGTTTTCATATGGGTTCTGTTTTTTGAATGGCAAATGTTTTTGTTGCTTTGAAATTTTTTCTTTTGTGTTTTTCTTCTGCTCTAAAATTGCTACAGCTAACCTTTGATATTATAAGTTGTCTGTTTTGACAGTACTCAATATTAGTGTGGTGTTATATAAGGTATTGATAAGAGCCTCTGGTTTTTTTCATAAAAGCAACAGAAATGCGAACATGGTTCTTTCTAATATGGTTCACATTCTATGTGCTATGAACCCTAGATCTGTGCAGCCATCACAAACCAGGAGTATCTCAAATGCGTGCGCGCACACACACACACACCCTGCTACATCTGACAGCCAAACTTGCATCCTGAAAACTCAAACACCATTCCTGTCAAGTTATTTTCATTAGGACTGTTTCCAGCTGTAGTATTACCCAAACTGTGATTTTGTCAACTCACAATACAGTGTTTCCTGAGCCAACGGTCTCTGGGTTGGGAGAGGTGATGTTAACACACTTGGCTATCAGATCTGCAGGGGGATATTTGTTGATGGCACCTGGAGAAAGAGTGGCTGGTTAATCTAAATTTTACCCTTCTGTATTCTATTGCCCAAAGTCAGTTCATCTTTTCTTGTGATGTTTTCAAGATCAAATTAATTTTATAAGGGACTCAGCAAAGCAGACACCCTCTGACATTGCAATGTCTCATTGGTAAAGTCAATGAGATACAGCAGTGATTCAGTAAAAAATTCTTAAGCTCTGTATGCCACAGGCTTGTGATGTGATTCAAGGATATTTCTCAACCCCTTCTAACATCTGTTTCTTTCCCTTTAACAGGAAGATCTCTCCAGAAGACACCTTGAGCTATTGAAATGGTCTGCCCTATTTACCTTGGGGTTGGAAGAAGGCATCATTTTTTTTTTAATGCTACTATATATAAATCCTGAATTCCAAGATTCCTAAGGGTTACATGAGCCCTGCGGCTTTGCGAGTGGCGGAAAATCTGCATCTCTGTCATTTCCTGGTAAATTTGCAGGAGCTGCAGATAACTACGCAAGGTGGCCTCTGCCTCACCCCTAATCCCAACCCAGGCCAGGATTGGCTTGATGCTACAAGCTCTTGGGTATACTGCTATGCCCATGTCTAAAATTGCAACACATGGACAGAGGCTGGGGCAGTCACTGTCACTATAAAAAGACACCCTTAAGCCCCTGCCTGGCTATGCCTGAGCCAACTGTCTGGGACAGAGGCTCTAGAAGAGATTCCTTCCCATGGCTGAAAAGAATTAAAGTCATAGCCAAAGGTAATTTATAGTGAAAGATAGAACAGAAGTCCTTGGAGTAGATGGAGGGTGGTGGTAGTGAGATATTACTGATTACAGCAGTGTCCTTCCTTAAGGGTATAGGAGCTGAAATGTAGTTTAATGAACAGGAACACGGATGGCTCTGGGGTCAGAATGCCTGGGGCTGAGTCTAGAATTCACCAACTATTAAACTGTGAACTTTTGAGCAATTTATTTAATGTCTCTGAACCTTACTTAGTATGCTCACATGTAAAATGGGGATACTAATACTTTCCTTTGAGGGCTGAACTGAGAATTAAATGATATAATCCATTTAAAGAATTTGGCACATAGTACCAAGTACATATTAAACAGATTAGGGTTAAGAGACACTTTTTACCTATACGGGGATTTTTCTGGCTAAGACTTTGCCAGTGCAGCAGTAGAGTTCAAGGTCAGTAAGACCTGATATTTTTCTCTGGTTTTCTCACCCCTACTCCCACCTTAGACTCTACCACTCTCCACTGAAGTAAGGAGTATATTACTATGTCAACTGGTGGATTGTACACAGAGACATCAAATCCATTGCAAAAGCAATAGAAGAGAAAAGGTTTAATGACTTACGTCTGATTAAATGAACAAATGGCTTGACAAACTTGGTGATATAGTTCAAATCTGGCTTGTGGGTTCGGCCAAGCTGGACTAAGTGATGATCCAGTGGGTGGCTGGCTAATTCTTCTAATTCCTTGTCGTTGTATACAGAGCCAAAGGAAAACACAAATATGGAGTAGCCCTGACACTTGGCTCTCAGAGATACATTTCTTAAGACTTCCTTGTCTAAGGGGTTGGTTTCTCCAGCAGATATAACAAAGATAACTTTGTTTTTCCTCAGGTTGGGGGTTCCTACAAAGACATTGTCAATTGTCCACTGCAGGGCATGGCCGATAAAAACATCTCCATTGAGCTGTTGAAAAGAGTCTTGGAGATGATGTTTCATTTGGTATATACTGTTATAAGTAACCAAATCAAATTCCAGGTAGACAGGGCATTCTTCACTGTTGGGCATATAGCCTGGAGGAGAGTAGCTCAGGACTGCCACTCTGTCTCCTAACATGGAGGTCAGTGGGTCTGGGGCAATGTGAAAGTAATCAAGCACTGAGATTAGAAAAGTTTTCACTTCCTGAAACTCCTCATTTCCTATTCTTTGGGAAGAATCTATGAGGAAAGCCACATCCATGTAATATTCTTGAAGAGAGGTATCTCCAGGTTCATAAGTAAGACCTGGTTCTTCTTTTCTGCCATGGTTTTCATGTCCTGCAATAGAATAGCTCAAGTCATTCTTTTTAGTAGAAGGCTAAACTTGGAGCTCCTAGCCAAGGATGGCCAATACACATCATGGGATTTTTGCCATGCTTCATTCCCACACCCATGGCAGACATCATTAATCAATTACAGTACTTGTTCTCAGATGCATTTTCCACACATTGCATGGGAAACCACTGGGCATTCAACAGGGGCCGTCATGTGAAAAGAAACGTTTGCTAGCCCATCTCAGATCTCTGTCAAAAAGATCTTTGACTGATCCTCTAGCTATTTTCATATCCAAGATGAGAAACATATAACTATTTTTAGTGCACTCTACATGATCACAAAATTTGCATGAGATCTAATTATTACGCAGTGACCCTTAAACTATATATGTCAAAATCACATTTACTGATGTCACAAACACTTGGACCATTAGATACATGTTCAAAATATGTGCCATAGTGTGATGTCATGAGAGCAAGTATAAATGCTGATTTTAGAATCCAAACTCTTTGTAAGACATTAAATACTCTAAGATGTTGGTTAAGTGCCAGTCTACAGTTTATTGGCCCATGACAAAATAAGGAGCTCACGCCATGTTGTAAGTCATCTAATTACTAAGTATACTGTTTAGTTCAGCCGACTCCTTCTTTTTTTTTTTTTTTTTTTTTTTTGTAGCAAGACTTTCTCAATGGAGAAACAGTGCCTTGATTTATATTCTGATGCTAATGTCTTATCTTGCTGCAGATCAGCACTTCAAGAAGCACTGATCTAAGCCTAAGGGATCATAAAACCACGTCTACAACCATGGGGATAGTGGCTGGTTGGTGAAGCCACAACAGGAAATCCCAGCTTAGAAAGACAGGAAGTAGGTAGCCAATATTCTTTTTACCATGAAAGAAGTGTGTCTATGAACCTAATCAAGCAAGAAGTAGATTTCTAACAGGCAAAAATTTATTGATCCCCATTTGTGCTCAATTGCATTATTAAAGCTTTCTATTTATTACTTTATTTACTCCTCACAACAATCCTCGCAAATGAATCAATTAACCTGTATTAATGTCATAAAAACTTGATAATAGAAATAGAATGCAAAAACCACCATGATAGATAATGTTATTAACAGGGCAAAGGCTCCATTAGATGTTTATATGTTCAAATAACTGAATTGCTGGGGTAAGCTACACATTACCTTTTTATCTATTGTTGGATTTTTTTGACAAATAAAAATTATACATAAATGGTAAGGTTTACAATGTGGTATTTTAATAACACTATACCTTGTGTAATGATTACAACAATCAAGTTAATATTATTGGATTTGATTTACTTAAAATTTTGTTTTGAATTTTACATCTATGTTTATGAGGAATATTGGCATGTACTTTCATTTTCACATAATGCCTTTGTCTGGTTTTGCTATCATGGTAATCTGGCCTCAAAGAATGAGCTGGAAAAGAATTTCTCCCTCTTTAATTTTCTGTAAGAGTTTGTGTAGAATTAGTATTATTTCTTTCGTAAACGTTTTGTTGAATTTACCAGTGAAGTTATTTTGGCTTCTATATGGGAAATTTTGAACTACAAATCAATTTCTTTAATAGGTTTAGGGCTACTTAGATTACTTCTTGAATGAGCTCTGGTAATTTGTGAAAATCGCAAGAAATCAATCTGTCTATTTCACCTAAGCTACTTTAGAGGCAAAATATTATTTATCATATTCTCTGACTATCCTTTTAATATGTGTAGACTATGTTTACTCTCTCATTCCTGATTTAATAGTGTCTTTTCTTTTTTCCTGGTCAGTTTATCATTTTCTTAAAAAAATTTTAATGTTTGTTTATTTTTGAGAGAGAAACAGAGCACGAGTGGGGAAGGGCAAAGAGAGAGGGAGACACAGAATCTGAAGCAGGCTCCAGGCTCTGAGCCGTCAGCAAAGCTGACAGTCACCCAATTTTATTGACGTTCTCAAAGAAAAACCTTTTTGGTTTCACTGATTTTCTCTTTTCTATTTCATTGAGTTCCACTTTAATTTTATTACTTCCTTTTTTCTTCTGCTTACCCTGGGTTCTTTCTTTGCTGATTTCTTGAGGTGAAATTTGAAGTCATTGTTCTGAAAACTTTCTTCTCTACCAATGTAAGTATTTAATGCTATAGATGATCTTATAAGTATTGTGTTAGTGGAATCTCACAAATTCTGGTATATTGTGATTTTATTTTCACTCATTTCAAAATACTTTCTAATTTCCTTTCTGATTTCTTCTTTGATCATGGATTATTTAGAAGTGTTTCACTTAGTTTCCAAACACTTGAGGATTTTTTGAAGATCTTTCTGCCATTGATTTTTAATTTAATTCTGTTTTGGCCAGAGAATATATTTGGCATGACTTCAATCTCTTAAACTTTTGAGAATTGCTTTATGGCCCACAGTACGGACTATCTTGGTGAGTGTTTCATGTGTATTGAAAAGAATGTGAATTTTGTTGTTGTCTGGAGTATTCTATTAATATCCATTAGGTGAGGTTAGTTACTAAGGTTGCTCAAGACTACTGTATCCCTGCTGATATTCCTACCAATTATTGAGAAAGGGTATTGAAACTCTGATGTTCTTTTCACTTTTAAAAAATCTTTTCTCTCCTTTAGTTTTATTTTGGATAATTTCTATTGCCATGTCTTTAAGTTTATTGATATATTTTTTTTTTTTTTACCAAATCTGATTTGCTATTAATCCCATCCAGTGTATTGCTCATCCTAGACATTGCAACTTTTTATCTCTACATATTCTATTTGAATCTTTTTCTTGTATCTTGCACATCTCTACTTAACTTTTTCACATATGGAATATAGTTATAATAACTATTTTGATATCTTTGCTAATTCTAATATCTGTGTCAGTTCCACTTCGTTTTAAGAGTGATTATGTTCTTGATTATGGTCATGCCTTTCATGCTTCTTTTTGTGCCAGATATTGTGAAATGCTCCTTTTTTTGATATGGAATACTTTTGTTTTCCTATAAATATTCATGTTACATGAAAACGGTTTGATCCTTTTGGGTCGTGCTATTATGGTTTAGGTGGCAAATCTAGAGCAGTGCTTAATTTAAAGCTAATTACTCCCCACTACTGAGACAAGACCTCCCTGAGTTTTCTCCCCTAATACTCTATGAATTAGGAGTTTTTCTAGGCTTGCTGGCAGGAAAAAGCATTGTTCCTGGCCCTCTGTGAACAACTGGCACTATTCTGTAATCTTTTCTGATGGTTCTTCCCCCAGGCTTAGGGCATTTCTTCATATGCATGTACCGTCACCATTCTGCTGAATAATTAAGGGGACCCTCTGCAGATCTCTGGAATTCTCGCTCTTTGAAGCTCTCTCCTCTCTGGTATTCTGTCCTGGGAACTCTTACCATCTTGGTCTCCCTGGGTTCTCAGCTCTGCCTCCTCATCTCTAGGAGTGCATTTGGGCTCCACTTGAATTCCTCCTTTCTGCACCATGGCAGTAAGCTGGAGCATAGGGTTTACCTCATTTGCTTCTGCCTCTCAGGGATCAATCTTTTAATTCCTGATGTCTAGTGTCCTGAAAACTATTGGGGTGTGTGTGTGTGTAGAGATATAAATATAAATATAAATATAAATATAAAGTATATATATATACATATATATATATATATAAAATAGATAAGAACTGGCCATTTTGTTTGAGATGTTCCTATGTTCTCTTCCTTTTCACAAAAGGACTAAGAATTCATCATTTATATACCAGATTCTTCCTTTATCAATACACTTGTAGTAACTGAATAGGATTTTGTATTTCACAAGTATGTATAAAACTTGTGGGCCTCCCATTCCCCACCAGGAACCTAGTTTTAAATTCTTCTTAGAATTTTTTATCAAGATAAAGGTCTCTAATGAAACTATTAAAGTGTAGACAAAAGCATTTATTTTATATTCTTCCTCGCTGTGACTGCTATGTAGCACACTTTAGCCCTAAAACATCACCACCAAAAACACTTCTAGAGTTCTTGGCTATAGTGTATTAGCAACTGTGAAGGTCAGTTAAATAGTCATTTTTGTCATGTTGAAGTTTACCGTCCTGGAGTTAACTAACCACCACCTGCTCTGTCATCAGTATCTTTGTTTTCCAACTAAAGCATTCTGGCTTCCTTATAAAGGTCAATCAACACACTTTATCAAAGCACGAGGAAAAGTATTTCACAAATGTTTTGACAGAGGAAGAGGGCTGACTTATGTTAGTGAAATATTTTTTCACACGTGCTCATATCAAAAAGATTACTGTTTTTTCCAATTTTCTCTTTATAACTGAACAAAATCTCAATCCTTTTCCAAAGTACCCAGCAGCATTAATTTCTAATGGGGTGTATTTTCACCTACAAAATCGATAAAAATAGGCTGTCTTTCTAAAAATTTTTTTTATGTTTATTCATTTTTGAAAGACAGAGAGAGACAGAGCACAAGCAGGGGTGGGGTGGAGAGAGAAGGGGACACAGAATCAGAAGCAGGCTCCAGGCTCTGAGCTGTCAGCACAGAGCCTGACGCGGAATTCGAGCTCACGAACCGTGAGATCATGACCTGAGCCGAAGTCTGATGCTCAACTGACTGAGCCACCCAGGCGCCCCTAGGCTCTCTTTCTATTTACAGGAATAGCATGAGACTCAAGAAGCTAAAAGTGGATGCTTACGGTTAAAAAACTCTAAATTTGTCAAACATAAAGAATGATTTTTCTACTTTGAGTTTAAATTTATTTTACTTAGGGAGAGTGAGCCTTCAAAAATATTTTCCCTCAAGAAAACCTGGCAGGAGTGTGGATACAATATACCCAGAGCTCATGGCAATGCTGTGTATTTTCTGGAAATGTCAAGAAGCCAAATTCCCATCTTCAAGTCTATGGAAGAATTTCCTCAGAATGGCAGAAGAGGAAGGGCTGGCTCACTTTATTGTGGAGGAGGCTTGGAAGGAATGAAGGATCCAGTTAGGTTTCCAGGGAAGCGCCCCCAGAGATTAGCCTAACTCTGGCCAACATGTAAGCCATAACACCATATGTGCTCCAGTAACTTTAGGGAGAAGTGGGGGTGGAAAGGGAATCCAGAGAGAAGGGAGAAAATTCAGGACCTGCGCCATTTGGAATGGGATTAAGTATGCTGTGAAGTAGCTATACTGCTTTTCATGGTCTTCGTGAGAAACCTCAGGATATGCATGAGTTATCCAGTGATCTGGCCCTCTGTCCAGGGGACAAAATGAACCATATGTTCTCCACAGGCAAGCCACATGTACAACTGAGACTACCTTATGTGCATATTTCTGTCCACATGAGCTGTGGCTGAGAGGTTCAAGTTAACCTTGTTTTGTCAGACTTCCCAGGAGGTTAGCAATGTGTTCTTTGCTGCTTTCCCACCTTCTGAGTATTTAATTGAGCGTTCAGTTCACTTTAGGTCTTGTGCTCAGCTCTACGCATGCCTTCTCTCATTTAACCTTCCACAAGGCACTATGAGGGTAGAATTATCATTATTCCCTTTCTGCAGATGAGCAAGCGGAGGCTTGGAGCGAGTAAATGACTTGGCCAAGAAATGACAGCCTCTAAGGGGAAGAGGCAGGATTTGAGCCCCACTCATGTAACTCCTTCAGAACTGGTCATCAGACATAAGAACACTGCAGACACATTAAGGGACACATGAACCACCTCGCTAAAGGCCCTGGGACCTGATCTGAAGAATGAGGTTCTTGGTCAACTGCTATTCCTTCTGACTGAAGCCACTAGAGAAAGTTTTCTTCCAAAAGTAGGCAACTAGATGAATTAAATAAAATTTGCAATTTTGTCTTCTCTAGGTATCATACGACAGTGGTTATGAGTAGAACCTTTGCGGTTTGAGTCCTGTCTCTGCCATTTGTTACCTCTGTGACCCTCCGTATCTCAGTTTCATTACTTAAAAACAGTAATAATAAACCATAACCTTATAAGGTTTTTTAGAGAATTAGATAAAGCTTGTACTGTGCCTAACATATACCGAATACTCCACAAATACAATTTTTAGAGGGAAATAAACAAATGGAAAAGTCCCAGGCATCTGAAAATCCTTCCCATGTTACTATATTTCACAAATCAGAATTTCCATAAGAAAACATGCATAGTCAACTAGTGTTAGTGGAACACAGCTTGCACATGCGTACATATGTGTGCTCTCAGAAATGAGAACACAATACATTCTGTTGTGTTTATGAATGCTTAACTATGGAGGAGTTGGCAATAATTTATGTACCTTTCCATTTAAAAATGCCACCCCTTGGGGTGCCTGGGTGGCTCAGTCAGTTAAGCATCCAACTTCGGCTCAGGTCGTGATCTCATGGTTCGTGTGTTCGAGTCCCATGTCGGGTTCTGTGCTGACAGCTCGGAGCCTGGAGCCTGCTTCGGATTCTGTGTCTTCCTCTCTCTCCAACCCTCCCCTGCTCGCACTCTGTCTCTCCCTCTCAAAAATAAATAAGCATTAAAAAAAATGTAAAAAACCAGGTGCCACCCCTGGCCTGTCCTCCCTCCTGTCTGCTGAGGTCACTGGCCAAGCTCTAAGCTGGGGAAGCAAGGGAGGGAGGCTCAAGAGTATGTGTGACTATGTGTCATGATTTTACACCAAAGAAAAAACCAGACACATTAAAAATTCTCTTGTTTTGTTGTATGAGGTCCTCTCTTCCCCATCTGCCTGAATAAGTAGAAGGGATGGTCTTAAAATAGATTTCATCCTTTGCCCCCAAAGACTTAGAATAAATACCTTTCTTGGTGTAGACTCTTCTAGGTGGCACTTAGTCTGAAAGACTCACTCTTGCTGTCGCTTCATGCTCTGAAACAATAGTCTGCAGAAGGTACCAGCATACTGAGAAAAAGTGATGCGTGCCTTAGGAATTATTTAGACCCAAACCACCCAGATCTGGCATTTTAGTCTTCATGGTGTTATTCTGCGCTCTGGCCTCTGAATGAGTTTATAAACAGTTTATGAAATCAATTTATTCTGGCCTGAGTGCCTCTGGATGAGTTTATAAGTAGGAATTTTTTTTAAATAAAATTAAATTTTTAAAATAAAATGGCACTACCAAAATGACTTAGAAATAAGTCTCCCAAATGATGATGTGATTGAACTTCTTCTCAAATTTGGCAACTGGATATATTTCTTCATCTGTAAATGCAGACAATGCCATCGGCAAGCAACAGGGAACACACCGATAAAAGTAAGCGGGCATGGGTTTGAATCCTGGCCCTACCACTTAAAGCTCTGTGGCTTGGCTTGAAGTTCTTAACTTTTGCATGTTAAATATCCTCATCTGTAAAGCACACAATGTAATAATAATAAAAATGATAGGCTTTTTGGTACAGGTTAAATGAAATCATGTATGTAATGTGCTTAGCATTGTGCCTGGCACACAGTTGCGCTAAGTAAGCAGTAGCTTCTGTGGTTATGGTTATTCCTCACGCATTATTCAATCGTCAAGTGAGAGAGTGCCCACAGTGCTTTGAGAATCGTACTGCATGGAATAACCCAAGCATCCCATTTGCACTTTTAATCAAACTGAATACTTTCTGACCACAAGTATCCTTGAAGACCACAAGCTCCTTGAAGACCGGGCCTCTGAGTCTTTAAAACAAAACAAAACAAAAGCTCTCTAACCCCCCCAAAGAGACTAGCTCAGGGCTTAACTCAGAACAGGAGCCAAATACATGTTTGCTCCATGAAAGGCCATCTGAATAATCACATAAGCATAAGTGCTTAGTGCTTTCATATAGTTAAGCCCTCAGCGGGGGCTGTCACTATCACCTCCACCCCCATCACCTCCCCACCAATACCAGTATCACCGTCCTGACCATCACCACCCAAGTCTCATACCCTTACCTCCATCTCTGCCATCAACAATGTCACTGTCGCCAACATCCCCACTACACACCTCTACCCCACCAGCAGCAACAGCTAACACCTTCACCGCCACTGCCTTCACCTCTACCGCCACCATCTCTATGGTGGAGATGCCAACACCATTTCTACCACCACCACCGTCACTATGACCCAATTACTACTCCAAGCAGCCACGTTTTATTCCTTAAGAAAGAGTCCACATAAAAAAATGTCAGTCGTGCTCTAGAGCATTGCTTTATCACTTGCAGTAAATAATTGCTTGAGACATACAGAAGCAACCGTCATGTGCATCTGAATTCAAAGAGTCCACACACCTTGAACCATCAGTTCACATTAGTTTTGCCCACCTGCAAAACCTTCAAGGAAGACAACCAAAACTGGTCGTCTTAATGTCTTAAGCGGATCAGGAAACTCAGTTGATTCCCCCAAAGAACATCAAGATGGGTGAGACTTCCTAAAGAGTTCATGAAGCATTAAAATTCAGGGGCTCCTGGGTGGCTCAGTTGGTTAAGTGTCATATTCTCGATTTCAGCCCAGGTCATGATCTCACGGTTCATGGGATTGAGCCTTTATCGGGCTCCACGCTGACAGTGCAGAGCCTGCTTGGGATGCTCTCTCTCCCTCTCTCTCTCTCTGCCCCTCTCCTCATTCGCACATGCTCTCTCCCACTCTCTCTCAAACAAACATTTAAAAAAATAAAATAAAATTCAGGTATGACCACAATGTTATTACTGACCTCCTTTTTAGAATGTACACTGATATGAAAGTAGGACACTCCACTGGTGTTCCATAGGGGACTCAGAAGCCAATTCTGCTGCATTTAATTCCAGCACAGATTTAAATTTAGCAGAAGTCAAGATAACATATTCAAGTTCAGTACATGACAGCAAAAATTAGAAGGTAAGTGTTCAACAAGAGATAAATAAATTCACTCATTGAAAGCAACATTATGAGGATACAGAAAAATCAGTGTGAAGCCTACAGCAATATGTAAAAAATATGACATATTACATGGAAAACAGAATATCCAATTGAATGAAACTATGTAAACCTATATGCTATGGAAAAACCAAAGAATATATTCTACACTACAAATAGCTGCTTACTAAATTATTTGAGGTTCTCAACATTCAAATTTTGTACTTTTATAATTTTTTAAAAATCAGCAGAATTTTGAGAGTCTAAGAGTGTAGGGATTGTGAGTCCCTATTTTGAATCTTCCTGAATGACCTTGGGAGTACGAAGTTTCTTCTAAAACAGGGTTTCTCCCACTATTGACAGTTTGACTGGATAATTCTTTGTTGGGAGGGGGAATTCTGGGCATTGTAGGATGTTTAGCAACATCCATGGCCTCTACCCATTAGATGTTAGTAGCACTCTCCAGTTGTGACAACAAAAATCATCTCCAGACATTGCAGTAAGTCTCCTGGGGCAGGTAGAGCGCAATTGCCCTTAGGTGAATTTGCAAGAGGTCATCACTAAATACCTTTTCAGCTCTAATACCCTGTGACTGAGTCGAAGTCAAAAGACATATTGGCTTAAAAAAAAAAAGAAAAAAAAGCTGATTTGTAGATTGGAAACAGATTAAAGTTAGAAAAATAAAAAATGTAAAACAAAGACTGCAAAATCCCTTAAGCGCGATACCAGATTAGCTGAAAGGGAGAAGTGTTGCTTCTCATCACCAGATGAAATTCATTGAAAAGAACATCAGTTGAAGTTATCCTATGGCCTGAGACCCCTTAAAGCTATGAGCGAACCCTAGGCCAAATTTGGGCTAATATTTAATGTTTCATTACAAATTATCCTGTCCTTTAATCTTGAAAGTAGACTGTATCTTAAACATTGGTCAACAGAGCATACTTGATGAAAGTGCTATGCTTACCAGTGGGTCAACACTCGCAAGATGCTTAGAATTAAACCACCCATTTTTCATTACATAATTCCAAAGAACTCATGTATTTCATTGGCACATAATTAGGAAGGACTGAATTTTCCAAAGAATTTTTATATGGCAGATGTTGTGGTCAAAATGCATGCTATTATCTCTACATTATCTCCATATATTTAGATCTTAAAAAGCGTTTTCGTTAGATGTTAGACGGAGAGAGGGAGGGATGACTGTTCAGTGGTCTTAGATGAATAAAATAAAACCGTAATGCAGTTCACCTGGAATCCTTCAGAAACGGGACTCCCACTTCTGTTCTGTGATACTACTAGACATTCAATTGCTTTCGGCTCCATTGAGAACGTAAAGCAAATCCGGGACCCCAAAGTGGTAGGGTAAGCAGTAGTTCTGAAGACACAACCTGTGTAAGAGTCTCCTGTGCTGCTGGTGAAAACTCAGATTGCTGAACCCCAGCCCCAGAGTTTCTGACTTAGTGGGTCTAGGATGAATGCTGAGAAGCTGCATTTCTAACGAGTTTCCAGGGACTGCTCATGCTGCTGGTTTAGGCACCACCCTTTGAGAATCCCTGGGATAGTGGATCTCAAACTTGAGGACATACCAAAATCATCAGTGGTTTTCAAGCCCGTAGCCCTTCTTCACCACTCAAACCCCTAAATATAAAGCAGTCGTTCTGAGGAGGGTTTAGCAATCTGTGTTTAGGAAGGACTTACAGGTGATTCTGATACAGACTGTTCTTTAGCTGCTGATAAGGACTGGAGAGGGCCAGGAAAGGTGATGGAATTGAAGGCAAACTTGGAAATCAGAGCAGGTGGTAAGAAGCAAAGGGATGGGCACAGGTAGAGAGATGGTGATTATGCTTCCTGTGAAAGATACACAACTCACTGCCAGTGCACGGGACTCTGGAAACTATACATTTCTTAAACAGTTCAGATTCCCACTTTCCCCCAAGACTCTCAGTCCAAGAGCAGGAAAATCAGCCATCAGCATCTCATTACAAATGAGTAATAAGCACAGCATATGGAGGTGCTTATGCAAGTTATCAACCTTTCCTTTGTGCCATACATCTGAAACTAATCAAAGCTCATCTCTTAGCAACTGAATACAGTATCTGAACCACAATGTACTTTCCGGGGACAGCACATTATATACAGAGTTCTCAGCAGGTTTTTGCAACTGGCTAAAGATGATGAAAGAAAGAGAAGGAGGGAAGGAGGGAGGGAGGAAGAAAGGAAGGAAAGAGAAGGAAGGAAAGGGAAGAAAAGAAAGGGAAGGAAGGAAGGACTGAAGGAAGGGAGGGAGGAAGGGAAAAAAAGAAAATAGCACAAAGTCCCTAGACAACAATTATGATCTGAAACTCAGACTTATTTTAAAGGTTAAAATATATATATTATCCTTAGGTCTGACACTCACACTGTTTGCAGGCACCACAACATGACAATATCCTCCACAGAGCTCCCACTACACTTCAACCCATTCCAGGAGAAATGAAGTGGGGAGGGGCAACTAACAATCTACATTTTTTCCTACTAGAGCCATGTACAATTGTTTGTTCAGCCAAAATGGACCCTCCGCTGGCTACAAGTATCTCAGTTCTCCAACATCTGGAAAACCAAATGAAAAGTCTTTCTAATATTACTGAACAATGGTTGTTAAAAATGGCAACAGGCGCGCCTGGGTGACTTAGTTGGTTAGGCATCCGACTTTGGCTCAGGTCATGATCTCACAGTTCATGGGTTCGAGCCCCGCATCAGACTCTGTGCTGACAGCTAGGGCCTGGAGCCTGCTTTAGATTTGTTTTCTCTCTCTCTCTCTCTCTCTCTCTCTCTCTCTCTGCCCCTCCCCTGCTCATACTCTGTCTCTCTCTTTCTCAAAAATAAATAAACATTTTAAAAAATGGCAACAAGGAGTTTCTTTTTCTTTTTTTCTTAAATATCCAGTCATATCTGTCTTTTCCTGAAAAGATTCACATTTCTGAGTTCTTAGACTTTAGAATGCTTACCTCTAATGAAACAATCACAATTGACAGTTTGGTATTCTAACCCCGTCAAACAACTTATTTTTTTTTCTTTTTCTTCTTTTTAAACCAAACCATCATAAATTCCTATACCATATCATTGAAATGAACACCCAAAATTAGCTATATCCATTAAAAAGAAGTATTCTATTCTCTTGCTTGAGCTATGTCTATAGGATAATAAAAATTGTTTAAAAATAGACAATTGAATGTCATGATGCCACAGCATTACACACATTTGGTTTTACTGCATTACCTCTTTTTTTAAGCCTTATGTTTCAACTAATGATTGACCTTTTTATTCTTAATTCTAGCTTCAAAAGGGAAAGTTCAGTTGCTTTTGCGATAAATTCAAATATTTATATTTCATAAGGAGGGGGACAATTTATCCAAGGAAATCACTGAGAATGAGTATGATTCATTCTTAGGAATAAGTGGCACGAAATTGGCCCCTTTTTCTATTAAACTTGTGCAGTCTAACAACATACATGATACTTAGGACATAATGCTTGAAATGCGAGCATGCTGGCCAAAGGAGCATTTTGGAAGCCCGTAGGTGTACAGCTGAAATGGTTGAAGTCTGTTTAGAACGTCACCCTTTTCAGTGAAAACACAGACAAAAGTCTTCTGTGTCTGATTGGTTTGAAACTATTAAACCTGCCGGAAGATAACGGTTTCTTGCTTTGCCATTCAGAGTAGGCCGCGGGGACGTCTGTGCTCTGTCTTTTCCAAGTACCTCCAACATAACATACCTTCTCATGCAATTGCAATGTCTGAGGCCCTGGCCCGGCCAACTTTTAAAGTGATTTCAATCCTTCCTTTGCTCCAATGTTCTCTGTATTTTTTCCTTCTACTACATCACACTAACCTGTTAAGCTGTGGAGGCTAGAGAAATCTCAAGTTAGGTGAGAATATCAGGGACATTTCTTAGAGCTTATATCAGTGATCTCCTCAGTGGTGCCTGTTGCCGTCTAAATCTTCATTTTCAATAAAAGCTGTTGCAGCTACTATGTTGAACTCGAGAAAAGCTGCTTTAGATAACACGATTCATTTTACTTGATTCTCTGCTAGTGTTAAAAGATGAGGACCCCGTCATTTAAAAATGTCCATCATCACTTTTCATTTCCTTACCAGAAGTGAAACTTGCAATTTCTTCAGAATCCTGACCTTTTTCATATTTAATCGTTAATTCTTGTGGCATCAGCATGTGGCTTGGGATGTAAACCAAGTGGTCACTTCCACTGTCCTCCAACACAAAGGATGAGTCTCTCCCAGCACTTAATTCCTGGCCAGGGAAGCTGTTCTCTCCCGAAGAAACCTCATGTGGCTCAGGAGTAAATCTAGCAGATAAAATGGAAAGCTTTAGGTGAATCTCCACAGCTTTGGGAATGCAAATAAGATTTCCTAACAATGTGATATATTACTTAACCATTTCTTAAAAGAAATACAGATTAGATAAAAATCTAAATGCATTTCAATACAATTATTAAGATTTTCTTATTTTTAAAAAGTATAAACTGACAAATAAAAATTCCCATTTATCCTTCCTTTTCCCCCATCTGCTTATTGCCTAATAACCATTACTTTGGAATAAACCAAGTCTGATTGGTGACAGAGTTTTAGATAAATGACAAGAACCTCTATCATAGGTTATTTGGAACCACCATAATCCCTCATATTGATATCAATCCCCATAGAAAATACAGAAAATAGTAATTTACCAAAAACTGTTCTGAGAAGAATAAGACTGTACAAAACTTACCTCATTGACATCATAGCTCTTAAAATGGTATTACATTTATAGTCTTAGGAGTTTAAGAATTCTTTATAACTTGGTAACACTGTGTTTTTGTTTAGATGATGACAGAAAACACATTCAATACAAGTTGATTTTTACTTTTATTCTATTTAGGCACCTTTTTGCAATTTCAATGTCCATGTTCACATCTGTGTTTGCTACTAATATTCAGCACCCAGGAGTATTATTGCCTTAACTGTTGAGAGTTAATGAGGAAAGGGAAAAAAGTCAGATACGACACATGAATAATACGTTCACCCCAAGTGAAAGCCAAATGATATCATGACACACAATATGCATAATTCTGCAACAGTACCAGGTAAGGACAAGGGGTGAGGAATTAAGACATCATGCAACAGAGTAGACAAGCTGAAAGCAGACGTACCTCTGCAACATGCATCATATTTTACATTCGTTTATCAATATGTACTGTATTTTTTTTAGTTTTCAGGAATTTTATTTTGGCAAAGCAGAATCATCCGCTATCTTAAATTAGTGTTTTAAATTTGTGTTTTGCTGGGTTTGCTTGGATGTGATGCACATTTTTTTTAGTCTGATAGTGGCACAAGAACTGTAAACATAGCATTTAGGTTTACATGTTCGAGTAACATTATAATATTTTGTCTGCAGTTCCGCAAGAATGGATTTGCCTTTAAGTGAACTCATGACTTATCTAATGTAGGGAAATACTGCTTCACGTGACATCAGTGCCATATTATTCTTCACGTGTTGGCTGCTGGACACTTTCTTGCTAAACTACCAAGTAAATGCAATCTGACATTATAGGAATACGTACTTGCATGAGTTCTGAGAATGCTTCGTCTTGCTGTTTTGCTTCTGGATGTGTGTAAGAGACCTTATCTGTTCTGAGAAGCTCTTTGCTTAATTGCAATCTGAGAGGAAGGAGTAATTATGGGCTTAAATCTAGGCTTTTGCAAGGCTGCAGTCAGGGATCCGAGCTTGGGGAAGTAAAGAGAGAAGTACAGAGAAACCAAAAGGGCTACTCATTCTGTTTGAGGTTCAAGATTCATTCTAATTATTTACATTGTTATTTAGGATATGACTTTAAGAAAAAATACTTACATGTGCACTTTAAGAAAAAATACTTACATGTGCAATTACGGTGTGGGGTCTTTTATGCTATCTTTTGGGGTATGAAACAATGAATCATATGCAACCCCAGACTTCGGTGAGACATGACATTGGGATATACTCTAATAAGTGCCTCCACAGCGTAAGGTGTAAGAAGGTACAAGAAAGTAAGGACTTTGAAAGTAAAAATGGGCTTCAAAGAGGAGACAGCTTCATCAGGGCCACGGTTGATGGGTAAGATCTCACTGGTAGCAACAGAGTTCCAGGTGGTGTGACCAGAAACCCAGGAGGGCGAAGCAACGGTTCACACAAGGCAGACAAGACTCCAATGTGGCCAGAACTTAGTGCTGACGGTGTGGAGAGAGGAGAAGGGAGGCCAAGGTGGTTGAGCCGAAACTGTGGGTTCTATTCTGGGGAACATTTCAATGTGGGAATTTCTCAGGAAACCATGAATTGAAAGACAAATTTGTAATAAAGCCCATGAAGATGTTATAGACACATCAATCCGGAAAGCACAGTTGCCGCGTAACAAGTGCTACAGAAAATGGAATACATGAAAAGCCTTTACTTCAGAGACCTTATTAGCCTCCTCGACCTAATAACCCGCCGTCAGCCAGTTGTATACCCATGAGTCAATTAACAGTCCCTTGTACATGTAAGAGCTTTCTAACTCACAGGAAATCGCTATATTGATTATCCTCTCCTTCTGCACCGATGAGTCTACAGGCATTCTCAAGCATTGGTGGTGGGTACTGGTTGAATCCCCCTATTGAGAGAGCAAAGTTATAGTTAGATTTTGAAATCAGAAATTAGGTTTGCTAAGGAACAAGAATCCCAACAGGAATTGGCTTGAAGCACTAAATGTCACTAAAATATTTCAGCAAAACTTGGCTGGGGTGCACACAGAAAATAGTAGCAACTAGAAATAGCATTCAAAATTTGATTTCAGAGGGCTTTGCAGCCAAAGAATTACTAGGCTCATGGAAACAAACCTCCTTGAACTGCTCATTTAAGGGTTAATTGTGAGGCAGAGACACGTGATTTCCACATGCTCAGGCTAACAGAATCTAAGGGAAATTTTATTCTGACGGGCGTTTCCACTCAGATTTATGCTAATAGATCAAACATAGAAAAGGTAGCATTTTATTACATGATGCTATTTCTGTGCTTCTGCGCCCATTAACGTGGATTTCCTAGGAGGAAAATAATCAAAGAAAAGATTTTAGCTTATTGATCTAAATAACATGCCCTGTTATCCCCTCGCCATTGCTTTTCTATAAGCTATGGAATATTAAGAAGCGTATCAATTTTTCCCTTCGTTCAGGAAAATACTTTTTAGTTAAAGGAGGCTTTTGGCCACTGAATGAGCCACAATTCCATGAAAATATTTCAGAATGTTTGTGGTTTCATAACAATTGTACTTCTTTAGTTCTTAGAGGAACATTTTTTCCCCTTTCTCTGAAATGACACTATGTCGTCTAATCAATTGCATTTGACAACTGCTATTAGTGAGGCAGGAACTGTGATACAGGTGGTATTTCCCGTGCGTGTGGGAACAGCAAACGTGTCAGCACCAAAGCTTGTAGAATAAGGGTCAGTAGTTTAGAAAAAATTCCCAGAAGTATGAGTAGAGGAGTCTTTTGACTCCTACAAACCAAGTGGTTATAGGACGAATTGGAGACATTTAGCAACACTGTGAAGGCGGAAATCAAAAATAAGCTAGCGCTAATAACTGCAACCTGAGGCATCCACCGAGTCCAGCTTTAATTATTCTATAGTCTTTTAAAAGTGCTGTGTCATCATCAATCTTGATGACATAAAGAACAATATTGCATGGAACAAGACAATCAATTCACAAGGTATCAGTGAATCTGAGTCAAGAAATAGCTCACAGGAATCCAATTTTGAATATAAAGACATTTTAGGAATGCCTCCACCAGTCTATTTTATACATATTCCCTTTTGATGCATGCACAAGAGTGATATCCGATAGCCTATCTAAAATTTGAACTCTTTTAATTACTATAAAATATAAAACTCTAATAGGCAAGTTGGTACCAATAGTTAATTGGAAGCACTTTTTCTTTCTTTTTACGTAACATAATGGAATATCATACAACCGAAGGCATTTAAAGAAAGAACATGATATTCCCAAGAGGGAAGGTGTTGGGATTCTTCAATCAAATATGAGTTACAGCAAAAAGATGGAGCTCTCTCTGCAATGGAGAGTGAACTTTCAAGATACCGTCACAATGGTACTGTTGGAGATTCCTTGAATGTCAGGGCAACTTTGGAGTTCAAGGGTAGTGAGGTTGGCTCCAGCAGAACCAAGGTCTACACCTGGTAGAGTCTCAGAAAGAAAAGGTTCAGCCCCGATTCTATGGGATGCCCTAGAGGCAGGGTTTCTCAATTTTAGTGCTATTGACAATTTGGGCTGGACCATCTTTTGCTTTAGGGAGGAGGGGATGGTATTCTGAGTCACTGGAGGATGTTTAGCAGCATCCCTCGTCTCTACGCACTAGATGCTAGTATCCTTTCCCTCAGTTGTGACAAAAAAAAAAAAAAAAAGTATCTCCAGACATTTCCAAATGTCTGGGGGACAACATCATCTCCAGTTGAGAACTATTGCTCTAGAAAGAATATTTCTCAAACCATTTGTGGGGAAGGTATTTTTACTTCTCATCCTTTGCAGACTGATACTTGTGGTTTCCATCTTGTTACGTGAGACAAGGTACACTGCTCACGCACTTGTATGCTGCGGCAATGTCAAACTGCTTTAAGTTTCTAGATGTTTATTCTCAATTTCTGAACTTCTCTCTTGCAGATCAGTTTGTGGACTAGCACCCATCCTAGTGACATTTTGTAGTGCATTGGCCCAGAGCCTTCCTACTCACAATGTCATTCTTGGCCCAGGAGCACAGACATCACGGGAGAGACTGTTAGAAATGCAGAATCTCAGGCTCCATCCTATACATACTGAACTGGGACTTGCATTTTAACAAGATTCCTATGTGACTTGTATGCTTAGACTCTTCGGGAATAGCACAGGACTGCGCCATCTTTAAACCTTCATACAGGTCTCCAGGGTGTGCCAAACCAGGTATCGGGGGTGCCTGGGTAGCTCAGTCAGTTAAGCTTCTGACTCTTGGTTTCAGCTCATGAACTCGCAGTTCGTGAATCCAAGCCCAGCACTGACAGTGTGGAGCCTGCTTGGGATTCTCTCTCTCGCCCTCTCTCTCTCTACTCCTCCTCTGATCATGCATTCTCTCTCTCTCTCTCTCTCTCTCTCTCTCTCAAAATACATAAATAAACTTAAAAAAAAAAGAAAGTAAACCAAGTGCAGTAGGGAAAACTTTTATGTAAATACTCATCAAAGAGCTGCTAAAACTTCTTCAGGTTGAACAAATGTGGCTCTGGAGACCTCCAATCACTCTGTGCTTTCTAGTCCTGAGATCTAATGTAAAAGACATTCTATCATGAAAAAAAGTCTCACCACATTATGACCAAGGTAAAAACAGGATATAACCAGGATATGTCCCATCTCTGTCTCCATCGCACCATCCAATGGGTATATTTGGATTAGCTCTAGATTCAAAGATGTGTTAGGCTATCAATGCTATTAGCAAACACTAATTTATTAAAACAAAGAAGAAAAACAAAATAATCGCTTACGTCTGACAGAGTGAACAAATGGCTTTAAAAACTTCGTAATATAATTCAGGTCTGGTTTATGAATCCTCCCAAGCTGTATCAGATGGTGATCAAGTGGGTGGCTGGCTAACTCCTCTATGCCGTCCTTATGCGCAGAGCCCAGGGAGATCACAAACATGACGTAGCCTTGACACTTGGCCCTCAGAGCCACTTTCTTTGCGAAATCCTTGCTCTCACGATATTCTCCAGCTGAGATCACAAAGATGACCTTGTGTCTTCTCAAGTTGGGTGTCTGTGCGAAGAGATTCTCCATGGCCCATAGTAGGGTGTGGCCAATAGTGGCTTCTCCTTTTAGCTGTTGGAGGGAAGTCTGGATGTGCCTCTTCATTAGGACTTGGTTGTCATAAGTTATAAACTCAAACTCTGTTTTTACCACACCCTTCCTTCTCCTGGAACTATCCCAAGGAGAATAGCCCAACAAGGCAATCCTATCACCGAAGTCTGAGGTTATAGGTTCTGAGGCAACCTCAAAGTTGTCAATCATAGAGCTCACCAAGGTTTTCACAGCCTTAAACTCATCACTTGCTATAGTCCGAGAACTGTCTAAGAGGAAGGCTACATCCATGTATGAACTTTCAGGTAAAAAAACCTCTTTGATGCAATCACTTGGAAAACATTTATCTGGAAAGATATAGAGAGACTTATCAACGGTTCAATATCGGCACAACAAGACACTGTTGTTTGAGATCTTATTCAAGTGACTCAGTAACTGATTACCAAGAGTTAATAATCTGACCAATACCTCTTTAATCTCACATTATTTAAGTTAATGAGGAATTCTCAACGTCCCAAAATTTCTGTGGCCACTAGAGGACAATTTGGGAAGGTCTTTTTGAAAGCAGACGTAGGGAGCACGCAGGCTTGAAGTCTACGAGTCATGTCTAAACTCATTTAGAAAATATTTTCAGTATTTTAGAGATTTTTGATACAAACTACCAAACTGTCTCCAAGAAAAGCCACATCATTTGGGAGAATATTCTAAACAACTTTCACCTTCTGTGGAAGCTCTAAATATTACAAAGATTAAAACTCTGATGTATGGCAGTGAAAGACTAGAAAACTTAAAATAGAATCTATGATCAAAACTAGAAATATCTGATAAGGCCAGATTTAATAATTCGCTCAGAAGGCATTAGTTTCTGCACGATAAATTCTTCTCATGGGTCTTACCATAGCAAATGGTGCAGCGCCGAAGTTTTGACACAGACTCCCCATTTGGAGAAATTGGGATCACCTGAAAGGTTCCAGTGTTGTCAAACTACAATGAAAAACAAGTATATACTTATTGGCTCGTTTTCTTTAACCATTATCTGGAAGCCATTGTGCACTCACTTTAAGGACTAGTTTGAAAAATCCCTAATGAATCACCATTATCTTGCATTACAGTCCAGTACATGTTCTCTCAACCTCTCTCTCTCTCTCTCTCTCATTCTCTCTCTCTCTCTCTCTCTCTCTCTCTCTCTCTCTCTCACACACACACACACACACACACACACACAGACACACCATCCTGCTTTTATTCCAGACAACACAAAGAAGTATATAGGACAGGTATCAGCACTTTATTCTATGATGAGAAAACTATCCCAGGATAACCATCAGATTCACCTACTGGGGCAGGTATTAAACTCTCACACTTATTTCTAATTCTGCAATTCTTCACTGAATTTTTACATGCTTTTTTTTTTTCTTTTTAAGATTTTAAGTACCCAACGTGGGGCTTGAACTCATAACCCCAAGATCAAGAGTCATATGTTCTACCGACTGAGCCAGCCAGACACCCCTATATGCTTCTCATTATGCACCTGCTGATTATGTGCCACAAGTCAGCTTCTGAAGTTGGATCCTGCAGAAATTGTATTTATGTACAAGTTCCCCTGGCTTCTTTAAGTAATGATCCCAACTATTTCCATCCCAATCACATTATTTAGAAGAAGGCACATCTTTCAGATGTCAAGTACGTTATTTCAGATGAGGACTTCCTCAAGCACAAATTCTAATTTAAAAGTTTATTTTGAAAGATTGTAAACAGAACACACTAAGTTTCCTCAAAATTCTTGGTCATACATGGCCTGATTTTGTCTGTCTCTTGATAGCTTTTCTTGCTTCAATAATTACTGAAATGGGCAATATATAGCATTAATTATTTAATTCACTCACTCATTCGTTCAGTGAGTCAGTAAGTATTTATTGGGCATTTTCTCTGTCTGAGGCACCATGGAAGGCAGACAGTTTTATAACAATGAAAGAAATCTATCATTCCCAGGTGGTGATGAAAGTATTTCTCAAGCCATAAGAATATTATACTCATACTTTTCCCCTTCTCCCTTGGGAAAGTAAAGGATTTAGAAAAGCCACACCCTGTTTTCTGTGAAGTGTTGAGCAAGCATTTAAAAATATTTATAATTATTCCAGCCTTACAGTCAGAAAATATTTACCACATTCCTACCATTTTTTTGTAAAATTGGATACTTTGGGTGTTATATTGTATTTGACTTTGTCCCCCATATAAAGACTAAATGCTATCTTGGTAAATCAAGGAAGCTTATTCATAGAAATAAACCATATGCTCTTCATTCATTCATTCATTCATTCACACACTCATTCATTCATTCATTCATTCAATAGATATTTATTGGATGCCTATAATGTTATATAGGTAGTGTCCTAGATGCTGGGGATATAGAAATGAACAAAGCAGATAAAATCTCTACCTTAAAGTCTAGTGGAGGGGGGACATATGCCATAATATAACAAATAAATTATCTAGTATGTTGGGAGGTAATTATTTTCATAGAAAAAAACTCTGACTTTCTATAATCCTTTTTGTCAGTTTCTATTGTAACTCTCCCTGTCTTCTATTCCCAAAATCTTCTTGGATGTTTCATGAGCAGATTGATTTTCTTCATGTTACAGAGGGCTTCTTTTTCTTTTTACAGTAGAAATATATGTATTTGTGTGTGTGTGTATGTATGTGTGTATATACATGTATATATACATGTATATGTATATGTATATATATATACATATGTATATATACATGTATATATACATATGTATATATATATACATATACATATGTGTGTATATATATATGTATATATATATATATATATATATATATATATATATATATATATATATTATAAACTCTTGGATGACAGGATAGGTTCACCCAGGTCCAGGAGCACTTAGTTAATGGATAATGTGAATATATTTAAAAATAGTAGAACAGAGGGTGCCTGGGTGGCTCAGTCGGTTGAGTGTCTGACTCTTGATTTTAGCTCAGGTCATGATCTCAGGGTTGTTGGGTTGAGCCCCGCATCGGGCTCTGTGCTGAGCATAGAGCCTTCTTGGGATTCTCTCTCTCTCCCTCTGCCCCTCTCCCCCACTTAAGACCTCTCTCAAAAAAAAAAAAAAAATAGAACAGTAGATGGAGAAATTCTTCATTTGGAAGGGGAGAGAAAGAAACATAGATTCCCACAGGACAGAGCCTCTTGCGGGAAAAAGCTTCATATACATTAAATATTTTACACAACATTAGGGGTTCAAAGATCCCCTAAACTTCATCCATCATAAATTAAGACCAGCTATTCAATGAGATTCAGCAAGGAGATGACAGATATGAGAAACACCTGATCTTCAGAGGGCTGGTAGAACACCGTATTCATGGCCCCTTCTATCAGACAGACCATAGTTCGGAGTTTTATTTAGCCATTTAGGAGCTGTACACAATTGGACAAGTCACTCAAACTCTCGGGGCCTCAGTTTCCTCATTTTTATTTATTTAGTTTTTTAAGTTTATTTTGAGAGAGATAGAGAGAATGAGCGGGGGAGGAGCAGAGAGAGAGAGAGGGGCGGGGACAGAGGATCCAAAGTGGGTTCTGTGCTGACAGCAGAGAGCCCAGTTCGGGGCTTGAACTGGCGAAACGTGACATCAGGACCTGAGCCAAAGTCCGACATTCACCTGACTAAGCCACCCAAGTGCCCTTGTTTCTTCATTTTTAAATAGAGATAAAAACTGCGTTCCCTTCAGAGGGTTGCGAGAATGTGTGAGTATGTAGGTAAAGCTCTAGGGACAGTGCCTGGTGCACAGAAACCACGTCTCTTTCCCTACTTCCCACTATTCCCATCTTACTAGCTCCACTAGGTTAAACATAAAGAAGTCGCAGGGGGAAGGTCTTACCTCAAAAGCCTCAGCGAAAACCCTTTCATTGAGAGCAAAGACAGCCGGACTGATATCTAGCGCATTGAACTCCATGGTGGCTGTGAGGATGGATGACTGACTGGCTGTCTGTACGCTGCTGAAAAACACAGCAACTTTCCTCACGTTGGCTCCCGCATACGTCCGCTTGAAAACGTTGCGGGCCACAAACTTCATTGCATTACCGATGTCTTGAGCTTCCGTGGGGCGTCGATATTTTATCTGAGAAAGAAGCTGGAGGAGCTGTTTCTTGTTACGGTAGTCGGACCCACGGATGAGATAGCTGGTGCCCGAGTCATAGGAAACTACAACAACTCTTGCTCCCACAGGGCAGTTACTTTCCTTGACGTCAAGATCATTGATGATGGATGTGATGATGTTCCGTGTTTCATTAAACCTCTGCTCTGTGATACCATAGGACTGGTCCAGGGCAAATACCAGCTCTGTTGGGTACACTGGACACTTTTTTGCTAACATGAAAGGCAGAAAGAAGTATGACGTTACCTTGCTGCTCAAAAGCCCTTCCCGTCCTCTTTACCCCAGGGCTGAGGCTGATTCACACCAAGATCTAGGGAGATACAGGTGTTATCTACAGCTCTGGAACTACAGGTACACACAGGTGACACTTTGTTTGTGTGAAGGTGTTATATAAGTCTCTAGCAGTCATATTTGGTGGTAAAACACTCAGACTTCACAGCCCTCACTCAGTCTGCTATTTAAAAAGAAATTGAAGCGAGTGTCTAGGCTAATGGAACAGTTCTGTATCCTGATTGTGGTGGTGGCTACATGAATCTAGGCATGTGTTAAAACTGAACTCGCACGTGACAATTAATTTTACTGTAAGTAAAATTTAAAAAAAAATGAATGAAAGGATACGATGGCTTATTGAAGGTTTTGAAAGCTTACGGTCTTCAGAAATCTTCAGAAATGATCTACAAATAATGCTAGTCACTTGGAAGATTTTCATCCGCTTATGCAACAAATATTCATTGAGTAGCATGCAGGGTGATATACACTGTGCAATACAAGCAAAGATGAACCGAATTCAGGACTGCCCTCAAGGCATCTGTCCCGGGGAGGACTGCTATACAGAAAGGTACAGACTGACTATTATTCTTCAAGAGCATCCAGAGGACAAAGCGACTGTTTCCCAAGAGAGGGGATTTCAGGGCCTCCCAGAAGCTAGCTTTTGAAGGAAAGCAAGGGTGGCCAGAGGAAGGGAGCAGCAGGACCGCAGCAGGCTTACCATGAGCTGTTATAAAAATGGGGCTCTTTTGCAATTTCTAATTCAGTGCTACTAATTTTATGATGATTTAATTTTAGGAATCTCACAGGGTATCAGCCCTATGTATCAAACCTAACTTTTCAAAATGCTATTAAAGTCAGACCACAGGAAGAGGAACAGGGATTATTTAAGAAATGAACACCCTCGTCTACATAGACTGCTCTACTATCTTGAATCTGGCTAACTCTTCAAGCGCATTAGACTCTAATAATCCCACACCCCAATCCACTGTTCTCAGCAATTGAATAGGAGACTAGGGTTGATTCAGAGATGTGTTTTGAATCAAGGAATTTTACCGTGAAGAAAAAAATATCAAAGCCAATAATGAAAAAATAAAATATGAGAAATTAAGTAGCCTTAGTCTTCCTTTCTTAGCCTTAACACTAAAAATTATTAAAGAAGTAGTAGGCAAGCATCTTCAAGACTGACCTCTCATCACAGATTTTCCCAGAAAGCAGAACCGATTTCGATTTATTTTTATTCTCTCCTTTTCCTAGTGCCCAACAGGGTACATGATAAATTGAATTCAAATCCCTGAAATTTTACTGGGCACTTACTTACATATATAAAGGGCTTCTGTTTTCATTTTCCCAGAATTTAGGTGAATGATGTCACTTTTGGATAAGCTCAAACTTTGGGGATAAGTCCCTGTGAGTCTACTTCAGTAGGCTTCTAGAAGACCAGGAGCTCTTGACATTGACAAAACCAGCTTCAGTGGCAATGGAATCCAAGGGATCTAAGGCTGCTAAGCAACACCCACTGCGGTCCAGGTTCCAGAAAGACCATCCGCAGCAAGGTCAGGTGTACAGCAGTGGGCACTTGGTGAGATGTGAGAGAAAGGAAAGGAAACGTTGCCCATCCAAGAAGCCAGTGATCACTGGGTCAGCAACACATCAATTAAAATGTGGTCATTCAGAGCCCTGTCCCTGAATTTCCCAGCAACACGAGCCTACTCTGTGAAGAAATTGAATTGTGAACTCAGACAGGACCTAGAAAGCATAATAGTGTAAAAGGGCTGGGAGCTGGGTGTCACCAATTCACAATCTGGTAGAAACATGACATTGATAATTATAGCCATCATCAAAAGATAGATGTATCGGCATAGAAGGAAGTAGTCCTTTTTCCCATGGGGCTAAGAGTTTCTTTCAAATTGGTCTTATCAGAATGCAGTTAATTACTTCAGCAAGAAACACAGTATGGTAAAAATACTCACCATTCCAACAAGCTATAAAAAAGAGAAAGAGAAGAGTCTGTTACATTTTTGGCACACAGACTAAAAATAATCCCCCCAAACAAAATTTCAGCAAACCTTAACATTTTGTTTGACTCTAATCGCAAATGAGGCTAATTCCTAAATAACAGGCAGCTAAGGTCAAAGGACTGAGGAACACATACAAAGAATTCAATTAATGGGTGAACCTTCCTGCCCTTTTCTCCTTGTGAGCCAAGGCCAGCAGACTTCAGCAGAATCTTGCTTGAAATCTGAAACACTGATCACTTGTCTTAGAAGCAGAATAGATGAGCCTTTGATTAAATGGCAAGATAGCTCAAATTCAATTTGTTTCCGTCTCTCTTCTTACAGCCCTGAGAGTCATTCAGCAAGGCACGGCTAAAATATGAGGGCTTATTTTCTTCCCAGATGAACACCTTGGGAACCTCTCTCTTCCTGCAGAAATGTGGGGATTTCCAAATAAACTTGGTCTCTGCTAAAAAATACAGCTCCTACATTTGAGTGATCTCCATATCTCTAGGGAGGAAGGAGAGCCCCCAAGGGTTTCTCCCCAGCAAAACAGCATCTGGTTTTTCTAAGTGATTTACTCTGTAAGCATGAGACCAATTAGAGGCAAATGTTGGAAATCTTTAGAAATCTTTAGAAAGCACTGGTCTGACAATGTCCTTGCTCATTTGCTTCAAGAAAAGCAAATGAGTCACTCTGTTATAATAAAAGATTTTATTAGCATTGGCAACCAGCTAGCCTTCCAAGCTGCCTGCCATCCCACAGCACTGCGCTCTCTCACATCAACCCCATTAACGCCTTTTGATGGTCTTAATCCTGTGGCTGCTGAGATGCTAACAGCCAGCAGACAGGGCTCCAAACCCACAGTCTCCCCTGCATCTCAAGGCCTGAAGAGGATCCCTTTTTCCTGACTGAGCACTTTCATATGTTAACCTCCAACCCAGCTGTGAGACTAGAAACACAGGCTCTGGAAACGGGCACACCTATCTGGTTTGAGTGTGGCAAACCTTGCCTGATTTGGGGGAAACTACTTGATCTCTTTTAATATGTCTATCTTTCCTAAAAATCTTCTTTACTTGTGCCCTTCCTTCCAAAATTCTCATCATTTGGGCCCTCTTAGTTTATTTGCGACCACCCCCACTCCACATTCCCATCAGCCCCCTTGAGCTCTTATGCTATTTTGGGGATAGGGTCCCAGTGATCAGCTCAGGACCCGGGCCTCATCCCAGTGCTGCAGGACTGAAGAGGAAATGTGTTAGACCAGGAGTCCAACCAACCCAATTAGCTCTGAACATCTGTTGCCCAAATCCCATCTCAGTTTTGCACTCTGGAGTTCCAAGCTCACCGATCAAGCACCCTGTCTGGTTACAGAACCCACGCTCACCCTCACCCTCCACCCCCTAATTTCCTGTCTAACTCCTTTCACTCTGTGTTGGAAAACTGTCTTCGGATCCCTAACCCTCCCTGGGCCAGTACTCACCTCCCCCACTGCTTCCTACTCCTTGGTTCTTCCCTGGGAAGATAGCTTTTGATTTTCCTGAGAAAGACTCCCCTCCCTTACAGTGGCTCTCCTTTCGTTCTCCCCCTGGGGCCCCAGGCCCTGGTTCTCCCCAGGCCCTGGTTCTCACTTCCTCAGGGTGATGGAGAGCCTTCCTACTTCTCAAACAATGCCTTTCACCCAGGTCCCCTCCGCAAATCTTCTGTCCTTCCGTTTGTTCTTGCTTTTCAAGTGACCCACATGTGCAGAATTTCCTCATCTCTGCGATGCCATTTTCTGTCCTCTGGCCTCACTTGCTTTGCTAAGACGTCTTCCTGGATTCATCCCTTGGGTTTCTGTTTCTTTCTCTGTCATTTCCCATCCTTAGAACCTCAACCCATCCATGTGGCCTTAAGGACCACAAACATCCCAGTCTCTTCTCTTGATCCTCACCTTTATTACAGCCCACTTCATTAGCTGCCTGTAGATCATTTAATTTAGGGCCCACACAACATTCTCCTGCCTCTGAAATGTTTGAGGCCATCATATTTTCCTACCAATGGATTTCTCTTCACAGTCCCTCCTGCCTTCTCATCTATAGCACTACTTAGCTTCTCCTGCTCTGGCCTTATGCTTATTTTAAACTCAGTTTTGTTGTTCTTTCCTCACCTCACCCTTGCAATGACTACGTTTTTATCCAGTGTTCTTCAGTAAGTCTCTCCAATTTCCCCATCTGACATTCTTCTGATTGTGATTGTATCAGCATCATTATAAGCCACAATGGAAGCATGAGGAAAGACAAATCACCTAAAATTCTACCACTCTAACACAGTAAGTTGTTACATTTTTCTCCCTTTGCTTCTAGAACTGGTTTCTATGTTATTTTTAGCTATATGTGAAATAATGAGGATCCAATTTAATTTTCTGCTTTTTATTTTATTTATTTTTTAAATTTTTTATTATATGAAATTTATTGTCAAATTAGTTTCCATACAACACCCAGTGCTCATCCCAAAAGATGCCCTCTTCAATGGCCATCACCTACCCTCCCCTCCTTCCCACCCCCCATCAACCCTCAGTTTGTTCTCAGTTTTTAAGAGTCTCTTATGCTTTGGCTCTCTCTCCCACTCTAACCTCTTAATTTTCTGCTTTTTAATGACAATATTATTCGCATTCTGACTGAGTCTTCAAAAAAACCGTATCTGTTTAGTATCTGATCAGAAGATGATGCACCATAAACTAATTAGTCTCTACGTGCAAACAGTCTAAAGGTATGTTCATTTTGCTCTAATGAGTAATGTTTCAACGACCATATTTGCCTATAATTTTTTCTTTCTTTTGCTTTATTTCCTTGGGATAAATGTTCAGAAATGACGTCACTGGGCTTCATCTACCTCATTTCCCCTTCCTCCTAACCAAAGACAATCTCTCTGTTTGTTGACTCCTGCTTTTTTCCTCTGGTGAAACTACTCTCTGGCCACTCCCTATCACTTCCCCACAACTAGATTCAAGTACCCCCATCTAAGGAGACTCTATTGACTAAGTAACTAAGCAACTAACCCCAAATCTCCATGCTCGTCCCTTTAACACCATGCCCTCGCAGACCTTTGTACAATATTGTATTAGTGTGAGCTGATTCACACAACTTTGGAGTTGGTTTCCAACCATTTACCATAAGCATGCTTTCTCTCCTGTATGAATTACACTTTACTTACATCCCTCTCCCTCCCACCTTTGATGTGAGCTGTTCTACTGCAAGTACTCAGGACAAGCCTGCTGCAGGGGACATGTGCCACCAGTGGATTCGGTTACTGATTCTGTATACCCACACTACACTCCTCCTAAGTGCTCTCGCCAATCACCGACGCCCTTGTTCCACGACACGCAGATACTCACGGCTATGGTCCCGCATGAACTGGATCAGATCACATTGCTGTAAAGAAAAAAAAGAGAAAGAGAACAGAAACATGAGCACAGCAACCCCTGAGAGGTCATGTTTATTTGCCAGTGGACTGGTTGGGTTTTCATTTGTGAATAAGGAGATACGTACAGAATACACAGGCTTCCCCGCCATGCCTTTCATGCCCTAGGAAAATAAAACCAGAGCAAGTTATTGGTATGTGAATTGGAGTCTTTAGTGACAAAACAAGAGCAAAGAAAAAAAGCACGTTCTTAAAAGCACAGCTGGCAGAGAGCGCTTAAAGTATTCCTGAACAGATAGATTACAATGCTATTTCCCCACTTAAATCAACAGTGCATACTTCTTTCTTTCAGTGTGAGATCAGTTAAGCTAATGTCTTCCCAGAGTGAACTGAATTATCTTTCTAGGTAATAAGTAAAGAAATTAAAGTATTTCTTGAAGATGTTTGTACTCAGGCTATGACACTTAAAAGGTACTTCTCATAAGAAAAGTTGAAATGTAAACAACAGACTTCCCAAAGCATGCCACAAGGAGAGGAATTTACTGAGAATTCAGAGGTACAGATGTATTACAATTCAAGGAGTTGAAAATGCAGGCGGTAGCATACAACTTCTACATATGTGAAAGAACCAGAGATAATTAGTAGCAAAATGGGCTTTATGCAAAAGAAGAGCATACACAGTGAGCTCATAAATGCTGAGAGGTTATAAACAAAGGAGTACGCATAACTGGGTGAAATGAATCAAGGAGGCTTCCTAAGAAGAGACAGTGCTTTTTTGATAGCTTGAGCTTTTCCCTTTCCCCCTTATTCCTTTTTTCAGGATCAGGCTTCCCCTTGGCAGTGGTTCTTAACATGTTTAACACACCTGGGTCTCTTTGGGCAACTGGTAAATGCTAGTGTGCTGGTTCTAGAAAATGTTATTACAGGCTCACAATCATACAATTTCACTGGCCTCAGAAGCTCAACCAGGGATGTCAGTGTAAGAACCCCTGTTCTAAATGACAACTGGGTCATCTGTTCATCTGTCCTTCCTTCCTTCCATCCATCCATCCATCCATCCATCCATCCATCCATCCAAGAAACAGTTAATTGTCTGCTGAATGCTGAGTGTTACCTGGAAATGCTGTGGCATCCATAATTCTACCCACTGGGACACAGGCTCTTCTGACCAGAATCAGGAAATTAACTCTCACTAGGAGATGCAGAGGCTCATCCTTCCTTTCATAAGTTATGGCAGAAGACAGAAAAGAACGCACAGCCACTTAAACAGAGAGAGGAACAGTTTCTAGCTAATAAAGAGAGTAGGCAGACCACATCTTGCAGAGGATCAGAGCTGTAGAGTGTCTGTCCTAAAGGACTGAGTTGGAGAAGAACTTGGAGCAAGTTCTTGAGCAGAGGTTGAGGACTGAGAGCCCAAGACAAAGAAGTTGATCTGATTCTAGAAGACCCGAGATAGAGAAGCCACACTCTTGGGACCAGCAGCCCCAGGACAGCAAAACCACACTCTAGGGACCAGCAGGGCAAAGCAACAAGGCCGGGAAGATGCAGGACCCCCACGCGAGAGTTCCAAAATCTGGAAAGGAGATAAATTCAGACCAGACCGGTATGACTCAAAGACGAGATCCTTGCCCACGTGACTACGAATGTTCACCAGGTCCTTAATGTGAAAGACAGAAAGATGCATCACAGCGTCCTCACAGCTAGTTGACTCTCATTCTGCTATCATCCACAAAACATCCATGCTTTTGTTTTCTCTACAAGGTCCCAAGTTAAAGAACTCCTCCAGGTAAGTCTCTAAATGCTCAGAATGCACCAAACAAGGTAAGCAGTTTCTCCACTCTGTACACAATGCTTCCTGCGCCTCTGACACAACACCCAGGTGCTGGCAACGTCTAGTTCTTACCTGACTGTGCTCATCAGGGGAGAGAGATGTGTAAATAAATCATTATGATAACACGAGAAGCACTAAAATAGAGATATGGATGTTTCGTCAGTGGGGGATGTGCCTGCCTCTGCCCGGAATGCTTCCAGAAGTGGTATTTCCCTTCCAGTGGAAGCCTGGTGGGAACTAGCAGTTGTATTTCCAAATCTCTCTAGAGTCTACATTTTGAAGACGGGAAGGCAATGGTGATCTGGGGAACTCTACTGACGTGTCTCACGTGACGGAACTTTGCCAGGACCCCTGTATGAAGCTTATCCCATTCTGATTTTTATAAACTTCAGTAAAAAAAGAAAATAACGGTAACAGCTAATATTTGCACTGAAATTTATTGTTCACAAAGAGTGCTCACATTTGGATATACAATCCTCCCAGCTACCTTTTGAGGTGGTAGGACAGGATAGGTCATTCCCCTTTTAGAGGTCAACTGAGAGACCAAGTGACTGGCCCAGGGGCACATAGCTAGCAAGAAGAATTTGGATTTGGATCCAGTGCTCTGACTTTAAATTCTGTACCCCTTCTATTGAATATCTAGAAACCAGTATAGGCTACTTAGCTCTCATGGGTGTACTTACTCTCCGTCCGGGAGGGCCTGGGGGTCCCGGAGGTCCCTCTTCCCCTTTCGAGCCTCTAGTGAGCTGCAGATAGGAATATGCTTTAGTTTCCACACTGTCTATGCATGGAGAATACCTAAGTTTTAATGAGACTTTACAATTTAAAAAAGATTTTTAAAGAAAGCAACCATTAATTCAAGTCAAATAAATTCCTTACATATAAATATAAATAACCATTCTTTTTAAAAAAAATTTTTTTTACCGTTTATTTATTTTTGAGACAGAGAGAGACAGAGCATGAACGGGGAGGGGCAAAGAGAGAGGGAGACACAGAATCCGAAGCAGGCTCCAGGCTCTGAGCCATCAGCCCAGAGCCCGACACAGGGCTCGAACTCACGGACCGCAGGATTGTGACCTGAGCTGAAGTCGGACGCTTAACCGACTGAGCCACCCAGGCGCCCTATAAATAGTCGTTCTTAACCATTGGTAAGTATCTATTTCCCTCGTAGCCTCCCCACTTAGTGACATACTTTTCTCTAGCACTGGCTATGCATTTAAATCTAAATTAGACATAAACTAGGATTGGTGCTAAAAAAGAATACTAGAGCGCACAGAGATCTAATTAAAACCCTCCCGTCTACAAAGGATCCATTACAAAAAATTCTCCACATACATAAGAGGACAGGGGTGGGCTGTGTCATTCCCATACTTCAAGGTGACGGATGTGGATGCTGATGAAATTTATCCAGCCAGATGGAAAATATCTGTTGAATTGCATCTCTTTCATGCTGATAATGACCACTGATATTACACTCAAACTTCAAAATGAAAAGATGCTTGTCTCAGCGTTTTGTTTTTTAAAAAAATTGTAACACACTACTCCACACTGTGCTAATTAGAAGATGTCAACAGCCTTCCTTAAAACGAATACCCTAGATGACCTTGGTTCTGAGCAGTGGAATTGTCAGAAAACCCTTAGAGACACAGCGGGAAGATGTCGGCTTCATTCCCACTCAGGGTTAATAGTCTGGGCTTTAATATGTGCCTTAGAAAATACTGGAAGGCACTGACATTTCTTGGAACAGCCAGCTATCAATCTGTAAATCTTTAAAATAGTTCAGATTCATGGAACCATAGAATTTTAGAGCTGAAAGTGACCTTTGGTGTCAAGTTCAAGTCTCATGTTAGAGAAACAGAGACCCTGAAAAGGTGTGGTGAAGGTCACAGAGCCAGGAAGTGGCATTTCAGATGCTCTTGGGTTAGATCAATAATCCACATTTATTATTACAACATAAAAGCCAGAGTCCTCCAAAGAAACATTTATTATTTCTGGAATTACAGGCCACTTACTGTTAATCCCTTAAATCCTTTGAGTCCAGGACCCCCAGGAAATCCAGGATCACCCACATCACCCTAAAGATTCAAATATAAGAAATCAAGATATTAAAATATTTGCTTGAAATAAGAGAAATAATTCTATATAATCTAAAACCTAATTGATCTTATAACTACACAATATATTAAACATTAAATGACATCTTCTGCCGCTTGCTTGGAACAAAGTCATTGACACACTTAAATATTCCCCCAAACTATTCTTAATTTTCTAATATAAATATTTATGCATAAATATCAGTGCAATGGCTACACAATCAGTTATTAAAAATATCTAAAGCAAGAATGCTTGAAAATCAGGAAAAACATATGGAATATTAACCACAGAAAATACTAAACAATTAATTACTTTCTAAATTTATAAATCACTTCTGAAAAAGCTGAAGGTAATAAAAACTTTACTCTGACCTTGGTGGGAAATTAATTTTAGCATCTATTTATCAAAAAAACCCAAAAAAACAAAAAAACAACTAATCTCACATTTATCCCTAAATTTAAATATGCTCATTTTCTCCCTTTATCAGTAAATTAGAAAATTGGTCTTTTACAGTGAGAACTCTTGTCCTAACAGTTCCTTCTTGCACCCTTCTCTACCTAAGGAAAGAATCTCTTCTGGTAATTCAGCAATTAAAAGCACTTTTAAGAGGGTTCAAAAATTGGCTGTTTTCCTGTAGTTGATTTGATCTGCTTACACATTCAATTTTTTTAATCTATATTTTGCATTTTAATTTGGACACCAAGTATTGGAAAGCCACTCTTCTGGACAGGATGCTTAAAAAAAAAAAAAAAAAAAAAAAAAAAAAAAAAAAAAGGAAATCTTATTACTGAATTCCATTGCATAAAAACAGATATAATAGGAGCTACTCTGACTGAAATATAAGGTTATGTCTGGTTGGAGATCATACAGACGGATTTTTCAATCTGGTGGGCAATGAGGAATTCTGGAAAACGTGTGATCAGGGGAGAAACATAATTAGGTTACACTGTGGAAAACATCAAGTTTGGGATTAACTGAAGCAGTAAGAAGGTGGTAATGGAGACCAATGAGGAGAATGTTGTCACCTTTCAGGGGAGGGGAAGTGAAGGCCACAATAATAAAGAACAAACAGCAATAGCTGAAGCCAAGAGTTTTGAATGAGATTACTGAGGCGAGAAATCCAGAGGACAAGAGGAGTAAACTGGAGAGGAGATCCAGGGGTGGAGTTTCGAGACCAGGGCCGTCAGGCAACAAAGGACAGGACTGTCTTTTCCAACTTAAAGATTCATTCATAGTAGTAAGGTCCTTTATTCATGAAGTCCTGGAAAAACAACTGCCCTTCTTCTTTTCCTTCTCCTTCTCCTTCTCCTTTTAACTTCAATTCTCAAGTAGGAAGTTAATATCATGGTAATTTCAAAAGAAGGACATGTGCACAGTACCTTTTGCCCCATATCTCCGGGGAATCCTCTTGGGCCCTACAATTTGCAGCAGAGAACATAAATAAATCAACATACCACTTCTGCAGTATGATTGTTTTTTCTTGTATTATTTACATTTGTCTCATCAATTAAAGAAATAATTAAAGAAACAGTTTTCCATATTTACCTTTACTCCTTTTCGTCCCATTTGACCATAGCCTGGGATGCCATAATCTCCCTGTGGACATACCAGTTCATTTTAATTTCTCAAAAGTGAAACTTAATTGTAATCTACACTGGTGACAAGAGAGAAGCACTGGGCACTTCCAGGTAGAGGGGCCCTTACCAGTGACCTTGAACTCTGGGGTCATGCATATTGTTGGGTTTTCCTCACTTGCTGGTATGTGCCTTGGTACTTTGGCCAGCTCCACTCTGCAAACATTGCAGGAGGCAGAGGGATGGTCCATCAAGACTAATGGAGTCAGTAGCAATTACTTGCCTGGAAAATTAGGAGCTGGTTCAAAGGACATGGGTGAGGAATTCAATTCCCCAAAGACTTACAAATGGCTGAGAGACAAATGGAAAAATGTCATCCTCACTAGTAACCAAAGAAATGCAATTTGAAACAGTAATGAGAAACTATTTTTTGTTAATGAAATGGGTATAGATGAAAAAAAGAAAGTGACAATACCCACTGCTGGTGTGGATGTCCTGAAGCAAGCATTTTCCTACATAACACAAGGGTGCATAGATCACTGAATATTCCTAAGGGCACCTTGCAAAAGAGGTGCATATTCTTTGAACCAGTTAGGCTACTTTTTGAAATTGTTACGTAGAGATTATGATTTTGTCTAAAAATTCAGATACAAGAATGCTCATTGTGGGCTACTTATGACAGTAAAAAATTAAAAACAAATTAAGTATTCAATAGCAAGAGATTGGTCAGGTGACCTAAGGTACGTACATTCAGCGGAATATTTTGAAGCTATTAAAAAGAATGTTTAGGGGAAAATGTAATAACATGGAAATGTGCTCATGATACACTGTTAAGAGGGAAAAATAGAGTGATTTTTTTGGTATCTCCAGGATGTTAATAACGAATATTTCAAAATAGTGAGATCATGGGTCATTTTTCTTCCCCTCTTCCCATCTGTTAAGCTTGGTAAATTTTCTACAATATGTAGACATAACATTTATAATAAACATTATTTTTTGAAAAGAAATGAAAAAATGTTCCTATATTGGCTGCTCCATGCACAGAGACCTTAGCATGGCAAGAGCCACTAGAACAGACGGCTCACTTCTTGGATCTACCTCCCTCTTGTCCTTGCCCTAGAGTTTTGCAAGACAGGGAGAGAAATGCATAGTGCTGTTTTTCAGTGGACATCCATTGACAAGGCCGTACTGGTTGTGAAAATACTGAAATGTTATCCATTATCCCCTCTGCATGCCCCCTTTCTCTCTTGCCGTTCTCTCTTCTTTTAACAGACAGACTAGCCATAGAATGAGAGCTGCAGGGGGTGGGAGAAATTCCCCCACATCTTCCTAGGAGGTCCTAAAATACCTTTAATACTCCAGGTGCTTAGGCTGATGGCCTCAGTTCCCTTCTCTTTACCTCAGAACTAAGCACTTGGAGCTGCGAAAAGAGAAGGGTCCTAAAAGCTCATACCTGTTTTCCTCGCTGTCCAGCTGGTCCCACTGGCCCTGGATCTCCAAGAATTCCATGTTCTCCCTAGTAAGTGAGACAAAAAGGGCTTCAGGTCAGTAAAATCCAAACTGGCTCCCACTATAGGAGGTTGAGACGGGAAATCTTAAGGCTCTCAGTGAGGGTTCAGTGCTCAGCCAAGGCATGGGGTGTAGGAAACCAATAATGATCTTTCCAAAGGTGAGCAGAAAATGTCAGCACAGCCCAAGCACTGCTTTCCTGGTATTCTAGAAGGACTGAAGGAGAAGGGAAAGAGTGGAAAATTTACTCCAGTGAAAGTTGCTTTATTAGCTGATTTGTCTGCCCATCCAACAAGTATTTACCGTCCTGGAAAATGAACTACTGAATATGATAGATGTGGTCCTGCCTCAGCAAAAATAGTCTGGTTGGAAAGAGAGACAATTAGACAGGCAGAAAATTATAAACTCAGGATGCCATGCCAGTGAAGGGGAGGGGAATCTAAATTGGATTTGATAAGGGGCACCTGGATGGCCAGACTTCAGACTTCAGCTAAACATCAGACTTCAGCTCAGGTCATGATCTCACGGTTGTGAGTTCGAGCCCCACATCAGGCTCTGTGCTGACAGCTCGGAGCCTGGAGCCTGCTTTGGATTCTGTGTCTCCCTCTCTCTCTGCCCCTCCCCAGCTTTCTCTGTCTCTCTCTCTCTAAAATAAAGAAACATTACAACAAAATTTCTTTAAATAAATAAATAGATCTGGTGGGGTTAAGGAGGCGGGCTGCCTGAAGCACAGGAGCCGGGGTGTGAGGTTTGAGGGCGGAGTTGTGTGAGTGGAAGAAGGAACTGCAGGAGGGGTGAGGGTGGTCACGGTCGGGGTAGAGGAAAGGCATTGTTGAGAAGCCTGGCGCAGGCACGTGGGAGGGAAAAGAGCTCTGAAGCCTCAGAATTAAACAGGGTCAGGGGGCCTTCCAAGCTACTTTAAAGTCTAGAGCTTTTCCTAAGAGCTACGGGGAAATTAAGACTGGCTGCCTAATTTGTGGGGCTCGGTGCAGAATGAAAGCGTAGGTCCCATCCTCAAATATTAAGACTTTCAAGATGGTGACAGCAGGACATGAAACCAAGCATGGGGCCCTTCTAAGCTGGGCCCCCAGGGTGACTGCACAGTTGCCAGTCACAGCTGGCCGTGGGACAGGGAGCCACTTAAAGGTGTTAAGCAGGGAGTGGGATTCTGAAGAGGCCAACAGTCCGCTGTCTGACAGTCTCCAAAAGAGCCACATCAGAGACAGTAGGGTGAATGAGAGAATGGTATGCGCAAGCAGATTGAGTCTGGACACCCCCCTTCTGGACTCTGCCCTGTGCATACATTCATGCCTGCAGGAAATCGGGGAGTTGAAGAGAGTTTTCAGAGTTATTTCACCACGCGTGAGATCACAGTGTCTCTCCTGGTGAAACAGGGCAGTGTCAGGAAGAGATAAGCATTTAGAAATTCTTTGCTCAGTGGAAGCAAAAGAATGTATCGCAGAAAGCAGGTGGGGGGGGTTGAGGGTGCCCCTCTCCTGCGAGGAATTAATATGGAAATCAAGAAAAGAAGGGCAGTAATGGGGCGCCTGGGTGGCGCAGCCGGTTAAGCGTCCGACTTCAGCCAGGTCACGATCTCGCGGTCCGTGAGTTCGAGCCCCGCGTCAGGCTCTGGGCTGATGGCTCGGAGCCTGGAGCCTGTTTCCGATTCTGTGTCTCCCTCTCTCTCTGCCCCTCCCCCGTTCATGCTCTGTCTCTCTCTGTCCCAAAAATAAAATAAAAAACGTTGAAAAAAAAAAATTAAAAAAAAAAGAAGGGCAGTACTTTTTTCTCAGTATTTAAATCTATAGGAGATGACACTTACTTTTTTCCCTGCGGGTCCGGGATTTCCAAGGCTCCCTTTAGCTCCCATCGGCCCAGGAAAGCCCTGAACGAAAATGGGAGACACGTATGTGGGTGTTGCAACAATTCTTAGAAAGCCCCTTAGATCAGTTTCGCTTTTCTTCGTGTCATTTCCAACAGCTCCTTGATGCCTGCTTAACAAGAGGCCCAGCCACCCAGGGGAGAGAGACATCTGTGCTGAAAGCAGGTGACTCGGCTTACAGTCTGGCTTAGAGGACCACAAATCTTCATCGGCGGGGACACCACTAGTCCGCCCGGGGCCTTCGTGAGAAACAGAAAGGGTGCTCTTGACAGGACATATGCTATTTCTACATGCGGCACATTGGTTGGAATGTACTGATTTTGTGAGAACGAGACATTGCCCCTCGTGAGCATTACACCATGCGCGCATCTGGAACTCTATGCACAGTGTGTTTCAGTCCCAATCTGAAAATGGGCACAAGTGTCTTCCACAAACATGCCGGCATGATAAGGAGGCAAACAGGTGTTCCTTCTGAATTCTCGCTGTCGGAGCTGAAGAACTGAACAGATTCAGAACATTTTTCATAGGAATCCCCTCACCAGCCATCCCCACTCTTATTACTCACTGTCAGAAACCTAGGGACCAAATAGATTCAGAGGGTGAGCTGAGGAATCAAGTCAATTTGGGTGGCGAGGGATCTTTGTAGAGTCCATTTTCAAACATCTACAGTCGGTGGAGATACATGTGGCACAGATAAATTCTTAAAAGTTAGAAAAGTCAGCAGAGGGAATCAGGTTTTGAAATGTTCACAAGTCTGCGAGATCTGTACTCTTCCAAATGCTTTCTTGGGGCTGATGCAATGGGTCCGTGCTCTCCCAGTAAAACCCCAGTGAAGGAGAGAGAGGAGGGCTTATGTGATGTGCAAGGACTCGGGGCTGTGCTAAAATTTGCTGCCAATTCTTTTTGTCCCAAATGTGTCCCAAGTTAATTGAAAAATAAAATACCCCAAACGCAGATAATATAAAATAAACTATGTATGACGATGTTTTTGAAGTAAGAGAAAATGGTCTGATTGGAGACCACTGACTCCCAACGTTCCTGAGTCACTCACCTGAGGTCCTTTGTGCCCTGGGCTTCCCTTCTCTCCTTTGCTGCCAGGAATTCCATTTCCCCCCTAATGTGGTAACGAGAAGTATAATTACATGAAGCAATGAAAATGTACTTTCTTCTTTAATGCTTTTGAAACATGTCCACAGAAAAGCGCTGGTCCAACACCACAAGTCACCTTGTAACTGTGAGGTTAAGCGTATCTTACCAAAGGGACTGAGTGGAGGCCCAGACTCCGTGGTACAGATCTTATCCACGCATCTCTGCCTGGGTCTAAGACCTTCATCCCCCTCTGACAGGGGGAAATGAAAAGGAGACCAAAGGGAGAAATAAAACCCTTAGAAGAAGGGGTGAAGATGCAAACAACGGTCAGATGGATTCCTTTGTTGGGGCAGGTTACCTGGGCCAGAGTGCTCATCGTCAATGTGGAAAACGGAAAGCTAAGTTGTTTCAAGTTGGCCCAAGAGGACATTTTAGCAGCAGAAGCTCTACCAGAGGAATTCAAGCCTATTTTCCACTATATTAGCATCTGATGCAAGGTTCTCGTATAGATCTCTTGCATGGAAGAAAAAACTAGAGGTGCTGGTGATGTTTCCCGACTCCCGGGCACCAGCTGTACAATGGTTGTACCCACTGGATGAGCCGTCGTTCTCCGCCTGAGTATCAAAGGGACCCTGGAGCAGCTGAGCTAATGTCCCCCTTCTCCCTACAAAGGGGAGATGGATCTGGGCTGGTCACGTGGTTACTCAGTCTAAAGGATTTGCTAGCTGGTGGTTTGATTCAGGGACCCCAGAACCCGCAAGAGAATACCAAATTCTACTTTGGCGTGAGTATCTGAAACTTCCTAAAAGAAAAATGAACTCTCGAGAAGGTCTTAGGTCTAGGCACACCTTCCAGACGAATCCTGGCTTCAAGCAGGCTCCATAAGGTAACTAAATACCCATGTGTTACAAAACCATTCTCTAGGGATGACCCCAGCACCTTCCCAACATGAAGGAGAGACAGAGATGTCCTGACTCCGATGCCCATATCAGCAATGATACGATCAAGAAAAAATGGCTCATGTCCGAATCATGAGCCATTGATCACTCTCTGGAAGGCAAAAGATAGGGCTCAGGTACCTACTAATTACTAATTAGTAATTGTTACTAATTAATAGTAATTCGTTGATTACTAATATAATAGTAAGGTCCTAATAATTCATTATTACTAACAAGCTGATACAACACTAGGTGAGCACAAGAGCAGCCATTTTCTCTATTCATGAGCTGCAAAATAGGAGCGGGTCTGATGGAGCACAATCACTCTCCCATGATGGGAAATGTAGAATTCCAGAAACATGGACCATGGAGGAGGGCAGGAGCAGATTAAGCATTTCTCAGTTATTTATTTTTATAAAATTTTATAAAATACTACCCACTGGCTTCCTATTGGAATAACTCAGCATTATTTATCAGCATTTATGACTACTTCAACATACCTGTGGGCCTTGTAATCCGTCAGCTCCCTGGGCACCTGGAAGTCCAGGAATTCCTGGCTCCCCCTGATGAACGAGTTTTCAGTGTTAATACTGTCTCCACATAGTTTCCATAGAGATTTTCTCTTTATACTACCTAGTACCGTAATACATAGTACATGGGCAATACTTTGACTGAACCTTGGCTCACCCCTTACTTTGCCTAGGATTCTATTCATTTCCATACTAAAAAATGAACACAAGATTGTTTCTTACTCTAGTAAAGAATTTCCCTCCCATGCAGTTGATTCCCAGTGCTTGTGAAAGGCAGTCAAATATATAACATTTGGGATCGCACAGATCCTCTTGTCTATGAGGTGCCTGTGAAGGAGGCTCTGCCTTAGGTCAGGCCCGTCCAGTTCCTGGCAGCTGAGCTGATGGGCCCTTCTGTTTCCCCTCCATGGGTGGGGCCATTTCTATTGCTCTGCACTTCCTAGAACATCTTTGTCACATTCTTGTTCATTCCCAGTGCCATCTGCCCATCAGGACTCTCCTTGGAACCAACTACCTCGTAGGGCAGGAAGTAAAGGGTACTTACCGGGACACCTGGGGGCCCCCTTTGGCCTTCCCTTCCCTGGAACAGAAAAGGCAAAGTGTTAGTGTGTACGTAGCCAAGTGGAGGGTTCTTAGAGGCAAACCAGCCTGTTTCATTCCCTGACAGACATAAGTAATGAGCAGCTCACAGAAATGGCTTCCCTGAGGCGCTTTCGAAACACAAGTTTTCTCGCTGGGCACTTCATTATAGACTAACATTTGGGGGATTGATTGAAAGCCAATCTGAAAGTCATTACAGATCCAGCTCCAGTCTGACAATTATTCAGGAGGTTGTTTGGAGGATCAAATCATTCTGAAGAACTTGTCTTCTATCCTTCCCTCTTCAGCAAATTCCATAGAGTACTGTCTGCTAATCAGAGGCTTCCTACATGAGAACAAGCTGTGTCCTGTCTGTCTCTCTGTCCCAGGCCCTGAATGTATCTTAGGGGAGAGTAAAAATTGTTAGGTTCAGTGCTTCACACGTGGGCCCACTGAGGTTTGTTTCCAAGGAATTCTACGAGAAGGAAATGGCCGATGGGGTCTGCCCAATGACGTGGCGGTCCAGCGGCCGGGCCACCAGCCTGTTTGTACTTAATCAGTGGTGATTTCCATGTCACCAGCTCAGGCTCCCCACCTAAGTGTCCGCCTTTGTCATACCCTCTCCAGAGAGTGTTCTAGGCAGGAGAGGACTCAGACCCCAGATTTTAACTTCTTTTTCCCTAAACAGCAGCAATAAAATCTATACCCTCACACACCCCCTCACCCCTGCCCCTCTGAGAGAGCTATGGAACATCCCAATCACCAGTCTACTTTGTATTGTGATAAATGACTATGATTCCTTTAGGTACAAGACAAATACTTAAAAAAAAAAAATTCTATTCATGCATTCAGAAAGGTAGCCATGGAAATTATTTCAGAATCGGTTTTCTTTCAACTGCCTACCTTCTGAATTTCCTTAGAATGAACTACCTGACCAAGTATCACCTCTACCACTTTGGATAATGATTCGAATTCCTCTCCTGGGGTTCTGCCCCCTTGATTCAGGTACTCTGCTTTCAAAATGCAAATGCCCTTTGGGAGAAGTTACCCATTGTAACCTGTGAGCTCTTTGTTCCTTGATGGGACTAATAGAGCTCCTGACAAATGAAAGTAGGGAAGAAACAGCAAACAAAGGTTGAGGCCACTACTATCCTGGGATGTCTCCATTAAAAGGATAAAAGAACTTTTGAACTACATGCAGACAATATTGCACAATGGTTAGGGTGTGCCTTTAGAAGTCAGGTACTCCTGAGCTCAAGGCTGCCCTTTGAAGCTTGTGTGGCACAGAGCAATTGCTCAGTAAGCCTTAGCCAGGAGGTCGGGACTCCAGACTCTGGTGTGAGACAGTCTGGGTTCAAACCCCAGTTCTGCCACTTGCTACCTATCCTGATCCTGGGCAAGTGTTCCAAGGGTCCTTGTTATTCTCATCTGCAAAATGGATATAAATAATAATATCTACCTAGTAGGCTTGTTATGAGGATTTAATGAATTAATATTTGAAAGTGATTTGATCAGGACGTGACATAAAATAAATGCTACAGAAGTAGAAATACTATTATTTAAAAGCAGTTGTGTGTTTTTTTTTTAATGGTAGCTTATCTTTGAGAGACAGTGCGAGTGGGGCAGGGGCAGAGAGAGAGACAGAGGATCCAAAATGGGCTCTGCACTGACAGCCGCAAGCCCCACATGGGGCTCCAACTCACAAACTGTGAGATCATGACCCAAGCCAGAGTCCAACTCTCAACTGGCTGAGCCACCCAAGTGCCCGTATAAGCATCTGTGTGTGACAGGCCAAAAACAAGGGACCTGGACTGTCGATTCTAGTGCTCTGGTTCTCAGAATATCAAGCCCCCGTCTTGGCAACAGCCGGTACAATCAACTTGCATAAGTTGGAATTCTGTCCCGCAGGCGGCCATGTCTTAGGTTTGCTTGTGTTCTTAGAATCTGTTATCTACTTAAGATCCTCTGACCCTCAGAGAGAATTCTTGCCTTCACTGGAAAAGTAGGGGAAGAGGTAGAAAAGCTTAATGTTGTTCTATATTCACATAGCCTTGTTCAGTTCAGGAGAAGAGAGGTTACAAAGGAGGAGCTGGGCAGGAAAACAGGTGAAGATAGGAGAGGGCGGCTGAGAGCCTCCTGTCTCTGAAGTGATTTAGAGTCACTGGCTGGTTTGTCCAAGTAGTAATCCCCAGCCCCATCCCTAGCATCTCTTTTCAAAAGTATTTGATTGAGGGGGATAGTTATAAAGCTATTTCAAACTAAGTGTATTTTCTCTTAAACCAAGAAAAATATATATTTATCTTTAAAATTTATTGCATGTAGGGGCGCCTGGGTGGCTCAGTCGGTTGAGCATCTGACTTCAGCGCAGGTCATGATCTCACAGCTTGTGGGTTCGAGCCCCACGTTGGGCTCTGTGTTGACAGCTCAGAGCCTGGGGTCTGCTTCGGATTCTGGCTCGCTCTCTCTCTCTCTCTCTCTCTCTCTCTCTGCCCCTCCCCCACTTGTGCTCTGTCTCTCAAAAATAAATAAACATTTAAAAAAAATTTTTTTAAATTTATTGCATGTAGTATATGTTGCTGTTCCCTGGATTCCTCTGGTTAATTTTGATTCTCTTGTGTGGAAAAGAGGGCAAAGTCCCAGAGAATTTTTACCAGAAGCACCAGGAAGCCTAAGCCAACTGACTGTAGATCCTATCCCTTAATAACTATGATTCAAGATAAACAAAGGCAAGAGGAATTACAACACATTTCTCCACTATCTAGATCAGAGAAAAAGGCAATCGGCCATGGCCTTCAAAGTGATGAGAAGACTCCAGGTCTGCAACAGAAAAGAAGGCCAAGTATTTTCACTTCTCGATCAAACAAGGTGCAGGGTCCAATCTAGGAGACTGTGCGTTATTGTCTTTTTATGATCTCCATTCTGAGTGCATGACAAAAGGATTTCTAACACGTTATAAATATCATCTCCCACTTTAGTAATGCACAAAAAGAAAAGCGATTTCTTAGTTGTTCCATAAAAAGAAGGGGATATCCAGTATTCCTGTTTTAGGCCTGGCATCACATGGGATGCTATAAAGTTGCCCTAGGCTCTCGAAGTTGCTAGAGGCTTGTTCCTAGTCACCGGTGTTTTGGTTCATTCAAGAATTTATCTGTGATTCTTCTTTCCCATTGGCAACATCTGAAGATAAAGAGAGTGGGTTTACCCAATTCATATTCTTATAGAATATGAATATTCTTATAGCATCTTATAGAGATGCTAAGCTACCGGAGGAGAACTTTCATGTTAAAGCATTGACTCTCTCCAAAGACATTCAAAAGCTTCTGGAAGGCAGAAAGAGGAAGGCAGACTGTCACAGAGGTTCTCATCTAGGAGCAATTTTGCCCCCTACTCTCACTCCCCACTACCCCTCATCCCAGACATTTGGCAAAATCTGCAGATGTTTTTTGTCTGCCACAACTTGGGGGAAGTGAGTGCTACTGACATCTAGTGGGTAGAGAACAGGGATGCTCTTAGACCTCCTCGAATGTACATGACAGCCCCTCACACCATCTAGCCCCAAATGACAATAGTGACAATGGATCAGCCCTGGGCCAGCCAACTCTGCAGGGGCAAATATTGTGAAAACCTTTATGGCATCGTCAGATGATAAGGAGGGGAAATAAATGTTCAAGGAAAAACTTACCCTTATTCCTCTGGAATTAGGATCACCTGGAGTCCCTTTCTGTCCAGTTCTACCCTAGAAATACAATTGTTCCCCCAAGATCATAAGGCAATATATTCTGACTAATTACATCAGCATAAAAACCTCACTCACTATTAAAACAGCAGAGCAAATGTGTCATGCTAGAATCTTCTGCATGTTAACACTATTGGGTATATATCTGTTAATGAGGAAAATGGTGTAGTAACGTGCACTGCTAACTATCAGTTTCCCATTACAATAATGTCACCTGCCAGAAACTTAATAATTTAACCCATAAAAGTATAACCTACTACATATGTGTCCTGTTTTCAGAAAATAATGCTGTTTTAAATGTGAACTCGGGGCTGTTATTCAATTATAGAAGGGTTACATATTTTATTAAATAATTAAGACTTCATGAAAGCCTCCATTCAGTAACAGAATTAATCATTCATATATATGTAAATAGGTCTATAGGTTCTCTGTACGTAAAACAGAACCAATTACTTGTCTTCCTTGTTCTCCTTTGGAGCCCTTCTGTCCTTTGATGTTACTGTTGCGTCCTGGATTACCCTAGAGGAAGATATAAAAAATATTTTAGAACCAAGGAATATCAGCTTTTTTTTTTTTCAAATACAATGGTACAATGTTCATGTATTAAGCTAATTTGGGTTAAGTGAGAAGGGGTGACAGAAAATTCTCCATATTTGAAATTCATCGACTTTTGAGAAAAAATACAATAATATTTCCCCAAGTTTGAAGAGGGTTTGGTGATCAACAAAGTGATAAGAGTGTTTGCCAAAGCCATGGCAATGATCTCTTCTCTGTATCGGCAGCTTCACTGATGGCTGAACATGCTTATGCTACCCCCTTAGAGGTGTAATAAGATTCCCTTGTAACTGAGTCTGCAAATAGGGAGTCTGTAAGATTATAAGCCCAAGAAGCAGAACTGTGGAAACATCTCCCGAAAAGGACTTTGGAAGTCTCTATATAACAATAAGGATGATTAAGATGGAACCTGAGCTCCCAGCTCCAATTTTTTTTTTTTTTTAATTTTAATTACTTTTTGAAAAGAGAGAGCACAAGTGGGGGAGGAGCAGAGTGAGAGGAGGACAGAGGATCCGATGCGGGGCTTTGTGCTGACAGGCTGATAGCAGCAAGGCCAACGTGGGGCTCAAACTCACAAACTGTGAGATCATGACCTGAGCCAAAGCCGGACGCTTAACTGACTGAGCCACCCAGGGTGCCCCGAAATTTTCAATATAATCAGCTAAAATCAGATGTGGACAGATTTTTCCCAAGCAGATAAGTCTTGGACAATACCTACTACCCCTGCTCCCAAGATAAGGAGACAAGCCTTCACCTAGAGGTTAGTGTGAGACACAAGGGAGAGGAGATAGGAGCTTAGAGCAACTACATAATTCAGAGCCAACCAGACCCTAGTAACTTACAGGATCTCCTGGGAAGCCCTTCTCCCCATATCTCCCAGGGGGGCCTCTGGAACCTGGGCTGCCCTAAAAAAAAATAAAATGAGCTTCTGAGTTAGCTTGTAGGAGGGTTTCAGAATGGTGTTAAAGAGTCAAGCGTGTGGTTTTGGCGGCAAGAAAGTCAATCAGACAAAATGATCCATGTTCCTTTATCCCAGCCAGTTTCCTCAGCCTTCTCAAGTGATACTCAGTTCAGTGTTAAAAGGTCAAGATGATCGCTAGTCAGGATTATCTAGAGTGACGCTGAGCAATGGGAAAACTCTCGTGATCTAGCATAGCGCTACGCCAAAGAACTTTCTGCCCTAATAGAAATATTCTCTGAGTTGTCTAAGATGGCAACCACTAGCCATATGTGGCTATTGAGCACATGAAATGTGGCTAGTACAACTGAAGGGCGGGAGTTTTCACTTTCACCAATTTGAATTTAAATGTCATATATTGCTAGTGGGGATTGTACTGGACATCCCAGCCAGTCTAGGAACCTCTGACATTTATAATGCAGTTGCTCACTGGAAACCTCCCCAGGAAATGCTCCAGTTGACAACTCAGACTCAAGTGTTCCCAACTGAGCTTGCCCAAGCCAGTACCGTTCCAGGCATTCTGAATGACTCCTCATTTCCTGCTTCTCTGGTCACCTAGATCTAGAGATCTGTGCCGAAGCCAGAACTAGGGTGAGAGAAACAAGTCACCTGGGGTGCAGTATTTAGGGAGACACATTTGGCAGAGCTCTGAGAAGGAGTACGTCCGTAAATCCTGCACCCCACTGCTCATTCCGGCCCGGGCCCTGCCACGTCCTTAGTATTAGTACGTCATGTGTCTGTTCTCACTGACGTTGCTTTACTTGAAGGCTTTGTCACTTCTCCCCTCGATTGTTCCAGATCCTCTCATCTTTGCCTTGCACCTATGTCATCTCTGACACAGTCTCCACACCACCGACAAGTAGTATGTTCAACATGCAAATTCAGTTGTGGCGCCCGTACTTAAAATCTTTTAAAGGTTCCCAATCTCCTAATGTTAAAAGCCTAACTCCTCAACATGGCTCCCCGGCGTCTTCCCAATCTCTTCCGGCCACCGCTGGAACCTCACCTCCCTCTACCTGTACTCTAATGCTCAATCTGCAGTGCTCTCGAGCCTCCGTGTCTTTGCTTATGCTGTTCCTTCTGTCTAGAATGGCCTTTCTCCATGTCTTGCTAATTCCTATCATCTTCAGCTCAGGGATCATTTCCTCCAGAAAGACTTTCTGAACTCCCTCCCCACCTGAGTTAGGGCTGAGTTAGGTGCCCTTCTCTGGGCTCTCACGTAGTTGTCTACCTGGCCTCAATCACATTCTGCACTGTCATTAGCAATTAATATGTCTGTCTTTCTATGTCTGGGGATCCTTGAGGACAAGGTCAGTGTGGTTCGTCTCCGAATCATCAGCATATAACTCGGTGTTTGGCACATGCCAGATATTCAAAAATATTGCATAAATAAATGGATCAGAACATATAAGCAGAGCTGTTTGGAACCAACCGGCATATATTAATCAGTATTGAAATGAATTTAAGATAAAAAAACTTTCACCGTGATTTACTACACCAAGGTCACCAAAATAATTCTGTATCTTTCTCTTGATTTTTATGTTTTTTTTTTTTTTCTGATGCAAACAAGGAAGCTACTGGGAGGCAAAAACAATCATTTTCAGACTTTTGTGGAAGACACCAAACGAAGAACCTTGCACGCTTTGAATCCCTCAATGGAATTCTTGAAGATTCCCAAATGGGAAGGCAGTATTTATTCAGTAGTAACAGGCCTTCATTGTGTGGTCAAGTCAGCTCTCAATTTTGTCCCTTCTAAGCACTGGCACACAGCAGTTAAGACTATCTCCATCACCAAATTCTCCTTCTTTGATTTATTGAAGATTTACCTGGGATCCTGGATCGCCTTTTTCTCCTTTTGTCCCAGGTAACCCATGAAAGCCCTAAAAGAAAACAAGGAAAACAAAATCCCCATTTAAAGAGCAATACGTCAACCTCATGACGATGTTACAGTACTTGAAAGATGGCTTACCTCCTCCCCATCCAGTCCGTTAAACCCATCGTCTCCTTTTTCTCCCTGAGGGACAACAAGGAGCACAATCGGGTCAGAGGGGAGCTCGGCTACATGCTTCCTGGGAAACTAATCCCGCCAGGAAATCAAATTCGACTGAGAAGACACTACAGTACCTTGAATCCAGAATATCCTTTGGCTCCCTGTAAAAGATGAAATATCTCTCACTGACACATCAAAGATAGTCAGAAGGTGGATTCACACCCTGTTGGGGGGGGGATGTGGCTGCCTCCCTAAAGAGGGTGATTGTGTTGTTCTTTAGTGGCTTCTGGTTCTACAATCACAGAGGTTATATAGGTGGGATTGAACACCACCTATGTTTTGAGGTGGGCTCAAAACTCATTGAGGTTTCTAAGAAGTAGAATTAGTCTGAAGGGGAGGACACTAACATGTAATTGGAGAAAGGGAAAGGGGCGGGGCATGGGGGGATGGAAGAGAGAAAAGGAGGGAGGGAGGGAGGGAGGGAGGAAAGAGGCAAGAGGCTGTTGTAGGGAATTCAAGATCACATTTCCAGCAGGGCTTACCTTTTGGCCGTGCTCCCCTGGACATCCTGCAATCCCTTTATCTCCTGTGGGTCCAATTTCTCCTCGTCTTCCCTAAGAAAAGGTACCCAAACAGGTATCCAAAGTGACTCGTCTGTCAGATGCTGCCAGCAGTTTACTTTTTAAGAGAGAAGCTAGAGCAACAGGAGCACTCTGAGCTTCAGACAGAGCAAATCTTTCCACAAATGTGTTCATTTAACTCTGGTTTTCCCCCTCTATTCCAGCGTCTTCCGTGCCAACCTGCAGGGCTTCCTTGCAGACCCAAGATCACACAGAAGTGCGGGATGAGCCTGGATGTTTTACCATCTCATCAGACAGCACAAAGGTTTGGAAGTCAATCTACTTTCCAGCCACCTTTCAAATACTCCAGTAACACGCGTTGGCCCTGAAATTGTGCCCAAGGCCCCAGTGCTGTGGGAAAAGTCAGTACTGAAGCAAGCCAGTCCCAGGGGACTGGGGCTGAGTCCAAGGGGCTGAGTCCAAGGAGCTGAAGGGAGGGAGGGGCCACTACCACAAGTGCTGGGAGATGGGGAATGCTCGTGTTCACGGAAATGACCCCCAGGTGAAAGAGCCCGAGTCAGATCATCCGCTCGGCGGGGAAAAGTGTTCAAGGTCAATGATGTACGCATCTCCTAGCAATCCTGGTTCTCCCGGGAAATATTTAAACACAGGTAAATGCCGGCGTAAAATGAATCTCGAGGGAAAAGCAATGTTGTGCTCCTTGAGGGCAGGAGCCCCCAGCTATCTCTTTCCCCAGTTGTGTCCCTGGTGCCTGGCTCAAATCTGGGTGCAGGGTGGATGCTGACGGTTTGCTGTTTGGATAACTAATTGTTTAGCAATGAGCTTGGTTCTTCCCTCCCTGAGAGGTGATGGGAGAAGGGATTTGCCTTCTTCCTGCTTTGCTTTCTTTATTCTGAAGATTACTCCCAGGAAAGCAGGAGGCCTCACTTGTGGCCAAAGGTCGCGAGAGCTACCAAAACACTGCAGCTTCCCATTGACTAGACGGTCAGCCAGATGAGGGCTCAAGGCCAGACACCCGGTCAAAGCCCTCAGTGCTGCCTGGGTGGGCTCCGAGACCCCTCTGCAGCTACGTGGTAGGTGAGTTAGAACTCTCCCCTCGGTGGTCATTGTGTAAACTAGGATAGCACTAGAGTCAGAGGAATGTATAAATGTTTTACAGATCGGCAGACTGGGGGTCAGGAAGTTAAGTGTCCTGCCAAGGTCTCTGGTCCAGGTCATCCCTTGGCTGTCTGACTACACAGCCTGTGCTTTTCATCATAACTTGCCGCCCAGATGAAGAGCTAGCTTGCAGCTAAGGAGATGGAGGTGCAGGCTGGATGCTTCCTGAACTTTCCCTGCCCCAAACGGAGCCACCCAAGTGTTTCAGTTCCCCCAAATCTATTCTCCCAATTTGATTGATGAATCTAGTGAGATTTCCGGTTTGAGGGTCAAAGATTGAGATTAGAAAACTTCTGTGTACCACGTAACCACAAAGCCGAGCCTCTCCATGTACTAAACGCTGAACTCTGGGTCCAAAGGCAGCCCCTCAAGATAGCCTTGCTTCACCCTGCAGGGAGATGTGGGGGGACCGGAGCGTGCCCGGCTCCCTGCCACTGATAAAAACATGCCAGGCAACGTGTAGGTAAGTCTGCTTCCTCCTTCCCCCCAGAAGTACGTTTGGCAAGTACTCATGACCCAGACAAGTAAAAGGAGGGGGAAACAACCTATCTTCCTCCAAAACCACCAGAAAACCCCTTCTGTAGGAACATAAGGCTTTCCATGCAAAAGAAAATCACTGCTCATGTCGTGGGAGAGGGTCAGAAGAACTTACAGGGTCCCCGTCCTCTCCCCGATGTCCTCTGCTGCCTTTTATACCCGGAGAGCCCTGGGAGGGAAGAGAGAAAATGCACTTCAGCTGGCTTCCTCCAATTCGAACTTGTGAAATCCTTAGGCGTTATAGACAAGTCCCTCCCTTCAGCTCGCTCACAGCGCAGGCAGGGGTGGCTGTGAGTCTGGAGAGAGTCTGACAACCTCTGACCTCTACAGGAAGGTGACCTGTGGATTCCACATTGCAGGTCAGGGCATCCGGGTCAGTCCGCACCTGAGGCTGCATGGCCGGCAGCTGTGGCCACCGTAACTCTCCCAGCAGGCAAACTGGTCACTTTCCAAAGAGAGCATTTTCTTCTGCTTTTCTGAGAGCTCAGGGAAGAAGCACTCCTCCCGACAACAAGGCTACATATCCCTTGTGATCATCTCTCCCTCTGCCACGTGTGCTTTCACTGCCTTGTGGCCTATTTGTGGCAAAGATTTAAACTGAGGTTTGCTTTCCTCACCCAGTAACACAGGTCCTGACTTACCCCCAGACATACTTGATAGGTTAGTGTTGCCTGCTTTCAGACTTTTTATAAATGGAACCAGACTATATGTATTCTTCTACGTTTTACTTTTTTTCTTTTTTTGGCTATTACAGTGTTTGTAACACCTATTCATGTTGTCGTATATACCTGTAGCTCATTCATTCTCATCACCTTAGAGCACTCCATGAATGAAGAGACCATATTTATTTAAGCTATCGCTGTGTAATTGATCTTGTATACTGCATTTTTAAAAAGCCTATTAATCTGCAATCCTTTGCTCTCTTTGCAGCTCAGTTTCATTCACCGCCGATGAAGGACAACTTTCCCCACTGTTTCTAACACCTCTTGCACCCTCCAAACTGTTGAAAGCAGGTGCAAAAGTACAAATCGCAAAACCGAGGGGGCGCCTGGGTGGCTCAGTCGGTTAAGCGCCTGACTTCAGCTCAGGTCATGATCTCACGATTCGTGGGCCCTGAGTTTCAGCCCCGCGTCAGGCTCTGTCCTTGACAGCTCGGAGCCTGGAGCCTGCTTCAGAGTCTGTGCCTCCTTCTCTCTCTGCTCCTCCCCTGCTCATGCTCTGTCTCTGTCTCTCAACAGTAAATAAATGTTAAAAAAAATTTTATTAAAAAAAATTGCAAAACCGAGGAGCAACATCATGAGGGATATATAAGGAAAACGGGAGTTATTCTTCACAGCAGTATTCAAAAGTGAGCCCCTCTGAACTCCTACACCACAGGAGTCACAGGAAATACCCAAAGAAGACACAGTGAACTAAATGCCCGAAGCAATTCCACGAGGACCCAGTGAAGTCTGCACATTCAGCCACTTGGCCTCAGCCCCACCCACCCTCTCAAGGCACAACTGAATGGCACCTTCATGGCCTGCAGTCCTGGCATCCCAGGAAGCCCTGCACTCCCTGAACACTTGCAAAATGTGCAGCAGCAAGTCCTCTCTGCAATGTTTCCCTGGAAAAAGCAAACAAGAGAGCAACAATTGTCAGGAACGTCACAACGTTAAGAACTATATTCACGCAGATCATAACGCACCAACTACACGGCCATCTTCTCTCTTTGGGGGAGGGGCTGCGGAGGATCAGAGGTGCTTTTTGACTTAATACTGAAGACAGGGCACTGGGCTAGCAACTGTGACGCATGATACCCTCTCCCAGGAAATGACCTCTCTATAGAAAGGGCGACTGCCCCACAGAGGACCACAGGCTGAGTTTGCACATGACTGGCTGGCTCCTGGTTGACAGACTCCTCTTTTCTGAGGATTTCTGCAGCATAAACTGCTGGGTGATTTTTTATTTAATGAGGGGCTAGTTGGTTTTTTAGTTCCCTGTGCATTCATTTGGTGAGATGATAAGGGCGGAAGGACACACAAAACCAAACATAGGCGGCTTACAGGGCACCTGGGTGGCTCAGTCGGTTGAGCGTCCAACTTTGGCTGGGGTCATGATCTCATGGTTGGTGAGTTCCAGCCCCACGTCGGGCCCTGCTGTGGTGACAGCTCAGGGCCTGGAGACTGCTTTGGATTCTGTGTCTTTGTCTTTCTCTGCCCCTCCCCTGCTCATGCTCTGCCTCTCTCTCAAGGGTAAATAAACATTCAAAATTTAAAAAAGAGTATGCGGCTCAGGTCTTTCACACTTTTTCACATACTAAAGACCATGCGCTGAGTGTAATGGGGTAAGCAAGGCACTCTCTGGAAATGCTCATCAAAATTCCAGTTTCGTTCTGATGGCCTTTTGAGTAACTGCATGTCTGTTCCACAACTCACCAGGTACTGTGATAGCCTCTTGCCCAGTTCTCTTGTTCCAATGGTCAGATGAGTCCTGTAATCAAATCCCTTCCCAAATTCAAAGCTGGAAAACTCATCGTGGGCAGTCGTGTTTAGGGAGACCACCAGAAGTGCATCGAGTCCTGGTCAGTAAACATGACAGATTCAAAACAAAAGGGGTTGCATGTGAAAAAAGAGGAAAAGCCCATCCTATTTCTACTTGGTGAACGGTGTTCAGAGAATCAAAAAGGGGAAACGGAAACATTAAGAAGAAGCAAGACTCTTGATGTATGAGGAACCCCACAACTTTGCTTGCTTGCTCAGGCCTCAGTAAGAAATCCCCAGAGAAAAAGTATTCCAAGAGCAACTATGTACAAACCCGACAGGAAAACACTAGCAGAAAACTGTGTTTAATGCCTCACCACCAAGTTTTGATGCAATTCTTGGGCATTTAAAAGCAATTTATAAGAAAGGGAATTGTTCAGCTTCAGAGTTTTTCTGAATTTTTAAATTAACAGTAGTTCTCAGAGCACCTGGGTGGCTCCTTTGGTTGAATGTCCGACTCTTGATTTCAGCTCAGGTCATGATTTCACAGTTTGTGAGATCGAGACCCACATTGGGTTCTGTGGTGACAGAACAGATCCTGCTTGGGATTCTCTTTCTCTCTGCCCCTCTTCCTCCTCTCTCTCCCTCTCTCTCTCTTTCTCCCTCTCAAAAATAAATAAACATTTAAAAAAAATAGTTCTCAAAGTCATCTCCACAGCCAAACACCCCTGGGGGCTCGGGCCCTGAGAGCCTGAGGAAAGCTCAGGGTGAAGTGTTGGCCATAACCAGATTTCATTCATTCATTCATTCATTCATTCATTCATTCATTCATCCACTCACTTGTTAATTCATTCACTAGTCCATTTACTCTGTCTATCCTTTCATTAAACAAATCTTTGTTTATTAGGAGCCTATTATGTATCAATCATTGTATCAGGGATACACGATGAATAGAACAGGCACACTCTGTCCCTGCAGAGAAGTACATACAGTCCAATAGAAAAGGAAGACAGGGATCAGATAGTTGCCCTGAGAAGTGATAAGTGTCCTGAGAAAGAATGGCAGCATGCTTTGAAAGCCTAAAGGAGAAACTCCTAACTCAGCCCTGGAAAGTCATGGAAGGTATCCGCCAAGAACTGATGTCTAAGCTGAGCCTGAAGGACGAATGGAAGCTGGTCAAGGAAGAGAACCAGAGACTGAAGGTGGAGAGAAGGACTGGGGAGGAGCTGAGATGGGGGAGAGTTTTATGTAGAAGAAAAGTGTATGCCAGGATAGGGAGGACTGAGCCATGAGGTGTACTGGAGGAAGAAGCAGGCGGCTCTGAGTGCCTGGGGTACTAAATGTGGGGACTGAAGGAAGGCGGGAGTGGGGAGCGGGGGTGGGACCCTGCAAAGTGCCAGAAGGTGTACTAAGGAAACTGATGTGCCCAGAACAGTGGGAAAGGAGGGTGACATAACCCAGCAATCATGCAGGAGACTTTGTGGCCTCCAGGGAGGTTGCCCACAGAACCTAAACCCCAGAAGCCAGCGTGGGTCTACACCCAGAAGTCTCAAACAATGCATCCCATCTAATGATCAGTGGACCCTCCTGTCACTGCATATGACTCTCAATTTCTGCATTTAGCTTCCAGCTCAGTCTGAAACTATGACATGGATAGTAAGAAGTGCTTTTCAAGATCCGTGTGTCTGTCCTTCACATGGATAATCAGAAACAGTAAGGAGTGTCCTAGGTCAGGTGCCCTGGAAGCAGGATCTAACGGAAGAATTTGTGTGTATCTAGTTTATTAAGGGGGAGAAAGAAGGGGAAGTTGTAAGCAAAGATGTGTGTCAGTAAGGGCTTCACCTTAATCTGATTCCTGAAGGACTCTGGGGTATAAACTGTATCACAGTTGACCCACTGGAGGCAAAAGTGCTGGGTTTTTGTATCCCTATATCGATGCCCCCCCCTTCCGTTTCTAGGTGGGACATGGTATAAACCCACCCCTGATCCAAGGGTCAGGTAAGGGTTCAGGTCAGTCAAGGACTCATGACTGTAGGTCACAGGTGTAAGCACTTGGCCATGGCATTTGCAGCCCCTGGGGGATCAGTGTGCAGGTCTAGGGGTTCTGGGGAGGCACCAACAGCATCTGTTACTAGTGGCCAGACAGATCCCAAGATTTTTGGCACCTGAGTAAGTAGGGACTTGTTTAGTACCTTCTGTGCTTCACCACTTAAATTCACAACTCAGTACCTGCTTCTCTGAGCCTGTCTGATTGATTTTCAAGCATTATCTTGCTTTCACCCCCAAGACCATCTGAAAAGATGAGCAGCACCTAGAGAAAGAGGAAAGCAGAAAATGGGACGATGTGAAAATGAAACCTATAACTGGGGAGGAAGAAACAAACAAAAGAACACAGAGATGGGAGAGAGACTGTGACGTGAGTACCTGTCCTTGGGATGTAGATTCCTTCTTAAACGTATTCCACAGAGACCGCAAGAACTGTGCATTCAGATGAGTTGGCCCATTAACGGTGACCTGCAGCAGCCTGTCAAATATTGCCTTCTGGTAGATTTGGAACTCAGTAGGGAATTCTCCATCATCGTTCACCTTGAAGGCCACGTTCATCTGCACCTCTGCGCCTGCCCCACAGCTTACCCCCCTGATGGAGGTCATGTCCTCTAAGATGCCTGGGAGGTATGATTCCAGCCGGGGGTGGTCGTCGAACAACTGCGCCCCCGGCTGTTGAGTGGAAATGTCAAATCCAACCACGACGTCCATAAAGCAATCTGGAGACCAAGGAAAATGAGGCCAGATTAATGAGTAGACAGGAACAAGGAAGGGAAGATGAGGCAGAAAATAAGGAGAGCAGTCATGGCATGGCCCAGGGCTGGAGGGACTCTAGCACCCACAAAGAAGGAAGGAAGATATTGGCTGCTTGATCAACATATAACACAGGTGTTTCCTCTCTCCTTTTTCAAATATTACAAGTTCCAATAGCTATTTGAAGTTCCAATCATGGTTCAGCCTCATTCTCAGAGGCTGGCTTCCTGGCTGGCTGTGTGTGTGTGTGTGTGTGTGTGTGTGTGTGTGTGTGTGTGTTTGCACATGCATATTTTCTTCTTTTAATGATGACATACTATGATTCATATGATCATATTAAATATTTGAATTATCCTTAGAGATGGTTTAATCCGGAGATCACACATTCAAATGGCTGTAAAGGCCACGTGGATAATGTAAATGAGCTAAATGGGCAGGGAGAACAGAGGATGGATGGAGACTAACCACCCATCTGGTCACTGCTCAGCTCCAGCTGAGAGTCAGCCATGTGGGAAAAGGGACCCAGTGTTGTCAGATAGAGTTTTCAGAGAGAAGCCTGAAATCTAGATTTTTATGTGAAATCTTCAGTTTGTAAAAGCTGGCAATTAATCTTAACAAGTTGTCAACACTGTATAGGACAAACACAATTCAGCTACAAGTTGCCATTTGGACACCTCTGACCCTTCCCAGTTGCTCATTGTACACATGAGGAAAGAATGATTCATGGAGGTTGCTGCTGTTGAACCAGAATAAGAACCCCAGATTTCTGATTCCAGTCCCAGGGCCCTTTGCCCCACTGTAACCTGCTTCCAGCTGAGCTCCCCAAATGGGGTGTAGAAGATCTGGAGACCTTGAAAACACCAACCCATTTTGTGAAAGAAGTAGCTTCAGTCATAACTCTAGAAACAGAAGCACACTGAGGAGTTTCTGCACGTTGTACCAGTTCTACAAAATGTTATCATTCACCGCTGCTTCCTGGTGTGCTGTCTTCCCAACTCCCAGCCCAAACATACGGAACCTGAGTCCCACACGGTGACTCTCAGCTGGAGCGAGCAACACCCTCCCGATGAGATGTGCCATTGCTCTCCATTCTTTTCCTTCCCTCCCGGCCTCCCTGACTCATTTATATTACCTTCCTGGCCTTTGCAGCCATTTGTGTTTGTGACCTCTGGGTATTAAATAATCCCCAGGACAATTCAAATCTTCACCATGTTATGATTGCACGAATGCCATCATGTGCAATTTAAGAAACAAAACAGATGAACATGGGGAAGGGAAGGAAAATTAAGATAAAAACAGAGAGGGAGGCGAAACATAGGAAACTTAAATACAGAGAACAAACTGGTTGGTTGTTGGGTAGGGAGATGGGTTAAATGGGCAAGGGACATTAAGGAGGGTACTTGTTGGGATGAGCACTGGGTGTTATATGTAAGTGATGAATCACTAAATTCTACTCCTGAAACCATTATTACACCACATGTTAAGTAACTTGGATTTAAATAAAGTAAAAATATAAATTAATAAATAAATTAATTAATTAAAAAACATGCACATAGATAGGCTCATATAGACACACACACACACACACACACACACACACAGGAACACTGAGTCCCTTACAAGACCGTTTAATAAAGTTAAAATAGTAAAGCTGTCAACCTGCAAATGTTAGCTTTACTTACTTCCTACCAGTTGCAAGGCATCATTCTAGGACTTCCAGAAGTGGAAAGGGTAGAAACAGGAGACTGAGGTCCAGGTGCAAAGAGGGGCATAAACCCGGGGTTGGAGTGAAGGGACAGGGCTGACCAGAGGACACAACCCAGGGCCTCCTCCAGCCTCTGCATCCTTTCCCTTGTCTCTGAGGGTGGCTGGCTGATCTCAAGCTTCCCAGAAACAGAGAAAAGGTCTATTTTCACTGTGCACTATTCTAAAAATATGTTCATCTAGAGCTGGCCCCTAGGATACCTTGGGAAATGAAGCACTGGGAAGGTACAATTAAATTAAAAAGAAATAAAGAACAAGGGGAACACTTACTGGTTTTCCCGCAGCTCTGGCAGATTTCACGGACCATTCTTTTCTTCGTCTCTATATCCCTTAAGTTACTAAAGTCTTGGAAAGTGAATACTTTTTCAGAATTGCCTGTTATTGGCAGAAGTTGTTCCTTATGAACATTTCCTATGCCCCAAGCCAGGACACAAATTCCAAGGTTTTTCAGGATTTTTACTTCCTCTGACACATCATAGTAGGGATCTCCGGATGTGATAACTACCAAAATTTGAGGGACACCAGCGTTTCTTCTCCCACCAGAAGGTGGATCAAACATGACTTTCACTTTTCTAAGAGCCAGGTCAATTCGTGGAAACCCCTTGCTCTTGGTGACTTTTTGAATTTGAGTCTTCAACTTGGCTATAGTCAGAGAGTTTTTCAACTCAATAATTTTTTGGAAGTCACGGCCAAATTGAGCCAGCCCAATTTTTATTCTCTGAGATTCAATGTTAAAATTATCAATGATGTCTGACAGAAAAGTTGTCATGGCAACAAACTCTGAGTTGGATACCATGTCAGAGCCATCAAAAAAGAAAACCACATCGGCTTCTTGAATGTTGCAGGCTGCAATTGGAAAAACAAAACAATTATTTTCCTCATGAATGATTCAAAAATTTCTCTTTCCTTCAATACTTAAATTGCTTTACTAAATCCCCACATTAGTAGCAAATTGAAATAAGTTAACAGAAGAGAGGATCAGCTATTGGCCCTCAAAGAGAAGGAAACACAGTGCGAAGGAAGAAAAGGTAATAGACTTTGTTTCAAATTTTAATATTTGCATGATTCATTTGAAAGGGCACTGAAAGTTGCTCAGAGAAAAAGAGAAGTTTGAATAGCTTGAAGCCACTCACTAAAAAGTAATTGCAAAGGCTAGAAATCCCCTCGACACACCCAGATTGGATGGTTCGCCCAAGTCAAGGTAATGGTACCCCTGTACTATATTCAGTATTCCTGTTACTAGTAATGCTACCACTTTGCATGTGTGTTGAGAATTACCATTTTTTAAACAATGCTCTTGGCATACAGTAAGTTAATATTCATGACCATGTTTTAATAAGTTAATCTAATTTTATAGATATAGAAGTAGAATTCAGAGGTTAAGTAACTTGCCTAAGAATACACAATTATTATACTGTGCAGCTGGTACATGGACCACCTCATCGTTTTATCTCTAAAAGTATTTTTTCTACTGCAGTTTTTTTATAATATCATACCCCACATATTAAAACTGAATGGGACAAGTGCTAATGGCTAGTAAACACAGCATGGGGTCATCTCCCTGAAATCCAATGAGAAATGTCCCATAACGAAGGGATAATCTTCTATGCTCTGTTCCAATCAAATGTAATGGCTGGGACAGGGCCAGCACTGAAGTGATTACTAAAGGCAATTGAAACAAAGGGATGCCCACTGCCACACAATCATTTGTAAGGGTAGTCTGGCAGAGACACACAGCTGGGCTGCCCAGATAGACTTTCAAGGAAGGATTTACTGCCTGGTTGTGGGCGCATGGTCAGCAGAGGGCTTCCGGCTGTCGACTCCTTCAGGGTCAGCCTTACTACAGGGAGATGTCTTGCCAAAGACCGTGCCCTGCCCAGGGCAGCTCACATCTGGGGACTAAGTGACAAGGGGGTATGACCGCCCAGCCAGCTTAGTCTGATGCTGGACAGCGCTGATGGGCAATGCATGCTCCAGAGCTCTTTGCCGGGTTTGGAGCTCTGTCAAGCATGCATCACTGTTTGACTTTTTCCCAGCTTTTTTTCCTAGGTGCGGATCCCTAATAAACATCTTGCATCTTAAACTCCGCCTCAGCATCTGCCTCTGAAAGGTATGCATGGGAGAGGAGAATAAAACCGCTTCCATCTTTGTAGGAAAAGACCGTGTATCCTGGTGATGTACTAGATTTGGTGGGGACCCAATGATTAACAAGGGGCCAAGCCTGCCCAAGGAGGCCACAGTCTTGCGACAGATATGGATAAGGAAACAGCGAATCTGCATTCAGTGCTACCACCAGGAGCAACAGAAGGTGCAGGAGCTGGGAGACACAGTGGGGTCACCGCCAGGTATTGGGGCGGGAAACTGGCGCACAAAGGCTGCAACACGACAGCTAAGCTAGATGTAGCCAGGGAAAATGCTGGGCTGGCATGTTTGTGGTGGGTAGAATGCTGTGTACAGAGATGCCATTTCAGATCGACAGGAGAGATTGTGAAGGGGGGAGGGGCAGCAGGTGAGGCTGGAGCTGTGGGCAAGGCTAGATGGAACTCAGCAGGTCAGTAGTTGTAAACTGTAAGCAGAGCAGTGACATGGTCCAGTGTGTGTTAGGAAGATCACTGTGTTGAGAACGGAATCAAAGGTGGCAAGATGAAGGGCAAGGAGACTAAATTTCACGGTGGGAGTCCAGGGACAGGCTAGAACGGGCAGAACTGAGAAGGCCCCGCTGCCTTGGGAGAAGTCACAATTTTTTTTTCTTACAGATAATACCATCACCATTCTGTATCTGAAACCCAGAAGATTAATTCATTGCTCACTTTGAGCTCAGGTGGCAAATCTCACACTTTCCTCAGGTATGATGCCTCCAGACTACTCCACCCTAGTGGTATCTCATGGAATCAGCTTAGATCCCTTCCCTCCCTGCTCCTACCCACCAGCCTCCATGACTCCCTATGGAACTCCCATATTCTTTCCTCTGCATTAGTGGCCCTTATCCAGAAAAGCACATCAGACCACTTGAACTTCCTGTGGCCCTAGAGAATGTCTCTAATCCCAGTTAGAAGGCCCTGGATCTTTGAAGACAAAAGTCTATCTGTCAAACCATGTAACTCTCCACCTGAGTCTGGCCTGAAACTGGTGCTCAGTGGTTGTGCTGAGACTATTATGCAAATGGAATAGTACAAGTGGCCCCGAAATGGGGTAAGGTGAATACAATCCTAAGTAGAGTTCCTTTCTGCCAAGAAAAAGGCAACAAGGTGGCAAGACCTCAAAGAGTATTTCTGAAACTTCCTTCCATAAGCTCTTCAATGCACACCATGGTGGGAGGGGAACTTTCAGATCTTGTTCAATCAATGCATTTGAGAGATGAGAAAATATAGCCTGAGCAGAGAGATGTTCAGCCATGACACCCAGGTAATGGGAAGCCAAGATTTAATTTATGTTTTGCTTAACCTTTTATTGCTACCCCCACAGAAGCTTTAAAAATCACAACTTACGCTCACGTGCGTTGATACACATTCTTTCTTGCAGAGGCAGGTAAAGATCTTCCAGTTTGTTGAAATTTCCTACATAGAAAATATTGCTTTTATTCCCTGCGATAGCCTCGAGTTCAAATGGGTTGGCCTCTCCTACGCCCACTGCATAGATGTTGATGCCTTTGTTTCTTAACTTCAGTGCTGTGTCATTGAGCCGATTTCGGTCATGGGACTCCCCATCGGTGATGATAATCAACATCTGCTTCACATTTTCCTCGATGCGGCTGCCATGTTCTTTTGTGAACATTATGTTTGTGTGTTCGAGAGCCTTGGCAGTCCAGGTATCCCCTCCGGTGTGCCTGCGTCTCCTCAGATTCTCAACGATTGCAGATCTACTTGAGTATCTACTAAGGTGGAAAAGAACCTCAGGATCATTTGAGTATTTGAGAGCTCCAATCCGAACGCGGTCGATGCCAACATCTGCTTTCTTCACCAAATGGATAGTTAGGTTCATCATGCTTTCTTGCTCTTCTGTACCTATGCTGCTTGAATGATCCAGCACAAACACGATGTCTAACACCTTAATATTTTTACAATCTGGAAGAATAAGGAACCAGGCATCACAATCTTTCTACAGTGTATCCTACACAGACAGTTGAGAAGGGGGAGCAAACTAACATTTGCCATGAACCTACTATGTGCCAGACACTGCACCTTTTGTTAGAGAGGGCTTACTCTGTTTTACAGAGTAAGAAACTGAGGCTCAGTGATGTCCAAGCTACCCCTGATTCCAAGGACATTGTACTTGACAATGGCTCTGTGGTCAGTGTTTCTTAAGCCACGCCACTTTGTTCTGCTACATCTCATTAGGACACAGGATGTCTTTTGCTCGGCAGGCTTTCAACTGAAAGGAAATGTCAGAAGGTAGTTCAATGTCAATGTAATGGTGAGACATGACTAGTGTTTGCCAAACTGGCGTGCTGTTTTAAAGAGCTCAGAGGCTCCCTGTATAAGCTGGGATTTTTTTTTATCTTACTCCCTCTAGTTCCAGCTGTCTTTTCAGCTTCTGGTCAGCTAACTTTCCCAGACGCACCATGCCTCTCGGCGTTCATTTGTGCTCCTTCTCCTGATCTCCTGAGTTAGAACCCAGAAAGGTCCCAAGTAGGGAGAGCTAAGGCCCTTATCCCCTCATCTCAGCCCTAAGCTCTCCTCCACATCAGAAGCCAAGTGACCACTCTGGATAGGTCTCCAAAGTATGGGGTTTCTCTCCCCTTTTTTTCTTCCCTCAGTAACTTAAGCATATGCCTTTCGGACTTTCACTTTCTCCACTTTCTACCTATATATGGTAACTCCAAACCTTATTTCTGGCAATGAGGTCTCAAATTCTCAAGCTTAAGATGCAATGGAACCTGGGGCAATGACCCACCAAGATTTAGTGATTAGTCATGACTTGAGGTTTATGAGTCGATCTAATGTGTAAGCCAGGGAAATTTCACCTTATGCTATAGAAAGGGCCTCCACCAACATTATATTTATCAAAATGAAGAAATGCCAGGAAAAGCCCCATGGATTTCAAAGGTGGGGATGTGACCTTAAGATAAACCTTTCTTAGAATGTCTCAACATTACTAAGAATTTGGCAATCATTGCCATTTTTTTTTTTTTTAAGCAGGCTCACATCCAGCGTGGAGCCCAATGCAGGGCTTGAACTCACAACGCTGAGATCAAGGCCTGAGTTGAGGTCAAGAGTTGGATGCATGCGGCGCCTGGGTGGCTCAGTGGGTTGAGCGTCCAACTTCGGCTCAGGTCATGATCTCACGGGTTCGTGAGTTCGGGCCCCGCGTCAGGCTCTGTGCTGACAGCTCAGAGCCTGGAGCCTGTTTCAGATTCTGTGTCTCCCTCTCTCTACCCCTTCCCCGTTCATGCTCTGTCTCTCCTCTGTCTCTCAAAAATGAATGAACGTTAAAAAAAAAAAAAAAAAGAGTTGGATGCTTAACCAACTGAGCCACCCGGGCACTCCAGAAATCATTGCCATTTTAACTAAGCTGTTAAGAGAGAACTCACAGCGCCACTGTCTAAAACTCAGACTTAGGCCAAGACATTTTGTTTGTTACCTTTGTAAAGATTTCTCACACATAATTCTGAATAATATAGTCCAAAGGTCTCTATGTTGCTAGGGGAACAACATACAACAAATTTACTAATACTTCAGCGTGTTCTCTTAGTGGTACCCAAAAAACAGGTAACAGCACGTGGTAGATTTAAAAGCACAGGTGTTTTTAGTCTTACATGTGTATTTATAGCAACTTCTCTATTAAGAGCCATTAAAGTTGATGGACTCAAACTGAAGATTTGCTCAACACAAGTTTTAAAGTACGACAGTTCGTGAGATAAAATGATCTCAAGCAATCGTTTTTAAAAAGTAACAACTTGAAATTTTCTAAAGCCATAGACACATGAAAAAGCAAATGTAAAATATCTCTCTGATAGTGGTGAAGAAGAAAAATGCAAAAGAATGAAAGTACACACTATATCTTTAAAATACAGGGGATGTTTAGGGGGTTATGCTTAGGACATTGGATTTAATTTAACTAAGAGGAAGATGAATTTGTTTCTCTAATTATTTACTATTTGACACTGGTTATTGGTAGGCCAGGAACAATTCTGGGGAATCATTTGAGATTAAAAATTGCCTCTGAAAAATCTAGGTATGGACGTAGTTAAAAATGTGGAAGTTCGATAAGAAATTCTGAGAACCTGCGGGAATATACTTGAAGTCACCACAGCCAAACTATTTTGTTGCCAAACTAGAGGGCAAAATTGTTAAACTGGAATATCTCTGGAGGTTACAGATGTTTCCACAACACAGACAAGACAAGACTGAAACTTAACACTAAAGTCCAGATACAGTCCAAGCCCATGGTACAGCCCACTGCTCATCCCATGAAGTCAACAGCTCATGCCCTTGAGTCCTGAAGAGTAACAATGTCACTTACCGTGCAGAGCACATACACGAAAAATGAGTTCGTTTTCTATTGCATTTAGATCATCAAAGTTCTCAACTTGGAAGACCAGCTTGCCATCCCCACTGATCTCCTCCAGCTCCATCCTGTTGGCGCCATATACTCCCACGGAGAAGATGATGACACCACTGTCCCGTAGTGCTTTAGCAGGTTCTCTCACAGAATCTTGTGCTTCTCCATCCGTGATGAGGATAAGAAACTTTTTGACCCCAACACGGGCCCCCTTGGTGGGGGTGAAGTATTGAGCTACAAAGGTTAGTGCACTTCCAGTCAAAGTGTTACTGTTGATGTAAGACATTCTGTCTACTGCATCAGAAATTTCTTTTTGTGTAAAGTATTTATTAAGCTGGAATTCTTCCTGATTATAATTACTGAACTGAACGACACCAATCTGAGTTTTGTCTGGACCAATTTTAATCTTTGCTGATAGATTTTTCATGAAGGTTTTCATTTTTCCAAAATTTTCATACCCAATACTGCCAGAACTGTCCACCAGAAACATGATGTCAGCCTTCATGTCTTCACATCCTGCGCGTTGTCAAAGAGACCAGGTTGATATAATTTTCAAAACACAGAGAAGCAGCAAGCAAGAAAGAAATGCATTAGTCAGAAAACATCATAAATTAACTCAAACACCTGCTATTGTATTTGAAAATTTTATCTGCTTCTATAGTAGAGGCCTGTTGACCAGGACCCAGAATCAGAAATCTACTGAATATTATCCAACAAGTTTTAAGAGAAAATGCAACTTCCGAAGTGTATATTCATTCACCCATGCATCATTCATTTATGCATAGTTCATTCATTCATAATTCTTGAGGTGTATGAAATGCCAAGTATCAGGTTATGTGTTAAAGGATGTGATGGTGATCAAAAAAAGGAATAAGAGAAAAGGTAATCAATTCCCTATGCCCATAGGACTAATATTTCTGGGTTTTATGTATAATCTTGAAACAAAAAATTCTAAGCAATCTTTACACAGCCTTATTTTCTGGGATAACTTACAGTGATTTGATAAACACTATGAATCAGTATTAGAAACCGGGGTGAAAAACTTTTACTAGAAATAGTAAGTACATTAGTAAGCACATATCCATTCAACATGGATGTATAAAGGATCATTCCTTTATACCTAAAGTTTGTAGATTTTCTACTGGTTAGAAATGGACGTGTGTGTGTGTGTGTGTGTGTGTGTGTGTGTGTGTGTGTGCGCGCGCGCGCACAGAAGACCAATTTCTATAAGCCATAAAAAAAATGGTGTTATTAATTCATGATACAGATGTGTGTGTATACAATGCAAATATATTGTCATTAGCATGTATCTCCTTAGTCTTAACCCTTTGCTCTACCTGCTATCACTGCCATTCTCTTAGCAGTCCTTCCCTTAACTCTCACAGAGTCTATCCCATACTATTTGAAAATGAACAATTAGCATTAGTCAAAGAGGAATAAGACAATGCTTATTATTTTTTAATAACCTGTGTAAGGACAACCAGGGAGCATTAAAGCCACCATGTAAGATCCAAGCTGCCTGAGGCCATCTTGAAAGTCATATATAGAGAGGTCATTAAAGATGTTTGTGGCCTTGGCAAGGCCCCACTGCTGTGAAGTGTGGAAGCCTCTCCTCCATGAAACGTGTAAAAGGAGTAGACTTTTACATGTGGTTTGGTATACCCCCTTAGATCTGCTTGTGACAAGATTATTTCCTGTCCTCTAATATCTGGTCTCCCATTCTTCCATGCCGATATAATTTCAGCTAGACAGATGACTGTCCAGGTAAGTATCACTTTTCTAGCCTTCCTCGAAGCAGATGTGGCCCTGTGACTACGTTTTGCCAATAGACAGGAGCAGAAGTGATTTGGCCACTTCTGGGCCTTAACATTAAAACAGGGCAGTGTGATGGGCTCCCCTGGCTCTTTCTCCCTTTCCACAAGTGCAAGGTGAAGAGAACCGGAGCTTCACCATTGACCTAAAGATGGGAGCTATATGCTGAGCCTGCAAGAGCCTCTCTGCTAAATCTGCACCCTGCTCCCCCTGGACTGTTATGCAAGACAGAAATAATATTCTGTGTTGTGTAGTTTGGGATCTTTTTGTTATGGCCTCTTATCTTGTCCCCTAAGCAATAGGTACAATGTGTCTCATTCCGTCTGCATCTGCCCTGAAACTAGTCAGTGTTTTTCTAGGCCCGAAGGCTTTGGTTCCTTAGCTTTCCTGCCTCTCCCTGTTCACCATCTTATGGATCATCTCCTTGTCCACAGCTTGTCTCCTCTTCCAGGTGTGCCAATGTTCAGGCACCTCAAGTGCAACCCCCTGACCTACAGGAGATGTGCCATACCTCCTCAGATTGGCCCAGGGCTGTCTCCCTCGGAGTGACCGAGATACAATCTACTTTATGTTTCCTGGAACCCTTTTACTTTTCTTTGCGTCATCCCCAGGAAATTCTGGGGAACTTTTTACTCTTGTACTCTTTCTAGAGCATCCTGAAGACCCAACTCTACTACTGTCTGTAACAGGGTGAACAACGAACAATAATGTGATTTAGGATTTTGCTGTGAGCTCTGCTGATTTATCTTTGGATTTTAGTGACTCACAACATTCCAGAATGTTCACTTTTGTAAGTTCAAATAAATGGGAATCCTTCTCTTTTTCTCAGCAGTGAATTTAGCCAACTTGTGCAATAGCTAATTTTTATGTAGCACTGAATGCCCACGTGCATTTTTCTAAGTGTTCCACATGCCTTATCACCTTCAAGCTTCACCTGGAAGCTAGGCCTACCCTCAGGGATTAAGGCAGGTGGATAGTAAGTGAACTATTCAAGGTCCACAGCTAATATAGCTGGGGTTTGAACTTTACCTCATTGACTCCAGCATCCTTTATCTTAACCAGTAAGGTAACATGCCTCTCAGCAGACAAAATTTTCATGTGCTAATATTAGCAAACCAACACATACCATATTCAGTTAGTAAGTCGCTGCTCCTAATAAGAGGCATCACGATAGGGTACAGGTATTTGCAAATTGTTCTTCCTAACTTTACTTACGTAATTTTAGCCTGAACGAAAATGCAAATATGTGTTTCTGGTACAGATAAAAATAAACAATTGTTATATGTGTACTAGATAAGCATTCATAATAGAGGAATGATGGTTGATGTTTATTATGCTAAACCTATAAGGATTCTAGGATGTAGGTGTTACCCTTGCTTTATAGATGAGGAAGTCTGAAGGTCAAGCAGGAAAGTGGTTGAATCCTAACCTACTCAAAGCCAGAGCCCATTTTCTTTCCATGTGCTCATCTGCTTCAATTAGTGCACACACACACACACACACACACACACACACACACTCTTACATGCCATACTGGTGGGCTTTGTCAAGGCCACAATACTCTTAGCAACCTTCCTGCTTATGACCCCCAAGATGGCCTCAGGGCATCTGTCTGTGGAGGGCTTCTCCAATCTTGTCAACTGGTTTAAAGTAAGGGGCTGAATCCTCCGTGGTGAGAAAGGAAGTTAGCAACAATGTTAACCAGAAAACTGGTCACATCACTCCTGGTCTCAGCCTGGCAATCAGCCTGCAGGAAGCAACCCATGAGGGTGCAGAGAATAAAGCCTTCTTTGTTTTGCTCACCTTTTTCAGTGCAGATTCTGCGAACAACTTCATTTTTTATTCTCTTTAAAGAATCAAAGTTCTGCCCAAAGTTAACCCTTTCTTCCTCCCCAGCAATTTGTTGGAGTTCTTCTTTGTTAGCCTCCCCAATGCCAACCGCATGAATGGTGATTTGTTCAGCCCTTAATCTCTCAGCAGGCTTCAGGACTTCATCCCTGGACTTCCCATCAGTCAGCACAATGAGATAATTGGGAACACTGCTTGTCCTACGCTTCTTTCCCTCTTTTATTATTTGCAGCATGAAATCCAGGGCTTTCCCAGTATCTGTGTTTCCGTTGAGTTGCTTGATGTTCAAAACAGCCTTTCTTAAATCCACATTATTAGAATTGTCATGGATGTGAAACTCCACTTTTATCTTATCTGAATACTGTACAGCTCCAACTTGGACTTTGTCTGGGCCAATGCTGAACATTTCTGTCACTGCCAAAATAAATTCCTTCATCTGCTCAAACCCCGTTCTGTTTATGCTAGTTGAGCCATCGATGAGGAAATAGATATCAGCCTCTTTTGTATCCACACAGCCTGAAAAAAAATGTGGAAAATGCATTCTTCGTTAATTACAGAAATATCTGGAGAGAAGTTTGCAAGAGGGTTTGTAGAGGAACATGAGGCTGTGAAGGCTCTGGAGAATGAGAACTCTTCATCATTTACGCAGAGACTGTCTGCTTCATCGAGCCTGTTCATGCCCATTTTCTCCTTTGAAATTCACAACAACCTGGTGGGAAATTGCAACAGAGTGACACCTAGTACTTTGTCTAAGGTCATCTGCCAGTTAATTAAAAGGCAGGACCAGATTCCCAAGTCTCCAGGCTGTAAGTTAAATTGTTTGTATAGTATTGACACCTGCCTTTTCAGACAGTTTATGCCTTATCATTTCCCGAGAAATGCAATGGAGGAAAGGACCTGCTTCTCTTACTTCCTCAATATCCTCTTTTCCCCAGAGCAACTAGAACACTATATTTAAAACTAGAGCCAGGGGCACCTGGGTGGCTCAGTCGGTTGAGCATCTGACTTCGGCTCAGGTCATGATCTCACGGTCTGTGAGTTTGAGCCCCGCATTGGGCTCTGTACTGACAGCTCAGAGCCTGGAGCCTGCTTCAGATTCTGTGTCTCCCTCTCTCTCTGACCCTCCCCCATTCATGATCTATCTCTCTCTGTCTCAAAAATAAACAAACATTAAAAAAGTTTTTTTAAACTAGAGCCGGATCATATTACTCTCCTACTTATATGGTTTATCATTGCATTTAGAACTTAAAAATATAAATCTGGCCTGAACTTTCTCCCCGTTTTTCTCTCAGACCCTATTTCGAGCAATTCTTCATCTTACTCGCTGTGTTCCAACCACGCCAGGCTGCTTTCTGTACTCTGAATGTGCCCCAGGGCTTTTGTACTTGCCCTCCTCTCTCTTGCTGGAATATTCTTCTCCCTAAACATTCACATAGCTGATTCCTTCTTATCTCATCATGGATATACCAACTCAAATGTCAGTTCTTCAAAAAGGCATTCTCTCCCCTCTAGCTAAAGCACATTGGTCATCATCTACCCTATTACTCTCTATTTTCTTTATGATAGCCATACTTTTTTAAGTTATCTTACTCATTTTTTCATGAGCACAGACTGCTTCCTGCCAGAGTGTCCCCATGAGGGCAGAGATTGTCAACTTCTCTGCTTCTACCCAGTATGCCTGGTCCATCGCAAGATTTCAACCAAAAATTTTAAATAAAAGGACTCTGGGTGGTTTAGTCAGTTGAGCATCCAACTTCGGCTCAGGTCATGATCTCGCGGCTCATGGGTTCGAGCCCTGCGTCGGGCTCTCTGCTATGACCATGGAGCCTGCTTCAAATCCTCTGTCTCCCTCTGTCTCTCTCTCTGCCCTGCCTTTCCCTTCTCTGCTCAGATGTGTACTCTCTGTCTCTCTCAAAAATAAATATCAAATGAACAAATAAATACACTCTCAATGTTCCTTCCTTCCTTTCTTGTTCCTTCCTCAATGTTTCTTCCTTTCTTAAAGCCCTGGAAAAAAGTAAAACATGCTTTAACTTTACTAATAGTCTATTTATAACTCTATCAATTTACTCATTGCAATTGGGTAGGAGAAAAAGCATAATTTAAAAATTTAGATTATTTACACAGTTATCTGGTTGAGTGTGTTGAAAGATCCTTAAAATACAAGACTAGGTATTTCAGAAATAGTTTCTTTATTCACAGCTTTTTGGTAATTTATAGCTATTGACACTACTTTAGGCTATGGGGAGTTGGTCCCTAAGAAATCAGAAATACTGGAAATAAGTTTGGACCTGAGAATTAAACTATGAAATTGACATATAAAATATTAGGAGGAAGATAAGCAGTTATCTGCAAAAGACAGGGTTGATCCCAGGCCAGCAAAACCTGATATCAATAAAGATAGATTGATTTATATAAATCTAATGAAGAAGAATGAGGTGTTCTCCAGAAGAAAGATAGTGTTGATCAGCAATGAAGGAGGAAAACAATATGAGTCACAGTGGGCAACCAAGGCAATGCCCATGCAACCCCCCTAGAATTATGTTGTCCAATATACTAGCTACTAGTCAGATATTACTATTAAAAGGTAAACTGGAACTACTTAAAATTAAATAAAATTCAAAAATCAGCTCTTTAGTTGCACTAGCTATATTTCAAGTGATTAACAGCCCCAAGTGGCTAATACCTATCATATCCAACAGTGTAAATACAGAATACTGTCATTATCACAAAACGTTTGGCTAGACAATGTCGAAGAAGAATGTGTCCCCTGGTCCAAGGTCTCACCTGTACAGTTATACAGAGAGACAGAGAGAGAACTCTATATATTTGACTTTATTTTTTAAAATATTTTATTTTATTCTTTTTTTTTAATGTTTACTTATTTTTTAGAGAGCGAGCAAGCAAGCAGGGATGGGCAGAGAGAGAGGGAGATACATAATCTGAAGCAGGCTCCAGGCTCTGAGCTGTCAGCACAAAGTCTGCCGCGGGGCTCGAACCCACGAACTCTGAGATCATGACCTGGGCCGAAGTTGGATGCTTAACCAACTGAGCCACCCAGGTGCCCCTGAATATTTGACTTTATTTTTTTTTAATTTTTTTTTTAACGTTCTATCTATTTTTGAGACAGAGAGAGACAGCATGAGCAGGGGAGGGTCAGAGAGAGAGGGAGACACAGAATCCGAAACAGGCTCCAGGCTCTGAGCCGTCAGCCCAGAGCCCAACGCGGGGCTCGAACTCACGGACCGCGAGATCATGACCTGAGCCGAAGTCGGACGCTTAACCGACTGAGCCACCCAGGCGCCCTGCCATCACTCTTTTTTCTATACATCAGTCTCTTGGTTTGATTAATGTGAGCGTCTCCTTGATTCAATGAAGTTTGATTTTAAAAAACTGGATGCCCACTAAGTGACAGATGTGGTGGATACAGTAACGAAGTCAATGTAGATTGGTTCTCTGTGTTTTACCGTTCTGAAACTACAAAGCCGGCCACCACACTCCAGACCATGGCAAATTCTCTAAGGTTGAGGTTCTTAAACACTGCTAACAGAAGTTCAAAGGGCGGCTTACTAAAATGCAAGTGCCCAGGCCCTACTCTGACACTAATTCATTAGGTTTCGGGTAGGGCTTGGGCCAATGAATTAGTGATAAACTCCCCCAGGACACTCTGGTAAGTTTACAGCAGATGCTGTTGGTGCTTAGCCTGTATCCCCTCAAGCACTGCATTTGTGCCCACTGGCTCCCAGGGCTTTCTCTCTAACGGCTAGTACCTAGGGCTGTTTATGGGTGGGTTGCTCTCAGGTTCCTGGAACCCTCTTGCCAGGGGCTTGAAGAAGTGCCTGGAAATTTACATTCTCTCATGTGCTGGAATATAAATTCTCTAGCTGCACTGCCCGCTGACAGGAGCAATTCTAAGGTTTAACCCACATTGTCCCTAGGATGGCCCTGTGGAATTGAACTCCAGGGAACTTGGCTTATCGTCCTTCCCCTCCTGGTCCCAACTCTCCCTTTCCTACCAATCTCCAGTTTTCCCTGGATATATTTTCTAATCAAAATCTATCCATTTCACATGAATCCTTGTCTGGCATCTACTTCTGAGGAACCCAACCTGAGTCAAGTACCAATATTTGAGAGCCATTGAATTAACAAGAAGCCATCTACTGGAGGCCTTATGGAGGATAGTTATCCCCCTTGGGTGGCCCTTGCCATTAGCCTTGGTCCCATACCTTCCCATTTAGAATTTCTTTTTTTAATTTTTTTTAATGTTTATTTTGTATTTTTGAGAGAGAGAGAGAGAGAGAGAGAGAGAGAGAGAGAGAGAACGCGCACAAGCAGGGGAAGGGCAGAGAGAGAGGGAAACAGAGAATCCGAAACAGGTTCTAGGCTCTTAGCTGTCAGCACAGAGCCCAACACAGGCGCTCGAACCCACGAACCATGAGATCATAACCTGAACCAAAGTTGGACACTTAACTGACTGTCACCCAGGCACCCCCATTTAGAATTTCTGTAACAAAAATAAATGTGACCCTTTTTTGGTTACATCATTTCAAAATCTCTAAGAGAGGCCACACTACACATCCCCCCTATGCCCTAATAGTTCATACTAGACCAAGGTGACTGCCACTCTGAGCAGCTTCCCCACATGTCACTTAGGAGGTAACAGAGGACTTGTTTCTTGCTGCTACGTATACGGGCCACAGAAAATCCAGGGCCAGCCCAGGATGAGTTTAAAATTAGCCTTCAATGTCATTGGAAGATTACAATTCTTTTCCATGCGAATGCTGCCAAATTACAATTTAGGTGCAACACGTGACCAAGTTCTGGCCGTTGGGATGTAAGCAGAAATGATGTGTGTAATTTCTGGAAATATCTTTGAAGAAAAGGAAATGGAAGCCTGACCTCTTCCTTCTCTTTTCTCGTTCTTGCTTGCTGGATGTGAGTGGGATGCCTAGAGCAATGATCTTGGACTATGTTCCTGGGAGTTAAAAACCACAAACAGCAATAAATAAATAAATAAATAAATAAACAAACAAACAAACAAACAAATAAATAAATAAATAAAAACAATAATGTCGAAAGAGACAGGGTCTCTGACTCTGTGGTGTACCAGCTGTGTCTACCTACCTTAGGACTTATTGTGCAACAGAAAAAACAGTTTTATCCCGATTAAACCACTGCTGTTTTTATTTCTGTTAGTCACACCCAGATGTAACTGTGACTGATACAAGTTACCCAACAGTATATTCCTGCACGGATACAGCAGCCATCAGCCACATGTGGCTATCAAAACTAAAATGAGTTCAAATCGGGGCGCCTGGGTGGCTCAGTCGGTTAAGTGTCCGACTTCGGCTCAGGTCATGATCTCACGGTCCGTGAGTTCGACCCCCGCGTCGGGCTCTGTGCTGACAACTCAGAGCCTGGAGCCTGTTTCAGATTCTGTGTCTCCCTCTCTCTCTGCCCCTCCCCTGTTCATGCTCTGTCTCTCTCTGTCTCAAAAATAAATAAACGTTAAAACAAAAATTAAAAAAAAATAAAAATAAAAAAATAAAATGAGTTCAAATTAAATTAAATGTGAATTTCAGATCTTCTGTTACACTAGCCACATTTCAAGCGCTCAACAGTCACACATGGCTAGTGACTGCCTTACTGGACATCACAGATGGAGAACATTTCCATCGCCACGGAAAGTTCTGCCGAACAGCACTAACATATACAAAGCTACGCTACCTTTGAAAAACATACGTGTGTGTGCTTGTGTGTACGTAGCATAGAGAAGGAGAAGAAACTAAATGACATGAGAAATAAACGTTAAAATGGTTTTGTCTGGATGATAGGATTACAGATGATTTTATTTTCTTCATATTCATCAATACTATCAAACTATTTTTTAACTAACACCTATTATTTTTTTACATTTAATTGCGGTACGATTTACACGCTGAAGAATTCACGCGTTGTAATCTTTCAATGATTTTTGGTAAATTCATCAAGTTTTGCCAGCACAACCAAAATCTAGTCTTGGAACATTTTCCTAACTACTCATGTTCCCTTAGCCAAGTACAGTCAGTTCTCGCTCCTGCCCTTGCCCTAGGCCACTACTCATAGTACTTTAATAACAAGAAAAGTATTTTTTAAAAACTTACCAGTTTTGTCAAGGTCCACTCGCTCAGCACGAGTAGAAATTTGGGACCAAATTTCATTCCGCAGCTTTTTCTGGAATTTCTTACTGTAAGTTTCCAAGTCGGCATAGGACTTGAGCACGGAAACCATCTGTCTCGGGGGGTAAGACACTATTTCTTCTAACTGGGTGTCGTCCGCCCCTTGGATGTTCACGGCAAACACAGTCACGTCCTGCATCCGAAGCCGCAGTGCGGCATCACGTACCGTGTCCTCTGAGGGTCTGTGAGTGACCAAGACTGCGATCTGAGGCACCCCCTCTGCCCTTCTGCTGCCAGCAGACTCTGAAAAGGCTTCTAGTCTCATCTTCTCAATGGCAGCACCAGCATTGGCTTTCCCCGTCCGGAGAGAAAGCTTCTGGATTTGCTGCTGAAATTCATCCTGGGTTGTGTTTGATTTTAGAAAAGAAATAGTCTCTGCTCTATCACTGTAACTCATAAGCCCGAGGCGCGTGCAGCTGAACCTCACATCCATGGAGGCAGTAATATTCCTCAGGAAATTCTGCAGGTTCCTTAAGTTTTGTCTGGTGCCCACTGACTCATCCACCAGGAACATGAGGTCAGCTAATGAATCTCTCTGACAGGCCACTGCGAAGGGAATAGGGAGAGAGAAAAAGTAGGAGGATGAGTACAAACCACTGGCCCAGAGTGAGAAAGGCACTTTACAGATTGTCAAAAGGCATTGGTGAAAATGGAGGCAGTCATGACAGATGTGGTTAGCACTGTTTTCTTTGAATGAACACCAGTTAAAATGCTGAAAAGAGTTACAAGGTGACGGACTTCAGAGTCTCTGCAATTATGTTCCTTCTGTCCGAAGAGTGCTCCTTACCAATTGTCCTATCAACCCCTCCACCACCACCCGTCTCAAGTGCTAGGATGCAGCGACGTGTTAACAGAAATATCTCTGACTTCAGGAAGCTCCTATTCTATGGGGAGGATAAATAACTAGGTTATCTTATTTCAGACAGTAATAAGCATCACGAGGAAATAAAACAAGTGAGTCAATCGAGTTACTGTTCTGGGGACATGGGATGAGGACTAACTTACTTGAGATACAAAGAAGTCAGGGAAGGCCTCTCTAAGAGGAGCACATTTGGCCTGAGATATGAATGAAGGGGATTCAGCCAAGTGTTCTGAAGGAAGGGGAATTCTGGCAGAAGGAACAGTAGGAGGTGGGAACAAGAAGCCCAGAGTGGCTGGTGATGGTGAGGGGAACAATGATGGATGAGGTCAGAGAGACTAAGGGCCTAAATCATAGGGGAGTCGCAGGATCTTATTTAAATCTTTAAAATATCACCCCAGTTGCTGAGGATATTCAGGGATAGCCATTAAGAAACAATCACCCTAGTTTGAGAAAGAGACAATGTTTGTTGGACAAGGATAATAGCAGGTAAGATGGAACAACAGGGTAGTTTTGATACATGAATTAGAGGTAGAACAGAGAGGCCTTGATGATAATGGGATGCTAGTGTTAAGAGATAAAGAAGTGGTAAAAACTAGGTTTTTGGCACGAACAGCTGAGTGGATATCGGTGGTCTCTTCTTCCAAGATAGGGGAGACCATAGGAAGAAGCTGCAAGGGGGGGGATTCAAGAGTACCATTTGAGACATGCTAAGTTTGGGACAGTTTTGAAGACACCAGGTAAGCAGTTGGTTGTATGAATCTGGAATCCAGGGAAGAGTACATCCTAAGCACAGAAAACACCTACTCCAGGCACAGGGGAAGGAACTACATCTGTGGAAAGTATAGCCAAGAGATAAGCTCAATCTTACCAAAAGCTACCCATTAGGATTGTGAGCTCTAGAAACCAGAAGATATGTCTTGCTTATCTCTATCCCTCCAGTACCTAGTACCTAGTGAAACCCAAATTAAAAGTAATTCTCATAAATCTGCCAAGGTACCCGCATAGTTGGCTAAAACAAACTCCCAGCATGACCTACTCAGGTTAGTATTCACTTCCAAATAGTTATCGATACTAATAATAGTAAACTGTGTTCCAAATGCCATACAAGCCATCTCACCCATATCCAGGCAAGTACTATTATTCTCATCTTATAGGTAAGGAAACTGAAGCTCAGAGGTTAAATAACTTACCCAAGGCCCTTAGTAGGCAAGCCAGAGTTTGAAGTCTTACCCTTAACCTCTAATGGCAATGATAGCGTCCCATCAAGCAAAACCTTGTGGTTGCAAAACTCCGTGAAGTAAATTTGGAGGATAATCAGCACACAGAACCCTCTGAGAAGGTGGTAAAACCCCACTGTTCTGCGGAGCACAGACTATACAGCCTCCTACAGGGCTGAAGGATCTCCAAGGCCTCCAGAATGGAGGATCATAGGAGGGTTTCTTCTCTGAAAAAAAGAAGAACTTAAGTCATAAGATCTTGCTATTTCCCCAAGACAAGAGGAGTGAGAGATCAGGGGAGTGGAAGGAAAGGGATTCCCTGGTGTCCCAGGAGCAACACTAACTGTGGCAGAACCTTGTAAAACTCACTAAAATCTTGGCAGGACTCACTAAAACCCATTTCCTCCTCTTGGGCAGCGAGCTAGACCTGACTTCCCAGGCTCACTTGCAGTTAGGTGTGGCCATGGGACTAAGATCTGGATGATGAAACATGAGCAAAAATAAGCTGATCCCACAAGACCCTCCCATGAGTGATTTTCTCCTGCCCACCAGCTGTATAACAAGGCCCAGGGTGCCTTGGAAGGTCATATGCGAAGACCGAAGAGCCACCACTAACCCAAGTACCCGAATAGACGAAAAACAACTAGTCACCTTGGGCACTGGCCCTATAATGTTACAACGGAAATAAACTTCCTACTATTATCAGGAAAATCCATTTTGCTGGAAATCCTTCCTACCTGACTCTGGCAGGAGTCTGTCATTAGCACACTTACTGAGTGCCTCCCTGGAGCTGTGCACTGGCCGGTTCTGCCTGCTCATCAACACTGCAAGGGAAGCTTCCTATCTCGTTTTACTCGTTCCTTCCTAATGCTGTCTGGGATCACCTGCCAAGTAAACGATGTGTATTCAAGAGCCTTCTGCTTTGAGGCCTTCACTGAAGACACAAATAAGGCATTTTTCACGTGAGACATTATAAGTCACGGGGTCATAAGTATTCCTCCTTTTGGCCTAGGGGGTCAAGAACGAAAGCAGATGAGAAGGAGGCCTTCTGCATTTCTGTGTGAAATGCAGGGATTTCCAGGAGCTGACAGGAATGCAGATGTGACCCCTGGTGGTTCTGGTGGATGGTTCTTAGAGAGAACCTAGAAACAGCACCCCCCAAGGGAAACCAGCTGTAATGATTGAAGTAAGGTGTGGCTGTCAAGCAGCTGTGCACACAACAATCAACATGGATGACGGATGGAGCCTTACAGGAAGGCTCTGTGCTGCCACATGAGAAACTCGTAGTGGCTCTCAGAAAATTAGTTGCGGAAAATTTTATGTTATGTGACAGCGAAGATGTTAAATTATATAAGCAAGGGAACTGAGTCAGTTCAACTTGAGCTATTAGTTGGCCTTATTCATAGCCATAACCTTGTCCAAAATATTTCCAATATTCCTTCAATTCAAAGATGCAGTCTACCGTAAGGTATACTATTATTTATGGCAACACTCAGAAATTAAAAAAAAAAAAAGCATTACTGCAAGACACATCCTAATGTCAAAAATGTGAAAATGTGAAAAAAAAAATGTGTGTTTTACATGTGGAAAATATAGGCACAAAATGACTGCATGACTGAGAGAAGGAACGAGTCAAGCTCCTGGATTTACCAGGCCCTGATACTCATTGGAGAGATTTTACTTGTAAGGAGAAAAAATAGTGCTGGAGGGGATAAGCCAACAGAGCAAATGTAGGGCTCAAGACGCTACTCTACAACCGAGGGTATCCTGTTCTCTGCCTGGTCTCATTCTAAAGTTATTGCTCCCGTTTAGTGTCGCTGCGTTATTAGCTAACGGGCGTTTTCGGAATACTTACTATGTGCCTCACACTGTGCCAGGACTGCGAGGGCCAAGAGAACAGGCACAGAACTTACTTCTTTTTCTGGAAGAATTTCACTTATTCAATCATTAAGAAATAGAATCGTGGAATACTAATAGAATACTAAGAATAGAAATCACTGTCGGGCACAGTGTAGGCCCAAAGAATACGGAGACAAATATACGTTCCCAGTTCTGCCCTCAAGGTGCCACCAGTTCATGAGAGGAGGGGACCAACCCAGAAACGAGTAATTATTCACTATGGGAAGTGCTTCTGTCATCATCCTCAACCCAGGGCTTCCTCACCTTTCATATCAGCGTCTGCCGCTCCGTCCCTGTACTGGGTCGCTTCCTTGATGATCTGCGTCATGTTTTGGGAAAACGCGCCCAGGTCCCTGACCGACCGAAGGTTGAAGTGAAACTGAGCCGTGGCCATGGCCTTCAGCTCCTCCTCAGAAGCTTCCTGCAGCCCCACGGAGATGATTCTCACCCCGTCTTCCCGCAGGGCCTTGGAGGCCTCTTCCACGTCGTCGTCCTCGGACGCCGCCGAAGCCAGGACCACCAGAATCGGGGGAAACTGCTTCTTGTCCCTCCCGCCGGCCGCTCCGGAGAAGAAGGTCCTGTGGGCCTCCCGGAGAGCGTTTCCTATCCGCAGGGAGCCGCCGATGAAGGCGAAGTTCTTCTTCAGGTGGTTCAGCATGGGGTTCCTGCTCTTGAAGGTGCTCAGCTGGAACTCACTGTGGAGCCGGTCGCTGTACTGAGCCAGGGCCACGCGGTACTTGTGGGCCTCGATGGGGAGACTGCTGATCATCTTGGTGATGAACGTTCTCACAAAGGGGAAGGACTTGGTTCCCAGGTGATCAGAGCTGTCCACCAGAAACACGACATCTGCAAACTCAGGGCCTGGCTCTGTCAAAATAAAATCGCAACAAAGCTAAACACGGTGATTGTTCAGCCTTTACATTTTAGACCCCAGGACTCATTTGAAACTATGTCCTAAGTTATGAGTGACTCAGCATCCCAAGGGAAGTGTCTTCTGGAGGTCAAGCAGCAGAAACTATACTGGTTTTTGTGAAAACATCAAACAAGAAGACTTTTAGTAGTTAAGCAGTAAGTCTTTTGTTTCTCAACTCCGTACCAGAAACATCTTTTTCTTTTTTGGTTGTGGAACCCCAAACTCTGATATTATACTAAAGAAAACCCCCAAAGTGGTCTGTGGACGAAGAGTAACTTTTATAAACTGTATCAAGTAAGCAGGTGTCTTGAGCTGGAGAGTTTAGGAGTGGGTGGGAGACAGGGATTGGGGGAGGGGCTTGATTGAGGGGAAGCAGGAGAAGAGCAACGCCAGATGTTTGCCTGATCTGAGAGGACTCCGGAGCATGTCGCTCTCTGAGGCGAGAGGGCCAGTCTGCTATATTCTCGTCTCGGTCAGTTATTGGCTGCAGACCATCCCCAGGAATTGCAGGGAAGGAGCAGAGGGCTATGGACCCAATCTCCTTTGTGAGCTGACTCTAGGAAAGCCAAGAGCAATTCTCCTCAGAAAGTGGGCCATGTCTGTGAGCTGTTGCAGGCAATATTCACAGCAGCTGGGCCAGGAAAGGTGGGGGACGGGGTGCCAGCCTGATAAAGAGAGTTTGGGTCAGGGGAGGCGCCCCCAGTGTCTACTTAGGCAGTCATGGCCAACCACCTCCACGCTGGAAATTTGTGCTGTGCTAGTAAACGCCTAACAACTGCTCTTTCAAAGTAACTCAGAAAATTGTCAGGAAATCCTAGGATGCAGACTGACCTACAAAACCAATGCACTGATTCTATGAGAGTCATAGAGACATGGAACACTGGGACCTAAGTAAATCACTGAATAATTAGAATTCTTCTAGCCAGGTGTAGCATAATTCATGCCTTTTACCCATGGCTCCCGGTCATCTTTGAGAGATTAAGTACGTTTGATATTACATACCTCCAACTACAACTCAATGTCGTCTACTTTGACTTTTTAGTGAATGAGCGAATAAACCCTCTGTTTCTATGTATTAAAATAAACGTTCGTGAAGACATAAAAATGCTTATTTTTCCTAAATGACAATAAACGTAAAATATCCTGGTACCTGGACTCTGATCTGCCAGTGTTTCAGCCCAAAGGATTAACATAAGTAGTAGGATCTTCATTTTGTCGGTGAAGATTTCTTGCTTTTATTCTGTAAGACATGTTATTTACAATATGAAAAATCTCATCGTAGAACAAGAAATAACTACTGGCAAATCTGGATTAGAACACAAATCGCTGGGAGCAAGTACTTGTCAAGTAATGTCAGGTGTGATGAAAACACTCATTAAGCATGTGGAGTCGTTATTGAAAATAAAGAATGCTAACGTTTGCTGAGTCCTCATCATGGCTTAGCTACTTTTCTCAGTGCTGTATGAGTATCATCTAATTTAATCTCCACAACAGTCCTAAGGGGAGGGACAAATACTATGACTAGGTGACAGATGAGGAAACAGGCACAGAGGAGCTTGGCAAATGGTAGATCCAGGATCCTAACCCAGACAAGGTGACGGCAGAGCTCAAGCTCTCAACCACCATATGCCTTATACGAAGCCTGTGTCCTCACAAATCACATATTCTTTACCCTCTATCTTTATGTCAACAATGACTATTATAGATGTTCACAACTTGGCTGAAAAAAGCCAACGGCCACCCATGCCTGTTTCTTCACGAAACCCTTGTGAAAAGAGTTCTTTCATTTACAGAGATACTCAGCTTTACAAATGATTTTAACCTCAGCATTTCTCTCCAGGAAGCTCACAATCAATCAGAAATCATGATTTCACAATCTTTTAGAAATTCTGCCAGTTCAGAGTTGTTCTTTACACTGATGAAAAGAGATCAAATGACCAATAGGCAAAAACAGAGCTGCCTTAAATGAGATACCAAAGGTATAAAGGCTCTGTTATTTTTTCTAGAGTTGACTTTCCCAGCAGTTCTTTTGAAATTGCTGACAATGAAGGAAGACTGAGAATCATTGGAAGCTAGATTTGAAAGAGAACTGATAAATCATTTAGACTAAACCTTTATGTTGCTAAGGATGGCCACTAACAAAGCTCCCTAGTAGTCAGTGGCTGAATCATGTCAACAATGACTTTTAAATCTATGTTCATCATATTCTAAGATACCATATACTTTATTCATTAATTTTAGTATGGAGATATAATTTCCGTAAGATTTACCCTTTTAAAGGGTTCAATTCATTATGTTTTGGTGTATCGCAGAATTTGTATCCATCATCACTAATTTCATAACATTTTCATGATCCCCCAAAAGAAATCCATGCAATTGGTGGTTACTCCCCGTTCTCCGCTTCTCACTGACCCTGGGAAACACTGATCTACTTTCTTCTCTATAGATTTGCCTGTTCTGGACATTAATATAAGTGGAATCATATAATATATGGGCTTCTGTGTTTGGAAACTTTCATTTAACATGTTTTCAAGATTTACCTATATTGTGACATGTACCAGTGTTTCATTCTTTTTTATGGCTGACTAATATTCTGTTGTGTGAACATACAGAATGGATGTAATGGATTTTAAAAATCCATTCTTCTGTTGACGGGTACTTGAATTGTTTCTACTTTTTGGCTATTGTGAATATTGCTGTTATGAACACTTGTGTACAAGTTTTTGTATGAATATATGTTTTCATTTCTTAAGGAGATACTTTGAATACATTCCTAGAAGTGGAATTTGGGGTGTTTTGGTAACTTTATGTTTAACATTTTGAGAAACTGCCACACTATTTTCCAAAGTGGTTGCACCATTTTTCATTCCCACCAGCAATGAATAAAGGTTCCAGTATCTCTACATTCTCACCAACACTTGTTATTTTCTGTCTTTTTTTAATTATAGCCATTTTAATGGGTGTAAATGGGTATCTTACTGTGGTTTGATTTGCATTTCCCTAATGATGAATGATGTTTAGCATCTCTTCATTTATTTATTGATCATCGGTATATCTTCTTTAGAGAAATACCTATTCAAACACTTTGCCCATTTCTAACTTTTTTATTAGCGTGTTATAAGAGTTCAGTATATATACTGGATACTAGAGAGTTAACAGATACGTGATTTGCAAATATGTTCCTCCCATTCTGTGGGTTGTATTTTCATTTTCTTAAGGGTATCTTTAAGGCACAAGTAATTTTATTTTATTTTTTAATGTTTATTTATTTTTGAAAGAGAGAGAAGACAGAGTGTGAGCAGGGAGGGGCAGAGAGAGGGAGACACAGAATCCAAAGCAGGTTTCAGGTTCTGAGCTATCAGCACAGAGCCTGACGCGGGGCTTGAACTCACGGTCTGTGAGATCATGACCTGAGCTGAAGTCTGATGCTTAACTGACTGAGCCACCCAGTCGCCCCAAGGCACAAGTGATTTTAAAGTTAAGTCCAATTTATCTATTTTTGTTGTTGTTGTTGCTAGTGCTTTTGGTGTCATAGCTAAATCACCATTACTACTCCACAGTCATTTACTCTCCACAGAAGATTTACTCTGATGTTTTCTTCTAAGAGTTTTATAGTTTTAGCTTTTACGTGTAGGTCTTCAATCCATTTTGAGTTAACTGTGTATGTGGTATGAGGTAGGATACAATCCTATTCTTCTTTATGTAGATATTCAGTTGTCCTAGCACCACTTGTTAAAAGGACTTTTCTTTCACCATTGATTTGTCCTGACATGCATATCAAAAACAAATTTACCGTAAGTATATGAGTTTAATTTTGACCTCTCAATTCCACTTCATTTATATGTCTATTCTTATGACAATACCACACAGTCTTGACTACTCTACCTTTGCAGGAAGTGTTGAAGTCAGGGAATTTAAGTCCGGTAACTTTGTTCATTTTCAAGGCTGTTGTGGCTGTTCTGGACCTCATGTATTTCTAAATGACTTTTAGGATCACCTTGTCAATTTATACAAAAATGGCAGCTAGAATTTTTATGGAGACTGAATTGAACATGTAGATACATTTGTGCAACATTGTCATCTTAATGATGCTAAATCATTCAATCAATTAATATAGATTGTCTATGGAGAAGAGAATTTTTAACTCCTTACTCCATATTTTCAGTAATGTTCTTTAAGAATAGGAAATTATAAGAACTCAGGGACGAAAGGAAGGCCTCTCTAAAAAGCCATTGATGATCCAGGAGTCAAAATATGTCCAGACCATGTAAATATCCTTTCTCAGGTTACATCCTGAGTCAAGCCTGCACTTGACTTAGTTGCCCTACTTGCCTCTGGTGCTAGAGCCTCAAAGAAGATACCCTAGGTGGCCATCCAGGTGCAGCTCCACCCCAGCCTATATCCCTTGGCTTGGCTCCACTCTAGAGTGGAGCCAGAGTAGAACTAATGGAACTAGAGGGGAGCCAGTCCTCTGCAGGTCTCGGCACCAAAACACTGGGGCAGCAGCAAGTGAGGTAAGGCGGGCATGTCTTACTCATTTATTCTTATTGTCTTTCTCTCCCTACTGTTGAGATGAAGTTGTAACAGAATGGGGATTTTTGTCTGTCTTGTTCATCATTATATCTCCAGCTCCGGGCACATGCTAGGCACTTAATAAAGACTATAAATAAATATTGTAACTTTGCACATACACCATTTCACAAGTATGTGCATATATCTATAGCTTAATTTTGTAGAGGTGGAATTACTCGGTCAAAGGTAAGTTTGAAGATTTTATGAATATTGCCCAACTGCTATCCATTGGGTACCCCAAATAATATTCCAATACTCACCCCTCAAACAGCATGTTCCATAATTTTCAATTTATTGTCTTTTTTCCCAACGGAGATATAATTGACAAATTACATTGAGTAAGTTTAAGGTATACAACTGATTATTTGATACATGTATGCATTACAAAATGATTACCACATTAAGGTTAGTTAACAAATACATCATCTCACATACTTACCCTTGTATGCGTGTGTGTTTGTGTAACTTAAGATCTACATTATTGACAAGTTTAAAGTATATAGTACAGTATTGTTAACTGTGGTAACCATGCTGCACCATACTTAATGTAACTGCAAATATAATTATCCCCCAAATTTATTCATCTTATAACTGGAAGTATGTATCCTTTGGCTGACTACCCTCACACACTCCTGCGCCTGTCCCCGCAGAAAACTACTACTCTACTCTGCTTCTATCAATTTGGTTATTTTAGATTCCACGTATAAGTGAGGTTGTTCAACACTTGCATTCTCTGACTTATTTCATTTATCATAATGCCCTCAAGATTCATCCATGTTATTGCAAATAGGAGGATTTCCTTCTTTTGTGCCTAAATAATACTGTGTGCGTGCGTGTGTGTGTGTGTGTGTGTGTGCGCGACATTTCTTTATCCATTTACATTATCAGTTACAGGTTGCTTTCATGTCTTGGATACTGTAAACAATGTTTCAATGAACATGAAGATGCAGATATGTCTTGGAAACAGTGATTCCATTTTCTTGGGATATATACCTAGAGTGGTGTCATATAGTAATTCTTTTTTAATTTTTTGAGGAACCTCCACACTGTTTTCCATAGTGGCTGCACCAATTTACATTCCCGAAGTGCACAGAAGTTCTTTTTTCTCCACATTCTCACCAATATTTGTTATCTTTTGTCTTTTGGGTAATAGCCATTCTAACAAATTTGAGGTTGGTTTTGATTTGCATTTCCCTGATGATTAGTGATGCTGAGCACTTATCCATGCACCTGTTGGCCATTTGCATATCTTCTTTGGAAAAAAATGTCAATTCAGGTCCTTTGTCCTTTTGTAACTGAATCTTTGCAAGTTTGTTTTTTAGGAGACTATCGAGTTGTATGAGTACTTTGTATATTTTGGATATTAACTCCTTATCAGATAGGTTTGCAAATATTGTCTCCCATTCCATGGGTTGCCTTTTCATCTTGTTGATTATTACTTTTGCCATACAGAAAAGTTTTTTATTTTGATGTACCCCCGATTGTTATTTGTGCATTCATTGCCTGAGCTTTTGATGAAATATGAAAAAAAAAATCATTGCCAAGAACAGTGTCAAGGAGGTTATTCCCCTTTGCTCTCTTCTAGAAGTTTTATGATTTGGGCTCTTATATTTTTTTTCAACGTTTTTTATTTATTTTTGGGACAGAGAGAGACAGAGCATGAACGGGGGAGGGGCAGAGAGAGAGGGAGACACAGAATCGGAAACAGGCTCCAGGCTCCGAGCCATCAGCCCAGAGCCTGACGCGGGGCTCGAACTCACGGACCGCGAGATCGTGACCTGGCTGAAGTCGGACGCTTAACCGACTGCGCCACCCAGGCGCCCCTGGGCTCTTATATTTTTAAGGCTTTAATCCATTTGGAGTTAATTTCTGTGAGTGGTGTAAGATAGAGGTCCAGCTTCTTTTGTACATGGATGTTCTGTTTTCCAATACCATTTTGTCTTTTTTAACATGAATATTGTTGGCTCCCTTGTCATAAATCAATTGACCATATATGAATGAGTTTATTTCCAGAGTCTCTATTTTGTTCCATTGATCTACGGCTCTGTTTTTATGTCAGTATCATACTGTTTTGATTATTACAGCTTTCTAGTATGGTTTGAAATCAGGAAATAGAACACCTTCGGCTTTGTTCTTCTTTCTCAGGATTGCTTTGATTATTTGGGGTCTTTTGTTATTCCATATGAATTTTAGGATTTTTAATATTTCTGTGAAAAATGCCATTAGACTCTTGATAGAGATTGCATTAAATCTGTAGATGGCTTTGGGTAGTACCGATATCTTAACGATATTAACACTTCCTATCCACAGACATGGGTATCTTTCCATTTATTTGTGTCTTCTTCAGTTTCTTTCACTAACATCTTACAGTTTTCAGTGTACAGATCTTTCACTTCCTTGGTTAAATTTATTCCTAAATATTTTATAGTTTTTGATGCTATTCAAATGGGATTGTTTTTGTTTCTCTTTTCTTTTCCTGGCAGTACACTGTTAGTGTATACAAATGCAATTGATTTTTTGTATGTTTATTTGTATACTGCACTTTACTGAATTAGTTCATTAGTTCTAAAAGTCTTTTGGTAGAGTCTTTAGCATTTTCTATATAGAAGATCATATCATAGGCAAACAAAGACAATTTTACTTCTTCTTTTCCGATTTGGATGGCTATATTTCTTTTTCCTGTCTGATTGCTCTGGCAATAGGACTCCTAGTACTGTCTATCGATTCACAAACTGCCCCTGAACACAGAGGGCAAGGAGAAACCAAAGAGGCAGAGCACTCCTGATTGGTAGGAGACAGGTTTAATAAGTAAAGGGAGGGGCGCCTGGGTGGCGCAGTCGGTTAAGCGTCCGACTTCAGCCAGGTCACGATCTCGCGGTCCGTGAGTTCGAGCCCCGCGTCAGGCTCTGGGCTGATGGCTCGGAGCCTGGAGCCTGTTTCCGATTCTGTGTCTCCCTCTCTCTCTGCCCCTCCCCCGTTCATGCTCTGTCTCTCTCTGTCCCAAAAATAAATAAAAAACGTTGAAAAAATTAAAAAAAAAATAAGTAAAGGGAATTACTCATGAGACTTTTCTTGGGTGGCTACAAGATAAGTAGATCTCCACAGCTACCCACCAGAATCTTAAAAGTTTACACAGAGGTCTTAACTGGGTTCAGTCACATATATTGTCTAGATAGTCTCAACAACTTACTCTCTCGAGGCAATGTCTTTGGACAATTCCTACTATGGAAATGGTAGGTAGAGCATACGTACCAAGGACAGGGTAGGGGTGAGGAGATTTCAACTGCCGGGATCCAGCTTGAGGGTCAACTAGCAGTCATGTCCTCTTGATTACCTACTCTGACAATGTTGAATAGGATAATAACAGTGGGCCCCTTGTCTTGTTCCTGATCTTAGAGAAAAACCTTCAACCTTTCACCATTGAGCATGATACTTTATACTTGTCATATATGGCCTTTATTATGTTGAGGTATGTTCATTCTACCCAATTTGTCAAGAGGTTATTTATTTATTTATTTTAATATTTATTTATTTTTGAGAGAGACACACAGAGTGCGAGCAGGAGAGGGGCAGAGAGAGAGAGAGGGAGACACAGAATCCAAAGCAGGCTCCAGGCTCCGAGCTGTCAGCACAGAGCCTGAAGTGGGGCTCAAATTCAAGAACCACGAGATCATGACCTGAGCCAGAGCCGGACGCTCAACCAGCTGAGCCACCCAGGCGCCCCAAGAGGTTTTTTTTTTTAAGTCAATAAAGGATGTTGAATTTTGTCAAATGCCTTTTCTGTAGCTATTGAAATGATCATAAGATTTTATCTTTCATTCTACTAACATGAGGTGTCACATTTATTGATCTGCATATGTTAAATCATCCTTGCATCCCAGGAATGAATCCCACTTGATCATCATGGCATATAATTTTTTTAATGTGAAGTTGAATTTAGTTTGTAGTATTTTGTTAGGAATTTTGCACTTGTTGGGGGCATCTGGGTGGCTCAGTAGGTTAACCGTCTGACTTCGGCTCAGGTCATGGTCTCACAGTTCGTGGGTTTGTGTCCCACGTCAGGCTCTGTGCTGACAACTCGGAGCCTGGAGACGGCTTTGGATTTTGCGTCTCCCTCTCTCTCTGCCCCTCCCCTTCTCTGTCTCTCTCTCTCAAATAAAATAAAAACATTAAAAAAATATTTTTGCACTTGTTGTGAAGAGTACCAGGTGTTATATGTAGGTACTGAATCACTAAATTGTACACCTGAAACTAACATTACACTGAATGTTAATTAACTGGAACTTAAATAAAAACTTTTTTAAAAAGAAAGAATTCTGCATATATATTCATCAGATATGTTGGCCTGTGGTTTTCTTTTCTTGTAGCATCTTGGCCTGGCTTTGCTTGGTATCAGGGTAATGCCAGCCTTGTAAAATGAGTTAGGGTGTGTTCCCTCCTCTTCAACTTTTCAGAAAAGTTTGAGAGTTCTTCTCTAACTATTTGGTTCAATTCACCACTGAAGCCATCTGGTCCTCCACTTTTCTGGGTGGCGAGGGGTTTGATTATTGATTCAATATCCTTACCTATTGGTCTGTTTGCTATTTCTTCCTGATTCAGTCTTGGTACATTTTTTGTTTCTAGAAACTTACCCGTCTCTCCTAGGTTATCCAATTGTTGGCATAGTTACTCACAGTATCTCTTGCGACCCTTTATATTTCTGTGGTATTATTTGTAATATCTCCTCTTTTATTTATAATTTCACTTATAATTTCATTATTTGAGTCTTCTCTCTTTTTTTCTTGGTGAGTCTAGCTCAACTCTTGTCAATTTTGTTGCTCTCTCCAAAGAATCAACTCCTATTTTTGTTAATCTTTTCTATTGTTTTCCCATTCTCTATTTCATTTATTTCTGCTCCAATCTTTACTGTTTTAACTTCTAACTTTCTGCTAACTTTGGGCTAGGTTTTTCTTCTTTGTCTAGTTCCTGAGATGCAAAGTTAGGCTCTTTAATTGAGAGCGTTCTCTTTTCTTAATGTATGCACTGTTAGTACTAAATTTTCCCCCTTAGAATTGCTTTGCTACACCTCAGAAGTTTGGGTATGTCATATTCCCATTTTTGTAGAGCCACTGGCTGGGCTCTATAATCACCTTTGGCCCAGCAAGTTCACAGGCTGTGTTCACGGGCAGGGCAGTGTTGATGTTCGGACTCCGTGATTCAGCAGTGCTGTGGGGCCAGGCTCTGCTATTGGTCTCGGTCTGGTGGAGTCTCAGGCTGTGCTCTGTGACTGGATGGTGCCACTGGCTGGACTCCGTGTTTAGGTGTGGCCACAGTCTGGGCTGTGTTAAAACCAAGGACAGATGAAGCCTAGCCTTAAAGTTTCTCTGAGCAAACAGAACCAGTTTAGCAGCACAGGCAAGGCTCAATTTAGCTTATTTTGGGAGGCTAACTTGACTTGGGATCATTTCTTGCTTGTGCCTCTAGAAATGAGAAGCAGACTTCAACTGTTTCTTAAAATTTATATGAGGTAACCACTGAAAATTGTAACAGCGTAAGCAATCACCGTGAAGAATAAACAATCACTGCTTTCTCACAACATAAGCTACCTTCTAACAATATCCCCCTGAGACCCATTCCATGTTCTGGTTTGAGTGCCCCCTGCTTGTAAGCTGTTTGCAAATGCTCTCATCGTGGTGTGCACACAATTACATTTTTACTAATTACCACTTCAGTGATTCATTGGTTTTACAGCGGCTATTTTGAACTTCTGACATTTCATGGAGTTAGAAGTGGGACCCGTGAAAGACCAACACCAACTCCATTGCCAGTGAGCAACCAAGTGCTGGTACCCACAGAAAGCCATGAGTCCATGGCTTTCTCCCCAACCCTGGAGCTTTAGGGTAAGTCTCTCCTGGATCTGAGCTCCACTCTGCATTCCGAGTTCTCGAACTGTATTGTGCACACTTGTCTTCTGTTTCTGTTTTTGTCTGTTGATGGGTAAACCACCTATCCTGTTCAAAATCAGGGAAAACAATGTGATTCTAGATGTTTTAGAACAGTTGTTGGAAAACAGAGCCCCTTGGAATTCAGGAAATCCAAATGGAATATAAGATTCCACCTGGTCCTTGGACCAGGATCTTGTGCCTTTCTGGCAAAATGGGTGAACTTTGTAATAATTTAGAATCACAGTGGCCATTCTGGGGAATCTTTGTTTTAGGTAGGTCCATCGTAAGTGGCACCCTTAAAAGAGAGGATCCCAAAGGTCACAGAGACAATGGAATTCGTTCTTTGGTATGCAGAGGCTTCTCAAAGACAAAATGACTTCAAAAATAGTTCTGAAAGGGTCCCTGCAACATACAAATAAAATCTCTTTAGTAAAAAAAACTTTGACCATCTGAGCAGCCAACCTTACTTAACTTGGTCCATCTACCAGAAACACCATTTGGATTCAACTATTTGTTAAAAAATTTTTTTTTTAATGTTTATTTATTTTTGAGAGACAAAACACGAGCAGGGGAGGAACAGAGAGAGAAGGAGACACAGAATCTGAAGCAGGCTCCAGGCTCTGAGCTGTCAGCACAGAGCCTGATGGGGGGGCTCAAACTCATAAACAGCAAGATCATGACCTGAGCCAAAGTCAGGTGCTTAACCAACTGAGCCCCCCAGGCACCCCCAAATTTGACTATTCTTTTGAGTGCTGTGCCTGAGACACAGCTAAAATTTTTTTTTTTTATGGCTGAACTTTTTAAAATACAAGTTATAAGATTTCTGTGTCTATCTGTATGTTATGTATGTATACTACGGATATGGGATATTTTTCTATCTCCAAGAGGTATTGCCAAAATTAATTTGAAAAGAGCTCTATTTAATTGGCTGGCTCAAAGAAAGTTAAACACTCAAAGAAACTAAGTACACTCTCAGAAACACAGAAACTAACCAAAATGTTTTTCAAGTTCACATGATCTGGGATAATCTTCGATAAATAAAAGCTAATTTAAATTTGTTGTTTTAATAAAATGAGGCATTTCTTCAAAATTTGTCAATAAGCAAAAGAATTTAAGATGATGGTAATTTTGAGATCTAATCCAAGCACACTTGTTAAAAGCAAGTAATTTAAATACATATATAATAAGATCAAAGTTCATACTAAGTTAAACCAAATAGTGGATATTCACTGAATATCTAAATCATTCCCAAATAGGAAAAACACTAAATGTTAAACATAAGTTTACCTACTTTTGGCTTCTTAATTTTTATAGAGAGACAAAAAAAATTGGGGGTCTATTAATAAACATGTTTTATGCCACACTGAAAAAACATGTACTATGAGAAAGAATATCCTTCTAACAATTTTAAAACGTGCTTATAAATTGGCTAATGCTAATATACAGTTCACAGTTGTGTGCTCCCTAGTTTTCACCGGAAAGCAACACAAACTGTCCAGCGGTTGAAAAAGTTGGAGGAAGAGCTGAGAATACAAAATGAACCAAAGAGAAATTGTCAGAACACTTAGAGTAACAGGCGTGAGTGAACTATGTCAAGCGTGTGCATTGGTGCTGAGAGAAGGCAGGCAAAAAGCAAGCACCCCTTTGGAAGGTGAGAGGCAGTGCAGTGGAACACCTGTGAGAGCTTTCATCTAAAGTACCAGGATTTACTGTAACTTCTTGTCTTACCAGCTGTGGTCACAGACCACTGGTGAATTATGATTAAAATTTATTGAAACAGAAGATATACATACTATCCATATCTACCCATACAGATAGGTGGATAATATATATCTCCATTTTCTCCACAATTTTTAGATTTTAATTTATTTATAAATTTATTTAGATGTAATTTATTTAATTTATTTATATTTTAATTTATTTATTAATTTATTTAATTAATTTATTTTATATATGAATAAAAGAGAATAATTTCAGGGGCACCTGGGTGGCTCAGTCAGTTAAGTGTCCAACTTTGGCTCAGGTCATGATCTCGCGGTTCGTGGGTTCAAGCCTCGTGTCAGGCTGTGCTGACAGCTCAGAATCTGGAGCCCGCTTCGGATTCTGTATCTCCCTCTCTATGACCCTCCCCTGCTCACACTCTGTCTCTCTGTCTCTGTCTTTCTCTCCCAAAAATAAAACATTAAAAAAATAAAAAAATAAATACAAATTAAAAAAGAGTAATTTCATAAAATGCAAAATAGAGTACATACATGGCATATACTGAAAATAGAAAATTGTGCCGGTTTATTAAACTTTTATTCCAGTTACATATATGGTTTTATATATGTACGTGTGTGATGGACCATAACATACACCGTATTTCTTGCTGTGCAATGATCCAACATGGTAAAAGCCCCGGCTCTTATAAAACAGTAAACTGAGCAATGAGAGGGTCTGTGCAACCAGCTGAGGCTGATACCAGAACAACCAACATTCCTGTGTTGCACACACACAGTGGTGACTCCCCAAGGCCAGGCAGTGATCACCGTGTGACGGCTTCTCTTTTCCGGTTTGTTGTCACTTACCAAACTTTGTCTCCATTTCTTATAACTACTTGCAAGACTGGGAATTCTGCTCATGGCTTTCCAGATATTTACAGCTCCACCATCAGTTTAGAAGTTGTTGACTCATTCTTTAAATCTTTTTCTTTTAAAAATTTTTTTTAAGGTTTATTCATTTTTCAGACTGAGACAAAGCGTGAGTGGGGGAGGGGCAGAGAGAGAGGGAGACACAGAATCCAAAGCAGGCTCCAGGCTCTGAGCTGTCAGCACAGAGCCCGACTCAGGGCTCTAACTCACGAACTGTGAGATCATGACCTGAGCCAAAGCCAAGACGCTTAACTGACTAAGCCACTCAGGCGCCCCATCTCTAAATCTTTATTTTGCCTATTCAACATAGAGCAACCTTCTTCAGTAGCAACGTGGGGACCCTGTTGCCCCTGCCTGTTCTATCATTCCCAATCTAACAAAGCACTGTCAGGGCAAGTCAACAGACATGAGTGAATCTCATACTGTAATTTCCAAAAGGAATATGGTTTATTTTAACTGTTTTATATATGAGTTAATACTCTTTTAACATAGCATATAGGCAATTATGCTGTCCTGTGAGAGCAAATCTGTAACTTTTCTAACAACTGCCTTGCATTCTTTTCTAGATAAGCTTTGTAAGCTTTGAAATTGAGAAAATAATATTTGAACTAATAACGCTGAAATCATCAGCAGAAGAAAAGAGGTTTGGAGGTGCCTGGCTGGCTAAGTTGGTGGAGTATGCAACTCTTGGCCTTGGGGTCATGAGTTCAAGCCCCACAGTGGGAACAGAGCTTACTTAAATAAAGAAAAATAAAAGAAAAAAAAAAAAAAAAAAAAAGAAAACAGGTTTGGGGGAGAATTGGGTTTATTTTTATTTTTGTTTTTGTTTTTTTATAAAACATAGAAATAATAGGATGGAAAAAATGACTGTATATGAAAAGGAGAATGCATGTTTTCCATAAAACAAGGTTATAAGGAACAGAGATGCATTTTTGGTAAGCGGAATAAAAGAAAGTAACTTTATCCTAAAGTAAAATGATTGTTGCCGAATAAGAAGCGAAAAGAACAAAACCTCTATAGATATAGAAAGCTGTAGCAGGTTTGTGGAAAAGGAATCTTGAGAAAGGAATTTTATGTGTGGTCAAGCTAAGATTAGAATGGATTTATTTAAGTTAAAGAGAAAAAAAGAAAAAAATGAATTTCAAAAGTATACTGGTGCAAAATTAGAATTTTGTTTTCTTCCTGTGAAAAGGACAGAGTTGTCTTAGATTTTGGTCTGTGAACACAGATTTTTCTTTACTACAAATGTATTCTGCATAAAAAACAAAGATTCCATGTTTCATCTTTATCATGTCTTTGAACTTTCTAAGAAAACCAAATCTTCTCTAATAAAAGAGCTAAGTTGTTTATTTTTTTAAACAACTATGTAACTCTTGCATCTGTTAAATTTCACGGAAAGCATTGTCAAATAAGAAGTGAGTCTAGGGGTGCCTGGATGGCTGAGTAGATTAAGCCTCCGATTTCAGCACGGGTCATGGTCTCATAGTTTGTGGGTCTGAGCCCCTGTGTCGGGCTCTGTGCTGACAGCCCAAAGCCTGCAGCCTGACTCAGATTCTGTGTCTCCCTCTCTCTGCCTCCCCCACCCCCTTGCTTGCTCTCTCTCTCTCTCTCTCTCTCTCTCAAAAATAAATAAACATTAAAAAAATGATACTAAACTTTCTTTAGGAAATATTTTCATGGAAGTCATTCATATAAATGTTCCAGAAATTATATGGAATTCCTGGGAATCTGATTTGTGTCAATATGGGGTTATGAGGCATAATTCTAGCTACTGTCTTAAAATTTGATATAGCCCAAATAGCCAAATTTTTCCTGTCAATTACATTATAATGAACTCTTATCTGATCTTTAACCATGGCCATTTTAAAGTCTTTGGTCATTTATAGTTACTGTTTTAATCTGAGGCTTTTATACATATGTTTCATCTTCAAAGAAATTCATAGAAAAGAACTCTAGAATGCAAGTTTCTGATAACTCTAAGATCATAATACTGAACTGGGTAAGAATTTCTAAAACTTTGATGGAAAACAGATGAATATTTAAAACTGCTAACGTAAGATCAAGATCCACAAGAATTATTACAGAAAACTAAATGAACTAATGAGGATGATTATAATTTTTATGACTTCATCTAAACATAGCTGGTTCTTTAATGTTTTGTTTTCCAGATGTAAAAGAGCCTGTGTGGTGGGGTGCCTGGGTGGGTCAGTCAGTTAAGTGTCCGACTCTTGATTTTGGCGCAGGTCATGATCTCATGGTAGTGAGATCCAGCCATACTGAGTATAGCACCTGCTTGGGATTTTGTCCCTCCTCTCCCTCTGCTCCTCCCTTGCTTGTGTGCCCTCTCACTCTCAAAAAAAAAAAAAAAAAATTAAAATTAAAACTAATTTTTTGTAATAAATAAAATATAAAAGAACCTATATGGTCAACGACTATTCTTACTGCACTTACATAAATAATCAAGCCAAGTTTATTACAACTAGATTTAATTTACAAACAAATCAGTTTTGCTATTGTTATCTTTGATAGAAATGGAAATGATTATGCAGGAAAAAATTATATTTCAGTAATATACCTTCACAGATATAAGATTCGAACACTGTTCATTGTCTTTGAAGATTGTTTTCTACCTGAAAATGTCCTGTATTCTAACTTCCTCCAACAGGTGGCTCAAGTTCTCTAAACTTACATTTTCCATTTCCTCCCGCTATTTTGACTTGCAATCACTGCGAAACTAAAGCTGCACTTTTTCCAAAGCCATGCCGGCCAAAGCTGGACAACTTGATATAAACTTCGGAGACCTCACCACAACTCAGTGTGTGAACAGTTCTCGGCCTGTTGCTATGGGGCCACTTGGTGACCTTTCCATTCATGCTGCCAACCAGGAAAATCTGTCTGATTGCCACTGCTCGCCTTCCTTCATCTGAAGATGCTCAGAACCCGACATCTAGAAATCTTCCCAACTCAGAACGCTGCATTTCTAATTTGCTCAAACTATTAACCTTTGGTTTCCTTTCATTTCCGCAGAAATGCCTCTCATTAAAATACCTGATTGCTCGCATCATAGAGGCCTCATTGTGAGGTGAGAGTCCACTTGCAACAGCGCCTCCTGAAATACGACGTCCTCAAGTTCACCCTGTCCTACCTGATCATGAGGATGTGTGTTATGCGAATACATCCTGTTGTGCCTGTGTAAATAACTTTTGGAAAAATTGTACATTCACTTAGAAAGGTAAAACCTGAATGTGATTAAAACCCATTTGATTTATTTTATTGGTTAAATCTTGGCTCCTGGGAATCTGTGCTCTGGGGAATTTTTCCATCCTTGGCTGTTCTCTCTACAATCACCATATTGACCTCTCAAGTGCATTGTATATTCTCGAAGGTTCTAAACGCTTGTCGGCAGCCACTTATATGCCAAATGGTATCTGTCAGCATCAGACGACTGGATGAAATCAACAATAACCACACGGATGATGAAGAAGTGATTACAGGGCCCTCTGGCCTGATGACCCGACTAATGGAAACAGTGAATGTGGGATTCTTCGGCCTGACTACATCAACAGTGATAACTGAGAATAACCCTATAATGATTGGCCGGTCACACTCCCAGCCTGCTTGCTGAGAGAAAGCCTGAACAGAGGGAATCGTTAAAATCAAGGATGGATGGAGATGAGCCTTGAAGGTTCCCTGAGCAGACAGAACCAATTTCGTCATGCAGGCAAAGTGTAGTTTAGCTGATTTTGCCAGGCAAACTTGACCGGGATCACTTCTGGCTTGTGCCTCTAGAAATGAGAAGCAAACTTCAACTGTTTCATGAAACTGATATGAAGTAACCAGAGAAAACTGTGATATCGTAACCAGTTACGGAGAGGAATAAACAGTCACTGCTTTATCACTCTATAAGCTGCCTTCTAACAATCCACCCCTGAGGCTCATTCCATGTTCTGGTTTGAGCGCTCCCGGTTCGCCAGCTCTGTGCACCAGAATTTTTACTAATTACTACTTCAGTGATTCACTGGTTTTAGCTTGGCTGTTTTAAACCTTTGACAGCTTCACAGTCAGACAAAGCTCTGCTCTGCAATCAGACAGGGGCACAGGCTGTACCTCAAAGGTGTGGGGGATGCGGGCTGGGCTCTGCACTCAGGCAGCCCGCTGGCTGGGCTCCACTATTGGGTGACATTGCTGCCCAGGCTCTCGACTTGGGCAGGGCCTCCCACTGGATCTTGCAGTTGGGTGGGCTGGAGATTGTGTTTTGAGGTTGGGCGGGGTCACCGTCCAGGAGCCTTGCCAGATTGAAGCCACAGTGTCTGCACCTCAGCTGGGCAGAGTCACTGCCTGGGCAGTACCAGAGGCTGGGCTCTGAGGCTGCCCAGGGTCACTGTTTAGTCTCTCGGGTCACGTGAGGCCAGAGGCTATGCTCAACCATTCGGCAGGGTTGCTGACTCGGTTCCCCACCTGATCAGGGCTGCAGGAAGGGTTCTACAGCTGCCAAGGCTCTCTGACCAGGCTTCTCATCAGGCAGGATGGGAGGCTATGCTCAGCAGTTGTGTGGGGCTGCGAATTTCCTTCTTTGTCTGGATGAGATTATGGAACAGGCTCCAAGGCCCATTCGGCCCGTTGGTTAGGGACTCAAATCAGGTAGAACTGTCGGCCAAGCTCCCTGGCCACACAGGGCCAGCTGCCGGCTGGGATCTCACCCAGGTGCTACTGTATGCAGACATGTGATCCGATAAGATCTGAATGCTGGTTGTGCTAAGCCATGTTCCCCTTCACCTCTGTCTGACCCTCAGTGGTCGAGTCCAGCAGATTCCCGCAATGGTCCCTGTGCCAGCCTGGGGGGGGGGGGGGGGGCGGGGGCGGGGGGTGGCAACGTGATCAAAGTAAAACTACTCCTCGTACTTTCTAATGCTGGCTTTCTCAATCTCTGTGGCCGCACCCACCCCCCACCCCGTGTTTGGAATTTTTACAATGCTGTCTTTTTCTATGGATAGTTGCTGGTTGGTCTTCTTGAGAGGAAGACTGAATTTGGGAACAACTTATGTCGCCATCTTGATGGCATTACCTCCAGGGGCTCCTGGAATATGGCCAAGAAGGGCTCGAGCTGATTTACAGGCCACTTCAGGGTCCAAAGGTAGGGATGACCCTGCCCAGGTCCCTTGCGTGTGGTACCGGTGATCGGACCACAACCAAAGAGGCTGTAACGGAACTCTCGGGGATACACAGCTGTTTCTGGGTCTGTGGCAAGTCAGCTACCTACCTGGGTGAGAGCCTCCCTTCTCAAAATGGCTCTCCTCAGTCTTGCACTACACTGGGTTTCACAGTCTCCTACCCGGATCCCAGTACTCTCACAAAAAGACACTTTTGTTCAGCGAGGAATGCCGAATTATGACTGCAGGGGGTCAAGGGGTACGAGTGAAGGGTGTCTTATCGGGGCATCTAGCTGACGTTTTTGACTTCACCTTCTCATTTGCTTTTTGTATTCTGCTTCCTTTAGTAGCAATTGTTCTGATTTGTCTATCTTTCATAGTGCTTGTGCTCTTGACAGAAATATGATCTGCCTGGGCAGGGGTGCCTGGGCGGCTCAGTCAATTGAGCGTCCGACTTCGGCTCAGGTCATGATCTCGCAGTTCGTGGGTTCGAGCCCCGCATCGGGCTCTGTGCTGACAGCTCAGAGCCTGGAGCCTGTTTCCGATTCTGTGTCTGCCTCTCTCTCTGTCCCTCCCCTACTCGTGCTCTGTCTTCTCAAAAGTAAATTAAAAAAATTTTTTAAAAACCTTTTTAATAAAAAAAAAGAAATATGATTTGTGTGTGTGAGCTCATTTTTCATCCCTTGGCTAGTAATGGGTTCCTGAGGATGGGGTGAGATAGAAGAAAGCCTCCTTTCAGAGCAGAAAAAGTACAGAGCTATAACCTAGGCCCACCACTTGTAAGGGTTAAATTGTAGTGTAGGGCTAATGCTTAGCTTGAAAAATAACAGCTTTGTGTTGACACTGAAGGTTAAGAGATAACAGCCTTGCTTTGCTCTGGTAAACTACGCCTCATACCCTTGTAAATTAGGCTTCACCAATTAAGGAAACAAAAGTTCAAAGAAAAGAGCATCAGAGGCAGGGTCAAGGAGATCCACTGGTTGCAACTTAGAGGCAGAAAGTCTAAAGTAAACACCTCATTAGGCAACTGTTAACTCATCTGGAACCTGTTTCTTTGTTTTGTTCCCAGGTGATGATAAAACGATGTGATTGGTTATAAAAACTCTGTCCCCCGGCTGTTCGGGCCGCACTCTTATCAAGAGTGTTGGTCCCGATCGGTCGGCCTTGCCTCTCATTGTAATAAACTTTGTTGTGACTGTCACTGGTGCCCGTAGCATTCTGTTTCAGGAGTCGTGTGGATGCAACGCACTCCCAACCCCATCTCTTACCCATGAGCTTCTACCCCGGGCCCTGTGCTTACTCTTGAGCAGCTACACTTTATTTACTGTCTATGGCTCTCATTCTTTGACAGCTCAACTCCCCAATCTCTCCTGTTTGGACTCGGTAGAGGAAGCCAGCAGCCATGCTGAATTGCCAACCTGTCCAAACTAGCAGAGCAAAAGTAAGGCAAGATGAGGATAAAGAGGTCCCAAGACAGCAGAGTGGGGGTCCCAGCACTACAGGAGAGGGTTCACTCACACCCCCATGGCTCATCTTAACTCTAAATGTCTTCGATCCTGTGATGTTATGATGGAAGTCCTGAAGCTGAAAGTAGCATGCACAAGTGATAGCCTGGGGAAAGTCAATCAGTCAGCCATATTGGAGGATTTATACCCCAAACCAGACGTAGGGCACAAAGAAACTCCAAGCTCAAATAGCTGCCATATGGACTGACTTGTACATTTTCACCCTTTCAAATGCTCAAACTCTCAGAGGCTGATCGGGAATCCAAAGCTAGCATTGTCTCTGAAGGGGGGGGAATATCCCCAGCCCACTTCAGGGGGAGTCAGTAGCTAAACTGAACATCTGAAGAGAAGGTTCCACAGGCAGACTAGGTGGCCTTGCTACTTCTCATAGGGATTTTCAGCACAGATCACACAGACACAAAGAGATGGGAACGAAACTCCTCAGCCATTGCCAGGAGACAAAATAGGAGAGTAATAACGGAATAATGATTAATCATCTTCCTTCTTTTGATTACATTCCACAAATCTCATTCTGAATGGAAAACTGTACTCTCTGTGAGGCAGTCTGTTTTATAACAGAAGGCATGAGGTCTAAATGTGACTTGGTGAAGCAAGAAAACAAAGAAGCTTAACTTAGTGAAATATAAAGGCACAATGCAAGGTTCCAACCTTCTGACGGGTGTAGACACTAAAAGAAAACAGCAATTATGCAGTGAGTTATGGCAACACATCAAAGGCTCTCATGTAAGCCTTGAGCCCACTGGATTGGAAATAAGCATGTAAATAGTTTACTGGAGGTTTACACTGCTAAATCCTAAGTCAGATACAGTACAAACAGCATTCTAAAGCCACCAGGCTTAATTTCTCTCTTCCTCTCCTCTTGCAGCCAAAGGAGCAAGGAGTACTGAAAGATGGGAAGAAAGCAAGCTCAGGCCATTTTGCCTTCTGTGCCCCACCCTGCTTCCCTTCTCCCCAGTGGCCGCCCTCCACTCTCCCTGGTCAATCATCCCTAACTCAGGGCATCTGCACCACAGACAGGCCAGGCACAGGCTCGGACCAGGATACGGAGCCCCAGCAGAGGGAGAAGGATGCAATTTAGGAACCACAACCTCCAGCTGGTAAGGGCCTAAAACTGCACGTGTGCACACCCCCCCCCCCCCCGCCCCCCTCACTTCCAGCTGAGGATCAGAGGCCCAGTAAGGTCGTATAGCACCTCCAAGGTGACACAGCTGGTCCGTGGAAGACCTGAGGCTTAAAGTCTAGGTCTCCGCCTCCCTGGCGCTTTGGCCCATTTCTGAGAGCATCTGGAAGGCACCCGGGTTTCCCTTGCAGAAGGGACAGAGGCCACATAATTACCCCATCTTACTTTCCTGCGTGGTTGCCCACCGTGTGGGTTCCACGCGGCTCTGCCCCCCTTGGTTTTCGTGCTCCTCTTGCTTCTTCCACAGCACCGCTCCTCAGACAGGATGTCCTTTCTCACCCACACCCCCAAACGTGTCATCACACAGACCCTCACTGCAGCCGCTCACACTTCCAAGACCATCCTCCTGCTTAGCACCGGGTTACATTTCACCCTGTTCTGTAGTTACTGTTGGAGACAGTGCCTGTTGAAGGCAGGATTTGGCCTTTCACCCCTCACCACTGAAGGTCCCATTTGCCTAGGTCAGTGCCTGCGCAATGGCCATGTCTGGAGCATCCTGAGAGTGCTGAAGTAATGCCCTGCCCATGGGAAGCAAACACCACCGGTCTGAGCAGCAATGTGGCAAAGCTATATTGGATCCATTCTAGACAAGTCCCCTGGGAGCCTGCTCTAGCTGCAGAGGCCACACTATGTGAACAGTCCTAGTTCCACTTTTATAAAAGCAAAGACCTTCCAAACCCTCTGGGGTCAGCTCGTCAAGGAAGCAGATGGTAGGGGACGGAAGAGATTTGGCATCAGTACTAGGACCGTCTGTTCTTTAATATAGGCTAGGCAAAACAGGCGAGAAGTTAGGATCCAGGGTTCTAGATTAGCTACGAACAGCTTCAGTTCAATGCCATAAACATTTACTGAGCTACCATGATGCATGAAGGTCAGTGTAGGAAACACGGGAAAAAGAAGGTTAAGACTTTGTCCTGGCCTAAAACAAGAGTAGAATCTTTGCCAGCAAAGTCCGACTCATGATTTAGAGCCTAACTCAGCAGGGCGCCTGGGTGGCTCAATCCGTTAAGCATCCGACTTCGGCTCAGGTCATGATCTCGCGGCTCATGAGTTTGAACTCCGCATTGGGCTCTGTGCTAACAGCCTCAAGCCTGGAGCCTACTTTGGTTTGTGCGTCTCCCTCGCTCTCTGCCCCTCCTGCTCTCTCATTGTCTCTCTCTCTCTTTCTCTCAAAAATAAAAAGAACCTGATTCAGCAAAGTCTTCCTTCCTCTGCAGTCTTAATTGGACTTTATTTTATCCTTTCCATATATTTATATATATACACCCATACATGTATATGTATATTATATATGTATATACCTGTGCATGTATACCCATACACACACACTTCCGATAGATTATTTATTCACTCAACAAATATTTCTTGAGTGGTAACTATGTTCTCTGCACTGCTGTAGGCCATGTGGATTCAGTAGTGGATAAAAGAGACAAAAATCTTCAGGCTCCTGAAATTTTCATTCTGGTGGCTTCCATGTCTGCCTCCTCTTCCAGACTGTAAATGTCTTTGGAGCAGGGACCACAACATGTTTGATGCATCTTTATGTCCCTGGCACTTGGCACAGAGTGAGGGATCAGTAAGAAAGGAGAGGAGGAAGTTAAGGAAGGTCTGAAGGCAAATACTTATAAGGCAAAATGAGGCGTTACCTCAAATGAGGACATGAACCAAATGCAGGGAAACGGCAGAATTAAGGAAATCTTCAAGGAGGTGGTGGCATTTGGATTAGACTTGAAGGATGCGTACGATATGAGAATGCACAGATAATGGGAGGAGACTGTTCTGGTGTCTATGGTGCCATTACAGCAAAGACTGTGGAGAGCAGCAAGCAGGAGGTGCGTCCTGGAGGCTGCTGGCTTTTGCTTTGGCTATGGCGCATGATGTGCCATGAGAAGGGGTGGAAGGCAAGACTAAAGAAGAAGGTAGGGGTTGAGGCGACAAGATGGCAGAGGGCTTTCGATGCTCTAAGAAGCATTTTAGGAGTGACTTCATTCTATTGGCAATTATGAGCTGATGATGGTCCTGGCTGAAGGAAGAGGGGGCAAGGAGAAGCCCTGGGGATACTGTGCAAGGGCTGATCTTTGCATCAGCGGGACTCTGACTAGAGAGCCCCTTGGTGCACTTTCCAAGCCAAGAGGTCACATTATGCCCAAGGGGCAAGAGGAGAGATCGGGGATCTAAGATAGAGAGGAGCCCACAGCTAGGTGACACAGAACATCAGAACAAGGAAACATTTTCTCAAGTTTTCCTTATTTGGGGAACGACTGGTATCGCATTCTAAGTTCATCTTCCTCAGAGCAGATGAGATTAGGACTAAAGGCAGAAATACTTATGCCACTGTCTTCTAAAACCAAAACAAATAAGGTGTATAAGAAACATGGGCTGCGGTTTAATTAACAAGTCTACTGGCTGTTACTTGCCCAGCCATCCAACACTGCCATTTATAGATAATTAATGGAACTGTTGATAGGCTCTCGGACACAAAGAATAAAATACATAAAATAGTTCCTCTGAGAGTGTATAGTCTACTTAGGGAGCCAGAATAGTTGTATGAGAACATAAAATATAAAAAGCACCAAATGCTAAACTCCAAAGTATAGTAAGGGTCAGAACTTATTGGTTTCTAAAATGTCACTGCAAACTCCATCAGAAAGAAAGAAAGAAAGAAAGAAAGAAAGAAAGAAAGAAAGAAAGAAAGAAAGAAAGAAAGAAAGAAAGAAAATAAAAGAAAAAAGGAAGGAAAGAAAGAAAAGAAAGAAAGAAAGAAAAGAAAGAAGGAAGGAAAGAAAGAAAAAAGAAGGAAGGAAAGAAAGAAAAAAGAAAGAAGGAAAGAAAGAAAGAAAAGAAAGAAGGAAGGAAAGAAAGAAAGAAAAGAAAGAAGGAAAAAAAAGAAAGAAGGAAGGAAAGAAAGAAAGAAAGAAAGAAAGAAAGAAAGAAAGAAAGAAAGAAAAGAAAAGAAAGATTTATGGCACCTACTCCAGTACCTGGCACACACAAGGCACATAGTGAGTATATATTGAAAGAATAGATGAACAGGGTATTTCAGAATACGTTATAAAGAACTGAGTGAGAACTAACTTAAAAAAATAACGCAATAAAGTGTCAAATAAATTATGAAAAATATCAACAAAAGCACACAAAAACACTTCTAATGACTTCTACAAATTTGATCAGGATTTGTGAAAAAAAATTCATAATCAGAATTCATAATTCAAATGGTGAGCTCCTTTCTGAGACTTGGTTCCTTAATATACACAACAAGAGTGTTGGGCTTCAGCTATAAAATGCTCTCATTTTGTGAATTAGAACCCAGTTCTTCTAGGAACACTGGCTCTGCTGAAGACAGAAAGGAAGCAGGTCCATCCCTCCAAGGTCTGGACCTCTCAGATGAGGCAGTCACCCTTCCTACAAAGCATCAGCAGAAACCACAAGAGTACCTCTAGAAGCCTCCTCCGCCAGAGACCCCCGGCATCAGAGATTTTCATTTTTCAAGTATTATTAATTACCTTGCAACCATCTAATCCAAAACCTTCTGACAGACCAAATTTTTTTTTGAATGAACATCCCCAGAGAGAAGAATGTCTTGCTTATGCTTCTAATATTTCCATCTGCTAAAACTTGATAAGGCCTGTTATATCCACATAGGAATAAATGACATTGAACCAAAGATGCCCTTCAAATCATAAAACTCCCAAATCAGTAACATCTCAATCTATATTCTCAATGCCTGATTTCCACTGGGCTTTCGGTTTGCTTTCCTGTGGTAGTTTGATCTCCCCGGGGTCTGAGTGCATGCCTCATTATTGGTGCTGCTGCTGAGAAAACAGAACTTGGCTCAGCCCATTGCTCTCATTACAACTTTCTGAAAAGAAAACAACCTCTGGGATGGTGGTTTTCGGCCAGGGCTGCGCACTGGCTAGCTACTAAAAATTTTCGATGCCTGGTTCCACTCCCAGAATTTCTGACTCAACTGGTTGGGGGTGTTGGCAGAACACTGGGATTCTTTTAAAGCATCCCAGGTGATTCTGATGTGCAGTCAAGGCTGAGAACCACTGGGTTGGGCCATCCTAAAGGGTCTAAGCAAGCTGTCTGTGGAAAGTACAGGGGCACAGTCCCAAAGACAATAAAGTCTGTACTTCAGGGGCCTTATCTGTAAGTTGGGATCAATAATGGCTGCAGCACTGTGTTGTTGAGACGTTTATATGAGATCATGTATATAACTATCTTGTAGTGGACATCTGTCGATTTGGTCTGCCCAACATTCACAACTGCTTCTGAGAAACCTCTTTCCCTCCTTTCAGTACATGGACTGGACTCATGATCTCACCCCTACTCGAGGAAAGAACACCTGATTTAAGCCAGCACTGCTCCAGTCACTGTGATTAATCAAAGGATGAGCACCTGACCTAGACCATCAGAGCCAATGAGCATCAGCCAATATGTGGGCTTTTGCTAGATCTATTGGGAGGGGGAAGCTCTCTTGCTACGAGGATGCTAAACTGGTGGAATATAAGCCTACAGTTGCTGAGGTCATCTTGCCATCATGAAGGAGAACCACAGGATCCAGAGACATGTTTGTGATGGCCTCGACTGAACACCTCGATCAGCCCGACATGTCCCCAGACAACTTTAGGTATTTTGGCCAATAAATCTCATTTTTTGCTTGAGCTAGTTTGATAGATCACAAGCAAAAGAATCTTGACCAACATGCACTTGGCAACTTTTTTTTTTTTTTTTTTTTAATTTTTTTTTTCAACGTTTTTTATTTATTTTTGAGACAGAGACAGACAGAGCATGAACGGGGGAGGGGCAGAGAGAGAGGGAGACACAGAATCGGAAACAGGCTCCAGGCTCTGAGCCATCAGCCCAGAGCCCGACGCGGGACTTGAACTCACGGACCGCGAGATCGTGACCTGAGCTGAAGTCGGAGGCTTAACTGACTGAGCCACCCAGGCGCCCCTGTTGATTTTAAATTAAAAAAATTTTTTTGCTGAGGAAAGCAAACATAAAAATTGAGTTAAAAATCCACAAATATGTGATGCAGTTATCTAGAATAGTACCAATGAATGATTGTTGTTCCAGTATAATGATTAGTAGCACTCACTTTCTCTCTTATGAGTGTCCAGGACTTCCAATTTCCTGTTTGTCATGTAAGGAGCTTGAAAGTCATTACTCTGTACTAATACAAAAAGATGGACGAAATGAGTATCAGCAACTCTTCTTACATCCATCAGAGAAGTCAAGTCACAAGGCAAACCACTGCTCCCACTGGGGGGACAGATGGACACCGAGAATCACAACTTATCAGAGCAGAAATCCATGTGCAGAAATTTCTCTGGATACCTCTGTGGGAACCAGTGCCAGGGTATAGGAACCTAAACCATAATTGACAAATCATTGCAGGCTCAGTGTGGACAAATCTGAGAGTTAAAAACTCCAGGGGATGTTAGGGTGGCACCCACACTTTTCTAAGTTTTACCTCTAGTAGCTCTACCAAGTTCTCAGTGAGGATCTGAGGAAAACTCCTTGTTCTTCCAGCAGGGGGAGGGCAAAAGTAACCATTTTGAAATATTCCAGAAAGTTATGTTCTTAACAAGACCTGCCCTCCTATTTGACCAAAAGCTATCCCACGGGGGTTTTGCCAGAACCTAATCAACCTGGAAGAAGGGAAATACCTACCTCTAGCATCCTATAGCCATCCTGTCCCACCAGAGGGGGGTGAATAAAACCAAGCACCTATGAAGTTTACAGGCCAGGAGCACAGCACCCAAAAAGACCAAGACTTAATCGTAGGGCTATGGATCACTTCCTTTCCATCCACATTTCACCACCACATCACTAAAATGTATTCACTGCAATCTCTCTTGCCCACTACATCACAACCGGCTTTCAACAACGACAACAAAAAAATTGTAAGACATGCTAAAAGGCAAAAACAGTTTAAAGAGACAGGTCAAGCAGCATAAGATACCAGACTTAGATACAGTAGAGGTAGTGGCATTATCAGACGAGGAATTTCAAATAACTGATTCATATGCGAAGGGCTCTAATGGAAAAAAGTAGACAGCATGCAAGAACAGATGGGAAATGTAATCAGGACATGGAAATTCTAAGGATCAAGAAGAAATGAAAGAGATCAAAATCACAGTTACAGAAATGAAAAATGCGTTTAAATGGGCTCATTAGTAGACTGGACACGGCTGAGAAAAGAAACTCTGGGCTTGCGGACATTTCAGTAGAAGCTTTAAAAACTGAAAAGCAAAGAAAAAAGCCTGAGAAAAAATGGAACAGAATATTCAAGAAGTGTGAGACGACTGAAAAGTAGAACATACTTAGAGTGGAAATACCGGAAGCGGGAGAGACAGAGAAAGGAACAGAAGAAATATCTGAAACAATAATGACCGGGAATTTCCCCCAAATTAATGGAGACACCAGACCACAGATCCAGGAAGTGCAGAGGATAACAATACCAAAACAAAACAAAAACAAACAGCAGCAACACCAAAAATTATACCCAGGCCTATCATATTCAAACAACAGAAAATCAAAGCAAAAGTCTTGAAAGAAGTCAGAAGAAAAAAAGAACCTTCTCTATAAAGGAGCAAAGATAAGAATTACAACTGACTTCTCAGCAACGAGGAGTGCAGGAAGAGAGTGGAGTGGAATATTCAATGTGCTGAGACAAAAAACCACCAACCTGGAATTCCGCATCCTAGGATATTATTCTTCAAGAAAGAAGGAGAAATAAACATTTTCTCAGACAAACAAAAATGGGTAGAATTTGTCACCAATAGACCTATCTTGCAAGAAATGTTAAAAGAAGTTCTTTGGGGAAGAAGAATAATATAGGACAGAAATTTGGATCTACATAAAGATTCAAGTTTTAACGGTACCTAGGATTTCTCTTAATCAGGTATAGTAAGACGCACAGACACAAAAATGATTGTCATGAAGGAAGAAGTTTTTATTTTACTCACAGCCCTCTGGAAACAGAAGACACTGGCACACCACCGAGGGCCACAAAGGGAAAAACTAAGGCAAGAGGGCAGGCAGAGAGAGAACTGGGGGTGGGAGCCTTTACTGTAGTTTTCCTGGGAAGAAATGAATGAGGCAAAGTAAACAAGCAAGGTGGATTTAGAATTGGAGAGTTTGAATCATCTCAGTGGGTTCTGTGCTGTCAGGCTGGTCCCTAGTTGTCTAGCACAATCCTGGGAAGATTAGGAAAAGGGGACAGTGTCCAGAGTTCAAGAGCCCAATAAGAGTCAGGTGGGCGTATGGACCCAGGTTTGGTTGGTTTGCATATCAAAGGAGGGCTTGAAGGCATATCCTTTACTATCTCTAGGAATCAGTCAATCATGGGGACTGGTAGTCTCTCCCTAGTTGGGTGAAACTCCAGATGCCAGAGCCTCATGAATACAGACAATAATGGGACCTCTGGGTGGCTTGGTCGTTAAGCATCCGACTTCGGTTCAGGTCATGATCTCACCGTTTGTGAGTTTGAGCCCTAAGTCGGGCTCTGTGCTGACATCTCAGAGTCTGGAGCCTGTTTTGGGTTCTGTGTCTCCCTCTCTCTCTGCCCCTGCCCTGCTTGTGTTCTCTCTCTCTCACAAAAATAAATAAAAACATTAAAAAAAAAAAAGAATACAGATAATAAGAAAATATAGACAATACAAGAACATTAGAGAAGGAATACAGTTAAATACAAACTATTCTTCTTATTATTCTTAACCTAATTAACAGCTTGTTCAAAATAATAACGATAATGTACTTGATTATAGTTTATACGTAAGTGAAATGAATGACAACAATGATACAAGGGACAGGAGGGAGGAAGCAGGGATACTCTGTGATTATAAGGTATGCAGTACCCATGAAGTGATACAGTATTATCTGAAAGTGGATTTGGAAGCAACCGAGATGTCCTTCACCAAGTGGGATGGATAAATAAACAGTGGGACACCTGGATATTATAATATTATTCGGCGCTAAAAAGACATGAGCTATCAAGCCATGAAAAGACAGAAGAAGCTTTGATGCATATTGCTAAGCGAATGAAGCCAAGCCCAAAGGCTACGTACCCTATGATACCAACTATATAAATATCTGGAAAGGCAAAACAGTGGAGACAAAAGATCAGTGGTCGCCAGGAGTTGGGGGAAGGAGGGATGTGTAAGCAAAGCACAGAAGATTTTCAGGGCAGTGAAACTACTCAGTATGATACTATAATGGTGGATACAGGTCATTATAAATGGAGTGAACCGTAATGTAAACTCAGGGCTCTCGGTGAATAAAACAATAACAAAACCAACTTGATGTGCTTTGTATTATCCCAACGAGCTGGAAATTCTAATCAAAGTCAGTAACAATCTACTCCTTCCTAGTTGCATGAACTACTTCTACACCTCCACCAAAGGCATGCCAACGGATACATAGTCCCATTCTCCACAGATAAAACTCATACCAGCTTCATATTATTCTTCCAGAAACCTTCCTCTGCATAAATGAATCACAACACACATGAACTAAATGCAAACTTGATTCTTAAAATTAATATAGAGTCAAAACTGAATCCCCATCATAGTATAAATTTGAGGGATCCAAAAAAAAATCTGAAATTTTATGCCAAACTCATAAACACCTATTATTATTTTAATTTTTTTAAATGTTTACTTATTTTTGAGAGAGAGAGAGAGAGAGAGAGAGAGCACAAGTGGAGGAGGGGCAGAGAGAGAGAGAGCGAGCGAGACACAGAATCTGAAGCAGGCTCCAGGCTCTGAGCTGTCAGCACAGAGACCGACACGGGGCTCAAACTCACGAACCGTGAGATCAAGACTTGAGCAGACACTTAACCAACTGAGCCACCCAAGTGCACCAACAATAATTATTTTCTTAAAACTTTAGAAGCAGAATTATAAACAATTGGTACTACCGTTCAGGAATAATATTCTCAGCACGGTCATCTGCTGGCTTGTTCCTGATGTTACTTTCATGTCACACGAAGAAGATACTCGTTTGCAAATGACATTGGGAAAGACCACGTGTTTGGAGATATTTTTTTCCCTTAAAACTGTCCCTTTCCCATTCTTTTTATATTCTTTAGGATGTATGGGATTAAGCGAATTTAAGATAAATCTTGACTATTTGGTGATTTTCCTTCTCTTAAAATTTTGAACCCATAAAAACATCCCCCTTTAACAAATCATCAAGGCATGTGAAGAATTCAAAAACAGAACTTTTTGTCTTGAAAGGTGCATAATCTAGGTGAAGTAATAAGAATAAAATCCAGGTCATAAGGACCATTCAGTTTGACATGAGTATTAACACACTAAGCCAAGAGTCAGCACACTTTCCCTGGAAAGAACCGGATAGTAAATATTTGGGGCTTTGTCTCCAGTATAAATACTCAATTCTGCCCTTGTAGAAGCGGCCACAGACAATATGGGTAAGCAAATGAGCATGGCTGTAGGGCTGTGTTAGGATTTCTGTGGGTGCTATGAACTTTTGCCTTATAAGCCTCCTATCAGAATAAAATTAATTAAAATTATTTTTGATATAACGTTTGATACTTAAAAGTGGGGGCACCTGGTGGCTCAGTTAAGTGTCCGACTCTGGATTTCAGCTCAGGGGACAATCTCACAATTCATGAGCTGAAGCCCCATGTCAGGCTCTGTGGGACAGTGCAGAGTCAGCTTGGGATTCTCTCTCTCCCTCTGACTTTGCCCCTCTCTCTTGCTCTCTCTCTCAAAATGAACATTAAAAAAAAAATCCTAAAAAAGAAAGATCTCTGCCCATTTCCCTTCATGAGTGTTGGTTTTGCATTGATTTGATATATGCTCAATATTTATGAATATACACAGTCCTGGATTTTTTTTTTATCTTTCATTGCTTTGTAGATGGAATCTTTTCTTTTACTTACCTCACTAAATTATTATTTGTACTGGCTACTTTATTGAACTTTCCTGCTAACTCAGATTATCAGTGTACTCTTATTTTAAATATAAATAATAAAACCTTGGCCCCTTCTTTTTAAAAAAAATTTTTTTAATGTTTATTTATTTTTGAGAGAGATGGAGACAGAATGTGAGTGGGTTAGGGGCAGAGAGAGAGGGAGAAACAGAATCCGAAGCAGGCTCCAGGCTCTGAGCCATCAGCACAGATGAACTCACAGAGCTGCGAGAACATGACCTAAGCCGAAGTCGGATGCTCAACCGACTGAGCCACCCAGGTGCCCTGACCCCTTCTTTTTAAATGTATACACAGTAGCTTGTATTATTCTCTTGAACTATTACATTTACCGGAACTTTGACAACAATGTTAAATAATGGTGTCGTTAATGTTCCTAACTACATGGCAGTATTTCAAGTTTTTCACCGTTAAGTGTGATATACTGGCAGTTAGTTTACAACATATATTTCTAAACATTGAAATAAGAAAACGTCCCTTTTTTATTTTCACCAAAGACTTGAGAAAATCAAGAACGGCTGCTAAATTTTACCAAATACCTTTTCAGCATCTACTAACTACAATTATCTATTGAACTTGATTCGTGAATAGTTTATTACAGCTCTTCATATTTAATCAATTCCCCTTCTTCAGAACGAACTCCACTTAGTCATTCTGTATTTTCTGGGCTATTGGCTTTGGCTTGGAAACAGTTGATTCAGATCTTTTGCGTCACTGTTCACAAGGGAGGAGTGTGTATTTCCCTTCTCTTTGTCGGGCTGTCTTGGTGTGATTTTGTATCAGCCCCACCGGATTCACAAAAATGACTTGGAAACCTTTCTTCTTTCTCTTTATTCCTAAACATTTTAAGTGACCCATCATTGCAAGTGTTGAAAGGTATTTACGCGTGGTATTAGCAGGCTGGAGCACATTAGCTTTCGGCAGTTTCAATCCCTTCCAGTGTCACACACCCCTTGGGTTTCTACCGCTACTTTAGATGTTGTTAATCAACATTCCTGCTTCCTTTTGCAACTTTCCACTTCACCCCGGCTTTGTATTGTTTATGATAAAATCAGATAAAAATCAGATCCTCTCATTTTTCTCTACCATCTAAGGGTTATGTCTAATTTCTCATTCCTAATATTATTCATTTTGTTTTCTTGCTCTTTTTCTGCATTATGATGACTAGTAGATTATTGGTTTTACTGTGATTTTCTCTCCAAAAGGCTTTTTTCATTTATCAATCAAAGTGGTTGTTTTTCTCTGTCTCAGTTTTCAATTCTCTGTCTTTTCTTACGCTCATTCTGTGTCTGCTAACTTCCTGAACTGAATGATTAATCCATTTATTTCTATTATTATTTAGAAATGAAAGCTTTTTGAGCAGTGCATTTTTCTAGGTACAGCTATAACTCTACAACATGGGCCTTGAGAGGCAAGTATTTTCGTTATTATAGACCAGGTATTCTTCAATTGTGGTTTTAAATTTTTCTGGTGGATAGAAATGTTAAATCTGGTTTTTGTTCTGTTTTGTTTTATTAAAGGTGTTTTATCTTTTAGTGTTAGTGTAACTCCTGCTTTTATTACCTAGTTTGGGTTTTAATACATTGCATTCAGAGAATGTGGTCTGTAATATTTCTCTTTTTTGGAACATAATGAGGTTTCCTTTGTGACCTGATATAAACTCACTTTTTTTTCTTTTTCTTTCTTTCTTTCTTTTTTTTTTTAAATAGGCTTCACGCCCAGTGCAGAGCCCAATGCGGGACTTGAACTCAAAACCCTGGGATCAAGACCTGAGCTGAGATCAAGTGTCAGATGTTTAACTGACTGAGCCACCCGGGCATCCCTAAACTCACTTTTTAAAATGCTTTATGGCTGTTTGGAGATAAAATATTTTCTCCTGATGATTTAGAATTCATTGTTAATCTATTAAGTCATCCTTACTTATTTTTGCCTATCTGATCTCTTGAGGACTAATGTAAATGGATCAACATTTCCCCTACACTGTCTTTTCATTTCTTGAAGTTTGAGCTTTATCTATTTCTATACCATGTTAGCTATTTCATAAGATATGTGACAGGTATATCTTCACTGCGGATTATATTTTTTACTAGTATACTATTATGTGACCTGTGGTTATAGTGTGTGCTACCACTAGATGGCACACTCCGTCACACAGCGACATAGACAGGCTCCGTCACACAGCGACATACACCGTCTTTACTGGTGTCTGGTCAATAAATATTGGGGGTTTTGTTTGTTTGTTTGTTTGTTTGTTTGTTTGTTTGTTTGTTTGTTTGTTTAAGGAAGGAAGGAGGTTTAAAAACGCATGCATTTTGCCTCATTTAATATATTTGTTATTGATCTCAACATTATATAACAAACATCATAATTCCTGCTTTCTCTTGGATAGCATATCATTAATGTCAGTTACCAAATCTTTTTAATTTTAGATGCATCTCCGGTAGAGAGCATTTGGCTGGATATAGTCTTCTGATCCAATCTGTGAATCTCTTTCTTTAAGAGGAGGACTTAGGGGTGTCTGGGCGACTTGGTTAAGCATCGAACTGTTGGTTTTGTTTCAGGTCACAATCCCTCAGTTGTGAGATTGAGCCCACATTGGGCTCTGGGCTGAGTGTGGAGCCTGTTTGAGATTCTCAGTCTCCCTCTGTCCCTCCCCAGGGAGTGTGAACGCACACATGCTCGCTCTCTCTCTCTCTCTCTCTCTCTCTCTCAAAAAATGGGGGGCAGGGCACCTGGGTGGCTCAGCCTTTTAAGTCTCCACTTCAGCTCAGGTCATGATCTCACAGTTCCTGAGTTCAAGCTCTGCATCAGGCTCTGCAATGATAGTGTGGAGTCTGTTTTGGATCCTCTGTCTCCCTCTCTCTCTGCCCCTCCCCAGCTTGCGCGCTCTGTCTCTCTCCCTCAAAAATAAATAAGCATTAAAAATTTTTTTTGAAAAGGGGACATTTGAATTCACATTACATTATATTATAAAATATATGTTTGAATTTGTATCATCTCTGTTTTTATAGGTAATCCCTTATTTTTCCCTCTTGTTTCTTTTGTTTAACTTTTTTGCCCTTATTGTCAGTTTTTTTTTTTATTTCTCCTCTATTGATCATCAATTTGGAAGAAAATATATCAGATTTTTACTTAGAACAAACTAATTAAATTTATTTGTAAATAAAACATTTTAACTTATATTTCTAAACTTATTAACTTTAGAAAGGAAATTTATGCTCCCCTCTCCACAAAAGATGGGAATATTAGTCTGCTTACATTACCTTCCTCTTCTTTTATTTTTTGGATTGAATTCTATAGAGGCAAAAGGAATCTCCTCATTTGTTCTCATGAAATTATCTTTTAAGGGGCACCTGGGTGGCTCAGTCGTTTAAGCTTCCAACTTCAGCTCAGGTCATGATCTCATGGTTCATGGGTTCGAGCCCCACATCAGGCTCTGTGCTGACAGTTCAGAGCCTGGAGCCTGCTTCAGATTCTGTGTCTCCCTCTCTCTTTGTCCCTCCCCCGCTCGCACTCTCTCTCTCTCTCTCTCTCTCAAAAATAAATAAACATTTAAAAATTAAAAAAAGAAAAGAAATTATCTTTTAAACTTTAGGGTTTTCATATTGTAACTTTTTATTTTTATTTTTTTTTCAACGTTTTTTATTTATTTTTGGGACAGAGAGAGACAGAGCATGAACGGGGAGGGGCAGAGAGAGAGGGAGACACAGAATCGGAAACAGGCTCCAGGCTCCGAGCCATCAGCCCAGAGCCTGACGCGGGGCTCGAACTCACAGACCGCGAGATCGTGACCTGGCTGAAGTCAGACGCTTAACCGACTGGGCCACCCAGGCGCCCCAGTAACTTTTTATTTTTAAGAATGTAATTCTTGCTCTGTGATCACAATACCACAGCTATTTCAATTTTATTTCTAAGTTTAAATAGGATTAATGTGCCCTATAAGCCCATATCCATTCTTGGGTTCTTTATTTTGATTTGTCTTTTTTCCACCAAAAGCAAGCAGATCAGCATTGTCCAAAAGAAACAGAACGCAAGCCACATATGCAATTTTACATTTTTTAGCAACCCCGTTAGCAAAGAAATACATGAAATCAATTAAACGCTGTATTTTACATAACCCCAGTATATCCAAAATGCTGAAATTTCAATATCTAATCAATATGATAATTATTAATGCACCATTTTGCTTTCTTTTTTCATACTAAGTCCTCAAAACCTGGTCACATTTCAAGTGCCCAATAGCCACACATGATGACTGGTTACCATACTGGACAGCACAACCATAGATCATGGTGCACAAAGAAAATGACATTGTTCTTTAGGTCCTCAGCCCAAGTTCTTCCACCCCACAGGTTAAGGAGATCAGTGTCTCAGAAGATCCACAGTCCTTGCAACACACACCAGTTACAAAGCAGTGGGCTAGAAGACTTTTAGGAAACGGTTAAGGAAGACCGTGTTTCTCGAGCTTTAATGTGCCCATGAATTACCTGGGCATCATGTTAAAATATAGGCTCCGATTCAGTAGTTTGGGAGTGGGGCCTGAGATTCTGCACTTTTAAGAAGCTCCTGGAGGACGCTGGTCCTCAGAAAACACTTGAACAGCAAGGATTAGCTTACAGGCCCTGACATCTGGCATAACCGAGAATGTCTTTCTGATACTTTCCAATTTGCCATCTGGAGAAATCTAGATCGGTGCTAACAAAAATATAGCACAAGCCGTATACTGAATGTGGCTATTGAATTCCCTGGTCTTAATTTCTGTCATTTTCCCTCTAAGCCCTGATCATTGAGTCACTGTCTTCCAAAATCTGATGTTGGTGAGATCATTTATATGTCCAGTCTAATTTATTTTTTGTTTTTCTGCTTGGATATTTAATTCTTTATCCTTAAAGAACACCATACTAATCTTATTGGTGGGGGGGGGTGGGGGAGGTTGTTTGTTTTTTCAGAAGATGATGAGACTTTTGACCTGCCAATGCAGATGTCCTTTTACTTTGGAAGTTTTCGTCTAATTCTGTGTTTTGTCAACTAAAAAATATATTATTTTATATTTCAGTCTTTCTCAAACTGCAAAATATCTTATGACACATTCATTTAATATAATTTTATTGTTCCATTTTATTTGCCCAAAGGTGATTTTTAAATCAAAGATACATCTTGAAATTCATGATAGTTTGAGATCATAGAAATACAATATGTTTTATATTTATTTTCAGTTCCCTTTTGTTGTTCTTTTTTTTCCAGAAAATTCACACAGCCTGATGCTGTTTCTCTCTTGTTCTCCATCACTATTATTCAAACCACTTTTTTCTCTTTGTCCTTGCCCTCTGCAATCTATGAGATTTTTTCCCCCAAAGTTGTCCTCTAAATCAAAATCTAATTTTCCACAAGGCTGACTTATACCTTCTAATTTTGGTTTTGGTTTTATGTCACTTCTGTGCTTTCCTTGGCTTTGTCTTTCATTACCTCTTACATTTCTTAGAGTTTAGAGTAATTTTCCTCTGTTTCCTGGAATAATTCTTAATCTTTGTCTTGCATATAACAGTGCTTCTTCTTTTCTTGGAAGTATTTTTGCATAAAACCAATACTGGTACCTTGGGTTTTCTGTGCCGCATCTGAATGTGTGTTTGGGGCAAGGATGGGGGGGTAAAGTTCAGGCAGCAGGGATCCAACAGGACTTGGTCCTACACATTTCACATTCATAGTCCTCAGTTATTTTATAATTTGTTGTTATTGAGAATACACATTTTCCTCTCATTATACTCTCAGCTGCTTGTTACTACCGAAATTTATTTTGTAGTCAGCTATCTTAATTAGCTCGATTAATTTCCAATTTTTTCTCTTAGCTATGATCTATCTGAAGCACCAAGGCCTTGCAGCATGCATTTATTTCTTATTATGTACCAGTCACTATTTCTTGTTTTTTATCTTACAACATCTCTATGAGTACTACTATTACCCCATAAGACAGAAGAAAAAAGTGAAGTTAAATGTCTTACCCAAGTTTACACTGCGAGCAAGTGATTAAATGCTGATTTGAACCCAGGTATATGGGCTCTTAAATCATTAAATCATGTTTAATTATTAAATTACAAAATTTCCTTATGTTATCTCCCTCTTTCCAATTTTTTTTCTTGCCTTATTGCAATGGTAAAAAAGGAAGTATACAAAGTTAACTTCATTCTCTCATTTTTTTCTACAACCTGACCCATCCCCATTAAGGAGATTAAATGGGTGCCAGAAAGGTAAGGTCTACAGAAACTGTGTGCTAACTGAGCATATGCTCTTAGACAAAGGCTTAATAATTCTAAGCCTCAACTTCCTTATCAATGAAGTGGTAATAAACACACATAAACACACACACACACACATATATTTTTTACCTCTCAGGATTATTGTAAGACTTAAATATAGTTATTTATGTAAACTGCTTCAAGACCTAGACAGAGATATTATTACCAGCACAATTTCACACCCAGAGCACTTCTATTTCAGGGGCCTGTCTGCTTGACTTGAACATCCTCAAGCCATCCAGTTGCCTAGAAACATGATCACATTTTCTCTACCACTTTGTACTCCCCAATGCACACACATCTACGCCCCACTATCCACCACAACCATTGTCATTTTCCAATCTCCAAAGAACTGTTCTTGTCCTGTATCCATGTTTGGTAAACTTCTAGCTGCCTATTCATTACCTCATCTTCCCTCTTTATCCATAGAACCTCTATACTGATGGTTAGGGCAATGTGCTTAGCTATAAAAACACATTTCCAAACCTCCTTTGTAGCTAATGTTAGCTAGTGAAATATACACTTAAGGTACTTGAACTAGCAGAAGAGTAGGTCTTTTTGCATGATGATTATACCCATATGACTGATAAAGAAACAGAGGCTCAGAGTTGTAGTATAGCTTGTCCCAAAACTTGCAGTCTCTCTGACTGCAAAGATGATATTCCTTCCACTGAACTACATTGTCTTTATAAAGTTCTCATCCCACTATTCTGGTCTCTTCATGTCCTTTATTATCTCCCAAAAATTAGTTCACCATGCTAAGGAAGAAGGCTCAAAGTGTCACTTGGGTCCATCAAAGAAAGCAGAATTTTTTTTTTTAATTTTTAATGTTTTTATCTTATTTTTGAGACAGAGAGAGACAGAGCATGAGCAGGGGAGGGGAAGAGAGAGAGGGAGACACAGAATCTGAAGCAGGCTCCAGGCTCTGAGCTGTCAGCCCAGAGCCTGATGCAGGGCTCAAACTCACAGACTGTGAGATCATGACCTGAGCTGAAGTCGGACGCTGAACCGACTGAGCCACCCAGGTGCCCCAGAAAGCAGAATTTTACAGTTGCTTTTCAGAGACCAAGTCTTGAATTACGGTATGCCCCCAAAACATGGCTTGAAGGATTAGAATTTGAGCAGGTCAAGAGAATCTAGAGCAGGACCACAGGGCACTGGTGATTGACAACAGTGACAAAAATGCTGGCAACTGCCCGTGCCCCACCAGCTAGTCCTTCCTCATAAGGTAGGCACGCATCTCATTTGTATCCTAGGTCCCAGCTTTGCCCAGCGCCTATCACCTCCTCTGCACCTGCTCAGAGAGGTCCTGGATCTGAGATCCTAGGAGATTGGCAGGGGGATCCGTAAAGCAAACAACAATGCCATGAAAAGTATACATCTCAAGTCCCGTCCCCCACTCTCAGAGCTACAGGGTTCTGGATAAATGCTCCAGGGTTAAAAATTATTCTTTTAGAAGGTGAGTTGAACTTGAAGAAGGGAAATAACAACATAAAATATGACAAAAATAAGACCTATGTTGCAAACCTTACAGTCCATTATAAAAGGATGCTGAGTATACACTCTTTGAATTCTTATGAGCAAGCACTGTATGTAGTCATGATTCGGGATAAGGAATATTTACAATGGCAAGCTTAGTTTTCACAGGCACATGACATTCCTAGCAGTAACTTGTCATTTTAATGGACATTTCCAAAGTTGTTTTCAAAACAGAAGTGAGCCTTTGAAATCTGTGAGGAAGCTTCTGAGATGTTTTAACTTAAAACATGCATACATAATTAACTATGATCATTGTATTAAGTATTTTCTCTACTTTAACATATTAATAAGAATTCAATATTGTAACCATACGGCAAGTAGGGAACTCTGGGGAGACATTTTGGAATAATGCTGGCAAGTACCACATCAAAAGCATACATCCTGCATCCACCCATTGAAAAGAAGGGAAAACTGAGAAATATCCACAGAGATTTTTTTCCAGAGTCTCAGAACGACTCAGTAGTAGATTTAGACCTAATATTTAAATTAAGCCACCAAAGGAGAATAAAAAAACACAACTAACAGCAAACCATTCATAAAACCTTCTTCATCAACTATTTCATGAGTAAGGCTCTCAGCAGTGATGAAGAGTCCAGCTGCCTTATCTGCAAGAACAGTTCAGAACCTTGGAGATCAGGGAACAGTGTAATTTGGGTCACAATGGCATCCATAATTGTTTCCAAGGGGCTTTCCCATAGCAACTGATTTCTTCTCAGAGTTTGTATAAGGTAGCTAGCTCTGGTATTGGACTCATCAGAGAAGATGATGTCTTTCTCACTGACTCCTAAAAAAATCTCAGGATCCCGGGGTGCCTGGATGGCTCAGTCACTTAAGTATCCAACTCTTGATTTTGGCTCAGGTCAGGATCTCACTGAGATTGAGCCCCATGTCAATTTCTGTCAATTTCTGCTCTGTCAGCCTAGAGCCTACTTGGGATTCTCTCCTCTCCCTCTGCCAGTCCTCCCGTTTGCGTGCATGCTCTCTCTCAAAATAAATAAATAAACATTAAAAGAGAAATCTCAGGATCCCTATATATTCTACTTATAAAATGTATCAAGTAGACTTCAATAGGAACATCAAAAAATATGTCTTGCCAATGTGAGCTTTTCTTAGAACTCATAAAATAAATACATATCTTTAGAATATCTAATCTGGCATTCTGGGTTAAAAACAATTAACAAAAATTAACTTCAGAAGGAGCACTTAAATACCAAAACCCAAAATAAATGTGGAGAGAAGCACTACACCAATGACAAAGATCTTGGTTAAAGGAAAAATATACCAACAGTTTGAAGATTTTAAAAGTACAAAACTCCCTCCTTCACTTTGAAAGAACCTTGCTTGGAACCTTGCACATAGTAGAAACTCAGTAACATTTCTTACAGCCCTGAGCGGCTGTTTTGAGGAAATCAAAGATCACAGTTCACAGTTTGACACGGAATAGCAATTCCCACAAACCAAGAGTGTTTCAAAGTTCTTACTGTGCCTGAATATATCCCAGCACCTAATGCCTCATGGTTTATCCTCCATGCACCCCTTTCGGTTTACCTGGGGGGGGGGGGGGGTTCCTGCATGGAGTGAGGGGCCCAAATCTTAGACTAAATGACTTCCAAGTCGGGGTGGGGGGGAGCAAACGTTAGCTGCATCAGACCCTCCTGGAGGGTTTGAGAAAAGACACATTCCTGGGCCCCATACCTAGAGGTTCTGGTTCAGCAGGTCTGGCTTGGAGCCCATGAAGTTGCATCTCTAAAAAGGCCCCCGGGGACGGAGAAGCTGCTGGTCCTTGGTCCTTTCCAATTCTAAAAATCTAGCCTTCAAGAGCCTCGTCTCCCACCGTTTGAGAGATTCCTTCAAGTCCGGGATTTTAGGTGCAAAATCACCGGAAGGGGACAATCCCACCCACGCCGACGTACCTGCGCTCTCCTCCCGCCCACCTCGGGCCGCAAGCCCCCACGCACGTCACACTCACCGAGCTTCCCGGGGTCTGGGGCCCCTCAGAACCCCAGAGACCAACCCCAGCTCTGCAGAGGGCCGTGGGGCGCCCGCTGCGGGCCCGAGGGAGCTCGCGGGAAGCCGGGGTCTGCGCTGCGCCGCAGCAGGTGGTACCGAGCGAGCAAGCGCCGCCAGCCCCGCAGGCCCTTTAAAGCCGCCGCTGACCCCTGACCTTGGCCTGGCTCCCCTGCGCGCTGGGGCTTTTAACGGCTCTCGGGTTTTCTTGTGAGTGTCCAGAGGAGCTCCAGCTGTGTGTTGGCTTAGCAGCGATTCCGGAGAAGCCAAGGGCTGCCAAAAGAACTTAAGAAGTTCCTGAGAAACCGAGGGCAGCCTTTATCTGCGGCCACTGAGCTGAGGTCACTGCTGCTGCTTGGGCTGAGGGCTTACTAATTGGCTCCAACGGTTTACTCACTTGGTGGTGGCTTCAGAGCCCACCTGCAGAGAAGCAGAGGAAATTCCCAAAGAAGGTCGAATTCCCAAAGAGAAGGAGTACCTATGCTAAGGGTAGCAGTTCTCTCCAGGAGCTTCCAGGAAGGGCAAGGCTGGGAGGTGGAGAAGGGACAAAAATGAAGATGCGATTTAGCAGGTAGATCACACCGAAGAACTTGGAAAGCACTGCCTGTTCTTAGATGAACCGCTTGTTGGTTTGTTTGTTCCCTTGTTTTCCGTGGGCAGGTACTCACAGCTGAGTTTTTATATGCTCACACGTTCCCAGCCTGTGCGCTTGAATTCAGTCTATCGGAGCCCCGCTTCAGCCTGCCAGCCTTTTCAGGCTGTTGATGAAGAGACACGCTGAAGTTACTCATACGGATGAGAGTTTACGAAAAAGCCAAGAGGACACAAGAGAGATATGAGCTCCCCCTCACTGGGCATGGACCTCTGAAGGCACAGGGCGCCTTGATTCCAGGACGGCTTCCGACCTCCATTAGGAATTTTCCAAGCATTTCTCAGAAAGGATGGGGTTGGAAGGATGGAGAGAAGGAAGTAGAATGAAGGCACTCACGACTTTTCCCTTTTATTATCTTTTTTTTTTTAAACAAAGGGAACACAAATATGAGTAAACTAACAACTTGTTTTTTTTTTAATTATCAAAGTTGGGGGGGCGGGGATAGTTTTCCTCAGAAGACGGTGTATTTGCTCGAGGCCAAAGTTGTCCTGGACTTCTGGAATCCACTTAGTATAGTCGGGATTACAGGGTGTTTGAAATCCTGGACTTGAACACAGTTCTATTCAATTTGGGGAGGAGGCCTCAGCCAGGACCACAGGGGTCTGCTCTCTTGACTCCTCTCTCCTGAGGGGTGTGTGTGTGTGTGTGTGTGTGTGTGTGTGTGTGTGTGTGGGAGGGTGCTGCGAGTAGTCACTGTTCCTGGCACCACCCACCAGGCTTGTCCTGACTGTCAGACCAGCCTCAACAGCCCTCCAAGGACTATAATGAGAACCAACATTACCCAACAAAAGCAGAATGTTTGGAGGCGATGGGAGGCTGTGCTCTTTGTACACTGCCACGTAGCCTTGTTTCTAGAACATAATCAGGAAAAGCACTCCAGGTTCCATAGAATGGTTTCCCTGGTTGAGATGCACTCCCCACCCACCCCAAGACCCACCCTCTAATATCAGTGAGTCTCAGATTCTGTTCAGACTGTCATGGGGAATATGCCCTTGGCAGTCAGAGTGAATCCCAGAGAGTGACATTGAGGGCTGGCTGCAAGCTCCAAAAGCCGGCGTCTTGGGGACAAATTATACTTGCAGTTCACGTTCCTGCCTGGCCCCAGCGGATGCTTTGCTGGAGCTGTATCCATACACTTCCAGGGGGCAAAGATTTATTAATTGAGGCTCCCTCCTCAACCCAGAGTAAAATCCCAAGGGAGGAAAGGAGGACATTTCACTTCAGGAGAAGGGTGGGGCCCTTTCTTCACAGTGAGCGAAGAAGTATTCAAATAGCATTGGAGTCAAAAGGAGGTTGGCTTTCTTGAGGAAGGTTTCTGGAAAGTATCCTTGTAGGGATGTTTTTACTTACAAATACAATTCCAGTTTAGTTTACCCGACCACGATATGATACAAAAGGGGCTTTGGGGATCTACAACCTGTTCCACAGAATTCAACACGTCCCTTTCCTTTCTTTTGCTTGTAAAATTTAAACAAGCTTTTTCCCTAGAGAAATTATAATGCAAAATTTGTCTTATATTAAGAATTACATTTCTCCTACTAAGGATGCGTTAATCTCCTTTAATTTGTTTCACAAAGTAGCAGTTTAAGCTGAACGTTTGAAGGAATTCAGGCACTAAAATCCCCAAGTTTCAATTTCTTAACACAGAAAATAGCCTAATTGGACTTATATTACATGTATCTGGCTTTGGCTTCACCGGCCGTTTTCTCTAGAAAAGGAAAAGTTATCGAATAAAAGAAAAGAAATCCAAAATTTCAAAATTGTGGAAAGAGTATTAAATGTTTTGGAGAATGTAGTTTCTAAGTGTGGTGTCTGTCCTATCAAATGGGGCCCCCAAATGTGGGCGGAAAATGATGCAGGCAGTAAAAGAAATCACCAGAGGTGGAATAAAGGAGCTAGTAGTTTACTGAACATACCGCAAAGGAATGGTGAGCAGGACAGCAAAAGAGAGGCTGGGGGCGCCTGGGTGGCTCAGTCGGTTAAGCGGCCGACTTTGGCTCAGGTCATGATCTCGCGGTCCGTGAGTTCAAGCCCCGCGTCGGGCTCTGTGCTGACAGCTCAGAGCCTGGAGCCCGTTTCAGATTCTGTGTCTCCCTCTCTCTGACCCTCCCCCGTTCATGCTCTGTCTCTCTCTGTCTCAAAAATAAATGTTAAAAAAAAATTAAAAAAAAAAAAAAAAAAAGAGAGGCTGGCTGTCTGCAAGCAAGTGGTGGGTGAGAGCTGTTTTTAAAGCGGGAAGGTGAGGAGGTATGGGGACCTATGGAATTTTCTCTTTTTTGGTAACTATTCCTGGTTGTAAGTACCCAGTCGGTTAGTTAGACCTATGCATGCTTTGAGGTGGGTCACTGGGACCTATTTGTATCAGCCAGGGGGTCGCTGTGGGCGCTTGCCACATTCCATTGCTGAATCCTGTTGCCTACAAGCAGCCTCTACAGAGAATTCTCCACTAGTTCTATTTGCTTTTCGTTAACCCAACCTCTACAGTCTGGGATTTCTGCAACTGTTTTAAATAACGAGATAACATCACCATTAGCAATATCAAATTGCATTCTAGTCTGCATTCCTTAGTTCCCACTGAGAAATACTGGTGGCATTTCCAAACATGTGAAACCAGTATGACCAGAAATATGCAGGATGATTTTGGATGGGAGATTATTTAAATGAACATGATTGACTTTCTCCTTGATACACTCATTATTATTAAGAGATAGGGGGAAAAAACCACATTTCTTTCACCAAGCGACACTTGGTGTTACTCTCCCATGCCTGCATACAGGTAGATAGAAAAATTAATAAAGAAAATGCAATATCGATAACTAAGCCAACATGCTTTCCTGAGTGAGTCCTTCTTGCGCTGTTTCCCAAGTAACTTCAATTCAAAATAATCCATATGCTATTGTGGCACATTTTGGGGTGGCCTGCCCTGCTCTTACAGTGAGAAGAAGTCTAAAGCCTCAAAGTACAAGTTCCCTTGACCTATCCAGCCAGGATAATAATTATGAGGCTTTCTAAATAGTCCAAAGCTGATTTGAGTTTTGTTTCTCCACCTTGATTTCAAAGGTTATAAAAATACGCCAAAATATCTTCGTGAAAATCCTGTTGAACAAGAATAACGATTTTATTATGTATTTCCAAGCTATTATGGGAAACATATGCTCTCCCTGTTCATGCAACATCGCGTGAACCATAACATGAGTTTTGATAGTGACGTGACTTAAACTGGCAGAGATCATTGTGTTTGCCACACAACAATGTCATAAGAATTCCATGCAATGCTGTATTTGTGTGTCTTCACATCATGGCTGAGAGCTTAATCTTAACGCTCACTAATAGAGGTCTTGATAGCAAAGCATCCCTCCATGAGAAAGAACATGAATATTTTAGACGTGGCAGAATTCTAGGCTGACATCTTCCTTGCCCTCGCCTGGAGTGGGCAGGGCACAAAGTTAGTGAAAGAGGAGATGTAAGGATCAAGGACAGACAGGGCCCTGCAGGAAGTGGGAGTGCACATATACCCCAAACCCAGTGGAGTTGCAGATGACCCCAAATAAGAAAGGACACAAGCACCGTAGATGCTTTGTCGTTACTCGTAATGCAAACACTGGGTAGCAGGCAAGCCCTGTCACTCACTGGAGGCTGTGCCCACCTATCTTCAGCTACCATGGAGGAGAAAGCAGTGTTTGCTTTTTGCATATATGTATACAAACACACACACACACACACACACACAATGCACATCTATCTATCTATCTGTATACACATATATATATATACACACACACATATACGTTATTTTATACGTATTACTTTGGCCTGAGAGGAATAATAGTAGAAGAAAGGAGGCGGGTTGAAACATAGAAAATACAGCCTGACGATTATGGATTTCTGCTCTTGATTCAAAATGGGCAAGCAGGAGAATTTCTGCTTTAAGAGTTTCACAGTCTGTCAGGTTCTCAAAGGCCAATGAAATCGTGAGCCCCAGGTATTTGGCATAAAAGTCAGCGGCATCAAGGAAGGCGTTAAGGCACAGCCCAACAACATACTGATGTGGCTGCAATCTGTCTTTGACGTTCCATAACCTGCACTTTGTATCCTTTAAGGCTTCCTTTCTCCTTTGATACCTCGGCCACCATATTCACCCCCATGCTGTAGAAGCTCAGAGCTGTGGACCTCCAGTAAAGAGTCGAGGGACCTCCCGGAGGATGAAGTGTGCCTCCCCAGCAGTCCAACTGTCTCTCTTTACAAGTGCTCCTGAGGTATGACGCATGCAAGGAAGAGCCAAAAGGATGGGTAGCAAGCTGGGCTGCAGTTGAGCCTGGAGCTACGGGCCAATGTCAAGTTTCCAGATTGGAGTCTGAACTTCCTGGGCTGCTTAACAATCCTACAATAACAGAAACCAGCTTTTAAACTCACCTCTTGAAAAACCTCAATGGCTTCCTGTGAAATTGTGATTCATAATAAGAAGTATATATTTGGTATTCATCCCCCATTCCTGGCACAGAGCTCCTAAAACCCTGGGAGTTTCCCAAGACAAGAACCGTAAAGGCATCTTGTTATGTTAATGAGCACTTAGGTGAGACTTGGATAGGGTCTGGTTGCCATGGGAACCAACCCAGTGATGAGATGATTGGAACTTTCAGTCCCCATCCCCACTCTAATTTCCAAGGAAGGGACAGAAGCTGGAGATGGAATCAAACACCAACAGTCCGTGATTTAATCAAATGTGCCAGGACGCCTGGGTGACTCAGTTAAGTGTCTGACTCTGGATCTTGGCTCAGGTCACCAATCTCACAATCTCATGGTTGGTTGGTGAGCTCGAGCCCCACCTCTGTTGGGCTCTGCGCTGACTGCAAGGGTTCTCTCTCTCCCCTTCTCTCTGCTCCTGCCCCGCTCGTGCTCACTCTCACTGTCTCTAAGTAAATAAATAAACATTTAAAAGAAAAATCAAATGTGTCTATGTAATGAAGACTGCATAAAAACCCAAAGGACAGGGTTCAGAGAGCTCCTGGGTTGGTGAACATGTGGAGATTGGGGAGAGTGGCACGCTTGGAGAGAGCATGGAATCTCTGTGCCCCTTACTTCACCCTGTGTGTCTCTTCCATATGGCCTGGCTCTTCCTGAGTTGTTTCCTTTCATAATAAACCCGTCATCTAGCAAGTAAAACATTTCTTTCAGTTCCCTGAGCTGCTCTAGCAAATTAATTGAACCTGAGGAGAGGGTCGTGGGACCTTTCAATTTGTAGCTGGTTGGTTTGGTAACAACTGAGGCTTGAAGTTGACATCTGAGGGGGACAGGGGACAGTCTCATAAGACTGAGTCTTCAACTCGTGGCATCTGACTCTGGCTCTGGATAGATAGTGTCAGGACTGAGTTAAATTCCCAGACACCCTGCTGGTGTCTGAGAATTGCTTGGTGCTGTGCGGGAAGCCCCCCAAAACCTAACACACACATTGGAATTGGGCCCAGGAACTTATAAGACTACCCAGCACCCACAGGGTGGAGTTAAATTAGAGTCAGGTATAAAAGTTCTTTAGGAGCCTAGGTGTAGTCCACTTTTCTAACTTACATCAAAATCTAGGCTATATTGCTACTCCCCACAAACATGCCATCCCATACCTTCATACTTCTGCAAGTGTCGTTCCCATCTGCCTGCCCAGGAAATGTCTAGTGATCCTTAAAGGCTTAATCAGATGTTACCCCCTATGAAGTCCCTTCCCTGTACTCACCTCCACTCAGTGTCAGTTCCGGTCTCTGCAACAATCTATACAGATAGGTCTACATATGGAAACACACAAAGATCATAGCATCATGATTCTAACAGTTAACTTCCATGTCGGTATGGGACATCTATTGTTTTGGATATCCTCTCCTGCGACACATTTGTTCTACGCATAGGATTTATTCTACATGTATGCCATTGTTTCAGAGCCAATGAAAGGCCAATGAAATTATGAGCCCCCTACATACCTCCCTAGCTATAGGTCTTGGTCTGGGGATCTTGGGTTCAGAGAATCTGTGTTTCCATTCCTCAGCAGATAAATGTGAGTCTGAGGCTGATGGAAGCTACATTCCAGTTATGGTGAAAGAAGACTGTCTGAAGGTTAGAGGTGGCCTTCAGAGCAGAAGGGAGAAATTCCTGTGGTATTAGAGCTCTAGGCTTCTGTCATCTTTAAGACTTTATCCTTCCCACAAGATGTGCACACTGGCCAGGAAATAGCTCTTCTTGGCCTAGTTAATTGTGTTTCTCTCAATAAAAGAAGCCTGGCTAATGTAATGACTATCCATCTACTGAAATACATAAACTCTCTCTTTTAATTAATGAAACTATCTCTTACTCCTCTTAGACCCTGTTTCTGAAAGATAAGCTCCAATACTCACTGCTGCTACCTTGAGCATTGTGATTCCCCATTGTTTCTGCCTGGCCCAAGAAAGAGAAGAACCCCAGGCATTTACCCCCAAAACACTCGGCTAATCACCATGTCATTTGTCCCTGAACTTTTGCTGCTTATGGCTTTTACTCTTTCTCTCTCTCAGCATGGACACTCTTGATCTACTTCTGTCTTTCACAGTAATGTTTTACCACAAATGGACTGGGCTGTAGATTTCCTCCTTAACCTTGGAATACCTAATTTCCATCTTTAGGAAATTTCTCACAGCTTCTGGTCCTTCAAGAGTTTCTATTTCTATTTGCAAGTGTATGTATTTACTGACTGGTTTATTTGTTTATTTTTCTATCATGTCCAGGACTTTTGCATAAAAGATTGAGCAGCACAAGCTCATCCCACCATCTTAAAATGGCGTCTGTTATATGAATCCCATAACTGCTACTTACACCCTTGAAAATATCTTGAGTTTTTATTATTATTGCTGCCTCACAAATAAACACTGGTCTGGATGGCAAGAATCTAAAGAAGCAAATATAGACCTAAAGAAAATCAAATATAAGATTTAAAAGAAATGCCAAATGCTCTGGATCCTTTTCTTCTCATTTTACTTTTTTTCCTTTTCTTCTCATTTACTTGGTAAACTTATTCCCTTTCTGATTGAGTAACTCAGATCTATGTTTACATATCTGAATTCTTAATTATTGCTGAACTGCCAGAGATAAGCATGCCAAGCACAGCATGATAATTCTGTAAACATGTCTCTGAAGAATAATGAGAAGTTTCAAGCCCTCGTTTAATTCCACTGGATATATTCAATCACCAAGTCATACATGGGCAGGATGTCCTGAGGTCATGCTCACTATAATTATCCCAGCTGCATGCATCTGAAATTTCTGAGCCGTGCAGCATTAGTTCCCTAAAAAGAAAACAACATAACTGATGAGGCAAGAAATGGTTAGAAGGTAACATGTGTACAAGTGGTTGAATCTTGGTGTTCTGGCTATCACATAAGTCTATATGATGTCTTCAGCCCAATGATTAGGACGCTTTTGTTGTTACTGCTGTGGTTAGAAACATTTTTACAGGAGGGTTCCAAATGCTTCCCAAATTTCTGTGTAAAAAATATGATACAAATGAAATTTACACTTATACCATATGAAATTCCTATGACTATAACCTATATCCCCACCCAAGAAGCTTGGGAGAGAATTTATAAATAGGAACAAAATGTTAATAGTCAAGATCAGGGTTAAGATTTTATACCTCCAAACAAGTAAAGTCCTCTTGAGTTTCATTTTCAACAGCCCAAGGAGACAATTCTGGAACCCTGTTTCAGTATTGACCAGAGAGCAGAAATCTTTGTGGGGCAGCTACATCTCACTTTGACCACCACTCCTAAAAAACAAGAGGGGCTACTTAAAGAAAGTGATGCCTGACCCCGCTCCTATAGTAGCCATACAGTGAGAAACTCAAGGGCGTTATGACTGTGCCCATAACATCTCTTCAGTGGAAAGCCACATGTTAGAAAGTCTCATTCATTCATGTTTATGAAAGGTTCAATAATGAGGTAACTTACTTGCTTTCTTGCCACACTGTGCTTCCAGTGTTCAGGAATCTTCTGATATCTAATCAGTAAGATAATAGAGTAAGTTAATTCATGAATCAAGACAAATCAGGGTTGTATCTAAACCCTCCTAACTGAATAAACAGGATATTTTATAAGCACTCAGAAAACCTCCATTGCCTGTGAATTTTCCCTAAACTCGTGTCAGAAACTTCAGTGACTAGGATTCCTGAAAATATCAATATCCCTTCCCAGAACTTCTTGTTATCTGTGAGAATAAATACATTTTCAATTAGCCAGGTAGGTCTGAGTTTTCTATGATTTTCTGCTAACATCCTAACTGAAATGATTACTTGCTTCTTGCTTTACCTAAATTGTGGCATTCTCCTGAGTTGTTATGTGGTATTAGGTTCTGTTGACCTCACCATGGAAAGTTTCCTCCTTTGTCTTTGGGAGACCATATCTTCTAGGTGTTATTTCCACATTTTGTGACATTTCTCTCATTATATTTCCTCCTTTAGTATTCTACCTGTGGCCATATTAAACAGGTTAATCCCTGATCGTCTGCTTTCCCTGCATGCTTTTGTATTCTCATGGCTTGATCTCTCAACTCGGAGCATGAGAACTCCATAACCACAACCCAGGACTCTGTTCAGTATTAGTACCACATCTCCCACTGTCTGCTGGATAGTTCTGTCTGGATGTTCCATGACATTGGCAAATCCACAAACAAGTTTACAATCTTTTTCCAAAGCCCAGCAATGCCATCAGGAGCTACCAGTATTCTCCCAGACTCAAACATTAAAGTATTTTTTATGGATCCCTAGAAAGATAAATAGCCATCAAGCATTTATGACTGTAAGAACTCATTCAGACTGTCTGTCATTCCATTTTGACTGCCCTTCTGCTCCCACCCACATAGTTACTACTAGAGTTGCAATAATTATTCAAGAAGATCTGCCTCCTGTCCACTGTTCATTGGTTCAGAGATAGAAACTGGCCCAACCTATGTTCTCAATTGTGGTTCATCCATGGGAAATAGAAACTTGGATCACTCCCTTTCTGGATGCTTAGATTGAAGTTTGGGATCTGGGAGCTGTCAGTGACCAGATTTTCTATGTATGCGTGGGAGAAGTTGAGGAATCGTGACTAAAGAGAGAAAGGAACAATAAGCAAACAGAGAGAGGGGAGCAGAAATGAGAAGTGGAGAAAATACGTGATGGAGTTCAAAATTTGATCCCGGTTGTTTCTGAGACTGAACTCCAGTCCTGACGCTGGGTCTACAAAATATCTCCAAATTCCAATAGTGAAAGCTCTGTTATCATAAGTTAGTCCAAACTGAGTTTTAGTTACCCACAATGAAAAAGACATACTTTCTAGAAGACTTCTCAATTTTTCTTTAACATAGCGGTTATTTTATTTCTATCCTCTAAACCTCTACTTTGGGTTCTCATCCCCCAAACCTCTACAACAGTCAGTTCTTAACTAGGTTCCCTGTCCCCAGTATATTTCCTGATTAATATGTCCTACAGTCCAATTCAAAGTTAACTTTGTAAAATATTTCTTTGCATATGCCTTCGTCTTTCTCAGTAATCATCCATTGATCCCTATTGCTTATGTGTTTCAATACAATTCAGTGTTTACTAGTAGTGCTTTGCATAAGTAGCTATGCAAAGTCTTTGACAATATAGCCCATACTACTTTCAAACTTCTTCCACTTTTTATAAATGTGCATCATCTAGTTCAGTTAACCTTGTCTTCTTATTTTTTTCCCTGAAGATGCTATGAAGAATTTGATAACTGTACCTTCACTTACATTGTCTTCCCTGCCTGAAAGCCTGTTTTATGAATTCTGTTCCATTCCACTTTTTTATGAATATCTTTTCTCTAATGTAGAATTCAGATCATACCTCTCTAGGAAGACCTTCTCTGGACTGGTAGAGTGCAATATGTGTTCATGATTTTTTCTTCCTTCTACAACTTTGCCAAGTTCACTGTGAAAGAAATATATTTTCCCACTCTATTTATTTTGGACTTTGCCTTGTGACATACATTGGCCCATGGAATATGAGCAAATATGATGGTGCTTGTTCTAAGTTAAACTTTTAAGAGTTTAACCAGCCCTCTTGGAGATTCAAATCTTTGCCATGAGAAGAGTATAATTAAGGTAGCCAAATGAAAATCCATTGAGCAGGTATGACTCTGAATCAAAGCCTGAAATCCAGCCCAATCCAGGTGAGTCTAGCCAAGATCCACCAGTTTGAGTTTGACACTTATTAACAAAAACTGACCATTTACTGTTTTGAGCCACTGAGATTGTGGGGGGTGCTTGTTATGCAGCACTATCACAGATACTAATCTAACAGAGATGTTGGGTGAATTCTTTCTTTGAACTTCTAGAACATTGATTGTCTTTATTACTGGTTTGAATTTAGAAAATGCCTTATTTTTGGCATCTTTTGATGTTTGTGATAGTAACTAATATTTATCAAGTATATTTTTTGCATGAGGCACAGCAGATAATTTAAATATTTTATATCACTTATAGAAAAATATAGAAAGTAGGCATGAGTATTCCCATAAACTGATGTGGATTAAAAGATTGAGTAACTTTCACCAAACCACACAGGTGGTTAATGGAAGAAGCAGGATTCAAATGCAGGGCTGTAGAGATCCAAAATCCATGTTCTGTGTGTCTTTTCCACTTGGAAGCTTTTGCCAGTTTGCCAAGAAGAGTAAAAACCTTTAGTTGTAACTCCTCAATTTCATCCAACCAAGAAAGACCACAAAAAGTGCAGTGAACTTGCAACCTTGTTAAATAAATGAGTCCATTTGTCCAATGTATAGATGAGGAAACTGGAACTCATTGGGGCAGGACTGCTCTGTTAGCAAGTTCACTACTCCTTCTATGTCTGCCACAAGGCGACTGTAAGCCAGTCATTTTCTGCGTCACTCAACTTTTGATTCTTTCAAAGAGAAAGTGAAGTACGTTCATCCATGTGTTTTAGACCTCCATCTCTGTCAACACTGTACACCCAATAGGAACTAGCAAAGAGCCTGGTCCTTTGAAATTGCTCAGCACTTGCGTGTTCAATCGCGGGAAGAAAAGGACAGAGTTCTGCTCCCTGGTGAGTGGGGGGATCCCCTAGGAGTCACACTGAGTGACATGCCTACCATAGACAGTGAGATTTTAATATTTCCAATCTTTTATTACCCTTCTCATCCACTAGCAGAGTGGGACCATGTTTTTGTTTCCATTTCATAAAACACACATTTTATGGGAGAAGGGAGTTACGTTCAGTCATATTTGAGCAAACATTTCATGAACACCCTTTCTTTCCAAAGACTGGGGAAAGATTTTCTTTAATGGAAGAATCATCAAATTATATTATTAGAGAGGGATATGTACTGCCCATGATGCCCCATCGTTCCTGGAAATTGTTTAAGGCCACCACATTATTGACAATTACCTTGCTGATGATGGATCCCATAGAGCACAGCAATTCTCTACAAGGAGACTCTACCATTGCTTCTCTTGGGGGAAAACAATTATTTTCAGTCTTTATCTCAATCGGTCAAGTAGACTTAGATCTCTTTACGGAATAGTGTTTTTGTTCAAACTAACAGCACAAGCCACAGAGTAGTAACTCAGGTGGGCATCAAAGAACAAGCTCTCTCATTAAGAAAATTTTCAATATAAAAAGCTTTACATGTTGCAGTGGGACTAAGAACCATTTTCTTTCAGGTCTGCAGCCCACAAACGAGCTTATTCTCATGGCCTCTGTCTTCCATCAGCAGAAAAACCTCAGATTAAGAGTTTATTTTAGTGCAGAATGAAATTATTTGTAGGATGTGAAACAGAGAAAATGTAGTTTATGAGCCTTTCTCTCTCTCTCTCCTTCAGCCCACTAATCCTTACTGGGGTAACACAGCTTCTGGATACAGAAGGATACAGAAATGGATAAGTAAAACCTTCATCAACACATGCCTGAAAAAGAAAAAAAAAAAAAGAAAAAAAGATTTGATAAGATCCATCAGTTGTTTTTGATAAAACCTCTAATTAAAACTGGAATATGAGTAAACTTCTAGGCATAATAGAGTGTTTATCAAGAGCAAATAACAAATCTCTCAATAAATGGTGAAAAATTAGAACTTGTAGTCAGAAAAAAAGTAGAAGAATGTCTTCTTCCCACCACAGGAACACATAAGTGATTTGTGAATATTTTCTCTCAAGCTATTTCTTGTCTTTCATCCTCTAACAGCACCTTTCAAAGAACAGAGGTTCTTCATTTTGACAAAATCTAATTGATCAAATTCTTTTACGGATTGTGTTTATGGTATTCTAAGAAATCTTTACCTAACCTAAGGTCACTAAGATTTTCTCCTATTTTCTTCTAGAAGTATTATAATTTTTAGGTTTTACACTTAAGTTTATGATTTATTTTTCATTAATTATTGTGTATCATGTAAAGTATGAATTAATAAATTTACTTTTCCATATGGACATCCAAATATTCCAGCCCAGTTTGTTGAAAAGACTATTCTTTCTCATAAGAACTACCTTTTACTGAAACTGGACCACTTTCTTATATCATACACAAAAATAAACTCAAAATGGATGAAAAACCTAAATGTGAGACAGGAAACTATCAAGACCTGAGAGGAGAAAACAAGCAACAACCCTTTGACCTCTGCCTCAGCAATTTCTTGCTCAACACATCTCCAAAGGCAAGGGAAACAAAAGCAAAAACGAACTATTGTGACCTAATCAAGATAAAAACTTCTGCACAGCAAAGGAAATAATCAACAAAACTAAAAGGCATCTGACGGAATGGGAGAAGATATTTGCAAATGACATATCGGATGAAGGGTTAGTATCCAAACTTTATAAAGAATTCACCAAACTCAACACCTGAAAAACAAATAATCCAGTGGAGAAATGGGCAGAAGACATGAGTAGACAACTTTTCCAAAGACATCTAGATGGCCAACAGACACATGAAAAGGTGCTCAACGTCACTCATCATAAGGGAACTACAAATCAAAACCACATTGAGATGCCACCTCACACAGGTCAGAGTGGCTAAAATTAACAGTTCAGGAAACAACAGGTGTTGGAGACAATGTAGAGAAGTGGGAACCCTCTTGCACTGTTGGTGGGAATGCAAACTGGTGCAGCCATTCTGGAAAACAGTGCAGAGGCTCCTCAAAAAATTAAAAATAGACCTACCCTATGACCCAGCAATAGCATTACTAGGAATTTATCCAAAGGATACAGGAGTGCTGATTCATAGGGGCATATGTAACCCAATGTTTATAGCAGGACTTTCAACAATAGCCAAATTATGGAAAGAGCTCAAATGTCCATCAATTGATGAATGGATAAAGAAGATTTGGTCTATATATACAATGGAATACTACTTGGCAATGAGAAAGAATGAAGTCCTGCTGTTTGCAACAACATGGATGGAACTGGAGGGTGTTATGCTAAGTGAAATCAGTCAGAAAAAGACAGATATCATATGTTTACACTCATATGTGGAACTTGAGAAACTTAACAGAAGACCATGGGGAAAGGGAAGGGGAAAAAATAGTTTCAAACAGAGAGGGAGGCAAACCATAAAAGATCTTAAATGCAGAGAACAAACTGAGGGTTGATGGGGGAGGAGTGGGGGAGAGGGGAAGATGGGTGATGGGCATTGAAGAGGGCACTTGTTGGGATGAGTACTGATGGAAGTGATGAATCATGGGAATCTACCCCTGAAACCAAGAGCACCTGTGTATGCTGTATGTTAGCTAACTTGGCAATAAATTAAATTAAATGAATAAATAAATAAATAAATAAATAAATAAAAGAATTACCTTTTCACTTTTCTCAGAATCGATTATATGTATGTTGGTCTATTCCTGGATTCTTTATTCTGTTTCGTTGATTTATTTGTGTGTCTTTATGCCAATACCACATTGTCTTGATTGTTGTAGCTTCGTAAGAAGTCTAAAATCAGAAAGTGTGAGTCTGTCAGCTTTATTCCTTTTTTATTATTTTAATTTTTTTAATTTTTTTAATTTTTTAACATTTATTCATATTTGAGAGACAGAGTGTGAGCACGAGATGGGCAGAGAGAGAGGGAGACACAGAATCTGAAGCAGGTTCCAGGCTCTGAGCTGTCAGCACAGAGCCTGATGCGGGGCTTGAACTCATGAATGGTGAGATCATGATCTGAGCTGAAATCAGACGCTTAACTGACTGAGCCACCCAGGCGCCCCCTATCAGTTTTATTCTTTAAAAACTTGTTTTGGCTATTCTAGATCATTTGCATTTCCATATAAATTTTAGAATCAGTTTTTCAATTTTCATTAAAAAAAATTACTGGAGTTTTTATTGGAATTCTATTAAATCTATAAATCAATTTGGAGAGAATTGACATCTTAAAAAAAGAATGAACCTTTTAATCTGTTAACAGTTATCTCAACATTTATTTAGATATTTAATTTCTCTTAGCATACCTGTAGACCTCAGCATACAGGTCTTGCATTATCTTTTGTGAACTTTATGCCTAAGTAGTTCATAGATTTGAAACTACTGTAAATTGTATATTTTAAATCCAATTTCCACATGTTATTTGAGGTATAGTTTATTTCTTGAAGTATAATTAACATGAAATAAAATTCACAAAATTCACATGTATATTTCAATTAGTTTTAAAAATAAGTAGCTGTGTAATCATCAACAAGATAGAATATTACCATCACCACCAAAATTCTGTCATGTCACTTGGCAATCCCCTACACTTATCTTAGGTTTCTGGCAACCACTGATCTTTTTCTATCATTATACTTCCTAGAATACCATGTAAATTGAATTGGATAGGATGAGCCTTCTATATCTGGTTTATTTTACTGACTTTTAGAGTTCATTAATATTGTTGGTGTATAAGTATTTTGTTCCATTATATCTAAATAGTATTCCACGTAAATACACCATGATTATTTATTCATTTCCATGTTAATGGATGTGTGAGTTGTTCCCAGTTTTGCATTATGAGGAATAAAGCTGAAGTGAACATCCATGTACAAGTCTTTGTATGGACATAGGCTTTCTTTTCTTTTGGGTAAACACCAAAGACTGGCTGATGGGTCTCCAATTATTTTATCAGAGAAAAGTTAATATGAAAAATTGTTAACTAGGCCACTGAAAAGGCAAAAAGTGACTACCATGAGACTTCCCTTCCTGGCACATGTAAGGATATTAGAAGTCTCTGCTTTAGGGGCACCTGGGTGGCTCAGTCGGCTGAGCGTCTGACTTCGGCTCAGGTCATGATCCCACAGCTCATGAGTTCGAGCCCCGCATTGGGCTCTGTGCTGACAGCTCAGAGCCTGGAGCCTGCTTCGGATTCTGTGCCTCCTTCTTTCTCTGCCCCTGACCCACTCGCATTCTGTCTCTGTGTCTCTCAAAACTAAATAAACATTAAAAAAAAAAAAACAAAACCAAAAAACAGAAGTCTCTGCTTTATCCTAACAAGTGAAAAACTTAAAAGATGGAAAAAGTAACATTCCCTTCCAGGATCCATAAGAGATGAGGACACATGGCAAACTGCCCCCAAGATTAGAGAAACAGATAGGTGAATTCACAGAGTCACGGCTTACCAAAGCAGAGACTCATGAGTGGAAATACCCAGGAAATAGGTGCCAGGGTAGGAAAGCCTAATTTGTCACTGATGAATTGTTGGAGGCTCAGTATGAACAACTCTGAGAGTTAAAAACTCCAGAAGGACCTGTCACAGGTGGGGCCCCACAATATTGTGAGATTTACCTCCAGGAACTTGAAATGTTCTCACAGTAAATATCGAAGAAAAATGCCCTCAATCTGGCATGTGGAGGAGGAAAGAAATAATCTTATGCCAGAGCACTCTTTTTCTTAAGCATGGTTTTTCTTTTCTTTTTTTTTTTAATTTTTTTAAAACATTTATTTACTTTTGAGACAGAGAGAGAGAGAGAGAGAGCATGAACAGGGGAGGGTCAGAGAAAGAGGGAGACACAGAATCTGAAACAGGCTCCAGGCTCTGAGCTGTCAGCACAGAGCCCAACGCGGGGCACGAACCCACGGACCGCAAGATCATGACCTGAGCCGAAGTTGGACGCCTAACCGACTGAGCCACCCAGGCGCCCCAAGCACTGTTTTTCTTAAAAAAAAACAGAACGCTGTTTTTTTGTTTTTTGTTTTTTGTTTTTTTTAACAAGGCCTGCCTTTAGGAGAAAGTAGTCAGCCAGAACCTAACCTGCTGGGGTGTTATCAGAGGCTAACTGACCTTGGAGAAGCAAATACCCAATTCCAGTCCACTCTAGCAATCCTGACCCACCTAAGAGAAGAGAAAAAACTGAGAAGCACTTGTGGAGTTCACAGTCCAGAGGCATAAGTTCACTTAAAAAATTGAGACCTAAGTGGGGCGCCTGGGTGACTCAGTTGGTTAAGTGTCCAACTTCACCTTAGGTAATGATCTCATGGGTTCGTGAGTTCGAGTCCAGCGTCAGGCTCTGTGCTGACAGTTCAGAGCCTGGACCCCCTTTCGGATTCTGTGTCTCCCTCTCTCTCTGCCCCTCCCCTGTTCATGCTCTGTCTCTGTCTCTCAAAAAGTGAATAAATGTTAAAAAATATATATTTAAAAAAATTGAGACCTAATCATAGGACTATAGAAGGCTTCCCCTTGCCCCACACCTCACCACCCCATTACAAAAGACCTATTTACAGCAGCTCCTTTTGCCCACGATATCATGTCTGACCACCAAGAAAAAATTACCAGGCATACCAAAAGGCAAAAAACACAGTTTGGTGAGTCAGAGAAAGCATCTGAACCAGACATGTCAGGAATGTTAGAATTATCAGATGAAGAATTTAAAATAATTATAATTCATATGCTAAGGGCATATTCCAATATTATAATATGGTAGTGTGTTAATCACTTAACTCTAGTATAAATGGTATATGATAGAAATATTAAAAATAACTATAGCTCCAATAATTTGTTACTGGATATACAATATAAAAAGTGTAGATTGTAACATCAAAAACAAAATGGGGCACCTGGGTGGCTCAGTCGGTTAAGCATCTGACTTTGGCTCAGGTCATGATCTCATGGTCCGTGAGTTCGAGCCCCGCGTCGGGCTCTGTGCTGACAGCTCAGAGCCTGGAGCCTGCTTCAGATTCTGTGTTTTCCTCTCTCTCTGACCCTCCCCCATTCATGCTCTGTCTCTCTCTGTTTCAAAAATAAATAAATATTAAAAAAAATTTAAAAAAACAAACAAACAAAAACAAAATGAGGTGTGGAGACTAAAAGGGGAGAGTTTATGTATGCAATCATAGTTAAGTTGTTATCAGTATAAAATGCACTGTAATATCTATAAGATATTGTATGTAAGCCTCATGGCAACCACAGAGCAAAAATCCACAATAGATAAAGGATAAAGAGAGGAGATTCAAAGCATGCCACTACAGAAAATCATCAAAGGAAGAAAACAAGAGAAGAAAGGAACCAAAAAAAAAAAACAAAAACAAAAACAAAAGCAAAGAACCAGAAAATAGTAAGATGGTAAGTTCTTACCTATTGATAATTGTTTTAAATGTAAATGGATTAGGGGTGACTGGGTGACTCGGTTGAACATCTGACCCTTGATTTCAGCTCAGGACATGATCCCAAGGTTGTGGGATCAAATGCTGAGCATGGAACCTGCTTGAGATTTTCTCTCTCTCTCCCTCTGTCCTCTCCCTCATTCATGCGTGCTCTATACACAAACAAACAAACAAATGTAAATGATTAAATTCTCCAACTAGAAGACATAGCATAGCTGAATGGATTAAAAAAAAATTTAAAAAGCCCAAACCTATATGCTACATACAAGAGACTCACCTCAACTTTAAGGATACCTATAGTTAACAGAGTTAACTATAGTTATATCAGTCAAATTAGATTATAAGCAAAAATTGTAACAAGAGACAAAGAAGGTAATATCAAATAATAAAGGAGTTAATTCCTTTATTCACAAAATACACATGAAAGACTTGCCAGAATAGACCATATGTTATTTCATAAAACAAATCTTAGCAAATTTTAAAAGACTGACATTATACCAGGTATCTTTTCTGACCACAAAGGTATGAAACTAGAAGTCAATAGCAGGAGAAAAATTGGAAAATTCGCAAATATGTAGAAATTAAACAACAAAGTCCTGAACACATAACAGGTTAAAGAAGAATTTGAAAGAGAAATTAAAAATCTCTTGAAACAAACAAAAAGGAAGTACAATATACCAAAACATCTGAGATGCAGCAAAGGCAGTTCTAAAAGGGAATTTTATAGCAATAAATACCACATAGGGAAAAAAGATATATGTATATATACTTTAAAAACCTTAATGTTTGAGAGAAAAAAAACCTTAATGTTATACCTCATGGAAAAAGAAGAAAAAACTAAGGCCAGAGTTAGCAGAAGGAAGAAGATAACAAAGATTAGAACATAAATAAATAGAGAGTGGGAAAAAAATAGATAAGATCAACATAACTAAGCACTGGACTTTTAAAAAGATAAACAAAATTAACAAATCTTTAGCCAGACTTTCCCACTAAAAAGAGGATTCATAAATAAAATTATAAATGAAAGAAGAGATATTAACACACAAATATAAAGGATGATAAGGGATTACATGAACATTAGAGAACTAATATGAACTATGAATTATAAACCAACAGGTTGGACAGCCCAGATGAAAAGGATTAATTCCTAGAGACATACAAGCTGATAAGGCTGAATCATTAAGAAATAGAAAATTTGAACAGACCAATAGTGAATAAAGAGATTGAGTCAAAAACTTCACAACGCAGAAAAGCTCAAAAAAGCTGCCTTCATGAGGGAACTTGACCAAACATTTAAAGAAGAATTAATGACAATCCATCTCAAACTCTTCCAAAAAGTGGAAAATGGAAAACTCCAAAACTCACTTTAAAAGACCAGAATTACCCTCATACAAAAGCCAGATGAGGGCACTACAAGAAAAGAAAACTACAGGCCAATTTCTCTGATGAATACAGATGCAAAAATTCTCAACCAAATGCTAGCACAACATATTCAACAGTACTTTAAAAAGATCATACAACATTAACAAGTGGGATTTATTCCTGGGATGCAAGGATATTTCAACATATGCAAATCAATGTGACATACCATGTTAATAAAATGAAATATAAAAATCACATGATCATCTAAATATGTGCTGAAAAGACATTTGACAATATTCAACATCCTTTTATTATAAAAAAGAACTTTCAGCAGAGAGGATTGAGTGGGGAACATACCTCAGTATAATAAACGCCATACATGACAAGACCACAGCTAACATCACACTTAATAGTGAAAAGTTGAAATCTCTAGAATCAGGAACAAGACAAGGGTACCCACTATTACCATCCTATTCGACATAGTACTGAAAGTCCTAACCATTGCAATTAGGTAAGAAAAGAAAAGAAGAGGGGCGCCTGGGTGGCGCAGTCGGTTAAGCGTCTGACTTCAGCCAGGTCACGATCTCGCGGTCCGTGAGTTCGAGCCCCGCGTCAGGCTCTGGGCTGATGGCTCGGAGCCTGGAGCCTGTTTCCGATTCTGTGTCTCCCTCTCTCTCTGCCCCTGCCCCGTTCATGCTTTGTCTCTCTCTGTCCCAAAAATAAATAAAAAACGTTGAAAAAAAAAAATTTTTTTTTAAATAATAAAAAAAAAAAAAAAAAAAAGAAAAGAAAAGAAGATACTGAGAGTACAGAGGATTTTGCTGATGATTGAGTTCTAGAAGATGCAGTGAGAGTTTAAGGAGACAGGTAGAAGAAGGGACAGAAGGATTAGGGGGTGCACAGAGCTGATGGGGGTAAGAGTTCAGCTAATCTTGGAAGACCTGATTCCTATGGTGGCTAATATGGAAAGGACTATAGCGCATGACAGAAAAGCCCAAAAGACTCTGAGAATTCCCAAATCAAGTGTCATAAGGAGGAAAGGACTGTGCCAAGTTGAGTTCACCCCACTTACAGCCATTCAAATTAAAGCATTTTAAAAACATTGTGGGTCCCAAAGACATTTCTCAGTGGATAGGGTTGGGACCTCTGCTGTATATCCACTCTTCTCTTCCCTAACTGCCCCTCAAAGGCATATGGCATAATCTCTTCAGTGAATTTAGGCTCCAACAAAGACCTGAAGATCCTTTGACTTCAAGCAGCTTTAGGTTCTAGCCTTGCCAAAATCGTTAAAGTGAAAAATAGATTAAAATTCCAGGAACTAGGGGTGCCTGGGTGGCTCAGTTGGTTAAGTGTCTGACTCTTGATTTCAGCTCAGGCCATGATCTCACAGTTGTGAGATCGAGCCCCACATTGAGCATGCTCAGCATGGAGCCTGCTTAAGATTCTCTCTCTGCCTCGGGGCGCCTGGGTGGCTCAGTCGGTTGAGTGTCCAACTTCGACTCAGGTCATGATCTCATGGTCTGTGAGTTCGAGCCCCGCGTCAGGCTGTGTGCTAACAGCTCAGAGCCTGGAGCCTGCTCCTGATTCTGTGTCTCCCTCTTTCTCTGCCTCTCCCCCGCTCATGCTCTGTCTCTCTCTCTGTCAAAAATAAATAAACATTAAAAAAAAAAGATTCTCTCTCTCCCTCTTCCTCTGCACCACCCCCCTGCTGCTTGCACTCTCTTGCACATACACGGGCTCTCCCTCTCTAAAAGTTAAATTAAAATATAACATAATAAAATAAAATAAATAAAATCTCGGGAATTTTCTGGGCCTTAGATACTTGCTTGAAGTGGCAGAAGGAACAGGTATAGGAACAAGCACAAGTTAATATTTTAACATATCACATAGCAATCGAATCTCATTAATTTGGACCTTATTAATTCAGAGCTAATGATTTAGACATTTGTCATGAATGGAAAAATATCTTAAGGAACAAAATCATGTTAGTCAGCAAATCCTACTTGTATACAATTTATTTTCTGATTACAAATGAATCTTCTCTACTCATTAAGGTTTGTCTAAGTGAGCTCTATTAGAGTAGGTATGGTAAATTTTGTTTCATTTTCATTTTGGAGATTCATCAAAAAATGGTCTATTTGGGGACGATGTATATATGCCACTTACAACTACATAAGCCTCGACCCTCCATCTATCTATGAAAATTATAATTCTTACCTGACAGAGCTCTGTGAGGATAAAATACAAATGCAGTAAAAGTTGAAAATACACTAAAACAGAAGGTTAGGTAATGTTTAAAATTTTTTAAATGTACTGGGCAGCTCTCATGTCTAGAGCACTATGCAATACCCTGGAGATACAAAGAGATACATGAAAATACCAATCCTTGAGGAATTTATCAGGTTGTCCATGTTGTCCAGGTCCCCAACTCTGAGTTGGGTGTTATGTTCTGGGGGCCATGTAGACAGCACCCAATACGAAGAGATTAACAGGTACAAAACTTCAGTTACAAAATCAGTAAGTCATGAAGATGTAATATACAGGGAATATAGTCAACAATATCGGAATAACTTTGTACCATGACAGATGGTTAACTAGACTTATCGTGGGGATCATTTCATAATGTCTAAAAATATCACATCACTACGATGCACACTTGAAACATTTAATAGGGGACTGTGTGTCAGCCATACTTCAGTTTCAAAGAAAAAAAAAGTGAGCTCCTGATCCTGCATATTCATGGCTACTCCAGAATCCGCTTATCTTTTTCTGCCTCCTGGTTCACTTCCTGGCCAGTTCCTGACCCTCGCTTCACTGTAGTCTCTCTCTCCACTTACCGCTTAGGTCTGAAACTGAAAGTGATCCTTAGGGACTCTGGGACTAACTCTTTTCATCCCTCAGGCAGCCTTACTTTAGGCTATGTGTGCTCTCCACTGCTCTGAATAGTAACTTCAATTAAGGAAGTCTTGCTCCTGCTAAGAATCCTCTCTGTCTCATGGAAGGAAATCAGGCACATAGCACACTAACCATGATATGAAGTAATACCAACTAAGAACCCGATGAGGGACCCACAGATAAAAAGTGCAATAAAAGTTCGGGGAGAGTGATCCCGGAGACCTGGACAAATCAGGGAGGTAGGACTTGAATTGTTAGTTGTCGGAAGGGTAGAGACTGGACAAGCAGAGGGAAGGTGTGAGGCACTCTGGGAAATAGGAAGTAAATCATCACAGGGCAGAAGAGAAAGTCTGTGAGATGAAACCATCAGCTAAAGAGCAGATTCTTCAGTGGGTTGATACAATATTGTGTTGCTGGGTTGTTTTCACCCTTTACGAACACCATTACCAACCCAATTCCTACTGTCATCCCCAGGGCCTCCATCACCACCATCACTGCAGTGAACACATACATACATACCAAGAGATACCCACATACCCAAATTTTAGAAAAGTACTTTATCTTTTAATCCTAAGAACTAAAATCGTTTGGATTACTTGTGATGTTTGGTTTTCTTTTAAGGGCTTAATGATGAAAACTAGTTAGTCTGATCCCCGTCGTCGTGCTTCACTGTCCAAATATTTTGAAACCCCATAAATACAGCATCTTCCACATTTGCACACTCCAGATTCAAACTTGCTCAGTCCATGAGGAAAATACAGGTCACTATATTATGTCAGGGTAATTATTCTAATGTCTTACCAGCGTGGTGTTCTTCTGGTCATTTCTGGGGCACTGGGCACGCAATATTTACATTCATTGCTTTATTTATCAATTCAGCAAACATTCATTTAGTTCCTGCTATATCCCAGGCACAGGTCATGCAATAAAAAGTAAAACCTGACAGAACCTCTGCTGTGCAAAGTGTTTGGTGTTGGAGAAGAGATGGACATTGTGTTGGTTATCTATCATTATCTCCTGCCACATCACAAATTTACCTCCAAACACAGTGGCTTGAAACTATGGTGATTTTTTACTATCTCAGACAATTTCTGTGAGTCAGGAACTTGGAAATGGTTTCACAGGGTGGTTCTGGCTAAGGTTTCTCAGGAGTACAGATGTTGGCCTGTTGAAGGCTCACCTGGAGATGGAAGATACACCTCCAAAATGGCTCCCTCACATAGCCATTGGCAGAAGGCTGCCTAAGTGATCTCATGATATGGCAGCTGGCTTCCCCTAGAATGAATAATCCAAGACAGCAAGGCAGAAATAAAAATGTCTTCCATGCTTTCACCTGAGGAGTCGTACACAGGAGTTTCCACAGTACACTAGGTTCCATATGTCAGCCTCAGTCAATATGGGAAAGGACTACACAGGGCATAAATACACGGAGGTGAGAATCATAGAGCAGAGGGGCATCGTGGAGACTGGCTGCCAGACATTGCTAAAACGGTAACTCAAATAAATGCCAAATTACAACTACATTATGGAGGGTCTTTATAGTCCATGTCAAACATATATTTTAGTCTTTATCCTAAGATTATTGAGACTCCATTAAAATGTTCTAAGTAGAGATACAAAGCTTACATTTTGAAAAGATCACTCCATGAATCCTGTCTTGGGAAATAAAGCAGACTGGGCATTCTGAAAAGCCCCTCCTCCATTGTCATGAAATGATGAGCTACTAGGTAAATTACAACCCATATATTTTTTAATGTCCTGCTGGGCCCATAAGGAAGTACAAAATATCCCTAAAGGCCAGAAAAAAATAAAGAGTAAGTTAAAATTACAGGAGTAGGCAAATACAGACAAAAGCTGGTGCTTCTGGGAGAAAAAGCCAATTTCAGGAACCCAGAATTTGGGGGAATCCATGACTAGCTGACTTAAGGAACAGAAGAGTCGCCCTTAGACTGAAGGAAGTCAGGAGTCACTTACGGGATCATTGAAGAAAAGTCTGTGTACTTGCAAAAGGAGCCAATATGGGAAATAGCTCTTTCTGCTCTTTTCTGCATGGAAAAAAAATTGTAAAAATAACAACAGACTTGCTGAGAAATGATTACTGTAGGCTTGCTCTAACGTGGGTCTGAGATTTATGTTTATATGATCTCTGCCTTGGTAATCCCCAGACCTAGAAGTTAGAGTTGTTCCGTGTGATACCCAACCAAAGCAAAGGCAAATTTTTCCTGAATTTTGAATGAGAATAGAAATACTAATCGTAGACTTTGTTGAGTATACAAGTTATGTTTTTGAGAGTAATGACTTAGGAAATAGAGAGTACATAATTTCCAAATTAGTAGAGGGGAATAAATGTAATATTTTTTATTTATTTATTTATTTATTTTGTTGTTGTTGTTTTTATTTTTATTTTTATTTTTTTATTTTTTATTTTTATTTTTTTTAATACATGAAATTTATTGTCAAATTGGTTTCCATACAACACCCAGTGCTCATCCCAAAAGGTGCCCTCCTCAATACCCATCACCCACGCTCCCCTCCCTCCCACCCCCCATCAACCCTCAGTTTGTTCTCAGTTTTTAACAGTCTCTTATGCTTTGGCTCTCTCCCACTCTAACCTCTTTTTTTTTTTTTCTTCCCCTCCCCCATGGGTTTCTGTTAAGTTTCTCAGGATCCACATAAGAGTGAAACCATAGGGTATCTGTCTTTCTCTGTATGGCTTATTTCACTTAGTATCACACTCTCCAGTTCCATAATGGAATATTTTTTAAAAGGCAAAAGATTTACACGATCTGAAGAGAAACCAGAGTATTGGAATATTTTTTTAAAAATGCATTATTCTACCATAGGAAGGATACAATACTAACTTTATAATATATGCAGAAAAAATACATTTATTATGTTAATTCTGGTTATCTCTGAAACCATACAATTTAGTGGTTAAGAGGAAGAACTCTGGAATCAGACAGCTTGGCAAAAATTTTACCCCCAGTACTTATAAGTTGTGTGATCTCAAACAAGTCATGTGTCTTCCCTGTTCCTCAGCTTTTTCACCTGTAAATTAGGCATTATAATAGCATATATCTTTTAGAGGATTCAACGAGTTAATAAATGTAAAATTCTTAGAACAAAAAGGGATATAGAGTAAGTACTTACAATGTTACTAAGATTTACAGTTAAAAAAAGAGGGGCGCCTGAGTGGCTCAGTCCGTTAAGCCTCTGACTTTGGCTCAGGTCATGATGTCATAGCTTGTGAGTTTGAGCTCTGCGTCAGGCTCTGTGCTGATAGCTCAGAGCCTGGAGCCTGCTTCAGATTCCGTGTCTCCCTCTCTCTCTGCCCCACCCCTGCTCACACTCTATCTCTCTTTCCTTCAAAAATAAAGAAACATTAAAAAAAGAAAGAATAACTTTTTGTTTGCTTGTTTATATACAAAATATCTGTGGAAGATTCACAATTCACTAATAAGCATGGTTGCCTGTGAGGAATAGTGGGAGACAGACTTAACACTGTAAACCTTTTATTCCTTTTGATTTTTGATCCATGTACATTTAATACTACCTACTGAAAATTAATTTGTGAAATATATAGGTAATATATATATTAAATGAATTATAAGTTTTAAAAGATCACTTATGTATCAGAATTGGCTAAGTGCTGTAACGAATAGACCCAAATTCCACAGAAATATATACATTGTTCAATTATCCCTGGGAACCGTTCCATGACTTTTTTCTATTCCTCAGCCTGATCTATACCTCTGTAAATAGTCCATTTATTAAACTCTCTTCAAATTACCCAATTTGAGTCTGCCATTTAAGACTAAGAAAAGTGGAAACCACCAATCTGAGGAGTGACTGATGTGCCCAATTAGATGTGTCTCTTTTACCATTTCTTTGACACAAGTCTCATGCTGACTGTCCATCCTCTGGGGTCTCTGGTGATTAAAAGGAAACACACCAAACTTTTTGGCTTAGCTATGATTTGCAGCTCTTTGCAGCTGTTTTCTCCTTAAAAACTCTCACAGCATTGAACAATCTCTCAGCAAATTTTAACATTAAGATTGAAGAAAGTTGAGATTTTTTTTTAATGTCTGACATTCTTCCATAGTGATCAAGGTGGAAATAAGACATTTTGTATGATGTATTACATATGATGTATACTTTGGCTGTATGATACATTGTATACTGCTACAGACCCAAAATTAAAATGTTGAAAGAAATATGTGTATGACTCTTCAAAAATCTAAAGACAGTTGACACTTTGGGAACAGTTCCAAGTTTAACTGGGAAAGCCATATCTCTACAATAGCTAAACTCATGGTGCATTATTTAACTTCATCTAAGGTTAAATGCTTTAGTGAGAAAACTTAGAAATGCCATTGGCATATGGTTAAGTAAGAGCTGTCTGAACAATTCCACAGGCTAAGGCTATGGGCTAAGCTTTGGTAAGTCTGCAAATACTATTTATATTCATCCCAATACAGCTGAACTAGGTAAACAATTTAGTAAACAAAGGTGTTGGGAGGGGCGAGAATAGCACAAAATGGACTTGGAGGGCCAGGCAGGGTCAAATATTATGTAGGCATGTGGTGGAGGTCGGATCTTACCAAACTCATTGAGAAATCTGTGAAGGGTTTTAGGCAGGAAAGTGACATGAGTCCATTTACATTTTAAGTAGAACACTGTCCCTGCTTTGTGATAACTAAAGGAAGAGAATGGATGCACAGAAACCACACTGGAGACTACTGCAATGGTCCAAGTAAGAGGTGTTGTGACGGACTAGATTGATGGCAGTGAAATAGAGAGAAGTGGAGTCTAGCTGCAATTTGAAAAAAAAATTATTTTGGTTTGGTAACAGATCTGATGTGAGATTTGAAGGGAAGCGAAGTGTTTAGAGCTGGTCTGTTAGTTTCTGGCTTGAGTTTCTGGGTGGATGACAGCTTTTAATGAGATGGGTGGGCTAAGAAAAAAGTGTTCTTGTCACAGTCCTAATAGCTGAGAAAATGGGTGCTTCTAACTGGACGATGTTTCTGTTTTCTTAAACCAAACAAAATCATCATCTTCAATATGGAAGTTTTCACATACTTGGAAACCAATGTTAAGGAGCAGATGTGAACATGTGAGATCAAAACAGCTGAGTGGAAGTTAAATGGCTCTCTATCAAAATGTGAGAAGTTGAAGGGAGACAGCTCTGTGCTAGGGCAGGCTGGCGGGGAGGGATGGGGGAGATTGAGAGACCCTCAGCCTTGGTGTAAACAGTAGCTGAAGATCACCTAGTAATCTCCCTAGCTAGTGGAGTGTGAGCTACTCTAGCTGTGCCTTGCCAAGCTGAGGAGTGGGCAAAGAGGCCGGGATGAAAGTTTAAATAATCCAAGGCTGGGGTAAGGGGCCATGCCATGCTATCCTCTTGGTCAAATGAAAATGGATCTTGAAAAGAAGGCTTTATCTTAAGAAAAAGATAAGAGAACTTTTCTACCCTCATTTGATCTTGAATACCTTTGTGAAGTCATACTGATATTCAGCAGTACCAGTGTTGGGAACTTCTTCTTAAATCAATGTAGTCTCTGAATTATGTTTAATTAAACCATCATCTCTATCCTGGCCTTAAGAAAGCTAGCAAACAGTCAGGAGTCATTGCCTTTATGGCAATAACTTTAAGTTAACACTCGTAAAGACTAAAGGAACCCAGAGGTCAGGTGTCCCCACATGTAGTCTCTGTTTTTGCTCTTGATGATGTTTGACCGCCCCAGACTCAAAAACTAGTTGCATTCTCTAAAGAGAATTGACTCATATTAAAAGCATTAATGAGCCATGCAGATTTTGTTGACGGCTTTTGCAGGGGCAGTTGCTATACTGCTCTGAATCAATATGGGCCCTGATCACATACCACAAAGCAAAGTGATAAAAATTCTCATTAGACATGTTATCCTAAGTCCCTTCTTCCCCCCACCATCTCCCCTGGGAGCTCTCCTTGGCCATTCCCTTATAGGATGCTCCATTTCTCTACGCTCCCCCCTCCAACCCCAACACCTCCCCCATTTTATTGGGCTTTTCTTTCTGAAGTGTAAACCACAACCTACCACAGATGTTAAATAAGAAGCCCTCAACGAGTGGAAGCCTTTATCCTATTTTTCTCTCACAATTTTATTCACGATTGAAGTTCTTAGGTTTTGCTCGGCTTAGCTAAATCAAGTACACATGGCATCTTTCCAACTTTGCAACCATAGGCACTGTTGTTAAATCACTGATTCCTCCAGCACCAGCACCAGGAAAACAGGAAGGTTCCAATACATGTATGTGGTGCATTAAATGTATCTGGGCTTCTTGAGGACGCAATTCCCAAGAGAGTAAGTTGAGGCCGATCCACAGAGGACCACAACTCAAAGGATGAGAGCCAGAAGAGATTGGGGATGCTCATTAATTGATGATCAAAGCCAGAGATGGGGCTGAATGGAAAGACAACAGGCCCACAAATGGAATGTGCGGGACTCCAGGTCCCAGACATGTCACCCCTTTGTCCTGTGTCTTATTAACATTACCGTAGAGGGGATACAACATGGAAGAGGTAAAATACCATCCAGTCTTTCTCAACCTGAACCAGAGAAGAAATATTTATTTGCTTGTCTGTTTCCCAAAATCTCCCAAGAATGATACATAATCAGTACAATTCTAGATACAAAGGGAAGAAGTTAATTCAGAGCATGCAAAGGATGCGTTAGGTCAGTGGTTTGCAATATGAGTGAGTATCAACCCTCCCCCCACCAAGGGCTTGTTAAAACACAGACTGCTGGACCCCACCTCCAGAGTTTCTGATTCAGAAGGTATAGGGTGGAGCCTGAAAATGTGCATTTCTAATAAGCTCCTGGGCATCAGTCTGCTACTAGTCTGGGAGCACACTTGGTGAACCACCACCTTATTAGGGAATAATTCCCTTGGAGAATTCTGGTTGCTGAAGGTCTCACTGGATTAAGTCATATGTAGTTTCTCTTCCATGTATATCAGTGTTCTGACTCATGATTTTAGTGCCGTCCTTCCTACAGTGAAGGTTCTGGGACATTTAGAAGCCATCAGGAAATATTAGCAGTAGGTAGACCTTGCCATTGGAATTGATTTTTAATTCTTTCCTCCAAAGTGCATTTATCAAACTTAACACCATAATAGCAGACTAGATGGTTCACAACTGAAAATAAAGTGGCTTTGAAATATAACCAAACTTGGGCTATTACACTATACAGGTATACTGATTATTCAATCAATTTTAATTAACCTCCAATAATGTACTTGGGACACATCAGATGCCACAGCACAGATGCATAGGACACATTTTCTACCACAATCCAGCAGGAAAAAGAGATGAGGAGTATACAAATACCTCCATCAGTGAAGTAACATTTTAATGGCACTAACCCAAAGGCTATATGAGTTTTTAAGGTAAACAACAAACACAAAAAAAATTTTTTTAAGTCTCTCTAGTGCATAAAAAAAGGAAGAGATTTCCCACCTCCCTTTTCTTAGAGCATTTACCTTAGAAAATTTGTATTTGTAAATTCTTTGACTGCCTTTTTGAGATATATGTAAATCTTCTAAAAAGCTAAATAAGCCTCATGACAGTCTTACAACCCAGAAATGTTTTCCTCAAGGATTTGGGAGCTGTCTCTTTAAAGTGTAATCAATGAACATAGCGCCTCTAGCTCCCAGTTTCCATGGTAGGGTAGGATCCTAACTTTGGCAGGGCACCTGGCTTCAAGATGCAAAGCTTGGCATGCAAAGCATGTCCTACTATTTTTCCTTTGGATAAAGGCAGTTGCAAACATCCAATTATCAGATGAATTCAGGATGAACCGTGTGTGACAAAATGTGCTGTCAGGTCTTCTTCCTTGAGAACTAGTTATTTATCTCCAGAACACATGTGCGATGGGTTATACCTGCTTGGCTATACAAAAGGGTGAGGTTTCTTTCTTTCTTTGCAACCGTATGGCAGATTGCCTGTAATGCACATTGCCATCTGGTTCAATCATGCCACCGTTTTCTTTCTTTCCTCTATTTTGTGGCGAGGAATTTCTGCATCGGCAAGAGATTTATATCCCTAATTACATTTCCTCCAAAGTAACACGCTAGGGAAAAAACATTTCTGACCAGGTAAATGGCAGATGGGAGAAAGTCTCCTAAGGGAGAGGCCTGGAATGTGGGGTAGGATGTTGACTGAAGAGAGAAGGGGCGTTTCAGGCAGAGCACATGACCCAAGCAAGGGCTCAAGTGGTACAATGCAAAGATGTTCAAGGAAAGGTGGAGAAATAAACTTAGCTAGAGTGAGGGACGGCTCACCTGAGGAGCAGACTTAGAAGAGAGGGTCCTGAATACCACGCCAAAGCATCTGTTTTGTCTCAGAGCTTGCAAACAAAGCATACATGATTAACAGGGCTCCCCCAAAGCCCACAAGTATCAAGTGGAGGTAAATGACTCAATACAAACTTCACCCAAACCAAAGAAGACTATTTTCCAGTGGAAATAGCCCACCCTTGGAATTTCATTTAGAAAGCTGAAGAATCTTTAAGGTCCCATTTATCAATGTCTCAATCCTAATAATTTAATCAACAAATTTTTACATAATATCCACTTTGTTCTAGGTACTGAGCTAAGCACTGAAGATTTGGAAATAAATAAAAGAGAAATGGTTTCTGTCTTCAGAGAGCTTATAGACTATTGGGTAGGTACAAATGTAATACTTACATTTATTAATCTCTTTGCTATGTTAGGCATTGTGCTAGGCATTTAACCCAATTGCCAAAGCAAGCATTATTGTACTCACTGCACAGATGCAGAAACAGCCTCAGAGAGTATAAAGTGCTCAAACTGACATAGTCTGAAATGCAAAGTAAGATTATAAATGCAGTTCTTTTCAGTTCAGCCACCACCCTCTGTATTGCAAGTTATGAAAGCACACATTCCTGCCTTGTTCCTATCCTCAGCAGGAAATAAGTCCGTCCTTCTTTATTATGCACGATGTCGGCTGTAGATTTTTTGTAGATGTCCTTTATCAGTTTGAGGAATTTCCTTCCTATTTCTAGTTCGCTGAACATTTATATCATTCAAGAATGTTGAATTTTGTCAAGTGCTTCTTAATCGTCTATTAAAATGATCATATGACTTTCCTAGTGTATTCTGTTAATATAGTGATTTACACTTATTGCAAATGTTAAATCAACCTTACATTCCTAGGATGAACTCTAATTAGTCGTGATGTATCTTCCTTCTTGCTATCTCTTTTTACTAAAGTATAATTGACATATGTGATCAGGTACACCATATAATGTTTAAATATTTGTATATATTGCAAAATTATTACCACAATTAGCACATACATAGTTGCAAAACTGTTTTTTCTTCTGATGAGAACTTTTAAGATCTCCTCTCATGCCAACTTACAAGTATACAATACAGTATTATTAACCATAACCACCATGCTGTAGATTACATCCCCATGACTCAGGTATTTTATTACTGAAAATCTGTACCTTTTGACCCCCTTCACCTGTTTGCTAATACTTTGTTAATGATTTTTATATCTATAATTATGAAAAATATTGATCTATGGTAATTTCTTTGAATGTTTTGATATAAAGGTAATGCTAGCATTAGAATAAGTTGTGCAGTGGTCACTTCTATTTTCTAAAAAAGTTTGTATACATTTTTTCTTCATTAAATTTTTCATAGGCTTCACCACTGTAACCATCGGGACCTAGAGTTATCTCAGAAAGATAGTTTTTGATAATAAATTCAATCTTTAATACATACACTAGAACTATTCAGACTTTTTTTCCTGTGCCATTTTTTGGTAAGGTGTATTTTCCAATAAATTTGTCCATTTTGTCAAAAAAATTTTTAACGTGTTGGCAATAAAATTGTTCATAGAATTTCCTTATTATACTTTTAATTTTTGAAGGATCTGTAGTTGATAATCTCTCATTCCTGCTATTGGTGATTTGTATTCTCTCCTTTTTTTTTTTTTTAAATGTTTATTTTTGAAAGAAAGAGAGCAAGCAGGGGAGGGGTAGAGAGAGAGAGGAACAGAGGATCTGAAGCAGGTTCTGCATGGAGAGTGCAGAACCCGATGTGGGGCTTGAGATCATGACCTGGGCTGAAGTCCAATGCTCAACCAACTGAGCCACCCAGGCACCCGTCTCTCCTTTTTTTTCTTCATCAGTCTTAACTAAAAGTTTGTCAGTTTCATTGATCTCTTCAAAGAGCCAGCTTTTAGATTTAATTTTCTCTATTGTCTGTTCTCTTTCAAGGACTTATTCTCTTCTCTTTATAATTTCCTTCCTTCTACTTAACTTTGTTTTTACTCTGCTCTTCTTTTCTTACTTTCTTAATATGGGATCTTAGTCCTTGATTTTAAATATTTCTTCTTTTCTAATATAAGCATATAAATCCATAGATTCTTTCAATAGACTGCTTTCTCTCTCTGCCTCCTATAAGCTTTGGTATGTTGTATTCATTGTCATTCAGTTCAAAATATTTTTCCTTTTTTTTTTAGTGTTCATTTATTTTTGAGAGAAAGGAAGAGAGAGGCCACAAGCAGGGGAGGAGCAGAGAGAGACAGACACAAAATTGGAAGCAGGCTCCAGGCCTGTCAGCTGTCAGCACAGAGCCCGATGTGGGGCTCGAACTCATGAACCATGAGATCATGACCTGAGATCATGATTGGACACTTAACTGACTGAGCCACCCAAGTGCCCCGTCAAAATATTTTCTAATTTCCTTTGTGTCTTTGGCCCATGAATCATTTAGAAATATGCTATTTCATTTCTAGGTATTCATGGTTTTTCTGGATCTCTTTTTTTAAGTTTATTATTTTTTTGAGGGGGGGGAGGGGCAGAAAGAGAGGGAGAGAGAGGATTCCAAGCAGACTGTCAGCACGGAGCCCGATGCGGGGCTGGAACTCACGAACCATGAGATTGTGACCTGAGCTGAAATCAAGAGCCAGACACTTAACCAACTGAGCCACCCAAGTGCCCCTAGATCTCTTTGGATAATCAATTTCCATTTAACTCTATTATAGTCAGAGAATACAGTCTGTATGCTTTAAGTCCTGTTAAATTTATTGAGACTTGTTTTGTGGCCCAGCATGCGGTCTATGTTAGTGAATACACCGTGTGCACTTATACAGAATGCATATTCTACGCTTGTTGGATGTAGTGTTCTACAAATATCCATTACACCAAAGTGGTCAACGGTGTTGGTCAGATATTCTGTGGCTTTCCTGCATGTTTTTTGTCTGGTTGTTCTATCAATTGCTGGAAGAGAAGTGTTACATGTACAAGGCGGTGATTGCAGGATTATCCATTTCTTCCTTTTCTTCCGTCAGCGTTTGCTACGTGTATTTTGAGATTCTATCATTAAAGGCTAACAGATTTATAATTGTTACGTCTTTCTGACGAACTGTGCCTTTTATCCTTAAGAAACATCCTGCTCAGATCCTGAGGGCGCTGCAGCCCGCAGCCTCAGCCAGGGAGGCCCGGCCGCTTTCAGTGGAGAAGCCTGGCCAGCCACAGCCTCAGCACCATCACCCCTGGCAGCAGCTGCAGCCGCGTCACCACCACCATTATTTCTACAACCGGAACCACAGCCACCACCAGCATCACCATCACCAGTGCCCGCAGCATGGAGCCAAGGGCAGCCCCAAGGCCCAGCCCAAGGCGTTGAAACATGAGCACAAACACTCCCTCCAGCGGCACCAAGAGACGCCGAAGAAGGAAACAGGCTATGGTGAACTAAATGGTAATGCCGGAGAAAGAGACGTATCTTTAAAGAGCCTGGGTTCTGATGGAGCTACCGACCCTATTTCCAGGGTCCTCAATGGCAACCCACAGATCGCAGACACTAATCTGAAGCAGACTGTAAAGGCTGGCACCTTTGGGAAAGCAGGAATGAAAACCAGGAATGTCATTCGGAACAGTATGGACGAAAAGAATGGGAAGTCTTAGGAAAAGAAATCTGGAGAGAACCAGTCTGCAGAGAAGACTGATACTGTAGCAATTCGAAATGGCGTTGTGACAAATAATTCTGGCTATATTACTAGTGGTTTTATGGGCAAAGGGGCGGATAATGATGGTAGTGAGATCTGAGAGCGGATGTACCACTCTTTTTTTTTTTTTTTTAAATGTTTATTTATTTTTGAGAGAGAGAGAGAGAGAGAGAGAGAGAGAGAATGAGTGGGGGAGGAGCAGAGAGAGAGGGAGACACAGAATCCGAAGCAGCTCCAGGCTCTGAGCTGTCAGCACAGAGCCCGATGCGGGGCTCGAACTCACGAACCGTGAGATCATGACCTGAGCCGAAGTCCGTCGCTTAACCGACTGAGCCACCCAGGCGCCCCATGTACCACTCTTAAAAAAAGGAAAGCTGGGGCAATAGTGCCCAGGGATGTGAAAGCCTTCATTGAGGGCAGGACAAAATAAGGCAATGAGACCAGGGCGCCAACCTTAAAGCAGGGACTTGAAACTTTCAGGCCTGACGACAGTGAACAAAAGGGAAATCGAGTAGATGGTTCAAAGCCCATTTGGAAACTGGGCCTGGAGGAACAAATCGAGGAAAACCTGCTGTGGGTGATATGCTGCGGAAAAGCTCTGATATTAAACCCGGCGTGAGCGGCAAAAAGTTTGATCATCGGCCCAAAGGAAAGCATCCTTCTGCTGTTAGCTCCAAAGAGGACTCTTGGACCCTATTCAAACCACCCCCAGTTTTTGCAGTGGACAGTAGCAGGGCTTCAAATAGTTCCTAAAGTAAGTTATGCAAAGCAAAGTGAAGGAAAACCTCAACAAAGCTGTACAGAACTCTTCTGCGTCACCCTCTTCTTCCTCCTCTTCATCACCGGCCGGGGAAACTCAGGCCCAGTCTTCAAGCCCATATCCCAGGTCCCCGTGTCAGTGCTGAAATCTGCTACTTCGGCCAACTTTTCTAATGGGCCTGTTTCAGCAGGGACTGATGCGAGTGTGTATTCTCCAGGGGGTCAGCCACTGTTAACTCCTGCTGCTAATACTCTAACACCCGTCTCTTCTCGGACTGCTTCAGTTCTCCGGGACATGAGTTCGACTTCAGCGGCTGTTGAACAAATTAAATCTAGCCTTTTCATCTATCCTGCAGATATGCAAACGGTGCTGTTGAGCACAGCACAAGTGGATCTACCCTCTCAGACAGATCAGCAAAACCTGGGGGCTATCTTCCAGAATCAGTGGGGTTTATCAATTATAAATGAGCCCAGTGCTGGCCCTGAGACTTGGGAAGTTATTGGGAAGTCATCAGATCATAAAGTGATGGAGGTGACATTTCAAGGGGAATATCTGCCAGGATAATCCCTCAGGAACTGAACACCCCACGTTTCCCAAGGCTTATGAGCTGGAAAAACAGATTAGTCCTCAAATTCTGGGTAGCATTCGAAAATCTGGGACTACTAATGAGAGTGGAGCCTTATCCTTGGAACCCAGTCATATAGGTGGCCTGCAAAACTCAGACACCAGTAGTCAAGGTGCTTTAGTGTTTTTCTCAAAGGACTACGAGATAGAAAATCAAAATCCTCTGGTGTCTCCTACAAACACTTTGTTAGGCTCCACCAAAGAACAGAGATACCAGAGAGGTCTAGAAACAAATGATAGCTGGGGTTCTTTTGACCTGAGGGCTGCTACTGTCTATCACACTAAAGAAATGGAATCTGTTTGGAATCTGCAGAGGCAAGAGCCTAAAAGGATGATCACTTACAATGAAGCCAAGGATAGTCCAGATCAATGAAGGCCCAGACTGCCTATTTGTAACCTTTCTGCAACATAAGAGCCACCGTTCATGGGCGGGTTTGGGGGGGGAGGGGCATAGGCTTTTCTGCTCCTAGATCTTCAACGCAGCAGAGGAACCATAAGTACAATCACAGGATAATACACACAAATATATATACATATTTATATATATATATACATATATATATGTATACACACACACACACACACACATATGGTTATTTTTTAAAAAGGCAACTGAAAGTAATTAGACTTCTTAGGAATCAACATTTATTTCAAGAGACTACACATGGTTATTTAATCTCCAGTACTGAATAGTTTTTGTTTTCTTTTTCCTTTTGTTAGTTTTTAAGTGTGAATGCAAGTGATTAATGAGTACAGATTTATTAGCAAGTGTGGTTCTAAAGTTCCTGCTGTCATCAACTTGGGCAACAAATGACCCACTGGAAAGGCAAATCCACTTAAAAGATCTCGTTCTATCTTGTTCTGTGACTAAAGTGATACACTAATCATGGGGAACCCAGAATGATTCAACATTTCCCCCACTCCTCCCTTGATCTTTTGGTTATACTTTGAGCCCCGCAAGAATCCTGGATAAAAGCCTCCAAGTTTGCAGGGGTGTATTTATTGATTTATTGATTTATTGATTTATTTTTAGCGAATATGATTTGCACGTCTTGCCAGGAGTTAAGCAGCCTCTGGGGGGTGTTGGGGAAAATTTTCCTTCTTTCCTTTTATTTTTTGTTGCGGGGGGTGGGGGGAATTGGGAAGGGTATTGAAGTTCTATAATTCTGGAATAGTTGGTGGTACATAGATCACTTGGCTTTGGTTACATATTGGATTTCAACAAGTGAGGAATCCGTGAATTTCATTTATTTTATTTATTTATTTATTTTAATGTTTATTTACTTCTGAGACATAGAGAGACAGAGCATGAGTGGGGGAGGGGCAGAGAGAGAGAGGGGGACACAGAATCCGAAGCAGGCTCCAGGCTCTGAGCCATCAGCCCAGAGCCCGATGCAGGGCCTGAACTCACAGACTGCGAGATCATGACCTGAGCTAAAGCCGGACGCTCAACCGACTGAGCCACACAGGTGCCCCTCCATGAGTGTCATTTAAAGAAAAGTTATAGAACAATTGGATTTAGATATTTAATATGGAAAAATATTCCTTTGCCCATATTGTAATGTAATTGTATAAGTGGGAGCAGAAATATACTCTGCTTTTCAACTGTAGGTGCTCCAGACTTGCTCTCTGTCACTAACACTAAATGTGCTGTTTTCCTTGTTTTGTGTTGAACATCTAAACAGAAACTTCTGTACCTTTCTGTAAATTCTCTTCTAATCTCTCAGAAATATCTAAAAGGGGAAGAAAAAATTCCATGAAAACTTTTCATGTGTTTAGCCAGAAGGTATGTTTCCATGCAAACTATACTTCTGAGCTTATTAGCTTCTAATCATATCTTAATAAATATATTTTATTACTAGAGCAACATGGGTTTTTAAGGAAAATAACGTGAAATTCTGGAAACTTTCTTTTGGGCAGAGAAGAGCATTAGCCCTGTCTTATCATCACATTGCCATCCTGTTGCACTACAGCTTGTATATAGCATGCTAAAATAAATTTGTGTGTGTGTGTGTGTGTGTGTGTGTGTGTGTGTGTGTAGAAAAAAATATATATCACTTTTAGGGGCACCTGGGTGGCTCAGTCGGTTGGGCGTCCAACTTCAGCTCAGGTCATAATCTCACAGTTTGTGAGTTTGAGACTCACAGCTTGGAGCCTGGAGCCTGCTTCGGATTCTGTCTCCCTCTCTATCTGCCCTCTTCCCCTCACTCTCTCTCTCTCTCTCTCTCAGAAATAAGTAAATATTAAAAAAAATTAAAAAAAAAGAAATATCCCTTTTATTTCTGGTAACATTCTTGTCTTGAAGTCTATTCTATGTAACATTTAAAATAATGATTTCATTCTTCTTATGATTACAGTTTGCATGGCATGTCTTTTTTCCATCCACTTGTTCTTAATCTTTACGTGTCTTTATTTCCAAGTGTGCCTCTTCAGGAAGAATATAATGTCTTGCTTTTTATCCACTCTGTTTATATTTATCCTATAATTGGACTGATTATACCATTAACATTTAATATAATTATCAATTTGTTTGGATTCAGTCTATTACTGTCAGTTTTTCTCAGTCTAATTTTTCTTTATTTTTTTTTTATGCCATTCCCACTTTCTTGGCTTCTCTTTGATTCTTTGCATATATTTAGCATTTCATTCTAACCTATCAATTGGTTTTGGCTGAATTTGTTTTCCTAAGCAGTTGTGCAAGGGATTATAAAATACAGACCTAGCCCGGGCTCTGAGAGTCTCCCTTTACTATCTGGCCCACAGGATCTACTTTTTCTGGCTCCTGAGCAGAAAGACAAGGTTTCTAGAGAGATTTAGCTGCCAGTGCTGCTGTGACCATCTTACCTTTCCATGAAAAGGAGTCTGCCCTTCAAACAAAGCTTTAAGAGAGGAACCAAACCAAACCAAACCAAAACAAGAAGTGCCTGGGTAGCTCAGTCGGTTAAGCCTCCGATTTTGACTCAGGTCATGATCTTACAGTTCGGTTCCTGAATTTGAGCCCCAGCCCCCACCCCCCCCCCCCGCCCCCTGCTGACAGCTCAGAGCTTGGAGCCTGCTTCCGATTCTGTGTCTCCCTCTCTCTCTCTGCCCCTCCCCTGCTCAAGGTCTGTCTCTGTCTCTCAAAAATAAATGTTAAAAAAAATTAAAAAACAAAACAAACAAAAAGTAAATACTAATACAAGACTATGTGGCCACTTCATATTTTAACTCCTCTCCAAAACCTGCATCCTTTTGTTTACCTTTCAGATCTCTAGGAGTTGTTTTAGTATTTTGTCTAAATTGCTTCATTGTAACCAGTGACAGGAACAGGTTATAGGGAGGTTTAAAGCGCCAGAGCAGAACCAGAGCTCTCTCTTTAGCTTTGGATTCATTCAAGTAACTGGAATACGTAATTGAGAAATTTTCCTAAGAATGGAAGAGTAATTATTACTTTTCTGAGTTCTTATGTCAGGATGTCCCTGACTTTTGAACACTCAAAATGTTTGACAAACTGTAAGATTTTTAGGTCATTTTACTTCCCCTATAAAACATGGTTGGTATTACTCCGTTGTCTTGTTGCATTAAATATCATGGGGGAATAATCACAGCCTGCCTAATGTTTTTGTTTTTACACATAATCAATTCTCCTTTTCAACCCAGATGCTTACAAAATTTTCTTCTTCCTTTTTTTTATATTAAAATTTTTGCCAGGATATTCCACGTGTTTAATATTTTGTTAATTTCACCAAGAACAAAAGAGAGCCTTTTCAAATTTTGAATTTAACATCTCATTTAGCTCTGGGTGATTTTTCCTGTCAACCCAATGCCATATCTTTTTTTCCTCATTTAATTTATTGAAACGAAATCTCTACTATCTCTTTGCCAGGGTATTTCACGTGTTGACTATTTTGTTAATTTTACCAAGAACAAAACAGAGCCTTTTCAAGTTTTAAATTTAACATTTTATTTAGCTCGGGGTGGTTTCTCCTCACTGTCAACCAATACCATGTCCTTTTTTTCCTCATTCAATTTATTGAAACGAAATCTCTACCCTCTCTTTCCCATCTGTCATCTTCCTGATCATTTTCTTCTCTTTAGTTTCCCCCTCAGTATTCTGAAAGTGTTCCACATTTGTTTACTATACCATAATACAGTTTTCAGCCTTTGACTGTCACTGCTATAAAACTAATCTAACATATGAGATTCTTATACATTATTTCTTTGTATAAGCCAGAACACCTTGTATTTCTATCCTTACATTAACGTGTTCCTCAAGCTTTGTGCTGCAGAGTTGTTTCCCCACCCCCCACCCCCATCTTTTAGGACGGTAACCAACAACTGCCTTCTAAAATGTTCTTTTTTTGTGTGAAAAAATAATTTTCAGATATTTGCCCTTCTCAAAATCTTCAGGAAAGCATTTATTGTCCTTATGTTGCATTCTCTGTATAGTATCCATAGAGTTTTTCTGCTTACTTATTTATTTTTTAAAGCTTATTTGTTTATTTTGAGAAAGAGAGAAAGAGGCAGGAAGGGGCAGAGAGAGAGAGAGAGAGAGGATCCCAAGCAGGCTCCGTACTGTCAGCAAAGAGCCCACTGTAGGGCTCGAAATCACAAACCATGAAACCATGGTCTGAGCCAAAATCAGGGATCAGTTGCTTAACTTGACTGAGCCACCCGGGTGCCCTTCTGTTTACTTACTTTAAATAGAGAGACCATTACTTAGAATTTGGCAACAATGTGGAATGTCCTTAGCTCTTTCCACCTTCCTCTCCAGTACAAAAATCCTCCTCATCGCAGTCGGAGATGAGAATGTCAGGAAAATCTGGACAGCCACTAATTTGATTAGTAGAGTCTAACAGTGTTCATCGAGTGGGAGTCTGCTGGCCTGAGACTGGCTGTTCACTTGATCCAACAGTTGGAGAGCTCTAACACTAAGTCAGATGTTTACACTCCTTGTTTCAGGGAACCATATTACATGGAGCATTAAATCCTATGTGCACACTGCTCCCCAGAACTCTGCCTGTCTCTGCAACTGATGAATTTCTTCAATGGCAAAGAATCCTAGGACACAATGAACCTCTGCCCATCTTCTACTCCTGTCATTTGTTGCTAGGAATATTAATCTCTCAGTGAATATAGAAAGAAAGTTGTTGTTAGGGAAAAGAGAGGGACAGAAGTCTGGGCTTTGGAGTAAGATTCACTGTTTTCCAGTGAACCCCTGTGTCCCAGATTTAGGAATGCACCACTCAAAGCCTTCCTCAATTCTCTGAGGGGCTCGGAACTCTCTGGTTGCACAAGGTGGACAAGAAGGTGAAAAATCTAAGACAGTGCTCCTTGACTCTCCTAAAATGGTGTGGAAGAAATTCCACTCCAACTCTGACATCTCTTATCTTCATTTTCTAGTGCGCTTGCTAGTTTTTATCTTTTTCTGTTTTTTTTTAAGCTATTTTAATAAGTTGGGAGGAGAAAAATCGGGTCTGGCTGGCTGGTCTGTCACCATAGCAACCCAGAGCCTTCTGTAATTGCCTTCTGAACACCCCGCTTATTTGGTATGATTATGTCGATGACTGTCTGTGTCATTGGTAAAAATAAGGCTGTCAGTGTGACAATTTTCCTAAGTCAAAGAATATGCCACCTCAAGGCTGGATCAAAGCTCTGATCCTCTAAGGGAGCTGATACTCAAGGGCAGAAGTGCTTGCTGTAGGCACACTGGCATTCACAAAGAGCTCCTTCCTCTAGGATTTCTGCTCTCCTCCTCCCTTATACCTCTACTGACTCTCCCTGGAAACAGACAGGCAAATTTATCAGTTTCTTTGGATCTGAGTATATTCGAGACAGAACACTGAAAAATTAGACTGTAGAGGCAAGTGGCTAAGTTTACATTTTAACATTTTCATTTATTCTTCCTTAGCTCCTCACCAACGCTGCTTTAGCTGATACATTTCTCTTGAGCTCCTGTTTACATTCCAACACAGACTACTTCACTTTACTATCTTCACTATTTTTTCCTCCAATATTTTATTATAAAAATGTTCAAACATACAGCAAAGTTGAAGGAATTTTACAGTGAATTTTACACTATACCCTCACCTAGACTAACCATTAACATTTTACTCTATGTGTTTTAACACATTTATCCATCCTTTTACCCATCCATCCACTTATTCATCTTATTTTTTGGACGCATTTCAAAGTTACAGACATCCCTACACTTCCCCCTAAATACTTTAGCTAATATACCACTAGAATCGAATATTTGTTTGTGCTTTTGTCCTTTTTATGTAAAATTTGCATACAATGAAATACACAAACTTAGTGTCCATTTGCTGAGCTCTGATAACTGTATACACCTATGTGGCTCAAACACCCGCTGCCATCCCCACTCTTGGCAATCACCACCCTCCAATTCCTCCCCTGCAATTCTCAGGTGACAGCTCTGTAGCAAAGATGAAGCAGTCTCAACTAGACAGAAGCCAAGGGCAGGGGGTTCCAGGAGAGATGTAGCGAGAGAAAACCAAGAGAGTAACTCATGTGTTTGAATACATTGAGAGAAGTGTTACACTTCGCACAGCATTTGGCAATAAAATAGGGACACATATATAAATGACTATCAAACAAAACAAAAAAATGGAAGTGACTGTTACTCTCCCCCAAAACATTAAGTTATATAAAATGTATGACATGATTCTGCTAGGAATAATATTTACATATTGTAGTAATAGAAATCCTGAATGTTGGTATCACTTAAAGATATAATTATTTGGAGAATGAGGAGAAGGGACATTGATATGTGATTAAGCAATAGTAGAAATTCAATACAGAGTATCTAAAAATAAAACAGCAAGGAAGGCTTGGGTAAGAACATTATACAAAAAAGAAAGAGCTGAATGTGATTCTCTTTGGAAAGTTTGATTGAGGTGGTAAAGGGCAAGAAAAGTCTGTCCTTTGTAGTTACCTTGGTAGAACCAATTGACTTTTCAATCCATGTACCTGTAAAATCTTCTTTAAAATTGAAGTTAAATTTTATGCAGCAGAAGAAATTAATACTGTGTGCAGATTTCCTATTCCATTAATATTATGTGCTAGGCATATTTGGGGGAGCACCTCCTATTAAAAAGCAACCAGAAATGTTGGTGAAATATACTAATCTTTTAACTCTATACCTGAGCTTAAAGAAAGGAATCTCCCAGGCAAAACCAAAAAGAAACTGAAAATTAGGAGGTACCTCTGCTCTGGAATCATTTGCCAATTACAGAAACCAAGTTGCTTAAAATGTAATGACCCACAGAGACAGGGAGACAAGATGTTGGGCCTGTGCAAGGAGTTGGAATATGATCCCTATAAGAACCAAGACTCTCAAAGAGCTACTCTCTTGGTAAAAGAGGGTATTAGAAAAGAACCACTCTTTCCAGAAAAGAAAGATATTTCAAGTAACTTATCTGCCTTGACTTGAGTGGGAAGAAGAAATGTCTCACTTGAGAATTTATAGGCAAAGCCCTGCTTGTATACAGGAGAGGAGATCAAATACACAAATGCATGATCTGGGACTGCCAAGTAAACAAATTATCATAAAAAGTGGTCTTAGATTAAAAACAACCCTGAGATTTCTGGCAAAAGCCAACACAAATCATCTTTGGGAGACACACACTTAACCCAGGGCTCACAAGATTCTGACGGATAAAACACTGCCCAATATAAGCACATATACAGAATTAGAAAATAAATTTAAAAGTAACAAGAACACAAACAAAAATCAATCCATCATGAACAAGAGTCTTCAGAAACTACATATATCAAAATTAGAGCCTCAAAACTTCAGATAATGGAATTATCAGATATAAACAAAATATGGCATATACTTGAAATTATTAGTTAAAAGAAAGAATAACAAGCATGAGATAGGAACAAAGCACTATCACAAATGATAAGGCATATTTCAAAACCATACACAGTACAGCTAGATGTCAATGAAATTAAAACTCAGTGAAGGAGTTCTACTTTCAATAATAGTAATTTATGATCCAATAATTTCACTATTGGGTATTTACCCAAAGAAACTAAAACACTAAGTCAACACAGTGATGTCGGTAACTATGTTTACTGTAGCATTATTTACAATAGCCAAGATATGGAAGCAACCTAAGTGTCCATCAGCAAGTGGATAAGGAAGGTGTGGTATACACACATGCATGTATACACACACACACACACACACACACACACACACACACACACACTGGAGTTATCATGCAGCCATAAAAAGGATGAGACTGTGCCATTTGAGACAACATGAGTAGACCTGGATGGCATTATGCTAAGTGAAATAAGTCAGACTGAGAAAGACAAATACCATATGATTCCACTCATTAAGTGGAATCTAAAAATCGTAATAATAAACAAAAAGCAAAATCAGATCTGTAAATACAGAGAACTGATGGTTGCCTGAGGGGAGGGAGCTGAGGGGATGGGAAAAAAATGGGTAAAGGGGCGTGGGATATACAAGCTTCCAGTATGGAGTGAATAAGTCACAGGAATAAAAAGCACAGCACAAGGAATACAGTCAATGACATTATAATAACAATGTAACAAGACAGACGGTATCTACAATTGTAGTGAACACAGCATAATGTATAAACTTGTCAAATCACTAAGCCGTACACCTGAAATTAGTGTAACATTGTATGTGGGGCACCTGGGTGGCTTAAGTTGGTTAAACATCCAACTCTTGATATTGGCTCAGGTCATAACCTCACGGTTTGTAGGATTGAGCCCCGCTATCAGTGCGGAGCCTGCTTGGGACTCTCTCTCTCCCTCCCTCACTTGCTCTCTCTCTCTCTCTCTCTCTCTCTCTCTTATATTTACATATTTAACATTGTGTGTCAACTATACTCAAAAAAAGTCAAACAAACAAACAAAAATAGTAATTTAGAATATCGCTCCCACTTAGATAAAAAGAATTATTTTCTGGAATTAACAATTATTAAACCTATCTCAAGAAGAAATAGAAAAAACAAATTAATCAAATCGATGAAGGAAGTCAAGGAAGTTTCCAAAGAGCTCCTCTCTTTACATTCTCACCAAACAAAGAAACAAAATGAAATTTTCTTGGTGTTTTAATTAGTTAATGCTTCAATAGAAATGGGATAGAGTTGGTACTATTTAAATTGCTTCAGCCCCAGAGAAAGAAAATAAACTTCCAAATTACTTATTATTTTTAATATACATCCAAGTTAGTCAGTGATTCATCCCCTGCATATAACACTCAGTGCTCATCCCAACAAGTGTCCTCCCCAATGCCCCTTACCCATTTAGCCCATCCTCCCACCCACACCCCCTCCAGGAAACCTCAGTTTGCTCTCTATATTTAAGAGTCTCTTATATTTTGTCCCCATCCCTGTTTTTATGTTATTTTTGCTTCCCTTCCCTTATGTTCATCTGTTTGGTGTCTAAAATTCCACATATGAGTGAAGTCATATGGTATTTGTCTTTCTCTGATGGACTCATTTCACTTAGCATAATACATTCTAGTTCCAACCACATTGTTGCAAATGGCAAGATTTCATTCTTTTTGATTGCCCAGTAATACTCCATTGTATGTATGTGTGTATGTATGTATATATACTATGTATACTATAAACATTGGGGTGCATGTGCCCCTTCGAAACAATATACTTATAACCCTTGGATAAATCCCTCATAGTGCAATAAGCTTCCAAATTATTTTTTATTATTTTTAATATACATCCACGTTAGTTAGCATGTAGCGCAATAATGATTTCAGGAGCAGAATCCAGTGATTCATCCCCTGCATATACCCTACCCTGTAGGGCAGTTCTATTTTTAATTTTTTGAGGAACCTCCATACTGTTTTCCAGAGTGGCTACAGCAGTTTGCATTCCCACCAGCAGGGCAAAAGAGATCCTCTTTCTCTGCATCCTCGCCAACATCTGTTGTTGCCTGAGTTGTTAATGTTAGCCATTCTGACAGGTGTGAGGTGGTATCTCATTGTGGTTTTGATGTATATTTCCCTGATGATGAGTGATGCTGAGCATTTTCTCATGTGTCAGTTGGCCATCTGGATGTCTTCCTTGGAGAAGTGTCTATTCATATCTTTTTACCCATTTCTTTACTGGATTTTTTATTTTGAGGGGTTGAGTTTGATAAGTTCTTTATAGATTTTGGATACTACCCCTTTTCCTGATATGTTATTTGCAAATATCTTCTCCCAGTTGGTTGCCTTTTAGTTTTGTTGATTGTTTCCTTTGCAGGAAGCAAATAGTTTATTTTTGGTTTTGTTTCCCTTGCCTCCAGAGACATGTCTAGTAAGAAGTTGCTGCAGCCAAGGTCAAAGAGGTTGTTGCCTGTTTTCTCTTCTAGGATTTTGATGGCTTCCTGTCTCATGTTTAGGTCTTTCATCAATTTTGAGTTTATTTTTGTGTATGGTGTAAGGAAGTGGTCCAGTTTCATTGTCCTGCATGTTGCTGTCCAGTTTTCCCAGCACCATTTGCTGAAGAGACTGTCTTTTTTCCATCGGGTATTTTTTTCTGCTTTGTCAAAGATTAGTTGGCCATATGTTTGTGGGTCCATTTCAGGGTTCTCTATTCTGTTCCATTGATCTGAATGTCTGTTTTTATGCCAGTACCATACAGGATTGCTTTCGCTATTCAGGGTCTTTTTTGGTTCCATACAAATTTTACGATTGTTCATTCTAGCTCTGTGAAGAAGCTGGTGTTATTTTGATAGGGACTGCATTGAATATGTAGATTGCTTTGGGTAGTATCGACATTTTAACAATATTCTTCCAATCCAGGAGCATGGAATATTTTTCCTTTTTTGTGTGTGTCTTCTTCAATTTCTTTTATAAGCTTTCTACAGTTTTCAGTGTATAGGTTTTTCACCTGTTTGCTTAGGTTTATTCCTAGGTATTTTATGGTTCTTGGTGCAGTTGTAAATGGGATCGATTCCTTGATTTATCTTTCTTCATTATTGGTGTGTAGAAATGCAACCAATTTCTGTGCATTGATTTTATATCCTGCGACTTTGCTAAATTCGTGGATCAGTTCTAGCAGTTTTTTTGGTGGAATCTTTTGGGTTTTCCATATAGAGTATCAAGTCATCTGCGAAGAGCAAATATTTGACTTCCTCCTGGCCAATTTGGACGCCTTTTATTTCTTTGTGTTGTCTGATTGCTGAGCCTAGGACTTCCAATACTATGTTGAATAACAGCGGCAGGAGTGTCATGTTCTTCATCATAGAGGGAGTTTTTCCCCATTGAGGATGATATTAGCAGTGGGTCTTTTGTGTATGGCTTTTATACTCTTGAGGTTGTGTTCCTTCTATCCCTACTTTCTTGAGGGTTTTTATCAAGAAAGGATACTGTATTTTGTCAAGTGCTTTCACTGCATCTATTGAGAGGATCATGTGGTTCTTGTCTTTTCTTTTATTAATGTGGTGTATCACGTTGATTGATTTGTGGATATTGAACCAGCCCTGTATCCCAGGTAAATCCCACTTGGTCATGGTGAATAATTCTTTTAATGGTTTACGGTTAATGGATGCTGCTCTTGTGGAGAATTTTTGCAACCAATGTTCATCAGGAAAATTGGTCTGTAGTTCTCCTTTTTAGTGGGGTCTTTGTCTGATTTTGGAATCAAGGTAATGCTGGCCTCATAGAATGAGTTTGGAAGTTTTCCTTCCATTTCTATTTTTTGGAATATCTTCAAAAGAATAGGTGTTAACTCTCCTTTAAATGTTTGGTAGAATTCCCCAGGAAAGCCATTTGGCCCTGAATTCTTGTTTTTTGGGAGATCTTTGATTACTAATTCAATTTCTTTACTGGTTATGGGTCAGTTAAAATTCTCTATTTCTTCCTGTTTCAGTTTTGGTAGTTTATATGTTTCTAGGAATTTGTCCACTTCTTCCAGATTGCCCAATTTGTTGGCATATAATTGCTCATAATACTCTTTTATTATTGTTTGTATTTCTACAGTGTTGGTTGTGATCTCTCCTCTTTCATTCTTGATTTTATTTATTTGGGTCCTTTCCTTTTTTCTTTTTGATCATACTGGCTAGGGGGTTATCAATTTTGTTAATTCTTTCAAAGAACAAGCTCCTGGTTCCATTTATCTGTTGTACTGTTTTTTTTTTTTATTTCGATAGCATTGATTTTTACTCTAATCTTCATTTTTTCCCATCTTCTGCTGGCGTTGGGTTTTATTTGCCATTCTTTTTCTAGCTCTTTAAGGTGTAAGGTTAGGTTGTGTATCTGAGATCTTTCTTCCGTCTTTAGGAAGGCCTAGATTGCTGTATACTCCCCTCTTATGACCGCCTTTGCTGCATCCCAGAGGTTTTGGGCTGTGGTATTATCATTTTCATTGGCTTCCATGTACTTTTTAGTGTCCTCTTTAACTTCTTGGTTAACCCATTCATTCTTCAGTAGGATGTTCTTTAATCTGACATTATTCATTGTCTTTCCAAATTTTTTCTTGTGGTTGATTTCAAGTTTCATATGTTGTGGTCTGAAAATATGCACAGTATGATTTTGACCTTCTTGTACTTGAGGGTTGATTTGTGACTCAGCATGTAATCTTTTCCAGAGAATGTTCCATGTTCACTCAAGAAGAATGTGTATTTCACTGTGTTAGGATGAAATATTCTGAATATATCTGTTAAGTCCATCTGGTTCAGTGTGTCATCCAAAGCCTTTGTTTCCTTGTTGGTGTCCATTGTTGTAAGCGGGGTGTTGAAGTCTCCTGCTAGTATGGTATTATAAATGTGTTTCTTTGTATTTGATTATTTGATTTATGTATTTGGGTTATTCCACATTTGGGATATAAATGTTTACAATTGTTAGATCTTCTTGGTGGATAGACCCCTTAATTATGATAAAATGCCCTTCTTCATCTCTTGTTACATTCTTTATTTTAAAATCTAGATTCTCTGATATAAGTATGGCTAGTCCAGCTTTCTTTTGATGATGATAGATGGTTCTCCATCCCCTTACTTTCATCTGAAGATGGTCTTTAGGCCTAAAATGGGTCTCTTGTAAGGAGTATATATATGGATCTTGTTTTTCTTATCCATTTTGATACCCTACGTCTTTTGATTAGAGCGTTAGTCCATTTACATTCAGAGTGATTACTGAAAGATATGAATTTATTTCTATTGTGTTGCCTGTAGAGTTGGAGGTGTTCTCTGGTCCTTTCTAGTCTTTGATGCTTTTGGTCTGTTTTGTTTTTGTTTGTTTGTTTGTTTGTTTGTTTTTCATCTTTTCTCCCCTCAGAGAGTCCCTTTTAAAATTTCTTGCAGGGCTGGTTTAGTGGTCACAAACTCCTTCAGTGTTTGTTTGCCTGAGAAACTCTTTATCTCTCCTTCTATTTTGAATGACAGCCTTGCTGGATAAAGAATTCTTGGCTGCATATTTTTCCCATTGAGCATGTTGAATATATTCTGCCACTCCTTTCTGGCCTGCCAAATTCCTGTGGACAGATCTACTGCCAACCTGATCTGTCTTCCCTTATAGGTTAAGGAGTTTTTCCCTTTGCTGCTTTCATAATTCTTTCCTTGTCTATTTTGTGAATTTGACTATGATATGCGATGTCTATTTTGTGACTATGACTATGACCTTGGTGATGGTCAGTTTTTGTTGAATCTAATGGGAGTTCTCTGGTCTTCTTGGATTTTGATGTCTGTGTCTTTCCCCAGGTTATGAAAGTTTTCCTCTATGATTTGCTCACATAAAACTTCTACCCCTTTTTCTTTTTCTTTATTTCCTGGGACTCCTATGTTTCCAATGTTACCCTTTTTTAATGAGTCACTGAGTTCTCTAATTCTTATACAGTGTTCTTTTGCCTTAGTCTCCCTCTTTTTTCTGCTTTATTTTTCTCCATAATTTTGTCTTCCATATCCCTGGTTCACTGCTCTGCTTCATCCATTAGTGTCATCCTTGCTGTCATATCATCATTTGAGATTGCATCTCAGTTATAGCATTTTAAATTTTATCCTGACTAGATTTTACTTCTTTTATATTTGCAGAAAGGGATTCTATGTTTTTTTCAACCCCAGCTGGTATGCTTATTATCGTGATTCTAAATTGTGGTTCAGACATCTTGCTTATATCTGTGTTGATTAAGTCCCTGGCTGTCATTTTGTCTTGTTCTTTCTTGGTGGGTGAATTCCTTCACTTTGTCATTTGGAAGGAAGAAAAAGAATAAAATAAAAATTAAAAATTAAAAAATTAATAACAACACAAAAAATCAAATAAATGAAGCTAGATCCTAGGGATGTTTTGGTCTGGTTATTGAAAGAAGTTTGATAGATTAGAGGGAAAAAAGGGAAAGAAAAAAAGAAAAAAAGTAAGAACATGTATAAATATATATATATATATTAGTGTATATATATATTAATGTATATATATATTAAATGTATATATACATTAAATGTATAATGTTTAAATGTGTATACACACACACACACACACACACACACACATATATATATATACACACACACACAAAATAGGATAACGTGAAATGAAGTAAAATAGAATAAAAAATTTACAAATCAAATAAAAATACATGGCACAAGAACAGACACTCAGATCAATGGAATAGAATAGAGAACCCAGAAATGGACCCACAAACGTATGGGCAACTAATCTTTGACAAAGCAGGAAAGAATATCCAATGGAATAAAGACAGTCTCTTCAGCAAGTGGTGCTGGGAAAACTGGACAGTAACATGCAGAACAATGAACCTGGACCATTTTCTTACACCATACACAAAAATAAACTGAAAGTGGATGAAAGACCTCAATGTAAGATGGGAAGCTGTCAAAATCCTTGAGGAGAAAGCAGGCAAAAAACCTCTTTGATCTTACCCGCAGCAATTTCTTATTCAACAGGTCTCCGGAGGCAAGGGAAACAAAAGCAAAAATGAACTACTGGGACCTCATCAAAATAAAAAACTTCTTCACAGTGAAGGAAACAATCAGCAAAACTAAAAGGCAACCGACAGAATGTGAGCAGATATTTGCAAATGACATATCAGATAAAGGGTTAATATCCAAAATCGATAAAGAACTTATCAAACTCAACACCCAAAAAATAAACAATTCAGTGAAGAAATGGACAAAAGACATGAATAGACACTTCTCCAAAGAAGACATCCAGATGGCCAACTGACACATGAAAAAATGCTCCACATCACTTATCAGGGAAATATAAATCAAAACCACAGTAAGATACCACCTCACACCTGTCAGAATGGCTAACATTAACAACTCAGGCAACAACAGATGTTGGCAAGGATGCGGAGGAAGAGGATCTCTTGCATTGTTGGTGGGAATGCAAGCTGGTGCCGCCACTCTGGAAAACAGTATGGAGTTTCCTAAAAAAACTAAAACTAGAACTACCCTACGACCCAGCAACTGCACTACTAAGCATTTATCCAAGGGATATAGGTGTGCTGTTTCAAAGGGACACATGCACCCCCATGGTTATAGCAGCACTATCAACAATAGCCGAAGTATGGAAAGAGCCCAAATGTCCATCGATGGATGAATGGATAAAGAAGATGTGGTATATATATACAATGGAGTATTACTTGGCAATCAAAAAGAATGAAATCTTGCCATTTGCAACTACGTGGATGGAACTGGAGGGTATTATGCTAAGTGAAATGAGTCAGAGAAAGACAAATATCATATGACTTCACTCATGAGGACTTTATGAGAGAAAACAGATGAACATAAGGGAAGGGAAACAAAAATAATATAAAAACAGGGAGGGGGACAAAACATAAGAGACTCATAAATATGGAGAACAAACTGAGGGTTCCTGGAGGGGTTGTGGGAGGGGGGATGGGCTACATGGGTAAGGGGCATTAAGGAATCTACTCCTGAAATCATTGCTTCACTATATACTAACTAATTTGGATGTAAATTTAAAAAAATAAAAAAATAGAGTTAAAAAAAATAAAAATACAGTAAAAAGAAACTTAAATTTTTTTTATAAAAATAGAAAAAAAATAATTTTTTCTTTCTGTATCCACAAAGAAGAATAGAAAAAGAAAACAAAACCGAAAAGATGGACCAATGAACAGAATAAAATCCAAATGAAATTACATCCAGTTTCCCCTAGAAGTCAAACTATGAAGCATTTTATAGTTCATACACTAAGCAGGCAGCGAGACTTGTGTTCCTCTAGAGATTGGTTGGTGCAGTTGGGACACGACTTGGTGTAATGGCTCCATTCTCCACTAGGTGGCGTTGCTTAGCTTACTGGGGTGGATGGGTGTGGCATGCATGCGTGTGTTTGTGCATGCGAGGGAGAGGTGAAAATGGCTTCACCCAGCTTCCCAGTCTCTAGCACAGAAACACTGCACTGTCACCAACCAGCAATCAAGCACCACTCCTTTGTCTCTAGCTTCTGTCCACTCCTCGTTTCTACACTGTCCATGTCCAAGCCATCAGCCTGCTAGGCAGCACCTCCCTCCCCAGTTTTATCTCAGATAGGGCTCTGTTTCCAAACCCCTCACTTCTGAGTTCCCTGTGGCTTGGACCTGCTCCAACCCTCTGGTGAAGAGTCTCTCTGAGCAATGGCTGGGTGCTGACTTGCCCTTGGGAATGTTAGAGTGATCGCACTGCTGCAGAGGCTCAGAGATTGGGGCTGGGTGTCAGCTTGTCCCAGAAAAAGTTTGTGCAATCGCATGGCAGCAGAGGTTCAAGGATTATGTTAAATCACAACACACAATTGGCACCAGGTTTCACCACGCCCTGGGATCTTTGTTCAATGCCAGCAAACATGACTGTTCTTCAGGGTCTGCTGGGACTTTTGCCTGTGGGGAAGTTGTATGGCCTCTACCAAATGCCCTCCGAGCAAGAGAACCACTTCTCCCCTTTGACCCGCAGATCCCTCAGACCTGGCTGCCTGCTCCTGGGAATTCACCCTTCCCACGAGAGCACTGCCAGGTATTGAGCTGCGGAATTGCTGAGTCTGCTCTCCCTTGTTAATAGAGTCATAATGGTATTGAAACCTTCTCACTTCTCCTTTCTCCTTTTCTTGTTCTATCATTTGTGGGTGTTTGCACTCTTTCTCTTTCTTTCCAGCTACTTTTTGGGGGAGTGCTTTTCCTATACTCTTCCCCCTTTCTCTGTCCTCTCTCCATAAAAACAGCTCTGTACCCTCCATGGCTTCTCTCTGCGCCAGGTACCTGGCAAGTTTTGTGGCTCAAGTTATGCAGATTGTTGTGTTAATCCCCATATCAATTTTCTAGGTATACAAAATGTTTTGATTTTGTGCTGATCTAGCTGCATTTCAGGGACAAGAGAAGCAGAGAACTTCCATGCTGCTCCACCATCTTGGCCCCCCAAATTATTTTTTAAGAAGGCAATTCTTTCCTCAAGTCTTGACAAAGGTGCAAAGGAAAAAAGAAAACCGTGATCTGATATTATTTGATATTAGTAATTAATAATACCTAAATGCAAACTGTAAATACATTACAGTATTTGATTCAAGAACACACCACCACAACCAAGTGCAATTTTAAAGAATTATTCCATAATAAAAACTTTAATGAAATAACTTATTAAATAGGTCAAAGAAGAAAACTCTATTAATTATTGCAAAAAATAAAAGCTCTGAAATTCAGAGCCTTTTGCTAAAACAGATGTTCAAATGCAAAGACAACACCATCTTGCAGATTTGTTAATTAAACAAAAGATATACATAATAGAAATCAAACTATATGTTAATGTATATTTTGCGACCTGAATGATGAGTTTAAAAAGTGGGGAAGGACATTGAGAGTATTCACATGAAAGCAAAGCTGCAAAAGATTACAAGAATTTTTATACCCAGTTATAGAGGTTTGTACTATTAGTTTGGTTAAAACTACATTTTCCAGAATTCCCTCTGGTGTATAATAACAGGTTAGATTTGGACACAAGAGGGATTTGCATGGGATTTGGAAGTTGAAAATGAAGGTCTCTGAAGGCTGCCATGATGGAGGTGGGGGTGGATAATACAGCTTACCTTTGGTCTCTCTGCTCCTTTTCCAGCTCATATTCTCAACTGATGCTCCTGATGATCAATGGCAGTCACAGGCTGAACACCAGCTCTTGACAGAAGACAAGAGAGACAGAGGTAGTAGAGGCATAGCTTCCCATGGACGCCCTATGTGTTTTCTCTTTATAAACAGCCTCACTTCAGTGGGGGTGTGGGCTTGACTTCTCAGATTGGTGGTATCTTTTTTTTTTTTTTTCAACTTTTTTTTTTTTTAATTTTTTTTATTTTTGGGACAGAGAGAGACAGAGCATGAACGGGGGAGGGGCAGAGAGAGAGGGAGACACAGAATCGGAAACAGGCTCCAGGCTCCGAGCCATCAGCCCAGAGCCTGACGCGGGGCTCGAACTCACGGACCGCGAGATCGTGACCTGGCTGAAGTCGGACGCTTAACCGACTGCGCCACCCAGGCGCCCCAGATTGGTGGTATCTTAGACTCTTCACTCCCTCCAGAATCTTTGCTTCTCAGATCCTCCACAACTGTGTAAAGTTTGTTTCCTATGCTGAATCCTACATCCCAAATTCATAGCATTCTACTTCTCTAATTGAACTCTGAATGACTTATGAACCACTGTCATCTGTAGATTAAAACAATCAAAGTTTTTCTTAAATATGCAAAGACCCAAAGTAGAAAGCAATATGAGCCTTTATGAAGATCAAGTCTTTGAAGAGTGTTTAAAAGAACCAGATGACTAAGGGAAAATTTTTTTAAAAAACTCACTATAAAGAAGTTATGGGCCACAAGGATAAATGAAGGCTACGAATATTCTTAAATATAGAATTAAAACTAGATGAATGTAGGAAATAAAGATATAGAATAGAATGCCAATATCATACAACTTCACCTTAGATTAATAATGGAAATAAACAGAGACAATTTGAAAGATGGTAAGAGGGAAATTTTCTAAGTACACTATTTCTTTAACATTCATAGTGGGAAGCTAATAAATACCTTATGAATGGTAAATTTTTAAAAGTGAGATTTTTTAAATGAGACTGTCAAAGTTATGAAGGGACTCATGTGAAACAACAAAAACAGATAACAAGACATCCAAATTAATGAAGAAAAAAAACTTTCAAAGCAAAACAAAGAAAATTGCAGATCATAAAACAAATGAATGCTTTTAAAAAGAGAAAACACAATATTATGAAAACATATATTGGAAAAAAAAGAAAAAAGAAAACAAAAAATACTTTTAAAAAGAGGAGATTGATCAGTAAAACCAGAGTCAGATTCTTTGAAAATAATAATAAAATTGACAAATTTTTTTGCCACTCTGATAGCAACAAAAAAGAAGACATTATAGGTAAACTCTGAGTTGACAGACCAGAGCTATACACAGAAATAGGGTTAGAAATTAGAGATTATTGGGGCACCTGGGGTGGCTTGACGGGTTAAGTGTCTGACTTCAGCTCAGGTGATGATCTCCCGGTTTGTGAGTTCGAGCCACACCTTGGGCTTTGTGCTGACAGCTTGGAACCTGGAACCTGCTTCAGATTCTGTGTCTCCCTTTCTCTCTCTACCCTCCCCCTCTCGTGCTCTGTTGCTCTCTCAAAAATACGTAAACATTACAAAAAAGAAATCAGAGATTATCATGCATAGCTTCATTCAGTAAGCACTAACATTAACCAGAATGGGTGATTATACAGGCACATGGAGATGGACAAAATAATTTTAAGTAGGAGAAACCTTAACAAACCAATCATATTAAAATAAATTGCATAAGTTCTCAAAGACGTACCCCTAAAATAACCACCACATGCAGATGAAAGAATTGGATCAATCATTGGAAAATTCTTATGTCAACTGTTCAAGGGCATATAGTAAATTATAGAATCTATTCAATTATGTTAACAGAAAACACTGATTTTTAAAAACCCAGAAAGTTGAAAAGAAGGAAGTAGGGAAGGAAGATGGGAAGAAGAGGTGAAGAGAAGGGAGGGAAGAGATGAAACAAAACACATATGGGTCATTTTCATTTACAAGTATTGAATTCTGTTGTATAAGGCAGTTAACTTACTTACAGATCAGATTTCTCCACTTGGACTCCGGTAGGGTAGGTCTCTAGCAGCCCGCCCTAGGGCTTTTAGCTCTACTCTTAACTTACGGCCTTTCTGAGGTCTCCGCTAAATGTCTCCTCTGTCCAGTGAGCCCTCTCCACCCTGGCTGGTTAGAAACCCACTGTTCCCCAGCACTTTGTGGCTTCAGGAAATTCCACTGAGCTCACAAACCCACCGTACCTATTCTGCATCAGTCTTCGCGGGATGTGTCAGCCATAGGCTCAAGTGGTCACCAAAGATTTCGAAGAGATCCTTCTCTGCACTGCTTCCTTCTCTGTTTCTCTGGCACACACACTCCGGCCACCTCCTTAGCTCACCAGTCTCTGGGATCCACTTTCCTGTGCCACAGTTTGGAAAATTCTCCAATGCAGATAGCTGGAGTAAGTGCAGCGTTCCACTGATGTTTTTCCTTCTCTTGAGGATTAGAACGCTGCAGTGCCTACTGTTAAATGCTTAAAAATAGTCGCTTCCAAGTGGTGCAGCCACCCTGGAAAACAGTATGGAGGTTCTTCGAAAAGTTAAAAATAGAACCACCTATCATCCAGCAATTGCACTCCTAGATATTTATCCAAAGGATACAAAAATACTAATTCAAAGGGATACTTGCACCCTGATGTTTCTTGCAGCCTTATCAACAATAGCCAAATTATGGAAAGAGATCAAATGTCCATCGACTGATGAATAAATAAAGAAGACGTAGGGTGTATGCGGAAGTGCTGAATCACTACATTGTACACCTGAAACTAATATTACATTGTATGCTAACTAGCTGGAATTTAAACTTGAAAAAAAGTAGTTACCTCATATATTTTGATCCGTTTTTTTTTAACATTTACTTATTTTGAGAAAGAGAGGGGAGGGGAGGGGAAGAGAGGGAGGGAGAAAGAGAGAATCCCAAGCAGGCTTGGGCTGTCAGCACAGAGCCGGACGCAGGGCTCGATCTCATGAAACGTGAGATCGTGACCTGAGCCAAAATCAAGAGTTGGACACTTAACTTGCTGAGCCTTCAGGTGCTTGCCATCAGCTATAAACAGCAAGGGGACAGTACAATATTTGTTACTCTATCATGGTGAGAAAGAGAAGTCTCTGCGTCATCTTTTAATTTTAAAAGGTTTTAAACCTTGATTGTAACACAAGAATAGGAAACTGAAAGCAAATAAAAACAAGGAAATTGCTGAATTTCCAGGTAGATGCTTCTTTGTCACAAAAAGTACTCCTAAAATATTCCTCTTAATTAAAAAAATAAGTAGTCATAAAAGGCATTATGAGGCTAGGGATAATGGCTTTTGAGTTTAACTACATATTTAGATTTTACACAGTTCCAATTGACATCCTGCCATGAGGGATGAGGACATTGGGACTCTACCAAGTTTCCTCACCACTGATTTGATATATATTATACATAATACAGAGTTTTGATCCATAATACATCATTTTCAAGGTTTATAACATTTACCTTCTGTTTTGTTCATTTCTTTCCAATTCTTATCCCCTATTATTTCCTTTCATTGTCTTATTCAATTAGCGAGGAGCTCTAGTAAAATGATGAAAAGAGGCAGTGATAGCTTCACTGTTTTGTACCTTATTTAATAGGAATATTTCTAAAATTTCATCAAGTATACTGTTTGCTATGGTTGTTTGTAGTTTCTCTTCATAGGTTAAGTAAGAATTCTTTAAAGTTGTAAGTGACTATTGCATTTTATCAAATGCTTTTCTGCAATTATGAGATGACCATACAATTTTTAATCTGTTGATAACTTACCATGATTAATTTTACTGAGCCCATCCTTGGGTTCCAGGCACAAATCCTATCTGAGCATGCCATATCTTTTCATATGCAACAAAAGTCCATTTGTTACTAATTTATTTAAGATTTTTGCAACAATTTTATTGTATAGTTCTTTTTGTCTTTGATATAAAGTTTTTATTAGCCTTATGAAATGGTTGACTTTTTTTATTTCCTATATTTGGAATCAGTTTGGGTAAGATAGATATTTATCTATTCTTAGAAAGTTTGACAAAACTTATCTATAGGAGTCTGAATAGAAAGACTTTTGATTGTAGGTTCAACTAATTTGATATACTGTATTTTTCCTATTTCATTTTAAGTTAATTTCACAAAATTATATCCTAGAAAATTGTCTTCTTTATCTAAACTCCAATTTATTTTTTTATTTAAAAATTTTTATGAGTTTTTCGTGTTTATTTATTTTTGAAGCAGAGAGAGACACAGTGTAAGTGGGGGAGGGCAAAGGGAGGGAGAAAGAGAGAATCCCAAGCAAGCTCCATGCTGCCAGCACAGAGCCCAACATGAGGCTCAAACTCACAAAACCATGAGATCATGACCTGAGCCAAAACCAAGAGTCAGACACTTAACCAGCTGAGCCATCTAAGTGCCCCTAGATATTCCAATTCAGTGACACTGAGTTTTAGTATTTCTTTAGGTTTCTAACACCTATTTTTAATCTATAGTTATATCTAATATTTTATTTTTGTGACAGATTGTTTCCCAAAACCGGCCACAGCAATACTTTCCATCTCAAATGTTCTTCCATAACCTAGCCACTCCTTCAAGTGGCAGAGTCTATTTCCCTTCTCCTTGAGCCTGGACTGTGGAGCAGAGCCAAGCCCTCCCCACTGTGCCCACCTGAAATTCATGATCCACAGAGTCTGGGAGCATGATAAACAGGTTTTACACCACTAGATTTTGGAATCATTTATTAATCAATTCTAGTAACTGAAATAGTCATGGATATTGCTTAATTGCATATACTGTAGAAAAATTTTCTTGATGTATATTGTTGAACATTTTATATTCCATTGTTCTCTATACTAATTAAGTATAAGTAAATTTTTTTCTATTATTTCTTCTCTAATCCTTTTATACTCATATTTTCCCATTCTATTTTATTTTTCTCAGTTTTCTGAAACCTATCTTTTATACCCTTGATTGGATTTTTAGTACTGCTTGGGTTCTCCCTTCTTTACTTTAGGGCTACCATTACATAATGGCTTCAGTCTTCCATGTTTTTTTCCCTGAGGTCTTCCAGACCATTGTTTCTCTCTTTTCAGCATTTTTTTCCTCTATCTTCTTTGTACCCTTGCTTCTCTGAGCTCTTGGTGCAAAAAAGGCCATATTCTTAAATTCATCTTCTTTATTTGATTTCAGGTATTTATATTTTCTTCTACTTTGCAAAATCATTATTCTGTTGTCCTTCTTACAGTGAGTTTCTCCATTTTTATCTTTCAATATTTTTCTCACATTCCCAGCTAGTTTCTTTATGATTATTATTCATCTTTTCCACAGAAGCCAGTATCTCTTGGTCAGCGGCTTGCTGAAGAATAGTCAGATATCAGACTGGGTGACTGGTCCAGCTGGCAAGTAGGCTTTAGATCTGTGGTCCTAAAAAGCTCCCACCACTTTCGGCTCCAGAGCTTTTCTCCTTTGTCTCAGACGCCATATGTGGTGGCTCTTGGTGAAGCCAATGCCACAGAGTGTTCATGCATTGATTTTGTGTCTCCTTCTCTTTAAATGACCCTGCCCTCCCACAACATTTCTCCTTATATTGCCTCTCCACAGCGTGCTTCTCATGAGATGGCATGCCTACTACTCCTCTGTAAGCCTGAAATGTCTTTCTACTACTTAGCATCAAATGGAGTTTGAGGAAACACTGGCAAACCATCTACTCTAAGATCAAGGGTTGCCAGTTGGTAAGCCCATTATACCACATATTCATGGAGAATCCTATGTACTTCTAGCATCTGCAGAAACATGTTCATTCATTCAACAAATATTTACTGAGTGCTCACCATTTCCAGGCACTATTTTAAGCTTTTGAAATGGATCAGTGAGCAAAACAAGCAAAACTCCCTACCCTTGTAGAATGTATACTATTGAGGGGAAGGGGGAAGCTGCAGCAGACAAGAAAACATACATGTTACTGTTTGGTGTAAATTACATAGTATGATAAAAGTGATAGATGCTAGAGAGGCAGAAAGGGGGAATCAGGAGTAATAGGAGGTAAATAGGTTATCATCTAAAACAGAACTATCTTGGGGCACCTGGGTTGTTCAGTAGGTTAAGCATCCAACTTCAGTTCAGGTCATGATCTCACGGTTTGTGAGTTTGAGCCCATGTAGGGCTCTGTGCAGACAGCTCAGAGCCTGGAGCCTGCTTCGAGTTCTGTGTCTCCCTCTCTCTGCCCCTCCCCTGCTCATACTCTGTCTCTCTCCCTCTCTCAGAAATAAACATTAAAAAAATAAATAAATAAAATAAAAATAGAATTAGCTAGATTTCCCTGCCTTTGGCAGCTTTTCTTTACAGATGCTGGTTTGGGATTTTCTTCTCCTATAATCTGAGTTGTTTTTCTGTTTTTTCAGAGAGGAAAAGAAAACTGGTTCAAATGATTCTGTTAATCCTAACTTCTACCATCTCCCTTTGTATAACTCTACTTATCTCATAAATTATGATAAATTTGCAGTGAAGCATTTTTGTTTTTCTACCCTTGGCCTTGCTCTCTATGTGTCAATGGTTAAATTCTTAAAACCTGACTTTTTTTTTCATTATTCTGAATCCAACCTAAATCCAAAAGCCACACTGTGACTCATATGACTCTTCCTAGTCTCCTTGAGCCTTAGTTTATTTATGACAAATGGTTTGAGCTTTCTTTTGTGGTTTTCCTTAGAAAAGCACATTCTCACATGATTTGGAGGAGGAGTGGGGGGAGACACATGAGAAAATAACCTGCTTCTCTCCTCACCTCCTCCTAGGTATGTAGCTGCAGTGATAAGGACGCTTATGTTTTATTCAGATTTGCTGACGAGATTTCAAGGTAAAAGCTACCCTCCTACATGTGTCCGCTGGAGAGGAGAAGTCTTCCTGACAGGAAATCTGGACCAAGAAGCCACGATGAAGTAGCATACAGGGGAGACGCTAATTTTGACTATGCAGAGTCAGAGTGTCAAAGAAGTTTCCTCATGGCAGATCTTGGATGACACCCAACAGATGAAAGGGATGAGAAAGTTCCAGCGCTCTGTGGCAAGTGTGCTAATATCACAAAACAAGAAGAGAACCCTTATTTTCTGGTGGTTTAGCTGGGAAGATGTGGCCAAGAAACTATTGGGATGACGGTCCAAGACTTTTAGAAAGAACTGGTATGAAAAACTGGAATGGACCCACACAAAGAATTAGAGTTAAAGGTAGAAGTATGACGCTTAACCACCATTTGAGTCTCCTGTTCCCAAAATCCAACTGTATCTGTTCCTTCAAAGGGTTACCTAAGCCAATGAATTCTTCTTATTGTCTTCACTCATTTTGAGTTTTGCTTCTGTCACTTAAGTCCTAAAGAGTCTTGACTAAAGCACAAGAGATGAGGGATCTGTCTACTTGACCTAGAGATTTAAAGGGGGAGTTTTAAGTGCCTTTGTATCAAGTAGGGTCCTGTTTGGTTGCCGGTTCCAGAAAGCCTGATAAACCTAATCAAATGAATAAGGATTTTGTAATCACATGACAAGGAGTCCAGGATAGGCAGTTGACAGTGTGTAATTCGAATGCCTGTAACAAGAAGCCAGACTTTTTCCAAGGGTCTGCCGTCCCTAGCAAAGGGGTCTGCCTCCGCATCCTCATGTGCACATTGTAGGTGACAAAAGCGAGGAAGCCGAAAGGCAACACCAACAGGCTCCTATGTACTTCAGAGTCACACAGCCTCTCTGGCTACAAGGGAGTCTGAGAAATTGGGCTTTCGGGGTTCCAGCGTGTAGAGTAGAGTAGCGTTGGAAAGGTTGAAATCCCAAGAGACAGTGTGATGGTGGCAGTGAGAAAAAAAGACAGTAAGAAAGGAAGTCAGTGCTCAAGGGACAAAGTTTGTTTGTCAGGTGTTTTCCCAGCTTGGAGAGTCTCTTCCCATTGCCAGCTTTGGAGAGTCCTGGGGAGGTACAGATTGTGGGGAGCTGCTGCTGTTAAGAGAAGTGATCATTGCAAACATCATTCTATAATTTTGTTTTATTTTTTTTCATAAAGGAGAAAAGACACAAAAAAATATGCAAAGGGAGGGACCACAAGGAAATGATTGGCAGATTGGCTACATAAAATTTGAAAACTTCTACTCTCTATCTTTACTATATATATATATATATATATATATATATATATATATATATATAGTAAGTATGTATATATATATATTTACTATATATATATATATAGTATATATATATATACTATATATATATAGTATAGTAAGTATATATATATATACTATATAGTATATATATATATAGTATATAGTATATATAGTATATAGTATACTATATAGTAAGTATATATATATATACTATATATATATATAGTATAGTAAGTATATATATATATTTACTATATATATATATATAGTAAGTATGTAAAACAAGGTCTGAAAACTAATGGCAAACTATAAAAAATATTAGTTACATATATGACAGATAATTTTCTTTATTTGCAAAGAAATCCCAATATCAATAAGTAGAGATAATGAACTCTGTAGAAAATTTGACTTAAAGGCTATAGATTGGCAGTTGTTGAAGAAAACCCAGAAATCAAAATAGCCCTCCTAAAAAAGGTGACCAACATATTCATAATCAAATAACCATAATAAAAACAAGCTACCATTTTTAATAGATCGGATTCACCAAAATTTTGAAATTTGATGAAACTGGTGCTGGTTTTGTAATTTCATAATGTATTTCACAAATGTATGAGGAAGTGGGCATTATGATACCACAGGGAGGAATTTAAGTTTGCAGGGCTATTTGGCAAGATCTATAAAATTTAAGACACATACTTCTTTTGCTGCAGCAATCTCATTGCTAGTAGTGAATTTCTTTATCAACATTTGCCAAAACATAATGCAATCAAAACTTATATTCAACCTTTGTATGCTGTTATGGTCCTCTGCTGGTGTCCATCTGTTGGATAAGTGCCCATGTAATGTCTTTAATATCAGTCTTAAAATGTATCTACTGACTAAAAGCTGGAAGTTACCAACTCATCTGTCCGTAGGAGACTAGTTAAGTAGATTGCGGTCTTCCAATCCAAGAATATGTGACATCTTTCTATTTATTTGTGTCAAATTCAGTTTCCTTCAACGATGTCTTATAATTTCTGGTGCACTAGTTTTTCACCTCCTTAGTTCAATTTATGCCTAAGTACTTTATTCTTTTTGATGCAATTGCAAATCTGACTGCTCTCCTAATTTCTCTTTCAAATAGTTTGCTGTTTGTGTATAAAATGCAACTGATTTTTGTATGTTCACTTTGAATCCTTCCACTTTACTGAATTTGCTTATTATTATAGCAGCTTGTTGGTGGATTCTATAGGGTTTTCCAAATATAAGAGCACATCATCTGCAGAAAGGCCATGTTATTTCGTCTTTCCTGATTTGAATGTCTTTTATTTCCCTTTTCTTTTCCTAATTGCTTCTGTCTAGGACTTCTAGTACTGTGTTGAATAGGAGTGAGGAGAGTGGGCACCATTGTCTTATGCCTGATCTTAGAGGAAAAGCTCTCAACCTTTCACCATTGAGTGTGATGCTAGCTGTGGGCTGGTCATATATGTTCATTATTATGTTGACATACATTTCTTCTATATCCAATTTGTTAAGAGTTTCTATCATAAAAAGATATTGAGTTTTGTCAAATGCTTTTTCTGCATCTATTGACGTGATCAATTTTATCCTTTGTTCTGTTAATGTAGTGTCTCACATTTATTGATTTGCATATGTTAAACCATCCTTGCATCCCAGGGATGAATCTCACTTCATTGTGGTATATTATCCTTTTCATGTGCTGTAGAATTTTGTCTACTAGCATTTTGTTGAGGATTTTTACATCTATATTCCTCAGAGATACTGGCCTGTCATTTTCTATTCTTTAGCGTACTTACCTGGCTTTAGTAACAGGGTAATTTCAGCTTCATAAAATGAGGTTGGAAGTGTTCCCTCCTGGTCAGTTTTTTGGAAAAGTATGAAAAGGATCATGTTAATTCTTTAAATGTGTGATGGAATTAATCACTGAAGTCATCTGGTTCTGGGATTGTTGTAAATGCCTGACAATTAGCTTTTTTGATTTTAGTTTAAGTTCCCAACATTAATCTTCTGGTTGCGGAGTCTTTCATTTCAAAGACCTCCATCTCAAATAAACATATTGCCACACACAAGATAAATGGCCAGGTTGCCATACCCATGCAAGTCTTGGGTGACCTACGAAACTGACCATTTGAGTGACCCTGCACTTCCCTTCCTGTGACTTAACTCCTGCTCTTCTGTTTTAAATTCACCAATAGTGAGTGAGCCTGTGAAATCCTAGGTACTCCTCCTTCAACCCTAATAAATGCAGAACCCAGGACCACACTCTCACGGTCTCTCCACCCACAACCTTGCTATATGGCCCCAGGGCATACTACGTGCCCTCCAGGATTTGTAATAAACCTTACTTTTTTTCGAGGTTCCCAGAGAGTTGTTGCTGAAGTACATCTTACAATCACAATAAGAACCTCAAGGGTCAGTGCAGCCATAACATTAGCTCTGGTCAGGGAAATGTCTGTGGGGGCTTTCCAGACCAGGTACCAGTCCAGGTGAGTGCCCCCATGTATTTCTAGCCCATAGCATCACTACTGATAGGCTGAGACCAACAAAAAACATGGGCTTTTCTTTGTTCGGAGATTTTTGACTATTGATTCAATCTTCTTACTCATTATCGATCTGTTCAGATTTTCTATTTCTTCATGATTCAGTCTTGGTAAATTGTATGTTTCAAGGAATGTATCCCTTCTAGGTTATTCAATTTTGGGGTGTATAATTGTTCACAGCAATCTCTTATGATCCATTATATTTTTGTGATATCAATTATAATGTCTCCCTTTCGTTTGTGATTTTGAGTCTCCTCTTTTTTTTAGTCCAGCTAAAGGTTTGACAATTTTGTGTACGTTTTTAGAAAACAAGCTCTTTCTTTTGTTCATCTTTTCAGTTGTCTTTCTAGTCTCTATTTCATTGCCCTCTGCTCTAATCTTTGTTATTTCCTTTCCTCTGCTAACTTTAAGGTTAGTTTGTTCTTTTTTTATTTCCTTGAGGTACAGAGTTAGGTTATTTATTTGAAATTGCTTTTTTCTTACTGTAGACAGTTATTACTATAAACTTCCCTCTTAGAACTGCTTTTACTATAGTTCATAAGTTTTGGTATGTTACAATTCCATTTTCATTTGTCTCAAGATATTTTTTTATTTCTCTTTTGATTTTTTCTTTGACTTACTAATTGTGAATCAGGTCTCTCTTTGATATTTGATGGTTTTATTATAATGTGTCTCAATGAAGTCCTCTTTGTGTTAAATCTGTCTGGGGACTTCTGAGCTTTATGTGCCTGGATGTTCATATGTCTCCTCAGATTTAGGAAATTTTCAGCCATTATTTCTTTAATTATCTTTCAGCTCCTTTTTTTCTGTCCTTCTTCTGAAATTCCCATAATGCAAATATGGTTTTAGTTGGTGGTGTCCTATAATTCACACAAGCTTGTTTCACCCTTTTTCATTTTTTGTTCTTTGAGCGGGTAATTTCAAATGACTTATCTTCCAGATCAGATTCTTACTTTCTGTTTGATCAAGTTTGCTGTTGGTGCTATTGCATTTTTAAATCTCATTTATCATATACTTTAGCTCTAGAATTTCGGTTTGTTCTTTTTAATGAATTCTATCTCTCTGTTGAACTTGTCATTTTATTCACATATTGTTTTCCTGATTTCATCGAGTTGTCTATCTGTGTTCTCCTATAACTTGCTGGGCTTCCCTAAAAAAAGCATTTTGAATTTTTTGTCGAACAATACATAGAGCTCTTTTGCTTTGGGGTCTGTTACTGGAAAATTATGTTCCTTTGGTGGTGTCCTGTTTCCTTGATTTTTCATGTTTTTTGTAGCCTCGATGTCTACATATTTGTTGAAGCAATCACTTCCTTCGGACATACAAATGGTTCACCTACAGATGGGTGCTAGGGTGCCAGCTGGGTGGGGTGTGGTGGTTTCAGATTTGGGGAAGGTCTAGTATCATTTCTGGGCAAATCTCTCAGCTGAGGTTAGTGCTGGCAAAGACTGTAGGGATCCTCAACAATCAAGGTTTCAACCAAGATGTCTGTAGCTGCAGTAAAGCCTGCTGGAGTCTTCAGTGGTAACAGCCACGGGGGACCACCTGATCTCTTTTTGTCCTATGAGCGATGTCATGGCCAAGGGGATTCCTCTTGGTGCTAGGTCAAGCCTATAGGTGCCCTCATGGTGGTGGCAGCACTGGTGTCTGATGCATTTGTGCCTATCGAACAGCCAGTGAGCTGGAATCGGGAGCGCTGGTGCTCACAGAGTGACAGCTGCTCCAAGGTCTGGGGCACTGGCTAGCCTCAGTGGTAGTGGCTCCAGTGCCTCAGGTATGAGTGCTTGTGGCACAACTGTGGACGTGGGGTCTGGAGTATGAGCATTCACAGAGCAACAGTGGCAGGGCAGGTCCAGGGCAACTGGCTAGCCTACAATATGATGACTTGGGTACTTGAGTCACAGGTGAGCACCAAGAGGCCACAGAACCAGGTTCTAGAGCAAAGATATAGACAGAGATAGCATCTGAGGGGCTGAGGGGCTGGTTTTCCTGCATTATGTGGCTCTGGCACCTGAGATGTGGGTGTGCACACAGCAGCCATTAAGCCAGGGTCTGGAGCGCAGGTACACACAAAGCTGGTGTCTGAAATGCAGCTACATGTGGAGCAGCTATGGCTCTGGGGTCCGAGGCATGCACGGGGCTGTGGGCGCAGGAAGTGCGAGTTCCAGGGCAACACAACAGCAGCTCCTTCTGAAAGGTACACAGCAGCATCTTTCTTCTGGGGGTCCGTGGCAGCTACGGCTCTTGGTATGTCTGTGGCAAAAGCTGTTGGCTCTTGGGGTCCATGCCAGTGAACGTTATGGGGTCCTCTGCTATGAGAGCTATGGGGAATCTGCCACTGTTGCGGGGGTTGTGAGGTCCTCCGTGGCAAAGGCAGGAGGGGGTACCTCTGCAGAGCAGGGCACCAGGTAGATGGCAGCAAGTAGCACCTGCTGCACAGCTGATTGTGGCAGCCCCTGCCCCTCTTCTTCGCCCTAGTCGTCTCCAAATGTCCCAACTAAGACAATTTCCCCAGTGATCTTTTTTATGCAGTGATTCATTTTTTGCTACACTGTGTTACAGTAGATTCTTGATGGAATTTGAGGCCTTCCATTGTTATTTCGGATAGTTGCCTAATTGCTATTGTTTTGGTGCTGGTGTGTGAGGAGAAAAAGGCCAGGATCAAGTACTCTGTCACGCTGCTGACCAGCAATGATTTTTTGAATGTGACATCGAAAGCTTAGGCAACAAAAGCAAAAATAAACAAGAGGGACAACTTCAAACTAAAAAGCTCTGCACAGCAAAGGAAACAATTGACAGAATGAAAAGGCAACCTATGGAATGGGAGAAAATATTTGCAAACCATATATTCAATAAGGGGTTAATATCCAAAATATATAAGGAACTTCTACAACTCAATAGCAAGAAAGCAAACAACCAGGCTGGAAAAAAAGCAGCAAAGTACCTGAACAGGCATTTTTCAAAAGAAGATATACCAATGGCCAAAAGTACATGAAAAGGTGCTAAACATCACTAATCATCAGGGAAATTCTAATCAAAACCACAATGAGAAATCACTTCACACTTGGATGGCAATCATTAAAAAGAGGTAACACATGTCGGTGAGGATGTGGAGAAAGAACTACTTGTACACTGTTGGTGGGAATGTAAATTGGCACAATCATTATGGAAAATAGTACGGAGGCTTCTAAAAAGATGAAAATTAGAACTATCATATGATCCAGCAATACCACTTCTGGGTGTTTATCCAAAGGAATTGAACCCAGTACCTTGGAAATATCTGTGCTCCCACATTCACTACAGCATTATTCACAATGGCCAAGATGTGAAAACAACCTAAGTGTCCTTTGACAGATGAATAAAGAAATTATGGTGTGTATATACAATGTGACATTACTCAGTCTTAAAAAATGGTTACCCTTCCACTTGCAACAACATGGATGAACTTAGAAGACATTACACTAGGGAAAGAATTCAGATATGGAAAGAAAAATACTGTATGATCTCAGTTATATGTGGAATCTAAAAAAGAAATCAAATACATGGAAACAGAGAGAAGAGTGGTTAACAGGTGGGAGAAATGGAGAGATGTTGATTAAGGGGTACAAAGTTGCAGTTATGTAGGATGAATATTTAAAAATATAATGTACAGCATTATGACTCTAGTTAATAATTCTATGTTGTATACTGGAAATTTGCTAAAAGGGTAGATTTCAAGTGCTCTCACCACATACCAAAAGAAAAAAATGGGGGGGTTCCCAGATGGCTCAGTCAGTTGAGCAACCAATGCTTGATTTCAGCTCAGGTAATGATCCCAAGGTTGTGGGATCGAGCCCCATGTCAGGCTCTGCACTGAGTGTGGAGCCTGCTTAAGATTTTCTCTCTCTCTCTCTCTCTCTCTCTCTCTCTCTCTCTCTCTCCCTCCCTCCCTCCCTCCCTCCCTCTCTTTCTCCCTCTGCCCCTCTCTCTCACTCATACTTTCTCAGTAAAATTTAAAAAAAATTTAAATAAAAATAAAAGGTAACTACATGAGCAGATGAAAGCAAGAATTCATTTTTTTATTCTTCACTTCTATAACCCAAGCTAATAGAAGTGTTCTTAGCATATAATAACTAAGATAAGTAAGGGTTCAGTAAATTTTTATTTGGATAAATAAATATTACTTCTTATATCTCTCCTTTTAAATTTCTTTCTAAGTCCTGTCCAGTTCTAAGAGTCAAAATTATGACAATCTATTAAATGGGAGAAAATATTTGCAAATGATATATCTGATTAGGGGTCAGTATCCAAAATATGTAAAGAATTTATACAACTCAACCCCCAAACAAAACAAAATAAATAATCCAATTAAAAATGGACAGAAGGCATAAACTGACTTTTCTCAAATAAGATATCTACATAGCCAACAGACATGAAAAAATGCTCAGCATCACTTATCATCAGGGAAATGCAAATCAAAACCACAATGGGATATCACCTCACACCTGTCAAAATGGCTAAAATGAACAACACAAGAAACAAGTGTTGGTAAGCATGTGGAGAAAAGGGAACCCTCATGCACTATTGGTGGGAATGCAAACTGGTACAGCCACTCTGGAAGACAGTATGGAAGTTCCTCAAAAAATGAAAAATAGAATTACCATATGATCTAGTAATTCAACTACTGGCTATTTACCCCCCACCCAAAATCAAAAACACCAGCTCAAAAAGATATACGCACCCCTATGCTCATTGCAGCATTATTTTCAATAGTAAAATTGTAGAAGTAACTCAAGCATCCCTCAATAGATGAATGGATAAAGAAGATGTGGTATATATACACAATGGAATATTATTCAGTCATAAAAAGAACGAAATCTTGCCATTTGCAACAACATGGATGGAGCTAGAGGGTATAGTGGTAAGTGAAGTAAGTAAGAGAAGGACAAATACCAGGTGATTCCACACATACGTGGAATTTAATAAATAAAAAACAAATTTAAAAAAAGATACAAATTAAAAAACAGACTCTTAAGTATAGAGAACAAACTGATGGTTACCAGAGGGGAGGTGGGTGGGGGGATGGGTTAAATGGGTGATGGGGATTAAGAGTACGCTTATATTGGGCACCTGGGTGGCTCAGTGAGTTAAGCGTATGACTTAAGCTCAGGTCATGATCTCAAAGTTTGTGAGTTCGAGCCCCACATTGGGCTCTGTGCTCATGGTGCACAGCCTGCTTGGGATTCTCTCTCTCCCTCTGTCTCTGCCCTTCCCCTGACTGAGTGCGCTCGTGCATGCTCTCTCTCTCTCTCTCTCAAAATAAACTTTAAAAAAGAAAAAAAAAAAACGAGTACACTTATACCGATGAGCACTAATATAGAACTGTTGAATCACTGTATTGTACACCTGAAACTAATATAACACTGTACATTAATTGTACTGGAATTAAAACAACCAAGGTATTTCAATGGACTTCGAGATTAAAATGAGACTGAACATCGGACATAACTCTTCACTTTCCCCTGAGGAAAGTGATTAAGAAATCAAACCCGGGCCCAGTCTGAGTATTTCTTTTCCTAACAGAAGGCATTCTGATGTAATTGCTGTCTTCTGATGAATGAAAAACTCATGCTTTTACAATGAGCCCACTCATAAATACATAGTGAAGAGCTTGCTTCGGCTTCTAAAGAAAGACATTAACTCAGACCAACATAGAACGTGTTCTACTTGCCTGAATCCAAAGTTATATGCAGATAACATTAGCTCACATGTTCTGGTTTTGTATTTCCAAGGAATTTATGGAGTACTGTGGTGCATAAAACATAAATCAATGGCACAAAACATAAATGTACCCTTTAGGGACTACACATAAAGGAAATACCTGTGGAGACAGAACTCTGGTAGGAGACTTGAACATAACTGCCATCCATGTTCTACTTCCCAATCCCAGGCACCTCCCTTTGCAAAAGGATGACAAACTAGGGACCCTAGGAAGCAGGCTCTGAAACAGAGCTTAACAGGTAGATTATTTATAAGGGAGCGCTTTTGAGGCCAACACCTGTGGAAAGGAAGGGAAGAGAATTCAATTAGGCAGAGACAATAGTTGGGCTGTGTGGGAGTCCCAAAGAAGTTCTTAGCTGACCCCACAGACAGCTCAGAGCTGGGATGGCCCTGTAAGTGTCCCAAGTGGTGGGGTTGGACCTTTATAATTTAAATTTAATACTGACCAGTCATTGGATACATCTGCCCATGGCAGGATGCGAGTTTTTCTTCAACCGAGGAAATCTCCAGTGAAGGCTAGCCTCTGAGGGTCACCAACCAGCAGCACTCACAGCAGCTGGAGGAAAGAATTCTTCATTCCTAAAAGGCGGGTATGGGTGACACATCACAGCCTGTACCACATTGCCATACTGACTCCAATGGTAACTGCATCTTTGCTTTTTTTCTGCCTAGTCTCACCACATAAGGTATAACAATATAATTTAATTTTGCCTGTTTTTGTAGCTTAGATGAATGGAATCCTATTCTGTGCATATTCCTTTCTCTCAAAAATATCTTTTGTAAGATTCAGCCATGTTGCCGACTCTTAATTCAGTTTCATTAACTCCTTTCCACTGCTGTACACCCTGTTTTAATGTAGCACAGCATGTTCACCCATGTCTTTATTAATGGACATATGGGTTGTTCATGACTTGGGGGTCTGAACTTGGTGCTGTGAACATTGCACATTAACGTGTATGTATCCCAGTGATCGTGCACATGAGTTTCCAGGGGATACACCTAAGACTGAAGTTGCTGGTCCAGGGTATTTGTATTTTTAATTTTAGTAGAAAATGCCAGAATTATTTCTAATTTTCACTCCCTAGAACCATGTTTGAGAGTCCCCATTGCTCTCTATCCGTATCCCTAGGAATAGGCTCGGTAATGCTGCGGTAACATGCCCTAAATCTCAGTGGTTTACAGCAAAAAAGGTTCCTTCTCAGCTGTATTTTGTGTTCCTGATCACTGCAAGATCCAGGCTGATAGAGCAGTCTCTATCTATAACACTGCTGTTCTCTTAGATCTTTTTATTTTTCCAGAAACATATTCATATCATCTACAAACGGAGATTATATTACTTCTTCCTTTCCCATTCTTCTGCTTCTAAAGCTTCCTTTAACTTAACTGCATTGGTGTTTTATATATTTTATTACTAGATGCATACAAATACTTAATTGTTTTATCATTAGGAAGATACCCTAAGCCAGCTAACTGATCAACAGACTGGTGGCTGGCTGCAGATACATGAGCCAGCTCAGCCCAACTTTCTTCAAGTTATATCACCCCAAAACTTAGTGTTCTAAAACAACAATCATTTATTCAGCTCATTATACCGTGGGGCGACAATTTGTGTTGGACTCAACTGGGTGGTTCTTTTGTCCTCAGCTGGGCTTGCTTCTTTTAGGTGCCTAAGGTAAGAGAAGAGCCAAAGAAGGAATGAATTAGTTTGTGTGCAAAATTTAGACAGACTACAGGAGGCAAGAGATGTTCTTCTCATCCCCTGTCTCCTCAGCCAGAAAAGACCAAGGTCCAGAAAAAATGGAGTCAGTTGTGTATGTCACCAGGGAAATCACAGAGGGAATCAGATGCTGAATTCTGGTGCCCAGTCTTGGTATTTCCCATAACACCATAATCCCAACTATGAATCCCCAGCTACATTGAAAACATACCTCTTGGACTATTCAAAAACCAAAGGAATAATCCAACACAAGATCTCAAGATGGCAAAAATTTAACAAAGTGTAATAAAATTTAATAATAAAAATTATTCTAACTTTAGGCTACCAAATGATTCATTACATGAGATTTGATTTCACTTGGCCTTTCTAATCTTAATTCCTTCATCAGAAAAACCAATATCCCCAAAACAGTTCATAGTGATGATATGATAACTGATCCAAAGAGGAAATTAAAAACACACAAAACTTTTTCCACTTGGCTGATGGGGCACTGATGTCCTGACATCTGTAACAAGTGCAGAACATCTACAAAGCAGAGAAATTTTCTACAGTGAGAGGTATGGCATCAGTCAAGCATTATTGGGGGTGGGGGGTTCCTTTCCAACAGTCTCTGAAAACAGATAGAGAGTTACAAAATCAGGACTGAAAGAAAATCAGTTGGGCCCTGTGCAGGGCAGGCAGTTCTAAGGTGAAAAAACCCACAGTCTAAGGAGACTAATAGGTAAATGACGTAAACATAGTGGAAAAAAGGCAAAAAGAGAATGTGCCCAAGTCAGCCTATGGCAGGTAATGACTAACTCTTTCTTTAAAAGGGATAATCAGAGGAGTTTTCAGAGAGGCAATGAGACCTGAGCTGGATTTTGATACAGGTAATGGATCTGGTAGATGCCTATGAAATACTTTACCAACAAAAGAATTAAAAGGGCACTCCCCACAGAAGTATCACCAAAGGCAGCAGCATGGATAAATAGGATGTAGAATTTCCAGAAAACTATACATGTTCTATTTAGTATTGTTCAAGTGAAAACTTGAAGGGACAGAACAACTGTCACCATTGGTGAGGCTAGAGACTGGATGCGAAGACCCAGTCTCTGAGGCCTCGGATGCTACACTAATGCTTCTGAGTGTGTCCTATCAGATTCGCGAAGCTTTGGAAATTTGGAAACAGTGCAGAAGGACATTCCCTGTAACAGCACTGTGATGCAGATGCATCCCCCAGAGGTCCCCTCAACAGAGGGATGTTGCCCCAGCTGCTAGGAGCACGGTTGGCAGACAGCTCTCAGGTGGGCCCCTTCAGAGCTGCCTCACCCATGAGTGTGACCTTCCTGGGGCATCCCTCTTCCAACGGCTAGTGGAGGCAGCCATTGGTCCCAACTAATTCCACACACCTGAGGCAACTTTGGCCAGACTTCTAGCTCCAAAGCTCCCTGTGGGGTTGGCCAGGGCTGTCCTTAAGATTCCTTGCCTCACAGTTCAGCTTTTCTTTCAGTCCATCCCTGCTGTTTCCTCTTCCAGACTTGGGCCAGACCAGAACCCCCAGGGCTGGGAGGGGAGCATCTGAGGTAGACAGCAAAGTCCAGCTCCTTTATGTCAAGCAGGAAATTTCTCTCTTCTGTCTCAGTCTATCCTCCTACCCGACCCACTTTGGGCTCTGACCTTCAGAATTCTCTGACCTTCGGTGGCAGCCAATGTTTTGGAACAATGGAGTAGAGCTGAAGGAGCACTGTTCTGGGGACCAAAAGAATTCCAAGCCAGTTTCTGTTAGGTGCCTGGGTCAAGAAGCTTCACCTTTCTGAGAATGGGAAGAACAAGGGGAAAAATTAGAAAGAACAATGCCAACATCTAAGATTTAGTGGTAGGAGTAGGTAAGTACATGAAATAATGTTGGAAAGTGTCTTATAAATTGAATACTATCTAGAACAATAGATATTGTTTCCAATCCTTGGTCAGATTGTCTAACTCATGGCTTTTCTTTTTTCTTTTCTTTTCTTTTTTTTTTTAACATTTTTTAAATTTACATTTTAGTTAACATATAGTGCAATATTGGTTTCAGAAGAATTCAGTGATTTATCACTTACATACAATATCCAGTGTTCATCACAACAGTTGCCCTCCTTAATACCCATCAGCCATCCAACCCATCTTCCACCCACATCCCTCCATCAACCCTTAGTTTGTTCTCTATCATTAAGAGTCTCTTGTGGTTTATGGCCCTCTCTTCCCTGAAAGCTTTCCAAGTACACTTTCTGCTTGGGTCAGAGGAGCTCTGAGGAAGAGTTATACCAACATCTATTAAATGTAAGGAGAACTACAGGCGGAACTTATAAGCGTTCCAAGGATGGCAACAGCTGACACCTGAACAACTCCTCCCAACTTCCTCTTATATTGAATCTTTGCCTTTGGGTTCTCAATTTCTAGACACTGGAAGGGCAGGGTGGGGATAAGAAGTGGAAAATAGATCACAGCTCAAATCACATACCATCCTCAGGATAGATACGCTCGACCCCTTTATGCCCAGGCAGCTGAGGTTACGCCTAAAAGAGAGAAACGCATACACACACCTGCACAACGAGCAGCTCTTTCAAACAAGATGGAATATTTCCATTTCATTCTAATCATGAAAATGCGTTAGTAAAATCAGGTACAAGGTAGTGTGTTAAGGAAGGGGAAAAAGATAGTATTCTCGGCATTTCTGGATTATACCAAATGATTACCTTTTGGCGAAAAGATTATAAGTGATATTTATTTCTTTCATGTGCTTTTCTGTGTTTTACAAACTTGCTGCCATGAACACATAGTTATCATTTTGTGATCAGATAAAAATAATTGCCATAGAAATAGAATCAAAACATTAATGTTTCTGTGATTATTTTATATAAAACTGGTTCCTATCCCATCTCCTTTGTCACTGGGCTGAGAGGAGGAACAAATAGGATTCTGTTGAACCAGAAACTTGCCAGAGAGCAAACTCCCCTCTGGGTCCATGGGGGCACCCACCAGCTGCTTGTGATCCTTTACAGACTGAATGTTTATGTCACCTCAAAATTCATATACTGAAGCCCCAATGTGACTGCATTTGGAGATACAGCCTTTAGGAGGTGATTAAGGTTAAATGAGGTCATAAGGGTAGAGTTCTAATTCTATGGAATTAGTGTCCTTGTAAGAAGAGACACGAGAGAACTCTCCCTCCCTTTCTCTCCTTCTCTCTCTCTCCCCGCCCCCATCCTCATTCCCTCACTCCCTCCCTTCCTCCCTCCTTCACTCTCTCCCCACAGAGGAAAGACCATTTGAGGACGGAGTGAGAGGGCAGCTTTCTCAAACCCAGGAGCCCTCTTCTTTTTTCAAATCGTCCACACTTTGGTCTTAGACTTCCAGTCTAGTTTGGACTTCCAGAACTATGAGAAGGAAGTTTCTGATGTTTAAGCCACCCAGTCTGTGGTATTCTGCTATGGCAGCCCAAACTGATTCGTACATGACCCTCTCAAGGCCCCACATCAGGCACCCTCAATATCTAGCAGCTCTAGAATTCCATGTAGTGCCCATTTCTGCCCTGAAGCTGGGCCCAAGTTAGAGGCCTGGGGGATAGAGCCATGAAGCCAGAGGAAGAGCTCCCAAAATCATAATTTCTTCACTATCTATATGGAAAAACTTTTCATCCAGGGTGAACCTAGACCCTTCATTTCATATTTGCATTGAAAACATCAGCTTTAATTGTTGAGTCACCAAGTTTCAAAGCACAAGAGTCGTAACAGATGACAAAGACTCAGTCCCACGGCAAACTCACTGCTTTCTCACCATCATCTGCTATGTCACAAAATATAACACAGATTGCAGTGAGCAGGTATCACACACAGTTTCACACCAAGTGACTTAGTCAAACTACCTTTATTTTTACACTGAGTAGCATGGATTAAATATCACATTAAAAATTTCCAGACCCCCACTTTGACTAACACTTCCATGTTCTCTTAGTGACAAACAAGAAGTTGCAACTCACTTCCAAATTAGGTTTTATTCACTGCTTCCATTGAGTTTTCTTTTGCCACAGAGCCAAAAAAAAAATTTTTTTTTAAGTAATGTTGTAGGTAAAATTCAAGTTTCTTTTTCATTCAGTTCTAAGTCCTTGACATACTTGCTAAGTATGTCAAGGAACCTTGCAGGAAACTTTCAGTTACTCTTTTAACCACTAGAATGCAGTCCTTCTCAAGTGACAAATCATCTGGCCCACGTCCTTGCTCGTAGGAAAAAATTCAGGGGTTAGGAATCCGACCAATGAGATTGTAGAGTGAGCAACATAATTTATGAGCCGTGTGGTACTGTCTCAGGAAAGGTAATCTCATTTTCGTCAGCTCTGAAAACAGAAGCAGCTGCAAGGCCCTACAGGGGTGTTGGGACACACCAGGCCTCGCACTCTTCCTTGGTTTGGAACCGGTTCGCGTTGCCCCCGCAGCTGCCATACCAGAACTGTTGGCAGGCCTGCTTCTCCTTGTCATAGTACCATCTCAGGGTGTAATTCTGGCACTCGCCTTCCATTGGATCGAGGGAACAAGGGCCTGCAGCAAAACGAATGCAGAGAGAGCTGAACTTCCTGCATGAGCCTGACAGCAAAGGAACGATGGTTTGGAGACACAGACTGGGAATGAATCCTAATCTCACCCCCAACTGGCTGTGTGAGCCTGAGCTTATCCTCTCTGAGCCTCAATTTCTTCAACCGTAAAAGCAATTAAAAAAAACCCCACATCCCAATGTTTTTATAAGGTGGCACAGAACATACATGAAAAGTGCAATACAGTTGTAACTATCATTTTGCACAGTACCTGGCATATGGAATGCATGCTAGACAATGTAGAAATGAGTGAACGAATGAATGAATAAAGCTTTCTGATACCAAGAAACTCTTCAGTTGCTTATAATACTCATCTCCCTCTTTTTCTTTTTTTTTTTAACGTTTATTTATTTTTGAGACAGAGACAGAGAATGAACAGGGGAGGGTCAGAGAGAGAGGGAGACACAGAATCCGAAACAGGCTCCAGGCTCTGAGCAGTCAGCACAGAGCCCGACATGGGGCTCGAACTCACGGACCGCGAGATCATGACCTGAGCCGAAGTCGGACGCTTAACCGACTGAGCCACCCAGGCACCCCTCTCCCTCTTTTTCAAACCGTATCAATCCCTTGCCTAATCCCAAACCTCCAGCCATCTAATGGCCTAGCAAAAAGGCAGCTTATTTATTATATAGTATACCCTGACACTTGCCCAAGAAGTTAAAATATCTCTTCTAAGAAAAACATGATGTTTCTGGAGAATAAAATAGTATTGAGATCAACAAGTTACAACAGAGCAAGATTTGAGATGCCCTGAATTTTGAATCAGACGCTAATTTCCCCACGTATGTAACTTGTGCCTTCCAGAGAGAACCAATTTCCTTGGGTACACTTGAAGTCACAGAAAAATATTCCTGTCTGAGTTCAACCATGCAGTATAGAATAATGGCATGCTCCAGATGGTTTCCCCTGGGTCTTCCAAGCACCACCAAATAAAGAAGATAATGTCTTCAGAAAGCAAGGGGCTAAAATTCATTGTCTGTTCTTTGGAAGACACCTCCCATTGGCATAATCAGCACAGACTAGTTTTCTTGAAGGAGTGATAAAATGTGCTGGACCCATGGGAAAGAAATATACTCTTAATAGGGTAAAGATTTGATCGTGGAAATTGTCCACAAGAAGCAAATGCTTCTCCAAAACTTGTTGGAGTCAACAGGAAAACACTCCAGTGGCGAACTTTTGGCTGTACTCTGTAGATTCAATAAACAGACTTGCGGCTCAGCAATCAGCTGGTGCCCTCTAATTTAACAAGCCAAGGACTTGTTTAAACCAATCATTCATAAAGCAAAAATAAACTACTGGGACTTCATCAAAATAAAAAACTTCTTAACAGTGAAGGAAACAATCAACGAAACTAAAAGGCAACCTATGGAATGGGAGAAGATACTTGCAAATGACATATCTGACAAAGCGTTAATCTCCAAACTATGCAAAGAACTTTTAAACTCAATACCCAAAAGACAATCCAGTTAAAAACTGGGCAAAAGACACGAACAGACATTTTTCTAAAGAAGACATACAGATGAAAAACACATGAAAAGATGCTCAACACCACTCATCATCAGGGAAATGAAAATCAAAACTACAATGAGAGGGGAGCCTGGGTGGCTTACTCAGTTAAGCATCTGACTCTTAATTTCAGCTCAGGTCATGATCGCACAGTTCATGAGATCAAACCCCACGTTGGGCTCCATGTTGACAGCACAGAGCCTGCCTGTGACTCTCTCTCTCCCTCTCTCTCTGGCCCTCCCCCATTCACATACAGGTGTGCTCTCTCAAAATAAATAAAATAAACTTTAAAAAAAACTACAACGAGGGGCAACTGGGTGGCTCATTCAGTTAAGTATCCGACTCTTGATTTCAGCTCAGGTCGTGATCTCACAGCTGGCCAAGTTCAAACCCCACAGTGCAGAGCCTGCTTGGGATTCTCTCTCTTTCCTCTCTCTCTGCCCCTCCCCCCCTCAAAATAAATAAATAAACAAACAAACAAGCAAACAAACTTTAAAAAACTACAATGTGATATCACATTGGCTAAAATCAATAACACAGGAAGCAACAGATATTGGTGAGGATACTGAGAAAAGGGAACCTTGTTGTACTGTTGGTGGGCTTGCAAACTGGTGCAGCCACTCTGAAACACAGTATGGAGGTTCCTCAAAAGTTAAAAATAGAACTACCCTACGATCCAGTAACTGAACTACTAGATATTTACCCAAAGGCTACAAAATACAGATTTGAAGGGGTACATGTACCCTAATGTTTATAGCAGCATTATCAACAGTAGCCCAATTATGGAAAACCCAAATGTTCATTGACTGATGAATGGATAAAGATGTGGTGTGTGTGTGTGTGTGTATATATATATATACACACACATATATATACACATATATATACACACACATATACACACATATATATACACATATATACACACACACATATATACACAAAATATATGTGTATATATGTATAGTGTGTATATATATAGTGTATATACACAATATACATATATATAATGGAATATAATTCATATATATATATATATATATATATATATATATATATAATGGAATATAATTCAGCTATCAAAAAGAATGAAATCTTGCCATTTGCAATGACATGGATGGAGTTAGAGAGTATGATGCCAAGTGAAATAAGTCAGAGAAAGACATACCATAAGATTTCACTCATATGGAATTTAACAAACAAACATAAAAAGGAAGAAAAAGAGAGGAAAACCAAGAAACAGATTTTTAACTACAGAGAACACACTGAGGGTTGCTGGAGGGGAGGTGGGTGAGGGGATGGGTTAAATGGGTGATGGGTATTAAGGAGGACACTTGTGATGAATACCGGGTATTCTACCTTAGTGTTGAATCACTAAATTCTACACCTGAAACTAATATTACACTGTATGTTAATTGGAATTTAAATAAAAACTTGGAAGAAAAAAAATAAACAGATAATTCACTTCTCTTAGTGACACTGTGGCTTTTGCCTTTAAAATCCTACCCTTGCCTTTAGTCTGGGAGACAAACAAACAGAGGCTGCTTCTTCTAGATTATACTTCTAGAGCAGCACCATCCAGAACTTCCTGCAATGAGGGAAACGTTCTATCTTTGCAGATAAATACCCAGTGTCTACTGAGTATTTGAAGTGTAGCTATTGCAAGTAAGAAACTGATTTTTTGGTTTTATTTAATTTCAAATTATTTAAATTTATTTTTTTTAATGTTAATTTATTTTTGAGACAGAGACAGAGCGCTAGCAGGGGAGGGGCAGAGAAAGAGAGAGACACAGAATCTGAAGCAGGCTCCAGGCTCTGACCTGTCAGCACAGAGCCCAACATGGGGCTCGAACTCATGAGACTTTGAGCTGTGAGATCATGACCTGAGCTGAAGTTGGCTGCTTAAGCAACTGAGCCACCCAGGCGCCCCCAAATTAGTTAAATTTAAATAGCCAATTTGGCTAGTGGTTGTTCGGTGCACCTAGAAATGAGTAAATCTTTGATGCTTTATCTCTGAGGTATTCTTTGTAACCTAACACTCAGAGTTTTCAGTTTTATTCTATCAGTAGGATATGGCATGGGGGGCAATGAGTGTTCACCCAAGCAATTAGTGCTAGCCCCCCAATTTTACACTTACATTATTTTCACCATGGGTATTAACTTTTGTCTTATTAGAAAGATCCAACAACAGCATTACTCAAACAGGTCCATAAAATCCAAGAATGAAGGGGAAAAAAGGGGGAGAGAAAGAAGTTTGTTGGACAGGTATGGGTCTGTCTCCTAGTATATATGTCTTATCATGCAGTCCTATCTGCAGGGGGAAAAAAACACAAAAAAAATAGACCTGTGTGCTTTGGAGAATACACTGAAATTGAAAATATACCAAGAGAAGCCTTGTTCTGTGAAAAGAGAGGATACTCATTTAATTCTTCACAAGCAGGTGCAATGAATGGTTGCCGGTGTTGTGGCAGAATTTAACTGAAGATGCAGGGACACAAAGGAGGCTATGAAAATTTAGTATCTCCCTGGGCCAGAACAGACTCTAAGTAGAGGTGAAACTTGTGCGCAGTCAAAGGTGAGTAGATGTGGTATAGGTGGACACCATAGAGAGGATGCAGAAGGGCAGGTGAGAGTGAGCACCTCCATGGTGGCTCGGGATAAATAACAGGGCATCAGGGGCAAATAATGCAAAAGGCATCTGCGGGGGAGTGGCAGCCAATGAGGCCCCGGAGGACCACAGCAGGGGTGTGATCACAGAGGCATGTGTCCCTTACCCCGGCACGGAAACATTGTTTGCTAAATGATGGGGAAATACAGAAGAAGAGAAACGGCATGGCCACATGTGCAGGAACATCAGAAAATGAACTTGGTGCTCAAACTGCAAGTGGAAGCAAGACAAATGAGACCAGATGGAGAATTCCACAGTTACACTTGAAGGGAAAGCCAAGCTGTGGGGAGGAAGATGCAGGAAAGACAGATGGACCTTGGAGACGCCAAGGAGTAAGTCACACCAAGATCTGGTCACCAGCTGGAGGTGGCAGGCGAGGAGAGAATGAGAAGCATGATGTTTGGGTTTTGACTTTCCATTCCTGGGCTGATGGTGGTGCATTCCAGTAAAGGAACAGAGGAGGAGAAGGAATGAATGGGAAAGACAAATCCAGCTCATTTAACTGAATTTGTTTGAGATGACTGAGGGCATGTGCCGTGGTGCAATGTGGAGGGTAGGTGAATACACATTGGTCTGCAGCTCAAGAGAGTGAAGGTAGAAGATAAGGATTTGGAGGACACACAGGGGAGAGCCGAAGTCATGGCAGGAAAGCTCGCCCCAGGGCATGTGCGCAGAGTGCTCAGGGGGCTGACCGCAGCCCCTGGGAGAGAGTATTGTGGGTTCACCATGAAATTAACTAAGCCTAAGCTTCTGGGCCCTTCACCTGCATAATCCTCTTCTAAAGAAATACTCTTTGTACTGAATTGTTATAATTTTGTTTTCTTAAAGAGAGGCTTAAATGTAGGCGTTGTGTAAACATCAGGTTCTATGAAACCTAGACCCCCGCTGTGAGGATGGGGGGTGGGGGGAGGAGGAGCCCACAGGATAGACTAGTCGGGAGTGGAAGACCAAGATAAGAATGCTATATCTGAAGCTAAGAGAGGATGAGGTTTGAAGAGGAGGCTAGTGGTTAACAGTCCCCAAGGAACCCAAGTCAGTGAGGCTTGAAAGAGCCCTTTGGTCTTTCTCGACAGTTTGGAACATGCTTGAAGACAAGGGCTTGCTCTCTTCTCTGAGTGGACGGCTGGAGGAGAAGGTGTGCAGCCAGGCATATGGGATGTCACGAAGTTGTACCTGGCCACCTTTATTTCTTTTCAAAGCAAAAAAAATCATAAAAATAAAATAAGGGCATCTGCTAGAGGAAGAGACGTGGCGGAAGGAGCTTGGGGAGGTGGTGAAGGTTTAGGGTGCCCTTGGAATGCATCAGGAGAGGAACTGACCAGAGCCACGTTACAGAGGGGTGGGAAATTTGGGGGGACTTGTGGCCTCAGTGTTTGGCTGCGAATGGGATCGGATTCGATAACCAGTAAGCTCTCCTCCTTCTCTTTCACTTTGAACGTGAGGGATACGGAGCCTTAGAGCAGTTGTCACACTTGTTTGCTCAGTGGACTCGCTGGGTAAGTTCCACACCCAGAGACCGTGACTGCATTGGTCTGGGCTGAGGTCTAGGCATTGACAGTTTTTGGATTCCAAGGTGGTTCTGGTGTACAGCCAAGACTTAAAATCATTGCTTTAGTAAGATTACCTGAGGATATTATATACTGAAAATATAATAACTGACAAGGTAAGTTCTTCTATGCTTAATGTTCAGCCTAAGGAGGTGAAACGTTGCTGTCTATGCCAGGAGTCCCAATTCCTAGATCTGTCTGGTTTTGTTATTTCCCTTTGGACATGTGTTTGCGTTAGAATCCAAGAGGTAGGACATACCATTGATATCTTAATAGCTAACTTGTATCCCTCTCTGGGGCAAACACATGGATTATCAAGTTTCATTCCTCAAATAATCCTATGAAGTAAAGATTCACATAATCCCCATTTTACAGATCAGAAAACTGAGCCACGGAAGGATTAAATAATTTTCCCATGGCCACCTAGCTAGTAGCCCCAGATGGTAAACCATCTGGGCACATTCAAAACTTCTAGGCCATTATCTTTCATTTAACCTAAGTAGGGCTGACCCCGCCACTCACTAGAAACCTCTTTCAGCTATCTTGTCCCTGCCTTTTCAAAACGTGAGAGTCCCACCCCACCCCATATCTCTTCCCAATGTGTTCACTGTTTTTCTTACCTTGCTGATTCCATGGAATCATGGCATTTGCATTACTATCTGCTGTACTCAAAACTGATGCTATTTTTCTATTGTTTTAGATGGATCCAAAATGTTCCTTAAACTTGGTCAGTTTATATGTAGCCACTCATAGAGGAAGGAACCTTCTACTTTCCTTCAAGGTCAGGAGGATGTTCACCACTTCTGCAATAGATCATTGCTTCTGGCAATGAAGTAAACATTTCAAAGGGTCTGTCTCATAATACTCCCTGAAAAAACTGCTGTTCAGCTCCACCTTTACAGTCAGAGGAAAGTTAGCCTTCATATGTTTTCTTCAATTAATTTCTTTGGTTGCGTACATGAATTTGCGCATTTGAAAGGAAAAGGTGTATTAAAAGCCAACATTTGCATGTGAACACAGTGCACAGGAATTAAAAAAAAAATTAAAACAACCTAAGGAACAAGGAGCAATTTGGTTTTTACCATAGGCAGTACCTGAATTTCTTTTTTTCCCGGTTCGTTTCTGTTTTGCAGGCATTTCTTGTTCATTTCCTTCAGCATCATATACACTCTTCTTATAATTTTCTAGTGCTTCTTGCTGAGTTATAGATTTCACTGTGGCTTTTCTATTCTCCTCTCGGAAAAAGTCTGTCATTTCAAGTGCTTCCAAATCGTCAGCAAAGCCAGATATGCCAACCTGGCCCTTGGGCAACCTGCACAGAGACAATCCATCTCAAATTGGAAAACTGAACCGCAGGAACCGGAAGGTTCAGTTCCCAGTTGACACTGGCAGGCTCAATAAACTGTAGGTTTTTAGCATTTCCTGATGACTTCGGTATCCAATTAGCTATGTTCTCAGGTTTGGACAAATATCAAAACAATATGTTTAGCATTATTAATTTTGCCTCTGAGACATGGTATGAGGGGCTGGCAGGGTGTAGTAGAACGGAGACTGTGTTATTTTTTGCTTTTATATACTGATGGGCCCTTTAAATTTTTTATATTGTCCCTATATTACTCTTAACATTAAAAAATAAGAAAACCCAAACCATTTCGGACTTGTCAAACACAGGAGCGTCCTTGCCCCTGTGGTTTGGGTCAGGTCAAGGACTGGCATTGCCTGTGACCTTTCTTTAGGAACAGAGTCTCCTGCAAGGGACAGAGATGTGACACAACCTCAGCTCTGCCTTCAGCCTACCTCCTGGAAGACCTAAATGACTGCAGCAAAGTGTCCCCTCGGTTCGGGCCCCCGCATTTTCTAATGAGCTCTGGAGATGGGTACTGGTTTGCTCCACCTACAAAGAAAATAAAAAATTAAGTCAAGTCAAATCAAGCATAAAATAACATAAAACTTAAAAATAACATAAGCATTGGGGCGCCTGGGTGGCTCGTTCGACTTCGGCTCAGGTCATGATCTCATAGCTCGTGAGTTTGAGCCCCGCATCTGGCTCTGTGCTGACAGCTCAGAGCCTGCAGCCGGCTTCGGATTCTGTGTCTCCCTCTCTCTCTGTCCCTAACCCACTCGCATTCTGTCTCAGTCTCTCTCAAAAATAAATAAACATTTTAAAAAGTTTTTTTTAAAAATAATATAAGCATATAGTAAAATAAAGCATAAAAATAAAATGTTGTCCATTAAGACATAAAATTTTAAAGACAAAATAAAATCAAATATGCAATAAAACAAAATAAAAAGCATCCAAAATAAAAATAAAATCAAACAAAACAAAATCCCAAAAGTCCCTGACACAAAATGAAAAAACCATATATATAAAATAAATTCAAATAAAGCATAAAATAAGTACTAAAATACAAGCAAAGAAAAACAAAAAAAAAACCCATAAAATTCATTCTATCCCATAAATAATATAAAATAAAATCGAACATAAAAGAATATACCAAAACATAAAATTAAACCTAACAAAATGAAACATACAAAAACAAAATGAAATTGGAAAAGACTAGAAAAGTGATTCCCTCCACCTGCTTCTCCCTCAGAGTCACTAAGCCACCAGCCGTCTATTATAATTCTCTCCTGTACCTCCTACGAAGATAAGGAATCTGAAATTCAGAGTGTTTCGATGACTTTCTAGGGTCACACAGCTCACTTGTGGTAAAGCTGGGACTAGCACCAATTCACGGATCTTTGTACTTCTAGAATCCAAGAGGCACAAATGCTGTCAGTACTTCTAAGATGTCCATTAGCTTCCCTTTATTCCTTCAGTGATGAAGGGGCAGGCATCCCTCAAGGCCCCAATGGGATGTCATACCCCCTTATCAATGCAGAAGCGAATGTCGCCCTGTAAGAAGAGCAAGAAGGCCTGATGTGTCACAAGGAGGCACCCTGCACATGAGGTGTCTTAGACTGCACGTTGGTAGACAAAGCCCAACAGAAGCTCCTGGAAAGGTGATCGTGATAATACCCTCACCCAACCCTAACACTCTGCATTATCGTGCTAGGGACACAGGAACCGGCTGTCTATGAATTTGGTTCAACTAGTTCTGACTGGAGGTAGGGATACTAGGACAGGAGGCGGGGAAGAATCTGGGCCAGGACCCACTGGCACAGTGCCCCTTCATCTTCCCTGCTGGCTTCATCCACCCAGCCTGAGGTGGGAGACCCGGGACATCCGTCCTGTGTCCCCAGCTCCTAGAAAGTCTCTGGAGACCTCTGAAAATAAATGTCCTTTGCTCTTCTTATCCAAGGTGTGGTCCATGGACTGGCAGCACTAGCATCGCTGTGAGCTTATTAAAAATGCAGAATGTCAGGCCTCAACCGAGACCGACTGAGTCAGAATCTACATTTTAACATGATCCCTGGGAGACAGATGTGCACGTTAAAATTCAAGAAGCACTGTTATATGCCACTGGATTCCAGACTCTGTATTCCTGGATACAGAATAACAATAACTATGCCTTAAGTTTGTACAACACTGGGCTTTCAAAGCCCCTCCGCACCCACATTCGAATGTAGGCTTCACAGATAAGGAAGAGACTGTGATCCTCATTTGGGTAAATGAGAAAATCAAAAGGTTAAGCAGAAACCTGAGGCCTCTCAGCCACCAAGTGAGCCACCAAGCCAGCACCAGGCTTGGCACGGTGTCAGGGCAATGATAGTTCAGGCACGCCTCAGCAAGGTGAAGGGTGCAATGGGTGCCTGCTCTCCCAGATGCCAGGTTCTGGTAAGTTCCTCTCCCCACCCCACCCGGAGCGTCCCCAGTGCTTACTTTTTAGGAGGTTCAGGAAGGCCCGGGTGAACCCCTGGGCATAGGCTACTTCTGGGCCTGAGACGCCCTCCAGGCGCAGCAGGTGCTGCTCAGAGGGGAGGCTGGCCACGTCAGTCAGCTCCGCCAGCTCGTGGGCCCCTACGCCGGGGCCCAAGGCCAGCACAAACACAGTGATGCCCTTGCACTTGGCCTCCAGGGACAGAGTCCTTAGCTTCTCCCGGTCCCAGGCGCTGGTCTCGCTGGCCACGATGGGGAAGAGGACCCGAACCCGCCTGGGCAGAGGGGCTGCCAGGAGCACCTTCTCCACAGTCCATTCCAGGGCGTGGCCCAGGGCGGGAGCTCCCCGTAGAGGGCCACCGGCGGCCTCGCGGAGGTACCTCTGCATCTGCAGCCGGTGGCCGTAGGAGGTGAGGTGGAAGCCCTCCAGCACAGGGGGTTGCCCCGCACCTGGCCAGAAGCCTGGAGTTGTGTGCATCACCAGGGCCACGCGCGACCCATGGGGGGACGTGCTCGGCTGTGCGGCCACCTCCAGATCGCCGAGCATGGCGTCCACTAGACTCAGGGCGGCACGGTACACGTCAGCCCCAACGCCATAGGAGCTGTCCACCACGAATGCCACGTCCATGTCTACTGCCAGGGGTCCCGGCACGCTCGCCGTGCACTCTGGGGCTGGTCTGCACTTGTCTGGGGAGGAAGCGCCAAGAGAGGCTGGGGTTACCAGGCATCCCTTTCTTTTCCATGCAAACACATTTCCAGCCTCTCAGTAAGAATAGTTGCTGCTGAGATCTACCAGCATTGTGTTAACAAGGCAAGATGATGGGCCCTGTAAGTAAACGTGCCCATTTTTCAGAAGAAAGGATTCAGAAGATCTGATCCCACACTTAGAAGTTTTTTAACCACTAGGCCACAGCATTCTAATCTCTAGGTTCACAGACACCTGCCTGGTTCAGTCCTGGCTCTCTTGGATGAATTATCCAGCCTTTTTCCTGCCTGTTTTCCTTATTTGTCAGATGGAGATAATGATAATAATAACAGTACCTACCTTATGAGGTTGTTTGTGAAGTTTAAATTAAAAAAAAAAAATGAGTTAATAGATGTAAGTGCTCAGAACAATGCCTGGTGTATGTAAGAGTTCAAGCTCAATAAATACCAGCTAGGTTTAAGCTTCTACAGGAGAAGGAACTGAGGCTCCCAGAGGCCATGTGTCAAACGATTTGATGGGTGTGAAAGCAGCTCATCAACTGTAACATATTCTACAAATGGCGGTTACTGTATTTGACTCGACCGAGTTCTCAGAGCCAAATGTCCCATGGCAGTGTTTGGTCTAAGTGTGGATCAGGTAGAGGGAAAAATTAAATCTCCTTTCAATTTCACCTCACTCTGGCCCCAGATACTATGGGTGTGGATGAGAGCCCTTCACACTTGGGCATGCATGGGCTTTAGTACAAATTTCTCTCTGGCACAGATTAACATGGGGTGCAGCTACAGTGATGAAACCTGGAGACCCAGAGACACTGGATGGCTTGCCAATATCCCACCAGTGGTCAATGGAAGTTCCAGGCTTAGACCCCAGGACTCTTTTAATTTAATTTAATTTAATTTAATTTAATTTAATTTAAGTATTTTTTAGAGAGGGAGGAGGGACAGAGGACGAGGGGGAGAGAAAACCCTAAGCGGGGCTCCATCTCACGACCATGAGATCATGACCTGAGCCAAAATCAAGAGTCAGAAGCTTAACCAACTCAGTCACCCATGTTCTCCTAGAACCCCAGACCCTTGTGTCTAGCTTCAGAGGTCTGCCTTATACACTAAGGGGTCACTAAGTAAGGAACACAAGCCCAGCCATCTACAGGAGCCTGGCAGCACAGGTAAGAGCAGATCAGGGATAAGACAGTAGGGATGAAAGGGACTATGGGGCACTCACAGATGCCTGCCCCATCAACAGAGGTCAGGCACAACTCGGTTTGGGCTGACTGTGGCCACAAGGGAATGCGGTGTGTGTGTGATTCTCAAGATAATTCCTAAGAAAAAGTGATTCCCAGATTCTAAGACTCTGCACATATCAAGCAAATACACATCTGCAGAGCAGACCTGGCCTGTGGCCACCAGTTAATTCATCCCATTCTAAAAACATCAGTCCTATCAGAAATACTATCTGGGCTTACCATAACACAGAGTGCAGCGGGCCATGTGCTCCACATCCTGTGGACTCTCGGTCTCCCACACGAACACGTGAAATCTGTTGGATCCATCCACCTAATCCAAACACATACACAAGGTTATCATTAGCTGAGTTCAATTTCCAGCCATGCTGTTCATGCTTTTCCCAATTCCGATGAGAAAGACATTAATATGATATTTTTAGAGAACATGTATAATTATATGCATAATTAGAATTTGGTATTATCTATTACAGTCATTTATTGCCATTTAATTCTCCAGTTCTAAACTGGATATGAGACTATCATTGCTGTGGGTACGTGCAGGTCTTTTGACTCCCAATGTGTGTAAAACTCAGTCAATGTCATGTCGTGTTGGAATGAAGATCAGGGAGTTGAAGGTTCGGTCATTTATAAATTCCATACATCTGGAGCTGCCCACAGTATGCAAGATGCAGTGTGGTGGGAGTTACAAACACAAACAGGCAGACCCTTCATGGTGGTGGTGGCCATATAGGTAACACAGCATTAAAATACAAAGAGGTAGATACCATAAGGGAGGACTTTCTAGCATATTCCTGGTGTTTAGGGCTGGTACATGCCCAAGCCAGAAGCCAAGAGTGAGGAGCCCTCAGGGAAGGCTTTGGGGGAAGGCAAATATGTTTATCTCTTTCCTTCAACCTTTCCAATTATGACTAATTTAATAACTGATATCAAAGCTTAAAAGCAAACTATTAGTAAATCAAAGTAGTGATAATGATAATAATAATAATAATAAATCATCCAGCAAAGTCCATGTGACAACTGGTTATCAACAAACCATTCCCTCTTCTTCTTAAGGCCACAACTAGACTACATTTCCCACCCTACCTTGTAGCTATTTAAAAAAAAATTTTTTTAATTAAAAAATTTTTTTGAATTTAAATTGAAGTTAGTTAACATATAGTATAATAATGATTTCAGGAATAGAATTTAGTGATTCATCACTTACATAAAACACCCAGTGCTCATCCCAACAAGCACCCTCCTTACTGCCCATCACCCGTTTAGCCCATTCCCTACCTACCTCTCCTCCAGCAACCCTGTTTATTCTCTGTATTGAAGAGTTTCTTATGGTTTGTCTCCCTCTCTGTTTATCTCTTATTTTTGCTTCCCTTTCCCTGTGATCATCTGTTTTGTTTCTTAAATTCTATATATGAGTGAAATCATATCATATTTGTCTTTCTCTGACTTATTTTGCTTAGTTAGCATAATACTCTCTAGTTCTATGCACATTGTTGCAAATGGCAAGATTTCATTCTTTTTGATCGCAGAATAATATTCCATTGTGTGTGTGTGTGTGTGTGTGTGTGTGTGTGTGTGTAGACACACCACATCTTCTTTACCCATTCATCAGTCAATGGACATTTGGGCTCTTACCTATGATTCAGATGTTATTCCTTTTTAATGAGTCACTGAGTTCTCTAAATCTTGTGTCGTGATTTTTTTTCCCTTTCTTTCCCTCTTTTTTTTCCTGCTTCATCATTCTCCATAATCTTATCTTCCATATGCTGATTTGCACTCTGCTTTGTCCATCCCTGCCATCAGGGCATCTATTCAAGGTTGCATCTCAGTTATAGCCTTTTTAATTTCGGCCTGACTAGAATTTATTTCTTTTATCTTTGCAGAAAGGGATTCTCTGGTGTCTTCTATGCTGTTTTCAACCCCAGCTAGTATTCTTATAATCCTGGCTTTAAATTCTAGTTCAGAAATTCTACTTATATCTGTGTTGATTAAATCTCTGGCCATCATTTCTTCCTGTTCTTTATTTTGGGGTGACTGCCTTCATCTTGTCATTTTGGAGGAAGAAAAAATTAACCAAAAAAATTAAATTAAAAAATCAGAAACAAAACAAAAATATCAATTAAGAAAGCTAGGTCCTAGGTATGTCTCAGCCTGCTGGTTGAAAGAAGCTTGATAGAGACAAAAGGGAAAGGAAAGAGAAAGAAAAATAAAGGAAATTTTTAAAAATTAAAAAAATATGTATGTAGTAAAATAAAGGAAATAAAATAGAATAAATTTTTTTAAATTGAAAATAAAATAAATCAAACAAAAAATAATTTGTTCTTTCTGTATCCAAGAAAGAGAAAGAAAACAATTTAAGCAAAAACAGAAGGAAAGAAACTGAATAAACAAACCAGTAAACAGAATGAAATTCAAATGTAGTTACATCCAGTTTCCCCTAGAACTGAAACTGTGAACCACTCTATAGTCCATACACCAAGCAGGTGGAGGGATTTGTGCTGGTCTTCTGGGGGATGTGCCTGGGGGGCTCAGTTGGGTGGGGCTTGGTGTAATGGCTCCATTCTCCACTAGGAAGCACTGCTTAGCTTACTGAGGTGGGTTCATGTGCATGCACACATGGGCGTACAGTAGATGTGAAAATGGCTTCACCCAGCTCCCTAGCCTCTGGTGCCGGAACTTCACACTCCCATGGACCCGCTGTCAAGCATCCCTCCCCTATCTCAGATGGGGTTATGTTTCAAAACCCCACACTTCAGAAACCCCTGAAGCTTGGACCCACACCAACTCTCTGGGGGAGGGTCTCAATGGCCGAGTGCCACCTTGCCCCAGAAAGTGTTCATGCAATCGCATAGTGGCAGAGATTCAGAGATTATGGCAAATCATAACACACAGGCAGTGCCAGGTTTCATTGTACTCTCTCATCTTTGTCCCAATACCAGCAAACGTGGCTGCTCTCTGGGGTCCATTAGGACCTTTGCCTGTGAGGAGGCTGTATGGTCTCCACCAGATGCACTCCAAGCAGGAGAACCACTTCTCCTCTTGTGGCACACGGGCCCCTCAGACCCCACTGACTGCTCCTGGGGATTTGCCCTGCTTCCTCAACCAAACACTACCAGGCACTGAGCTTCAAACCTTCAGGCTCTGCTCTCCACTGTTTATATACTGGTGCTATTGAAACTCTCTCTTTCTCTCCATCAATGGTTTTGGGGAACAGATTTCTTGTTTAGTCACCTGCAAGTGTTTTCATTCTTTTTCTCTCTCCAGTTACTTTTGAGGGGAGTGTTTTTCTTGCACGATCCCAACGTGCCACACTCTCCCCCTTTCTCTTTCTCTCTCTGTCCTCTCTGTCTACAAAAACAGCTCCCTACTCTCTGTGGCTTTTCTCTCCCAATTCACCTCTCCACACCATGTACCTGCCAAGTTCTATGGCTCAAGTTATGCAGATTGTTGTGTTAATCCTCAGATCAATTTCATAGGTGTTCAGAATGGTTTGGTGATGATCTAACTGCATTTCAGGGATGAGAAAATCTCAGGGTCTTCATGCTGCTCTGCCATCTTAGCTCCTCCCCACCTTTCCTCGTAATTAATTGGACCATGACTAGGGTCTAGCCAATGTCTAGCAAGCAGATGGATGCCATTTCTAGTGCATGCATACCTGCCAGTCAAATGTAGATGGTCCAGAAAAAGGTTCTGAGGACCTTGGGTATGGTGAGGACATTCATAGGAGCCCAGGTGCTGAAATGGGTCCATAGCACAAAACACTCCTGTCTTCCAATGCACATCAAAGGAATTGCATTATGCCAAAGGATGGCATAAATATTACTTTATTATGATAAGCCACTGAGACTTGGGCATGAATGGTTCCACAGTTAATCTTCTCTGACAGATGCAGATTATTTCCAGGACTTCCAATTTGTGATAAAATTAGGAATACTTTCAGATTATTTCTCTCCAGATGTGAGGTGATTGTTAGGTTAGTCATATCCAGCCCATTGTCTGCTCTCTGCCAAACCATGAAGGACAGTGGCCCACTGAGGAGAATCTCCTCCTCCTTCATCCCTGTGGCCAGGACCAAGCAGGCTCTGGACCCTCCTCTGGAATCAAGGACCTAAGGTCTAGGGCTAACATCATGTTACTTTGGAAAATAATTTTCTGTAACATGCACTCCTTATAGAGCTCTTCACTCTGTTTGTTTGGGACTGCAACGTATCCCAAACTTTATCTCTCAGAGTGAGCTTACTTGAAAGAAAATCCCATGTGGAGAAAGAAATATAAAGAGTTGGACTTTTGTTCGTGCTAATGTAACACAAAAAAAAACCCATGGAAACTTTACTAAGACTCTTGAGAAGAAAGGCAAAATGCATCTTCTCTTCTTCCTCACATGGTTATACCTTTTGCTGAATTAGAAATTCACATTAACCAAGATCAATTAAACAGCTACTACATAAAAACCTTAACAAGCCATGTGGCGATACAAAACTGACATAATCACACCTTCAAAGAGCTTAAAACCTAACAAGAAGGAGAGAAAAACAATTTTCAAGAAAGAAGGAGATCTATTGATATGTTTTAGGAATATTCATTTCAAGAGCAAGGGATAGAGGGAGCCTGATGCAGATAGCGACATCTAGCACTTTAGGGAGAATGAGTAGGATACTTACTTAGCAAAGAAGCAGGCGAAAGTATTACGGTGTGGAGGAACACCATGTATGAAGGCCCAGAGTAGACAGTGGTTGCCTATAGAATTCTCCCCAGTGTTCCCACTCCCCAGAGATTAGAGAACACCCACCTCCAATGTGCAGCTACACAGCACATGTGAAACCCTGGAACCCCCTCCCCTGACAGATGGAAGAAGCTGACATGAAGGAAAAGTACAGAGTTGCCAAAATTCAACATTCTGATTTACTCCAAATGGTCATCAGATCTGAATACTGACCAAACCAGATAAATCATCAGGAATTAAAGAGAAGAGCGTAGCACAGATATGACACATTGATGGCTTTACTGGAATCCACAAGAGACAATGTGAAATGCTTCTGAAAGCAGGACCCATAGCAGTGTTCCAGAAGCTGTGAGAGGTTCAAAATCATCCTAGGAGTATCAATTTTATGCAAAGAGTTGTGGGCAAATGCTAAGTTAGTGTATATTATTTTTAAACCACAGGAAACCTAGGTGAAGTGTATTACAAAATGCAGGATTTGTGTGGAATTTTAAGATACTATGAAAAACTTCAAAGAAATTCAAACATCTCCCCAAGTTTGACCCATGGGAAGGGTCCTCTGCCATAGTTGGCTGTGTGACCTTGGACAAGCCTCTGGCCTCTAATTCCTCAGCAACAGAGTTTAGGATCTGAATGGATGCCATGGGATTTCTTTCTGTTTCAATACAGCCTGGTCTTCAGTTACAGTCTTCTGTATTTGCCTCATGTTCAGGACACTGTGTTACCTTTTCAACTCTGATCAACTCAGAAGATATAACTATTCCATCTCTTGTACGCTTCTTGGAAAATTACCAAATTCAACTGAATTGGAATAGTTACAAACTTACATCTTTTTAAAAACTTTTCTTAGGGAGAATAATTTTATGGTCACGCTTAAAATTTGTGTACTTGGGAACAAGTACACAAAATCCAATGCAAGTCCACAGGGAAATATGATTCAGTATAGATCCATCTGTATGTAGTTGTTATCAATGAAAAATTAATTACTTTGAATTTGGACTTGCCAGCATGGTCCTTGTCATTGATAAGATGAATGAGACAATTCCTGGGAAAGCTTAAGCAGAGAAACAGTATAGGAGGGAATCCAGTAGAAAGAGAGGAGAAAATTGGCTCTATGATCCTTACTACAAACTCCCATCAGCACCAGAGTAGGAAATTTCAAATATAGAATACCTTAAACACCAAGTGATCTGCTTGGTGGGCGAAGCTTTACAGTGGTTTAAATTGACACGTTTGGTGATTCTCTCAACCAGCCTGCTGAATGCCTGGCTGTGGTCTGTTGGGATTAGTTGTGTACAAAAGACAGGAGTGTATGCAGGAGAGAAGACATGGCACATGGGTTTGTATTAATGTCCTCTTTTGTTTCACAGACAGATATTTTTGTTAAAGGATCCAGACAACCTTCAAACCCTAGCCCCAATGTTAAAGAAGTATCCATGAGCCCTGAGCTGGAGAGATCCACAGGGTTTGATTCAATGTTTCAGCTGCTGTACTAAGCTGCCAGGGTCATGGGACAATGTTTGTTTCTAGAACTAAGTTGGGGGAGGCTCTTGGCTTGGACAGATGGGAGTAGAAGAGAAGGAACCAACGGCTGGGAAGGAGGATTTGCTTTGGACAGATGGGGAGCTAACTTGACCCTAAGGAGGGAGAGCTGGAAACCATCTGGCTTCCAGTTGAGGCAAGGACTTGGGGAACAAGAAGGGGAAACTAGACAAATTAGGGAAGGAGACAGAAATAGAAAAAGAGAATCATCATGTAACCTGTGACGGACTCCAGGAGGTTGAGTCCAGCCCCAACTCCTCGCAGTCGGCATGGTCCTATCCCACCCCAAGACTGCTATGAAATAGCTGCCTTCTTCTGGACTCCCTAGGGGTTGGCATTAGATAGAATGGGGTGTCAGGTGGCAGAGTGGGACTTGGGAACCTGACAGATTGGAGTGCAAATTCCAGGATTATGCAGTTTAGAACATGTTGCTTTCCATCTTTTTTTAAAAGTTTATTTTTGAGAGACAGAGATAGAGCATGAGTGGGGGAGGGGCAGAGATAGAGGGAGACAAGCACCCGAAGCAGGCTCCAGACTCTGATCTGTCAGCACAGAGCCTGACGTGGGGCTCAAACTCACAAACCATGAGATCATGACCTGAGCCAAAGTCGGACACTTAACCAACTGAGCCACCCAGGCGCCTCAGGAACAAGTCACTTTACCATTGACCTTCCCTTACCTCATCTGGGAAATGTAGATTATCATTATTAACTTGTGTGATAGTTATGAAGATTAGGCCAACACTCCTCAAATTTAAATGCCCATGCAAACCATCTGTGGATCTTGTTAAAAATGCAGAACCTGATTAATTAGATCGGGTAGAGTCAGATTTGGCATTTCTCATGGACCTGGGTAATGCTCATGCTGCCAGTCCCGGGGCCACATTCTGAGAAGTGAGGGGTGAAGGTGACAAGGCATGAAAACCATATAGCACGTGATTGGAACGTCATAGGTGCTTACTTAATGGAAGCTGTCTAATTTAATAAATAGTTACTGGGCATAGAGGCACTCTTAAGGTCCTTGAAGCGATGGTAATAATAACAGCTATACACTGAGTATATAAATAGAAAGTGTCAGTTTTTGTGCCTGTAGACACTATCTCCTAGAACTCTTAGAACAAATCTGTGAGTTTATTCCCATTTTATAGGTGAATAAGTGAGGCTCCAGTGCCAAGAAAACATGTCTAGATAACATAAGGAACAAAAACATAGTGTGAAGCCTAATTGCCTAATTTCTTCCCTTGGTTGCTGATCCTGGCTGTATGGGAGTAACAATCTAATGGAAAATAACAACCCACATGGCCTCGGCAGCAGGTCATCCATGACCTCTGCAAGAGCCTCTTTGAACAACCCAACACTTTCTTCAAAAAAGAATGTCCTCCTCTGGCACAAAAACAGATACTCAGATCAATGAAACAGATTACAAAACCCAGAAATGGACCCAAAAACATATGGGCAACTAATCTTTGACAAAGGAGGAAAGACTATCCAATGGAATAAAGACAGTCTCTTCAGCAAGTGGTGCTGGGAAAACTGGACAGCAACATGCAGAAGAATGAACCTGGATCACTTTCTTACACCATACACAAAAATAAACTCAAAATGTATGAAAGACCTAAATGAAGACAGGAAGCCATCAAAATCCTAGAGGAGAAAGCAGGCAAAAATCTCTTTGATCTTGGCTGCAGCAACTTCTTACTCAACACGTCTCCAGAGGCAAGGGAAACAAAAGCAAAAATGAACTACTGGGACCTCATCAAAATAAAAAGCTTCTGCACAGTGAAGGAAACAATCAGCAAAACTAAAAGGCAACCGACAGAATGGGAGAAGATATTTGCAAATGACATATCAGATAAATGGTTAGTATCCAAAATCTATAAAGCACTCCAAGGAAGACATCCAGATGGCCAAATGACACATGAAAAAATGCTCCACATCACTCATCATCAGGGAAATACAAATCAAAACCACAATGAGATATCACCTCACACCTGTCAGAATGGCTAACATTAACAACTCAAGCAACAACAGATGTCGGTGAGGATACAGAGAAAGAGGACCTCTTCTGCATTGTTGATGGTAATGCAAGCTGGTGCAGCCACTCTGGAAAACAGTATGGAGGTTCCTCAAAAAACTAAAACTAGAACTACCCCACGACCCAGCAATTGCACTACTAGGCATTTATCCAAGGGATATAGGTGTGCTGTTTCAAAGGGACACGTGCACCCCCATGGTTATAGCAGCACTATCAACAATAGCCGAAGTATGGAAAGAGCCCAAACGTCCATCGATGGATGAATGGATAAAGAAGATGTAGTATATATATACAATGGAGTATTACTCGGCAATCAAAAAGAATGAAATCTTGCCATTTGAAACTACATGGATGGAACTGGAGGGTATTATGCTAAGGGAAATGAGTCAGTCAGAGAAAGACAAAAATCATATGATTTCACTCATATGAGGACTTTATGAGAGAAAACAGATGAACATAAGGGAAGGGAAACAAAAATAATATAAAAACAGGGAGGGGGAAAAAACAGAAGAGACTCCTAAATATGGAGAACAAACTGAGGGTTGCTGGAAGGGTTGTGGGAGGAGGGATGGGCTAAATGGGTAAGGGGCATTAAGGAATCTACTCCTGAAATCATTGTTTCACTATATGCTAATTTGGATGTAAATTTTAAAAAATTAAAAATAAAATAAAATAAAATAAAAGAATGTCCTCCTCTAACTTTTCTGAGTCCTGAAATTAAACAAAAATTTAAAGTGACCCCCCAAATTTTTTGGCTCTCCTCTTAATGTTTTCATCTTCTAAAGCTGATTTCTTTTGTCTCCATGATAGCCAGCATTCCATTCTTTGGATTTGGATTTTTTTTTTAAAGCAATACATAGAAATAAAAATAGAACCAGTTCATAGATTTATCTCATAGTGTTGTTGTAAAGATAAAATTAATTAATACATGGAAGAACTTAGAACTTCTAAACTCTCTTCCTATTTTTCACTTTTGAACTCAAAATCTTATTGCTGTTGGGAATTCTACACCTTGAGCAAGTTATTTAACTTCTCGGTGTGTCAGTCTCATCATCTGAAAAATAGGCTATGATAATAGTTATCTCACTGAGTTGTTTAAGGATTAAAAGACATAAGTGACTTAGCACAGTGCTTGAGTCAATAAACGTGAGCTATTATCCTAGGTAATGTTTCAAAGGAACATGTACTAGACTTTTCATAAAGAAACATGAAATTTGAAACCTGGCACTGAAATTGCATTTTCCCTGCAATCCTCTGCTTTTTAACTTTAAAAATAGGGCAAATATTCTGAGACACGGGCAACTGGACAGCTCTTAACAAATGGGATTAGGGAAAAAGAAAGGTATGGGGACCTGAGCTTGTCTTGTCCCTGAAACACAGCTAGATCAGCATCAAACCATTTTGAACACCTAGAAAATTGGTCTGAGGATTAACACACCAATCTGCATAATTTGAGCAATAGATCTTGGCAGGTATGCAGTGTGGAGAGGTGAATTGGGGGAGAGAAAAGCCATGGTGCCGTGGAAGGTAGGGAGCAATTTTCATGGAGAGAGGACAGAGAAAGAAAGAGAAAGGGGTATAGAGTGCAGTGCATTGGATCCTACAAGAAAAGCACTCCCCCTGAAAGTAGCTGGAGAGAAAGCAAGAGAGAAAGAGTGAAAATACAGAGGACTGGACAAGAAAACTGTTCCCCAAAGCCACTGATGGGGAAAAAGGAGAGGGTTTCAATACTGCCAATTTTCTATAAACAGTGAAGGACAGAGTCTGAAGGTTTGCAGCTCAATGCCTGGTGGTGCTCCAGCAGAAATGCAGGGTGAATCCCTAGGAGCAGACAGTTTACTCTGAGGGGCCCATATGCCCCACAGAGAAGCAGTTCCTTTGGCTGGAGTGTATTTGGTAGAGACAATATGGCCACGCCATGGGTAAAAGTCCTGGCAGACCCCAGAGAGCTGCCACATTTACTCATATTGGAACAAAGACACCAGAGTGCAGCAAACACTGGTGCCAGCTATATGTTGTGATTTACCATAAACTCTGAGCCTCTGCCACTGAGTGATCACACGAGCATTTTCCAGGACAAGGTGGCACCTGGCCATTACTCAGCAAGACCCTCCCTGAGGACCAGCACAGGTCCAAGCCACAGGAGTCGCTAAAGCGTGGAGTTTGGAAACATAGCCCTGTGTGAGACAAAACTCTGGATGGAGGCACCACCTGGCAGGCAGACAGCTTGGACAAAGATAGGGTAAAGGCAGAGAGTTGAGGACAGCCTGAGACAAAGGAGGAGGGACTGATCGTGCATCCGTGAGGGTGCAAAATTCCTGCACTGGAGATTAGAGAGTAGGGTGAAGCCATTTTCACCTCTAGCATGCTCTCACTGATCAACCCCAGTGAGCTAAGCAGTGCCATCAAGTGGTGAACAGACCCATTTACAACAAGCCCTGCCAACCTGTACAACCTAGTGGCCTATCTCCACTAGGGCAAGTCAGCCTGAGAATTAGAGCAGCAGGACTCTCCCCAAGAAGACCAGCACAATCCCTTCCACTCTGCAAAGTTCCAGTTCTAAGGGAAACTTGATATAGCTTCAATTGGATTTCATTTTGTTTGCTTGTTTGTTAATTTTCCTTGCTTCTTTTTCTGCTTATGTTGTTTTTTCTCTTTATTTTGTTTCTTTTTCTTTCTTGGAAACAGCACATTTTTTATTCTATTTTATTATTTTAAAAAAATCTTTTTTTTTCATTTTTTAGCTTTTTTTTCCTTTTGTCTTTTCTATCAAGCTTCTCTCAAAAAGTAGACCAAAACACACCTTGAATCTAGCTTCCTTTATCTGATTGTGGGGGGTTTTTTTGTTTTTAATTTTTTAATTTTAATTTTACATTTAATTGTATTAATTTTTTTTCATCCTCCCAAAATGACAAGATGGAGAAATCCACCCCCCAAAAAAGAACAGGAAAAAATGACAGCCAGGGATTTAATCAATACAAAATAGGTAAGATGTCTGAACTGGAATTTAAAACCACAATTATAAGAATACTAGCTTGGGTTCAAATAAGCATAGAAGACATCAGAGAATTCCTTTCTGTGGAGATAAAAGAAATAAATTCTAGTCAGGTTGAAATTAAAAGTGCTATAACCGAGATGCAATCTTGAATGGATGCTGTGACAGCATGGAAGGATGAAGCAGAGCAGTGAATCAGCAATATAGAAGAAAAATTATGGGGGCACCTGGGTGACTCAGTTGGTTAAGCATCCGGATTTCAGCTCAGGTCATGATCTCAATGTTTGTGAGTTTGAGCCCCACATCAGGCTGTCTGCTGTCAGTATGGAGCCTGTTTAGGATTCTCTCTCCCTGTCTCTCTCTGCTCCACTCCCACTTGTGCTCACTCTTTCGCAAAAATACATAAACATCAAAAAAAAAAAAAAAGATAAAATTATGGAGAATAATGAAGCAGGAAAAAAAGAGGGAAAGAAAGGGGAAAAAAAAAGACTTAGAGAACTCAGTGACTCATTGAAAAGGAATAACATCTGAATCATAGGAGTCCCAGAAGATTAAGAGAGAGAAAAGGGGGCAGAAGGTTTATATGAGCAAATTATAGCAGGAAACTTCTCTAATCTGGGGATGGACATAGACAGCAAAATCCAAGAAGCACAGAGAACTCCCATAAATTCAACAAAAACTGACCATCACTAAGGCATATCATAGATTACAAAACACATAAACAACGAAAAAAGCTTGAAAGCAGCAAAGGAAAGAAGTCCTTAACCTACAAGGGAATACAGATCAGGTTGGCAGCAGATCTATCCACAGGAACTTGACAGGCCAGAAAGGAGTGGCAGGATATATTCAACATGCTGAATGGGAAAAATATGCAGCCAATAATTCTTTTTTTTTTTTTAACGTTTTTTATTTATTTATTTTTTAAGACAGAGAGAGACAGGGGCGCCTGGGTGGCGTAGTCGGTTAAGCGTCCGACTTCAGCCAGGTCACGATCTCGCGGTCCGTGAGTTCGAGCCCCGCGTCAGGCTCTGGGCTGATGGCTCGGAGCCTGGAGCCTGTTTCCGATTCTGTGTCTCCCTCTCTCTCTCTGCCCCTCCCCCATTCATGCTCTGTCTCTCTCTGTCCCAAAAATAAATAAAAAACGTTGAAAAAAAAAATTAAAAAAAAAAAAAAGACAGAGAGAGACAGAGCATGAACGGGGGAGGGGCAGAGAGAGAGGGAGACACAGAATCCGAAGCAGGCTCCAGGCTCTGAGCCATCAGCCCAGAACCCGACGCGGGGCTCGAACTCACGGACCGTGAGATCGTGACCTGAGCTGAAGTCGGACGCTCAACCGACTGAGCCACCCAGGCGCCCCAATAATTCTTTATCCAGCAAGGCTGTCATTCAAAATAGGAGAGATAAAGAGTTTCCCAGGCAAACAAACACTGAAGGAGTTCGTGACCACTAAACCAGTCCTGCAAGAAATTTTAAGGAGGACTCATTGAGTGGAGAAAAAAAAAAAAACAAAACCAAACAAAACAAGACCAAAATCACGGACCAAGGACTGGAAAGGACCAGAGAACATCACCAGAAATACCAACTCTACAGGCAACACAATGGCAATGAATTCATATCTTTCAATAATCACACTGAATGTAAATGAACTAAATACTCCAATCAAAAGACATAGGGTATCAGTATGGATAAGAAAACAAGACCCACCTATATGCTGCCTGCAAGAGACTCATTTTAGACCTAAAGATGTCTGCAGATTGAACGTGAGGGGATGGAGGATCATCTATGCTGCTCATGGATGTCAAAAGAAAGACAGAGTAGCCATAATCATATCAGACAAACTAGATTTTAAAACAAAGACTGTAACAAGATATGAAGAAAGGCCTCATATCATAATGGAGGAATCTATCCACCAAGGAGATCTAACAAGTATAAATATTTATGCCCCAACTTGAAACACCCAAATATATAAATCAGTTAATCACAAACATAAACTCATCAATAATAATAATACCATAATATTAGGGGACTTTAACACCCAATTTACAACAATGGACAGATCATCTAAGCAGCAAATCAACAAGGAAACAAGGGCTTTGAATGACACACTGGACCAGATGGGACTTAACAGATACATTCAGAACATTTCATTCTAAAGCAGCAGAATACACATTCTTCTCGAGTGCAGGTGGAACATTCTCTGGAATAGATCACATACTGAGTCACAAATCAGCCTCAACAAGCACTAAAGATCGAGATCATACCATGCATATTTTCAGATCACAACACTATGGAACTTGAAATCAACAACAAGGAAAACATTGCAAAGCCCTCAAATACATGGAGGTTGAAGAACATACTACTAAAGAATGGATGGATTACCCAAGAAATTAAAGAGGAAATTACAAAGTACATGGAAACCAATGAAAATGAAAACAAGACAATCCCAAATCTTTGGGATGCAACAAAGGTGGTCATAAGAGGGAAGTATATAGCAATCCAAGCCTTCCTAAAAAGGAAGAAAGGTCTCAAATGCACAACCTAAACTTACACTTAAAAGAACTGGAAAAAGAACAGTAAATAAAGCCCCAAACCAGCAGAAGATGGGAAATCAATAATACTGAAATCAAAAAAATAAAAAAAGAGTAGAACATATCAATGAAACTAGCAGCTGATTCCTTGAAAGAATTAACAAAATTGATAAACCCCTAGCCAGATTGATCAAAAATAAAGAGGAAAGGACCCAAATAAATAACAAATGAAGGAGGAGAGATGACAAACAGCATTGCAGAAATACAAACAATAAAAAGAGAATATTATGGGCAATTATATGCCAATAATTGGGCACTCTGGAAGAAATGGATAAATTCCTAGAAACATATAAACTACCAAAACTGAAACAAGAAGAAATAGAAAATTTGAACAGACCTCTAACCAGTAAAGATATCGATTCAGTAAACAAAAATCTCCCAACAAGAGTCCAGGGCTGCATGGCTTCCCAGGGGAATTCTAGCAAAGATTTAAAGAAGAGCCAATACCTAATCTTTTGAAGCTGTTCCATAAAATAGAAATGGAAGGAAATTTTCCAAACAATTATATGAGGCCTGCATTACCTTGATTCCAAAACCAAAGACCCACTAAAATAAGAATTATAGACCAATATCCCAATTAACGTGGATGCAAAAATTCTCAACACATTACTAGCCGATCTAATGCAACAATATTTTAAGAGTTATTAACCACAATCAAATGGGATTTATTCCTGGGATGCAGGGGGTGGCTCAATATCTGCAAATCTATCAATGTGATACACCACATTAATTTAAAAAAGAATAAGAACCACATGATCCTCTCAATAGATGCAGAAAAAAACATTTGACAAAATACAGCATCCTTTCTAGATAAAAACCCTCAGGAAAATAGAGACAGAAGAAACATACCTCAGGATCATAAAGGCCATATACAGACGACCCACAACTACTATCATCTTCAATGGAGGAAAAACTGACAGCTTTCTCCCTAAAGTCAGGAACACGACAGGGATGTCCACTCTCACCACTGTTCAACATAGCACTGGAAGTCCTAGCCTCAGCAATCAGACAATGAAAAGAAATAAAAGGCATACAAGGAAGAAGTGAAACTTTCATTCTTCACAGATGACATGATACTTTGTGTGGGATACCCAAAAGACTCCATCAAAAAACTGCTAGAACTCCTACATGAATTCAGAAAGTTGGTGAATATAAAGTCAATGTACAGAAATCATTTGCTTTTCTATACACCAATAATGAAGCAGCAGAAAGCAAAATCGAGGAATCAATCCCATTTATAATTGCACCAAAAACTATAAGGTAACTATAAATAAACCTAACCAAAAAGGTAAAAGATTTGTATTCTGAAAGCTATAGAAATTTTGTGACAGAAATTGAAGAAGACACAAAGAAATGAAAAATATTCCATGCTCAGGGATTGGAAGAATAAACATTGTTAAAATGTCTATACTACCCAAAGAAATCTACACATTCAATGCAATCCCTATCACAATAACATCACCATTTTGCACAGAGCTAGAACAATCAATCCTAAAATGTGTGTGGAACCAGAAAAGGCCTCAAATAACCAAAGTAATGTTGAAAAAGAAAACCAAAGCTGGAGGCATCACATTTCTGGACCTCAAGCTGTATTACAAGGCTGTAATCATCAAGACAGTATGGTACTGGCACAAAAACAGATGCATAGATCAATGCAACAGAATAGAGAACCCAGAAATAGACCCACAAACATATGGTCAGCTAATGTTCAACAAAGCAGGAAAGAATATCCAATGGAAAAAAGACTGTCTCTTCAGCAAATGGTGTTAGGAAAACTGGACAGTGACATGCAGAAGAATGGACCTGGACCACTCTCTTACACCATACACAAACTAAACTCAAAATGGATGAAAGACCTAAATGTGAGACAGGAAACCATCAAAATCCTAGAGGGGAGAACAGGCAACAATCTCTTTGACATTGGCCGCAGCAACTTCTTACCAGACATGTCTCCAGAGGCAAGGAGAACATAGCAAAAATGAACTATTGGGACTTCATTAAGATAAAAAAAGCTTCTACACAGTGAAGGAAACAATCAACAAAACTAAAAGGCAACTGATGGAATGGGGGAAGATATTTGCAAATGACACATCAGATAAAACATTAGTATCTATAAGGAATTTATCAAACTCAACACCCACAAAACAAATAATCTGGTAAAGAAATGGGCAGAAGTCATGAAGTAACACTTTTCCAAAGAAGACATCCATATGGCTAACAGAGACATGAAAAGATGCTCAACATCACTCATCATCAGGGAGATACAAATAAAAACCACAATGATATACCACCTCACCCCTGTCAGAATAGCTAAAATCAACAACCCAAGAAATAACAGATGTTGGCAAGTATGCAGTGAAGGGGGAACACTTTTGCACTGCTGGTGGGAATGTAAACTGGTGCAGCCACTGTGGAAAACCATACGGAGGTCAAAAGATTAAAAACAGAACTACCCTATGACCCAGAAATTACACTTCTAGTTTATTTATCCAAAGGATACACAGATGCTGATTCGAAGGGGCCCATGCACCCCAGTGTTTATAGCAGCACTATCAACAGTATCCATGTTATGGAAAGAGCCCAAATGTCCATCAACAGACAAATGGATAAAGAAGAAGTGGTATATACATATATACAATTCCTTGGCGATCAAAAAGAATAAAATCTTGTCATTTGCAACAACGTGGATCAAACTAGAGGGTATTATGCTAAGCGAAATAAGTCAGTCAGAGAAAGACAAATATCATATGATCTCACCCATATGTGGAATTTAAGAAACAAAACAGATGAACATCAGAGAACGGAAGGAAAAATAAGATAAGATAGGGGCGCCTAGGTGGCTCAGTCAGTTGAGAGTCCAGCTCTTGATTTTGGCTCAGGTTGTGATCTCACAGTTTGTGAGATTGAGACCCGTGTCAGGCTCCACGTTGAGCCTGGATTCTGCTTGGGATTCTGTTTCCCTCTCTCTCTGCCCCTCCCCTGCTTGCGCGGTCTCTCTCTCAAAATTAAATCAACATTAAAATAAAAATAAATAATAAAAATAAAATATAAAATAACAATAAATATAAATATTATATATTTATATATAATATATGAACTTATATTATAAAATCTATAAAATAAATATTTATGTATATAAAATATATAAAAATATTTTATATAAATATAAAATAACAACAAACATAGAATAAAATGAAAACAGAAAGTGAAGAAACCATAAGACACTCTTAAACACAGAAAACAAACTGAGGGTTACTGGAGGGGAGGAGAGGGGCTAGATGGGTGATGGGCATTAGGGAGGACACTTGTTGGAATGAGCACTGTGTGGTATATGTAAGTGATGGATCACTACATTCTACTCCTGAAACCAATACTACATTATATGTTAACTAACTTGAATTTACATAAATTTAAAAAATAAGACCAAGAAAAAAATGGGATCAGGCACAAATAGTCCAAGGCTACAAAACTTTTGATGTTTGTTTATTTTTGTGAGAGACAGAGAGCATGAGCAAAGGGAGTGACGAGCAGAAAGAGAGGGAGACACAGAATCCAAAGCAGGCTCCAGGCTGTGAGCTGTCAGCACAGAGCCTGACATGGGGCTCAAACTCATGGACTGTGAGATCATGGCCTGAGCCGAAGTCAGACGCTTTACCAACTGAGCCACCCAGGCGCCCCATAGCTTCTTTATATTCTAGGTGTCCTTTTAGATTGTGGCTTTTTTTTCTGTGCCTCAGGGCAGACAAGTCTGCTCAGGGTTCCCTCCACATAGCCTTCCCCACTGCAGTTCAACATCAAAGGTGAAGTTCCCTTCATTGCCATGTCAGCGTCTCTCTTGCCTTTCCCTCTGTAGTGTCTCTTTCGATGTGCAGAAGCTGTTCAGTCAGCCCTCAGTTCTTCAAGAGGAATTGCTCTATAAGTGGATTTGTGTGTTCATAGAGAAGTTGTGTTCAGAATCTTTCTGCACTGCCATCTTGGACTGGAAGCTGTTTTGTTTTCTTGATAGGTTACCTAGTAATTTATCTATTTTATGAATCTATTTCAGAGAATAACTTTTTAAACTTAATTTTTGTGTCTTTTTCTTAAAGCTTTTTTCTGCATTTATATTAAATATCTTTTGTCATTTGAGATATTGTATTTAAGTCCATTGTAGAGGACACAAATAGCTACATCTAAATGCAGGGGGGGCTAGGAATGTAGCCATTTGCCCATCATTTCCATTACAGTGGTAGAAATGGAAGTTGGATTTAAAAAACTTTTTAAATTTTTTTGTGTTTATTTTTGAGAGAGAGAGAGAACAAATGGGGGAGGGGTGGAGAGAAAGGGAGACACAGAATCCGAAGCAGGCTCCAGGCTCTGAGCTGTCAGCACAGAGCCTGACACGGGGCTCAAACTCACGGACTGTGAGATCATGACCTGAGCTGAAGTCAGATGCTTAACCAACTGAGCCATGCAGGTGCCCCTACACACTTTTATTTAGAGCTAAGATGACCCAGTGGATGGCTTTAAAAAGTCTTTTCAATATGTCCTACAGCCTTGAGCATGTTTAAATGGAACAAGAAATTAGGGCATCTGTTAATATAATTGTTTCAAATTGAACAACCATCATTTTTCCAGAAGAAGCATGTAAGCATTGTTCTGTGAAATAAAATAACATAGAGGTGAAAGTCAAAACAAAACAAAACAAAACAAAAACAAAAACAAACAAACAAAAAAACCTACAGATAGTCAGAGATTCCTCTGACAGATAATTGTAAAGACAAATTATAGGATATTCCTACTCTCCTAATAGGATCCCCCTAAGCATAACACACTGAGTAGGTGGGGGAGGGTAAGGGCTACAATATACCCAGTTATGAAGAAATGAGAATTTTCTGACAGGTCCTGAGAAGGGGATTTTTATTTTTACAATTTCTCCCCTTACTAGTGTCACCAGAAATGAGGTCATCCATTATATTTGAGCTGGCAAGTGCCATTTAACACCATGTAACATTTCTACATTGCTACGCGTAAGAAACAGAATTGGTTTCCAGCATCCTGGGGCAAGAATACATCCAAGAAATAGAAAGGAGAGCAGACAGAAACGACAGAGCTGAGGTTCAAGTATATTGAAGCTGGCAAATTCTTTTCACATACCATTACATTCTTTTACCTGGAACCCAAAGCAACTAAGAGGGCAAGAACATCCTAACCAAAATCATCTCTACATCAGATCCCAACACTGTCTTCCCAGGATCCCCTGTCAGAGAAGAGCAGTGATGGGCATTTGGGGGACATAACTGTACCCCAAGGATCACTCTCCAAATGTTAGGGAAATGCTTTTTGGAAAATAGATCATTATACCTGTAAGAGAGCTAGATCACATTCATTTGTGACCCTCTCTCCATTTTAGAGCTAAGCAAAATGAGACCCAGAGAGATGAAGAGACTTTTCCAAACGCACCTCATTATTGATAAAAGCGCTCTGATTTTACCTGTTATTTGTTTACACCCTGCCTCGCCAACCCATCCCTGTCCACACATCCTGGTGGGCAAGAGGGATGTAACAGCAAACAAGGAACTTAGCTTCTGCATTTTCACTTTGTTTCTCAAATCCCAAGGTATGCAGTCCAATAGCCTGTAAGCTGTCACAATTTTACCTAGTGATTCTTAGGAGCATATTCACAGCTACAATAATAATATCCCTCACCTACCATTTCTGCTTAAGAGAAAATTAAATGGGCTAGCACAGCCAAATTAATTAGCTAGTAGGTTGAACCATATGATAATTCCAATTTTGTTGGTCCAACACAGTTGAATATTGGCAATGTCACATGGTTCAGTATGACATTCATAAGCATCCTGGTGTCTCTTAATAGAGAATCACTCTTTATTTTGATAGATCATCCCTTATATTCCATGAAATGTGTTATGTGGGCTTCAGTTAGAAAAGCCAACTCTGGAGAATAGGTAAATAAATTGTGGTGTATATACACACTCAAAATAGTTCAGAACAGCAGTTAACAAAGAACAGGTTACCTATATACACAACATAGATAAACAAAGAGAACAGATATTATGTTGAGTGGAAAAAGCCAGATACAAAAGATTACATGCTATAGGATTCAAATGACATGAAGGTTTGGAACTACCCCAACTCCTTGTTTGACTGTGATAGAAGATGCAAGAGCAGTGCCTCTGGGGAGTGTATGGTTTGGGAAAACTGATTGGATGCTGAGAGTGTTCAATATCTTGAACCATGTCTGGGTCACGAAGGTTTAAACATTTATAAAAATCCATTCAGCTGTGTATTTTAAATTAATGCACTTTACCCATTTTGCTATATGGGCATATATTTTAGAAAGAAAGAAAGAAAGAAAGAAAGAAAGAAAGAAAGAAAGAAAGAAAGAAAGAAAGAAAGAAAGAAAGAAAGAAAGAAAGAAAGAAAGAAAGAAAGAAAGAAAGAAAGAAAGAAAGAAAGAAAGAAAGAAAGAAAGAAAGAGAGAGAGAGAGAGAGAGAGAGAGAGAGAGAGAGAGAAAGAAAGAAAGAAAGAAAGAAAGAAAGAAAGAAAGAAAGAAAGAAAGAAAAAAGAAAAGAAGGAAGGGTGAGAGAAGGAGGGAGGGAGGAAGAGAGGAAGGAAGAAAGGGAGGAAGGGAGGAAGGGAAGGAGGGAGAAAACCACATTCTATAGACCCTCATGATGCAATTTAGCATAGTAGATAAGCATAGGCTCTGAAGACAGATACCAGTCTGCTACTAACTAGATATTAGCTATTTGACCTTTGATGGAACACTTAACCTCTTTAAGCCTCAGTTTTCTTATCTCTGAAATGGAGACATACAGGAATACCCACCTCATAGAGCTTTGGAGATATTAAATAAGTTAATATTGTGAGGCACATGGCACAGAGTAAGTACTAAAAGATGGCCCGTTGGTACTAGTGGTAACACTAGGAGCAGAGTCCATACTGAGGACCACCCTTTCCCGCGCATACACATCAATTTCTAGGGAATCCCTTCCTCTGAAAAACTCTCACTCCTCATGTGGTCCTCAGTGGAGGAGTAAGAAGCAGGTACTAACGCTTGCCCCCGAGCAACTCCCCTACTTACCAACAGGGCATCTGGGAGGTTGTGCTCTCTTGTGAAGGTGATGACCGCAGGGGTGATATCCAGTGCACTGAGTTCCAAAATGGCAGTGTTGATGGTATCTGTATCATGGGCCCAGCCCGCCTGGAAGAACACAGCCACCTTCCTCATAAGAAGGCCAGAGCGCACACGTTTGAATACATGTCTTGCCACAAACTTCATGGCTTCCCCAAGGCTCCTGCTGCCAGTTGACCCTTGCAAGGGGATTCTCCTGACTGCCTGCAGGAGTGCAGGCTTCCCCTTGTAGTCTGAGAAGCGAGTCAGGTAGTCTGTTTTGGAGTTGTACGAAACAATAGCCACTCGGGCACCTGTTGGGCAGTTACTTTCACTTATATCCATCTTCATCAGTAGGGATAATAGAATGTTTCTCATTCTCTCAAAATCTGAGTGGGAGACGTCATTTGACATGTCCAAGGCAAAGACCACTTCGCTAGGGAACACAGGGCATTTGGAAACACCTTGACACAAAGGATACACAGATTTAAGATTTTCTGTAATGCCTCTGAACAGGTGAAGTTTGAGATCCAAGTGAAAAAGAAGATCTATTACGTACCTGTTGAGCAAGCTGGAAGGGAAATTGTTTTGGAGAAAACACAAGACATTGTTAGTTTATATAGGCAGTGGTATGTTTTCCAGCTGAGTGCTTTAATATGAAAAAACCATCTCCTCTGAGAAATTCAAGCAGTGAACTTCTCTCTGGCCTATTTGCTCCCCAATATTCATTCTTCCTTTTTTCTATAGCAGTAGATCCCAGTCTCTGGGCATATGGCTGCCTGGCACAAAGATGGCATTTCCCAGAGGGGGAGCTATCTTACTAAGTTCTGAGTAATAGAATAAGAGAAATGGTAGAAACAATTTCAAAAAGATATTATTCCCTTTTCCCTTCCTTTTCCTACCAGCTAAAGCTTGATAGACATCTTGGACTTTGAGGGCACTTGGGAAACAGGGCCCCCTTACCCTAATGGCAAGGCAAGAAACTATAAAGACCCTGAGTCCCTGAATACTGTGGAGCTCTGTATCAACCCTGGACTGGCCACTTCCTGGCTTTGATCTGAGAAATACACTTGTGTCATTGCTATTGAGCACTGAGGTCGCTCTGTACTGAACTTAAACCTAATACACTGAACTTAAACCTAATACACTGAGATATTCTGAAACTGTATATATATACACACATGTACACATATACACACATATCTAAAACTATGTATAATATACTATATATATATATATATATATCATATACCATGTATTATGTATAAGTGTGTATGCACAAGTAATATGTTTTATGGAAAATATCAGAAAACCAAAAATTAAAATTACCTTTAATCTATAATGTATATGCATGTGTATGTATATTTAATTGTTAATTTAGTTTTATAAAACTCGGACCTTAGTATATGTCTTATGTTGAATCTTTTTTCACTTAATATATGATTAACATCTATTCTTCTCGTCCATATGTTTAGAGCAGTATCACCTCGTCTACTATAGATGTCTCATGATACTCCCACCAACATCCCTTTGTGATGAGCGCGTTTATACATGTATCTGTGCATCTCTGTCCAATCATGGTCCTATAATATGTCTATAATTGTGGCTTTTGATATGCAGTGTCCAATTGCTCTTCAGAAAGGTTGTACCAACTGACACTCCTACCCGCAGTGTGTACTTTTATACATTTCCCAAATTTAGGTAGAGAATTTTTTCTCATCTCAAAAGTATTTCCAATTTGAGAAACAAAAAGAGTATCTCATTTTCACTTGTATTCTTTGACCTCTTGGGAGGTCAAACATTTTTACAGGTTTATTGTTTGTTTGTATTTTTTTCTTCTCGAATCTTCCATTCATTCGTGTCTTTTCTCCCATTTTCAATCCAAGAGTTTTTTACATCAGGTTTAACAAATATGAACTTTCTGTGCCTGTAGGTGAAAATGATTGAGTAGGACCAACTGTATATACTTTGACCTGACAGAGTTAAAAAGATAGGTCCTTTGCTTGGGTCCATTGCTTATATTGCATATATTTTCCCCCATTTTTCTGTGTGCTTTTGACCTCACGGTGCTCTTCAATATAAAGGGGTTTTAATTTTTGACATGGTCAAGTCTGACGTTCTCCCTTTGGGGTCAAAATTATAGTATTATTCTTTATGATTTCTAGGAAAGAGGACCCCAGAATCTCCTGGACCAGAAACTGAAAGGGAATGGACAGAATTTAGAGTTTGAATAAGGAGGGCCGGGTGTATTTGTGGAGAAAACCCAAGCACCTAAATTAAGCACTCTGCCAAGTCAACATTCTCTCCCTATTGCTAGTGAATAGGGAAAAGTACATGTTACAGGATGCAAATATCCTGGCATACATTGAAGACACTAAGTAAATTCCAATCTGGGAATGTGACAAAACATTAAGATCCGATCATTTGCAATTCCATTTTTAAAACATAAATGTAAATTTAAAAAGACACATTTCTTATTGAAGGCTCACTGGTGATCCCTCTTGTTTAAATGGATGGGATAAAAATAACAAGGCTTCTCTGAATTTGTTTTGTTATAAGAAGCACCAAGATGCAGACACGTAGGTATGCAATTGCCAGTGCATTTCAGGAGGGGCCATGTTACAAGAGAATTTTTCTCCACCATTGAGATGGCATGCCTTTTAACCACTTCATTTCTGAGACCACATTCATGAAGATTACTTGCCCCAGGGGAGACTGAGCCAAATACATTAACTGATAAGAGCTTTTCATGTGAGACGAATCCACAGGTGACTTAAGTCCCCGATCCATGACCCATTCCAACTTCTCACCATTGGCCCCCATTTGAGCCTTTTCCCAAACAACTTACGGCAGTTTTCTTGTATTAAGTCAATGATTTCACAAGATTGCTAGAAAGATGGAAAAAGAGAGAAAAGTAAAAGGTATTTAATGTGAAGCATATTCCTTCTTAACCCTAGGACTTAGAAATGTTATATGTGTGTTATCAGTGCCTTTCTGAAGCTTTTTAAGCTATAATCAAAAACCAAAAAATTGTTACAGCACATGAAACTATCCAGAAGTTATACTTCTAGACACAGCAGATATTTAAAAACATTTAAAATATATTTTATATACAACACAGTGTTCGTATTATTAGAGATAGGTAAATAAGGGGAATTCTTTATTTTTTTTTATCTGCCTCACAAAGCAGTGGAATCAAATTTGATTTTGAAGAAGTTTCAATCCAGAAATCTTGGCATAAAAGGCAAAGAAATGTCTTCAATTCTTGGATCTCTATGTCAGCAATTCTTGGAACAGTTCATTAGAATAACTGCCAAGACAAGGGCCCCTCACACCTCCCCTAGAATTCTGCTGTGTTCCTTTGATCTCTCCCCTCTGTTCTGTTCATCCCTTGACCCCATTACTTCTTGATTCTCATTTGTTCCCACTTCCTTCCCCCACAAAGTAGTATTTTTGTACTTGTGAGATAAAAAGCCATCATAGCTTCTGAGATTGTTTTCAGGTGTGTCACGAGACACGAAGACCTGTACTATACTATATGTTGGCTTATAAATACTTTATAAGCAACTTTTAAACTTTACAACAAGGCATATAGCACAGGGGTAGTAGCCTCAAAGTCTTTCCTTCCACCTGAAGTACTCAAAAACAACCAAATTCCTTCCACAATTTAAAATATTATCCGACTCTTTTCACTGATGTGATTCTAACATCTCTGAGTAAAGTTTATAGATCAACTTAAAGTACTAAAATAATTTACAAGAGGAGAAACTAAAGAATCTTCATAGATTTCTATTTGGTGAAAATGGAAAGCTTTGTATGCTAAAAAGGATAAGGCTTAGAATTAAAATGTTCACGTACCATCACATCTACCAAACCTTTGGCGCCCTTGATGCCCTGGAAAGAACAGATATGAGTTTAAAATGCAAGATTCTGAGGTACAAAGTATTATTCTCCAGAGTTGGCAAGAGATTCTGAGAAAGCTACCACAGTATAGCCCACTTTCTGACCTTTACTCCTGGCCCTGAAATTCTGACTCCTTAAGGAAGAAAGTTGGAATGTCTAGGAGGTGTGGCCCAGACCTCAGAATCCAGGATATCCAGGATTATGGTACATAAGGACCTTTAGAAGATCAGGTCATCTTGTGACCAAGCCACAGTATAGGATCCAATTCAGGAAAAGACCTTTCAAGATCTCAGGACCATTCATAGACAATTGTAAAGCAGACCTCATTCCCTATCCCTTCTCCCTATCCCTTCTCCTCAGGCTACTCACTGACACCCCATCTCTGCTCTTGTGCTGCACAAGTCATCCCTGGAAACCCTCAGAACAGATAAGCCTTACTGCAGCTACTCTGGGAGTCGAAGGACCCTTGCTTCTATTTAGATTCTACAAGGTAGTAACTTGTCATCTCGGGCAGATAACTATAATCTTCTCAGCCTTTGTTTTCTCAACTGTAAATGGCCACGTCCAGTCCTTCTGCTTCTAAGATTTTTGATTCTATGACTTTGTTGCTGCTCTGCAGTGAATGGTAAATGCAGTGAAAACACCAGGTTCAACCCAGGACTCACTCACTACACCATCCCTCACGAAATGACAGCCTAGCCTCATAGGATAAGGTGTGGCACAAAGTGACAAGAGCCCCAAAGTCTTTCCTTTCATACCAGATGAACTCCCAGGCAATTTTAAAAATATTTGTGGACCAGCAACATTGTTAGTTTAGTTAAGATTGTATAAATGTCATATTTTGTTAGGATTTCCTTCTAGTGTTTGCATAATGTTGTTACTCACCTTGTTTGCATTGATAAACTCACTGTCCAGTGAGTTTTATGTATTATGTATTTAGACATGTTTATAAATCTCCAGCCACTCTAATATCTTCCCCATGTTCAGGTAAAAAATATATACCGAATAAATATACTGTATCAGTTGATGTCCTCTAAAGCAAATCTGGCCCATTCCCTATATACATCCTCTAGTGCATCCTAAATGTTCATTTTTTCATTAAGATAGCTCTTTGCAAATTCTCATTTACTTTTACCCAGGGGTTGAAAATAGAAAGAAGAGTCAATGTTACCACTGGTCCTGGAGGGCCTTGGTCACCTGGAGTTCCAATAAATCCAGGAAAGCCAGCATTACCCTAAAAATAGCCAAACCAAAGGAATAAGCTTCTCCTCTTGAATACAACTTGATTAAAACCATCAGACCCATTTTAAGATACCAAGCTGTCATTATTTCTAAGGTCCCATGAGTCTGCTATGGACAAGTTAGTTTATGAACTGTATCAATGGAGTGAGACACCAAGACTAGAAAAGGAGGGGGCTCATTATGGGAGCCATCTAAATTGCCCCCTACATACCTAATCCAAGCCAACATGCGGACATACATACAGACACACAATTGAGTCCAAATTGACTCAATACCCAGTTGAGATTCCAGGTCGTATAATTAAAAGAATGCAGGAAATACACATTGAGGGCCTGGCAACAAGAGAAAGGAAAACTTCTTTCACCACCTTCTGGTCTTTGGAGTCTGAAAAAAGGTATGAGCTGAGCTTAGCTCACTGCTTGTCTTACAGGTATTTGAACTGACACAGCATTATCTGCGTGTAATTGATGCTTTATCTTTTTTTTATTTGAAACCAGAGAGATAAGTTTAGCTGAGCAGGGCAATATTAGCCAGCAGCAAACCAAGTTAGACATAGATCAAATTTTTCTTTATGTCCTTGCCAATGTGTGAAAATACCACTTATTGAGTGCTTAGATAATAAATATTCTCTTTCCTCTCTTCTGCACTGAACATTAGTCGTGTCCTTTTCCAAAAAGCTTTGCTCTCTAATGTCTATCAGCTAAACACTACCAGGGTTTTAGATATCCACAAGATTACTCTTTCTGAATAGAGTCACCAGTGATGGCAGCTTTTCAATATTGAGTCTTTACATCCTGAAGGAATGGATTTTTAATGGTAGACTACAAAGCACAGTGAAAACATGGCTCAAAGTCCACCAAGATGGCAGCCATATTCTTGAGATTCTAGTCCTAAATTAACAAAGAAAAATTTAAGGCTTGGAAGAATCTTGAAGAAACATCAGTGTTTACTCTGCAGCTAAAACAATGCCCTTCTGAATGATATCTAGACTTCACATAGATATTGATATTGTGTAACTGAAACTCCAACTTAGATTTTCTGTTATTATGGTTTGATGAGTCGCATTTGCATTTATAAGGTAAGTGAGAGTGGTATTAAGTGGGAGAGTGGGGTAGCCCAAGGGAGGTGTGGAATATGCACTGACTTAGGGGGACAATGGCCTTCCTGCTAAGTCCATTAAGTCAATAGAAATCTGCTCCTGTGAGCGGTGTCATGTGGGCCTCTACAGATCTTGGGAAATTCCTTTGGTTCTTACCCTCCTCCCTCTGACTCCCTTCGCCCCCTTCTCTCCTCGGTGGCCCGGGTCACCATCTTCTCCCTTAACAGAATCAAAAGCAGAGTGTTGAGTGTAAAGAAAAATAAGTACAAACAAATGACACATGCTGCATACCAGATGCCAGACCCCAAAAGATAGCTTCTTACTTGTGCACCAGGAGAGCCAGGAAATCCAGGTTCACCCTAGTGTCAGAAAAGAGATAAGGTCTTGTTTACTGTCATGTGATTAAGTCTTTCTTTCACATTCCTCCGAGAAAAAGAATAAATTATAATTTTGAGAAAACAGACTCAAAACAGGTGCCAGGAAAAACAACTAGAGCAACAGTTGTTATCTTGAACTACTCCCAAGTGGCCATATTTTATTTTTATAATTCAAAGTGAAACAACTTGCAAATGACTTTTACAAATTCTTCCACTTCCTTGATATATTATGTAATGGAACTTCCTTCTTAAACAATTTTTTATCTGTTGGTCTAAATATCCAGAGGTCTGACCCAATGGAAACCAAAGGAAAGGGGACCAAACAGACTGGTGGGAAGCAGGTGCCCATTATCAGATCAAAGGCACACTACAAAGCAACTGTTCATTCAACAAATATTTATTTAGCACCTATGTGCCAACCACTGTTCTAAGCACTGGGAATTCAGCACTGAACAGAACAAAGACCCTGCTATCATGGAACTTAACTGCTAGTAAGGAAGAAAAGTATGTCAGGGAGAGAGAAATGCTATTCCAGAAAGGAGATTAAAGAATAAAGAATGATATGGATGGGGTTAGGAAGAGGGTCATTATTTTATATGAGGTGGTCGGACAAAGCTTTTTGGTAAAGGTGGCATTTGGGCCAAGACCAGCAGAAATCAAGAAAGCCAGCCAAACAGTTATCTGGGAAAAGAGCATTCCAAGCAGAGGGAAGAGTGTATGAAGAATCCTGAGGCAAGAATATGAACCTGTGCTGTGTTTGAGGAACACGGAAGCAGAATAGGGGGAGGGGAGGAGGCGAAGATAATGTCAGAGAGTTCACAGAGGGGCCAGATTATATAGAATCCTGTAGGCCATGTTTACAGTGGGGTTAATTCTGAATGACATCAGAAGGCATAGCTGGACTTTGAGTGATCTAACTATGCATTTAAAAGATGGCTCTGGGGGTACCTGACTGGCTCAGTCAGTATAGCATGTGACTCTTGATCTTGGGGTTGCAAGTTCAAGTCCCATGTTGGGTGTAGAGTTTACTTGAAAATAAAATATTTAAAATACAAAATAAAATTTAAAAAAATAGGGCTCTGGCTGCTACATGGAAGACTAACTAGATGAGGCAAGAGTAGAAGCGGGGAGAACATTTAGGTGGCCACTGCAGTAATCCAGGTGGAAATCATGCTGTCTTGGCCCAGAGGGTGGCAGCGGTGGTGGTGAGAGGTGATGAGAGGCTGCACGTATTTGGAGGGTGGACTCACCATTATTTGTTGATGGATTAAATATAGGGGGTGAGAGACAGACATTTGTTAAAGATGGGGAAATGTCTGCCTTGAGCAATCGGCAGGAGGGAGGCTCCACCCCCTGAGATGGGGAAGGCTGGAGGAGAGGCAGGTTGTCAGGGCAATTGTTTTGGCTGACCAGATGTTTGATGAAATTAAAGGATTAGTGTTAATTCTTTGGTTGACAATGTATTGTTGTTATTTTATTTTACTAGTTTTTTGAGTAGGCTGCACACCTAATGTGGGGCACAACACGGAGCTTGAACTCATGGCCCTGAGATCAAGACCTGAGCTGAGATCAAGGGTCAGACGCTTGACAGACTGAGCCACCCAGATGCCCCTGTGGTTATGTTTTTAAAGAATTTTTTAGAGATGCAACTTGAAATATTTACTCATGGAATATATGATATCTGGGATTTGCTTCAAGATAATTGGGATAAAGATATATGTGTCGTGGAATACATAAAAAACAACATTAAATTGGTCGAGGTTTTTTATTCTTTGAGCTAGGTGATGGGTACATGGGGATAGGTGTCATTATATTAGTCTCTCCACTTGTACACGTGTTTGAATTTTTCCAGAATCAAAGGTTAACAAACAAAAGAAGAAGAAGGAAGGAAGAGGAGGAGGCTGTTTGGGGACATGCCAATTTTAAGGTGGAAACATATTTAGACGTTTAAGAGTATGGTCCAAGCTGGAGAAATACACTGGAGATCACAGGATAGATGATACTTGATGCTATGTAACTGGATAAGGTCACCTGAGAAGTGAGTAAAGAGGGAAGTAAGAGAAGTAGAAAGATAGATCCCTGAGTTTTCTAATAATTAGAGGTCAAGAACATTCCAAAGAAACTGAGAAAGAGCAGTCAGCAAAAAACAAGTGAGTGGGCTGGTCTGGACGATGAGAGAGGAAAGCTTTCAAGAATAAGCTCCTGATCCCCTTTGTCAAATTCTGCTGAGACATGGAGTATGATGTGGGCAGAGAAGTGACCAATGGATTCAGCACCATGGGTTTCACCTTGACTAAAGGTGTTTAGTCGTTGCGCGGGCAGAGCCGAGGGGTGAAGGCTCAATTGTCACCAGTTAGAGAGAACCAGAGGAAAGAAAGTGGAGTTTCTCAACCTCAGCACTACTAACATTTTCGACCTGACCATTCTTCTTTGTTGTGAGGGGCTGTCCTGTGTTTTGTAGGATGAAAAATATTATCTCTGGTCTCTACTCACTAGGTGCCATTTGCATCCCTTCCCCTGGCGTGACAACCAGAACATCTCCTAGAGGGTAAAATCACCCCTGGGTGAGAACCACAGATCTAGACCTACTCTTTCAAAGAATTTTTCCAGAGAGGAAAGGGACAATGGTACTGTGTAGTTAAATGAGTGTTTTTTTTATTGTCTGTTTGCTTGTGGGAGGGGTGATATTCCCACTTCTTTGTATACTGACAGGAATGATCTGTGGAGAGGGAAAAACATTACAGAAGGGAATTGCAGAAGGGAAAGGACCCAGGAAGGAAGCAAAAGGGGAACAGAGTGCAGCCCATGAGAGAAGAGATCAGTCTTAGACAAGGGCATGGACTCTTATCCACAGCAGGAGGAGGGAAGGCAGGGCACAGAGGCTGGCCTACGCAGTGGCAGATGTATGTAGAGGTTCTCTGCTCACTGCTCCTATTTAATTAATGAAACAAGAAGCACAATCACCTGCTGAAAACGTGGGAGAGAAAGCAGGTCTTGGAAGTCTGAGGAGAAGGGAGCAGGGATGAATCAATTGATTCAGAGAGGAAAATGAACAGAGAAGGGAATGGTAGCCAGCTGGCCAAGCAGCAATAGGGCTATTTAAAGTGAGGTCATGAAGCCTTGCCAGGAAAAACCCATGCAATGTGGACTGAATCCATGATGTTAGCCATACCACAATAAGCATAGGCTGCTTTGAATGTAGTACCAGGGCTGGTATGTGGCTTAAAACGTGAACATTTGAGGGGGGCCTGGGTGGGTCAGCCAGTTAATCACCTGATTCTTAATCTTGGCTCGGGTCATAATCTCACGGCTCGTGACATCAAGCCCCATATCCAGCCCTGCGCTGACAGCGTGGAGCCGGCTTGGGATTCTCTCTCTCTCTCTCTCTCTCTCTCTCTCTCTCGCTGCGCGCTCCCTGCTCGTGTGCACTCTCTCTGTCTGTCAAAATAAATAAAATAAACTTTGAAAAACTGGACATTTGAATTCTACCCAGAATTCCCCTGCTATGCAAACTCTCCCCTAGAGAAGAAAGACTTAATTTGCCAGGGTGGAGCTCCAATGGGCTAGCTTCTACACTCAGCTCTGTCTCTAAGCAGCTGTGTGACCATCGGCAAATCACTCCATTTCTCTACGTCTCAATTTTCGTATCTATAAATCAAAAAGGCTGAACTAGATGATCACCAAGGCACCCATGGTTCGTCATTGCGCAGATATTTACTAAGAGCCTACTATGTTTTGGGCATGTATACACATTAATTATACTAAGGGCAATATCCTGATCAATAAAATGGCAACAGTGTCATCCAGGGAAACAAGACAATTGCAGGGTTAAGTAGCTGGGCATCACTAAACATCCTAGTGATTTCTTATGTTGTGAAACAATAAATGGTAACTCGCAGACTGAAGCACTCAGAATAACTGTGGCTATTGACATTTGATTTGTTCAACAGTCTTCATGTGATTTCCATTCTTAAAAACCTGTCAGTAACCCATTAACTACATGTTAAAATACCATATCCTTATGAGAGTAGAAATATTCAAATATACTTACTGAGTACCTACTCTGTGCCAGGCTCATTCAAGCAATACGAAATTGAATAAGGTGCAATCGACTGTCAAATTCACAAACTGGGAGGTAGCCAGATATGTAAGGATAAACCTCAATATAACCTCAATAGAAAGGGGCTACTATAGAAACATGACCAATGTGCGTGAGGAACACAGAGTATAGGACAACGAAATCTTTCCATGGGGGAGTCCAAGAAGGGTTCCACAAGGAAAAGTTGATACGTGAGTTGATCTGAGAAAATGTGTGAAAAAAGTCCAAAAGAGGGAGGTGTGTAAGGACATGCCTAAATAGAGTCAAGAGTGTTTGCAAAGACAGGAAATTAGGGAAGTTCCTGGCTGGGGTGGAAATATCTGGCATAGGTGGAAGATGAGGAAAGGAGTTCAAGTTTTAAATAAGGCAGTAACAAAATCAGCTTTTATTTTTTAAGGAGGGAACTCTGGCAGCTATAACATGTCATAAGCAGCATTTAGAAACCATTTCTGGCATACCACTTGGATAATAAAGACTTATTCTAGTAAAATTAAAAACAAATCACCGTAGTAGTTAGTTCAGAATACCCTGTAAGATAACCCTCACCTTTTTTCCCTTTCTTCCCGGATGTCCATATCCATCTGGACCAGTAAGACCCTAAGAAAATGACACAAGATGAATGGTAGAGTCATCTAGATCAATACTGGTTGACAATATTATCTGAACCCTTGGATTAATCAGCAGTGCAAGGAAGTGGAGAAGGCAGAGGGGCTTGGTGGAGGCTTATACTGTATCATAGGATAAACCCTCGGCTACCTTTATAGGATAAGGAGAGGATAAGTATTTAAAACTTGAAAAGTATTTTTTTTTCAATTTTAACCTCTTCTTTAGCAAGATTCTGTACCTCACCAAAATGATGCCACAGATGTAGGGAGCCACATCACTGTACAAAATCCCTCTTGACCTAAATTTCCTTTCTTTGCAGGGTAAAGTAACAAAGGAAGAAGCTCTAGAATTTGGCAAATCTCTAGAGATAAATGCAGATTTACGGAGGAAAAGACTGGGATGGAGGCAATAGAGTTTAGTGAATAAGTGCATAGGACGTATACCCAGACAGACCTGAATTTTCATTCCACTTCCAACACTGGTTGGAAGCAAGTTATTCTGGGGGGGGGGGGGGGGGGGGCGGTGCGGGCGGTGGAGGTGATGATGGCAGTGGTGGTGATCTTGGTCATGATGACGGTGTTCGTGGTGGAGGCAGTGATAGTGGAAGCAGAGGTGATGGTGATGACAACAATTATGAATATGTTAATGACACTACTGGGATCTTAGCATCTGTACATATACACAGTGAGCTTCCTATGACAAGGGATAAATTCAGAACCTTTTAGGTGCACCTTGCTGAATGGACAAAAACTGCACCCAAACCAAGCAGTCAACTGAGAACAATTTTAAGTTTTAAGCCACAAAGATCATTCCTATGGCCTAAGGGGGAAAAGCTTGAAACATTAGAAAAATGAAAAAGAATAAGATAAAGAAGATTGCCAAAGATGAATTGTTTGGGGACAAAAAAGATGCAAATGAGGTTCATTTGCTGTTCCTCCGTTTTCTCTCTGCTGAAGGACACACACAGCCTCGGGCACCTACAAATTTCAGAGATCCAAACCGCCTATCTTGGAGATAACCGCTTCTGACATTCCTGAAATGACACCTTCCAGAAAGGCATTGCTCCCCAGCTTCGTCTGTCCCAAGGAGAGACCGGTAGAAACAACCTTTGCGTTATTTTAAACCAGGAAATTTTAATAAAGTGGAACAGCATTAACTTCATCACCCGAACTGAGAGTAGATGCAGAACACTACTTATCCCATATTCCTTTTGACAGTAATCTTGTTCTATTTTCTCCCCCTTGCACATTTAATTTTAAGCTTTTTGGCCTGCTTTTTTCTTCTCCCCTTGCTAACAAATGCAATTTCAATGTTGAGTGCAAAACAATGGCAGGGTGTTCCCACTGTTGATGAAAGAAATCTCAAACATAGGAGCTGCAGGAGAGACAACATTTCTCCCTGTCATAAAGCTCATTCCAATAAAATGATGAATTGAAAATAGTCATAAAATAACTAACTGGCTCTCATGTTCAGAGGGATGGCTAAGGTCTAAATGCAGAGCCCCGTCTCTGGGAGCATTATCAAGTAAACCTTTGATGATCCTTGGTCTCCAAAGGTTATTTCTATGTTCTGGGTAATTGAGGCCATGCACTTAAAAGTCTGCAAGTCTGAATGCCTGTCTTATTTGTTTCCCTGGAAAAATTGTTTCATTGAACACATCTGTATTCCAAAAAATCTCAAATGCTTAGAAAACATCTTTGTCAAACAGATGAGGCTCACTGGCATATCCCTCTTCCACAACATGTGAGGAGGCAAAATAAATCCCAAGACATCTTTAGGTTCTTTATTTATGGGAGGAGTTTGAGAACCTTTGACTCTTTAGGGTCACAACAGCTCTGGCGATCATATCATATTTGTACCCCAAAATTCATCAGGAATATTCGAACTTTGTGTGAAACAAGAACAAATAACAAACAAGAAATTCAGCCGAGAGTCCAAAACAGAGAAGCCAGACTTACAGATTGCCCTCTGAGTCCTTGTCGACCCCGTGGGCCTGTGGCTCCTGTGTCACCAAGATCTCCCTTTTGTAACAAAAGGTAAACATGAAGTTAATTTTTTCCTATGAGTTCATGCAGTTTTATGTCATTTTCCTTAGAGAGTTTACAGTCACCCTTATTCAGGTCCCGTTGCCAACACCATACAGTCTAAGGTGAGTATCTTCCTCTGGACTTTGTTACACAGAGATTACTAACAAATATAGTGGAGATTTGGGCACTGAAAATTAGTGAAATGAGGTATATGGCATCCATGACAGAATTTTATATTTTTCTGGCTTTTTCTAGGTGTGAATGTAAGACTATGTTTGTAGAGAACCCATATATTTATCTATTTATTGATATGTCTTTGCCTACTGATATAGGTGGCCATCTATCTATCTTTCTATATGTCAGTCTATATGTCTTTCCTTCTCTGTATCCACTGTCCAACTATAAGGTATAGTCAATACCATCACCAATGATATCAAAAACTCACACTGGAAATGATCACATACGGAGAGATTCACATGAGAATACCCAAGTTACAAGAAAAAAAAACAAAAAAAAGATGTGTTCTCTAGCATTTACCTTCATTCCTGTTGGTCCCGCTTTCCCTTTTGAACCAACTGTCCCTGGAGGCCCAGGAATCCCCTACAACAAGACCACAACTAAAATCACCTCAAGGGCCACAAGGTAACTCCCTGACTCTCTTGTTATTATCGAAATGGTCTGGAACTGGTAATATACTCATAAATCACCTTTAGTGTTTTATACGATTAATTGTATCCTTCAACATACAAAATACTTCATATACACGTTTAATGTCTGGGCTGGTGGTGGGGTGGGGGAGAAGGAGGAAGGCGTTCTATGTAAGAGGCCACATCTACCAAGCTCTGAGCACTGGAGCGATGATCTGGCTACTAGAGGGAAAAACGCCGTTTGATTAAGAGATCAGGAAGACAAACACCTAGACTTTCACCTGCTCCAAACAGAAAATATTATCAAAAGAGAATGAAAATAATACAATCGGTACAAGGCTAGACTTTTTCTGATCGAGAGTTAATAAGAACAGAACTAGGGCATAGGCTATCCTGGAGCTGCTATTTTGATTCTCCAGATTGAGACGCTTATCCCTAACTTAAACCATGCTGCTCAGAATTTAAGCTATGTCAAATGCTCCCATCATCAGGAAGCCACTTGTAATCATCTGTCTCAATGTGGTCTGACGCTTCTATGAACCACTGGGAGACTGGGTCAGGAGTAGAAGGGGCACTAGAAAGAACAAGTTGGAAGCCAATTCCACCACATACCGTCCTCATGACAAATCATTTTTAATCCCTTTGAGCCTCGGTTTCCTTATCTATAAAATTAGGATAGTAACGCTTCTTTTTATGCTTGTGAGGATCATATTGGCCATTTATACCTCTGTACAGCTCTATTTTTCCTTGCACTATAGGTAAGGCACGATCAGTTTGTGTTAAACACCCTTGGGGCTCTAACCCAATCTCATTGATCACCATATTCCCACAATTTACCAGAATAGAAGGCGGTACAGCCAGTGATCAAGCTAGCTATTTCTAGAAACCCCTGATACCTACCAATTCCAGAACAAACAGTGTAGCTTTATGTTATTTATCCAGGAACACTCAGGTGTATGAATTGGCCACTGTTAATATGCAACTCTGCTGTAGTTTTTCGTTTTTCAAACGTACCTTAGCACCCAGTAAGCCTTTTGGTCCAGAATTTCCTGGTTGTCCTTGCCTTCCTCTTGGTCCCTGGTTCAAAGATGACATTAGAATTCAATCAGTGTTTATGGTCTATTTCCCATGTAACCACAAAGTCGCCTTGGTCACCAACGGGAGCACAAATCAAGGTGCCCTGACCCATCACTATCACATGTATCACACTTTATTCAGCAGCATCAGCACCAAAGCAACCCAGACTCACTCCATCTGAAGCACTGGATATGAGCCTTCAGCATCCATATTTGTGACCACCTCTGCAGTTGAATCTGATGAGCCCTAAAATCTCAGAACATTGCTTTTATATTTTAATACACCCAACTAGTTTTAAATCCTAAAAGGGGAATGAAAGGGGCTTCTGGGATATTGATCTCCTTTGAAAATTCAACCTTCTCTGTACACACACAAGGGCACATTTTGATTTTTTCAAGAACCAATAGTACCTTTAAGAAGCCTAATCGCACTGGACACGTTGCTGGGGAGTTACTCATTTTCTCCCCAATCTATTTTATTGTACTGATTTCAACACTAATTTTTCTCCAGCTTTTCTGAAAAAATGCTTTCCTATTAAAAGCATTGATCATGGCCTCTATACTCCTGGGTGAGGCATTGTAGTCTTCTATTTAAATACAGCATCATACCCACATCCCAGTGGGAGGTGAAATTAAGGAGAGGTTTTATTGATTATCTTGCTCATGGTTCACAAAACAACATGTTCCCCTTGTGTTCAGCAGTAGGATAGAGTGAATATAAAAGAGAAAGCCAGGACACAACAGTGGCAGGGGGTCCAAATTTGAATTAAGCCAGCGATCAAAATGAAGGCAAAAATATATCTCTAGGTTGTTTTCCCCTATGTTCAGACACTCTTCTATCATAAAATAAATACAATCCCTAATTACACTTTGATTACCCATTTCTTCCTTTAGTACCTTTGTCAAGTCAAAAAACAACAGAAACCTTTCAAAGTTATCACCTGACACTCATAGAATTTTTAAAGTTATGGAGAATGATTCAATGTGTTAGTAAAATGTGTTGTTTTCAAGTTCTTCCACTTGATACTTGGGAACAATTGGCTTTTAAAAGAAAGATGTAGAACATGTTCCAGAAGGGTTTACAGAATGACAGATTTGGGTTATGCTTAGAAGATTCCAAAAGAACTGGACGGGGAAATTTAAATTTCCAGTTATCACTGAATCCTTTACAACACCCTGCTTGAGGGCAAGACTCTTCCTGGCCTTAACGTCCTTCTTGAAGGTCCCACGCCTATTAGCAAAGTGACTTATGTATTACAGATACTCAATAAACACTTTGCTGATTTTTTATGCCAAACTGAATAAAATTTTAATGAATTAAGTACTGTTTGAGTAAGTTCAATACGGTTTCAAAGGCAGTAATTAAGAGCACAGATTTGATAACTAGACTGCTTGAGTTTGAATCCCATCTTTATCATTTACTAACTGTGGGAGCTTGGCCACTTTACCTTACTTCTCTATCCCCCCCCCTCCACTTCTCTCTGTAAAATAGGGATAATAACCCCCCCATTAAAGGATTAAATGGGTTAATACAAGTGCTTAGGGCCATATTTAAGACATCTTAAGAATTCATAAATATTGCTATTAGGGTTCAACCTGCCCAGGAGAGAGATACACAATTTGCTTGGGAAAGGCCCTGGAAAAGAGGTATCCAAGTCCATTCTGATATATGTTAAATCCCCATCCAAGTATCTAAGTTATAATTTCAAACAAATATCCTTTAGCACTAAAATCAACTTCACTGATACAACCTGTGGGCCTGAGTGTCCAAGCTCTCCCGGGTAACCCCGTTCACCGGATTCTCCACGCATACCCTGTTAAAATGAACAAAACTTAGTGAGTTCACCAGGCACCCTTAGGGTTCCTATTGAAGGCAGGCTTCCCTGCAATATGTCATTTGACAGCCACAAGAGAAAGATAAGAAAGATTTGATTGTCTGTGCTCAGTTCTCTTAGGATATGGAATGTGAGAAGATATGGGGGGAGGGGGCTCCACTTATGTTGCAAAGCCAGATTTTTTTTCAGTCTTTGCATGACTCTTTCCAATGTCTTAGCTTAGTGATAGAAGCAAAAACACCTTGTTTAAACAACTCAAGCTCCCATTTGACATAATAACGGGTTCCTAAAAGCCCATCCATTCCTTTTAAGGGATATGGGCTAAGTATTCACTGGTGTTAAGGACTCTTATCCCACGTGAAGGAACTCAGAATGTTGAACACAGCAACAAGCGTGACATTCTGGGGGAAGGCACATGAAGCACAAAGAGAAAGGGCAGAAACCTGACTTTAAAACCCTACGGGTTCTTGTGTGGCGCCTGGGTGGCTCAGTTGGTTAAGCGTCTGACTTTGGCTCAGGTCATGATCTCACAGTTTGTGGGTTTAAGCCCTGTGTCGGGCTCTGTGCTGACAGCTCAGAGCCTGGAACCTGCTTCCGATTCTGTGTCTCCCTCTCTCTCTGCCCCTCCCCTGCTCATGCTCTGTCTCTGTCTCAAAAATAAATAAAACATTAAATTTTTTTTTTTCTAAACCCTATGGGTTCTTGAAACAAAACCAAAAATAAACCCTATAGATTCTTACAGGATTAAGCTGGCTCTCTGGGCAAAGGGTGAGCCCTTAACATGATTCGTCTAATAACTGACTTCATTTCTCCCTCGTATTAAAAGTTTCACTTCTACAGAGAAGATACATTTTCTAAGATTGAAGATAATACCCATTTTGTGAATTATTCTGCCTTCTTTTTCATGTTGCTCATGTGTCGGAAAGGCTACTAATTATTCATAGATTTGCAAAGAGAAAAAACCTTAAAGTGAGAATTAATCACTGTGTAGGTCAATTCCTCGTGCTTCTTAAGTTTTTAAACTGTTCAGGTAAATAGGAAGCACTCCTTTTTTTTTAAGTTTTTTTCTTAAATGTGTATTTATTTTTGATAGAGCATGTGAATGCACATGAACAGGGGAGAAGCAGAGACAGAGGGAGACAGAGAGTTCCAAGCAGGCTCTGCGCGGTCAGCACAGAGCCCAACATGGGGTTTGAACTCACGAACCGTGAGCCAAAACCAAGGGTCTGATGCTTAACTGATTGAGGCACCCAGGCATCCTGGGAACCACTTGTCTTAATCATTATCGTTATCTTATTCTGCTCTTTAAAAGTTGACTTCTAGATTTACGAACATAGCTAAGTTTTAAAAGGACTGTAGCTAGAAATTTTGAAATAGGTTGTGAAAATCTTTGCACATCACATTAGTGACATTCAGAGTGCAACATCCTGAAAACAACTTGGTTCTATATAGCCAAGTTCAAACTCTTGTTATACGTCCACGCTTGTACATTTATATTAAGGGAATCATTTCAGCAAAGCAAAAGCAAGAACAAAACAAAAAAACCTGTAATACAGTTTTTCTTTTCATCACTAACCACAATATCTAACAAAACAGAAATTATCTAAATGCTTAACATAAGAATAGTTTAGCAAATAGTTGTTCTTCTACAGAGTATGCTATAATATATTTAAATAATAGGATGATTTGAAAACAGAAAAGCAGACTATAACATAATATATTCATTATAATAACTCTTACTATCTATCTCTTACAGGAAACAAACATGAAAATAATTGCAGGAAGCTAGTGAGCTTACACTTTAAAAATGATATTCTTTTTTTAATTTTTTTTAACATTTATTTATTTTTTTTTTAATTTTTTTTTCAACGTTTTTTATTTATTTTTGGGACAGAGAGAGACAGAGCATGAACGGGGGAGCGGCAGAGAGAGAGGGAGACGCAGAATCGGAAACAGGCTCCAGGCTCCGAGCCATCAGCCCAGAGCCCGACGCGGGGCTCGAACTCACGGACCGCGAGATCGTGACCTGGCTGAAGTCGGACGCTTAACCGACTGCGCCACCCAGGCGCCCCTAACATTTATTTTTTATTGAGAGACAGAGACAGAGCATGAGCATGGGAGGGGCAGAGAGAGGAGGAGACACAGAATACGAAGCAGGCTCCAGGCTCTGAGCTGTCAGCACAGAACCTGATGCAGGGCTTGAACTCACAAAACCGTGAGATCATGACCTAAGTCAAAGTCAGACACTTAACTGACTGAGCCACTCAGGCGCCCCTAAAAATGATATTCTTAATTAAAGTTTCCCCTTATTGCCAAAATAATCTATGCATTGACTTGTCTGCCATAATACAATATTTTCCATAAACAAAATCTTATTTAAATTTTCAATGTATTCTACATCTTGTAGATGTCAGCATATCTAATTTTATAGACAGTAATGAGCCATATTTTCCCCAGATCCAAGGGATGCTGTAATCTGGAATTCAGCACCTTTGGAAACTATAATCTTCCAACACTACTTGCTCATCGTTAGCAAGTCACAGCCTCAAAAACACAAATGAATCTATGCGACCAATGTTCCAACACTAGGTTAACTAGCAAACTATTGACATGTTAGATAAGTCCGCTTCAATATGATTTTATCTCTTATTTAAAAAATCAAAGCTTGAATAGGAAAAAGAGCAGACAACTAGAGGGATTCATCAAGATTACAATGTGTTAAATGGAGAGGTCTCCTATTAAAGACAGTAGTTTGCTCACATTTTTCTCTGCTCCCAAAATGAGCGGTTACTGTTCCACAATCTTTCCCAATAAGAAAACAGAGCAGAGGCCCAAGCAGCAATCGGTCTGAATCAGAGCAGGAGGTCAGAAGGCCAGAAAGGAGAAATCCAAGAGAAATAAACCTCACATGTTTGAATATACTAGGAGGTTACTGGTTTTGTCAAAGAGCTTTATAATTAACTGGCAAAGTTAATTTACAAGCAAATGAGGAGAAAGAGTACCTCAGAGAAAATAAGAGTTATATAGCTGCAAATAATATTTACCTAGCAATCGTATGAACAATGAACAGTCTTGACCAAAAGTGGAGAAAGTAAGTATCTCGCAAGATGAGTTGTGGGAAGTGTAAGAAGGAGATGGATAGGTTAAGAAAAATCTTGGGGCGCCTGGGTGGCGCAGTCGGTTAAGCGTCCGACTTCAGCCAGGTCACGATCTCGCGGTCCGTGAGTTTGAGCCCCGCGTCAGGCTCTGGGCTGATAGCTCGGAGCCTGGAGCCTGTTTCCAATTCTGTGTGTCTCCCTCTCTCTCTGCCCCTTCCCCGTTCATGCTCTGTCTCTCTCTGTCCCAAAAATAAATTAAAAACGTTGAAAAAAAAAATTAAAAAAAAAAAAAAAAAAAAAAAAAAGAAAAATCTTTATCCCCCCCTAGCAAGAAATCAATAGAACAACATCCCAAACTGAAAACCAAGAAATACCAAAGTAACCATGCTGTTTAGAGAAACGACAATAATACCAGAAGGACTTAGCCCGCAGTGAGTTGCTCCTGAAGAGCTGGGAAGAATGGACAGGGAGATAATGCAATCTGACTTCAAATATATGCACAGGCTTCACTCTGATTTAAATTAAATTTAAAATAACACAGGAGATGGGGGCGGGGGAGCACGTAGGTGACCTGGTTGGTTAAGGTGTAACTCTTGATTTCCACTCAGGTCATGATCTCACAGTCATGAGATCAAGCACCGTGTTGGGCTCTGTGCTGACAGCGTGAAACCTACTTGGGACTCTCTCTCTCTCCCCCACCCCTCTCTCTGTCTCTCAAAATAAACCTTAAAAAAAACCCACAGGAGATGAAGTGACATAGGGAAAGAAAAATAACCATGACCCAGCTGAACAGAGAACCCACTGTTAATGGATATTTAGATAAACGATATGTAGTGTCACAAAAGAATTAAATGATTCAAAAGTAGGAAATTCCTTCCACTGCCTAGAGCCACTTAATTTCTCCAAAACAGTCTATTTCTTTCTGCCTTTTGGGGATAAAAACAGTAAGATAAAATGATAGTTCCAGACATTATTTATTTCATAAGTATTAAAACCAAATTAACAGGAAATATCTATTTAAGAACTTATTTCAAATCCTAGCATTTTATGAGAAAAAAACATTTCACTTGGTGTCAACAAAACTTGTTTGGATTTTTGAGACTTGAAATTTCTTAACATCCGTGCTTTTCCAACACTGTTGTAATAAAGACACAGGAGTCACATCTTCTTTGTACCTCGGAGGTCATTGCCCAACACACACACACACACACACACACACACACACACACACACACACTTGGGCTCAGAGTTGACATAAATCAATCTGTGATTTTCCTCCATCACTAAATCAGGACGATGCTAGAAAAAATAATACCAGCAGAGCATGACCACACTGTATTAGAGAGAAGTCTACATAATAAACTTATTTTGTAAAAAAATTCCAAAAGGATCCTGATCTTTGGATTTGAATCCAGCTCTACCAATTGTTATTAGTATGTGGCCTCTGACAAGTTCTGCTAAACCATATTTTCTCTCTTATTCATAAAAGGGAACCAATGATGCTCATAACTCTGAGGGTTGTATAAAGGTTTACAGAAGGTGATAAAAATAAGGTATAATGCAGTGACTGGTGCTAGATAATTGCTTAGTAAAATACAATTCCCCCACAGAGATATCCCCTTATCCCACCCTCTAATCGCATCCTTCCCATTTGGATAAATGGTAAAAGCTCGATCTTTTTCCTTCATTTAGGGACCATGCAATCCCCTTAAGCACTCATAGGAAGCCCCACTTCTTTACATGGAAAGATCATTATTTCAGAGGTAAAACCATTTTTCACTAAGGTATTAGCTTCTTTTCAATCTAAATGAAATACTCCAGGTTGGAGGGGAAGCAGGAAACCATAAAAACTTTGTCTTCTTCATGGAAAAGGTCCCATGAAAACCTCTCAGTGATCTTCCTGCAATCTCAGACAGCCCAGCCAGCACTCCCCTTGACCTCAGAGAGAACTCTTTAAAGTAGCCATACATGCGGAACGTAAAGCAAGTCTTTGCGGAAAGCACTGACCTCCAGCCCTGGCACACCACGTCTTCCTTTTGACCCCTAAGAACAGAAGGGAAGCAAAGACCTTAGAGAAAGAAACAACCCAATTTTCACCCCAGCCTACCTCCCTCTTCCACACAAGCAGGTGAAATTCAACCCAAGAGTGGTTATAGTTACCTGAGGGCCAACATTTCCAGGTTCCCCCTGAGGTCCGTCAAAACTAGACCTTCCCTGAAAAGGAAGAAGTAAAGGGAATATAAGTTTCGATGTCTACATCCTTCTGGATTTACTCTTCAGACATGGGCTCTCTAATACAGAAGCCACTAGCTACATGTGGCTATTAATTTTAAATTCATTAAAATTAAATTAAAATTTTAGCTTCTCAGTTATACTCGGCACATTTCAAGTGTCCAGTAACTACACGTGGCCAGTAGCTACCATATCAGCACAGATATAAAATATTTGATCTCAAAAAGTTCTGTGGGTCAGTGCTTCTCTAGAAGCAAACGGATTAATTCTGGTGTTCTAAAATATCCACACTGTAGGCAGCCTCCCCCAAAGATTGTTCATGGGACAACTCTTCAGGGTTCATCGTGCTGCGACAGTAGTCATACACGTTCCCCCAATGAGCTATGCTTAATATTTGAAAAATACTGGGATTTCCCTTTCTACCCATCCTATAGGTACAGAGTGGCAGACAGAAACAGAAGGTAGATGAACGTGTCTCTGCACATGTGGAGCGATCAGTATGCACAGATGATGGAGGGAGAGGTTTTACACACAGTCACGATGAGGAAGCTTTGTGCTGCTCTCACGTCTTTAAGCCCAGAAGTGGGAAAATAAATGGTGTCCAGAGAAAAAAATGAGTCCATCTTTCAGGAGAAACAGAAACTACCTTGGAAGCCAAGGAGGGACATTTTAGATACTCAGTAAAGTCCCATGCTAACTCAGTAAGAACACAGAAACAGGGTAAGAATGTGAAATACAGAAATAAAAGCATTTGAGCAAAGCTGTCCTTCCAACGGTTACTTATGATAGATTAGGTTCGAAAACAATATAAATATTCCACAACATGGAAGGAAGCGTTGATTAAATTATGGTAGGAACGCTTATTGAAATAGTATGCAACAATTACAAATTACGTTTGGGGCGCCTGGGTGGCGCAGTCGGTTAAGCGTCCGACTTCAGCCAGGTCATGATCTCGCGGTCCGTGAGTTCGAGCCCCGCGTCAGGCTCTGGGCCGATGGCTCGGAGCCTGGAGCCTGTTTCCGATTCTGTGTCTCCCTCTCTCTCTGCCCCTCCCCTGTTCATGCTCTGTCTCTCTCTGTCCCAAAAATAAATAAAAAATGTTGAAAAAAAAAAAAATTTAAAAAAAAACAAATTACGTTTATCAAAAGTTTATAAAGGAGAAAAAATGTGTTATAACATTCTTTTCAAGTATATTAAATTTGCTGAAAGAATAATTTATTCCAAATACAGAGAAAGATAAAATGACAGTTCCTCATTTCTTTATATTGTACTAGAACATTTTTTAATAAGCCAATGGGATCCTTATTTGACTTTCTCAGGGAAAGTAATTGCATCACCAAGTTAGGAACGTTCTGTAAACTTACTTTTTTTCTTGGTTACTGGAACTATTCATTTTTTTCTTTACATTTTACATCCTGTATTCCCAAATATCTATAGTGTTACTTTTATTGTAAAAAAATTTTTTAAATATAGTAGGCTGTATGAGAAAGGAGGCTTTAGACAAGGCACTCTCACAACTGGTCTAGATATAAAAAAGATTCTTTCTTAAAACATTTATCATTTTCTCACTTCAATAGTAGACAGTTTTTTGCAGCCAGCGTAGCAAAGGAATCATTTGGGCAGATGTTGGAATCATTGGGTAAAAGACTGTCGGGAAACAAGAAATTTACAACCTCAGTATCACTGCCAGATTACTTGATCATTACAAAGAGGGAAAAAGTGTGTTTACAATGGCTAAGTCTCATCAACAGCATCTTAATCAAGTGACCAAATTAATGTACCAGTAATGAGACAGCCAGACATAGTTTCTCTCCTGGTGACTGAGAAGGCTACAGCCTTACTTAATCTGCTGAAAAAAAATATTTAAACTGAATCTTATCATGAGGAAACAATCAGACAAATCCTAACTGAGGGATGTTTGGCAAAATAACTGGTCAGGAATGCCCATGTCACGGAAACAAAGGACTGGACAACAGCTGTGACTGAGGGATACTACTGAGGCAAGACAACTAAATATACCACACAGTCCTTGATCAGCACTCAGATCTTAGGCATCAGCATGTGTTTTGCACTGAGCCTTTACAGAAGCAGCCTGCACCCCAAGCAGCGAGAGGCCCCGCCAAGCTCCTTCCCTGGGGACCACACTCAGCATCTCAGCATCCAGCTGCCATAGCTTTGAACTCTGGGAGCATCCCTGCATCTCAATTTATTTGTTCATCCCTTAGCAAAATGTGTCCTAAGGTATCAGAGAAGCCTAGAAGAGGTTATTTTGGAGGGGTCTTGGAACACTCAAATATGTTTCCATATAAATTAATGGTAATTTTCTTCGCTGACTCCATTTCCGCTTCTGATTGGTTTCAGAGGAACTCTCTGCTTTCGCACAGCCAAGGAAACTTGTACCGAGGAAAGATTGCCCCCTAGAGGTCTATCTTCTAATGACACTTACCAACCTGGAATTTCAGCATTCCCAGCTATAGGCTTGTATAATTTGTGAGAGTGACTTCTATTACCCAAGTCTATTCAAAGAATATTTAGCACCCTTCTTTGAGCTCAGAATGGGAGTAGAAACCATGTGGAACACAAGTTCACTGTTACATGGCACCACCTCAGAGGGTTCCAATTTTTGTTTGCACACACAATTCAGGGATCTAGTGTTCTAAGTTAACCCTCAGCTGAAGTCAGTGATGGAGACCTCTGAAAACTGAGAGCATGAGACTTTCCCCATGGCTGGGGTGCTGTGATGCACACGGTACTGGACAATTTGTATAGAGGCCTGAGTTCTTTTCAGCTGTAAAACCATGAGCAAACCATGGAATCAAAGCTCAATTTATATGCCTTCCTTCCCATGACGCCCATTAACTCATGGGAACTTTGAAATGGTTTTTCTAACCTTCTCACCTTATAGATGAGGGAACTGGGACCCAGATGGGTTAAGGGTTGCTTCTCTTTGCTCAATTCCATAACTGATTGGCTATTCACAGGGCTCTCCAATCTCAACTCACCCAAGAGAACCCTCTCAATGGAGTTTGTCCAAAATAACTGTAATTCACAACAGGATGAGAAATTCTTGCAGCAAGGAGTTACAGTTTTCTCCCATAGTTACATAATAAGGATCTTGTTACAAACTGGATTTTACACAGGACCTGGCCATCCACAAAATGGATGCAACCGAGTCACAATTCAGGGAAAAGAATAAACATCCTAAGGCTTTGTCAAAGGAGGCAAACTGGAGTTCAAAGGAAATAGAGGTTGCTTTACAGTTATAAACATTTTGCTGTGCAGACCTTGTTTCTGGAAATTTGGAATGACAAGATATGAGAACTGAGGCACTTAGGGTAGTCATCTTTCAGTCATGCATTTTAATAACGAGGACATCAAAAAAATTCTAAAGATGGCTTCCAATCAGCAGCATTTGCAAAGTGAACAAGTCTTTTTCCTTTGGTGCTACCTTCTGTCATAACACTTCCAGTTTTCAAAACCAGATAAGGAGCTTATCTCTAAAACTGGCTAGTACTCGATTCACATCAGTCAACAATGGCAGTGGTGGAAAGCAAGTCAACAGTGTAATGTCCTGACCATCTTTTGAATCAAGGCATCATGATGACCTTGGAGAATTTTTAAACTGCAAAGATCTTAGGCACCACGGAGCCTGACGCTTTCACTTTCGAAGTGAAGAAACCAAGCACAAAAGACATAAAGTAACCTGTATTGCTAGTGTTGTGGGAAATGAGATTTTTTTCAAGATAAAAAGAAACCACAAGACAAGGATGCAAGAATATAAGGATATAACTGGGGATTAGCATTCGGAGCTCTTGTCTCCATGGGCAGTGGCGTCCCAGAGGTTTGCTCCCTAGTTTTCAGTGCTGATACAACCAGAGTGCTCTAGCCTTCCTCACCAACTAGAATTTCCAACCGCCCCCCGCACCCGCCCCATCCCCACCCCCACCCCACCCCCCATGAACCAATAGCACCAAGTCAACAGAGATGATCTTACCTGATGTCCACGCCTTCCTTTTTCTCCCTTAGGGCCTTGGATGAAACTATCTGCTCCAGGATCCCCCTGAGAAAAGAAAAGGTTGCTTACCTCAAATGGGCAGAAAAGATAGGAGAAGAAATTACAGGAAGTATGATTTTTTAAAGGCATCAAAGTGTACCTTTTTAATTGTCTGATTTTGCTTAGAAATCCCAAATACCCAATGCAATTAAAGTTGCAAACTCTTTAAGAACCCAAATGTTCTATAAGATGGATCTCCTCACTAATCTCTTATTTGTTGCAATGCTAAGACAGGCTGAACAGATGCCTCATTAATGAATAATTAATTGCTCTCTGACTTTGTGCCTAAGCAAACTGTTTATAAGGCCCTGGATTAAAGCACTCACAGGATCTCCCCTTAACCCAGGCTCTCCACGCTTTCCAGGTGGTCCAGGTGGTCCCGTCAAGCCCTGAAATCACAGGGGGAAAAATGTGTCACATTAAAAGATCATCTATTGCCCAAAGGAAAGAGAACATTAAGAGGCAAAATGAGAATCACATTAAAAGAGCAATTTAGTACTTGAACTTTAAAGCATTTGCTGCCCAAGAGGTGAGGAGGAGATGAAGAAAAGAACATACTTTTACTGGAAATCTCTGATATATGTGGCCCTAGGTATGCATGACCTCACCCTAGATATGTGAACCCTTACAACTCAGGAATTACATACTGCATGCAAGGAACCTAAGGCTCAGCAAAGTTGGACCCAGTTGTCCCTACCACCAAATTCCTAATCTTTCCACATCTCCCTGATACTCTTACACAGAAACACACATGAGAAGAAGAAGGTGGTCTCTACCACAAACATGGGCAGCACTGGCACAGCAAGATCTCATGAAAAAGAGGCAAATGAGAGAAAAATGCTTCTGGAGCTCCTACTCTAGAAGGGGAACCAGTGAAGTGAAGCAATTTGCCATAAGACTATGACATGATAAACAAATGGTTGCTTCTCTTAAAATCTGTGGTTACTGGTACTCTCTCTGTGTAGTAGTTCCTACAGAGCCACGGCGTCAGGGAGAGCCCCCACCCCCCAGGAACCTTCCTCAAATGGGGTTATGTGCCTGGTTCTAGAGGGTATATGCCACACTCTGAGGACAGTGGAGTGGGACCCATCTCTGAGATATGGTTCTCAGACACACAGGGAATGGAATGTTCTCTAGGCTCTAAAAACAGCCACCTCATAATGTTACTCCTCCTCACCTCTTTCCTGGCCTGATATAATGGTAAAAGGGAGTTAGTTAATTCTAAATTCCAACCCTACTGTCCAATTTACTAGCTAGGTGAATTTTTTTGACTTCTCTAAGATGCAATGTTCTCATTTGTGAAACAGATATACCCATTTTATCAAGCTGTTATAGAGATTAAATGGAACAATAAATTAAAATGCTGAATACAGAGGCTGGCATTTGGTTCTTATCATGATGTGCCCAACTTCCAGTCCTTCCTTTTTCTGACCCAGAAAATCCCAAATCCCTCACCATGGCACTACATTGACTCCAACTTGCCCTTCCAGACTTTCTTCCCACTCTTTTTTTTTTTTAAGTTTATTTATTTTTGACAGAGAGAGAAATAGTGTGCATGAGCTAGGGAGGGGCAGAGAGAGAGGGAGACACAGAATACAAAGTAGGCTCCAGGCTCTGAGCTGTCAGCACAGAGCCCGATGCGGGGCTCGAACCCACGAGCCATGAGATCATGACCTGGGTCAAAGTCGGATGCTTAACGACTGAGCCACCCAGGCGCCCCTCTTCCCACTCTTTATACCTTTTATCTCACCCTCCACTCCTGTGGACTTGGAATCATTATTTGTCCGAACTCACAATGAGCTCCTCTAACTCTAAGCCTTTCCTTTTTCTTAGCCTGGAATCGTGTGTCTTAACAGGGTTGTGTGTCTCCCTCACAGAGGTCTATGAAAAATACCTTGATTTCCTGTGCTCCCTGGAATGCCAGGGTCCTCTCCTGCCTTGGGCACCATTATCAATTACCACAGGACCTTAGTATGGAAGGCTGACCTCTTGCCCCCTTCCCTCCTCCTTTACCATCTGGTTGTTACTCATCTTTCAAATTTCATGCCATCCTCACTCCCTTGATGAAGCCTTCCTGAATACACACAGTCTGGATCAGATTCCCGTCATTTATCTGTCCTTCATATCCTTATCTCAGCCATAACCTTACAGCTACTTTGTGATTATTTCATTAATATCTTTCATTCCTCACAGAGGCCAGTTTTGAGGTACAGAACCCATGCCTGTCTTGTTCCCCATTCTAAAATCATACCTGGATTACAATAGATAGATACTCAGCAAATTTTTATTATTGTTCAGATGAAGAAATGCCGCTCTAGTTTAGATTCTTCTCCAAGTCACTATACTCCCATTGATTCTTTATCTACACCATTCTTACAACCTTTATCTTATCCTATCTTGGATTATAGTTCTTCCTGTACAAATCTTATCTCCTATACTGTGAATAAGCTCTTTGTTGGTCACAACCATGACTTATTTATCTTTGAACCCTTCTTTGTATCTAGCAAAACACTCTACAGGTAGGAAGAATTTGACAGGTGTTTGTAGAATTAAACTAAATTCAATGGAAGCTGAAAGTTCTCCAGTCTTGAAAGAAATGTGGTGTCCCCCACCTTCTCTAAAATCGAATCCACAAATTGCACGTTATCAATTAAACCTCCCTCAATAAAGAACCATTTCTTGTGACTCCCTGCTTTACTTATTGGGAAATCAATCCACACCTGGGGGTAAAAGTATTACTCTAATTCCATAAGGGGTCCCCAAAATAAAAAAAAGAACAAAAGTAAATAAAATTTACCTCCCCCTCCCCCTATCTAATCCAATCAATCGGCAGAAGCTGACTATAACAGTTCTGAGATGGATCCTTCAGACTGGATTTCATAATCTCTTAGTAATGTCTGCAATGGGCATAGGGATCTGCTTTCCCTTGCATAGAAATATAATTACCAGCACGAGGCAGTGAATAGTCCCTGTCAAGCAGATAGTGCAAATAATGTACATGAGAAGGATGTAGAGAAGCGAGAGGGCAAGCACTACAGGCTGACATGGTCAAGGAGGGTGTCCTGAGGAGGAAAGAGAGGAGCTGGAAATTGGAGAAAAACTGATATTCAAATAAGCCCTGAAGATGGAGGCAGGGAAAAACCACTCCAGGATGGGGTGCCTGGGACGAGCTAAGACACAGGGGTGGGCATGCACAAGAAATCTTCAGGGTACAATGAGTAGTACAATCTGATTGGGAAGGACCCTTCTGGACTGAGAGTAATGAAGGTCGTGGCTGAGAGGCCTGGGGTGTGGGACTGAATCACTGGTGACAGGGAGTTTTGCAAAGCCCATGAGGTAGGACGCAGTGATTACTGCTCCAAAGGCTAAGTAACTGGATTTTTATCACTCATTTCACTAGCAGCACAGGAGGGTCTCAACTAAAGACTCCAAAAAGATAATATTTATTGCCCTTTAACTCCTGATCTAGAACTTAAACCATTAGAGGATTCTTTCCCAGAACTTAAACATAAACTATCAAGGTCAGTTTATGCAATAGAAATATGAGAGAAGAATAATTCTCACACTTTACCCGATTTCCTCTATTTCCTTTTTCTCCAGATGACCCCGGGGCTCCACGATTACCCTAGAAAAAGAAATATACAAAGAAGCTTTGTATATCAGGTCACAGTGGGAACTTTTTCCATGTAGTTTCACATTCTAGCCAAGAGCAGAAAGGTTACCATTCTCCTTGTATGTGACAGACTAGATGCCCTGAAAAATCCTCCCTTTGAAAATCATATAAAATTCCATATAGCAAAGTTTAAAATATTTTATACACATTAATGAGCTGATAAAGAAGAACAAGAGAAATTCTTAGAGTTCAGAGTAAAGGGAAAGTAGAAATCCAGAGAAGTAATAGCCATTGGCCATCCTGAGTCACTCTAGTCACTCTGTGAGTTGAGGAAAAACCAAAATCTCATCATTTACTTTAAAGTGATCTCAGGAGGAAGGGCCCAAGTACGTGGCAGAAGCAAATAACCTCAATTCAGGCCTTAGAGACTTCTCACAGCTGAAGTTCAATCAAAAATGAGTTTAAATCAAAAGTCACCATACACATGAGGGAGACACCATGGCGGCAAAGCCAGTAGAAACCACAGGCAACAAAATCAGACTTGCAATGACTATAGCTGTTGGAATTATCATATGCAGAATATAAAATAAGTACTTTTAATACATTTAAATAGGTAAAAAAAAGAATGAGTAAAATAACAAGCAACTGTTAAGAGAGAGAGAGAGAGAGAGAGAGAGAGAGAGACACCAAGCAGAACTGAGAAAGACAGAACTTCTTGAAGTGAAAATCAAAATAAATGAAATTAAAAATCCAATGGACAGGTTAAATGGTATATTAGACACAAGTGACATAAGGATTAATGAACTTGAAACGGAAGAAAGTGTTCAGAATGCAGCACAGGAAGACAAACAACACATGAAAGGGAGATTAAGAGACATCAGGACAAATTTCTTCTAAAAAGAGGTAATAGAGAAAATGGGAAGGATAAAAACTTCAAAGTAAGAATTTGCTAAGGAGTGTCCAAAAACGATAGAAGGCACAAATGCTCAGATTAAAAAACCTAACAAGTCCCAAGCAGTATAAATAAAAAGAAACCCACACCTGGACACATCATATTGAAACTACAGAACACTAGAAAGAAGGGGGAAAATTTTTTTTAATTCACATCCAAGCTACTTAACATATAGTATAATAATGATTTCAGGAATAGAATTTAGTGATTCATCACTTGCATATGACATCCAGTGCTCATCCCAACAAGCGTCCTCCCTAATGCCCCTTGCCCATTTAGCCCATCCCCCCACCCAACACCCCCTCCAGCAACCCTCAGTTTGTTCTCTGTATTTAAGAGTCTCTTATACTCTGTCTCCCTTTCTGTTTTTATCTTATTTTTGCTTTCCCTAGAAGGGGAAATTTTTTTTTTTAGAAGGGGAAATTTTTAAAGCAATATAATATTTTTTGTTAAGACTGCTGACAAAGGAACAATAATTAGTTTGACAAATAACTTCTTAACAGCAATAATGAAAGACAGAAGACAACAGAAGCCAGAAGACTATGAAATGACATTTTCTAAGTGCCAAAAGAAAATCATTATTTCCCCAAGAACTATCTTACAAGAAAAATTGTAAAATAAAGAGATTTTTAGAGAAACAAAAACCAAAGTGTATAAACTTCATCAAAGGAAATTCCAAAAGTGGTACCTTAGGCAAAAGACACGGGATCTTTCATGATCTTTTGAAGGCATCAGTAAAAGTAACAAATAAGGGTAAAGCTAGATGAGCAATGACTAAATAAAATAATAACAACAACTAATCGATAGACTTGAACAAAACTAAATGGAAACAAAATACTGAACAATAATATGTATTACAGAAGGCAGTTGATTAGAGCTAAGTTTCTAAGGTCCTTATATTCTGAGGATAAGGAAAAATAATAGATTGACTTAAAACTTTGTTGAGTATGCATGCTAACATTTCTAGGCTATATCGGGGAAAATATAAATAGAGAGTATAAATGCCAAACTAGTAGAGGGAGAAACATAGAATGAGAAACTTTCTATACCTGTTCCCCATCCAAGCCATCAGCGCCTTGGTCACCAGGATCTCCCTGTGGAGCAAAGGAAGATAAACTATTGAAGAAAAGAGGACCAGGGGTACATGACTACTGCTTTGATGTTGATATCCTTGCTAATATTTTTTTTTAGTCGGTAGAAGAGTCTAGACCTTCCGAAATGACATTTATATGCTGCATTCACATACTAAAAAACAATGATTATATACTGTTTTCCCTGACAGTTTTGAGTGCTAAAGGGGGAAAATAAAAAGATAAAAAAAAAAAAAAAAAGAAACTCAAATTTCAAATGGGTATAAAGACTTCTTTTTTCCACTTTTGCACTGGGAACAAGTAGTCACTCTTTCAAAAGACTGGATAAAACATTTCCCACTGGTTGTCTACATGTTAAAGATGGTCCAGGGTGCCTGGGTAGCTCAGTCATTAAGCATTTGACTTCGGCTCAGGTCATGATCTCACAGTTTGTGAGTTCAAGCCCCACATTGGGCTGTGTGCTGACATCCCAGAGCCTGGGGGCTGCTTCGGATTCTGGGTCTCCCTGTCTCTCTGCCCCTTCCCCCTTGTGCTCTGTCTCCCTCCCTCACTCAAAAATAAACATTTAAAAAATTTTAAAGATGGTCCTTTTGTCATTGACTTTTTTTATTTTAAAAAGACAGACAAATATGCCTGAATTAATTCGCATAATGGAAACTTAGAAGAGCCCAGATTAAGGAGGAATTAAATGGGGGTGCATCCACATGTATGCATTTGGGGAAACTTACAATAAGAAAAGTCCTTAAGAACTTAAAAATTTATGCTAACTGGATAAGACTAAACACTGGCCGTGGTGTGGTGACATCTCCTCAAATATTCCATCACTTCCAACTCGTGGGCCCTTTGCTTTACTGACTATCTCAGAATGACAGTTAACATATTTATTACAAAGCATTTATTGAAAAACAAAAAAAGTCCAGAGTTTTGCCAGCCAAATAAAATGCATATTATGCATGTGGAATAGTTGATTCATTCCTACCATCCGCATGAGGAAATCAAGTTTCAGGCACTTTGTTTTTAATAGAAAATTATTGTCAAATTGGTTTCCATACAACACCCAGGGCTCATCCCAACAGGTGCCCTCCTCAATGCCCATCACCCACCCTCCCCTCCCTCCCACCCCCCATCAACCCTCAGTTTGTTCTCAGTTTTTAACAGTCTCTTATGCTTTGGCTCTCTCCCACTCTAACCTCTTTTTTTTTTTTTTCCTTCCCCTCCCCCATGGGTTTCTGTTAAGTTTCTCAGGATCCACATAAGAGTGAAACCATATGGTATCTGTCTTTCTCTGTATGGCTTATTTCACTTAGCATCACACTCTCCAGTTCCACCCACGTTGCTACAAAAGGCCATATTTCATTCTTTCTCATTGCCACGTAGTACTCCATTGTGTATATAAACCACAATTTCTTTATCCATTCATCGGTTGATGGACATTTAGGCTCTTTCCATAATTTGGCTATTGTTAAAAGTGCTGCTATAAACATTGGGGTACAAGTGCCCCTATGCATCAGCACTCCTGTATCCCTTGGGTAAATTCCTAGCAGTGCTATTGCTGGGTCATAGGGTAGATCTATTTTTAATTTTTTGAGGAACCTCCACACCGTTTTCCAGAGCGGCTGCACCAGTTTGCATTCCCACCAACAGTGCAAGAGGGTTCCCGTTTCTCCACATCCTCTCCAGCATCTACAGTCTCCTGATTTGTTCATTTTGGCCACTCTGACTGGCGTGAGGTGATATCTGAGTGTGGTTTTGATTTGTATTTCCCTGATGAGGAGCAACGTTGAGCATCTTTTCATGTCAGGCACTTTTTTTAAACCAAAAGACAGCTGAGTTAGTGCATGAAAATAAGCACACCAAACTCTCATACTAAAATTATGCAATGTATTTGCCACAAGCCACATGGGTGAATCTGTGGTACCAGGAGATAGGAGTAAAGTTCTGTCAGCCCTTGTCTGTCTTGTCCATCACCTTGTAACCACTCTCAAGGATAATGTGGGGAACAGAATGGGTACCTACAAAAACATTTCTTGAGTGCACGAATGAGCAAATGGATACTTTGCTTCTGAATCTGAATGTAAAGTCATTCCCTTATTGTGCAGCTCCTTTCCTACCAACCCTGTCCTGGCGTCCATCTCCCATTTGATACTCAGCTTGACCAGACTCCTCCCTGCCACACCTTGAGTTCAGGACCAACTCTCCCAGAGCATCATATGATGAATATGGCAGCTCAATTGTTATGGAGTTAGCAGGGCATGAAAATTATATATGTCCCTGCCTTAAATATGAAATACATACCTGACAAATAGCCATTTATTGGCATAGCAGTTTGGCTGTTCATATCATCTGACATATCCCCTTGTCAGAAAGTTTGGAGGCTCACCTCACTCAAGCAAAGGAAAAGCAAGTGACCTGTTACTGTTTCCCACAGAAATTGCTCTCCCGTTTAAGAAGGGTAAGGAAGGTCACCTACCTTCTCTCCTGAAAACCCTCTTGCTCCCTAAAATTATGGGGAAAAAAATGAAAAGAATTGAGTTTGAATAAGATTTTTCTCTCTTAGGACACCATATATTCCCCAAATCCAAGAAAAGGCAATTAATTAGTAGATCAAAATGGAGATTTCGTCTCCAGCAACTACAATGCACATCATAGCACCTTGATTACTACTGCTCCCCTTTGAGTGTGACTTAGATAAAAATCACATTGGTAACTCCTCACATAGCAGGGGTGAGCAGGAAATGACAGCGACCTGCCACTTATTAATAGAAGAATCGTATATTTTTCAAACAAAAGTGAGAGTACACCGGCTAACAAGCGTGAGAAGGCTTCCAGGAACAACCGCACAAATGAACTGAAAGAGTAACTTGTTAAGAGTGTACAGAATATGGTAACTTCGGTCAGAAAAATTCTCCATAGGACTCTAAGTTGTAGAGAAAATTTTCTGGTCTTCTTCAAGGAGATTCTCTAATCCTGGAAGGTGAAGAGACACTGACGACACCAATGAAAAGGGAGCCCCACCCATTATTGCTTTAGGCTTTAAAATTTCAGTATTCTCAAACCCCCTTCCAACTATCAGCACTATGTCTTTTCCTGAGGGCTTTTTTCTGGCACTGGAGCCTGTCCACATGAAAGACAGGCCAGAAGTACTGGGGAATTAATATCCACTGGGACCAGTTTGCAACTAATGCCTGATAGGATTTAGTGCATATATATCCCAGCTCTCTCACCGCTTGGATGGGGTAACATTGAGGTGCAAGTTCAACACTGGCTCACACAGTTCCTTAGCAGGATGAGGCTCTATCTACCCACAGTGGTAATCTAATTGAAACCATACCCTTCTTAGGTCACCTCCCTTCCCTAAATTCTCTCCTGTCTTGATAGTATTTACTGAGATCCCCTTCCTATGAACTATTTGCATTTGACTCCTTTTCTCAGGCTCTACTTCTGGGAAACCCTACACTGGGAAGGAGCTAAAATGCTATGTTGAAGAATTAAGATTTTCCTCAAACTCAAGGGATAAAACCAGGATAGGGAAAGAATTCCACAGCTTTAGGTCCACACTCACCTTAGGTCCTCTCATACCCGGGCATCCTTCCTCACCTTGGGGTCCAGGAAGACCTTGGGGGCCTCTTTCTCCCTGTGGAATAAAAATACACACGGAAAGAGTCAAGCAACTATCTCTATCATCACCCAACCGATTCGAACCAGCAATAGTGACCGTCAGAATGACTAACATAGGATGCTGTCCTTCCAATTACTTCTACATCCTCAAAGACCTGATCAGATTGCCTGCAAGGTAATCGGAATGTTTATCTGTCAACTGCCCATATTGACAACCCCAAATCATACAAATCCGCCTTATCTATATTTTTGACCAATTCATTCAAGCCACTTTGGAATTCAAACAAGACAGAAGGTGTGTCTGAACACTGCCTTCAGGCAGCTAAAATTGGAAAAAGGTTTCCTTGTGATCCCACAAAGAATAAACCACTATTTAACTCTTTCTCTTCTAGGTGAAATCCTGCCCATTCCTAAGGTATAGACCATACATCACCTCCTCTTCTGAGATGATTTTTCTGTTACACTGTGTGTTATTACCTGTTTCTGTGTCTCCTGCTATATGGAGAGCTTCTAAGGAGACAAGGACTCACTTATTTATCTCTGGGTTTCCAGCCCTCAGGACGTCCATTCCGAATTTGGAGAATGACTGCCTAAATTATATTAGTGAACATAATCTTTTGATCTAGGTATTGGATAGGGAAGGGAATGATAAATAGCATGCCTTTTTGCCAAATTAATTATAAATTAGAAAGTACTGTATGGCCTGTGAGCTTTCATCAAAAGAGTCTACAAATATAATCTCACTTTGATTTAAAAAATGTTAGATAACTTCACCACATAAGCTGCCCAGGACAGTAAAAGAGAACATGGTAAAGTGAGAAACACTTTGGATCAAAAATGAAAAGGTCCCAGGTTCAAGTCCTAGTTCTGCTTCTAATTTGCTTTGTGAGCTTGGATGAGCACATGACTCTATGAATTACAATTTTCTCCATTTACAAAATATGGATCTGGGTAATACTGATTCTGCCCATTCACAGGATTGTTGTATTGCATGCATGAGATACTGTATTGAAAGTACTTCACAAGTCATATAGATTAGACACATGAGGTGTTTTATAATTAGATAGCAAGAAATGATGAGAAAAGCAGAGGTCTTGGCATCAGACAGACGTGGATTTGGGCACATCGGCAACCATCTCTGTCTGACCTTAAAAGTCACGCTGAGTTTTGAACTCTACATCCATAAAATAAAGGTATTAGCACGTATCTGGAGGGGGTTGTGAGAAAGACTAAATGTCATAATGTGTATAAAATGCTGAATGCAAAACCTAACGCACAGTAGATGCCAAGTCAAAGTCTATTCTCCCCCTTCTTCCTAGCTATCCACATTTTTAGGTTCAATGTATGGTGTTTACGTTTCATCTGGACAATCTAATTTTAACATATCCACTTACAATATTGCACTATACAGTGTTATCAGTCATGAATAATCGGTTGTTGCCTTTATCAGAAAATAGTTACCTACAAAACAAATGTCCCTAACAAAGCAGGGACACAAAGGGAAAATTCTTAAAATTTATTCTTAACAAAACAAAATAAAGCAAAACATGCTAAGGATAGCTATCATCAAAAACAAAAACAAAACAAAACAAAAACACAAGTGTTGGAAAGGATGTGAAGAAACTGGAACCCTTATGCACCGTTAGTGGGGCTATAAAGAGTGCAGCTGCCATGGAAAACATACGGTAGTCTCTCAAAAAAGCGAAAAACAGAATTACCGTATGATCTCCCAATTCCACTCCTGGGTATATACCCAAAAAAATTGGAAACTGTGTCTCGAAGAGATATTTGCACACCCACATTCATAGCAGCATTATTCACGACAGCCATAAGGCGAAAGCAACCCAAGTGTCCATTAACAGATAAACAGAAAAACAAAAAGTAGCATATCCATGAATGGGATAGTACTCAGCCTTAGAAAGGAAGGAGATTCTGACAGGCTGCAACACGAATGAATCTTAAAGATATCATGCCAAACGAAATGAGCTAAAAATACAAATACTGTTTGCTCCTACTTTATAAGGACCTAGAGGGGCCAAATTCATACAGACAGAAAGTAGAATGGCGTTCGTCAGAGGCTAGCGGGGAGGGGCTCATGGGGACAGAGTTTCAGTTTTGCAAGATGAAAAGAGTTCTGGAGATGCACGGTGGTGATGGCTTGCACAACAGCATGAATGGACTTAATACCACCGACCTGTACACTTGAAAATGGTTAAGATGACAAGTGTTATGTATATTTTGCCACAACTAAACACTTACAAGGAAATTGTGAAGGAAAAGCAAAAAGCTGACTCTTATGACTTCTACTCACAGTTCCTAAAGTTTCAGTTGCCGTGCATACATGATCAGGTATGTGTTTGCCCAAAATTATTCCTCAGAGAAAGAGTATTCTTAAACTTGAATTTTCACAAAGTCTTCACAAAGATTCTCATATTTCAAAGTACTTTCTCCATTGCTTCACTCTGAACAGCATAGTAGTGACACCCAGTCAGTGTTAAGATATTTCTAGGATCCCTATGGATGTCACCTACCAGATCAGTTAAAAAAGAAAAACAAAGGAAGTAAAGAAATCTAACAGAGATTACTTATTTATCATATTTGAAAGTGAGACCTCGCAATTTCGAACGTTAGATGCCATGCAAACGAGATTTTTAAAAATCACTTTTCTAAGCAATAGAATTCATGATTACACTGTGGAGACCATAAAGATATTCCCACAAGAAAAATGAGGCACTGGGCTTTTGAAGCTAAAACTGAAATTTGCAATGACAGCCTTTATAAACAGGCTTAAAAAGTGGTTTATCTTAAATAACTTAGAAGTGAACACAACAGACTCTAGAAAACCAGATAAGACGGTCATAAAAGAGACTCTAGGAGTGCTGCAAAAACTGATATAGAAACTCCGTGGGAAGAATTTTTAATGATCTGAGAAAATATGAGAAAGAGAGAAAAAGCAGAATTTCTTACATCATTTTACATAATGAAAGACTTTAAAGTATTTGTATAGCTAAATAAGTTAAATGTTTTAAGTAGACACTTGCCACCTATGTTCCTCAAAGTTCATATATTCTAATTGAGCAAAAGCATTTTTTCAGATGTTCTCATGAGAAAACAGGAATTGCCTTATAATGAGCACATATGTCTAATGGTTTCAAAGCTAAAATTTGGGCTTACTGTGTTTTTCATTCAGATACTAAGCTCTATCCTGCTTAAAAATCGATCCCTCATTTGTTCACAGTAGTTGTTTAAAGCTATCAACTATAGCCATGATTTCGTGGAAAGAATAACATCATCAAAAGCTGTGCTGAAAGCTGTTCAAATGCTAGGCTGGCTCAAGTTATTTTATGAGAAATGAAAATAACAGTAATATCTTATAGATGAAATGAGGAAATGTATATAAAATGTTTAGCCACGCATCTGGCACATATGAAGTTCTCAACGAATGTTAGCTGGTTTTGTTGCTGCTGAAGTTACATAGCTGTTCTTGGGGACCCTAGATAATCTGACTAATTCGATATGTAAGGCTTTGGCATGTAACCAATGCATATTTAAACCACCACCTCATACTAGGTACATTTTGAAAATATATAGAATTTACGTATAAGTCTGGCAGATGGTATTTTCCAAAGATGACCACAACAAAATCTCAGGGCTCTTCTGGATATGACCTTGCCACTCACCCATCAAGAGAAAGGATCTAATCCCCACCCCCACCCCCATCCCTCTTGAATCTGGTCTAGGGTAAGGGGCTTGCTTGTACCTAATAGAATGAGGCAGAAAAGTTACCACTTGACTTCTGAGGCTCCCTCAGAAGGCTTGAGCTTCAGCCTTGATCTCCTGGAATGCTCCCTCTCAGGATGAAACCTCCTTGGTGGGTGCTCCCTCTTAGAACCAGCCACCATACCTGTCCTTGGACCACCATGGTCCATCCTTCTGCCATCCCAGCCAAGCTCCAGAGCATTGGAGGGGAAGTCATCTCTGCAGGGGTCATCCAGCTGCCCAGTCAGCCCAGCTGAGACCTCAGGCACCTAGCAGAGAGCCATCCGCTCTTTCCTTTTCAGCTTCCCCACCCACAGAATCCGTGGATGTAATAAAATGATTGTTGTTTTATACCATTGGGTTTTTTTTTTGAGGGGGGGTGTTGGGGAAAGAGGAGTAATAGATAAGTGGAACAACGAATTAACTATTTGTCATTATATACTTTCAATTTGAATCTACAAATTATAGCCCCATTTTGGAACCTGCCATCTGCAAAGAGCCATCTTGGCCATTGAGCAGACCAGTGTGACCTGCTTTGGGGGGAAACAATATTAAAAGCCATTCAGAGGACAACATATTCTGTCACCTTCTCTCGTGAGAAATGCAGTAAAAAGAAAATGGCACCTACTAGAGCCATATATACCACACATGGCCACTGAGCACTTGCAATGTGTCTAGTCCAAACTGAGATGGACTATAGGTATAAGACACACACAGGATTTCAAAGACAGTATATTTTAAGAAGTAAGATCTCATTGGGGCGCCTGGGTGGCTCAGTCGGTTAGACATCCGACTTCGGCTCAGGTCATGATCTCACGGTTCGTGGGTTCAAGCCCCGCCTCAAGCTCTGTGCTGACAGCTCAGATCCGGGAGCCTGCTTCAGATTCTGTGTCTCCCTCTCTCTCTGGCTCTCCCCCATTCATGCTCGGTCCCTCTGTCTCTCAAAAATAAATAAACATTAAAAAGTAAATCTCATCAATTTTTATATTAATTACCTGTTGAAATAATTATATTTTGGATAGACTGGATTAAATAAAATATATTATTAAAATTAACTTCAGTTATTTATTTTTATTGTCTTTAAAATAACTACTATGAAATTTTAAATGTATAAAATTATATATATCACTCACGCTATATTCTTAGCTCTGTACTAGAGTCTTTATAAACCATCTTTGTTTTAGGATGTTAACAGAGCAGAGAAGGGGGACAAAATTGCCTCTTACTCTACACAGACAAGGGCTTGTTTATATCTTATTTGTCTGAAATTGGTGTCAATGACACTAATCAGTTGGTCAGGCCCTAAATTATTGTCTTAAATTTAGCCAGACTCATTGAACAACAGGCCAAGCAGAAAAAATAAAGTAACATTTGGGGTGCCTGGATGGCTCAGTCGATTGAGCACTGGACTCCTGATTTCGAGTCAGGTTATGATCCCAAGGTAGTGGGATCGAGCCCTACATTGAGCTCCATGCTGAGCCTGCTTAAGATTCTCTCGCTCTGCCCTTCTCCCTTGCTCACACTCTTTCTCTCTCTTTCTCTCTCTCTCAGATACATACATACATATATATTTTTCAAAACTAACACTTAAAGAACGTTTAAAACATCATAAAAATGGGAAAAAAAATATTTTCACCATACCTGAACAAAATTGCAAAAAACCACAGCCCACATTTCTGAATGTATTTCTAACATCTAAGACTAATTACTGAGGCAAATTAAAGAGAGAAAAGTTGAGCAGTTCCCCAACAAATATAATCAAAGAAATGAATCAGCTTATATAGGTCTCAGCAGCTGCATTTCCTTTCTTAATTTCTGTTGATTTTCCAAGTTCCAGCAGCCTAAATGTTTAGAACAATAAAACAATGTGAAACTCTAACTGGGCAATAAGAACACTAATGCTTGACTATCCCAGCAAGTTGAAATGTATGGTCCAAGGACACTTCAGGCCCCCAACACCCTTTGGGAGGGGGTGCTCAGAAAGTTAAAACTACTTTCCTAATTACACGAAGATGCTATTTTATTTTCTTACTCTTATTCTCTCCGAAGTGTACAGCAGAGTTTTTAAGAAACCGCAAATCAAGTGATATCACAACAGACTGAACACAGACGCAGACATATGAATCCAGCTGTCTTCTAAGAAGCCAGACGTTGAAACCATGTAAAAACAATGCCACACCTCTCACGCACTTATTTCGTTTTAGAAAATGTAGTTATTCTTCACAAAGGAAGAGGTCACTTATACTAAGGGCTTGTTTTTCTTTGGGGGGAATAAAATAAATAAATAATTTAAAATTCTGGCAGTTTTTATTTCTAACATGGTAATGATCAATAGATAGAAACTACATCAACAAAAGTTCTTTGAGGTCCTTCGAGAGTCTCCTGGGACCGAAAGTTTGAGAACCAGTGGTGTATACAAATCAACCTTAAAATAGATACCTGTGGTAAAGGGATTTTCCACAATTTGAAATTAACTGAAACCTATGGCATCCCAACATCCTTTTGATGTTTACACAGTGTAATAAAGATGGTCCCTACCACATTCCAGTCCCTTAGCCAACAATTCTCTCTATAGTATGCATTTTTCGCCACATCTAATCACGTGACAGCTAACTTTCCCGTGCCCAGGGATACAGGCAGGGTTATGTGCAAACTATTTGTGGGTAACTACAACTCTTTTCAGCCTTTTTGGCCACCCAGGAGGCATCCGAGTGATCTTGTTACAAGAATGGTCTTGATTCTCTTCATTATATTTCATCAAACTACTTACCAACATTGCGATCTCATTGATAATAACAAATTGCCTGCAATTTAGCTCACAATTAACAACTACTATTATATGCATACTCATCAGGCACAGACCACATTTTAAGTTACCTCAAATTCAGATTAAAATGACCACACTTCATCACTAAACACCTGCTGGAGCCTGTCCCCCTAACATTTGTTATAACAAATGGTTATTTTCATGAAGATATCTTAAACCCATTTTAAATGGTATATATGAGAAAAAAACTCATGACTCAAGTGCAGTTAAGTGTTTCTAATATTTGACCCATTTTACCATATGCCTTCCAAGAAAAAAAATCCGATTCAGTACTTACATGTCCCCCTTCCTCACCAGGATGACCGGGTAACCCATCAGCACCCTTCTTTCCCTGAGAAAAAAAAGAAATCAAAAGAAGTAACTTGGATTCTAAATTCTTCCCTCAAAGCCAAATGACATAAGAATTGTTACTAACATATACCCTTGTCTCATGGAGTTGACGTGTTATCGGGAATCTACTCAACATTGAGCACAGTGTGTAAAGACATACAGAAACAAGTATTTCTGGCCTGTCTTGAATATCTGTTTTTAATTGTTGGCACATCAACCTACTTTTATTTTTCTAAAATACTTTTTAAGCCATTTTATCATGAAAATCCAAGCCAAAGCTAACTTCTAGCTAAATGTTTGAGGAACACTGTTACTCTTAAAGAGGCCTTTGACCTTGTTCCACAAAAAGTCAGTAAGCAAAGGTGTTACTACCCTATTGCTTGTGAGAAATGGTTATTTCTGTATGACTCAGATGTTTAGTCTCTTCCTCGCTCTCTTTTTTACTTCTTCTGAGATAACTAAACACATAAACTATTTCCTCTCAAGGAAGTTTGGCTTGCCATTTATAGCCAGATGTGCTTATTTGACTGAAAAACTGGGCAATAAGATATAGGAGCCATATTCTCTTTGGGCTCAACAAAGACATGAATGTCGATGCAACCAACCAATCACTGACTTCTTAAGATAGAAAGAGCAGAGAAGTCAACTATTCAAAGCATTCCCATCTTTGGCCTGTGAGGCAGAGTCCTTGAGATGCAAGACAAAACAAAACAAAACAAAAAAACATATGTCAAGAAGTTCCCAAGCTTGATTTCCTAATTCTCCAGTCTGATACCTAAGAACAACACAAGGGGGAAAAATCTAGTAGTAGGGAATAACTACAATTTTTATCAAAAAGTAATCATATACTTCATACTGTTCTAAATCACGATTGACCTGCAAAGTCAGTAAGAGCTCATTCCAACAACCTCACAGAATATCTTACAAAGAGGGAATGTAAAAAGATGGGCAAAGTCAATGGGTTTAACTCAATCTTACAGGAGGATTTGTGATTATCCCATCATAAAGCTGTCATTTGTGGGCGAGGGAACCTCGTAGATAAATGAGGACCATTTTTAATGAGATTTATTCTCCTTTAAAAGTGGGACACGTTAGGGGAGCCTAGGTGCCTCAGTCAATTAAGCGTCCAACTTTGGCCCAGGTTGTGATCTCAGTTCATGAGTCTGAGCCCCACATTGGGCTCTCTGCTTGCAGCACAGAGCCCACTTCAGGTCCTCTGTCCCCCACTTTCTCTGCCCCTCCCCCGCTCATGTGCACTCTCTCTCTCTTAAAAAAATAAACATTAAGGTAATTTTTTTAATAAAAAAAAATTAAAGTGGGACATGGTAATTTTCTATCACTTCACCATGGAGTTAACAGGCAGATGCAAAATGACCACTACTGAACAAAGAAAACAATTGTATCTTTCCTCAGTTTAATCTTCTAGAACAGAAGGTTAGTTAGCTCAGAGGGGAAGAAGTACTAACCACTGTAAAGAAGGCAGATGAGGCACAAGTGAAAATTCTGCAGACAAGCGAAAACTTCTGTGCAGCAGTAGAGGTTATGAAATTTGTTTGTGAAATTATTTGTCAAATAAATGTAAGGAGACAGCATAAGAGAGTGCAAAGAACGTGAGACTTGGAGTCAGGTGGACAAAGGGGCTTAAATCCCCAAATGCTTCTTCGTAAGAATGTGACTTTGGGAAAGTAATGTTCCCTCTCTAAGCCTCTATTGCACACCCGTAAAAATAATATTCACCTCGAAGGTTTATTAAGAGGGTAGAATTAGCAAAGGTATGTTAAAGACAGAACATGGGGCCTGGTACCTAGTGGTGCTGAAATGTCATCTCTCTCTCCCCACCGTCCACGTCCAACAAAACTCTCACCTTGTTCCCAGGGTTCCCACCAACACCCCGGTGCCCATCTTCTCCAAAACACTTTGTATATATATTGCAGCATCTTCTTTCTGCAATTGTGTCCTGAGAAACAGAATTCACATAATGTGATTTTTTCCAACTGTGTTAACCTATGTCACATGATACACCAAAGTGACAAAATTCCCTCTGGGTTTTGGGGCGCCTGGGTGGCTCAGTCGGTTAACTGTCTGACTTCAGCTCAGGTCGTGATCCCGTAGTTCGTGGGTTCAAGCCCCGCATCAGGCTCTGTGCTGACAGCTCCGAGCCTGGAGGCTGCTTCAGAGTCTGTGTCTGCCTCGCTCTCTGCCCCTCCCCCGCTTGCATGCTGTGCGTGTCTCTCTCTCAAAAATAAATAAACATTAATTTTTTTAATTCCCTCTGCATTTTTTAAATTATTAGAATAAACAGACCTAGTGAATGATGGGGTTAGAAAAAAAATACTTACAAGTTGCTTCAGTAAGATGCTTGGGAGGGATTGCTGCGTGATGCTCAGAGGTTGATTATATGAGAATCCTCTGCCAAATTCTAGCTCCTGGAGTTCTTCTAATTTATGCACACCTTCCAGACCAATAATGAGGAGCCCAGAGAATCCTTCAAAATGCCAGCAGGTGGGACATTTTACTTGCAGGTCTTTTGACTGGTCTTTGTCCTGGCCCTAAATATGCATGCATCATCCCACCCTTTCTCCAGCCTTCACCTGTCTTCTGTCAAACTGCATTTCTGACCAATGAAACATGAGCAGAAGTGACGTGTGTCACTCCCTGGGAGAAATTTTCAGAGCAGTGCATACATTGCCCCATTTCCTGTCCCCTGCCACAAGAACAGACCCTCTCTCAGCCCGAGTCCTCGAGTGATGAGAATGAGACACAAATTAGCGGTCATGAAGCATAAGATAAATACACTCTTGCTCCTTTAAGCCACTGGGATTTGAAGGCTGTTTATCATTGCAGCACGAACCTATCCTACTGATGAAGGCATTACAAAATCATCCGGCTTTGTCCACATGACAGAGAACCAACAGACAAGGATGTTTTTCAAACAGCTAGAAGTCACTGTTTGTAGTATTTCTGAACAAATATTTCTGTTAATATTTTGAGCAGTACATTCACACACACACATCAGCTTTTTGCTATCGTAAACAAACCACTTAACAATCCTGCGGTTAAAAGTTGTATACATAGGGGCGCCTGGGTGGCTCAGTCGGTTAAGCGTCCGACTTCGGCTCAGGTCATGATCTTGCGGTTTGTGAGCTCGAGCCCCTAGTCGGGCTCTGTGCTGACAGCTCAGAGCCTGGAGCCTGCTTTGGATTCTGTGTCTCCTCCTCTCTCTACCTCTCCCATGCTCATGCTCTGTCTCTCTTTGTCTCTCAATAATAAGCAAACGTTAAAAAAAAATTTTTTTAAGTTGTATGCACAGTCTTAATCATTCCTTAAAATTTCTAGAAATGGAATGCTGATCTAGCATGTGGGCAAAGTTCGCTGTCTTTCATCCAAGATTTCAAATTCTCTTCCAGAAAATTTACTTTTAAAACTTCTTATGTGGTAAATTTAGTTGGAAGCAAGTTATCATCACAAAAAATATTCCAGCATAGTGTCGACCAATGGAAAGCATCATCTCAAGAGAAATACACTAAACATACTCTACCAAGGAGGGAGAAAGGTATACGGAGCATGAGTTGCTGGTGGTTCATCTTGAGTTTGCTTTAGAGCTTTTGAGTGGCACCAAATGGGGACAGAACGGCAATCGTGCACAGCCGCACAGGTGTTATTGCCCAAGCACACCCAGCTGAGGGAGCTGGTGGGCACCGAAATCCAGCCAGCACACCATTCATTAAGCCAGGCGCCCAGGCACAGGGTCGCATATACCAGGAGCATTGGCATCTTTTTTTAATTTCACAAAGATGCCGTACAGACTAGTAGCAGCCCTCGGGGATGGTCAAAGAGGAAGAATTGGTGAGCAGAGGAGGAAGGGTGGGCAGTGGAAAAAACGAAGCCCAGCTCTAGGGTGATTCCAGAGTTTAGGAAAAAAGAGACCCTTGTTAAGAAAACGCAAACAGCACTCAATTATCATGAAGTTGCACATTCAACCTTCAAAAGCAGATGCCACGCTGATAATTGGCCAATCCTGTCTCAGTCAGAGAGACCCTTGATCGTTGTCAGGGTTATGGGATCCTGGGTTCTCTCAGCCCTGAACAGCCCCTAATTCATACAAAGCATCACCCTTGTGGGCACTGAACGCCAACCACTCTATGGTTAGTCTATGGATGGCTTAACGGAATCCAGTGCCATCTGGAAATCTCAACGAGTATCTCAGTTCCTGTGGGAGGAACCACCCACCCAGGGTAACCACACGCACCCACCTTTGCTGCGGAGGAGCTCAGAGGTTTCCTTCAGTCTCTGGAGATCATCATCCAGTCCATCTGTAAACACTAAAAGGACCTGTTATTTATGAGAGAAAGGAGGGTAGTGGGGAGCAGGGATGGAGTGAAAGGAAGGGGAAAGGGGAAAGGGAAGAAAGAAGAGGGAGAAAATGGATGCTGAGTGTTGCACATTTTACAAAAATGCAAAGATAAGCTTAGCTTTTCTGGTTGTATCCAGCCTTTCACCCTGTTTTGTTTCACCCCTTCGTTTATTCATTACTTTATTACACATTCGTTTTTACTTCAATCTCAAGACCCCCCACCAAAAAGAGAATTGGAACCAGCTTAACTTGTTCACTTAAAATACCTCCAAAAACCGTCTTACAATATCCATCTTTACTGACACAAAAAAATACCAAAATTTTAATGCATTTTTAATAATTAAAATGTGTTACCTTTACTCACAGAAAATTTTAATTTAAAAGTGAATTACATATTTAAGAAATAAATCCACTGGCTGCATGATTGAAGGAAAAACTAAATGTAACTTTCAAAGTTTGGGGCCGTCATTTCCAAATAAACATCACGTAAGATCTTTTCATCTCTACAGGCTTTAGCAGGTGTATAGTTCTTGGGCACCAGGAAGGGAAAACAACCAACAAGCCCTTAGTAAGTTACTAAAGACAGTTCAAAGTGCTGACTGGAAAATAATGGGCTCTACTCTACATGACAATGAGTGAATATAATGAGCTAATATCTTCCAAGTTGTCTTTGGAATGAATTTGCATCATGGAAGAATCTGGATCACTAAATTGTGAGCAACTTGAGGGCAGGGATTTATCCTTTTATCCCTACTGGCATTATTTAGCACAGAGCTTCTTGGGCTTAGTGAGTATTTGTTGATTGAATGAAAACATATCCCTCATTGGTCTTTACTGAATAAGACTATGGTTTTTCTCTACCATACTGAATAAGACTATGGTTTTTTCTACCACCGGTAGAATCTCCGGTGAAGGACAACTTATTGGCCTCAGTCACAAAAGCCCAATCCCTCCCACCCTGGCAATTGGCTCCATATTATGGATTCTCAGCCTTTATTACCTTCACTGTAGCAGAAGAGAGCTGGATAGCATTATCTCCCAAGGACTGCAAAAAATCCACATCCATATAGTTCCTCTTGGCAGCCTGGTGAATTAAGAATGCCTGAATAATCTTATCACTATAATTTTCAAAGCCGGAGTCAAAAATAAGCTGGCCATTTGAGGCAGGGACCAAGTAGCGGAACATCACATTGGGGCGACCAGGAGCCCTACAGCTGATGTTGGAAAGCTGGGCCATCTGTTGCATCAGCTCTGGCAGTAACCATTGAAGCTTCTGCTGATCTTGCTTAATGGGACTGGAAATATCAATTCCTACGGACAAATCTATGTTGCATCCTTTGAAAGTGGAGGAGAAAAAAATCAAATTAGTCATCTCTAGATGCATGACTGGGCCCAGAATATATCAGCCAACCCTGAAAGAAGAACCTGCAGCCAACCCACAGAAATATAAGCTAAATAATGGCAGGGATTGTTTGATTTGGGGAGTGGTTTGTTACACAGCAAAGCTAACTGATACAATATATAGTGTTTCATAGCTCTGTTCCTCTGCAGATGATATTCCCTCTACCTGAAGTGTCCTTTCTCATCTCCTCAACCCCAATCTGGTTAACCCATACATGTCCTTCAAGTTGTAGTTCAAGTGATCCCCTTCCCTAAAGCTGTGACTCATGTCTCCAGGTACTCAAGTTGACTTATTAAATACCCCTGCATGTCCACTGTTATTTTACTTGAACTTCTCTCCCACTAAACAAAGTTTTCTTCATAGTAAGAACTATGACATCTAACTTCCCAAATGCCTGATAGACAGATGCTTATTAAATGTTTGACAAATGAATGAAGAAGGGAATATGAATGAGCCTTGAGTCTTCTTCCAGCACAAAGCTGTACTATTTCCTTCTCCCCTCTAAGTTTTTTCCCTCATTCACCACTCACATGTATCCTTTATTTCAGGGAAGCATATTAGAAGAGATCAAAACTGACAATCGCTCCCAATCTTCTGTTTCTTGTACCTAAAAATTGTTAAGCTCTCCTGGAAGAGAGCTAAAATTTGAAAACCCAGTGATCCTTCAGGCTATACCCACTCACTCACAGGTGAATAACAAAACCATGCACAGAATTCCAATGAGGCAAAAGTTGGTCATAGACGCACCTGGGTTAGAATGCGGACAAATAACTTAAAATGTAACTTATCAATAATAAAAGGGCCACTACCATTAACTACTTTTAGACAAAAAGCATAACTTGCAATTTGTCCAGGACAAGCCAAGACACGTGGATATTTTCTCCTTAGTCCAGTGCACATTAGAGTATTTGGCTCAGAAGTTATAAAAACAAAACTGCAGATTTTAGGAGGAAATTTGAGGAAAATAAATAAATACTGAACCCTTTACCAGTGAAAACGGTCATAAACAATATCTCAGGGATCTGAGATCCAGGCCTGAGCCATGAGTTCTCCATCCCCTAAATAATATACATCCATGCTAGCCGGCCAGATGTTTCCAGAAGTGCCAAGACACAAAATGCCTTTCTCCCTCCTTTCATATAAAATATCTTGGTTTTGTTTTGACTTTTAAATCTCCAATTGAAATTCACCAAAAGGGATTTCCACAGATGTAAATCCCATCTCTACATTGGATCTAATTTCAGAAAAACAGAAATTTCCTTTTTGCAGTATGGTGTATTATTCTAACATTTCTAATTTACATTTTTTCCCAGGAACATTTCCAGCTGGCTTTATTCTGTAATGCAAGAATATGCAAGCATTTTCTTTCCCTATTAATGTAGAGGGTTGAACCTTGCCAGGTAATCTCTAACGTCTTTATGATTCAGCTTTATGATTCTGGAATTCTGGAATTAATTAGATTCCAGTCATTATGGAGGTATCCAGCTACTCCTATCAAAAAAGTCAGAAGACAAAGCTGAAGATGAATGTAAATGCTAATTTACTACATGCTATAAAATAGTCTAAAAAGAGAAGCAGGGATCCTGTATTTCTTCTCCTGCCCAGGATAATACCCAGGGGTGTGTGTGTGTGTGTGTGTATAACCACCCAAACAACAAACAAAAATAGGACTTTGACTCCTGAAAAATCCAAACTGCTTAATACAAGACATCCCACAATCCATGCTTTATAGAAAATAATTTTACACATCCACTCTTTTCAATTGATTTCTGAATATCACAACAAAGTGATATCCTTTACACGGTATGAACAAAAATATTAATTGAATGCTCTAGAAAGTTGGCTCCAGCTTTCAACACCATATTTCTGGGAAGTTCAAACCCTGCCTCCATTATTTCCCATCTGCATTTCTCACCTGGGAATTATGTATGATAAAAGTATCTGCTTCCCATGGAGTTGATGTAGGAATGTTGGGCTTTATGGGCTTCATCATATACTCCTTTATATGATTTAATATTATACTTTGCTTTATTATACTATGCTATGCATTACTATGCCATATAATACCATTGTATGCCATTCTATGGTATTCTGTATCATACTATATTATACTCTTCTATACTATATTATCCCTCATTATGCCCTACAATACCATACTATGCTGTACTGTACTATACTACACACTCTACTACACTAGACTGTACTAGACCACTCTCCTATTCAAAGTGTAATTTGAGGACCAACTGGATCAACACCACCTGGGAGCTTGTTAGAAACGCAGAATCCCGCCCTCACCTACTGAATCAGAATCTACATTTCAACAAGATCTCCAGGTGATTTGAATGCATATTCAAGGTTGAGAGGCCCTCTTTTGCTCTACCACACTATACCAAAAGACACTCTAGAACAATATCCAGTACACAGACTCTAGAACCAGACTGCCTCAAGTTTAAATCTCAGCTGTGCCATTTACTCAGGCCAAATAACCTGATTTTGCTGTGTTTTCGTTTCCTCAACTGTAAAATGGTATTTACTTAATAGGGTTATGTGAAGATTAAATGTTTTTATACATGGAAGCCCTCAGAATAGCCCCTAACACACACACACACACACACACACACACACACACAAAAAAAAAAAAAAAAAAAAAAAGGACCATCTAAAGCTTGGCCATTCTGACTACAATGTGATTGTGTCGGAGAATCTCACTCCCTGTGGGTAGGAGGGAGCACTGTCCGTGAAGATATTCTCTGGGTCAATCGCCCACTGAAAGGCAAGTTTGGGGACCAGCATAGACCCAAACTGTTGGGAGGAGGAACTTTGTCAACAAAGCAGAGAGACCTCTCTTCAAAGCCACATAGAAAAAAAACAATGTGTTTTATTTCATAAGAGCACCCATGTAACTGATACTACTCTCTGCTTTGATTTCCCTTCTGGTATGCCCAAATCTTCATTAAGTTGTGTTTACATATTCCATTCTAGTTCTTCTATCTACAAGGAATACACTGAAGAATTGTCAGGACTTTCTACAGAGTCCTGGGAAGGTTCGGGCCACTGGAGTCCAGAATGGTGACAGCCTTGAGAATGACGAAAAAAAAAAAAAAAACCCTGGTGAAAATGAACCACAGCATTCAGAGTTCAGGCCAGCTGTCCTCTCCTCAGGGTGACCCTCCCTCCCTCCTCCAGTTAGAAGGACTTGTTTCATTTTATTAAGAGAGACAACAGTGTCCCTGACACTTACAATGGGCTCTTGGATCAAATAACAAACCCTCTGTCACTTACCTTGTGGAATGCAGACCTTAAGAAGAATTTTCTTCTCCAGGTTCTGCAGGGACTCAAAATTCTCCTCATAATACACTTTTTGTGGGTCATTAGTAATCTCCAAAAGCTGAGCACTTTTGGCTGCTCCCACCCCAATGGCAAAAATAATGATGTTCCTGTCCCTGAGAGCCTTGGCTGGTATGGCTACATTATCCTGGGCAACCCCATCAGTGATCACAATCAAATACTGATGGACACTAGGTCTCCCTCCTCTTGGACTGTCAAAAAAAGGCAGAGTGAAAGTCAGGGCTTTCCCAGTGTAGGTGCCATGATTCATTTGCTGAACATTTGAGATGGCTCTGTGGATGTCCACCTTTGAGGAGTATTGGTTGAGCCTGAATTCTTCCTGGGGGGTTGAGCTGAACTGCAAAAGGCCAATCTGAATTTCATCAGCACCAATATTAGCATGGTTCACCATCCTCTTCATGAATCCTTTCATCTTTTCAAAGTTTATTGCAGAGATGGATTCTGAACCATCTATCAGGAAGATAATATCAGCTTGCCTATTCTTACATGCTGGGGGAAAAAAAAGGAGAACAGAACATTCACTCAGAGCCTGAAACCAATGAATTATAAATCCCCAGGACAGTCTGGGGTGGCATAGACACAGCATGAAAACATTTTTAAAGGGGGTGGGAGAGGAAGTCAATGAAATAAATTTTCTGTGACCCAGCACAAATGAGATACAGCTGTATGATAAAGATAAAATTTAACCAACTTGTTTCATTCCAGGTCACGGTCACTCTGTGTCCAATATTCACTTTTGGACGAGTGAGTCCACACCTTGAGAATGAAGCCTATTCAAATAGATTGCATGCATATACTTGGCAGGAAAGAGAGACTAAGGAAAAAAATTCTTACACTCTGAGGAGCAGATGTCCTGTACCACGTCTTGTTGAATGGCCTTCAAGGAATCAAACTCAGCTGCAAAAAACATCTTGTCTTCAGCTATCTCCTTGAGTTCATTATCATTAGCGTTTTTTATTCCAATAGCATAAATGATGACTCCCTCTGCCCTCAACGCGTCTGCAGGCTCAGCCACCGGGTCCTCAGATTTACCACCAGTGATGACTATGAGATACCAAGGCACATTGCTGCGAGCAGTGTTCACAAAGACCTGAGCCATGCTGCCCAAGGCCAGACCGGTCATGGTGCCACCTCCCCTCTGTTGGATGCCATCAATGGCTACCTTCAGCGCTGCCACACTGGAATACTGGCTGAGGATAAATTGACTATTAATTCTATCTGAGTATTGAATGACTCCAAACCGTACTCTGTCAGGCCCAATATGGAACATCTTTATCACCTCATTCATGAACACCTTCATTTCAAGAAAATCATTGTGCTTGATGTTGCTAGACCCATCGACAAGGAAGTAGATGTCAGCCTTCTCGATGTGCACACAGTCTAGGCAATAAGAAGAAGGAGGAACCCATTAGAACACAGGGTGAGATAGCAAGTAGCCAAAGCTATTCATCCTGATCCCCAGCCATACCTCCTCAGCTTTCATTGTTCCCTTGAGAGCCAACAGCTTTTTACTGAAAACACCTGTGACTCTGCCTAGAGGTACTGTTTGACCAAGAGCACACCAGGCAGGCCACAGTGCCTGGGAATGAGGTTGAAAGAAGCCACGAACCAACAACCGACAGGAGCTAGTGGATAAACACCCAGCTCCCATCCCCTTGGGTGGGACAACTCTGAGGTGAGCTCTACACAGTTTCCCTGAGTCCCCAACAGAACTGAGCCCCAGCTACCAACAGCAATTACGTGCTCACCAATTCAGCTTCTGTTGGCTGCCTTCCCTTCTTTTCTCAAATCTCCACTCCCCTACCAGTATACCCTGGGGGCACTTCCCCGATAAATCACTTGCATACATATCCTTGTCTCAGAGTCTATTTCTGGTGAACCCCACTTAAGACCTGAAGTAACAGTACTTGACCTTTCTCAAATGGGGAAGTTGAAGACAAGCTAAAGTAAAATATCAGGACATATTTGAAGCTAGGAATTGTCTCAGTATCCAATATCCCTGTTTCCCATGCAAGTCAGACTTTTAAAATAAGGGCAAAAGAGTACACTTGCTGCAACTTTATTAATTTAAGCTAATATAAAACTTTGTTTTAAATGAGCTTTACTTACATGAACCACTTTGTATTAAGGCTTAGACTCCAAAGGGCAAAATGGCTCTACAATCAGATCCTTTCTCAACCACTTAGTATCAGGCTTGCCCCTTTGCATCTCAATTTCCTAATCGTCAAATGATGATCTTAACACTTCCTCAGTAAGATTATAGTAAGGATTAAATAAGATCATAGAAAAACAGCAGAACTGATTTTTTAAAGTAATGGTTAAGATCACTCATTATCACATAGCAGATTCCTCAGAAAGCATCAAAAAGGGGTGCCTGGGTGGCTCAGTCAGTTGAGCGTCTGACTCTTGATTTTTGCTCAGGTCATGATCTCATGGTTTCTGGAATCAAGCCCCATATCAGGCTCCATGATGATGGTGCAGAGCCCGCCTGGGATTCTCTCTCTCCCTCTCTCTCTGCCTCTTCCCCACTCCTCTCTCCCCCACCTCTCAAAATAAATTCATAGACTTTTTAAAAAAAGAATGAAACATAATTTTCTCCTTGCACCTCTCATAAAAGGTGGGCCAGCCGTGTGTCATTCATCTCTAGAACCCTTTGTTTCAGGGAAGAATCAAGAGCCTTTTCATGTTTCTTGGCTGAAAGGGAAGTGGTCTGAGGCTGGAGATGGGCTTCCTTGCTCAGGCTTTCATTTGAGAGGATCTTGGCTGACACAATATGTAGTATATACTTATACTTTTAAAAATAAGTATTATTATTTATCTGAATTAGATTCAAATGTAACTGGGCATCCCATATTGTACCTGGAAATCCTACCCCAGCAGGGAAAGCACTGGAAAGGTGTGGAGATAGTTATCCACCTCTCTGGTAAAATGTTTTTTGAATGCTTGGCAAATCGAGGGGAAGTTATAGAAAAAGAAGGCAGAAATTCAGATCTTGCTGGAAGTCAGCAACCACTGGTAATAGGTATGTGGCTGGCCTGAGTCTGAGAAAAAGACCATGGGGCAGGAAGGGGCATCTCTGGAGCCAGTCCCATGCAGCAATGCTCCAAAGACACTCCACTGTAGCCCAGGGCCTTTGCAGTGTCCAAAGGTATCCCAGAGCCCTGAAGACTGTCTGGCACTACACATTCATGCCAGTCTTGGCAGATGGAAATTTGAGGCAGGAAGGCAGGCAGAATAATTTTTACAGTCTGGATGCTGCTATGTATCCATATCTATTACATACATAAAGTCCTTAGCAGAGTATCTGACACATAGCTGATGACAAATAAATGATAGATAATATGATCTTGTGATCACCCAGGACAGATTTCTGGTAAAACTTCCCAAACTTCCATTTGCCTCTAACCACTGTAGACTTTGGGCTGATTTTCCTGATTCCGGGTTTCATGTTAGCTGCTGTGCAGTCTGGGAATGAAATCAACTCTCAGCCCTTATACTGTCTATGAATTAGAAGAGAAAAGGAGCTTCTCTCCCTGTCCCCTACAGATTGTAGGGAAGGGTGCACAAGGAAATGAAATTCATATTTAATGATTTTGTTTCTCATTCCCAGAACAGAGAAAGGGACTAAAGATACAGGCCAAAGCAAAAGATGGGAATTTATTTAGATATTTTAAATCTCTAGACTTCAGCACAAGTAATCAAGAAACTACAAAATTATTTAATGATTATTTTTCAAAAAAGACTCAGTGCTGGGGCGCCTGGGTGGCGCAGTCGGTTAAGCGTCCGACTTCAGCCAGGTCACGATCTCGCGGTCCGTGAGTTCGAGCCCCGCGTCAGGCTCTGGGCTGATGGCTCGGAGCCTGGAGCCTGTTTCCGATTCTGTGTCTCCCTCTCTCTCTGCCCCTCCCCCGTTCATGCTCTGTCTCTCTCTGTCCCAAAAATAAATAAAAAAAAAAAAAAAAAAAAAAGTTGAAGAAAAAAAAGACTCAGTGCTTTTCCCCTGATGATATAATCACAGCCTTGAATTTTTAAGTTAATTATTTACATTTTTAGTAGTCAACTTCTATTATTCTGATCTGAATCTTAGAAATATTAGCATGGGTGGACAAAAATAGACAAATAGACAGACACAAAGATACTTGTAATAACCAGTAAGTGGAACATTAGGGATTTAAAATTCAGGCAGTTTGTGGGGTGCCTGGATGGCTCAGTCGGTTAAGCATCAGACCCTTGAGTTTGGCTCAGGTCATGATCCCAGGGTCATGGGATTGAGCCCTGCGCCAAGTCCCAGGTCAAGCCCCAGGTCGAGTGTGGGGCCTATTTAAGATTTTCTCTCTCTGTCCACCCCCACTTGCTCTCTCACTCTCTAAAAAAAAAATATTTAACAAAAAGCTCAGGCAGTTTGACTCCATGGTGCATATACTTAACTGCTATGTTTTCTCGGGTGTGCTTTTCAAACTGCATATGCAGTAGGAGCTCTCCTAACCAACTTCCTCTGAAGCAGCTCACCAGATAATTGACTTTCTCCCTTCCCTCTATAACACATGAGTGATGCCCACACAATACACTGAGTTCCCTCCCCTTAGAAGCCCCCAAGGGCAACATTACACAGTTCTGCTTCACTCAGTGGAAGATGTGAACATTAATAAAGGGAAACCTCTCTAAAATGGACATAGGAAAGTAGAAAGGGGAGCTCTCGCACCCTACCACTTGTCCATTACAGACCTCAACAGAAGAATCCTCAGTAGGAAAGAATCAATTACAGCCCCAACAGGAAAAATATGAATAATGCATCTCCTACAAAAAACCAACTACCCCAGCACATCAGCCAATGAGAAACTGCCATCATTTTGAACTCTTGCATTTTTCCAATGGGCTTTTGTTCAGAACAATCCCTCCTGATTTCTTCCTTCTTCTCAATAAAATAACATTCTTCTCCTTTGTTTGTTGGACTCACCCACTGTTACTGTGGCTTGCTGTCCCTCATTGCAGTTCTCTGCTATTCCCAAATAAACCCATTTTTCCTGGTAAAATAACTGACTCTTTTATTTGTAAGGCCAACAAAGAATAAGCCTACCAAGAACAACGTGAGTTTGTTCTCAGCCTATTTATGGCAGTTTGTTACTACAATTACACAACAAATCAAATATTGTGCAGATCAATAGGACAGGAGCGTGAATAAAAGAAGTTTATTACATCTATGAAAACCAGGTTAACTGCTTAGAAAAGACCCAATGAAAGTAAATTGTTTTAAAGGAAATTGTTGACGTACCAGATAGCACTACAAAAATTGAATTTTTGAGATCGTAAAAATAAGGATTTCTATACTCAGACTGTTTCAAAAGCAACTAAGTTTTCATCCCACTTTAAAGAAACTGAAACTGGAAATTATAGATACCATTGGATGATTGATGAAGAAAATATACAGAACTCCAATTAGCTGGGCTCAGATGCAAAGAAGCCTCGGTCCTCCACAAAAGATTGGCAAATTAACGTTCATTTATATTTTAAAGTTAAAATCTTTCAACTTCAGGAATGTTGGTATCTTTTTAGAAATAATTTTCCACTTCAAGTAGCTTAAGATTTAGTAAATCCATACCTAGATCCCTAAGGCCTCTACTGTAAATATACATAGATCTTCATCAAACTAATAAAAGGGATGAGAGCCAAGAAAGGTAGAGTGAGGCATGTTCACTCTTTATATTCTTTTGGAATCAAAACACAATAAAGACTTTGTAAGTTTTGTGTTCCTGTTTTTTAATAAACTGACCCTGAAATCCTTCCTTGGATGAGGAGTGGAGGATGTGGGTATATGGAACAAACAGAGTAAAGATTAAAAAAAAAAAAAAAAAAAGATCAGATTTGGAGAAGGTCCTCTTACCTTCTTTCAGGGCACGGCCGCTCCCAGAAATGGAAACACTATTGTCCACAATCTCAGGGCAGAGCTGATTCTTAATCTTGCTCCCCACAACAGAGAGTTGCAGAAAGGATTCCAGCGAGATGACATGCTTCCAAGGAGGATATGATGCCATCATCTCCAGGTCCTTTCTGTTTGAGGCAAGCTGGGTGCCCACCACATAGATGGTAACCCCTGCCCTGCGGAGGAGAGAAGCTGGAACAGACACGTGGTCTTGGGAGAAACCTTCTATGATGACCACGGCCATCTGCTGCACACCCTGCTTCGACCGGCTACCTTTCTCCTCAATGAAAACCTCGTTCCTTAGGAAATCCAAAGCAGCACCAGTTTTGGTCCCTCCACTTCTTCTCCGGTAGGTTAATTTGTCCAAATGCTCCAAGATTTTGGCTTGGTTCTGAAATGCATCCAGGGAAAACTCAAGTCGTGGCTCCTCACTGTAAAATACCAAGCCAATTCTCACAACATCAGGATGAACACGTAGAGAGCGGACAGTGGTCTTTAAGAAGTTGACAACTTGTTGGAAATTCGACTGCCTGTCCTTGCTGAATTCCTCAATGAGGAAGACTAAATCAGCTGGGACAGCAGTGGGACATACTGTAAACAAAAACAGAAAGAAGGGCTTTAGGATGAGAACAGAGTAAAAGATGATACTCATTTTTGCATCATGCTATATTTTTGCCATATTTTAAATTATTTTAATTTTTAGTTTTTGAGAGAGAGAGAGAGAGAGCACATACGTGTGCAGGTGAGGGAAGGGCAGAGAAAGAGGGAGAGAGAGAGAATGCCAAGCAGGCCCCATGCTGTCAGTGCAGAGCCCAACATTGGGCTCAATTTTATGAATCCCTAGTGCATGACCTGAGCTGAAATCAAGAGTCCAACACTTAACCAACTGAGTCACTGATTTTTGCTATATTCTTATGTTGTAGTATGCTACATTTTTAAATTCTGTAATAATATATTTAGGATCAAAAATTCTAATAAATATGTTATACTAACTTATACTAATGAATTTTAGAATTTAGTAGAAGCCTTTATGACCAGTATTTGGCATGACAGTCAAAGAACATCACAGGTTTCATACCTATAGCAAAATTTTTCACTGGAAGGAGTATTCACATTACTTGCAAAATATGTAAATATATGAATATCCACAAGAAAGTGCTTTAAGATCATTTTTCAATTCATCAAAGTTCATTAAAAGCATCTGAGTCTTGCTTGACTAGTTTTTTTGTTCATTTTTCTAGTTTCAGGAAACACTGGGTCAAATTCTCTATTATAGACCTAAAACCTCCTTGATTTAATAATTTTTCCTCTTGGTACAGAAGAAAATAAGAAATTGTGACTATTAACTTGTGCCCCTTTCTCTGAAAGATCTCATGTCATTTCAACAGAGACAACATGAAATGTTGCAAGTTCCTATGAAAAATCTTTGTCCAAAACCTGGGCAAACTTTTTCACTTTGCTATAAAAGAGCCTTCTCTTGAATGTTCCTCAAACGGGAGAATGGAGCTGTAACTGCATAAACTCCCTTCCAAGAGGAATGCAGACTCCTCCCATCCAATTTAAGGCAGTTCCTAACAGAAATCCACTGTGTCCACACACCAAAAAGGTCCAGATCTGCTTTGACATGTGAAGACAGAAGCCTGCCTAGCACAGAGCAAAGCCACACATGCAGAAGGCTGAAGCCAGGCTATAGACAGCTGGGCACTGTGACACAAAGTTTAGAGAAGCCACAGAGTAACCTTGTGACTTACCTGTGGCCTCGTGATGTCCTGTAATTTCCCCCTTTTTATAAGGAACCAAAAATTTTGCCAAGCCTAAAACACTTTCTTTAGAAACTCCAGGCACCTTGACTTCTCCTTTCCTTCACCTGCTAGTACAAAGTTATATCTGCTAGTATTATAGTTGACCCTTGATCAACATGGGTTTGACCTGTGCTGGTCCTCTTACACACGTGGGTTTTGCTTTTAAGAGTTGACCCCAAAAGATGCAGGTCACCCAAATCTCCACAGACACAACCAAAGGCGCCCGCTGCCCACTGAGCACCAGGGAGGCCTGCTGAGGCTGTCGGCAGCCCCCTGGGGCCCCAGAACTGGGCAGGGCCACAGGCTGCCCTGCATGTCCATGGGATGGTCAGGTAAAGTGCCAGGGCTGGGGCAGGAGGCTGGGCTGAAGCAGAGGAAAACACCCAGATGGCAGGGATGGCACCGTGTGGGGACCCCTGAGCCCCTGGTGTACCCGCATCCTTCCCCTCCATTCTCTGCTCACCGAGCTCCCAGGCAGACCTCTTTCCATGTGATGCCCTTGCCCCTGCATCTTGCAGAGGCCAGTGCACTCATGTGTAGCCACAGCTACCCATGGCCACAGGCTGGCGCTACACCCCCAGGCAGATGGGGCAGATGTACTGAACCTCAAGGCTATATGTATGCCACCACCCATGAGCCCACCTGGCACCTGCCCTTACCAACCTGAAATCACCAGGCTGTGCCACACCTACCCTGTGCAGCCCCTGGCCCAGCCTGCCTGTGTGCGGATTTTTTTTTCAGTACTATAAATGTACTTTCTCATCCTTATAATTTTCTTAATAACATTTTCTTTTCTCTAGCTTACTTTATTGTAAGAATACAATATATGATACATGTAACACACAAAAATGTGTTAATCCACTGTTTAGGCTATCCATAAGGTTTCTGTCAACAGAAGGCTATAAATAGTTAAGTTTTGGGGGCATCAAAATTTATATGGAGATTTTCAAATATGGGGGCTGGGGTAAGTGCCCCTAACCCCTGAGTTGTTCGAGGGTCAACTGTATTCTCCTTTCAAGTTGTTCTCATTATCAGAGGCACCACAGGGCTAGACCCAGCCATCCTATGTGGCTAGGGGACAGCTCAGCCTTAAAGTCCTTCTGAGTTTGCGGTGTCCTGTGGAATGCAGCCTGGCCCCTGAAGACTTCCTTAAAGACCACTTTGGTCATGTCATTTTTCCTGCTTAAAAGCCTACAGTTACTTACCAGTACCATTGGGACCCTTGGGGTCCATCCTACCTCATCCAATCTTATCTCTCACTACTTCTAAACCCTCCCCCTTCCTCCCATTTGTTCCATTTTTCCACTCTCTTCCCCATTTATCCAGCCCATTCACATTTCCACACCCCTACTCTTCCCCTTACCAAGAGTAGCCTCCTCCCTTCTCCCCATATATTAAAATCATACTTATTATTGAGGAACCAACACAATTCCTCTCAGGTCAGATTCTCCATTATATCCTCCTTTCTACTTCTACTTAGTGTAGGGTCTGGAAGGTGCTTCTTAGTTCTTTATTACCTCTACTTAGATTTTCCTCATGTTGTCTCACATGTGTTTGTCTCTTCCGCCTATAAAATTCCAAGGACCCTCAAGCTCTACGTGTTGAGAGGTCTGGGCAGAGCTATGATAGTTCAGAGAAAAAAGGGATTTATCACATCTGTTGTGAGGATCAACTAGAAGCTCCACCAAGAAAATAACTTAGCTACTGAAGGATAAAGTTTTGCCTGTGGGCCTTCTAGGCTGCTAGTACAGTGTATTCAAGGGCAGAGACAGTGGTGGGAAAGTATGACAAGTATACAGTAAAGGCTGAGTAGTTCAGCTTGGCAAGTGATTAGAATGTATAAAAGGACTTAACAGGAGCTAAGTCTCCATGGTTCTCATCCCCAGGGGACACTTTGAAATACATGGTGGTGTTTCGAATTGTCATAAAATCTGGGGATGCTACTGGCAGGAACCAGGAATGTTAGGCCTCTCACAATGCACAGTACAATCCTACACTATGAATTGTCCCTCTCAGAATGTCAATAGCACCTCCCTTGAACATCTTGAACACCAACTGAAGGACAGACTTTGTTTAATCCCTGGGGATAAGCCTGAATGCTCCTTTCTCCTGAAAAAGGCATAGGGTAACTAGAATTATTGTGCAGAAATATTCACTCCCTACACCTCACTTCCATGGGAGGAATATACTTCCTTACTCCATTGATGGTGACATAGCTACATGACTTGCTTTGGCCAATGGGATATCAGCAGATGATGATTCAGAGGTCTTAAAAGTGCTTATGTAGTTGAGTTTTCTCTCTTGAACCTGTGTAATTACCATGGGAAGAATATGCCCAGACTAGCCTAATAATCCCAGGAGGAAGATGAGAGCTATGGCACGAAGCCAAATGTAGATCAACCAACCCTCAGACAAATCTCAAATCCGTGAATAAGCCCAGGCAAGATCAGCAAAGCCATTCAGTTGAGCCCAACAAAGATTAGATGATCCCCAGCAGATCTGAGAAAATAAATGATTCTTTTTTCTGGATGGCTTCTTAAGTGGCGTCATTGTGACCACAGTTAACGAATACAAGGTATGTGCCTGAGGAACCCCATTCCTCCTTCTCTTCCCCATTCAACTGATGTTGAATCCCAGTACTGAATCCAGAATGCCCCCTTCTCTGTTCTTTCTCCAGAGTATCTGAGACCTCTTGGTGGCTCACACACATAGGGACCAAACCTTACCTACTACAGCCTCCTTCTCGGACTCAATCCCAAACTCAGTCTTCCCGGTCCCTTGGATCACCACACTCACATCCTGCATAATCTGTCTGACTCCATTTTGTCCTTGCATCTCAAATACAAGGGGTGGGGTTGCCATCCCCTCCAGTTCTCTCTGGACAAAGTCTTGTACACCCACAGACATGACTTTCACGCCTTTCTCCCTCAAAGTCTGTGCGGCCTCCCAGACCTCATCTTCAGATTTGCCTGAGGTCATAACCACTGCATATTGGGGAACACCCTGGAGAAACCGGCTTCCTGCTGCCTCCTGGAAGAAGGTCCGATGAAGGTATCGCAGAGCTTTGCCTGTCCTCCTGGAGCCACCCCGGAGCAAAAAGTGTCCGTGGATGTGCGCAATCATCTCATCCTGGGTCTGATAGGTATTGAGCAAAAATTCAGTGTGACCTTGACCGCCATACTGAGCCAGTCCAATCTGGTACTTGTCCCTGCCAACATCCAGCAGGCCAACCACTCTGGACATGAAATTCCGCATCCACTGGAAACTCGCCTGTGATGTGTTCTGTGAGGTGTCGGCAAGAAAGACCACATCTGCATAAGCCTCGGTGAATTCTGGAATGAAAGAGAGAAGAAGGAAAGAAAAGACACAGAGGAGAAAGTAAATCAAATCAAGATCGCATGAAAATTGGATACAAGGACGTGGGGAACATAAGAGGGAGAGGTCTGCTCTTTTTGTAACACGGAACGTATGGTACTCCCACCTCCTCCATGTGAGACTATCACAAGGCTCTCTCCCTCTCACACTCCACTTCCTTTGCTGTCTGCTTTCTTAGACGAAAGTACCTCTTCTTACCTGTTCTTCTGCCAATGAAAGAGGCAAGGACAATGGACACATACAGAGCAGTTATTTTGTGCTAGCAATTTTTATACGTTGCCTGATTTAATCCTCATAAACCATCCTAGTAGGCAAGTGTTATCTTCACTGTACAGATGAGAACACTAAAGTAAAGAAGTGAAACCTGCAAGTTGACACTCACATAACTAGAAAGTGGCAAAGGCAGGATCAAAAACACGGGTCTTCTAGACTTCCTCTGAACAACATGGCAGGATGTCCTTTTCTAGCTGTGAGAACAGCATTCATCCTTCAACCCTCAGCTCCAATGTTCCTTCACCCGGGAAGTCCTCCCAGGTTCCACAGTGATGGCAGCCGACTCCTTCTCCTGCCCTCTCACTACACTCTGTGTGTCCTGAATCATACTGTAATCACGTGTCTTGGTCGGAATATTGGATTTTGACATAGCTGCTTACCTTTTACCTTACCCTCCACTGCCAAGCACAGAGTCTGAAGAACACCTCCTGAGAAATCCTGCAGGATGTTGAAGTTTTCGGTGTCGAAGAGAAACTTCTCAAATGGCTCACTGGCTATTTTTTTTGCAGTTCCTGAACATCCTGCACATTGACCCCTACCACATACACAAGAACTCCATATTCTTTTAACTTGTCGGCTGCCTCCTGGACTTCATCATTTGACTCCCCATCTGTCACCGGGATAACTATCTGAGGAACCCTGTCCTTGGCCCAGCTGCCAGCTGCCTCAGTGAAGTAGTCTATCCTGATAAACTCCAGGGCACTGCCTGTGTTTGCTCCTGTACTGTAGGGAAGATTCTGGATCTGTTCCAGGACCACACTCTTCAGAGGGTACTGGTTCAGCCGAAAGGCTGGGTAGATGTTGTCATTATACTGAGCAAGTCCCACTCGGACCTGATCACTGCTGATGCCAAGCCCCAAGACAACAGAGTGAAGGAAGTTCTTCACTTTCTGGAAGTTCTGGGGTCCAAGGCTGGCTGAGCTGTCTACTAGGAAGACAATGTCTGCAGGACTGCCTCTCTGCAAGCTGCGAGAAAGAGGACAAAAGGCATGGGGGTCTGTGGGGCTTCACTCAAAATGCTCAGAACCAATGGAGCTGAACGGCGTACAGAAAGGAGAGCAGTGCCAGCCAGGCTACACTCCATGACCCTCAGCCACCCTAAATGACAATGCTCAGAGAACTGACAACATTCCCTGAGCTTTTCCTTCCTTCGACTCCATCATCTTCTGAGGCTTCTGTCCTATTCTATTGATACCTCCAGTCTTAGAATCCATTTGGACAATCCCTTGAACCTCATTAAGAAGAAAAACCCTTTTATAAATGTAGCAGCGTGCTGAGAAAGCGGTTTTCCTCTTCCCAATGGCAGTAAACTTCATCTCTACAAGTGTGCTGCTAGCAACAGGTCAGAAAGCTGGAATATACCCATGTATTCCATGATACATCTCATTATAGCTCCATCACTTAGGAGCCCTGTGCCCTATTTATCACTCACCTTTTTGAGACTCAATTTTCTTCCCTGCAGCACTGAAATCTTTATACCAGCCCTCACACTTTCACAGAGTTGTTTTGAGGATAAAATCAGATAATCCACTGTAGTACAATCATTAGTGCTCTGCCCAGGTCCTTTCGAATTCCTTTTTCCCATTTCTGGACACTGCTTTTTGGAGGACTTCTCTTCAGGTACTGGGGCTGCCTTGCCTACAGTATAGGAAAGCCTAGCTGAAGCATAATTTTTGTTCCTGAGTTCTCCTGTAGGATCAAACTAAAACTACCCTCTGTGGAACTTTTACCTGAGATCACATCCTTCCTTTCTTTCCTCTGCCTCTCCATCCTGCACCCCCCACATCCTTACCAATAAATTGTGGGAGCTCTTCCACAATAAATAATGTATAGCCAAATCCTTGCCTCAGGCTCTGCTTCTGGGGAACACAATCTCTGACCCTTGTTCTATTGGGATGGATCTGCTCTAACAAACCTGAGATCAGATCCTAGCTCTGCCATCCAGTTATGTTACCTTTGGTCTCAGTTGCCGCGCATGAAAAATGCAACTAACAATACCAATTGCCTTACATATCTATATAAGAGTAAATACTATTTGTCCTATATAGCATACACTCCCTTATGTGTCTAACAAAGATTTGCCTTACGTATCTACCTATCTGTCAGGTGAGCAATGTAAATAAGTTTGGCAAACTATATAGTACCCAAGCAGGATCAAATGGGTGAAACATTTTAGCACTTCTTCTCATCTACCTACCTTATCTAGAAATCCCAAAATAATGAATAAGGAATGAAGGCTCTATCCTCTTATGGATTTTGATGAAAACCACTAACAAGTTTCTCTTCCTCTGCTCAAAGGTCTCTGCTTTCTGATAGAATTAAGTAATTAATTTGTAGAGGATTTCTGCAAGTTTATGCCCATCACCACCAACGGAAGGACAAAGCTAATGACAGTTACATCATCACAAGTAATGAGCACAATGCTTATCACCACGATGCTTATCACTTCTGAAGGACTGAGCACTGTGAGAAGCACTCGACTTGCACAATTTTACTTAATGCTTGCAACAACTCTCTGAGGCAGGTACTACCATCCTGGGAAGAAAATTTAGATTCCCAGAGATAAAGTAGCTTGTTCAAACGGACACAGTTAAAAAGTGGAGAACTGGAATTTGAACCCAGACCTTAGTTCTCCCTAAATTCATTCTCATAACCATTACATTATACCAACACGCTGGCAGTAAATTAAATAAGCTTCCTGGGGGATCTGCTGCCCCTCTCTCCTCCTCTGCCCTGCCCCCCATCCAGACAACATGGATAAGTTAATCTAGGCATAATCATATAATTCTGGGCACGAACATTCTTCCTTCAGAAATGGACTTACACTACATCTGTATATAGAACCAGCATCAGGCCCACAGGATTTATTTAAAAAGTTGCTAAGTCTCTGGTCAATGATTGGAGAGGAGCATAGAGCACAGATAGCTTAGTGAGACTGTAATACTAAAAATCAACATGCACACATATGGGAAATAAGAAGGATGGCGGGAGAGATGAGTAAGAGATAAAGGTTTGAGCTCTGTGACTTCTAGATCAGAAATAAGAAGGGGAAATCCTCTGTACCTGGCAAGACGTAGCCGGCAGGTTGAGCTGCCTTTGCCAAAGTATCACAGAGCCGTTGCCGCAGCTTCTGAGCATGACTGCTCAGATCAGAGAAGTTAGGGACAAAGGAGGCAAACTTCTCCACCGGACTGCTCGCAATCTCCCTGAGCTCGGTCAAGACTGCATCTTTGACACCAACGGTATAAAGCAGGACGCCTGCCTTCTTCATTGCCTCCGCAGCTTCCGGCACGTGGTCCTCAGAAGGGCTGCTGCTGATCACCACAGCCACCTGAGGCACACCCTGGCTGGCCCGACTCCCTGCTGTTTCCTGGAAGTGGTGATCTAGGAGGAACTGCAGGGCCAGGCCCATCTTGCGGCCCCCAGACTTAAATTGAAACCTTTGAATGTGTTTCAGCACATCGCTTTTGCGGTTGTAGGTGGAAAGGAGGAATCCAGAACGAGGTACGTCGCCGTACTGAGCCAGCCCCACGCGGATGGTCTCCCTGCTGACATTGAAGCCATTCACCATGATGTACAAGAAGTTCCGCACGTCACGGGCATGTTGGGGGTTGATGATGGTGTCCACCAGGAACACGACATCTCCCACAGAGGCCTCCCTGCAGACTGGGGAAGAGAGTCAATTCAAGATAAAACATCACAAAATTGCCAGCTCCTGGCTGTGAATATCTCTCTCCCCATTCATTGCCTTTACACCCCGGAGATCTACCTGCACAGCTCTTTGACGATAGCTAATATGCACAGCTTAGGCACACCACCATCTTCCCTTGCTGCCTCATGGCTACCCTCGTTCACCTGCCAGCCTCTGTTCCGTTTCAACAGACTCCTGACCCCTTCAGTGAGATCTCTGACCATGCCCCTCCACCCATCCCTTAAACTTAATAAAAGAAACCACCTTTCTACCAGCAGAGGATGCTGTTGGTACCTCACCTAGATCTCTGCTGGTGGGCACACCTATGCCCAGCTGCTTCAAGCACTACAGTTAACTGTTCCCCTCTGAGACGTTGTCTAGAGACCAGACCCTGGCTGAAAGGAGCAGCCACATCTGAAGACACCTGGAAAGTTACACTGCCCGGGTGGCCAATGTTCGATCACATGGGGATACAAACACCTGGCCGCCTTCCTTTAACTGAAATAATTCATGGTGCTATTTATGCTCCAGCATCTTCCATGGCTCAGGCCAAGGTTGCATTTTACCTGAGACTACATCCTTGCTCGGCTTATTCACCTCCAGCCTGTCTCACTTCTCTCTTTCCCTTACAGGTTTCTCCCTCAAAATAACACATTCACCAAATCCCTGTCCCAGGCTCTGCTTCTAGAGACCCGAATTTAGATCAGCTTTCCAGCTTTGACCTCTGGCACTCCCTACCTACCACCATCCCCTTTTAGTTTGACTCATGGCATTACCATAAGTGTGGCTCTCATTTGTCCTTTGGCTCCCTGAATTCAAGTCTGCACTGTACAACTACTTTTCCCAAATCCAGTTGTAACCCTGGGAACCATAATCCCAGTGGTGGTCAGACTAAGTGGTGATCCAGCTGGGCCCACCCTGGTCTCCAGTATGGAAGGGATCGGACACCAGGTGGCTGCAGGACTTGAGCAAAAAGCTAATCTTTCTGCTTCTCAGATTTCGTCTTCTCTACAATAAGGGTTTGACCAGATGACCTGGTTTCTTCCATCTCAAACATTACATTTCTGTGACAAGAAATAAGTACACAGATTAAACACAGTGCTTGTGTGGACCAAAAAAAAAAAAAAAAAAAAAAAAAAAAAGAAGGGGTGATTATGATCTACTCATCAGTGACCAGCATGACTTCTCCCCCATACCTCGCAATGTGATTATCTGTGATGATGGTAGGAGAACACATGAATTAGCGATGAGAGAGAAGAGAAACAAAAGCAGAAACCACCTCAAGATGTGTTAGTTTCAAGTGGCTGAAAAAGGGGGATGATGATCCCACACTGGTTAAACACATCTTATGTTTGGTTTTGTGCCAGGAAGAGGGTTTAAATACTGTCTTGGGCTGACCCTGCACTCTCTAGTTTGATCTCTCTGCCTTCTCCTTGTCTCTCTGCCTTATCACTTTGTTCTCCATGGTCCAGGCTCCTTAGCCTAAGTTCTCAACCTGCCACGTTCCCACTTGCTATTGCCTCCAACATACGATTCCATTGAGTTTCTTTCCACTGAGTTTCATTTCTTTTCCTTCCCCTCCCTCCCCTCCTCCTCCTGATAAATTCTCATAGAATCATGTTCTTTTATCTTGGTTTGTAATGCAACGTTCATTAAAGTGTTTATTCAATTAATGCCAATCTCCCCAATTACACTGTGGGTTTCATGAAAACACATACCATAACTTTTCTTTGTCCATCACTCGTGTCTAGCCTAGAGTAATCACCCCAAAAACATTTAAGGAAATAAATACTTAGGAAGAGAAAAGGAGAGAGGGAGGGAGAAAAGGAGAAGGCGTCACTTACAAGAATGGAAATATTGAACATTAATGAAACCAAATAAGGGAATCAGAAAATTTTAGAGTTACAGATAATCTTAGGAGATTATGCAATGAAATACTGTAGCCACCAGGTACATGTGGCTGTTGAACACTTGGAATGTAGCTAGTACAAATGAGAAACTAGATTTAAAATTTTCCTGAATTTTAACTTATTTTAATTTAAATAGTCATATGTGGCTAGTGGCCACTGTATTGAAAAATGCGAGTAGAGAGTAATGAGTCCAATTCATCCATCTCACAGATACGGAAAATGAGACCGAGAAAGGCAAAGTAACCCATGTAATCAGTTTAGAAACCAGGTCTCCTGACATCCAGTCCATACTCTGGACTGCCATAAAGATTAAACTAAAAGCCCATATTATAGAAAGGCAAAGACCCTGTAAGAGTTTAGGCAGAGAAGAGCTCATGAAGGTTGGTATACCCTAGGGACACTAAATCCATTTGTCACTTCTAGATTCCAGAGTCCCACCTCTCAGGAGTTTGCCTAATCTTGGTCGTAAAGCCAAGTGGAGTCATGATTTCCGAAAAGGCAGATAATAAATGAGCTTATGGCCTTTTGAGCTTTATTTCCCCTTGGCCCTCCAGAACGCACTGCTGTTGAGAGGAGAGTATTCAGTGAGTGCCCCAGGAAGGGCCGACTGGTTTGTCCCCCCTTAACATTTCTTTCAGAGGAGATCAAACACAGACCATGAAAGTATTTCCCTGATCATTCCAATCAGGAGAAACCTCACAGTCGTAGAATATCTTTTTTTCAGACAAATTAAGTATTGGTTCCATCACGTGCACCTTGAGAGATATATTACATTTTCGTACATTGTTGCTTTTCTTAGCCCCTCCACAGGTCCTTTGTCATTTTAGAAGGTGTTTGAAACATGAAAAGACTGACTGTCACAGCTTCTGTCCACAAGAGAGAGGATTCAGAGCTGGAGGGAAAATTTAGAGAGCTTCATGTATTTTTCCTAACAAATACCAGTCTGTGTAATTATATATAAATATTTAAGCTTCAAGATTGTCTCAGTGGGGCTTTAGGCTACTTAACCAATCTTCTCTTCATGAGACTTTCATCGTGAAAAGTCACAACAATCTGTTAAAATAACTGCAAAAAAAATTGCAAAGCTGTCGCTAGTGTTCAGTGAAGCTATCCATCTTGTAACAACAATTACCCCTCAGAACAGCTCTGCCCAAAGAGAGAAAGCAAAATGCAGAGTCAAGAGAATAGGCTTATATTTACAAAAGCATTTGACAGCCTGGTAATACATTCAGAATTAGAACATTTTTTCACATCTATTTTTTTTTTTTTTTTTGTCGTTTGAGGTTAAGCTTTGAAAACATCAAGTGCCCGCTGTTCACTAAAAGCTTCTAGGTTCTAAGCTCTACTGAAAAGAAGCATTTCCCTTTTGTTAATTATGAAGCTTCTGTAATATTTTCTTTTAGGATTATCACTACCGCTAGGTTCCCAGCAAGGTCATCGTTTTTGGCTTAGGGAATCCAATGCATTACCCATTCTCTGTGATTTGACGAAGCCAAAACTAGCTGCAAGAAAGATGAACTCCCAAAACATCTTCCGATTCTCCATTCTAGATATATACCTAGGGGGGAAAAAAAAACTTCATAATTAAAATTATGTCTTCATACATTTAAAATGAGTATACCATACCATATGTTAATTATATCTCAAAAAGTTGATTTATAAATAGTGTGTGTGTATACATACAAACATACATGTATATATATATGTCTCCATGTCTTTCCACAGACCAACAGAAACTTGATAAAAATAAAGGGATTGTTGCTACATTGTTTCAATTGTACAAAGAAGATGGCCTTGCTGACCCAACTCAGGAAGAATTTTGTAAACACCCAAAGCCTATACCTCAGACTTTACTGTTTCAAGTTGTCCAGATGCGGCTATAAAAGGATAAAGTATATAGGGCATGGGTTGGACTTCCATTTCACACAATGAATTCATTCGGTGGAACGTAAACATTTCTGGATGATTTTGCTTGTATTTTTATACAAGCACTGGATGACCTTATAAACATTCGTGGCATGCAGAAATATTCAAATATCGGAGGAGCACATCTGCCTGATGAATTCAGGCTAGCCAGAAAATGTTTTCTACGTTGCCAGGAGGAGAGCGTCAGTGTCCTCCCTTCAACTTGGACTCATTTCCAAAGGCCTCCATGAAAATGATCAAGTCCCCAATTCCATTCTATTTTTTGACTCAAAGCAAGGCCATGTGTTTAAAATTAAGAAAATCATGGCATTCACACTGAAGGAGATTTCAGCTGGAACAAGGAATACCCCGCCTTTGTCTTCTCAGCCAGCTCCCCTCAGCATCCTCGAAGGTTAAAAGTAAGGATTCTTGAAGATAAACTGTCTGAGTTGGAATCCCAGACCCGCTACTTAATAGTTAATCTTGGGCAAGTTGCTTCACTGCCTGGCCCCTCTACCACATAGCCTTGAAATCAGGAGTAAGTGAGCTCATTGCTGCAAAATGCTTCACCTATAACTGGCACAGAGAAATCACTCTTTCAGTGCTTGTTAAGTGAAATAAGTCTCCTTGGATGCCCACAATGTAAAAGTGACAAAGTATGGCCCCCAACTTGAGACTCAGAACCCGTAGAAGCAGAGGAACACTAACGCTCTGTAGTGCGCGTTCGTAAGGAAGTTATTTTGTTTTGTATGTTTTCATTTATATTTTTTATTTAACTTATTTAATTTTCACTCTCAATCACTGCTTTGTAAGTCACTATGCTAATATCTCTACGTTCCTCACCTCAAGCCTGGGAAAGGCCCTGCTCATCTTGTTCATGGAAATGGAGACATTGGGCCCCACAAAGGTTAAGTTGCATATTCCAGCCCCCTGGCCATGGACTGTCAGGTTCTATACCAGGTAACCCGACCCTGGGTGCAGTGCATGGCAGGAACTCAAACCCTTCAATGAAAATCGCTAAACCCAGACTGTCACTCAACACCCCCCCCCCGGCCCCGCTTCCACCCAGAGCCCAAATGATGTAAAATGAAGAGTGATTTGCCATGGGGTAAAAAAAGTGAGCTCAAGCCCTAAGTGTTAGCATCCACCAATTTGTCTTCAAAGACAACGGTTTTATGTACAAAACACTGTATTAGATGCTCCAGATAATGGAATTACAAACCTGCTTTCACGTTTAGAGAACTGAACAATTTGGGGAGAGAAATTTTACACACCGGAAACACGAAGAAATTTAGGAAAGTTTAAACACGTACTTTAAATATATCAAAGAGTTTCAGATAGAATCTCATTTGGCCTACATCACTTTGCAGTCTTGGGCCCTTTAAGTGGGACAGTGTGTAAAAATTATATCATGATGCCCAGAAATCCCAGCTACCCAGCAACTGAGGTCCTCTTTCCAGAAAGTGGAAGTGGAGCCATTCTGCTTCCCATAGGACATATTTCTACTATTCATGCTTAATTTACTCCTTAGAAAGGATTCAAGGATGTGAGACAAACACATCTATTTTATTATCTTATGCTAACAGAAAACACCGGGAGAAGCCTTGAACTCAAAAGAAGCCGGAAACCTTGATTCTCCTGTCAGCTTGACCATTGCCTTTGTGGACTTGAGCTATCCAGTTCACCTTTGAAGGTTTATGTGCCGACTCTCAAGGGCTTGGTGCTGATTTGGAACACCTACTACATTTCCCATGATATTACAAACACTCCCCAGGGTATTGGTCCGGGAATTTTCCAATAAGCACAAGTGATATAATTGGACTTCCCTGTTCCTCAGTCTCTACATCAACCTCCCACTAATGCCTCCTCAAGGAGACTAAGTAATTTGAGGGAAGGCACGTTCAGACTGTAAATATCCTCTTCCCCAACAAACGTTCATCTCATGGCAAACAAATGAATGCATGATCATAAAGAATAGACTCTTCTGATGGATTAAGGACAGTGTAAGAGTAAAGAGCTTCAGAGTCTGAAAGTGCCAGGAAGAATGATCCAAAATAAATCGGATGCATAGGAGAGAAGTTAAGATGGCTGAGGAGTCAGGAGGCCCTAGGCTTGCCTCATCCCTCCAACACAACTAGGTAAATATCGAATTTTGAAACCCAAGAAATCCATCCAAGGACTGAGAGAGCAAAAATGTACAACTAGAGGTGAAAAAACTGCCACCTCACGGAAGGTAGGGGCTGCAGAGAGTTGATTTGGGGGAGAGAAGAGCTGTGGGTGCTGCGATGGGGAAGGAGCCCTAACTGGGCAGAGAGTGCGAGAGTGAGGGAGAAAGGAGAGAGGTAGAAAGAGTGAAAGCATGTGCAGGCAATTGCACAAGAAAAATTCTTCCCCAGAACCGTGGACTGGGAAAGGGAGACGGGCTGAATACCGCCAAGTTCTTCGAAAGAGCGAAGCACAGAGCTTGAAGTTTTGGAGGTCTGTGCCGTTGCCTGGGTCACACGTGGTGGGCTTAGCAGTGCTGCAGGGGGGAAAGAGGGCAGACACCCAGGAGCAGGCAGTGTGTTCTGAGGAGACCCCGGGTCACACAGAGAGGAACAAGTCCCCTGTTTGGGTACATTTTGGAGAGGCAGCATAGCCCCTATGGGGGGCAAAAGTCTCCGTGGGCACCAATGAGCTGCCCCATTCACTGGAATAGAAAGAGAGTCACTGGCTGAGGGCAGTGAGCCATGGTGCCAGCTTTATACTGCACTTTATCATAAACTCTGAAGTTCACACAACTGAATTCTGGGGAAAGCCAGCACCCACCACAGCGCAGCGACACCCTCCCCCAGAGGATCAGCATGGGTCAGCACTGAGCAGATGGCTAAAATGTGGAGTTCTGAAACCCAGCCACGTGCCTGAGATAAAACACAGGAGTGCTGTGCCACCTGGCAGTGGGCAGCTCAGATGCAGGCAGAGTAAAGGTGGGGATCTGGCAGAAGCCAGAGACACAAGACAGGTGATTGCTTGCTCTTCTTGTGAGGGCTTCCAGAAGAGTGACAGGTGTGAGATCCCCACTCCGGGGACAAGAGAGTGGGGCCATGCCTCTCACCAGTCAGCACTAACCAACTTCAGTGGGTAAAACAGCGCCACCAAGTGGAGGCTGGAGCCACATACACAAGTCTCCTACCACCTCCCCTCTGCGCCCTGCAGGTGCCTCACCTCTAGGGCAAGTCTACCTGAGAATCAGCAAAGCAGGCCCCACCTCCAGAAGACTAGCACAAACCCCTCACATGCACCAAGTCTACGGATCATAGGGTACTATAAAGCTTCAGCTCTAGGGAAATATTGTTATTTTTTTCCTTACAAAAAGAAAAGGCAATTTATTTTATATGGAACATACCTCAACATCATAAGGCAATATATGAAAGACCCACAGCTAATATCATTCTCAATGGGGAAAAAACTGAGAGCCTTTCTCCTACAGGCAGGAACAAAACAGGGATGGCCACTCTCACCATTACAATTAAACGTAGTACTGGAAGTCATAGCCTCAGCAATCAGACAACAACAACAACAAAAAATAAAAGGCATCCAAATCAGCAAGGAAGAAGTCAAACTTTCACTATTTGCAGATGACATGATACTCCATGTAGAAAACCTGAAAGACTCCAGCAAAAAATTGCTAGAATTAATACATGAATTCAGCAAAGTTGCAGGATATAAAATCAATGTACAAAAATCAGTTGCATCTCTATACACCGATAATGAAGCAACAGAAAAAAAAAATCAAGGGTTCAATCCCATTTACAACTGTACCAAAAACAGTAAGATACCTAGCAATAAACCTAACCAAAGAGGTAAGTAATCTGTACTCCGAAAACTATAGAACACTTATGAAAGAAACTGAAGAGGACACAAAGAAATGGAAAAACATTCTATGTTCATGGATTGAAAGAACAAACATTGTTAAAATGTCTATACTACCCAAAGCAATCTCCACATTTAATGCAATCCCTATCAAAACACCACCATTTTTCACAGAGCTAGAACAAACAACCCTAACATTTGTATGGAACCTCAAAGACCCTAAATAGCCAAAGCAATCCTGACAAAGAAAAGCAGAGTTGGAGTCATCATGATTCTGGACTTCAGGCTATATTACAAAGCTGTAGTCATCAAGACAGTATGATACTGGCACAAAAACAGACACATAGATCAAGGGAACAAAATAGAAAATCCAGAAATGCCCCCATACTATATGGTCAACTAATCTCAACAAAGTAGGAAAGAGCATCCAATCAAAAAACAGACAGCCTATTCAACAACTAGTATTGGGAAAACTGGACAGCAGCATGTTAGAATGAAACTGGACCACTTTCTTACACCATACACAAAAATAAATTCAAAATGGATAAAAGACTTAAATGTGAGAAAGGAAATCATCAAAATCCTAGAGGAGAACACAGGCCACAACCTCTTTGACCTTGACCAGAGCAACTTCTTACTAGACACATCACCGGAGGCAAGGAAAACAAAAGCAAAAATAAACTATTGGGACTTAAAGATAAATAGCTTCTGCACAGTGAAGGAAACAATCAGCAAATCTAAAAGGGAGTCTATGGAATGGGAGAAGATATTTGCAAATGACATATATGATGAAGTGTTAGTATCCAAAATCTATAAAGAACTTATCAAACTCAACACCCAAAAAACAAATAATCCAGTGAAGAAATGTACAGAAGGCATACATAGAAACTTTTCCAAAGAAGACATCCAATGGCTAATAGACACATGAAAAGACGCTCAACATCACTCACCATCAGGGAAATACAAATCAAAACCACGATAAGATACCATCTCACACTTGTCCGGTTGGCTAAAATTAACAACACAAGAAACAACAGGTGTTGGTGAGGATGTGGAGAAAGGGGAAGCCTCTACCACTGTTGTGGGAATGCAAACTGGTGCAGCCACTCTAGAGAATAGTATGGAGGTTCCTCAAAAAGTTAAATTTAGAACTACCCTATGATCCAGCAATTGCACTACTAGGTATTTACCCAAAGGATACAAACATACAGATTCGAAGTGGTAGAGATACCCCGCCGTTTATAGAGGCATTCTCAACAATAGCCAAACTATGGAAAGAGCCCAAATATCCATCAACTGATGAATGGAAAAAGATGTGGGGTGTGTGTGTGTGTGTGTGTGTGCGCGCATGTGCGCGCGTGCTCCATTTCACAATGGAATATTACTCAGCCATCAAAAAGAATGAAGTCTTGGGGCATCTGGGCAGTTCAGTCAGTTAAGTACTGGACTCTATCTCAGCTCAGGTCATGATCTCACAATTAATGAGATGGAGCCCCACATTGGGTCTGTGCTGACAGCACGGAGCCTGCTTGGGATTCTCTCTCCCCCTCTCTGTGCCCCTTCCCCACTCATGCTCTCTCTTTCTTTCTCTCTCCAAAATAAATAAACATTAAAAAATTAAGAAAAAAAAGAATGAAATCTTGCCATTTGCAATGACATGGATGGAGCTAAAGTGTATTATGCTAAGGAAAGTTAATCGGTCAGAGAAAGACAAGTACCCCATGATTTCACTCATTTGTAAAATTTAAGAAACAAAACAGATGAACGTAGGGGAAGGTGGAAAAGAGAGAGAGGGAAACAAACCATAAAAGACTGTTAACAATAGAAAAAAATTGAAGGTTGATGAAGAGAGGTGGGTAGGGGATGGACTAAATGAATAATGGGCATTAAGGAGGGCACTTGTGTTTAATATGGGGTGTTATATGTAAGTGATGAATCACTAGATTCTACACTTGAAAACAATATTACACTATATGTTATCTAACTAGAATTTAAATAAAACTCTGAAAAGAAAAAAATAAGATAAAAAGGCATTGCTCATACATACACAAAACAAAAAAGAAAATAAATTCAGATATTATGATTATTGCTATTGTCACAATAATATACAATACTGTAATTTTTAACTCTTGAATTAATGAAATTAGAGGAAGTAGAAAACCTTCAAGTAGGGTATCTACATTTTCATATTCTGTTATGTCCTAATTATTAGTATTAATGCAATTAATCACAAAAAATGAGAAGTATTTTTAGTTAGTTGTAAATAAAGTACCAGAGCTGTTTATGGAAATACAATGGGAAAGTCAAAAGTTTCTAAACATTTACAGCTGTGCATATTTGCATTTACATTAATGAAGAGAAAAATGTCTGTAGCTTAAGGACTTAATACCTGTATTATATATACTATTTCCTGACGATGTTTCTATCTAATTAAGCTGCTGAAGGGGTTTTGCATTGAACATGTAGGGTCCGTTGTGAAGGAAAAAACAAAAAATAAACCCAAAGCAACTAAGTGGCATGCAATTGGGTAGGTCTAGCATAGAATGATACTGATTCTTTCTGAAAATAATTCTAATGGGTGTGGAGAAGAGAGATACTTCTCACAAAGTATGCTGAAAGAAGCTAAATAGTTAAATAGTCAACTAGAACAATCTATTTTTTATGTTTATTTATTTTATTTTGAAAGAAAGAGTGAGTGGGGCGCCTGGGTGGCTCAGTAGGTTAAGCGTCTGACTTCAACTCAGGTCACGATCTCGCGGTCCGTGAGTTCGAGCCCCGGGTCGGGCTCTGGGCTGATGGGTCAGGCTCTGGGCTGATGGCTCAGAGCCTGGAGCCTGCTTCGGATTCTGTGTCTCCCTCTCTCTCTGCCCCTCCCCCGCTCATGCTCTGTCTCTCTCTGTCTCAAAAATAAATAAACGTTAAAAAAATGTTTTTAAAAAAAAAAAAAAAGCAACAAAGAGTGAGCAAGGAGGAGGGGCAGAGAGAGAGGGAGAAAGAAAGAATCCCTAGCGGGCTCCACACTGTCAGCATGTGGACCCTGATGCAGGCCTCAAACTCAAGAACCTGTGAGATCATGACTTAAGCTGAAACCAAGAGTCAGACAATTCACTGACTGAGCCACTAAGGTGACCCTAGAACAATCTATTTTTTTTTTTTAAGATTAATCCATTCAATTAAAATTACCTTGCAACCAACCACTATAGTAATAATTGATTGAGGGAAGAATCACCAAATGAAGCTAAAACCATCGGGTAGAAGCATGTTAGGGAACAAGGTTTTAACACAAGTTTCAAAAATATCTCCTAACAAATAACTTCTAAGTTAAAAAGGGTAAAAAAGTATGTTTACAAAAGAGGAACATGGTGGACATGATTTAACCAACAATGTTGGGATAAACCACCATCACATACTTCCTGAACTGATGTATGAGAAAACTCTACATCACTTATATGGTAGTTCTCCTCCAAATCCACGACTTAAATCTAATAAACAGTCAAACAAACCAAAACTTGGAGATAGTCTAAAAAACAACTGGCTTGTGCTGCTCAAATATATTTATTTTTATTTATTTGTTTTGTTTTGTTTTGTTTTAGAGAGAAAGAGAGGAAGCATGAGTGGGAGAGAGAGAGGGACAGAGGGAGAGAGAATTTTAAACAGGCTCCCCACTCAGCACAGAGTCCGATGTGGGGCTCGATACCATGACCCTGGGATCATGACCAGAGCCAAAATCAAGAGTGGGATGCTCCATCCACTCAGCCACCCAGGCGCCCCCAAAATAGTAATGTCATGAAAAACAAAGAAAAGCTGAGAAACCAACTGAGGTTAAAACCATCTAAAGAGACATGAAAACTAAAAGCAATGCATGATCATGGATTGGGGGAAAAAACAGCTATAAAGGACATAAAGTGAGATAATAGGTAAAAATTAAACATGGACCGAATATTATATAATAATTCTGTATCAGTGTTACATTTCCTGAGTTTGATCATTGTGTTGTAGTCATGTAAGAGAATGCCCTTGTTATTAAGAAATATACATAATATGAAGCACAGGGTCTTGGGGTCACCAACTTACTCTCAAATGTTCAGCAGAATTATAATAATTCATAAAGAAACAACATATGGTGAGAATCTTATAGCTTTTTCATTGAGTGTTTATTGTTTACCACATAATATGTCAGGCGTATTAAAGAAATAGTTCTTGGGGCGCCTGGGTGGCACAGTCGGTTAAGCGTCCGACTTCAGCCAGGTCACGATCTCGCGGTCCGTGAGTTCGAGCCCCGCGTCAGGCTCTGGGCTGATGGCTCGGAGCCTGGAGCCTGTTTCCGATTCTGTGTCTCCCTCTCTCTCTGCCCCTCCCCCGTTCATGCTCTGTCTCTCTCTGTCCCAAAAATAAATTAAAAACGTTGAAAAAAAAATTTAAAAAAAAAAAAAAGAAAAGAAATAGTTCTTTTCCTGGGAGGACTTGGAACCCTAGGGGAGAGGAAGAAATGGATGAATTGTAATATTGTGGGATGAGCAAAATTATATCGAAATCTGTACAAGGTGTTGAAGAACACAGTGGGTGAGCATCCCTCTGCACTTGGTAAAGGCTTCAAAGAGCAGATGATGCTAGAGTTGAGACTTAAAGAAGGAGTAGAAATGTACAAGTGAGCAAGTGGAGAAAGGGAATTCCAGACATGGAACAGCATGAGCAAGGACTCAGAAGAGGTACTGGACACCCCAGGTAGAGCTCATCCAAGGCCTTGGGAGCTAAGGTTTTTGACCACAGGGGACCTGGTTAAGCCTTCTTGGAGCTCATACCCCCTTGCTGCACAGGCTCTGAGGGCATGCATCTAATAGAAACCTTTGGCTTTCTGAAATGCATGAACTCAGAAGGTGGGATATAAGAGGGGACCTGGGTAGAGTTTTTCAGTTTTCATCCATAAACTGCCTTAACTTCATTTAATTAAACCAGCAGTGCTTTATAGCAAGTCTCCCTCAAGGTTTCTATTCTCCCTCTATGGGTCCCTCAAAAATGAAATGAAAAGATTCCATCTCTAACGTTCTATGCCACTGGTTCTTAGCCTGAGCATTGAGTCAGAATCACCCAGAGGGCCTGTTAAAACCCAGCTTCCTGGACCCCATCTCCAGAGTTTCTGATGTAATAAGTCTGAGTGGTGAGAATTTGCATGCTGAGCGGAATCAAGGGACCACACTTTGAAAACCATTCTTCCATGCATTTAGCATGCAGTGGTTCCAAACCAGGCAGATGTCTGCTCCATTGACTTTCAACAGCATCTCTAGCTCCACAGGGAAGAAAACAAGTGTCTCTTATCAACTACGTGGGGAAAGGGAAGAAACGATCAATTTAAAATGTTTTCTTTATATATACATGACTGAGAGGTAAGCAGAAGCTTCAAAATATTTAGATGAAAGATCCAATGCAAATATGAAAAATTAATTTAACACATTTTTCAATTTGCCTTCTAATTATACTCTATTCCCAGAAATAATGAAGAGCTATGTCCTTTCTTTTTTTTCCAAATTTTTCTGGTCATTTAAACAGGATTCTTTCAGGCAGTGTATACTTGGCTTTCTTACAAGATAGTCTTGGAGTATACCACATCTGGGCAACAGGAAGCTCCAGGAGGCAAACAATTGGGGGACGTGAACAGATTCTTCTGTACACATCACATTAGAATTCACACGGCATGTTTAACAGTTAAGAAAAACTAAAGGTTAGCCTTAACCTATTTCATAAACATTAACATTTGCTTCCGTGCCCATTCACAAATCTTATGACGGCTTGGATATATACACAACTTTGTTGTAAAATATTTGAGGGAAGCTGTGTCAAACATTTCAATGACAATTAATGTGTTATTAGGCTCAAAAAAGAAAAAAAACCATGACAAGATGCAGAATCTTGGAGCATTGCTCCAGGGAGGGATAAGGATGACAATGTCAGAGTTCAGCAGGGCCCTGACACTCCCATCAGCTGCAATAATTTCAAGATCAGCACACAATTTGTGAGGTATTTAAAATTTTGGAAGTGAATAGCATCCCAGCTTTGGGGCAGTTTTTCTCTATCTTAGGCCCTTTTCATATCCTGATTCACCTAGTTTCCCAAAGTGCCTGGCTCATACATCACCTACACCATTTGCCGTATGTATTGCCGTCGATCATTTATCTACCCCACTGGGCTGTGAACACACAGAGAGAGGAGTCTCGGCCCAAGAAATCTTTGTAGTGCTGGCTACATTGTTGAAACGAATAAATCTTTCCCTTTTATGATCATTATTTAACGTTTGAACAAACTGCTGAACGATTTAATCCAAGGAAAAAGAATATTCAAACTCTTACAACTGACGTGTAACTTATAAATTCCACCACCCCAGCGTTTCATGAGCTTGGTTTTGCCAGAGAGATGGGGATAACTACCCTATCTTTCTCAAGTATTTCATTCAGGAAGAATGCCTGCAATCCGCTAAGCAGATCAGGCCCCTCCAAAGACGGTGGGCAGGTCAGCGCACTCTGCTACTCCCTACTTCCTGTCACCAGGAAATGTAGAAAGAGCAGGTCATGATAGTGAATAAGGGCAAGATGGCCCTCTGCAATTGTCTGGTTTGGCCTCATATACCCTATCCATTATTTATTTCATGTCCTTTAAGAAGGTCGCTTCAGAATCTGTAAAGAAAGCATAATATGGAGCAATAAAAAATTGCATAGAACTTGACTTTGAATGTTCTGGTTCAAGTTTCAACCCTGCCACGTTCTTGTTATGCAGCTTCTTGGAAGTCTCTTGAACTCACTAAGACTCAGTCCTGGCAGCATAAACTGTGCCTTCACCCCTTGACAGGGTTATTGTGGGCACAGCATAAGCTAATGGGGGGTAGTAAAAACTCTGGAGAAAGCTAGAAAACTTCAGAGGTTACTATCACTTTTGTCAAGCAATAATCTACAAAAGTCCAAAAATTTAATAGTTTGTCGCCTTAGAACCAAGCCTCAGAATTTTTATTCCAAGAGAAATGCATTGCTTGAACCAAAAGAGTCCTGGCTACATTTTCACTTCATTATGTCTAGGAAATAATCACACTATGATGTAAGTGAGATTTTGGATAGTAACAGACATTTGACAGTAGTGAGAGAAGATTCCCTAAATCAGAGAAGTGGAGTACCAGGTATGACAGCAAGCTGGTGGTCACCTGGATGAAATAAGCTCTTTGTTTTTTGGGTTTTTTTAATGAAATTTATTGTCAAATTGGTTTCCATACAACACCCAGTGCTCATCCCAAAAAAGGCCCTCTTCAATACCCATCACCCACCCTCCTCTCCCTCCCACCCCCCATCAACCCTCAGTTTGTTCTCAGTTTTTAAGGGTCTCTTATGTTTGGCTCTCTCCCACTCTAACCTCTTTTTTTTTTCCTTCCCCTCCCCCAAGGGTTTCTGTTAAGTTTCTCAGGATCCACATAAGAGTGAAAACATATGGTATCTGTCTTTCTCTGTATGGCTTATTTCACTAAGCTCTTTGAAACCTTATGTTACGAAACCTTAGCTCTCCATGTTCTTTGAGCTTAATCTTTTACTGTTGTTTCCAGGGCTTTAGCTTAAAATAACTTAAGGGCCAATGAACTTCTCTTTGTATCTTTTTTGAGTTTCTGAAATAGTGTATAATAAAATGTTTAAAGACAAACTGAAAGAATATCTACTAAATGCAGTGACACAAACTTACCTGACCCTCAGAAAGTTTACGATATTTCTTAGAGATTCCAAGATGCCCTGACTAGGCTACAAACCTTCCTGAAGTTTATAGAATTATAAGTCAGTGTGGTTTCCCAAGTCTATCAGACTTTGATGATTCTGAATGTCATTATTCCTTCCCTTTACCTGGAAGGCTGCATACTACTCCTTGGCCCGGGACACATGTGCATGCATGCGCACACGCAAACACACACACACACACACACACACACACACACACACACACACACACACACACACGGCAGGCTCTATTCACCTTTCAAAACCCAGCTCAGGTGTCACCTTCCTAACTCAAGCTTGATGGCAAATCACTCCCTGTTCTGTTCTTCCTCTGAAGTCTGTACATTTATTTCAATGAATTCTTTGGGATTTGTTAGGACTGTGTCTTTACTATTAATATATGCTCAGCACCTAGAACAGTTCCTTTCTCTGCTCTCTTTTTTCTTTCTTTCTCCCTTCTTCCTTCCTTCTTCCTTCCCTCTGTTCACTTCTCTCAGTTCATGGCAACTGCAACCTTCTCGCAGCATGGACCCAAAGCCACGGAGCTATCATTAACTCCTCTCTCACTCACACCCCCTACATCCAACCTGCCAGGAAATCATGCTGGATCAACCTTTAAAGCTGTTTACACAGAAAGTGATGCTCTTGTCATTTCTACTAACAGGCTGATTCAAGCCACCATCACCTCTCTTGCTTGATTACTACAGCAACCTCCATGGCTCGCCCTACTTCTAACCTTTCCCTCCGAAGTCTATTCTCAAAATATAACCAGAGAAATCCTTTTAAAACCTAGGTGACCTCTGCTCAGAGCCTTTCAATGGCTTCCTGTTTCATTCAGAGTAAAAAAACAAAATAGACTACAAGCTCCTATATAAACTGGCCCCCAGTTTTCTCCGACTCATTTCTCACCCTGGCACATTAGACTCGGATCACTTTGGCCTACTGGCTGTTCTTCAAATAAGCCAGTTATGCTCACTGCCTAGGGTTTTTGTACATACTGTTTATTGTTTCCTCCATCTGGAATGCTCTTCCCCTCCTATCCCCATTTACTCACATATATCCCTATATACCCACACACATCTACACATACCCACATATATCTACATACATCCACAAATATCCACGTATCTCCTAAATATCCACTTATGTCCACATATATCCATATATATTCCCACAGGTATCCATATATCTACATACTTTCCCATATGTTCCCATGTAACATTATATATCCCCATATATCCACTCATATCTATACATATATCCACATGGCTGATTCCCTTGCTTCCCTCAAGTCTTTGCTCAGGTATCACCTTCTCAGTGCAGTCCATCTTAGCCATTCTACTTAAAATTGCAACCTACCCTTGTTGTCCCAGCACACCCAAGCCCCCTTACCCTGCTCTGCTTTTCCTCTTTTCCTATCACCTTCTAACAGGCTATGTAATATTCATCATGGTTTTTATCAATTACCTGTAATCATGCCGCACCTTCACCTAGAATAGAAGCACTACGAGGAATCTTGTTTTCCATGACATAACCCCAGTGCTTGACATACAGTAGGTGCTCAAAAAAGATTCGTTGCATAAATTCATTTGTTCAGAAAAAGAATGATTTCCTGTTCTTAAGACAGAATGTTCTAAACAAAGATTTAGAGGCATTCTTGGGAAGATTGGTGCTCCCTAGGCTATTCTTTTTTGGTAAATGGAGGACTCAAAGCCAATTGGGTTCACTTTTATGTTTTAATTATAATTCTATTTTTAATTCATTTGTATTAAAAATATAATCAGAACAAATAGCATAAAACTAAACATTTGGCAAATTTGTAGAATAAGTAAAACCAGATCACAGGCGTAGTATTGGGAGGGTCTTGGTTTAAGACCTTTGAGGAATCCAAAATGGAGCCAGTCTGCAACTACAACTGTGCCCAAGGAGGCAGGAGAGAGACGCAGCCAGAGGTGAACCTTTAAAAACTCACAGTCACAAAAATCCACTTATACAGTGAGTTGCTCAAACATAAAGACACAAGATTAGGTTGGAATGTTTGGGCAAAACAATTTCCTATAGGATCTTTTTAAAAGGACTCATGGTGCTTTTATTTCAGACCAAAATATCAGGTAGATAATATTCATTATTTCACTTTCTAGCGACTCTGTAAGGGACCATATTTACTGTTTCTGCAAAAATGTAGACAGGGCTTCATTGTTCTTGGTCAGTGATGGAATAAATGCATCCACAGACCTCTCGAGGCCTATTCCTATGAGCCAGAAACTATCAGACAAAATTATGTGATGGCAGACTACTTTCAAAGGCCTGTGGCATACACACTCTGGGTTGAAATAAAAAGGACCATTCTACATTTGCAATTCCCTGGGCTTATTTCGTAGCCTCTGAAGATCAATACAAAAGAGAACAAAAAGGTGCTAGATTTTTCTCCTGTACTCCTGTGGAATAATTCTCAGTCAATATGTGATTCTTCCACCCCACAGAAGTCATCCTGAATAGTTGTCACCATCACTAAATTCAGTGAATTTAAATGTGTAGGTATCAACCCCAGTGACCAAAAAATTATACATAAAATCTGAACCTGATCAATTTCACATTAACCTTTCTTGAAGTTCTTTATAAAAATAATCATTTTCTTCAGCTCTAGTAAATGATATGCATGCTGATGTACTTAGGGAGTTTACCGATGTTTCTAATTTAAAATGCATTTAAAAATAAGGTAGAGTAACACATGGCTAGAGGGATAATGTGAAAAAACAACTATATTAAAATGTTCATAGTGAATCTGCGTGGTGAGTATACATGTATTCCCTGTGAATTCTTTAACTTTTGCTGTATGTTTGAAATTTTTTATTAAAAATGTAAATAACCATCTCACTTGTTTCTTAAAACTGTGTATGGTAGTCAAATGAAAAGAAAGCTAGTAGTGGAGTTTCATGCATCCTGGCAAACTAGGTGGAAGAAAACTTTTTTTCTAACTCAAAATTGCACCTGGCATTGTTTTGAGAGAGTCATTTTTACCTAAGTTTTATATCTCTACTAATCCTGTTTATTCCCTGATTCTTTAGTGTTTTCTTCTTCCCTTCGCCTTACGATTCTAATACTAATCTCCATGTTTAAATTCTCCCAAAGATTTGCATCAGTGAAATAATTCATGAGACATCTGTGAGTCCCCATACATTGGTTTCCCCTTTCCACACAGATGGTAAATTCTGGACCCAATCTTAAAACATTTCACATTTTCCTGCTGCATAAAAGTTCAGAGTTACACGCCTCGTTCTGTCACAGTTTGAACCTTGAAAGTTACTCTTTCTCTGTGTGTCTAACAGAGATACCTTTTGGGTTTTTTCCTCTGTGTCTTTGTCCCTGTCTCAATTTCTCTCCATCTCTTTGCTATGCAAGATCTCTCTTTCAGTCTCTATCACTTTCTCCTCTGTTGGTCTATCATTGAGTCCCTGTCTCTCTCTGCCTGGAAGTGAAAGAGAAGCAGTGTATTTGCAAAAATACATGGAAACAAACTAGAGTTCCCACCTACCCAACTCTCCCAGGGAAAAGGAATTTCCTCCTACCTGGCAAAACCTTTGCAACTTGTTCTTTTAATTCCTCCTTCTTGTCTTCATCCCTTAAGAAGCTGTTTGAGCCTTGGGAATTCCCTAGAGCACAGGAAGCCTCAAGGGTACAAAGACACACCAGCTTTTCCGGTATTTAATACTCTCCTGGGGGAAAGGGAATGGGGGGGGGGGGGTGAGGGGAGGAGCAAAAACGATGTTTATGATGACTGACGCATTGCTTGTTCTTATGCGTGCTTTATTGCCATTAAATCAAAAGGATCCTCCACTCTGTAAACACTGATCCTAAAAATGAATACAAAAAGTTCCCAGGGAGAGTATCCTCAAAAAATAGTAATAATAATAATTTTTAAATAATATAAATGAAACTAATCTTTTTCAAATTTAATTTAAAATTCCTAGAATAAAAATTAATCCTAATTATCCTTATTTCAATTATTTAGTCTCCACCTGAAGTCTCTAGCCTATGAGCCGCTTGAGAGCAGGAACAGGTATAATTCATCTTTGGGTCACTCATATCCCCTGGATATCCCCTAGCAAAGAGTCTTATACATACTAGGTCTCAAAACAGCAGATATAATGGATGGATGGATAGGTGGATAAATCAATGAACTGAACAATAGCAAACACTCCCTGCATTGATAACAAGGTAAAGCTCTTAGAGCATCTTGGATGCTCTAAACTAGCTCATACCAACCAAATTAGGGATCAGGATGGAGTCAAAGGAAATAGAGAAGTATTTTTGTGTGTGCATATACATGAGTTAAACAATTAAGCTGCTGTAACAAGAGACGTAATAACCAAGATCATTTCCTTCTCACATAGTTCAGTCCAAGGTGTCTATTCCAGGTCAGCAAGAGGCTTTCCTCCACATAGTCATTCAGGGACCCAGGCTAATATTCAACATGTGGCACCTGAGGTTTCTGCAAGTACCACCAGGGTAGCCAGTGGGGAGGGTGAAAGAGCTAACTCTGCACACTGCCTCCTAAACAAGTGAGGCAGTGGTTGCTCATAGTTCTTCCACTCACATTCTGCTGGTCAGACCTTAGTCACACAGCCACATCCAGCCTCAGGGATACTTGAGATTTTATTTCCAGCTAGGCAGCCATGTGCCTTGCTCAACTGTTACCATAAAAGAAGGAGAGGGAGAATGGAGGAGGAGGTGGGGGTGGTCAGCGACCATCTCCATCACATTTTGTATACATGTTTTTCACCATTATCTCAAAATCTGAAGACCCGTACTTGGAATGCAGTGTTGTTTTGTTTCTGGCATGAGTATTCAAGGAAGTGGGGTCAAATGAAGTTTCTCAAAATAAATTGTCAATAGAAGGACAGTGTGTCATTAACGGAGTTGAATGCAAGCTTCTCTGTGTTTTTCCAGGATTGTTAAATTTGACATAAAACCTAGAGAGTCTCCTCCACAGAGGATAACTTCCAAAATGATAGGTTAGTTCACTCTTCATCAACTGTCCCTTCATTATTCATGAGGTGTGGATAACAGAGGCAAAGTTTTGCTCTACGCAGAAATAGAGTCACTTCATATATAGCTAAGAAACAGTAAGAGCTCGCTAAATAGTCTGATTCCCTGAGGGAAATAATCAAACTATCATATGTAAGATTCTTCAGCGAAAACAGTGAAGTGCAGATATTTAATGCCATACGATGCTTTCAGTCTTTTGTTCCCTCCTGCTCAGGAAGTCATGTTCTCCCCTCTGACTCACCCACCCAACAGCATCCCACTCCTCTGTCTCCCTTTCATTCCCCAAAGAGGTAGCTTAGACCCCAAGATAGAGTTTAAGACCTTGAGCCTAAACCTAACACTGACCCTGGTTAAATAGCAAGGTCCTTATTTATTCTGTTACTTCAGAATTCACCATTTGGCTGTGCTCTGTATCCTCTCCTTGACCTTCAAGCGATATTTCTGCTTCTCCTTGTGTGCTATTCCCCCACCAGGAAGAAGCTTGCTTTTTGGGTTCCCCCAAAAGCAGACCCTGAGACAAGGACTTCAGTGTAGGCAATTTATTTAGAAAGCCATGTGAGGAAGCAAGAGAGGGAATATGGAAAGTAAGACCTGAAAGAATAAAAGCCAAAATTTGCCTTAACGTATGTGTTAACTCTGTAGGCAACTGAGGTTCAGGCTCACTGGGGACCCTCTGAAAAACTCAGAATATCCCTCAGAACCATCCCAGTGAGAGACAGCTTGGATTTCATCACTAAATGCCATCTCTCGGTGGTTGAGAACTACAGGGGTAGGGGGAATGGGAAGGATGAAGTCCTGGGCACTTCCAGGCTGTCCTGTGAGCAGACTGACTAAGCCTCCTTGGCAATCAAAAAAGCCCTCCCTCAAGTAGAGAAGCTGGAAGGCTGTGGTGGGCAACTGTACGCATGCTCAGAAACTGTGCTGGGCTGCAGGGGAGCTCAGAGATGCATTGAGTGGATCTGGAGCATGGCACCAACAGTGTCTCCTACGCGTGCCAACTTCTTCAGAACAAAGTCTCCTCTCCTCAGGACCCCAGATTCCTCCTCCCACTGACTGTTCTCCCCATGGGTAGAACCAGATTCCCACACTCAGAGTTCACAACTTCCTCCTCTTTGCTCTCACAAACGTGTATGACAAAATCCACTGTTGCCCTCACCCTGGCTCACGGAGTTTTTTTTTTTCCTTACTCATTGTATCCATCACTAAATTGTGAGCTGCTCAAGGGTAGAAATTCTATCTCCTTTGCAAAGATTAACACACAGTAGGAGCTCCACAAATATCTGCAGAGTGAATAAATGGCAAATAATTGCCTCAATAATATACAGAAACTCCAAAGATCCTTCAACTTCTCTTTGTGAATGACATGACATTTCCACCTTAACTCACTCCTTGATATTGGCTACAAAAGCCACGCTGTTATTTCAAGAGAGACCCTGATCAAGCATATATCTGATAAGTAGAAGAGAAAGAATCTCTTCTGTGAAGCTCTGGGAGGAAAAAAAAAATGCTTTTGTTAATTAACAAAAGGACATGAAAAAACTTGTTCCCTAAAATCATTGACTGTCAGAAACTGCTGTTTGAAATCACATTTAGTGAGAATGAAATACCTCTTTTTTGCCTAGAGGATCTAAGTCATTTTAACACAGAAAAACAGCCTGGATTTCCAACCCAGATCCAGAGCTTCAGATAAGGGTTTTAAACACAACATTCCATACTTATCTCAACTGTGTAGTTTCCCAGGAAACAGGACCCTGAGTTCTCATCTCAGCCCAGGCCTAATGTCAACTCTTAATATATCCCCACCTCTTTGCTCTGAGTGAGCCTATCCCTGCTTTGTTGAAATTTTACTTAAACCCCACCATTTCCCCAAATACTAGAACAAGCTTGTGTCTTCCTTTGGTGAGGTGTCCTATCATCCTTTTGGTGCATGAGTCCCCTTGTTCAGCAGGTTAACTTTGTTGGATGATAAGTGTCTCCTTGGTGGTTTTTATCAGATGGACTTTATCACCTCTGGCCAATTTGCTGGTAGCACAAATTGATCAAGGTTGCTAGTCATTATCATGAACAGCCCTTAGAGAGAGACACTGAGAAGACTGGGCACATAAACTTTGGTCAGAAGCTAAGTCATAATTTTTTTTGGAAGACCTAGGGCTTTGACTGTATAATGAACTTTTGAGAAGGGCAAATTTATATGGTAGACCCAAACCTAGAGTAGAAGGGATAAAGAGAACAACCAGGACAAGGTAAAACAATCATTTACTTTTTGCCCACCTGGAATGATAACCAGCCACCTTGTGAGAAACTTCCATTCCAACCTCTGTTCCAGTGGGAGCTGCAGTCCCCACCCCATGATTGGTCTAGGAATCAGCATGTGACCCAAGACTGGCCAATCAAAATTCTTCCTTAGATTTTCCCCCCAACATCTCAGTTATAAAGCTTTAAAAGCATAGGGGCACCTGGGTAGCTCAGTCAGTTAAGCATCTGACTTCGGCTCAGGTCATGATCTCATGGTTTGTGAGTTCAAGCCCTGTGTCTGGCTCTGTGCTGACAGCTCAGTGCAGCCTGGAGCCTGCTTCAGATTCTGTGTCTCCCTCTCTGCCCCTCACCTGCTCACACTCTGTCTCTCAAAAATAAACATTAAAAAAAACTTTTTTAAGATATGATGCTGAATTTGTCTGTTGCCGTGGTTTCAACTTCATGGGCAGCCAGCCTGACCTCAAAACGCAAAGGAAAGCAGAGATGAAACTCTGAGGGCATTCAAGTACCTGCCCTTCTTCTACTGTTTTTGTTTGTTTGGGGGTGGTTGTTTTATTTTGATTTTTGTCATTTGTAACTCAGAATCATCATTATGACACTTAGGTAGACAAAATCTAAAACTTTTTCCAGGGTCCAATATTAGATTTTCTTACTTGAGTTTTATTCCCTCTCTGCAGATGCAAGCCTGCATGTCGTTTTGTCAATGAACACCAGATAACTCAACATCTCTTCCTGTTTTCTTTTGCTACCAGGAATCCTAGAGTCAAATAAAATATTCAGCAGCAACAAATATTTGTGCAGTTTACAAAATTTAGCCCTGGAAAGGGTCTCTCAGATCATCTAGTCAAATCTCATTATTTTTCAGGGAAAACTTGAGGTCATAAAAGGTGATGCAATTTTCCCAAGAAACACATAAGCAATTAATGGTAATTTTCTTCAATAACTAATGACCTCTACTCACTCTACTGCTGTTATATTCTCTCTGCTCTTCTACCTGAAAACTGCCTTAAATAACCATCTCCATTTTCATCTTCACTAATGGGAGGACAGATGGCAGAGGATGAAGGGATGATTCTAGGAAATTATGGAGGGAAAGGGGCACCTATAACAGAATTTAACCAAGGAGTAAATAATTTCCAGGCCCTACTGAAAGCCTGGAAGTTTACATGAGAGATGGAGTTCACAGTGATTCCAGAAAGGGAAGGGATTATTGAGGAGCCAGGGAAGAGAGTTTTAAGGCTGTCAAGAGAAGACTTAGGCTTGGTGCTATACACAGGAATTCCCAAAAAATGATTACAGCTCTAGTACTCTGAAAACTTAAAGACATTTACATGCGACTCATGGAATGAGTCAGGCAATGCTAGTCACAAGTTTGTGACTTGGTGTATTCAATTAAAGGTGTATAACAGCCAGCCTGCAACAGAATCTCAGATGTAAGCCACCCCTCACAAGCCCTTCATGGATGAGAAATAGCAAGAGGGGAAGTGATGCAAGAAATGTCATCTGTGATTCATAATGTCTTTATGAGGTCTTCAGGAGGTAAGATGCTAGCTGCCATGAAGAAGATGGATAATTGTCAACTCCATGAACCAACATGAGACCCCATCAGAAGAATATGCCTTAGCGAACAAACTAACTTCATTGGTAACATCAGCCTTGTCCCCCTCTCAAACATCTCTTGATCTGGAAGCTGGAAGGGACACTCAGGACCACAGTCTTGTCCTCCATCCTCATCCCTATAAACAGAGACCTAAAGACCTTCTTCATTTGGGGGCAGAAAGGAAGGTATGAGGATTTTTGGATCCCCAAAGATGAAGAACCCCAGTCATCACCAACAAATGCTAGCTGAAAATTCACAGTGGGAGTGGTACTTCATTGGCTCTTGGAATCCAGACTAATCCCAAACTCTATGTTCTTTGGAGATACAAGATTTCTGCACCCATGACAAAGAGCAGATAGGAAGGAATTAAGAAACAAAACACAAACAAAAGAACAACCTATCTTCATATAGTCAAAGCCTACACTTTTGGTCATTCATGTAATATCATCATTTTTAAAACTATATCCAGAATATTCAGTAATTCTGTAACACAACTTCATCAGGCTACAGGGCAAGAGATCCAAACCCATTGTGGGAGAAAAAGAATTTATGTCACATATTTAATGTTTATTTAGATAGAACTTATGGAAGGAAGAATAATAGTCCTTCCTAAAAAAAAAAAAAAAAAAAAAAAAAAAAAAGTTCATTTTCATGCTATGACTTGCTAATTACAATAAGATCAAGAGATCATAGTCAGGGGATCAGTGATCCCAAGGTTAGCCATAAATTCAATCTCAATGACAAACATAGCTTTCAACTTTAAATGATAAATGCTGCAGGCTATAATAAATATTCTAACAAATGTAGTTCCTCATAACACAAACTAATGATCCCAAGGTTACTAATCAACAATCTTTCCAAGGTTTATATTTAAGTAAACTTTTGAGTATTACAGGAAACTCTGCCTTTCTAGAAAACTGACTTAGCCTGAAAGTCAACTTTATGATGCCAAGATACAGGTTAAAAGTATGCTTAATCCCATTTTTTGAAGCTTCTGCATAAATCTTTTTTAATTATCATAATCTACATAAAGCAGTGCTTTCCATTTTCAAAGCACTTACTATTTTTTCAAAGTTACTGCTATGGAAATTATCAAACTTTGACTCAAAGATATTCTGACTGACTTATTATTTAATTCCTACACAAGCCAGATAGAGCTCAGTAAATTTTCCCATATCCTGAGTGTGATGCTATGGAAAATTCTTCAAAACATTTTCCCACAGTATGGCATGTAGGTTTTGGTTTTCATCTACACCCTAGGAGAAGTGTATTGCCCTAATCTGAATGGTCAAGTAGCACTTAATCAAAAGGCCACACACCAGAGATGGCTACCACCAGTGTTTTAGATGTTTTTATCTCCAACACCAGGTATTTTGTTAATTAACATGACCATTGGAAATGGATTCTTTGGTGAAATCAGTGATGTCCTACATATGGGAATTTCCACATATGCTACAGATGCTTCCCATCATTATACAAACAGGATATAAGAATTTAACAAGCCTGGTATATTTTTGGAAATGTTGCCTGAGAGATGATTCTCAAAAGTTCCGGGTCTAGCCCCTGATTTAAAAGGATTCTTGGTTCCCTCACTTACCTAAACAGTGAGCCAAACCATATCCCTAGAACATTGTCATGTTAGAGAGGCTTTCTTTTGTGCAAGGTGCTATCAAGAGCTACTACAGGGGCGCCTGGGTGGCGCAGTCAATTGAGCACCTGACTCTTGATCTTAGCTCAGGTCTTGATTTCAGGGCCATAAGTTCAAGCCCCACATTGGGCTCTGCACTGAGTATAAAGCCTACAGGGAAAAAAAACAAAAACACAAAACACAAAAGAAAACAAAAACAAAACAAGAAAAAAACTCCTACAAGATAAAGAATTAGAACTTTCCAGATCTTGCCAAGCAGGTGGTCTGTAAACTAACTCTAATTTCAACTTTACTCTGCTTGTTTGTTCCTGCTTAAGCATAAATGTCTAACTGCATAAATGTAACCTGAAACTTGCTCTCTTAGAACTTAATATAAAGACTTATATCTAGACTTACAGCTCTAGCCTCTAACTATTAGACACAATAGATATTAATCAATAAGAAAAACAAAATAAAAACAAAGGGCATAATAATTATGAACAACCATGTCCACTTAAATCAGGTTTTAATACTGAGGCATCTACCTTTATTTTGTGGATTTTTTTTTCTCTGCTAAGTTATAACAGGAATTTAAGCAGCTTATAATATAATGGTACTTCAAATAACAAACACAAAACAAAAGAAGGGGAGGAGTTAAGCTGGCAGAGGAGTAGGGGGACCCCAAGCTTGCCTTGTCCCTCAAACACAGTGAGATAAATATCAAATTATTGTGAATATCCAAGAAATTGATCGGAAAACTGAGAGAACAAAACTGCACATACACAAGTAGAAAAATGACCACCTCATAGAAGGTAGGAGCTGCAGAGAGTTCATTTGGGCAAGAAAGGGGCTACAAGTGCTTTTAAGGGAAAAGAACGCTGATCACAAAGAGAGGAGCAAGGGAGAAAGAGAGAGAGACAGTGAAAACATGCACAAGTGATTCCACAAGAAAAACTCTTCCTAAACCCATTGATTGGAAAAAGGAGGGGGGGATAAGTAACCACAAGTTTTAATAAGCAACATAGAGCAAAGTCTGAAGTTTTAGAGGTCTGCACCATCACCAGAGTCATGCCTGTAGGCTTAGCAATGTTCCGGTGGGGAAGGAAGGCAGAGACTAGGAAGTGGGCAGCTCCATCTGAGTCATATGGAGAGAAACAGTTCCTGGGTCACATGGGGAGAAATAGTTCCTCTTCTTGGAGTGATTTGGGAGAGGTGGCATGGCCTTTTTGGGGACAAAAAACCCTGAGGGCACCATTGAGCTGCCCCATTCACTAGCATAGGAACAGGGACTCTGACTGCGGGCAGTGAGCCTTGGTGCCGGCTTCCTGCTATGCTTTACCATAAACTCCAAGGTGCTATGTGGTTGACCGACCTTTTTTCTGGCCAGGAAAAAACAGCTCCTGGCCACAGCACAGGGAGGACCTCTGCCCGAGAATCATTATGGGTCTGTGCCATGAGGGTCCCTGAAGTTTGGAGTTTTGAAACCCACCTGCACCTAAGATAAAACACAGGGGAACCAGGTGGACAGCTCAGACACAGGGAGAAGGCAGAGATCTGACACAAGCTAGGGACACAGGAGGGGTGATTGTTTGCTCTTCTATGAGGGCTTCCTGAGGAGTGGTGGGCGCAAGCTTGTCTACAGAGGGAAAAGATAAGTATTGGATTACGAATGTAGACAAAGGATATTCAGCAACTCCTTAAAGCATAATAACATTCATATCATAGGAGTCCCAGAAGATGAAGAGAGAAAAAAAGGGGCAGGAGGTTTATTTGAACAAATTATAGTTGAAAATTTCCTTCACCTGGGGATGGAAACAGACATCGAAATCCAAGAAATAGAGAACTCCCACTAAATTCAACAAAAGCCAGCCATCACTAAGACATACCATACTCAAATTCACAAAATACAAAGACAAAGAAAGTATCCTAAAAGCAGCAAGGGGGGAAAACGTCCTCACCTATAAGAGAAGACAGATCAGGTTTGCAGCACATCTGTCCACACAAACTTGACAGGACAGAAGGGAATGACATGATATATTGAACATGCTGAATGGGACAACTAGGCAGCCAAGAATACTTTATCCAGCAAGGCTGACATTCAGAATGAAGGGAGAGATAGTTTCCCAGACAAACAAAAACTAAAGGAGTTCATGACCCCTAAACCAGCCCTGAAAGAAATACTAAAGGGGACTCTTTGCCGGGGGTGGGGGGACCAAAAGCAACAAAGAGCATTACCAGAAACACCAACTCTACAGGTAACACAAAGGCATGAAATTCACATCTATCAATAATCACTCTGAATGTAAATGGACTAAATGCTCCAATCAAAAGACATAGGGTATCAGAATGGATAAAATAACAGGATCCATCCATAGGTTTCCTACAAGACACTCATTTTAGACACAAGGCACCTGCAGATTCAAAGCGAGGGAATGGATAACAATCTATCATGCTAATAGACATCAAAAGAATGACAGAGTAGCCATACTTATATCAGACAATCTAGACTTTAAACCAAAGACTGTAAAAAGAGATGAAGAAGGGCATTACATCATAATTAAGAGGTCTACCCACAGAGAAGATCTAACAGTTATAAATATTTATGACAACTTGGAATACTCAAATATGTAAATCAATTAATCACAAACATAAAGAACTCATTAATAATAATACAATAATAGTAGGGGGATTTGAAACCCCACTTATAGCAATGGACAGATCATCTAAGCAGAAAATCAACAAGGAAACAATAGCTCTGAATGACACACTGGAATGGATGGACTTAACAGACATATCCAGAACATTCAATCCTAAAGCAGCAGAATACACATTCTTCTCACATGCACATGGGGCATTCTCCAGAATAGATTACATACTGGGTCACAAATCAGGCCTCAACAAGTACAAAAATATTGAGCTCATACCATGAATATCTTCTGAACACACGCTATGAAACTTGAAGTCAACCACAAGAAAAAAATTGGAAAGACCACAAATACATGGAGATTAAAGACCATCCTCCTAAAGAATGGTGGGATTGCCCAGGAAATTAAAGAAGAAATTAAAAAGTACACAGAAGCAAATGAAAATGAAAACACAACAGTCCAAAACCTTTGGGATGCAAACGTAGTCCAAAAAGGGAAGTATATTGCAATACAGGCCTACTTCAAGAAGCAAGAAAAGTCTCAAATACACAACCTAATCTTACACCTAAAGGAGCTGGAAAAGGAATAGCAAATAAAGCCTAAAGCCAGCAGAAAAGGGGAAATAATAAAGACTAGAGCAAAAATAAATGATATACAAACAAACAAACAAACCAACCAGTAGAACAGATCAATGAAACTAAGAGCTGGTTCTTTGAAAGAATTTATAAAATTGATAACCCCCTAGCCAGACTTATCAAAAACAAAATAGAAAGGACCCAAATAAACAAAGTCACAAATGAAAGAGGAAAGATCACAACCAACATCACAGAAGTACAAACAATTATAAGAGAATATTATGAAAAATTATATGCCAACAAATGGGCAATCTGGAAGAAATGGACAAATTCCTAGAAACATAAAAACTACCAAAACTGAAACAGGAAGAAATAGATAATTTGAATAGACCTGTAACCATCAAAGAAATTGAAACACTGATCAAAAATCTCCCAACAAACAAAAGTCAAGGGCCATATGGCATCCCAGAAGAATTCTATCAGACATTTAAAGAAGACTTCATACCTATTCTTCTCAAACTGTTCCAAAAAATAGAAATGGAATGAAAACTTCCAAACTCATACTATAAGGACAGCTTTACCTTGATTCCAAAACCAGACCAAGATGCCATTAAAATGGAGAACTATAAGCCATATCCCTGAGGAACATGGATGCAAAAATTCTAAACAAGATACTAACAAATAGAATCCAACAGCACATTAAAAGAATTACTCACCATGACCAAATGGGATTTATTTGGTTCAGTATCTGCAAATCAATCAACGTGATACACGACATTACTAAAGAGAATAAGGACCATATGATCTTCTCAATAGATGCAGAGAAAGCATTTGACAAAATATAGCATCCATTCTTAATGAAAACCCTCATTAAAGTAGGAGTTGATCAACATCATAAAGCCACATATGAAAGACGCACAACTAATATCATCCTCAATGGGGAAAACCTGAGAGCCTTTCCCCTACAGGCAGGAACAAAACAGGGATGGCCACTCTCACCATTACTATTTAACATAGTACTAGAAGTCTTAGCCTCAGCAATCAGACAACAAAAAGAAATAAAAGGCATCTAAATCAGCAAGGAAGAAGTCAAACTTTCACTATATGCTCACAACATGATCCTGTATGTAGACAACCTGAAGACTCCACCAAAACATTGCTAGAACTAAGACACAGATTCGGCAAAATCGCAGGATATAAAATCAATTTACAGAAATTGGTTGCGTCTCTATACACCAATAATGAAGCAACAGAAAAAAAAAAAAAAATCAAGGGTTCAATCCCATTTACAACTGTACCAGAAACAGTAAGATACCTAGCAATAAACCTAACCAAAGAGGTAAGTGATCTGTACTCTGAAAACTATAGAACATTTATGAAAGAAACTGAAGAGGACACAAAACAATGGAAAAACATCCCATGCTCATGGATTGAAAGAACAAACATTGTTTGTTAAAAGAACAAACATTGTTAAAAGAATATTGTTGCATTTAATGCAACCCCTATCAAAACCACCAGTATTGGGGCGCCTGGGTGGCGCAGTCGGTTAAGCGTCCGACTTCAGCCAGGTCACGATCTCGCGGTCCGTGAGTTCGAGCCCCGCGTCAGGCTCTGGGCTGATGGCCTGGAGCCTGTTTCCGATTCTGTGTCTCCCTCTCTCTCTGCCCCTCCCCCGTTCATGCTCTGTCTCTCTCTGTCCCAAAAATAAATAAAAAACGTTGAAAAAAAAAAAAATTTAAAAAAAAAAAAAAAAAAAAAAACCACCAGTATTTTTCACAGAGCTAGAACAAACAACCCTAACATTTGTATGGAACCTCAAAGACCCTAAATAGCCAAAGCAATCCTGACAAAGAAAAGCAGAGTTGGAGTCATCATGATTCTGGACTTCAGGCTGTATTACAAAGCTGTAGTCATCAAGACAGTATGATACTGGCACAAAAACAGACACATAGATCAAGGGAACAAAATAGAAAATCCAGAAATGCCCCCATACTATATGGTCAACTAATCTTCAACAAAGCAGGAAAGAATATCCAATCAAAAACAGACATCCTATTCAACAACTAGTATTGGAAAAACTGGACAGCAACATGTTAGAATGAAACTGGACCACTTTCTTACACCATACATAAAAATAAATTCAAAATGGATGAAAGACCTAAATGCGAGACAGGAAACCATCAAAATCCTAGAGGAGAACACAGGCCACAACCTCTTTCACCTTGACCGGAGCAACTTCTTACTAGACACATCACCAGAGGCATGGAAAACAAAAGCAAAAATAAACTATTGGGACTTCAAGATAAAAAGCATCTGCATAGCGAAGGACATAATCAACAAAACTACAAGGCAACTAAAAGGCAGCCTACAGAATGGAAGAAGATATTTGTAAATGACATATCTAATAAAGGGTTACTATCCAAAATCTACAAAGAACTTATCAAACTCAACATCAAAAAAACAAATAATCCTGTGAAGAAATGGACAGAAGACACCCAGATGGCTAACAGACACATGAAAAGATGCTCAATATCACTTATCACCAGGGAAATACAAATCACAACAACAATGAGATACCATATCATACCAGTCAGAATGGCTACAATTAACAACACAAGAGACAACAGGTGTTGGTGAGGAAGTGGAGAAAGGGGAACCCTCTTACACTGTTGGTGAGAATGCAAACTGGTGCAGCCACTCTGGAAAACCATATGGAGGTTCCTCAAAGAGTTAAAGATAGAATTACCTATGATCCAGCAACTGCACTGCTAAGTATTTCCCCAAAGGATCCAAAAATACAGATTTGAAGGCATATATGTACCCTAATGTTTATAGCAGAATTATCAACAACACCCAAATTATGGTAAGAGCCCAAGTGTCCACTGACTGATGAATGAATAAAGAAGATGTGGTATACACCCCCCCACACACAGACACACACACAATGGAATATTGCTCAGCCATCAAAAAAATGAAATCTTGCTGTTTGTAACAATATGGATGGAGCTATAGTGTATTATACTGAGTGAAATAAGTAATTCACAGAAAGACAAATACCATATGATTTTATGAATTAAAGAAACAAAACAGATGAACGTATCTGGGTAGGGAAAAAGAAGGGGGGGGGACAAATCATAAGACACTCTTAAATACATAGAAGAAACTGAGGGTTGCTGGAGGGGGTATGGGTAGGAGATGGGCTAAATGGGTGATGGGTATTAAGGAGGGTACTTGTTGTAATAAGCCCTGGGTGTTGTATGTAAGTGATGAATCACTGAATTCTACTCTTGAAATCAATACAGCACTGTATGCTAAGTAACCAGTATTTAAATAAAGGGGAAAAAAAGACCAATTAAGAAATAAGAATGGAGAAACATGAGTAAAAACCTGTGGGCTGAAAAGAGGAAGAACAAATGAGCATAGGACTTAATACTGAACTTCCTAACAGGGCAAGAGTTGTGTGATTGGTCCAGAACAGTTCCTCAAAACAATCCCGGTCCACCCCAGCGATGCTGCACCTGAACAGTATGACCCTCGTGAGCCTTTTTGGGTTCATGACCTTCATTCTGAACTGCTCACCGCACCTTTCCTAGGGCTCTTCCTGTCAGCTGGCATCTGACTGGTTTCCTGTTCGCTGCCTCAGCTTCCTCCTCGGACCTAAAAACACTCAGTATGCTTTGCCCAAACATAATTTGAAGGTTATCATAATTCTCATACAAATGGTAATAAGCACACTCAAAGTTGTATTCAATTCATTAATGTGGGAACTAGCAGAAAGGCAAAGACAGTTCTAGGAGGCTATGAGAAATTTGGTTCATATGGTCAGATGTACAATGTTGAGGAACGCCACACAAGGCAATAAAACTGTAATGTCTGAGTAATGTCCTCTACTGGACAAGAAAAAAAAATCCATTGTTAGTTTAATGCAACTTAATCTCTAACTTTTTAGAGCTGTGCAATGAATGGGATCTACTCAACTTGTGAATAGCAAATCAAACAAAGTTCCATTCCTTGAACTTCAGATGATCCTGAAGTTCATCTGGATCTTCAGGATCTTTTTACTTCCTTCTCAGGTTTTAGATAATTCTCCTGAACACTTCCTTTTTTCCTAATGTCAGTCAACCAACAAGTGACCTGTTTTCCCTCTGATTGTGCTGCCAGGAGCAACCCCCAACAACCCCACTTGCACACACACACATGACATTGCCTCCCATTGCTGGGGCAGAGCCATGAGGTTTGCTCTAGCTGTCCTGATAGGCCTTATCTACTACCTTTCCTTGCTCAACAGTAGGAGGCCAGTTCATGGGTGGAGCAACATGTTTCCAGACCCTGCAGACCTAAGGATCTCACGTGCTAATCGTTATAAAAACCTCTGGCAGATTCTGATTCCATTAATCTGGGGTGGCGTTTGGGTATTTTTAACAATCATCCTCAAGGCATTCTTGCTTTTCTGCTTCCCACCTCTGCTTCCCTCCTGATTTGTTTACTTCACATGCTCTTGGTTCATGGGAATGTGCAGGAGGATAAATTATTTACAAACTTATACATGCTATTAGTCTGTCCTTCCCTACCTCCCACCCTGATCGGAGGGATGGCACTAAGATATTTGCCCCCTTCTCCAGGCAACCTCATGAACTAATCAAAAATCCTTTGTTTCAGCACAACTGAGGATTCAACCGGGCGTTTGCAGGAAGAGATGACAGGGGCCATTATCTGGATTGAGAAAGGAGGCAGAAATGCCGTGAGACTATACTCTTGGAGTGGGGTTTGGGGTCTCCACACAGGACAGACTCTGGGCCGGGCATGCCGGGTAAGCCCCAGTAGATGGGGGCCCATGCAGAGGGCCTGAAGAGTGCCTCCTTAGCTTGCTAGGAGCCAGGTGGGAAAACCAGTCCTGAGGATGGCCGCCACTATGGAACTCAAGGAGTCACAGTCCGAGGGAGAGCACCTTGGACTCATGACCCCCTCCTCGCTCCAAGCTGAGAATTTGTATTTGACCCTGCAGAGATGAGAACCTCAGTAATATCTGAAGTTAAGTTTCCTGCCAGCCAGGTAGAGGGATCCTTGGAAGAGGTCACCACAGTGAGAGAAAAAAGTACAGAGTTGAGAGCAGGGACTCTGGGGCCAGATAGTTCTAGGGTTAAATTCTGGCCCTGCCCCTTATTAGCTGTGTGACTTGGGCCAGTTACTTATTCTGAAACTCAAATGCAGGGGAGTAAAAGTCACACCTGCTACATCTACAGCCCTCAGCAGGGATGAACTATGTCCTTAAGAACAATTTTAGGGGCACCTGAGTGGCTCAGTCAGGTGTCCAATTTCAGCTCAGGTCATGATCTCACATTTCCTGAGTTTGAGCCCCACATCAGGCTCTCTGCTGTCAGTGCGGAGCCTGCTTCAGATCCCCTGTCCCTCTTTCTCAAAAAAAAAAAAAAGCAAAAAACTTAGGGACACCTGGATGGCTCCGTGAGTTAAGCACCCAACTCTTGGTTTCAGCTCAGGTCACAATCTCGTGGTTTGTGGGTTCAGGCCCCATGTCAGGCTCTGTGATGACAGTGTGGGGCTTGCTTGAGATTCTCTCTCCTTCTGCTCTTCCCCCACTGGTTCATTCTCTCTCTCTCTCTCAAAATAAATAAACTTTAAAATAAATAAACTTAAAAAAATAATATTACCCATCGGCAAAAGTGTCTTCTGACTATTTCTCACTTTGTTCTGCAGGAAGTTGAGTTCCTAAGATTTAAGCTTGTTTCTGCAAAGCTGCTGTGGAGTCGGTGCAGGGTGGGGTTGGTGGAGAGATTTGGACCAAGTATGCAGGAATTTGACTTAAGACCTAAGGAAGGAAATATATACAGATATAAATATATGTACGTATATGTATTATCCCTCTCTATGTTCAGCTGTTTGATGATTTATTTAATTTACAAATTATCTGTGCAGCTGAATTTATTTTTTTTAATCTTTGTGCTGCACACACACGCACGCACACACACACACAAAATGCATGTCCCAGGGTATTAACAAAAAATCCAAAAAATACAAGCAAGCCTAAAGGAAAAATAAACATCACCCATAACACAACCTATCACTCAGAAATAACCTCAGGGATCCTTTTAAAAAGGAAAATGTGCCTTGTTTTGCTCTTTGAAGGTTGTTTTCCTTCCTGTGTTTGGAAGTGGTGTGAGGTGAGCCAGGTACTGCCCAGAGGGGGGAAATAAAAGAATGGCCCAGAGGGCAGAGATGAAGACTTGGGCTGGCCACATGACCACCAGCAGCTGAGTTGATCTCTCTGATCTACACAGCACGGCCCCGGCAGGGTTTTCTTGGCAGGTCTTTCCTGAATCCGAAGGATAAAAGCTGAACTTTCAGCAAATTTTAGCCTCTGGCTCCAGCTTCTGAACACAATGCTGGAGATGTCAGTCTTTCTGCAAAGCTCATTTAAAATCTGGAATGAATGAGCTGATTGCCAGAGCAAAGAGGAAAAAATCTGTTTCCCCATCTATCTGATCAGAGCTGAGGCCAGAATTCGGGCTGCCAGGCACATTTACAGCCCAAAGGCAATCGTCCAGCCACACTCCTGGCAGAGATGTGCACCTTGGATCTGTGTTCTCCCTGAGTGGTTTCCTTTTTTCCCCAACTTGGAGAGAGATAAGTGTCTTAGTTAAAGCAGAGCCTTAGACACAGCAACCTGGAGGCAGGTGATTAATTTGGAAGGTAAGGCCAGGAAGCAGGAGAGAGGAAGGCAGGGAAGGAGGAAAGGCAGACCGGAGGCTGTGTTACCAAACCAGGTGAGGGCCTGATCCTGCTGCAGCCTTGTGAGAAGTAAACCACACTGAATGGCTCAGTTTCCTCTTAGCTGAGCGTTGCTTCCAAGGGCGTCAACTTCAACCAAGCTTACTAAAAAGCCCAATGGACTGCCCCCCTTTGCATTAGAGAAAGCCCTGGATTAAAAGGGGGGGGGGGGGGCGCCTGGGTGGCTCAGTCGGTTAAGCGGCCGACTTTGGCTCAGGTCATGATCTCGCGGTCTGTGAGTTCGAGCCCCGCGTCGGGCTCTGTGCGGACAGCTCAGAGCCTGGAACCTGTTTCAGATTCTGTGTCTCCCTCTCTCTGACCCTCCCCGTTCATGCTCTGTCTCTCTCTGTCTCAAAAATAAATAAACGTTAAAAAAAAAAAAAAAAAAAGAAATTTAAAAAGAGGGGAGGGGCACCTGGGTGGCTCAGTCATTTAAGCGTCCGACTTCTGCTCAGGTCATGATCTCATTGTTCAGGAGTTCGAGCCCTGCAACAGATTCTGTGCTGACAGCTGGGAGCCTGGAGCCTGCTTCAGATTCTGTGTGCGTGTGCCTCACTCTCTGCCCCTTCCCTGCTTGCTCGCTCTCTCTCTCTCTCAAAAATAAATAACCATTTAAAAAAATAAAGTGGGGACATTCAGGCCCCCTGGGTGGCTCAGTCAGTCACGCATCTGACTTCGGCTCAGGTCATGATCTCACAGTTCATGGGCTTGAGCCCCACATCAGGCTCTGAGCTGACAGCTCGGAGCCTGGAGCCTGCTTGGGATTCTCTGTCTCCCTCTTTCTCTGCCCCTCCCTCCCCCCATCTCTCTCAAAAATAAATATTTTAAAATTTTTTTCAAAAAGAGGGGAGATTCAGGGGCCACACTTGAGGGGCGAGTCATTAGGGTAAGGGGCTTCTGGGCTCCCCCTGCACTCTCCACCACAGCAGCTGCTGAAGTCAGAGGTGGTCGAGGGGACGTGAAGAGGGGCGCAGTGTCTGCTTCAGCACAGCATGAGCTGGCTGCAGACCCATCCTGGCCCCAATTTCCAGACTTCCACCTTTAGGCACATTCCAGCATTAACCTCATTTCACAGTTGAGGTTCAAAGAATTTGAATGGCTTGCAATTTCGCACCCCCAGAAAGTGGGAACAAAGGACTGAATCTGGGTCTCCTGCTACCTGACACAGTGTTCCTTCAGCCCCAACCCCACTCGTGACAGCAGGACACGGAGATCCTTCCCTCTCTTCTTTTCTTACAAAAAGCTCCCCTACCTGGCATCTCGAAGCAGCCCAGCACTTCCCCTGGAGCCCCCCCTGGTCCCACCGAAAGTCAGTGTCGTGCAGCCTGTAGTTAAACACATGAGCCCTGGGTTCCTGGCTCTGCCATTTTGACCTTGAGCTCATTACCTAGTCTGTGCTTCAGGTTCCTCAGCTATAAAATGTGATAATTATAGTATCTAATTCATAGCACTGATTGAGGCTGAAATGAATTAATATTTATAAAGCACGAAAAGGCAGCCCTGTTCTTGGGAAGTGCTCAATAAATTCAGTCCTCACTCGACAGATATTCACTGAACACCTACTTTATGTTAGACACTGTTCTAAGTTCTGAAGATGTGGCAGAAAACGAACAGATAAAGCTCCTTCTCTCTCCTTTCCCAGACCAGTGATTCTCAAACTTGCGTGTGCATCACCGGCTGTTATACATAGGGCATGAATCACTGGATTCTACTCCTGAAATCATTATTGCACTGTATGCTAGCTCACTGGGATGTAAATTTTAAAATAAAAATAAAATAATTTTTAAAAATTAAAAAAAATGCATAGTGCTATTCCATTTGTATTTGGCAAAGAATGGATGTTGTGCAAAATACATATTTATACATTTGCCTGCATGTATATGGTATACACAAGCATTTACCTATGTATGTTCAGCGGTATAGCAAGGGAGGAGGTAGGCTGCTATGCAGTCTAATCCATAGGAAGGAGTATTTTATCCTGGGCATTGTTTAGAATTCCTAGTGCATGGTGCTAATGAAAAATAGACAAAAAACAAACAAAAAAGCAAACCTGAGTGTGCATCAGAATTACCTCCAGGGTTTATTAAAACACAGGTAAATGGGTCCCACTTCCAGGGTTTCTGATTCAAAAGGTCTGGGGTAGGGCCAGGAAGTTTGCATTTCTGACAAGTTCCCAGGTAAGGCTGCTGCTGCTGGTTGAGGGGCTGATCTAGAATCATTGTCTAGAAGGTAAAGTAAGTAAAGACAGCAGTAATGCCAGATGGCAATTAGTAATGTGAAGAAAAACAAAGCAGGGAGAAGGAGGTGGGTGATAGCACGTCCACAGAGCTCAGAGGAGATTTCTCTGATAAAGGTACCCTTTGAGGAAGGGCCTGAGGGAAGTTAATGAGCAATTCAGGTATTCTGAGTGGAGAAAATACAAGGCAAAGAACAACAAGTGCAAAGGCCCTGGGGAAGCAGCATGCCTTAGGAAATCAAGACTGCTGCCAGGTAAGAGGACACCTTGGTGTCAATCATGCCAAGAACAGAGAGTGCTAAGTGCAGCCCAGGCTGGATTTCTGCTCTCTCTGCCCCCTTGGTTGGGTACTTCCTACAGAGCTCAATTCACATGACGGATTGTGGTGGTTCTGGGAGGGCTCAAGGAACAGCAAGGAGGTCTAAGTGGCTGGAGCTGATTGAGGCGAGGAGTGGTAACGGAAGATGAGGTAAATAGGTCTTCTAAGTTACAGTAAGGACTCTGGCTTTTACCCTGGATGAAATGGGAGCCATCAGACAGCTCTGAGCAGAGAAGTGATAGGATTTAACTTAAAATCACACTGCCTGTGAGGTGAAAAGAGAGGGCAAAGGTGGGAGCAGGGCAACTACTTGAGGAGGTTATAAGTATTAGTTTTACAGAAGTATCACTTCTGCAGGGAGTGGCTTCCCGTAATAAGCCTAGTGATGCCCAGCCTTGAGCGACTGCCTAGAAGGGCAGGAGTTATAGGAAACTCTCCATCATATCCTAGCTAAAGTATTTAGACAGTCACTATTATGCATTTTCCCTACATTGTATCATTTAACGTCCCAGGAACTCCATGAGCTGAATATTAACCATACAAATGGATAAAATGAGGCTCAGAGAAATGAAGCATCTTTCCCAAAGACAGCAAGGTCTCTCAGACCTCAAAGAAGGCCTCTTGTGTCCTTTCCCTGTCTCCTGGATAATAGCTGAAATATTGTAATTAACTAATGAATAACTTTTAAAAATGTAAGTTAGTGCTGATTCCAAGTTGTCCCGATGGTACTGTCATTCTTAGTCACTTCCTTCTATGTTTTCTTGGCCTGGAGAGGACTGGAGTTGCACTGGGAGCTAGAAATTCCATCTCAGCCGGGTAAACCCATGTAACCCTCACTGTAAAAGCTTTCTAGGGAAGCTGAAAATAAAGTTTAAGAACCAATGTAGAAGAGCATCCAAGTTACTATTGCTGCATAACAAAGTACCCCAACACTTGAGGCAACCGTTTCATTTTGCTCACTACTCTGGGTCAGGGATTCAGGAAGGGCTTGCCTACAGTTTTCGCTCCTGGGGGTGTCCAACATGGTTGGGGTATCTAATGCAGTTGCAGCCAGATGTCAGCTGGACCTGTGCTCATCTAATGGCTCCACTATCCAGATGTCGCCCTCACTCACATGGCCAGCAATTAGTCCTTTCTGTGGCTGGTAGTTCAGCTGAGCTGTCGATTGGAGTGCCTACACGAGGCCACTCCAGCCTGGTGGTCAGGGTGGTCAGACTTCTTTCATAATGGTTGCTTTCCATAGTGCGAGCTCCCAAACTGAACTGGGTAGAAGCTACATGGCCTTTTATGGCATAGCCTCAGAAATCATAGAGCATCACTTGACCACAACTATTTCTTGAAGCAGTCACAACCCATCCAGGTTCAGAGGGAGGGGACATACAGTCCACCTCCCGATGGGAGGTGCATCAAAGAATGTGCAGACATGTAAAACTTCCGCCAAAATGTCATCTGCTGGCATTCAAAAAGTATCTGCCTAACTCATATACTTTGCTGGTGGGAAAGTAAATTAACATAAGCCCCATAGAAACCAATTTGGGAATACGTATCAAAATTACAAATGCATATACTCTTAGATGGAGCAATTCCACTTCCGGGAATTTAATTTGCAGAAGTGGTCAACGCAAATCACCACAAGTCAACTCCAATATTTCAGGAGTGTTCAAGAAGCAGAGCCAGCATTTCCACTAAAAGAAAAAAAAAATCTGGGTGCATTTCTCCATTTAAGGAGACCACAACACTATTAAGTATATTAGATGATCCTAATTATTATTACGTGGCCTTCCATGTGCCCAGCATGCTACCTGCTTTATACCTCTTCTTTCTAATCTTTTGCACAACTCTCAAACGTCAATTATTTCTATCTCTCTAGAGGTTTGGAAAAATGTGACCTGCCCATGGCCACACAGTTTGTTAAGTAGGGGACCCAAAATTCAGATCCAGTTATACCTGACTCCATATCCCAATCTTCAGCTTGCAGTAGCATAATGCAGTCTTTAACGTCATATGCTTGCATTTGAGAATCTCTAGTCTTTTCGCATTCCCCATCCACTGCACAGTGTTTCATTACAAGTTGTTTCCTGACAGAAGTAACATATAAAGATAAACCCATACGATTCTTTGAAGGAGACCGACTGTGAGATTAATGTTTATACCGAAAATTTCCTTAGAAATGAAAATTATTCTTGAAATGTGTAAGTATAAACATTGTTAGTTTGCATATCTTCTTAATAAATTCCCAGAAATTGCATCTCAGCACATTTTCCCTCATCTCTACTCTTGCCAACATTGTGTGAAGACAGCTGAAGATGTAAGAATAGAGGTTAATACGAATCAATAATGCTTGTTTATTGCCCAAAATGGAGTAAGCATAGGTAATGGGCAAAAATGCTTTGTCTTAGTAAGTTAGCCAACATCTTCCCCATCCCCTGATTCCTCACAAGTGTCACTGAACGTAGCTGCCCCATGGAAGTTGCCCCATGGAAGGAGCTCCCCATCCCAGCACTTTACACATACTCACACACTTACACACATGTGCACATCCACACATCTTGCACCTGAAATTTACTCCTGCTTTTTTTTTTTCACTGAAATATAAAGGCACAAAAAATTCCCCAACTCAGCAAACTTTCCCAGTTTGTTGAGCCGACTGGACCACTCCCTTGCTCAGACTTTTAGAATAGCTCCATATTGCTCATTGCAGTAAATCCACACTCCTTTCATCAGTAAAATTTTAAAGTACTGTATTCTAAGAAGTAGATAAGAAAGTAAAACTTCCATGTTCATTCTACAAGGCCAGCATTACTCAGATACCAAAAACAGACAGACACGCCAAAAAAAAAAAAAAAAAAAGCAGCTACAAGCCAGTATCTCTGATGAACATAGATGCAAAAATCCTCAACAAAATATTAGCAAGCCAAATTCAACAATACATTATAAAAATTATTCACCACAATCAAATGAGATTTATTCCAGAGATGCAAAGGTAGTTCAACAATCACAAATCAATGTGATATATTACATTAGTAGGAGAGATGATAAAAACCATAAGAGTATCTCAATAGATGCAAAAAAAAGCATTTGACAAAATAGACATCCACTCATGATAAAAACTCTCAACAAAGTGGGTTAAGAAGGAATATGCCTCAAAATAACAAAGTCCATATATGAAAAACCCACAGGTAACATCATACTCAATGGTGAAAAACCGAAAGCATTTCCTCTAAGATCAGGAACAAGACAGGGGTGTCCACTCATCACTTTTATTCAACACAGTACTTGAAGACCTAGCTTCAGCAATCAAATAAGAAAAAGAAATAAAAGACATCCAAAGTGGTAAGAAAGAGGTTAAAAGTGTCACTGTTCACAGATGACATGATACCATATAGAGAAAACCCTCAAGACTCCACCAAAAAACTATTACAACTGATACACGAATTCAGTGCAGTTGTAGGATACAAAATTAATATATAGAAACCGGTCACATTTCTATTCACTAATAACACAGTAGAAGAAAGAGAAATTAAGAAAACAATTCCACTTACAATTACACTGGAAAGAACAAACTACCTAGGAATGAATTTTACCAAGGAGGTGCAAGACCTATACTATGAAAACTATAAGACATTGACGAAAAAGGACACAAACAAGTGGAAAGATATGTCATGCTCACAGATTTGAAGAACTAATATTGTTAAAATATTCATACTCCCCAAAGCAATCTAGCAATCTACAGATTCGATGCAATCCCTATCAAAATATCAATGGCAATTTTCATAGAACTAGAACAAATACTCCTAAAATTTGTATGGAACCGCAAAATTAAACCCTAACTAGTCAAAACAATCTTGAGAAAGAAAAACAAAGCAGGAGGTATCACAATCTCAGGTTTCAAGATACACTACACAGCTATAGTAATCAAAATAGTAGGATACTGGCATAAAAACAGATACATAGATCAGTGGAACAGAATAGAGAGCCCAGAAATAAATCCACACCTATATAGTCAATTAATCTACAGCAAAGGAGGCAAGAATATACAATGGGGGAAAGACAGTCTTTTCAATAAATGGTGTTGGAAAGACTAGATAGCTACATGCAAAAGAATGAAAGTGGACCACTTTCTTACACTCTATACAAACATAAACTCAAAATGGATTACAGACCTAAAAATGAGGCCTGAAACCATCAAACTCCTAGAAGAAAACATTAATCTCTTGGCCATCACTTGTAGCAACACATGTATAGATAGGTCTCTTCAAACAAAGGGGGAAAAGCAAAACTAAGCAATTGGGACTACACCAAAATAAAAAGCTTTCGCACAGTGAAGGAAACCATCAACAAAACAAAAAAGCAAGCTACTGAATGGGAAAAGATATTTGCAAAGGATGTATCTGATAAGGGGTTAACATCCAAAAAAACACAAAGAATTCATATAATCCAACACCAAAAAGACCCAAACAATTCAATTAAAAAATGGGTAAAGGACCTGAATAGACATTTTTCCAAAGAAGACATACAGATGGCCAACAGACACATGAAAAAGATGCTCAACACCACTAACCATCAGGGAAATGAAAATCAAAACCACAATGAGATATCACCTCACACCAGTCAGAACGGCTAGTACCAAAAAGGCAAGAAATAACAAGGGTTGACAAGGATGTGGAGACAAGGGAACCCTTGTGCACTGTTGGTGGGAATGTAAATTAGTGCAACCACTGGAAAATAGTATGGACGATCCTCAAAAACTTAAAAATAGAATTACTGCATGATCCAGTTATTCTACTACTGGGTATTTTCTCAAAGAAAATGAAACACTAATTCAAAAAAATATATGCACCCTATGTTTATTACAGTATTATTTACAATAGCCAAGATATGGAAGTAACCCAAGTGCCTACTGATAGATGAATGGATAAAGAAGATACATATATAAGAAACATAAATAAGAAATTTTATATATATATACATAACATATATCACATATAACACATATAACCTATAACACCTATATAACCTATATATATATATATAAAATACCTATATAACATATTTTATATATATATAGGCACCTGGGTGGCTCAGTTGGTTAAGTATCCAACTTTGGCTCAAGTCTTGATCTCATAGTTCATGAGTTCAAGCCCCACGTTGGTCTCTGTGCTGACAGCTCAGAGCGTGGAGACTGCTTTGGATTCTGTGTCTCCCTCTCTCTCTGCCCCTCCCCTGCTCATGCTCTGTCTCTCTGTCCCAAAAATAAACATTAAATTTTTTTTTAAAAAAGATATATTATTCTGCCATAAAAAAGAATATCTTGTATGGATAAAGAAATTGTGGTTTATATACACAATGGAGCACTATGTGGTAATGAGAAAGAATGAAATATGGCCCTTTGTAGCAACATGGATGGAACTGGAGAGTGTGATGCTAAGTGAAATAAGCCATACAGAGAAAGACAGATACCATATGTGTTCATTCTTATGTGGATCCTGAGAAACTTAACAGGAACTCATGGGGAGGGGAAGAAAAAAAAAAAAAAAAAAAAGAGGTTAGAGTGGGAGAGAGCCAAAGCATAAGAGACTCTTAAAAACTGAGAACAGAGGCGCCTGGGTGGCTCAGTCGGTTAAGCATCCGACTCCGGTCAGGCCATGATCTCACGGGGTTCATGGGTTCGAGCCCCGCGTCGGGCTCTGTGCTGATAGCTCAGAGCCTGGAGCCTTCTTCGGATTCTGTGTCTCCCTCTCTCTCTGCGCCTCCCCTGCTCATGCTCTGTCTCTCTCTGTCTCAAAAACAGATAAAAACATTAAAAAAAATTTTTAAACTGACAACAAACTGAGGGCTGATGGGGGGTGGGAGGGTGGGGAGGATGGGTGATGGGTATTGAGGAGGGCACCTGTTGGGATGAGCACTGGGTGTTGTATGGAAACCAGTATGACAATAAATTTCATATATTTAAAAAAAAAATTTCTTGTTATTTGCAACAACATGGGATGGAACTAGAGGATATCATGCTAAGTGAAATAAGTCAGACAGAGAAAGATAAATACCATATGATTTTACTTATATAGAAGCTAAAAAATAAAACAAACCAAAAAATTCAAACAAACAGACTCTTACATACAGAGTACAAACTGGTCATTGCCAGAGGGATAGTGGGTGGTAGGATTAATAGGTACGAACTTCCAATTATAAAATAAATAAGCCACAGGTATTAAAAATACAGCATAGGGAATATAGGCAATGATATTGTGATAACATTAGATGATGACAGATGGTCACTACACTTACCATGATGATCACTGAATAATATATAGACTTGTCTAATCCATATGGTGTACACCTGAAAGTAACATAACATTGTATGTTAATTATAGTTTAATCCTTAAAATCTTAAAAGTATTTGTATAAAAAAAATATGAAACATCACTCCCAAATTTCTTCCTTTCTGCTACACTAAGTCCAGTCTCTGACACTTCTGTATAAGCCAAATCCACTCCCCAAGAACCTCCCTGTAGTACCCATTATACGTCTCTTTTTCCCAATGCCATATAGTATTTTAGGACCTTCAGAATCCAACTTAACAGTTGGTTGTCTATGACCTTGTAAACTCTTTAATTCAGTGCTCCCCAAATGCTGGTGTGCATAAGAAGAACCTGGAGGGTTTTAAACAGATTGCGGGGCTCCACTCCCAGGATTTCTTTTTTTTTTTTTTTAAAGATTTTTTTAACGTTTATTTATTTTTGAGACAGAAAGAGACAGAGCATGAATGGGGGAGGGTCAGAGAGAGAGGAAGACACAGAATCTGAAACAGGCTCCAGGCTCTGAGCAGTCAGCACAGAGCCTGACGCGGGGCTTGAACTCACAGACCGTGAGATCATGACCTGAGCCGAAGTCGGACGCTTAACCGACTGAGCCACCCAGGTGCCCCTCACTCCCAGGATTTCTAATTCAGCAGGTATGGAACGGGGCTCAAGAACCTGCATTTCTGATGAGTTCCCAGGCGATGCTGCTGCTATTGGGACTGCAGCGAGGGAGCCACTGGTGTAGGGAAAGAGCAGGCTGTTTGCTAGCTACTTGAATCTGGGCAAATGACACAGACGTTCTTCATCCACACTCTCACTTCCAACGACTGTGGAAAGAACGGAAGTAATGTATTTTAAATGTTTAGTACAGTCCTGGTGCATAGTAAGAGCTCAATACATGGGAGCTATTATTTCTAGCAGAAAAAAGACTAGACTTCCTGGGGATTAACTAGATAACAAAGGCAACACCTAGGCTGTGGCTTAACAATGTTCTGGGCTGTAGTCTTATTAGCAGGACAGCCAGTCCCTTGCCAGAACCTGAAAGGAAGCCAAGCAAATTTTTACTCGTCCACTTATGTAAGTCTTTATCCAGGAAGGGCAACTGAGAATAACATTTCCCATGTTTATAAGACCTCTCTCAAAGCTGAACACCTGTGATTTGTTCAAATCGCAATTAAATAGGGAAGTTTAATATTATTTTCACATTATTGTAAATTGTACTAACAGTGACAAGAAGCAAAATAACCTAGAGTCTGTCCCAAATTGTCTTATCGTGGCTCTTCATTAGAAAAAAAAATAAAGGGGGGGGCGCCTGGGTGGCGCAGTCGGTTAAGCGTCCGACTTCAGCCAGGTCACGATCTCGCTGTCTGTGAGTTCGAGCCCCGCGTCAGGCTCTGGGCTGATGGCTCAGAGCCTGGAGCCTGTTTCCGATTCTGTGTCTCCCTCTCTCTCTGCCCCTCCCCCGTTCATGCTATGTCTCTCTCTGTCCCAAAAAAAAAAAAACAAAAACAAAAACAAAAAAACGTTGAAAAAAAAGAAAAAAAAATAAAGTAGAATCTTAAGAAAAGCTTCAAGAATAATTTATAATTACAAAACCAGCTCTGACTACCTTTGTTGGCAAGGGTATCTGAAAAGAAGGTCCACGTTTGCAGAATCCTGGACTGTGGTGGGGGTGTAGTTCTTTGCAACCTAATCCATCCAGCGGAAGGGGTGGGGGGCGGAAAAGCTGGCATCCAACCTGATCAGACTCTGCCCCAATGGCCTGCGGCGAGCAGGGGACTGCGGACCGACCTCTGATTTTGTAGAGCCGGGGCCTGACCAACACCCTGGCTTCAGCAGCTGCAGGCTCAGGCCTGGACTTTTCTTGGGACTTCCGGGAAACCGCGAGACAAACAATGGGGCTGACAGAGCATATCCGGTCTCGTACAGCCTCCAAAACCCTCAGCCCCACTGTTCCGCCCCCCTGCCAGTCCCAGGCGCAGCTTTCACACCTCTTTGAGACTCAGCACCTCATACACGGCACCTGGAAAGCGATAGGAGCTCAAGAAATGCTGATTTCCTAATCAAGTTACTAAACAAGGTAATAGTTGACAGGTTTTGTTTTTTTTTTTAATCTGTTATGACACTGGTGCTATATGGTAGCTGTGGTAAATTCAAGAAACTGGGAGTCATAAGAAAGCAGTATGTAGACAGGCTTCAAATTTGCCTGCTAATATTGTTTCTTTCCATACCTGTATCAGTCAGGGTTTAATCAGAGAACCGCCAGGAGAAATATAAGCAATTATGGCTTTTTTAAAGGGATTTGAACGTTCGTAATCATGAGCGCCGGTTAAACAGTTTATACAGGGCTGTTGTTTCCACATCTGGTAGGGGGACTGAGTCAGTAGGGCTGGTCGGCAAAAGCAAAGGTGGATGTGAAGAGGGAGAAAACGGGACAAGCTAGACTTTTCAGGCTGAGCAGGAAAGCACAAAGATGGATGGAGCCATGTCAGACTCTCACGGCCTCCCAGCCGCCATCTTCAGTGATGCAAGGGACCTGTAGGCAAAGTTGGTGCCCTTTGTCACAGAGATAAACACTCAGCTGGCACGGGAGTTGGAGAAGCCAGAGAGGAGATTCGGCAGAAGCAGAGTCGCTACGGACAGGGCTGCTGCCCCCCCCCCCCCCCACCAACCAGGTGAAGAGCAACAACAAGCATCACCTACCACACCAACCAGTACCCCAAACCCACCTTCCAAGCACTGAAGACAATATAGCTGCTGATTCATTTCTGCCTTCCAAGTTTCACACAAAATGTCGCATGGGGTCCCCACCATGCAGAAAAGAAAACTCTGGAAAATGTAGTCCTAACTAAGAGGAGTCGACGTGAAAGAAACCCACCACAACCCCTGGCATGGTGGCCAGAAGTCAGACTCTCCTGAGGGTGAAGCTCCTTGCTCCAGCTCAGAGAGGGTCTAAGCACAAGAATCAGGTGCTGGTGATAAACCCTGACTTGCAGCCAGTTCTCAGAAAAGATGTTGAACAGAAGAGGGGCAGAGTGCAAACTGCAACCTTGGAAATTTTAGGAGGCGTAATTCATTTCAGATGGATTTCATACCAATTAGCCAAGGGAGGCAACTCAGGACAGATTCTTGACAAGCCGGCTCTTCAGGACAAGATGAGAAATGCAATCTAGACACAGAAATTGGACTCCATAAAAATCCCCCACTTTGTGGTAAACACACAGATTCCTCCCCCTCCCCCACCCCCGCCCCATGATCCTGGAAGGTCCGGGAGGACTCCCGGAAATCTGTGTTTCAACTAACACCCAAAATGATTCTCCCACCAGTGAACCTTAGTCCACACTCAAGACTTTTCTAGCGGCTTGCAAGTCAACTTGCAAACTCCCAAATCTACCCCGGCTGCAAAAGCTGGTGGCTGCAGGTTACTTTAATTGAGGGAACATCAGAGAGTATTTTTACAGGAAGGCAGCGGTGGGAGATTAAAAACTTGCTATTTATGTTAGCATGATGTTCTAAAGGTTATTTTAAAACTCTATTTATTGAGGGCTCATAAATGTTACTTGCTCTATTAATAAAAAAACCTTGCTGGTTACCAAATCACACGCTCCGTTGTGACTTGGCGAACAACCCACACGTTTTACCCGCCTCCAAGCAGCCAAGATGTACTAGCGCCACCTAAAGGCCACTAGGGGCACACGCTAAGTGCAAAACAAGACGTCCTCTGTGCTTAACTGCAGCAAACAAGAGACTAAACTTTGGGAACCGCCAATGATGAGGGTTTGATTTTTTTTTAGTCATAAATAACTGTGAGAATTTGCTGTGTGTCCTTCCTTGGCTGCTTGAGAGAATGGAAAGAACACGGACTTTGGAATTTGGCAGACTTGGTTGAAATCCCGGCTCTGTCACCTAAAAGCTACGGCCACATTTTGTGCCTGACTGCGCATCTTGGCTCACAGGTGTAGCCTGTGTAGAGTGATGGCGGCTGGTCCCAGCCTCGCTGAGTATCTCCTTGTGTCTTGCCCAGGGCTCCTCTAAGGCAGAGGGTGCTTGGGATGCCCTTCACGCGTATGTTCCATCCCTGACGTAACCTTAACCACAGGGACCCAGAGCCCATAACAAAGTCTTTACTTTTCTCTCCCATGCACATAATTCTGAAGCACATTCTACTCAGCTCCTCAGAAGATTCCTCGAGAAAGCTATGAGGAGGCAGCCCCTGTTGCCTAGAGTGATGGCCAGTTCAAGACAATCCACCCTGGCATTAGTTTTTCCTCCTTGCATTCATATTCTCTGGGATCACTTTCCAAAATAAACAACTTGCACACAAGCCCTCATCTCACCTTCTGCTTTCTCAGGGAATTCAGGCTAAGACAAAATATAACTTGAGACCTGGGTTTTCTCAGCTGTGGTGTGAGCTTATTGCAAGACGGGGACGTTGTAAAAACTCGGTGAATTCCTGTAGGAAAAACACTTGCACGATGTCTGGTCCGTAAGAGAACCCCATTTCCTGGGGGCTCCCTCTGCTACCTGGTAACTTCTTGGCAGAGGCAATTTCTTCTTCAAGCTAGACCGTCGTCACCAGCGTCACGTGCCTCACTGCCACTGCTCCCACCATGGTCACAATTATCACCTTCAACCCCAGACATACCACATACCATTAGCACCACCAAGGTCATTTTCATCACCACAACCATCACCACCCCTACCACTGTCACCTGTGCTAGGCTTTCTCCCACATCCACCATCGCCATCATCATCACCCATATGTCACCATTACCACACTCCTGTAGGTCCCTGAGCAAGATGTCTCCAGCCCGGGTCTAGTCGATTTCCTTCAGCTAGAGAAACTATTTGACACGGCTCTGTTATATCTGTCGCAGCAAAATCTACACACCAACTAATGTTAACATTTCTGGTTTGATAGCTCACTAATTTTCAGTGTTGAATAATATTCCATTGTCTGCAGGCAGCACAATTTACCCATTCATCCGCTGAAGAACATCGTGATTGCTTCCACGTTTGGGCAATTGTGAATAAAGCTGCTTACAAACATCGGTGTGCAGGTTTTTGTGAAGGTTTGGCTCATGGGGGTCAATGCCAAGGAGCATCGTTGCTGGATCATAAGGTGAGAGTATGTTTAGTCTTATAAAAAAAACTTCCAAACTGTCTTCTAAAGTGGCTGTACCATTTTCCATTCCCAGCACGGAGAAATGAGAGCTCCTGTCGCTCCATATCCTAGCCAGCATTTGGTGAGGTCAGTGTTCTGGGCTTTTGCCGTTCTAATAGGTGCAGCGCAATCTCAAAGTTGTTTAATTTGCAATTCCCTAATGATATGATGTGAGCATCTTTTCACATGCTTCCTTGCCATCTGTACTGCCTCTTTAGTGAGGTTTCTGTTCAGATATTTTGTCCACGTTTTACAAATCAGGTTGTTTGTCTTTTCATTATCGAGTTGTAAGTGTTCTTTGTGTATTTGGGAAACAGTCCTTTATCCGATGTGTCTTCTGCAAATATTTTCTCCCAGTATGTGTCTTTTCATTCTCTTGTGATGAACTGGATTTTAACCCAAATTATGTTAGTATAATAAGCTATAAATACTATAAATAAGCTATAAAAATCTTGCAATTAAGTTTCTTCTTTCATTCAGTAAGTATTGTAGTACTATTATGTGGCAAGCATCTATGAGGCCCTGGCAAACAAGACTGTGGGCTTTTCTCTCAAAGAGCTTTCTCCTTAGCAGAGAAGACGACGCACAAAGAGGGAATGCAATACGGTAGGACCAGCTCCATAACTGGGGGAAGTGAGGAGAACTAATCCAATTGGAGATGAGGAGTATTCAGGGAAAGCTGCTTCTTTTTTTTTTTTTTTTAATTTTTTTTCAATGTTTATTTTTGAGAGACAGAAGACAGAGCATGAGAGGGGGAGGGGCAGAGAGAGAGGGAGACACAGAATCTGAAGCAGGCTCCAGGCTCCAAGCCGTCAGCCCAGAGCCTGGCGTGGGGCTTGAACTCACGAACGGTGAGATCATGCCCTGAGCCGAAGTCAAACACTTAACCTACTGAGCCACCCAGGTGCCCCAGGGAAGGCTTCTCGAAGGAGGTGACTGTAGAAAGAGAAGCCAGCCAGATGTAACTGGGAAGAGATGGTAACAAGAATTCTGGCAGTGGGGACAGTACCATACTTTACCCGGGACAGACTGTATGACCTCACAGGACTGACCACAGCTGTAGTAAAAGTGTGCAAGGGGCAGTGGGGAGACATAGAGTAAGACAAACTGTGGCCAGATCACAGAGGGAGTGTATGCCACACTAAGGACTTGGGAATCAGGGTTTTTTTTTCTTTAATTTTTTTAATGTTTATTTATCTATTTTGAGAGACAGAGATTGAACGAGTGGGGGGGGGGAAGGGCAAAGAGAGAGGGAGGGAGAGAATCTCAAGCAGGCTCCATGCTGACAGCACGGAGCCCAATGTGGGGCTTAATGCCACAAATCGTGAGATCATGTCATGACCTGAGCTGAATCAGGAGTCAGGAGTTCAAGCGGCTGAGCCACCCAGGCCCCCCCCTCAGTTTTTCTACATAAATGGGGTCCCTAAAAGCACTTTTTCCCCTGGAGAAAGTAGCCTTGGAACAAAGCCAGCCCGAGCCAGATCAATGCTTCACAAAGCAAGGAAATGTTTATTAGCATCTGGTTTGCCGGAAGATTCTATCCACCGAGAACTTAAAGAGAGAGCATGGGGGTTTGAGAGTATTAACATCAACTTCATAGCTGCTTCCCTCACACGTGTCGGTTGAAGTCATCCTCGTCCGTGGGCAGGCATGTATGGGAGCTCCTATATCTGGTACCTTCTTGACAACTTTCTTCCTTCTAATGCCTCCAAGCAAAGATAGCCAGACCCTTGGTCACTACTGCTTCATATATATATATATATATATATATATATATATATATATATATATATATATGTCGGCCCATAGGCTCTGACCTCAGAGTCATAAAGAAAGCAGACTGGTAAAACTAAACCCAACCAGCCTTCTAAGAATGAACCTCTTGGGGTAATCTGTGCACTGCTGACCCCTGGGCACCACTGGCCACCAAAGTGAAATTTCCTTTATGTGCAAGAGTGGTGTTTCTCCTTTGAATTCACCATGTTTAACTGACTCCAGACAGCCCCGAGACTGAGCAGTCTTAACAAATTCTGGTGGAGGACCCCATGGGATTAAACAAAACAGCCAACTCAATAACTCTCTGCCTAGGTTCCACCTCCTCCCTCACAACCATCCCTCACTCCTGCTCCCTAGGTTTGTACTTCCTAAGCGCAGGGGCTGGACTCTAGAGAACCCAAACTAAGACATTTGGTATTCACACAGCATTTAGGTGTATCGAGCCATATGTGAAAGTCCTCCTTCTAAACCCTCCAGCACCTCCCCACCCCCTCCCCAGAGGTAACCACTATTTTTATAGACAAAATACAAAATTGGAGGGCACTTAGGTGGCTCAGTCACTTAAGTATCTGACTCTTGGTTTCAGCTTAGGTCATATCTCGCTGTTTGTGAGTTTGTGCCCTGAGTCAGGCTCTGTGCCTGCTTGGGATTGTCTCTCTCCCTCTCTCTCTCTCTGCCCCTCCCCTGCTCATGCTCTCTCTCTCAAAAGAAATAAATAAACTTAAAAAAAAATTTTTTTAATGTTTACTGATTTTGGGGGGGGGGGGAGGGGCAAAGAGAAAGGGAGACACAGAATCCAAAGCAGGCTCCAGGCTCTGAGCTGTCAGCACAGAGCCCAGTGCAGGGCTCGAACTCATGAGCCCTTATCCATGACCTGAGCCAAAGTCAGATGCTTAACCAACTGAGCCACCCAGATGTCCCAAGCTTTTTTTAAAAAAATACAAAATTTTGTACACAAAACCACTAGTTTTGCAATTCTTTTTTTTTATTTTTTTATTTTTTTGAGACAGAGAGAGACAGAGCATAAACGGGGGAGGGTCAGAGAGAGAGGAGGCACAGAATCTGAAACAGGCTCCAGGCTCCGAGCTGTTGGCACAGAGCCTGACCCGGGGCTCGAACTCACAGACCGTGAGATCATGACCCGAGCCGAAGTCGGACGCTCAACCGACTGAGCCACCCAGGTGCCCCCAAAACCACTAGCTTTGTATGCACCCTTCCAGTCTCTTCTTTATGCATTTCTGTATACATCCGTACCTATGTATATATACGATTAAATGTTAATGTATACAGAAATATATATATCTTTAAAAGAAATGTTTACATATACTAAATCATACCATTAGTATTATCCTGGGTGTATTGTTTTGCTGCCTTAGCAAGAGTTTCTTCCCAGGACATTTAAATGTGTCAAAGAGTAACTCATACATATAGTTAGCCACTCTTCATGCTATTTGGTTATTTTGCATACAAATCGTTTGCTCAGTTATTAGGGAATGGGTAAAATGCGTGAAGGAACAAAAGCGAAAACAGGATTTATGGGAGATGGGAGACTACAAAACTTACAGTGGGTCTTATCTGCACATTTTCCAGGGGGCGGGGGGTGAGGCTGGAAACAGGCAATGAATCTAGAGTCGCATTCTGTACTGAATGGGCTGATGAGGCTAGGAAGGAACACACTTCCAGTAGTTCATGGATTCCCCAGAAACTCTTGGGATTTGGAACCTCGTGACAGGCCGTCTCTGTGGATTGTCTGCCAGGATGTCCAATCACACTTCCACCTTAGGCCAGGTCTGTGACTGTACCACAGCAGAATTTGTCCAATGTTGGGGCACCTGGGTGGCTCAGCCGGTGAAGCATCTGACTTCAGCTCAGGTCATGATCTTATGGTTCGTGAGTTGGAGTCCCACATCGGGTGAGCTCCAGCCCTGCTTCTCTCTCTCTCTCCCTCTCACTCTCTCTCTGCCCCTCATTCATTTGAGCCCTCTCTTCCTCGGTCTCTCAAAAAAAAAAAAAAAAAGAACTTGTCCAATGTTAAGGTCAAAAGTCCAAATGCCCTCATCCTGCACTATGACAGCCCACATGGAGAGCTGGGACAGACCCAGAGGGAGGGGTAGGCTTGAGAAGACACTGATCAGCACACAAGCCCTCCTCAGGACGCCCCATGGGTTGTCGAATTCCTTGCTGCCCTCCCTGCAAATGGCTTCACTGTCACAGCAGCAAAATAAAGAAGCAGCAAAAGTTTTGCAATTCAGCCTTGCAAAGGGCTTCGGGAAATAGCACTGGCCTGGGACGCTGTAGGCGGGAGAGAGAATATCATTGCTAGTAGTAGCGTATTACTCTTTTTAAAGCTGCCAGCCTGGGAATGGTCATTTGCTACTTCAGTCAACAAATGCTAAGAATTCCTTTGACCGGACACGGGGGATTCGGGGGATTCAAACAAAGGGACCGAAGCGGTTCACACTGGAGCGGGTAGGAGGCACAGAAGCTAACAGTGCAAACACCATTGGATGACTGCTGAGAGAGGGGGCAGGCAGGGGCTGGCAGGGCCAGAGGAGCAGCTTGTCAATCAGCCTGGGGAGTCTCACACCCAGTCCCAGAGGAAGGCAGACAAGAGCAAAGCAGAGAGGAATAGAGGGATGTGTCAGGCTCAGGATGAGGCAGGAGTGTGGAGTCCAGGGTGCAGGGAGGATTTCCGTTCCCGGGTATGGCTGTATGGCTGTATGGCTGCGGGGAAGTGACGGCAATGACACTGGCAGGAGGCAGGGCTCCTCACACTTTGGCTGAATCGGGCTCACCTGGGGGTAGTGGGGTTCCACCCCCGGGGTTTCTGATTCAGCAGGTCTGGCTGGGGCTCTTTCCAATGTGCATTTCTGACAGGTTCCCAGGTGCTGCTGCTCTGGAGTTTAAAAGGAGGCATGGGAAGCCCAAGGTCAGTTCCCAGCCAAGACTCTTGGACCATGGCTCCATGGCCTCGTGGCCTTGAACTTGCAGGGCTCTGGGAGGGCGTGTGTCATGCTAATGATGCCAGGACAGGGCTGGGACCCATGGCTGCTGTGCCAGCTCCATGTTCTTGAACTTTCCTGCTTTCCTAATCTCTTCCTCTGCAGCCCTTTAGGCTGTTTGGGTTTTGGCCCTGCAATGTGTCTGAACACAGCTTTTCCAGGCCTCACCACCTCACAGGGCTTGTAAGGAGACAAAGCTTTTATGAGTTATCTGGGTGCAGGTGGATCGCCCTCGGGTGCTCCCACACTCCCTCCAGACTCCAGTCCTGGTGCCTCAGTCCCTGCCTGACTTCTTGTAGAAACTGTCCGATTTCAGTGACCTCCTTTCCTCCCCACATAATGGGAAAATGGAATAATTTCCCTACCTACCAACACTGCCCTGTGATTTCCCACATGGGAGAAGCAAAAATAACTGTTACTCCTTGGTCTCTTGTTTTTTTGTCTCACTTATTCCAAAAAGGGACCAATTTTTCATGTCACTGACAGATTAAGGACATTTGAATTAGAAACTAAGAAGATCCTAGTGAAAGTGAACATAAGTTAAGGTTTGTTTTCTAACAGATAAAATAAATGTGGCCCACTTGAAACATTCGGGTCAACTCCAGAAAACTGCTGATTTTGAAGGTCTAAATAGTCAAATATTTGTGCTTTCATATGGTTCGACATAATCTTATATTCTACTTGTATTAAATTTATATAATTCTATACTTATATATCTTACTTGTTTTTAAATAATGTATTTCTGATTACATATCCTAATTTCATATATATCCTAATTATATGTATTTAATAGACACTAGTTTTATATATATGTATATATACTTTAATTATATAACAAATTGTAAATGTATTTTAACTAAACCTATACATTCTATCATACATCCTAATCAGATTTATATCCCAATTACATGTCAATTAGATATATCCTAATTATGTATCTTCTAATTTTAAACATTTTTATTACATGTTATATGTGTGGATATGTGGGGGTAAAGAAACACACATTAGGAAATATGTAAAATTACAATATATTTATGTTATTAAAAGATGTGCACACACATTCATGGCAGACAGAATTCAAATCGTGGTCTGTGAAGAAAATCAGGACTGTTCAGTTCTGCTTCTCTGGCTATACCTCGGACGTATGTGGATTTCTGAGAGCACATCACCACCTTGTGTCTCCTTGAGGAACTGTGAGTCTCATAGCCTCTTACTCTGGAAGGGACTTGTGGCCGCTCGTTTGTTCGTTTAGTAAACATTTATTTAACACCTACTATGAACTTTGCACAAGGACAGATTCTGGGTACGATGATTTGTAGTCTGAAGTTTCTCTGGAGCTCTTCAGACAACATTAGCTTCATACCGCATGCAAAGAACGTCAGTGTGAGAAGCAGGCTGTGTGTAGGAAATAGAAAGGCACATGTCCCACCTAACTGGAGCAGTCACTGCTCAGCTCTAGACAGCTTCTCCAAGAAGGCAGAAGAGAGTATGGGCCTAGTATTCTCTCCCAAGAGAAGCCAGAAATTCAAATTTTGATGTGAAAATCCAATTTTTAACTAACAGCGAATTCTAATTATGTCTAAACACCGTAAGCCAACATCATGCATCTGTGGGCTCAGCTCACATCCTGCCGGTTTGGAACCCCTGGTTTTCTTTATCCCTTTCTGTATCCCTTTCCATCATTCTGGTGGGGCCTCATGAATGACAGCGGATAAATACTGACCCCTGGGGATACAGTAGTGAGCAAACAGACACAGCCCTCCTCTCATGAGGTTACAAAAATGGCGATTCCTAACATCTACGTTGATAAGAGTATTTTCTAGACTGGTAAAAAGCACAGCAGTCTAGCATACCTACAGACTTTGCTCTGGAATAAGCTAACAATCTGCCAGTTCTTAATCTTGGCAAGTCACATAACAGAGAGTAGGTGATAAAGAGGAACAAATAGTACCTCTCCCCTCCCCCACCTTAACAAGGAGCTAAGCATCTGCTTCAGTACATCTCACCATCTAAGGTGGGGGTTAAATTGGTAGAGGAAAACGTGCACAAAGCTCGAGATCAACTATCCCCCTGCTCACTGTGACTAGTACCAAGAGAATTCAAAACTAATAAAACTACATTAGAACCCCCACCAGAATGACTAAAATTGATAAGGCTGACAACATGAAGTGTTGGTGAAAATGTGGAGGAACTGGAATGTTCATACATTGCTGATGGGTGTTGCAAGTTCACAACCCTCTCTGGAGCTTTCCTGGTATAATCTGAAACCAGCCCTGCATACAGAGGGCAGGGAGAAACCAAAGAAAGAGGCAGGTTGGTAGGTGGCAGTTGTTTGTTGTTGTTGTTGTTGTTGTTGTTGTTGTTGTCAAAATGTTTGTTTATTTTTCGGGAACCCTCTTGCACTGTTGGTGGGAATGCAAACTGGTGCAGCCACTCTGGAAAACAGTGTGGAGGTTCCTCAGAAAATTAAAAATAGACCTACCCTATGACCCAGCAGTAGCACTGCTAGGAATTTACCCAAGGGATGCAGGAGTACTGATGCATAGGGGCACTTGAAACCCAATGTTTATAGCAGCACTCTCAACAATAGCCAAATTATGGAAAGAGCCTAAATGTCCATCAACTGATGAATGGATAAAGAAATTGTGGTTTATATACACAATGGAATACTACGTGGCAATGAGAAAGAATGAAATATGGCCTTTTGTAGCAACGTGGATGGAACTGGAGAGTGTTATGCTAAGTGAAATAAGCCATACAGAGAAGGACAGATACCATATGGTTTCACTCTTATGTGGATTCTGAGAAACTTAACAGAAGACCATGGGGGAGGGGAAGGGAAAAAAAGGGAAAAAAGAGGTTAGAGTGGGAGAGAGCCAAAGCATGAGAGACTCTTAAAAACTGAGAACAGAGGCACCTGGGTGACTCAGTCGGTTAAGCGTCCGACTTCAGCTCAGGTCATGATCTCACGGTCTGTGAGTTCGAGCCCCGCGTCGGGCTCTGTGCTGACAGCCTGGAGCCTGCTTCGGATTCTGTGTCTCCCTCTCTCTCTGCCCCTCCCCTGCTCATGCTCTCTCTGTCTCAAAAATAAATAAAAACATCAAAAAAATTTTTTTAACTGAGAACAAACTGAGGGTTGATGGGGGGTGGGAGGGAGGGTAGGGTAGGTGATGGGCATTGAAGAGGGCATCTTTTGGGATGAGCACTGTGTGTTGTATGGAAACTAATTTGACAATAAATTTCATATAATAAAAAAAGTTTGTTTATTTTTGATAGAGCACAGTGGTGGACGAGGTGGGGGGGGGGGCGGTGCAGAGAGAGGGAGACAGAGGATCCAAAGTAGGCTCCAGACTGTCAGCACAGAGCCCAACACGGGGCTTGAACCTATGAACAGTGAGACCATGACCTGAGCCGAAGTCAGACGCTTAACCGACTGAGTCACCCAGGCACACCCCACCCCCCCAGGTTGGCAGTTTTAATAAACAACTAAGGAGGGGTCCCTGTGTGGCTCAGTTTGTTAATCATCTGACTCTTAATTTTGGCTCATGTCATGACCTCACGATTGACAAAATCGAGCCTCGCATAAGGCTCTGCACTGACAGTGCAGAGTCTGCTTTGGATGCTCTCTCTCTCTCTGTCTCTCAAAATAAATAAACTTGAAAAATAATAATAATAGCAAAGGCAACTTACATATAAGGCTTGTCTTGGGCATCAGTAAGACAATGGATCCCTGCACCCACCTTCGAAATCTTAAAAGCTTATAAAGTGTCCCTAACTGGGCTCGGTTACACATACTGTGCATGTGTTTTAACACTCCCATTACCATCTAGAGGCTACATCCTTGGAGCAGCCTCTGGGAGCAGAAAAAGCAAGGGGAACCCACCCTCCAAATACAGGGGAAAGGAGCCTCCGAGTGCCCGGGTCCAGCTCACAGGTCAATAGGGGGTCATGTCCTTTTTATCACATTCCCAACAGGTATGTAAACTATTACACCACTTTGAAGAGCTGTTTTTGTAATATCTTATAGAGCTGAACATATGCATATCCTAGATTCAGCAAGTTTATTCCCAGGTATACACCCAAGAAAAATGAGTACATGTGTCCACTAAAAGACATGTGGAAAAATGTTCTTGGCAACTTTATTCATAATAGCACAAAACCGTAAACAACCAAATGTTCATCATGAATAGAATGGATAAATTCTGCCATGCCTCTACAATTGAATATCATACAGTAGTTCTTTACAGGAAAAAATCACTGATGCTGATACATTAAAAATATGAATAAATCTGGAAATAAGGGGCATCTGGGTGACTTAGTGGGTTAAGCATCTGGCTCTTGACTTCAGCTCAGGTCATGATCTCATTATTCATGGGTTCAAGCCCCACATCGGTCTTTGTGCAGACGGCGTGGAGCCTGCTTGGGATTATCTCTGTCTCTCTCCCTCTCCCTCTGCCCCTCCTCTACTTGCACTGTCTCTGTCTCTCTCAAAATAAATCAATAAACTTAAAAAAATTTTTTTTAATCTGAAAACATAATGATGGGTTACAGAAACAAGACTAAAAGAGTACATAACCATACAATTGCAACTGTATAAAATTAAAGAACAGGTAAAACTAATCTATATAATAGTAGTCAGAATAGTGCTCATTTCTGGGTGAAGGGAGATACTGCCTGCAAGGTGACAGAAGGGACTCTTCTAGGATATTGGAAATGCTTTATAATCTAATTTGGGTATGGTTAAATATGGTACACAAATGTAAAAGTGTATTGAGATACACACGTGCAACTTGTGCACTTTATTGGATTATTATTATTACTAAATTAGTAAAAGATCAAACAAATTAGAATCCCTAGGGATGTGTGCCATTCGGAGCTGGATGTACTCGCCAAAGAGTGGCTCTTATTACATTTTATACGAAATTGTTCAGGCTATTGACCCTTAGAGCAATCCCCAGAATGTAAAGGAGGGACCTTGAAAAGTGATCTTAAACATAATCTAGCAGACACAGGGATGTTCTGGTCAGAACCGCCTTCAAGGAAAAACTCGATCTATAGTGAAGAAGAGTATGGTTAACTGAGTGCTTCCAGCTGCTAACCCTTTTGCATCCGTTTCAGCTTTCAACGGAGGCATCCTCTTCTGGGAACAGCCCTCAAGCTATATCGGAGCAAGGCAGCAATACAAGGACCTGACCATTGGTGCCCCAAGTGAGACACCTCTAGAGAACAGTATTTGCTCTGAAGTTTCCCAACAGACCAGAGGAGGCTTTGTCTATATGGCTGGCCAATCACTCGCCTTCCCAATCTTTCTTCCTCCCACTTTCTTTCACAAGTGTTCCCAATAAGATTCCTTTTTGCCCATTTCAGCCTCTGATTCCCCGAGAACCCAGCATGTTACATAGGACTAGAGCACCACCTAGATGTTGTTTGAAAAGCAAGTGTTACAGTCTGAATGAAATGCCCTGACAGAATGTCTTAGAATAATGCTAACGACAGAGATATGTTAGCCACATGTATAATTTTTAATTTTCTGGTAGACACATATAAAAAGTTAACAAACCAGGTGAAATTTCTTTCTTAAATATCTTACTTAATCCACCTTGTTTAGAATATTGTCATTTCAACATGTAACCAATATTAAAAATAATTAATGAGATATTTTCGGTTCTCTTTTGTACTAAGCCTTCGAGATCTGGTATAAATTTTATACTTACAGTACATCTCAATTTGGGCTAGCCACATGTCAAGTGCTTTCAAGGAGAAGAAGTCTGCTAAAAAGTAGGAAAGTTAAAGAGTATTGTGGACAAAGGGAAAAGGCAGGGATTGCATTTGTACTAAGAGCATGAATGAATAAAATTGTCTCCTTTTGACGTTCTGATAAGGTCGCTGTACCTCTCCAGCCCTTCTCTTTTTTATGTTTTGACTGAGATATAACACTCCTCCTTTTCACCATCATATACCAAACTTTGGTTTGTTCCCCCAAATTCATGAAGAGCTGGGCACTTGCCACACAGCTGTCCTCTCCATTTCTACTTCTGTCACCAGGCAGAATCGTAAGTGTCATTATTACCTACATGGATGACCCATCCAGTGTTCTCCCAGTGCTCCTAAGTGCCTGGCAGGAAGTAGTAGCCATGGACTTCTCTGGGGATCTTAAAACTTACGGTCCATTTTGCAAAGAAAAATGTACATAAACAAAATGTTGCATCTAATTTCCTGGTGTCCACAGCACTCCTAAAGCTATCAATGAATCCCAGGTTAAGAGTGTGTATCTTTAGTTAATTTCTTCCACAGAACGAAGTCAAAATTCCCTTGTATATCATGAGAGGCATTCTGCCATTGAACCCCACCTTCCTTTCTGGTACCAACTCCCCACTGCCTCTCACCTTTAGTTTTCACAGGGGCTCCATCCATCCTTTTGCAGTTTGCGTAACTCACTATGCTGTTTCATACTTCTGCACATCTACATGCTCTTCTCTCTACTTAATGCTTTCTCACCCCTCAAGTGGACTTCTCTGCAGCTCAAATATTGATTAAAAGAAACCTTCCCTGACTCACACACTCTTCCCAGCCATTGAGTTAATATCTTTTGTTGTGCTTTCAATCACTTGGGTGCTAGCATCTGCAATACTATTTGATACAGCTTTTTGATACTTTTTGATACAATAATTTGTTCAAACATCTGTCTTCCTCCACAAAACTTTGAGCACCTTCAGGGTAGGGTTGTGTTTTACGCATCGTATCCCTATCACCTTGTGTCAAGTCTGGAATGCAACTGGTGCCCAATTAATGTTAACGGAATGTTGTTTAGAAAAATACTTATCTTACCTTTGGAAACAGTTTACACTGTCAGGTGCTGGCAGATATGTATGAATTTTATGTATTAATTATTGCACTAAGAATATATTACTGGGTCGGGGCGCCTGGGTGGCTCAGTTGGTGAAGCGTCTGACTTCAGCTCAGGTCAAGATCTCACTGCTAGTGAGTTCAAGCCCACATCTGGCGCTGGGCTGCCGGCTCAGAGCCTGGAGCCTGCTTCAGATTCTGTCTCTGTCTCTCTGCCCTTCCCCTGCTCGTGCTCTGTCTCTCTCTTTCTCAAATATAAAATTTTAAAAAAATTTGTCAAAAGAATATTTTACTGGGTCTTGAAATAAATTTGATTTCCTGGAAAGCTTAAATGTAAGAAGAAAAACACTTTTCTCCACCTATATTTTTCCTTTCATTTTAGAAGAGAAACACTGAGTGACCTCTTGACAGTCGTGTTAGAAAATCAAGTCAACAAATATTAAAGAGAAACGTCTTAGAGCACCTTTTCCCCTAGAATCTAATCCCATCCTGGAAAGCCATTTATAAATCCACAGTCATGTGACGTACCAGGATAGAGATATATAGCAGAAGAAATGCTATATGAAAATGCTCAGATAAGTCAGGAACTAGCTTATGAGTCACTGACAATGAGGGATTCTGTTAACATAATAAAGGCAGGCAATTTTATTCTCATTAGGCTTCTCCTACTCAAACCTTTGTCACAGTGTATAGTATTGTTATTATGTAATTAGAAGTGATATCACCCTATAGTCAAAACTTGAAATAATCTGCTAAAATGTGTTGCCTCTAACAGTCTTTAATATGCATTCCTTCTAGACATGATAAGTTTCTGACATACCTGGCCTGGTAGTCTGCAAAATTAAGCACTGGAAACTAATGAAGAAAAATAGGGTGTAGCGGGATTTTCACACAGAGCCGTGACACCAAGGCTTTTCTTTCCAGGAAGCAACTTTATTGGTGCCCACATGGCTCAACTGGGTTTGTATCCGAAGAACGGAGCCCCAAACGCCATGTGCATAGTTTTTTTTACATATCTTTTACATCTTTGTCTACCATATATGGTAACACACAAACATAAAGTCTGAGTAGGTGTTCTCCAGTTACAAGAGTTACAAGGTCGTGAGGAATGTTGTCACCTACATATAGCCAGGTTGCTTGAGGTTTTTTTTTTTTTCTTCTTTCCTTAGGGAGGGGACCCTACCACAAGGGCTATGAGTGGATCACTCACAACCTGTGCAACTTTGTAACCAATCCCTAAAAAAAGGAACAATTGTTAGGTTGAAATAATCTAGGCAGCCCCCCAGAACGTCAAGAGGCTTAGTAGGAGGATGTTTGTAAATGCACGGAAACACAATGTGGAACTCCTGGATGGCACTCTGCGACAAAGAGGGTGGAGTGGGGCTCTGAACTAGCAGAGGTACTCTTCAGGCGGGCGTGGGAAGAGACACAACCCGCCGGCAGTGTGCAAGGCATGCACACATTCATTGGTCACTTTCTTAAACTTGAGCTGAAACAGCTCTTTACCGGGTAGTCGCCATCAGAGAGCTTTTCCTTTCCTTTCCTGCTGATGTTTTTAATTCTGTGCATCCTAGGATGGCTCCCCACGCCCAGGAAAAGATGTGTACAAGCCAACACAACTGCCATGTATTGGACAATAGGAATATCTGAAATAGAAACACGTAATTTCTTTAGAAAAAGATGGAAAACATATTTTCTGTTTCTGCTTCATACACCAGCTTGAGATCATCAGAAAAGCATAAACTTCCTTGATTTGATATTACATATTTAACCTTTGGGAATTTGTGGGGAGGAAGCACTTTTTTTTTTTCATGAAATTTATTGTCAAATTGGTTTCCATACAACACCCAGTGTTCATCCCAAAAGGTGCCCTCCTCAATACCCATCACCCACGCTCCCCTCCCTCCCACCCCCCATCAACCCTCAGTTTGTTCTCAGTTTTTAACAGTCTCTTATGCTTTGGCTCTCTCCCACTCTAACCTCTTTTTTTTTTTTTTCCTTCCCCTCCCCCATGGGTTTCTGTTACGTTTCTCAGGATCCACATAAGAGTGAAACCATATGGTATCTGTCTTTCTCTGTATGGCTTATTTCACTTAGCATCACACTCTCCAGTTCCATCCACGTTGCTACAAAAGGCCATATTTCATTTTTTCTCATTGCCACGTAGTATTCCATTGTGTATATAAACCACAATTTCTTTATCCATTCATCAGTTGATGGACATTTAGGCTCTTTCCATAATTTGGCTATTGTTGAAAGTGCTGCTATAAACATTGGGTTTCAAGTGCCCCTATGCATCAGCACTCCTGTATCCCTTGGGTAAATTCCTAGCAGTGCTATTGCTGGGCCATAGGGTAGGTCTATTTTTAATTTTTTGAGGAAACCCACGCTGTTTTCCAGAGCAGCTACAGCAGTTTGCATTCCCACCAACAGTGCAAGAGGGTTCCCGTTTCTCCACATCCTCGCCAGCATCTGTAGTCTCTGATTTGTTCATTTTGGCCACTCTGACTGCCGTGAGGTGATATCTGAGTGTGGTTTTGATTTGTATTTCCCTGATGAGGAGCGACGTTGAGCATCTTTTCATGTGCCTGTTGGCCATCCCGATGTCTTCTTTAGAGAAGTGTCTATTCATGTTTTCTGCCCATTTCTTCACTGGGTTATTTGTTTTTCGGGTGTGGAGTTTGGTGAGCTCTTTGTAGATTTTGGATACTCGCCCTTTGTCCGATATGTCATTTGCAAATATCTTTTCCCATTCCGTTGGTTGCCTTTTGGTTTTGTTGGTGTTTCCTTTGCTGTGCAGAAGCTTTTTATCTTCATAAGGTCCCAGTAATTCACTTTTGCTTTTAATTCCCTTGCCTTTGGGGATGTGCCGAGTAAGAGATTGCTACGGCTGAGGTCAGAGAGGTCTTTTCCTGCTTTCTCCTCTAAGGTTTTGATGGTTTCCTGTCTCACATTCAGGTCCTTTATCCATTTTGAGTTTATTTTTGTGAATGGTGTGAGAAAGTGGTCTAGTTTCAACCTTCTGCATGTTGCTGTCCAGTTCTCCCAGCACCATTTGTTAAAGAGACTGTCTTTTTTCCATTGGATGTTCTTTCCTGCTTTGTCAAAGATGAGTTGGCCATACGTTTGTGGGTCTAGTTCTGGGGTTTCTATTCTATTCCATTGGTCTGTGTGTCTATTTTTGTGCCAATACCATGCTGTCTTGATGATGACAGCTTTGTAGTAGAGGCTAAAGTCTGGGATTGTGATGCCTCCTGCTTTGGTCTTCTTCTTCAAAATTACTTTGGCTATTCGGGGCCTTTTGTGGTTCCATATGAATTTTAGGATTGCTTGTTCTAGTTTCCAGAAGAATGCTGGTGCAATTTTGATTGGGATTGCATTGAATGTGTAGATAGCTTTGGGTAGTACTGACATTTTGACAATATTTATTCTTCCAATCCATGAGCAGGGAATGTCTTTCCATTTCTTTAAATCTTCTTCAATTACCTTCATAAGCTTTCTATAGTTTTCAGCATACAGATCTTTTACATCTTTGGTTAGATTTATTCCTAGGTATTTTATGCTTCTTGGTGCAATTGTGAATGGGATCAGTTTCTTTATTTGTCTTTCTGTTGCTTCATTGTTAGTGTATAAGAATGCAACTGATTTCTGTACATTGATTTTGTATCCTGCAACTTTGCTGAATTCGAGGAAGCACTTTTAAATTGCTACCCAGGAAAGGTTGGTGGATACTATTTTAGACACCAGCCAGATGGAAGCTTAACTAGTAAAACCACTAAAACATTGACAATCTTGTCATCTAGTTCCAAGAACCTTTACCTCCTTTACTAGAAACGATGTATTCTTTCTTTGTTCTGGATTCTACAATCAGTGGGCATAATTAACTACAGGGTGTAGTAAAAGCATATTTAATTATGAGATAGAAGGTAATAGGAGATAGAAACCATTTAAGTAATGCCAATTGGAAAATTAAACATGAAGAAATGCTAACTCTTAAAAGGTAGTTAATTACTGAAAAGGATTTTTTGTTTTTGAGCGTTCTTAGTCCTATAGAAGTAGCAATTGCAGAAAGCTACCACTACTATGGCTGAGAGAAAGTGAGCAAGGAAGGAGCTGAGAAATTTAGGCACGGGCTAGGGTGCCCTGGAAGGCTGACATTCAGGTCTCCTGGCAGAGGGTATGGTTGCCACGGGCATATGCATCCTACCAGAGTAACCTATTTGAAGGAGAGGCCTGCCCCTGGGTGGCAGACAAACTTACTGGAAGGTATAGATGATAATTGGTCCACATGAGCAACCTGCCTTAGACCATTATGGCATGAGCTTGATCTTGTCCTCTACATCACGTGCAGGTGTGGATGAGACCCGTTGGGTGTGATTCACTGGGTACAGCTCCTTTAATACCACTCCTTTTGACTGGGGAGCTGTTAATTGATAAGACTAGTGATTTGCTTCACATATACACATACTCAACATACCATGATAAGACAGACACAGGGCGATCAGTACAGAAAATCTTATTCAAAAGGGCATGGGGAAGGGAGGCAGGAGGCACACAGCAATAGTTCATACTAATTCTGAAATCCAGCTGAACACACACTTCCAGTCCTTATTTGAACTTGGTCCTGGGGCGCCTTGGTGGCTCAGTCAGTTGAGCATCCAGCTCTTGATTTCGGCTCCGGTCATGATCTCACGGTTCGTAGATTTGAGCCCCTCATTGGGCTCTGCACTGACAGTGCAGAGTCTGCTTGGGATTCTCTCTGCCTCTCCCCCGCTCACACACTGTCTCTCAAAATAAATAAATAAACTTTAAAAAGAAAAAGAACTCAGTCTTATTCTTACTCTCAGGGAGTTTTTTCCTATGAATTCCAAATTCCAAAATACATCTGGTTCCAAAGGTGTTGTAAAGAATTGTGGATCTGCACTCACAGAGTGTAAGAAAAAAACCTGATAAACACATCAACACATCACCTGTTAATAACCAAGCTCTTCAGATGATGCTATTGTTGCTTCTGTTTCCCCAAGGTGATCAGTCTCCAGGAAGCTGAATCTAAGCAGCTCAAAGGCAACACTGTTCCAGGACCATCCCTTTTGGGCCTACACTGACAGATCATCCCCTGAAACAACCAGAAGGCTACAGAGCACAGCAAAGTGTTGCAGGACATAACTGTCCAATGCCTCAAATATACCAGGCACTGTACAAAGGGCCTTTCCAACATTATCTCATTCAATCTTCTGCAAACCCTGTGCTTGTATAAATCTCCCCATTTATGTTGGCCCACTTAGATGGGATAGTTGAGACTTAGAGATGTTAGGTAATATGCTCAAAGTTTGTAAACCTAGAAGACGGTAGCAGAAATTGTGAAGCAACCGTCTCCATCAATTTTCTTGTCTTTGCTATTACGGTAGAAATGAAAATTTCTGAATTTTCTACCTTGTCCAGTGAAAACCTAAGTATAAATTGGTGGATTGTTACAACACTACTTTCCTGATTATGATATTATATTACAGATTGGCAAGATGTTACCATTGAAAGAAACTGGGTAAAGGTACATGGGATATGATCTCTCCATATTGTTTCCTTTGTTTTCTTTCTTACTGAAGTATAGTTGACATACAGTGTTATATTAGTTTCAGGTGTACAATATAGTGATTCAACAATTCTGTGCATTTCTTAGTGCTTATCATGATAAGTGTAGTTATCATCTGTTACCATAAAACATTATTACAATACTAGGGCCTATATTCCCTATACTATACTTTTCATCCCCATGATTCCTTATTTTATATAACTGGAAGTTTGTACCTCTTAATCCCCTTCACCTATTTCGCCAACCCCCCCACCCCACTACCCTCCCCTTTGGCAAGCACCAGTTTTGTTCTCAGTATCTGATTCTGTTTCTGGTTTTTGTTTATTTGCTTTGTTTTTTAGATTCCACATAGAAGCACAATCATATGGTATTTGTCTTTCTCTGCCTGATTTCTTTCACTTACTATAATACCCTCTAGGTTTATCTATGTTGTTGCAAATGGCAAGATCACATTCTTCTCTATGGCTAATATTCTGTGTGTGTGTGTGTGTGTGTGTGTGTGTGTGTGTCTGTACATATCACATCTTCTTTATCCATTCATCTATCAATGGACAATTGGGGTGCTTCCATATGTTGGCTATTGTAAATAATGCTGCAATAAACATAGGGGTGCATATATCTTTTCAACGTAGTGTTTTCATTTTCTTTGGGAAAATGCCCAGTAGTATAATTACTGGGTCATATGGTAATTCTACTTTTAATTTCTTGAGGAACCTCCATACTGTTTTCCACACTAGTTGTACCAATTTGCATTCCCACCAATAGCGCATAAGAATTCCCTTTTCTCCACATCTTTGCCAACATTTATTATTTCCTATCTTTTTGATACTAGCCATTCTGACTGGTGTGAGGTGATATCTCATTGTGGTTTTGATTTTCATTTCCCTGATGGTTAGTGGTGTTGAGCATCTTTTCATGTGTCTGTTGGCCATCCGTATATTTTCTTTGTTTTATTTTATTCTAAAGTTTATTCATTTATTTTGAGAGAGAGAGAGAAAGTGAGCATTCATGGGAAGGGCAGAAAGAGAGAGAGGATCCCAAGCAGGCTCCACACAGTCAGCACAAATCACGATGCGGGGCTCGAACTCACAAACCATGAGATCATGACCTGAGCTGAAACCAAGAGTTGGACGCTTAATTGACTGAGCTAACCAGGCATCCCCTGTATGTTTTCTTTGGAAAAAATCTGTTCAGGTCCTCTGCCCATTTTTATTTGTTTTCTTTTATGTGTGTGTGTGTGTGTGTGTGTGTGTGTGTGTGTGTGTATTGAGTTATATAAGTTCTTTATATATTTTGGATATTAATCCTTTATTGGACATAATCATTTGCAAATATCTTCTCCCATTCCATAGGTTGCCTTTTTGTTTTGTTGATGGTTTCCTTCACTGTGCAAAGGCTATTTATTTTGGTGTTGTCCCAATTGTTTATTTTTGCTTTTTTTCCATTGTCTGAGGAGACGTGTCCATAACTATGTTGCTATGGGTGAAGACCAAGGAATTACTTACTATATTTTCTTTTAGAGTCTGATGGTTTCAGGTCTCACATTTAGGTCTTTAATACAGTTTGAGTTTATGTTTGAGTATGGTGTAAGAAAGTGGTCCAGTTTCATTCTTCTGCATGTTGCTGTCCAGTTTTCCCAACATCATTTGTTGAACAGATTCTTTTTCTTCACTGTATATCCTTGCCTCCTTTGTTATAGATTAATTGACCATATAGGTGTGGGTTTACTTCTGGGTGCTCTATCTTGTTCCACTGATCTGTGTCTATTTTTATGCCCTTACCATACTGTTTTGATTACTATGGCTTTATAGTATACCTTGAGTCTGAGATTGTGATACCTCCAGCTTTATTCTTCTTTCTCAAGATTGCTTGACGGTTTGGGGTCATTTGTGCTTGCATACAAATTTTAGCATTATTTATTTTAGTTTATCTGTATTATTTCTCACAATGGTATGTTAATTCACAACTCAAAATAAAAAAAGTTTTTAAAAATACACCAAAGTTATCCTACAAAGATGGTTTCTCCGACTTCTTTTATATCTTTTTGAGAGATGATACAATTCTTCGAGCAATTCAGTGAGAAAACTGAAGAGCGATGTCATGTAATGATTTATTTCATTATTACTTCATTGATTTAGGCATTCCATCCTCTATTTCCCTGTTATCCTAGCATTTTTGAAGCATAGATTGGAATTACTTAGTAATGTTAGTAGTAATATTTAGTAATTATTCAGTAAGGAATTTCATCATTGAATCATAAAATAGTGAAATATTTTTAACACACAGAAAAATCTCCAAAGGTTGCTTAGTTGCTAAGCATCTTTCCATAAAGCAAGTCAAAAACTAAAATTGGGTCCAGTGATCTATAATGTGTACTGAGGATTAAGATAGAATCTAAATCCTTAACATGGCCAGCAAGACCCTACAGGTCTGGTACTTGACCACCCACCTCCCTAGCCTCTCTGTACATCTTACTGTTCTTACTCTCTCTGCTTCAGCCACAGTGGTCCTGTCCCATTTTTTAAGTCTGGTCACAGAACCACTGTACAAAGAGGTCCCTCTATTTGGAGGAAGTCTTTGCTGACCCCCTAGTTAAGGTCAGTTTCCTTTTCATAAGCTCTTCAAGAATAGAATTACCTTTGGGGGGCGCCTGGGTGGCGTAGTCGGTTAAGCGTCCGACTTCAGCCAGGTCACGATCTCGCGGTCTGTGAGTTCGAGCCCCGCATCAGGCTCTGGGCTGATGGCTCGGAGCCTGGAGCCTGTTTCCGATTCTGTGTCTCCCTCTCTCTCTGCCCCTCCCCTGTTCATGCTCTGTCTCTCTCTGTCCCAAAAATAAATAAAAAACATTGAAAAAAAAATTAAAAAAAAAAAAGAATAGAATTACCTTTGGAATATTCATCTCCACTTGTAACTATTCATTTGCTAGTGGATTTTTTTTTTTTTTGTCATTGTATCTCCCACTAGACTGAAAAGGTCCACAAGCAGAGGGCTGTTTCTGTTTTCACTCACCATTGCGTCCACAGGTACCAGCATTACCCCTCCCCCACGCCCCCAACAGAGATCCCTCTATAAAAAGCAAAAGAAATAAAGTACAAACCAAAAGATCGAAATGTCAGGATGTGGGCCCATGATAGCCTGCAGATACACACTGTTGGCTCATTGTATCTAGAAAAACATGTTTATTCATGTTTATTTAAAAACGGAGATTTTTACACCAAAATTTGCAGTTCTGACTTCTCTTTTAAAAAGTACTGGAGGGGCGCCTGGGTGGCCCAGTCAGTTAAGTCTCCAACTTCAGCTCAGGTCATGATCTCATAGTTCATGAGCCCTGTGTCAGGGGAGCCTGCTTGGGATTCTATGTCTCTCTCTCTTTCTGTCCCTCCCCCACTCACCCTCTGTTTCTCTCTCTCTCTCTCTCTCTCTCTCTCTCAAAAATAAGTAAAGTTAAAAAAAAAAAAAAAGTACTGGAGGGTGCCTGGGTGGCTCAGTCAGTTGAGCGTTGGGCTCTTGATCTTGGCTCAGATCATGATCTCACAGTTTCTGAAATCAAGCCCTGCGTCAAGCTCTGCACTGACAGCGGGAAGCCTGCTTGGGATTCTCTCTCTCCCTCTCTCTCTGTCCTTCCCCCATGCATGCATGTGCTCTCTCTGTCAAAATAAATAAATACTTACTTTAAAAATTAAAAAATTAAAAAGTACTGGGTCCCCAATTCCCTTGAACTGTTAAGAACTGAGCAGTGGCTAGCCCAGTTAGGTGGGACATTGACCCTCCAACTCCCCTTCCCAACCCCAGCCCACTTCTGTTTCCTTTCCTTGTCCTAAGGATGGGGCTGTTAGCCCCACAAAGGCTTGGGACTGGGAACCATTGTGCTCTTGGGCATCACGGTAAGGGTTTTAAATAAATATTTGTTCAAAAGAGTAAACTAGTGACCATAAGCACTTGGGGGGTAACATGCAGCCATGTCACATTACCGTATACAGCCCCAGGGCCACATGGAAACACGAGTAGCAGTGTGATCTCAGAAACTCACATAAACCCAGCGTGGCTGGTGAAGCTCTGCAGTAAATAGGACGAGTTGTTCCTCGGAACGGTTTTGTTTCGGTTTGGGTTTTTTATGTGTATGAGATGGCAACTGTGAAGGACCAGCATCAGCACACTCCTGTGTCCAAACAAGTCCTTTCTCCATTCTTATTACCTGCCAGGCTTTAAATCTAGGACCACTTGAGTGTGGGTACATATTAGGATATGTATGAAATAAGTACATCAGCATATATAAGATAAGTATAAAATAAGGATATGTATATAAACTTAGGAGTTCTATAAATGAGGATTATAAAATCTGTATATTAGATATATACAAATAAATTTAGAGTGTGTATAGATAAAAATATGTACATATGGTTGGGCTATATTTAAAAATCGGGATAGAAAGATAATTTGGATGGCCATATGTGTGTATAAATGATGCAGGCATAACTCAGAGATGTTACAGTTTGGTTCTAGCTCACTACAACAAAGTGAACATCTCGATGCAAGTCAAATGAATTTTTTAATTTTTTCAGTGCATTTAAAAGTGCGTGCACAGTGTCATCCATTAAGTGTGCAATAGCATTATGTCTTAATGTATATGACTTAGTTTAAAAATATTTTACTGCTAAAATAGGTTAACCATAATCTGAACTTTCAGAGTCATAATCATTGATCACAGATCACCATAACAAATATAATGATGAAAAAGTTTGAAATATTGGAAAAATTAGCACAATGTGACAAAGAGACGCCAAGTGAGCAAAGACTATTGGAAAATGGTGCTGAGGCACTTCTTTGACGCAAGGTTGCTGCAATCCTTTGAGCTGTAAAAAAATGCAGTAACTGTGAAATGCAATAAAACAAGGTGTGCCTGTGTTCCCCCAAAGGTAAAGCTGGCGGAGTCTGGACTGCCTTTCCAGGCTGGGCCTCGAGGTCTGCCAAGGTATCCTCCAGTAAGAAATTTCTGAGCCTTGATGACAAGTAACCAAGGACTCCATCAGGCAGCCAGGCCAAATGGGGCCTGAAAGCTGCCAGGTTAAAGCTGCTGCCTCAGAAAGATTTGGGGGAGTTAGGCCCCCTTTGCCCTGGAGATGATGCAGGTAGTTGAGAAGACCCAAGCTCGATGTTGCTGGAGGGCCCCAGCTGCCCTCAATGGGCTGGGACCCATCAGAACTCCTCAGGCATGTGCCTGAGATCAGGACCCCCATCAGGCATATGGTCTGATGGGGACTGACTGTTGCCAGTTTAAAACTGCTGCCTCTGGGGCAACGGGGTGGCTCAGTCCGTTAAGCATCTGGCTCTTGGTTCTGGCTCGGGTCGTAATCTCATGGTTTGTGAGTTCAAGCCCCACATCATGCTCTGCGCTGACTGTGTGGAGCCTGCTTGGGATTCTCTCTTCCTCCCTCCCTGCTCATGCTCTCTCTCTCTCTCTCTCTCTCTCTCTCTCTCTGTGTCTCTCTTCTCTCAAGATAAATAAATAAATAAACTAAAAAAAGACAAAAAACAAAAACAAAAAACTGATGCCTCACAAGGAATTTCAGGCTAGGAGTCCCCCCACCCTGGAGGCCACGTAGGTGGTTTCCACTGGAGCTCCAGGACGGCTGACAGGTGCTTACTGCAAGCTAAGCGGTGCAGGTCAGGGTAGCCAGAGACCGGGCACAGGACAGCTGTGGGGAGAGGCCCGATTACAGGAACAGGCTGCTGGGGGTGAAAGGTACCTGACTAATTCCAAGCCCTTAATCTACATAAATGCGCGGAAATATTTGCCCTGGAGGTAAAGCTGCAGGAGTCTGGACCGCCTTGTTAGCATGGGGCCTGTCCCGATGGCCTTCCCTAAGACACCTGGGACTTTTGATGACTGGTAAGCCTGGGACCCATCAGACAGCCAGTGTAACTGGAGACTAGCTATCACTGTGGAAAGCTGCCACCACAGATTTTTTAGGAGGTGGGCTCCTTTCACCCTAGAGGTTATGCAGGTGGTTTGGGACCCATCAGAACTCCACCAGCCTGGATGACCCCAGATGCCCTCTATGTGTTGGTGGGGTATGTGCTGTACGTGCGTCAGAGGCAGGGATTAGGGTAGCCAGGGTTCCGGGTCATGAGAGCAAGCTGTTGTGTCATGTGTCTAATACCAAGCCCTAACTTACACAAATGCACATACATATACATACATTCTAATTTTATATATTTATATATATATATTTATATATATATATATATATATATCCTAATTCTGTGCGTATGTATATATATTTATTCTAATTGCAGGCATATATTTGATAAGGATATATTATTAAGCTATATATAAAATAACCTATTATATATAATCTATGCATAATTACACATATAACCTATTAATATATAATTTATACATAGGGTATTCATATACAATTAAAATATATATCTAATTATAATTTATATTTAATTTAGGATATATATTTAGAATATATAGATATAAATGGGATTAAGAATTTTGAATATATAATTAAGATATATACATATATATGTAGAATTAGGTTGAACCATAGGAAGTTGCTTATTGTGACAGATATTTGACTATTTTTGACCTACAAAAATGGTGATTTGATATGGCTGAGCCTAATACTTTAAATGAGCCAAAATAATATTTACTGGCGTTCAAAGCTCATTTTGTGCAACTTTTCCCCAGACTCTTCTGTTGTTTCTAGTTCCAATGTCCCAATTCTTTAATGATTTGAAAAATTGTTCCCTCCTCATACTGTTGAGGAGCTATAACAAAAAAACAAAAAAACCAATGATTATTTTGCATATGGGAAATCACAGGGCAGTGTTGGTAGGTAGGGAAATTATTCCATTTTCCCATTATGTGGGGAGGAAAGGAGGTCACTGAAATCGGACAGTTTCTACAAGAAGTCAGGCAGGGACTGAGGCACCAGGACTGGAGTCTGGAGGGAGTGTGGGAGCACCCGAGGGCGATCCACCTGCACCCAGATAACTCATAAAAGCTTTGTCTCCTTACAAGCCCTGTGAGGTGGTGAGGCCTGGAAAAGCTGTGTTCAGACACATTGCAGGGCCAAAACCCAAACAGCCTAAAGGGCTGCAGAGGAAGAGATTAGGAAAGCAGGAAAGTTCAAGAACATGGAGCTGGCACAGCAGCCATGGGTCCCAGCCCTGTCCTGGCATCATTAGCATGACACACGCCCTCCCAGAGCCCTGCAAGTTCAAGGCCACGAGGCCATGGAGCCATGGTCCAAGAGTCTTGGCTGGGAACTGACCTTGGGCTTCCCATGCCTCCTTTTAAACTCCAGAGCAGCAGCACCTGGGAACCTGTCAGAAATGCACATTGGAAAGAGCCCCAGCCAGACCTGCTGAATCAGAAACCCCGGGGGTGGAACCCCACTACCCCCAGGTGAGCCCGATTCAGCCAAAGTGTGAGGAGCCCTGCCTCCTGCCAGTGTCATTGCCGTCACTTCCCCGCAGCCATACAGCCATACAGCCATACCCGGGAACGGAAATCCTCCCTGCACCCTGGACTCCACACTCCTGCCTCATCCTGAGCCTGACACATCCCTCTATTCCTCTCTGCTTTGCTCTTGTCTGCCTTCCTCTGGGACTGGGTGTGAGACTCCCCAGGCTGATTGACAAGCTGCTCCTCTGGCCCTGCCAGCCCCTGCCTGCCCCCTCTCTCAGCAGTCATCCAATGGTGTTTGCACTGTTAGCTTCTGTGCCTCCTACCCGCTCCAGTGTGAACCGCTTCGGTCCCTTTGTTTGAATCCCCCGAATCCCCCGTGTCCGGTCAAAGGAATTCTTAGCATTTGTTGACTGAAGTAGCAAATGACCATTCCCAGGCTGGCAGCTTTAAAAAGAGTAATACGCTACTACTAGCAATGATATTCTCTCTCCCGCCTACAGCGTCCCAGGCCAGTGCTATTTCCCGAAGCCCTTTGCAAGGCTGAATTGCAAAACTTTTGCTGCTTCTTTATTTTGCTGCTGTGACAGTGAAGCCATTTGCAGGGAGGGCAGCAAGGAATTCGACAACCCATGGGGCGTCCTGAGGAGGGCTTGTGTGCTGATCAGTGTCTTCTCAAGCCTACCCCTCCCTCTGGGTCTGTCCCAGCTCTCCATGTGGGCTGTCATAGTGCAGGATGAGGGCATTTGGACTTTTGACCTTAACATTAGACAAGTTCTACTGTGGTACATGTCACACACCTAGCCTAAGGTGGAGGTGTGATTGGACATCCTGGCAGATGGTCCACGGAGGTGGCCTGTCATGAGGTTCTACAACCAAACTCTCAAGATTTCTGGAGAATTCATAATTACCCAATACAAGGTCAATAAATAAACATCAATTCTCTTCCTATACACTACCAAAAACAATTGAAACTAAGCAATGCAATTGAAAATAGCATTAGTGATATGCTTAGTGATAAAATTTATTCAATGATGTGCAAGACCTGTGCACTGTAAAACATTGTTAAGATAAAACAGACCTGAACACATGAAGAGATTTACTCTGTTCATGGATTAGAAGACTCCATTTCGCCGAAACTGCAGCTATTTTGGAGCTTCAACTTGCTTTTACCCTGCCTTATTTCACTCTCTTGCCTTTGTGTCTTCAATATGTAGCTCTGTCTCTGACACAAAGTAGGTGTCCAGTGTTCATTGAATAAATGAATAAGAAATAGGATTACGTGTATGGGGAATAAATGAATAAGTACGGGAAGGGATCACAACTACGTAGGAGTGCTAGAAAAGGCTTCCTTCAGGATGGACTAGGAATTCTATAAGCTGTAATGAAGGAAAGAACATAAGTCATAGAAATCCTCTTATGAGTAAAACTACATTTGTCTGCTGTAGCTTCTAATCAGTTTGTGCAAGATAGTGACTGTAAATACCTTGGGAATATGGCCTGAGGTCATGTTCTGAAGGACCTTCTAATCTATGCTAAGGAATTTATATTTCATTCTTCAGTAATCAAGATGGGGGAGGGCACATTGAATATATTTAGTAGGGGAGTTCATTCATTCATGTTTGACAATACTTGCTAAACACCTGCTGTGGATCAAGGCTTGTGTTCAGTATTACCATAAAACTGGTAAAGACAGAAGCCATCCCTGCTTCAGTTATAAAACTGTATATAGTAGCTAGTGACGAGAGCTATCTTTGTTCCACGCAGCGTCCAACTCTTGTGCTTTTTACAACAGCCCAGTTTGATAGTTACTATTAACGTCACTAAATGTGAAGAATTAAAGAAACTATGGAAAGTTCCATTTAAATAAAGACTATGACTGAAAAAAAAATTTATTAAGGTGCTATTAAGAAAAACATTGTATCACACATGTAAAACGTAGACTTTAATGGGTTTTGACAAACGTTTACATTTTGGGACACGTAAAAAGACATAAAAGACATAAAAAATTTCCATTATCCCAAGTTTCCCTTGTATCCCTCCCCAGTTATTGATTTCTAGCACTATTGATTAGACTTGTCCTTTCCAGTGTTTCTTATGAACAGAACCATGCAATATGTACTCTGGCGTCTTGCTGCTTTGAATCATCATGATTGAATTTCGACTTTCATCCATATTGCCACGTGAGAAAGACATTAATCAAATAACCACCTAATTAACAATTACAACAGCATTGAGTTGAACAAAGGATAAGTACAAGTTAAGATAAATCACCTTGTTTGTTGACAATTCAACCAATATCACACACGGTGGGGGGTGCTATATAGGGTGATGATTGAGTTGGTAGAAAATAAATGTTATTAAAGGGTATCTTAAGAGAATCCTATGTTCTATTTTACGTCCCTAATTTTTAAGAAATCGGTCCAGATGACTCTGGAAACTGTTCTTCCATGGCCCTTTACGCTTCCCCCACCTTTACACATTGTAGAGAAAACGGCTCCCTAAGGCGCATGCGCCGCTCCTGCCTAGCGCTGCCAGCAACAGCCGCCGTAGGCATTGTCACACCCCCGCAAACCAAGGGGAGGTGTGCCACCCGGACTCCACTCTGCTTTCGCCTGCCCAATCCCCGGAGCCTTGGCGATCACGTGCGCGCTGCCGCCGCGCAGGCCAGGCCCCTCCTATCACCCACGTACTCCCGCGAGCCCGGCCTCGGCCTCCCCATCTCCCGAGAAACTCCCGAGGGTCGGGCTGCGCCTGCGCAGTGGAACCGGTGGGCGGGACGGGGGAAATGCGGTGGCCGAGAAGTGGGGCGGCAGTACTGGCTGGGAGCCGGCGCGGCGTTGAGGCGGCTCGGAGTGGCCGCGGACCCGGGCTGGGAAGACCCGCTCTCCTCCCTCAGTCACTGAAAATAAACTTTGCTGCTCTTTTGGCGGCGTTCTCGAGTCCGCCTCCCGGCCTGTGCGGAGGTCGGCCCGGAGCCTTCGTTCGTCAGGTTTTCCCTCCCTCCCTCCGCCGGTGCCGGGCCTTGGCGCCATGGACGCCACGGCGCTGGAGCGGGACGCCGTGCAGTTCGCCCGGCTGGCGGTGCAGCGCGACCACGAAGGTCGCTACTCCGAGGCTGTGTTTTACTACAAGGTAGAGCGGGGGGATCGCTGCACTGTTTATGAAGCTAGGGGGCGGGTCCAGGTGCCGCGGCGGCCAGGCCCACTGAGCTTTGCTTTTCCCTCTTCCTGCTCTGTTGCCCTCCTTTGCAGGGGAGAGCCCACCCGGGCTCCTGCCACCGTGGGCGGGTTTGGTCGCGGCTTGGGAGCCACCACTTCTCTGGTTACAGTCTTGGATGGCCAGTGTCCACCGTTGAGCTACGTATGGCAGCAGTAGTTAGGCATGGGTTGTTAAGTAGCCAGCTAATTCTCGCTGTCATTTGGCTCTGATTTATGGCTAAGTGGGAAGTGGTCTCTGATAAACACTGAAATAATGCATGTTCGTTGAAGAAAATAAAGTTTTAAAGAAGAATAACACGTCTCTTACCGGAGCATTTATCTTTGTGCTTGTTTGTCTACGCGTATGCACGTACACACGTTTAAAAAAAGGGAGTATAGTTGACGTGGAACGTTACATGAGTTTCAGGTGAACAACACAGTGATTCAGCTTCTCTGTACAAGACAAACTTGGATTGTACTGTTTATAGTATTTTAGCCTGTTCTTTGTATTTGAGCTTTAAAAAAGTCATTAAAGTTGCTTGTTTAATCTTATTAACGACAGATGCGTAGTATTCCATTGTGTGGATGTGCCATAATTTATTTACAGACTAATGGACATTTAGGTTCATTCTGATTTTTCAGCATCGTAAGTATTGGTGCGACTAATCTCCTTATAACTAACGCTTTACACATTTCTTGGCAGTTTATTCCTAAATTACCGGGGGCGGAATAATTAAAGAATATGACCTTCTACAGCCCACTCTCTGCTCTCCGGTCCTGAGGATTTGCAAATACACTCCTCCAGCTCTTAGCCATGGCCTCTGCTTCCTAGTAGAGGTAGCTGTATCCTCGTGATACAGTCATCTTTTTTTTTTTTTTTTTAAAGAAACAATGTCGGACTTTGATCATACCAGTAGTAGTAATTTTTTTTTATATATAAACGTGTTTGCTATCAGTAATGTGTGGTTTGCTTTTCTCAGATTATTATTTTATTGCCTTCATTTAATAATCCATAGTTAGAGACTTTTGGTGTGTTTCAGAATCATTCCTTTTGGACTTTTTTTTTTGAACAATTTCGCGAAGGTGGTATGTGTTTAAAATTCAATGTGTTTTACTTTTGTGAAATAACTGACAGATATTCATAGGTTAAAATAGTGCCATATGAAACAGCTTTGTCTAAAGCAAAAGAAAATACTACATCAGTGCCTCTTATTTTGCTGTAAGATTGCATGCATGAAGAATTTTTTATCCTTGAGAAAGTCAGAAAAGTGGTTGTGCTTCTAGGAACTGTTTATGTAAACTTTACCAGATATTTAGCATTTTCTGTCTTCATACTGTTGTGTGAGGGATTCCTTAATTGTCATTTTCAAATATAGATTAAATGAATAAAAACTGATACCAGCAAGTTTTTAGTTGGCTTTATTTCTTTTAAGCCAGATAGTTATTTGAAAATCAGTATTTACATGCAAGATAATTGGAGGTATGAAATATATATTTATACATATATAACACCAGTTTGAGATAAACTATGTTGTATTTAGATAATAATAGTACATAAAATATTTAATGTTTACATGTAAAATTTTCTTTCTCCTATGAAATGTTTAAGTCACAGAATCTGAGGAAATCATCTTCCTTACCCCCCCCCCCCCCCACAGCCTTTCAATAAATTTTCATATGGATCAAAACCATACTCTTCTTACTGATTTTGTTAAGTTCAGTGAAACAACCCCTGCTCCACTAACTGTATTCAGAAAGTTTTGTTCAGTAGATAGCTGGCTTCTTTGGATCCAGACAATTTGGCAACAGCCTCTGCAAAGTGCACATGCTTAGGTTATTGCTAGGAAGGTGTTGCGTGGAGAAATCTCTTTATGGTCCTTCTCGCCATAGCATTTGTAACCTGTTATCCTAAAATGGTAATGGGGAGAACTAGCCGCAGCATAACTGGCTTTGCGAGTATTAAAAGAACTGGAAGATGAATGCAGATTTTCTTAATTAAAATACGTTGATTCCGTACAACTGAAATCTGCTTTAAAATAGATTTAAAAGGGCACCTAGGGCACCTAGGTAGCTCAGTCGAGAGTCCGACTCTTGATTTGGGGTCAGGTCACGATCTCAGTGTTCCTGAGTTCCAGCTCTGCATAGTGCTGCTCGGGATTCTTTCTCTCAATCTGTCTCTCCAGCTGGCATGATCTCTCTCTCTGTCTCAAAATAAAGTTTAAAAAAAAATGTGTCACCCTTTGGCAGTATTTTACATGGAAAAAAAGATTTTCCACTGTGAGATATTTAACCTTTATAATTCCCCCCCCCCTTTTTTTTTTTTAATTTTTAATCTCACCATTCAACAAGGGGCTCAAACTTCGAACCTTGAGATCAGGAGTCGCATACTCTACTGACTGAGCCAGCAAGGCACCCTAAGCTTTATAATTTCTTACAATCTTTTTTTGACACTTAATATTTTTAGTTATCATTAACCTATTATTAGTATGAACCAGTAATAACCAGTATTATTATTATTATATACTTATTCTAATGCTTTTCAGGCCTAATTTTCAAGGTATATAATTTTAAGTCTGACCTATTGCATAAAAAAGGAAAGCAGAAAACATAGAAGTACAGCTATCCTGAGAAAATGTTTATAATCTCATATTTGAGTTCATAAATTTTTAACAGTATGAAAAAATTGAGAACTGAAGAAAAGGTATCGGGGGGTTATATAAAACCCACTTACTACTGTCTTAAAGACCTTATTTTGTCATTTATAGAAAGCAGTAGTGAGTTAGAAAGTGGTAGAGAAAATTCAAATTGTAATTCATTTATTAGATTCCTTTGATTTTTTATTTTTTTTATTTTTATTTTTTTTAGGAAGCTGCACAAGCCTTAATTTATGCTGAGATGGCAGGATCAAGCCTAGAACATATTCAAGAAAAAATAAATGAGTATCTGGAAAGAGTTCAGGCTTTGCATTCAGCAGGTTAGTAAAGGACTACTAAGTGTCATTTTTTTCCTTCTCTCATCACATCCTTTCCCCCTATGTTTCTCTCTTTTTTAAATTTTTATTATTTAAGTATAGTTGACATATATAGTGTTTTATTAGCCCCCTATGTTTCTCTTTCCTTTTCATTTTCATCATTGCGTCTTGATCTTCACTCTTGCTGCTCATTTCTTTTTTGGTAGTCATGTTTTTATAAGTCATAATATGGAAATAAGTGATAGATCTGTGAATAGGAAACTTAGGGATAATATAGTCCAGTCTCCTCTAATTTCTCAGGAGTACAGAGGTACTGAATTACCTATATTTAAATTGTATCAGTGGCAGAGTCAGGATTAGGACCCTGTTAAAGTCTACTTTTTAAATATCTGTCACATGCCCTCTCCTGATACTAAGATTAAATGACTTCAGTTGACCCTTGAACAAACAGGGGTTTGAACTGTGTAGGTCCACTTACACACAGACTTTTTTTATGGTACTGTGAATATATTTTCTTCCTTATGATTTTCTTAATAACATCTTCTTTTGTCTAGCTTACTTTATTGTAAGAATATAGTATATAACACATATTTAAAATATGTGTTTATCAACTTGTAAGGCTTCCAGTGAGCAGTAGGCTATTAGTAGTTAAGTTTTTGGGGAGTCAAAAGTTACATGTGGATTTCTGTCAGTGCCCCTAACCTCTTCATTGTTCAGGGGTTATGTCTCCAGTGTTGACTTCAGCAGCGTGTTCATAATCTCTTCTATATCAGTATCCTCAACCTCAAGACCTTAACTAAACTCTTTTTTTAAGCCATATCTTGGAAACCAACATGTAAGTTGATACCTGGAACAACTTGTATTTACTTTTATAGTAAACAGCATGGCAAATGCTGTGACACAAGCACACAGGCTTACTGATCACAGTTTTGTTAGAGGTATGTGGCTGCTGTCAAAACTCTGTTGCCACCGTAGAAAAGGAAGTGATAACCTACTGATATTTAGCCTTAAAAATGGATTCATCTCACTAAGAGCTCTTCTTACCCCTTTTCTTCTGTGACCCTGTAATAAAACCACAAGCAGCTTAGAGGAGTCTTTATTCAGCATTCCGTGCTGGACTTTGTGCTGTTTTCCATCACTTGTTCTCAGTAGATCAGAGCATTTATTAGCACATGGTTAGGAAAAAGTAGATCCCATCATTGGATTTCTTGTTAGGATAATCCTCTTAAGGACGAGGTAGTTTAGTTTAAGACAGTGCCCAGAAATTGCATGTATTGAAAAGTCAACTCCCTGTGTATTAGGGCCTCAATTAATACAAAGTTCTGCTGATTCATGTATCCAAAATAACATGAAATTCAAAGTAACTCTGTCTTCCCAGCCAAATGAGTTTATAAATAAGATATTTTTAAATGTGATATTCAGGCATGGATTGTGACAACTCTAATCTCTTGAGAAGTAAAGGTTTGCCAGTGAAACAGAAGTAAAGTTCAAAAGGATTTTTAAAGCATAGCATACCTTAATTGTTTTGCTAGCTTTTTGACCCTCTTTGTTCAACAAATGAAGTATAATTTGTAGAGAATCCAATGGATTAATTATTATTTTAAGCAAAAGAATCCCTCTTCAGGTGAACATTTCAGACAATGTGTAAAACAAATTTTGCTGACAGGGCACTCTTGAGGGATAAGTTGATTTCTGGGTGAGGAAGGGTAACACAGTTTGAAATTCACCAGTATAGTATAAAGAGCTCAAGATTTAGAATTAAAAGATCTAAATTGTATCTTGTAGCTGCAAAACCTTAGGCTAGATCAGTCCATCTCAACTGGGAACAGTTTTGTACCTCAGAAGATTTTGGGCAGTGTCTGGAGAGATTTTTGGGGTTTTAGAATAGGGAGAGGTGGGAAGTATACTATGGCAACTAGCTGGGTAAAGGCCAGAGATCTTACTAAAGATCCTCCGATGCAGAGGACAGTCTACAGCAAAGAATTATCCAGGTGAAAATGTCAGTCATGTGTGACTGAGAAACTTTGGGCTAGATATTTTAACATTTTTGAATTTTGGTGTCTTCATTTTGTAAATGGGATGAGTATATGCTTCAGAGAGGTGTTAAAGTCCTAAAAAGTTGCCACCATACCTTTAAGAGAGAAAATGTGAAGCTTTTTTTTTTTTTTTAAATAACAGCTTTATTGAGCTGTAATTCACTTACCATAAGATTCATCTTTTTAGAGTATACAATTCAGTGGTTTTTTAGTATATTTCCAGAGTTGTGGAGCCATCACTGCTAACTGTAGAACATTTTTGTTGCCCCAAAAGAAACCTCTTATCCATTAGCAGTCACCCCCTCTCCATTCCTCCCACCCACTGTCCTCTAGCAGCCACTACACTAACCTATTTTGTATCTCCCTGGAGTTGCCTTTCTGGACATTTCCTGTAAATAGAGTCATCCAGTATGTGGCCTTTTGTGTCTGACTTCTTTCCTTTAGCATTAATGTTTTCAGGGTTTATCCTTGTTGTAGTATGTGTCAACACTTCATTGCTTTTTATGGCTGAATAATAAAGCCATTGTGTCAATATACCATATGTTGTTTATCGATTCATCAGTTGATGGACATTGTCTTGCTTCTACCTTTTGGCTGTTGTGAATAATACTGTTTGGAACGTACGTGTGTGTGTTTTTGTGTGGACATAGGTTGTTAGTTCTCTTTGATATATACCCAGGAGTGAAGTTGCTGGGTCATGTGATAGTTTTATGTCTAACTTTTTGAGGAACTGCTGAACTGTTTTCCGAAGTAGCAACACCATTTATTTCCACCATCAATGTATGAGGCTTCCATTTCCTTCACATTCTTACCAACATTTATTATTTTCTGTCTTTCTTAATTTTAGCCACCCAAGTGGGTATAAATGTGGCATCTTGGGTTTTGATATGCATTTCCCTGCTGACTAATGTTGAGCATCTTCTCATGGGCCAGTTGGCCATTTGAATGTCTTTGGAGAAAGGGTTGTACAGATCTTTTGCCTATTATGTAAATCAGGGCTTTCCAGAGAAACGGAAGCAATAGGATATAAAGATATTTAGTATAAGGAATTGAATCATAACAGAGCCTCATTATGGAGGCTAAGAAATCCCATCATGTGCAGTCTGCAAGCAAGAAAGACCTAAGAAAGCCAGTGGTGTCCAAGTCAAAAAGCCTGAGAGGCAGGGGAGTTGATTGTGTAAGTCCCAGTCCCTGGGGCAGGAAAAGACTTAAAAAAAAAAAAAAAAAAGAGAGAGACAGAGAGAAAGCCGTCATTTGGAGAGGGTAAATTCTCCCTTCCTCTGCCTTTTTATTCTTTTCAGCTCCTCAGGGGATTAGTTGATGCCCACCCACACTGGGGAAGACAGTCTGCTTTTACTACCAATTCAAAGGTTAATTTCATTCAGAATCACTCTCTTAGATGTACCTAGAAACCAAGTCTAGACAAGTATCTAGGCACCCAGTAGAGTTGATACAAATTGATAAGATTAATCATCACACTCATTTTTAAAATTGGAGTTGTCTTTTTATTATTTAGTTGTAAGAGATTTTTTACATTCTTGAAATAAGTCCCTTATAAACCTTTATATTAAAAACAAACAAATACGTATTTCAAAGAGCAGTAAAAATATATGATTATTTAACCTGGACTCAGATGAATAGGAAACAACAGGAACTTTATCATCAGGGCCTAAGATACTGTGCCACACAATTATTGTCTGTACTGAAAAACATTGTTTTAATTTCCTTAAATAAAATAGAGTTTCTTTAGAATCAACATTTTCCAAATTTTTTTGTTTTGTCTTTGGGGCAGGGCAGGGGTATGTGAGGAGTACTCCAGGTGTTTTATTTTTTAAAGGAAGAAAGTGCTGGCAAGGATAAATTCAGGGGAAATTTTTTTTTTTTTTGCAAATTATACATTTTTGATATTTTTGGTCTCTGGCATGTATTGTGTGATGAATTACAAAAGTAGGGATTTTTTTCTTTTTAGGCCTTAAAATTCAGATTGAAAGGGGAGAAATTAGTCAGTTTAGGGATCATTATTTGACCTTGTTTTTAAAATGAAAAATTACAAAGTTTTGATAAAAAATGTCTTAAATGTATTAAAGTGGTGTGTTTCCTGGATATATATAAATACACGTAAATGTAATATTTCATCTATATGGCCCTTTTCCTATCCTAGTTCAGTCAAAGAGTGCAGATCCTTTGAAATCAAAACATCAGTTGGACTTAGAGCGTGCTCATTTCCTTGTTACACAAGCTTTTGACGAAGATGAAAAAGGCAATGTGGAAGATGCCATAGAATTGTATACCGAAGCTGTAGATCTCTGTCTGAAAACCGTATGTATAGCTACTAGTTAAATTTGGTGGGATTAAGCGAAGAGATTTCTTCTGTTACTGGTGAATTTTATTTAACCATTCCTTTAAGAAAAAAAATTACTGTATCGTTAAGAAATATAATTAAGTTATTACTCCTCATTAAAAGATGATGAAGAGTAGATAATTAATGATGGATTTTTAACATTTTGTTAAAAAATGGAGCTTTAAGATTGAATCGTTAGGCAATGTTGTTGTTGTTTTTAATTTTAGGTGTTATTTTTTAACCTGTTTAAACCCATGTACCTAAAATTATTACAGGAAGAATTCACCAGCACAAATCCATGAATTTAGAATAAACCTCCCCCCATTTTTTTTTTTTAATTTCATACATTAAAAAATAAGTGGTTTGGGAGAGCTTTGTTGTGTTGCAATGTAAAATCTATATGCTGAGGGGCTTTTACTGCTCCCTGTGGACCCTGTTTGGGACAGTTAGCTTTAAGGGACATCTAGGGCATGAGAGAGAGCAGTGTAGTGTATTTGATAGGAAGATGAGGTGGAATGATAGAGAGTGGTGTTCTCAGTATTGTCAGAGGACTGGCTTTTTGTCCAGGGAAACCATCTTGCCTGATTCTGTAGGAACCTGAGACTGGGGGTGAGTGTTGGTCTCCTGAGGCTCCTGCTGCTCAGCTTTCTGTGACACCATGTTTGTACAGTTGTGGCTCATTTACCACATGACGTGGTCTTAAAGTTTACCTCAGTGACAAGTTTTCAATGCTGTTTTAAATGACACCTTTAAGGATGAAAACAAATGGTCATCTTGGTTTATTCTCTCATTATTTGAAGAAATATATTGCGTTGTAAATTATCTGCTTAGAAATATGGATCAAGCAAAGAAAAAAATTATGCTTCAGAATGTCTGTCTCTCTTTCTCTTAAGTCTTATGAAACTGCTGATAAAACTCTGCAAAATAAACTGAAACAGTTGGCTCGACAGGCACTAGATAGGTGAGTTTTGGTCACTCAAGTTCTTATCCATGGATGGCAGTGTACTGTGTTACTTAAATTTGACAGATGTCTCTAAATGTGTTGTAGAGTTCATAGTGACAAACGTCCATCTTTAACCTGAGGTCTAGAGCAAGTCGACCTTCTTCCTCTGGGTGAATTTATTTCTTTTTATTCCCTGCTTTCAACTCAAGAAATAACAAATCAGTCAAGACACTTTTTATTTAGTGTTTGCTATGTGTAAAACAAAATGATTATGATATTGATATGATTATGATATTGAAGTGGAAGACTTCCTTCTGTTGTGTTGTATCAAATTTCCAGAGAGCCTTCCAGAACTACTATTAAAGTTAGAGAAATTGACATTGAGCTGGCCTGCATCCATATACATACCCCCAAATTATATAGTATCTGTAGCTCTTTCAACTCTTTGCTCAGATGTCAACTTTCCAACAAGGCTTTGCAATAACCATTTCATTTAAGATGGAATCTCCTCCAGTACTTTCATCTTGCTTACTCTAACTTTTTCCCACAGACCTTACCACTTTCTAAAGTATATGACATTTACCAGTTTTATCATGTTTATTATGAATGTCTGTGCCCCTTTGAACGCCAACCCTCCATGTAAACTGTGAGTGCAGAGAATTTTGTCTGTTTTGTTCAATGCCGTAGCCACCTAGCTGAGTGCCAGACATATAGTATGTGTTCAGTGGTATTTGAGAATGAATAGATTTGCGCAAGAGAACCATACCTCTTAAAAAAGAGTGTTAGAGATGAAGGTAAAGGATGGAAATTACATTTATGTATGAATAAAATTACCTCTTTTTGAGGCTCTTACTAGGTAGCTATACCACCCCCAGCCCTTCTTTTTTTTTTTTTATTGAGGTATAAGAGTCATCCTTCTTTTTTGTTGCCATCATCTAACATTTAGTTTGTCTCTCCAGATTCATGAGGGTATGAGCACTTGACACATAGTTATCTTCTCCATTTTCACTTCACTAGTCAGAATCATAGGTGATGTTTATTACCCATGTGGATAACCCATCCGGTATCCTCTGAGTGCACCCTAAACACAGAGGGGTGGGTCGGTCATTGGCTTCTTTGAGGGTCTGTTGAAAATTATGGGTCCTCTTCCTAAGAAAAATGTACATAAAATTTTTTTCATGTACATTTCATGTAATTTCAGAGTGTTCACAAGATTCCTGAAGCTCCTATGTGGACCTCAAGTTAAGAACTTCTGTTTGAACCTTTGACAAAACAAAGCCACAATTGCCTTGGATATCATGTGACACATTCCATGATCAACTCTTGCCCTGGTCTCATCTCCTCCTGCCTCTCATTTGTACTTTTCACAGGGGCGTCATCCATTCTTTTGAAGTTATCTTTAACTTGTTGTGCTATTTCATACTCCTGCACATCTGCACGTGCTCTTCTCTCTACTTAGAATGCTCCCTCACTCCCCAGGTGGAGTTCTGTGGCTCACACATCCAGTTCAGAAAAACCTCCCCTGACTCACCCTCATTTCTTGGTCATTAAGTTAATATCTTCTGCTGTGCGTTCACTCGCATGTAATACTTCTAGCATCTGTCACTTTTGATGCAGTTGTCTTTCTTTCCCCACAAAATTCTGAACACCTTAAGAGAAGAGATTGCATTTTATACATTCTTATATCCCCCTTACTTTGCATAGTATCTGACATGCAATAAGTGCTCAAGTAATGTTCTCAGTAATGTTATCAATTAATGTTTATCAGTAGCGAAATACTGAATCTTACTTTGGGAAGTAGCTTAAGTAGTGAACTGTTGACTGGTATGTATGAATCTTACTAGTTTTACATTAGGAATGCTTGACTGGTTCTTGAAGTAAATTTTATTTTCTGGAAAGCTTAAAAACTAGAACAGTTTTTCTGTACCTTTTTCTATTATAGAGCAGAAGCATTGAGTGAGCCTTTAACAAAACCATTATGTAAAATCAAGTCAACAAATATCAAACCAAAGCCACCTCCAACGAGAGCACATTTTCCACTAGGGACTAGTCCCTTCCTTGAAAGACCTCAGCCCTTTATAAGTCCACAGTCATGTGATGCACAAGGACAGAGATATACAGCAGAAGAAATAGAAGTTCTCAGGTAAATCAGTTTATGATTCATTGTAATGAATAATTTTGTTAACATAACACAGGTAATTTAATTTTTATCAGGTTCGCTGAGTTGTATTCACATCTTTGTTATGGTGTGTTGTGCTTTTATTCAGGTATAAATTATATTGCCATATAGCCATAACTTGAAATAGTTAAAATTTGTTCTCATATATTTTAGTGTTAGCATTTCTAGTAGGTCTTTCTGAAAATCCTAATGTACTTGAAAATCGAACACTGAGGGGCACCTGGGTGGCTCAGTCGGTTAAGCGGCCGACTTTGGCTCAGGTCATGATCTCGCGGTCTGTGAGTTCGAGCCCCGCGTCGGGCTCTGTGCTGCCAGCTCAGAGCCTGGAGCCTGTTTCAGATTCTGTGTCTCCCTCTCTCTGACCCTCCCCCGTTCATGCTCTGTCTCTCTCTGTCTCAAAAATAAATAAACGTTAAAAAAAAAAAATTTTAAATCGAACACTGAAAAGGTTAAACAATAAAATAGAGCTATGGTAGACCACTCATACTCTATGCAACTGGTAACCAGAGCCCATTAGGGAAAACAGTTGTCACCTTGAAATAGTTTAGACCTGGGTCAGCAAAGGGAATGGTCTTTAAAGGGTTATAAAAAAGAAAACGAAGAAAAAACAATGTGTGACAGAGACCTCATTGCAAAGCCAAAATGATGTACTGTCTGGTTCTTTACAGAAAACATTTGCCAATCCCTGGTTTAGGAAGCCAGCTCAGAGTCTGGAAGCAGCCTCAGGGGATATTAAAAATGCAAAACAACAAAGTTGTGGAAATCCTTGTGATTGTGTTGTGAGCCAGTGTAGATGGGCTATAGCCAGTGTGGCTTTTCTTCAGTTGGAGGAGATCCAAAGTGCGCATAACTGTGCAAGTCATGTAGTCTCACTTTTAATTTCCTAAAATTGAACTGAAAGGCTTCCTTCATTTGCAACAGCCACCAGAAGGCAGTTTTCTTTTTTTTCTTACTGAAGATTTTCATTCTTCTACTAATGTGACTCATTTAGCCTAGAACAATTGCACACGAACCAATACAACACACAGGACAAAGAAGGGTGGTTTTGGAGTTGAGAGACCATAAGTAACAGTCTGACACTGAGGCCACTCATCCATATGCTCCTTTCTACACACATTTGAGTTTCATGCTACAACAAAACAACTCTACCATTTCTGCCTAACAGAATTCAGCTATCCTTTATACAGGTGAAAAGTTCTCATCCTCTCAAAATGAGAATACACAGTCATTGTATCCATTGCTCACTGTATTATTAACCAGTCCTCAAGGTCAGTCACAGTCTCACTGAATATTATTACCTAAAGACTAAATTGTGAAGCTACCCTGAAACTACTTCTAAATAAAATGAGGGAAAGAAACAGAAGAAGAGAATAGTTGTTACATACAAATAAACATATACACAAAATATGCAAAGCTGCTACAAACCACATTTCTTTAATTCGTCAACAACCATAGCTTCCTTCTTGCACTACCCATAGCTCATGCTCATAACCAGAAAATCTGAAGGACCTATTTTTCAGAATTGTAAATGTCATGTTTTTTAAGTTCCAAAATAACTAAGTGATCACTTTCTCCCTTTGGGCTTACGATAGAAGCCTAAGTTTTGTGTCCTGGTGTCAGGGACACTTTTGATACCTTTAGTATAGGCTTATCTTGAGACCATGGTTTAGTTGTGAAGGGTGTTAGTTTTAAAAGGATAACTCTCAATGAATTGAACTGAATCAGTTATTTTTTGGTATTCAACTATTTTGTGAAAATGATATTAAAATAAAGATATCAACAGTATGAGATTGTCACTTTAATTTTATTACAGCACCGTACCTTGTCATATAATTTTAAGGCGTTTAAATGAGATTGGTAGTTAAGATAAACTTGAACAATTAGATTTTTTTTCTTGTGCTTTATAGGACAACATCAAAAATAAATGGTATAGAATATGTTCCTTTCATGAGTATTGATCTGAGGGAACGTTTTGCCTATCCAATGCCTTTTTGGTAAGTAAGTACTGTTGTAATTTCTACTTCCAAGATCATTTTAATTTTTCTGTAGTATTTCCATACTCTGAAATCCAATTTAATTCACAGCCTTGAAATTATAATTTGTAATAAAAATTTGGAAGAGAGGTACAGCTGTGAGAAAAAGGTAAGGCAACATAGCAAGAGTATCTCTGTTGTCATTTGCCTGGCAATGGGTACGTACGAATCTCCTTTTGCCTACCATTACACTAGCACAGTACCTGGCACAGAGTAAGCCCTCAGTAAATGTTTGTCAAATTGGTGTTTGAATCACAACAACAAAGTCAGTAAAGAAATTGAATGGAAAAGTTACAGAATGACAGTGTCATTGTTTACTGAAATCCAGTTCAAGAAAGGGTTAATTTTGAAAGTGTTGGTTAGCACAGCCTTCCAGCACTGTGGCAGCTTATATTAAGAGCCTTAAAAATGTTATTTGGTTCATGACTCCTGGCTTCTACTAATCCTAAGGAAATAAAGATTTGGCTAAATATGTGTATAAGAGCATTCATCAAAACATCTGTGATAGCAAAAAATTATTGAAACAAACTATCCAAAAATATGGAAATGCTTAAATTAATGGCTCATCTATGTTATAGTAAATGTTTATGCTACCAATAAAAAACGCATCTTTGAAAGATGTAGGGAAAACGCTTGCAGTATAGTAAATTAAAGAAGAAAAAATTTGGATGTTGTATGTGTATTTTTCCTTTTTTATGTATTTATAGAGATGTAGAAAAAAGATATAAAGGTACACATCCAGTATTTACAGTGGTTATCTTGATGGGAAAATTGGGTGATTTAATTTTTTAAAATTTTTCAAAATTTTTGCAATGAGCTTGTTATACTTACCAGAAAAAAATCAGAGTTGATTATTATATACAGAATATGTAAAAGGCTCTATAAAGAACAAAAGGGCTCTTTCTCATTTTCTAGTGTTTTGTTATTCTTAGATGGGCAAAAGTTAGATATCTCCAAGCCAATGGGTTATCAACCTAATTTTTTGCCCTCAACCATGTGATGCTGGTTACTGATTAGAGTCTGACACATTTTTGTATCTGAGAGGTTCTATAGTATTGATCGATGTTAAGGGCACACAAATTCTAGAGCCAGACTATCCAGTTTCATATCCTGTATGATGCTGGGCAAGTTGTTAAATCTGTCTCAAATTTTAAAATAATAGTGGAATCTGCCTCATAGTGTTACTGTAATCAATAAAATACAAAGCACTTACTGCTGCTTGTTATATTGTTAATATAATAAGGGTTAACTGGTAGAAAAATAACTACTTTGTTAAATGCTAAATTATATTACAAAATTTGGTTGTACATTTCAGACACTTCAAAGTGTTTACAGTACACAAGAAAACAAAAAATGTATCCCTTTGAACAATAATTTCACTTCAGGAAACCATTTCTGAAAAGTGTTTATGGATGTAGTAAAAAATTTATATAAAAGATATTCATCAATATTGTAATTGTGAACGTGTGAATCAGTTATTCTAATATACTCTTAAATGGTTATGTCCAAGTAGAGATGTAAACTTGCAGTTCCAGTTTTTGTGTAACAAGTTAAGATAAATCATGTTTTTAGTACTCATGCAACAGAAAGTCTTTAAGACAAATACTATACAACGATGAACAACATGTTTTCAAGAAATTAAATAACATGGGAAAATGCTTATAATTGAGACACTAAAATGTAACACCATGCAAATTCCCTTAATTTAGGCATAACACTGGTCACAGTTGGAATTTTACATGTTTTGTATAAGATTACTTGCTTAATGCCAGGCTTCCACAGTGGATTATAAATTTCATAAGGACAGAGAACATGTCTACTTTAATTAAGTTATGCTCCAGTAATCAGCAGAAAAAGTAACAGTAAATATTTCAAAATTCACAGGTAACAGACTAATGAAGAAGGGCTCCACAATTTGTAAATCTTTGGCTAGAAAGGTTGAGTGATTAAAGTTATAAGAAAACATTGAATTTGATAACTGGGGACTTTTGAGAGATCGGATATTAAGGAATCTTGGATTTACTCTGTATTCTCATATGGCAGGTTAATACAAAGTAATTAAACTATGGATTTGAATTAACTTTATATTTTCCCCTAAAATTTTGTGATGGCTGTCTTTAAATTCTTCTTAATCCATTCAGCTCATTTTCCATTAACAATCAGCTACTGTTAACTACTCAGGTACCAAAATGTTACCTAGAACACCAGTGGTTCTATGAGACGATCATCAAAAAGTTTGAGAAGTGTTATATATGATAGTCTAAGAAATTTACATACACCTTGGTTTATTAAACATTTACAGATGTCCTCTAATGAAAACAAACAATGTAGGAGTTTGTAGATCACACCTGATCACAGAACCTCCTTTTGCCTAATATCAACACTTTCTGCAAAAAGCATATTATATTTGCTTCAGTTTGCATATCATAAACTTTGTATTGTCCTAGAAATCTTAAGAAACCTGAAGACTGTTACCCTTCTTCTAGAAGAGGTTTAAGGAAAGGTAGATGTTTTTTATTTTGTGCTATACATTAATTTTAGAAGAATTCTACACAGTGTATTCCCAACACACAGTGAGTTAGAGGGTAATGGATAAGAATGGTGGCTTTGGCACCAGAGACCTGGATTCAAATACCACTTCTGCCACTTTTTAGCTGTATGACCGTGGCAAGTTAATCACTTTAAGCCTTTTACAAAATTACTTGCTTTAATGGAATTGTTTTCAAGGTTAAATGAATAGCGTATGTAAAATACTTTAGCATGATGCCTAACACATGCTTATTACTTAGTAATTAGCTACTCTAAACATTAGCCTTGCAGAGAAGAGTTTGTCGAGCCATGGTAAGGATCTGTAGCTTCCTAGGTCCCTTTGATTTGAATCAGTTTGTATTGTAATTAATGGCTCCATTTTATTGAAACTGAATTCCTTGAATATAACAATGCTACATTAAACTTTTAAATTATATTCTTAAAGCAGTATTTTAGGATGGTACAAGCATAGCTATGATCATTATACCTCCCCCCTAAAAAATCTCTAGGAAATTTAATTTTGTTTTTGTGTTATTTTTAAAGATTAATTTTGTTATTAGTAGTAGTATTTAATTTTTATTATTACCTCAGTGATAGATGGGGCAAGCTACCGTTATCACCTAAACAAAAAGCTACATTTTCCAAATGGGTACGACCAGAAGACCTCACCAACAACCCTACAATGATTTATACTGTGTCCAGTTTTAGCATAAAGCAGGTAAATATTTTATATAATTTTATATGAAAGCTAACATTTTGAAGTAATTTAAATGTAGATTTGGGTTTTTTCTTAGTTTTTATTATATACTGAGGTGCATGAGTATAATTGGAAAGATTATTCTGCACACTTTGACTTAGACATACTGGGATAATATAAGTAAGTGTTTTGAGCAGTTACAGATTTTTATATAGACCCTGTTTATCAATATGTTCTTACAGATGAGAAAGTTGAAGATCTGAACATCACCTTTGATAAGAGAATATATATTTTTTAAAAAGGGAGATATTAGGCTTATTAAAAACACTTCAGTGGTAGAACAACAGTATGGCTTTATTGCAAGCTTTATTAATAAAAGTTTTGCATTGACGTACAGATATCTTCCAATTGGTATAAAAACAAGGGTCCTAAAATATTATGATTCAAGAATCTTTTCATGTGCATGTTCACTTTAATTGGTAATATGATAATAAACCATTTTTTAAAATACCTTTAAATTATCATTAAAAATGTGTGGATTTGGTGAAGTATGCTTTTATCCATGTAAGAAATACATCATTCATATGTATTCTAAATTAACTTTATTGAAATACCTTAGTTTTTCTAGGATTCGTTTGAAGAAAATTTGTATGAGTTGGCAGCATAGCATTTCTATTTATTATTTTAGTATTCAAGCAACAGGGTACTCCGTATAAAAAGTTCGTGCTTAGGTGCAGTGATTAAATAATGTTGAAATTACATGAATGAACAAATTGATATATTAATAATTCTTATTAACAGACAATAGTATCAGATTGTTCCTTTGTGGCATCACTGGCTATCAGTGCAGCTTATGAAAGACGATTTAATAAGAAGTTGATTACCAGGTAAAATTTTGTATTTGTCCCTTTAGCCCTTTTCATGTAATTGTTTCTTAACTAGAAATTAATAGCTTAGGTCTTATCTGCACAGAAAGTGAAGAAGGCATTTCACTTAGAATATGTTACCTTGTGTGTTAAGCAGATGATTTGTGAATGTGGAAAGGTTCCCTAAAACAGTCTAAGAACATATGCATGTGTGTTAAATATATATATATGAAATAAGTATATTTTGAAGTAAATGAAATTGGTAAATTGGTAAATTGGTAAAATAAAATTATGTCATATGTATAATTATACTCTATGGTAGCCACTAGCCACATGTGGATATTGAATACTTGAAATGGGCTAGTCTGAATCAAAACGGGTTGTTAAGTGTAAGATGCATCAGATTTTGAAAACTAAGCACAAAAAAATATAAAGTTGGAAAATATCTCAAATTTTTATAGTAATAACACATTGAAATCGTATTTTGGATAAGTTCAGTTAAATAAAATATATTAAAATCTCACCTTTTTAACTTAATATCCTACTGAAAAATATAAAATATTTCTGTTGGCTAGAACTGCTTTAGAGTGTCCTGAAATGTTGCCAAAATACTTTTTTTCTCAATTTTTAAAAGTTTTATTATCTTAAAATCATTCATTGTAAAAATTAAGCATTATAATTTTTTCATGCAACTTGTCCTGAGTGATTTTTGTGTAAGTCTTGAGATTACAAAGATGAATTAAGTACAGACCTTAGTTTCAAGCTGTTTACCATCTTGGATAAATAGATCATATAAATAATTAATATGTAGTGTAAAAGAAAATTGATACTGATACAAGTATCTTATTGGATAATTTTGTGTAACTTATCTCTGTCAGAGTTGTAGTTAAGTAGTTCTGGTTAACTGAAATGGTCTTTTCTTGAGCCAGTGGTAGATTATTTTAACTGGCTTAAAATATATCCACTTAATAGAAAATTTATTAGAGTACATAATTAAAAGCTTAGTATTTTTCAGAGTATTGTGAAATTTATTCCCTGTTGTGTGATCTCATAAGATACTTTCTTTGTACTAAATAAGCATGAAATTCTTTTTCTAGGCCTATTATAGAAAAATATTCTCAAGTTTATTTTTATAAAATTGCCAAGACATCTGTCTAAATAAAATATAATATCCTGCTTAGTTTATATTGAATATTAATTTGGTATTTCAATATTTATTTTCCTTACAAAAGCATAATTTATCCTCAGAATAAGGATGGTGAGCCAGAATACAATCCATGTGGAAAGTATATGGTAAAACTTCACCTCAATGGTGTCCCAAGAAAGGTGAATAATGTCTCTCCCCATCCCCAACCCCTTCTCTCTCTCCCTCCCCCACCTTTGAATATTGAGTAGAATCATTAAGAAATGTTAATTTGTGTAAACATTTAAAAAGATTTTGAGTCTGGTTTTATGCATATTACTACCGATAACATCATATGTTAATAATTAAAACTAAAAATCAAGAAACCATTTTAAAAATGGTTTTGGGAAATTTATAGAAAATTTCAGAAAGTAACAATGAGCTAATGACTACCAATGCTTAAACTTTAATCTGATAGTTTTTAATTGATTAAAAAAGAAATCAGACAAAACTAAATCTGTTAGGTCACAAGAGTTTATATGTATAGTCATAACTTCAGATCTAAGAAGTCTTTAGAATTATGTTTTCCTTTATGAAATATATACGCAGTTTTAAATTACACTAGTTTCTTTAAGAACTGTGAACCTGTTGTGATGGCCTGGCATTGTTGGGATTCTCTAGCTCTTGTCTACTCTGAAGTCTGTGGATCAACGTTAGCATTTCCTGGGAACTTACTAGAATTGCAGAATTTTAGGCCTCACCTTGAACCTACTGAATGAGAATCTGCATTTAAACAGTCCTTTCAGTTTGGGAAGCTGAGTTGTTGTTCAGTGGCTCAGTAATACTCAAATTTTGGTGTGTACAGAAGTAGGTGCAGGGCTTGTTAAAACAGATTTTTGGGCCCCACCCCCAGAGTTTCTGGTTCAGAAGTTGTGAGTGGGGCCATAATTTGCATTTCTAACAAGTTCTCAGGTGACATGGATGCTGCTGAGAACATCCTTTGAGAACTGCTGCTCTAGCTGATTACTTAAAATTATTGAGAATGGTTTTTCTGAACTGTAATCTTTAACTCCTTGTTTAAAGAATCTTTGAAAATGTAGTTGCATGATTCTCACATTAGTGTTAGATCGAAATTCTTCCTATCCTTGTTTCCCAAATCACTTTATAATGTGAACTAGAAACTGTATTTGTGGTGATCTCTTCCCCTATTTAAATATATTTTTTAGCCATAATATTCTACTTTTACAACTGAACATGAGTCTTTTTCTAGGTTTAGGTTAAAGTTACAGATAGTAATACAATATTTTTACCTTAATAGTGAAGCCCTTTTGTAATTATTTTAGATATAATGTACATTTCTAGAATCTGTAATAATTTTGATGGTAGATCCATTTAACCAGTTGGCTCAAAGGTATCACCTGATAGGGAGATTAGCCTGTAAAATTGTATAAAGACATATATGTATAATATTTTATAATTGACCAAATTCTAGAAATCTGAATCTATCATGATCTTTATAATAGTCATATTGTGCCTTTGTTTCATCTGTATGAAAGGTATTTTTTTTCCTTGATAGGAAGGATTTTAAGATATTTTGTACCACCTAAGGAAATTAATGTTCTCTTTCTCCAGGTGATAATTGATGATCAATTACCTGTTGATCATAAGGGAGAATTGCTCTGTTCTTATTCTAACAACAAAAGTGAATTATGGGTTTCTCTCATAGAGAAAGCATATATGAAGGTCATGGGAGGATATGATTTCCCAGGATCCAATTCAGTAAGTAACAGGATGATCCAGACAGACTTATACTATCCAGTATGACTATTTTGAGAGATTATGGAGGATATGTTTGTTTAAAGGAAAATAAACAGTATTAACTCCTGAAAAATGCTGATCCAATTCCCCTATTAAGGAAGTACTTATTTTCTTTTACAAGGATAGAGTGTTATAAAGACTCAGTATTCAGGGAAGCTTAAAATATATGTCTCCTGTCCTGTTGGGATACAAGACCAGTTAGATACAGTGTACCTTTCCAAAGAAGTCTCTTCAGATCAAAGGATGTGTCATATTGTCATCCTTACATATATATATATATGTGTGTGTATATATACGTGTGTGTGTGTGTGTGTGTGTGTATATATATATATATGTATATATATATATATATATATATATTTTATAAATTCACATTCAAGGAGTTTCTTGTTTCTTAATTTTTCCCAATCCTAACACTACTTAGCCTATAAAACAAGGTGTGTGCCAGTGTCCTTTAGTTGTATGAGGTAAACTGGGCTTAGATTAGTCATATTAGTATAACTTTGAATTACGGCACTAACCAGCCTGGAGCCTTAAAAACAGTATTTAAGCATTCTTAGCCTCTTTGTTTGTCTAAAATAGGAGGATAACACCCACCTCTCAGAATTGTAAAGACTAAATGAAATAATGTATGCAAATCATCCATTGTTCATAGCTGGTTAGTTTCCCTGCCTGGTACAGGCCTCCTTCACTCTCTGGTTCTTACAATGTTAGGCAGAGAATGTATAGGTGATAGGTAAATGAAATAGGATGTTAAAATTTTTTCTCAGCCTGCATGCTCAATTGTTCTGTCCTTCAAATATTTTCAGTTTAGCTTTCCAATTCAGTGCCTTTTAATTTACCCAGCGTAGCCTAGAAAATGAGAATATATGTAAATCATTAGAAAAGTGACTCTCACAAGTGAGTCACTTTAGTGAGTACTAAATGGTGAATGACAGTCACCATCATTATTAAAGCAGCTTTTTCCTGTTACATGTTTTTGAGTTTTCATCATACTTACCAGTAAAATAATTCTTGCATTCAGGGAAAGCAACAGAGATTATAAGGAATAGATAAACTTGTGCTTAAATCCAAGTAGGAATTTGAGTTAAACAAGAAATTTATTAGTGGTAGAAAACAGCTTGCTACCCTCTGATTTATTCTATCGAAATCATTATATCAAATTAGTGGGATTTAAGAGTCTGGCAACAACATAGACACTCCTGAAAATGTGTTTATGTTACAGAATATTGATCTTCATGCACTGACTGGGTGGATACCAGAAAGGATCGCTATGCATTCAGATAGCCAAACTTTCAGTAAGGATAATTCTTTCAGAATGCTTTATCAAAGGTAAACATACTCATATTCTCTCTCTCTCTCTCCCCCTGCCTTCCCCCCCCCCTTTTTTTGGAAGTAAAAGAGGCTATTTTAAAACTTTATGCCTTATTTATAGAAGAGATATTGCAGAGGAAACATTATTAATTAGTTAGAGAAATTGTGATTTTATTTATTTTGTTTTTGGTTTAAGTAATCTCAACACCCCGCATGGGGCTCGAACTCAACAACCCTGAGATCAAGAGTCGCATGCTCCACCAACTGAGCCAGCTGGGCACCCCGGGAAATTGTGTTTCTAAAATAGAGTTCACTTTATGTACTTGCTACGGCCAGCCCTCAGTTATCCTCACTGATGGTTACAATTAATCCAGATTATAAATAATCCCAAAACATTTGAATCTGGAATGTCATATGGACAACTTGTTTTGTACTTCCTAAGTACCTACAATTTGAGGGAAAGTGGAAAAAGAGAAGTCTGAGAATATAAAGAGGAAGGTAGCTTAACCTTAAAAGAATGATCCACATGTAGGGACTGGAAAATTGTCTATACAATACACATTCATTAGTGAAACTAGAAAACTTCAAAGATCTCACAAAATGTATTTCACATCTTCAACTTTATTTGTAAATCATTTGAAAACTTAGCATTTACTTTCCTTCACTGATAAGTTTCTACCTAATAATTGACTAAAACTGGAGGAGAGTGGGGCAGTATGATAACTTATCTGCTACATTGTAAAATACAGATGTACTTCCTGTTCTTTGAAGGGTGTCGGGAATAGCCCATTTTAGAAAAGATTTCAAATTTGTGGAAATTTTCATGTAAACCTTTAGACTAAAGGAAAGATAGTGTGATCTGCGGTTACAGAAATGTTTTCTTTAATTATTTCTCTGTCGGGGTCATTCCAGATTTCACAAAGGGGACGTCCTCATCACTGCATCAACTGGAATGATGACAGAAGCTGAAGGAGAGAAGTGGGGTCTGGTTCCCACACACGCATATGCTGTTTTGGATATTAGAGAGTTCAAGGTTTTGCTTTACATTTTTTCCTCCTTTCTCTTACTTAATAGTAAGACATTGCAAGGATCCCTGATAGTGTAATAGACTTTTGAATACTGACAAGTCAAGGTTTGGATGAAGTTTTAAAAATCATTCTGCCTATGTTCCATTAAATAATTTGACCTCACCATTGGAAATTATGAAATCAAAAGATGGGAAATGTAATGACAAGGACAGATACTGATGACAAAACAGACCTGCTGTATGCCTCTTTTTATTCATAAAAGCAAAGGGTTGAGATAAATACACAGCCCTCAAGGTTCTGGGCTATACTCTGGCATTGGGGTCAGTCATAGTGTTAGGCTGTAGAGCATGGTAGATTTCAGTAAATATTTGTGAAAGGACAGAAAATAAGAGAGTGTCTGTGAATAAGAAACATGCCATTGGTTTTGCAAATGTTTCTCTTCCTAGTTGCCCTCACGTGTTTCAGACCCTGGCCCTGTGCTCTGGTGTTGGAATGGTTGACTTCATTACTTCTCAGGTTATTGATTAGTTATTTTCAACTGAAAAATTGGTCTGTTCTATGGATTAGAAAATACAAAGATTATTACAGGAGGATTCATTTTCCCTGATGTTATATAGTACCTGAGCTATGCAGTCACTGGAAAGTTTAACTAGCCATGTGTTCCACTTTCCCCTGTTTCAACTTACAGAAGGAAGTAGTTATCAATCAGTAATGACAGTGTTCCACTGTGTATTTATTAGATTGATCTTCTTAGATGACACAGGCAATTATATGCAATTATATGAATTATGAAGGCAATAGGGACCTGCTGCAACATTGTTTTTCAAGTCTTTATAGTCTCAAGGCTTTCTAAATCAGCCACTCTTGTATCCCTAACCATACTGTGTAGAATTATGTATTCCTTTAAAAGCATAACATTTGATGACTTAAAAAAATTAAAAATATATGAAATTGAATAAGTTGAGAGCTTTGTGTTTTAGAAATGTGATTTTCCACAAACATCAGTCAAAACATTAGGAATAACAGTTGCTGTTATTTAGTACTATGTGTATGTTATTTTATTGTTAAAACATCCTGATAGGTGATCAATAGTGAGGTAATAGTAAGATAATTAAATTTAGATAATGAAAGTCAATATGGAAGTTTAATCTTGAATTTGAGGAAATTTTCTGGGAAGATTATATCATTTACAAGGCTATTTTTCTGATTGTTCAGAGGAAACTAGACAAATAACATGCTTATGAGAGAAACAGGCATCTGTGGTTTGACCTGAAAACAAAACATTTAAAAATTTGCTGAATGTCAGTAAAGAATTTCAAATAATAGCCTTTTTAAAAAATCAGAAGCATTATTCACATAGTATCAGTTCCACATGGCAGTTATTTCGTAGAGATTAAGGCATTTTAGAGCCTGTGTAGATGGAGTAAACTGTGGCCCCAAGACAGGTTTATTCACTGTGTTCATATGTGTGCTTTATGGTCATATCTTAATTCTGTGCAAATCCCTGATCAAGAGTGGTATTACCCAGCTTGAGCAGACATCTCACCTTGTGGAGTTGACCCTACTCTCCTTTTGCTTACATGAACTCTTTGTAGTCAGTGTTGATCTTTATCTAAAGGCTTCTTCATGTGTTAAAATTTTTAGGGGTTTTCTCTAGTATCTTTGATTGGTTATACATTTGGTGAGTTTCCTGGGTTCATCATTTTCATGTTATTTTTGCTGTCTATATTTTGAGATCATTCCTTAGTTCTGACTTGTATTTGAAAATATTTCCAGGGGTGCCTGGGTGGCTCAGTCAGTTAAGCGTCCAACTCTTAATCTCGGCTCAGGTCACAATCTCGTGACCTTGAACTTGAGCCCTGCATTGGGCTCTACGCTGACAGTGCGGAGCCTGCTTGAAATTCTCTCTCCCTCTCTCTCTGCCCCTACCCTACTCGTGTTCTCCCTCCTTCTCTCTCTCTCTCTCAAAATAAACTTAAAAAAAAATATTTCCAAAAATATTTCTCTCACTGAGGCATTAATTTCTAGAACCTCTGTTGTGCAGGTAGACTAATCTTAAACTAAAGCTACTGCCAATCTTCTATCATTTGTGAGTTTCTTCATTAAATAAGATTTTATTAACACTTGTGTGAAAATGTTATCCTTTTTGTTTCTATCCAGCTTGAGTTTTCTAAGATCTTTTCTAAGATCTAAGACTTTAGTCTCAGCAGTCCTTTGGGTCATTTTTTTGGTCTTCCTCCTTAAGGTAATATTCCATAGTCTACTATGAAGATACATCTCGGTCTCAGGCTGCTGTCTCTAAGTGCAGCAAGTCTCACCAAGGGATTTCTGAATCCATCCACAACGTTGCATTTGCTGCCACGTGGAAATAACTTTGAAAATGGGACGTTTCATCATAAACCAGATCCAGATCCTTTTTTAGTCTAACATTTCTTCCCCTATTCAGGGCCTCTGACTTGTAGGCTCTCTGTTCAAACAAAATCTACAGCTATATCTTAGTGTCCTTGAATGTCAGTGATTGCTCGGACCTGCCCCAGAAAAGCTTAGCAGCAATTTCCTCTCTTTTATATTCCTTTTTAAAGAAGTGTTAGACTTCTGGGGCACTTGTGGCTCCGTTGAACGTCTGACTCTTGATTTCCAGCTTGGGTCATGATCTCATGGTTTACGGGATTGAGCGCTAGGTCCAGCTCTGCACTGGTAGCGCTTGGGTACTGTTTGGGATTCTCACTCTTCCTCGCTCTGGCCCTCCCCCCACTTGTGCACTCACGCACTCTCTCTCAAAAACTTAAAGAGATAGAGTTCTGAAATAAGGCACATTTCCTGTTTATGTAGAACTAGGTTTAATGAAAAAAATAGTAGTAAATTAGAGTTAAATATCTGTGTGGCAGGGGCAAGAGTGGACAAGTGGTAAAAAAAACACTGAGGAAAGGAATTTGAAGATTCCTGAGAGGAATGAGTCTTATGTCTAGAAATCACATCTATCCCAGGCTGTGATTTGCCACATTTAAAAATAAGAGATGAATGTGTTTTTCAAAAACGTCCCCCAAACGGTTTATGACTTCATTAGAAAATTAATACGATTTCCTAATTTGACTGCCTGAAATAAGACAAATACTCTTCTGGATTTACAAGCTCTTTGGATTTTCTGAGTCCATGTAATCAGTTCTGTAGACATACCCAGTATTTGTTGAGCACTTACCATAACCTTAACGCTCAGTTTTATAAGCTCAGTAGAGACTTTTGAAAAGGACAATAGTGTTACCATTTCAGGGAGTGTACAATCTCACTGGGGAGTCAAGGCTGGTACATTTGCACAAGTAGGAAGCAAGATACAATGGGAAATTATTTGTTTTAAACTAAAGTAATACGGAGTGTTAGCACTAAAATGTTTAAAGAAAAGGTAGTAATTAATTAAAAGGAGAAGAAAACTGATTGCTAAATATTTTGCATACATTACTTCATTTAATCTTCACAAGAGTGTTCTAGGAAACATTGTAATTTTTATTTTATGTGTGACTAGACAAATACTCAGAGAGTAAATGATCCCCACCCAAGGCCCATAAAACTGATAGAGCTGGTGTTTGGTCCCATTTCATTCTGACTCCAAAGTCCATGTTCTTTTCTTCTTCACTGCTTCAGTCTGCACTGACAGAGGGTCAGTGGAGGAAAAAGCTAAGGAGGACCTGACAGGATCTGAAGGGAGGGTGGTCACAAGGGATCAGAAAGGGCCTTCTGGGGAAGGGAGACAGCATGGTAAATCCCTTTCGAGGTAAAACTGAATAAGGATTATTTGTGGGAATTTTGAGAGGAAAGACTAAGAGCCAAAGATACATGGGGTATGAATACTGGAAAATAAAGTGGGGCCAGAGCAGAGTAGGCTTTGAAAGGATGGGAAAGTCTTGATGCTCTAAGGCTGCACCATGCAAAAGAGCCTCCTACCGTGATGGAAATATTGTGTATCTGGGCTGCGCATTAACTGCTAGCTGCACGTGGTCCTTGAACACTTGGAATGCGGCTTGTGTGACTAAGGAGCTGATTTTTAAATTTTAAAAAATTTTAATTATCACCTGTGGTTAGTGACTACCATACGGACAGCATAGCCCTCAGGAATAGGTAGCCATTTACAGTTTTTGATCAGATGTGTGACCTAGTGAAAGTGTTGATTAAAGAATATTTCTAGTGGATTTGGAAGGAAAAGTATTCAAATATAATTAATTAAAAATAGGGTAAAACTCTTTTGCAACTTTACCTCCTGCTTTTTTATTAATAGGGGCTGCGATTTATCCAACTGAAAAATCCTTGGAGTCATTTACGTTGGAAAGGAAGATACAGTGAAAATGATGTAAAAAACTGGACCCCAGAGTTACAAAAATATTTAAACTTTGATCCTCGAACAGCTCAGAAAATAGACAATGGTAAGTATCTTTTTAATTTTAATACCACTTGATCTTTAAATAACACGGTTTCATAATATGAAAGGTATTTATTCAAGTCATTTATCATTAAGATATTTTATGGATTAACAGACATCTAATTTTCAGGAATATTTTGGATTTCATGGGATGATCTCTGCCAGTATTATGATGTGATTTATTTGAGTTGGAATCCAGGTCTTTTTAAAGAATCAACATGTATTCACAGGTAACTTTTTTGCACATTTCAGAATATGCTTTATGGTAGTCTCTACTTTTTTCATATATAAGGATTCATTTATGAAGGATTAAGTTATATATATATTATATCATTTATGAAGACCAGCATTCTTTTTGCCATGCCCACAGATGACTGCCACGTAATTATTTTGTTTATGTATTTCTCAGTTATGCCAAAAAATTTTTAAACAATAAAAATCCTGATAACTTAGTTGTATTAGAGACACAAAGCTTTTAAAAATAGTGTTCTACTTTAGCTCAATGAGAAATTAATTACTACTTTCTTTGTTGACTTTATCTTTTAGTACTTGGGATGCTAAGCAAGGACCTGTGAAAGATGCCTATAGCCTGGCTAACAATCCCCAGTACAAACTGGAGGTGCAGTGTCCACAAGGGGGCGCTGCAGTTTGGGTTTTGCTCAGCAGACACATAACAGACAAGGTACTGATCCCTTCCTTGTATATCTATCCCTTACAGAAACTTTAAAGAATGTAATTAGACCAATGTGAACAAGATATGTAATTTGATCACCAGCCTGTTTCACTTATATAAGTGGCTTGAAAATAGTGTAGTATTAGGTAAATGTTTTCCTCTAAGGAAATTTATATACTTACAATCTTGTTCAGAAATCATCTTTGAAGAAAAATGGGAGTTTGTGCTTTTCAGTGAGGGTTTTGAGGTTGATTATATATGCTTTAGGTCTTAAGAGTATTAACATTAAAATACTCTGAAGGGGGTTTGGAGATGTTAAATCATTAGGCCTGATTCTGTAAAGGGAAACTACCATAATCTTAATAGCCTTAGTCTTGTTTAATGTATTACTTTATACAGTGTAGTCATCCTTGAAATGAATTTAATTCAGAAAACATTTTTTATAGCACTAAGTAGCTTAAATGCTCTTAAAATTTGAATTTTCTTCCCACTTAAGAGCATTGTGAGCCCGTTTTCCTAACTACATTGGATTCTTTGTACTTTTAGGATGATTTTGCCAATAATCGAGAATTTATCACAATGGTTGTATACAAGACTGATGGGAAAAAAGTTTATTACCCAGGTATGTTTGGTAGACAAACATTCAGACAAACAATTGAAATTTTATTTACCTGATTAAATTTAAAATGACATGCTTTACGTAGATAATATGCAGAAATAATAATGCTGATAGACTAACAAAAACCACTCATACAGACGAGGTGGTATTTATACTACTTTTGTGTTTTGTTTTGATTTGTTTTTAATTTAGAGACCTCAGGAATTTGGGATTCCTATATTCTTATATGTTGCTGTCAGAGTTTTATTTCTAAAACTAATATCTTTTTCTCTGATCAAAAATTCTGTGGTTTTTCCTTGAACTCCTGGATAAAATCTAAGCTCTTTGGCATGGTTTATAAGCCTTTTGATATTCTGACCTTAACCTTCCTGTCACCTTTTATCTCATGCCGCAGCTTTTCACAGTACCCTCAGTGAGGTACTGGCTACTCCTGAACATACCATGCCCTTGTTTCCCCTCTTTTCATACAGTTTCTTCTCCTAAGGATCTCTCTCCTCCTTGTCCTCTACCCATTTTTTTCCTTTTACCCTAGTTTGTGTAATGAACACGGTTAATATCCAGCTTATATGTTACTTCTCTGTGATAACCTTTCTGCCAGGCAAAGTGAATCTTTCCCTCTGCAGGACTCCTGAAGCATTTAACATGCTGTATTGAAACCACTTTGCTTTCACATTTAAAAAAAGTTTATCACATATTAAATGATAGGAACTGTTAGTTTATGTTCTTGTTGGAGAAACAGATAATAAGAAAAATACCAGATAGTGATATGTGTGTAAAGAAATAAATGGGGTCATGTATTAGTGACTGGTTGGTTGCTTTGGTTAGGTGGCCATGGAGGGCCTCTTTGGGAAAGGATAAGAGGAACCCTAAATGACAAAAAGGAATCAGTCATGTAAAGAAATCGAGGGAAAAGCATTACAGGCAGAGGGAAGAACAAATACAAGGACTCTGAAATGAGAAAAAGAAACAGAAAAAAAGACCAGTAGGCCAAGGGTGGTGTGATATCAAGAAGTCAGAAAGATATGCAGGCTCAGATCACATGATGTTCTGTAAGCCACAAGGATTTGGATTTCATTCTCAGTGTGTTGGGAAATCTTTGGAGGGCCGTGATCAGGAAAATGACTTGATAGAAACTTTTTTTTAAAGAACATTCTCTGTAGAATATATTGGAGGGGGCAAAAAAATAGAAGCAGAGAAACAAATTACATGATTTTGTATGAGAAATAATGGTGGTTTGAACTTAGTAGAGAAAGAGTGGACAGATTTGGGTTTCAGTAGGATTATCAGGACTTGAGTTGATGTAGGGGGCAAAGAGGAATCAAGACTGATTCCTGTTTTTTGGCTTAATTCATAAAAAGCTGCTGTAACATTTACTGAGATGGGTAAGAGTTGGTGGGAGTGGGGAGGGACCAGTTTTGTTGTGGAGTAAAATCAAAAGTAAATTTTGTGGTTTTGTTACATTTAAGATATCTATTAGATATGCAAGTGTATAAACTAAGTAAGCAATTGGATTTGGGGGAAGAGTTCTGGGATAAAGTCCTGCCATTTGAAGACAGGACTGTATACACGACCAATGGAGAGAGTTGTAGGTACAGAGATGAACACTCAGAACCTGACCCTGGGCTTCAAACATCTTAAAGTTGAGCAGAGGAAGGTTACTACAAAAAATTAGAACAAAATACCTGATGAAATAGAATAAGGTTTCACATGACCCAAGGAGAGAGAATATTTCATGAGGGCAAGAATGAGCAACTGCATCTGTTGCTATTTTAGAGGTCAGGAAATTTAGGTTAGAGAAGAAACAAATGGACATAGCATCTTGGCAGTCATTGTTGACCTTAACAAGAACAGAGTTGGTGGATAGGTGGACTTATAAGCCCAGTTAGAAGTGAATTGAGGAGAGGCTGGGAGGTAAGGAAGCAATTATTGACAGTTCTTTTAAAAAGGGCAAAGAAATGGGCATTACTGGGGGAGATGAGATGGAAAGTGGTTTTGTTAAGTCTTAATTTAATCAGAGGAAAATGATACTCGTACCCATTACACTGTGAAGGTCATGAGGCAGGCACTGATTCCTATCAGTCAATATCCCTAGATATCCTGGAATGGACAAGACAGTATGTCTAAGAATTAAAGTTAAACTAGCCAGATTTTCTATTCATATGTTGGCCACTATACAACCAAAAAAACAAATACTGTGTCTATATATTCTTAGCATTAAAATGTTTATATATAGGCTTTCGACTTTCAAAAATATTTTTGTTACTCTTTTTATTTGGATTCTTTTTCTTTTTGTTTTTTTTAAAACAATGCTCCCTCTTACATATAATGATACTGCCTTTTCAGAAAAGAGTACTTTCTGATTTATAATTTTATTTTCATTACAACACGCTGAAGAAAATTTTTAAAATACTCTCAAATTGTTTCTCATTTCACAGAAGAGTAAACTGAGACATAGAAAGGTTAAAAACCTTGTCCAAGATCACAGGCCCTTTTTCTCTTCACACTAGATCACACCACTGTGAGCATTAGAGACTTTGCCTGTTACAGATAGATAGTAAAATGTTAGTTATTTCAATAGATTACATTATAAATATTCAGTGTTCCTAAATAAGCTAAGTGATACAGCATTGATTTTAAATGACATGTAGTAATTGACATGCATGAAATGATTTTATTGCATTGACCCTGATTGAGGAGACATCAGAGAATATATTGGGTAACATTGTTTGTAATAGAAAAATACTGTAAATAATCTGTCAGACTGAATAACTAGATGGGGGTATAAATAAGTTATTCATATAATGGAATATCATGCAGGCAGTTTTAAAAGGAATAAACCATATCTGTAGAACAATATGAATCTTAAAAACATGTTGAGTGCAAAATGAAAGCTTAAAATAAGGCCTATGCTGTCCTTTTTTTAGATATATGCCCACAGAAATAACACTCACTCATTCATTCATTTTTAGGGATGTGTGTGTGTTAGCGTCTGAAAAGCCCACTAAATCCATCAGAGTGGAACAGAATAGGACTAAGGGTGGTGTTTAAAAGGGACTTTGTTTTATAAAGAATCTAGTATGACAAAAAGTGTTATTCAGTTAGGAATGGTGGGGAATATATCTGTTGGTGGGAAGTATATTTTTATATAGTTCTTCGCATCTTAAAACATTTCCTCAAAACAAAACAAAGCAAAGCCAATCTTGACTTTAAAATCCCGTTAGAGAAAAATGCTACATAAGGCTTACTAGGGATTATTTTATACCTCATTGAATGTATTCCAGAAGATTCCTTTTACTTACTAGAAATTATTTAAAGTTTTAAAGTGTTTAATTACAAAGTTTTAAGTTGAAATTTAAATTCTCTAGTAGCATTATATTTTAAAGATTGAATCAGTTGGGGGGGGGGGTCCATCCATTTAATTTTTTTCCTATCATGAATTATAAAACTTAAATTTAAAAACTACAGAAACTAAAGCATAAACCTACTTTTCTGTAGGTGACCCACCTCCATATATTGATGGCATTCGAATTAACAGCCCTCATTATTTGACTAAGATAAAGCTGACCACGCCTGGGACCCATACCTTTACATTAGTGGTTTCTCAGTATGAAAAACAGAATACAATCCATTACACTGTCCGGGTGAGTAAACCAACATACAGTGACAGAACACGATAATATAAGGTACATAATATGCTTGGCTTCATAAGTGGGATTAGCTATAGAAGAAGTTTATATCTGAAAATTGATTGTCTTCTATAAATTTGTGTGTTTATCTGTATATCAGTTCAGTATTAAATTATGCTTCCTGCAGAAAGTAATGCTTTTGAAAAGTAATGTTTTTATTTTGAGTGAACATTTTAGTTTTCAGAATAATAATTTAGGCCTAAGGTAATGTGGTATGTTGGACTAATAAGTTCTATTTCAGATCAAGCAGTTAAAAACTTCTTTAACCTCTATAATACTTTCATTGAGTTAAAAAACACGACTTTGAACTTAGTGAAAGGAAATCAGTTGCTTATAAACATACTGTTCTCATGTAGCTGGGAAGGTTATTTTAATTTTGTTCTGCATAGGCTGTTTTCCCATACATCAGTACGGGAGCTCAATTTGAATAGATTTTTAGAGACATTGGGGAACTGCTTCTACCCCTTTATTCTTCAGATGCAGAAACTGAGGCCTAGCGAAATTGTCCTGAGTCAAACACACAGAAAGCCAGGACAAGAACCCCAGCTGTTCAGTTCCCAGTTCGTTAAACCGGACTTGATAACTAGGCTGTGTACAGAATCATGGCTTTTATGTATGCCAACTAAGTTTTCAGTCTTCCAATATATTCTTTTATCACTTTGGTATTTTTATAAGTATACACTATCAGTACAATAAACTTTTTTATTTTTTTCAATCACTTTTTTTTTTTAATCTAGGTATATTCAGCCTGCAGCTTTACTTTTTCAAAGATTCCTTCACCATACACCTTATCAAAACAGGTAAGAGAATTCTTTCTCTGGGTCATAATCTCAGAAAAATCTTAGAATTCCCTTGCCTTTTTCTCCTTTTCTCACTTTATCTTTCACATTTAACAATTAAACATTCTGGACTTGACAGTAACACAAGGGAAATGTAAGTAGCCTGCAGTCTGGGTTGGAATACGAGATCTTCAGTGAACAACATTCAGTGATTCTGTAGGAAGAACTAAAGTTCAAAGAAAGAAGATTATGTAGACTTTGGTCATTAGGGAAGGGTTCATCATGTAGACGAACCTTTAAAGTAGAATTTGAGACTGGTTTTGCAGGGTGTGCTAGATGTGTAGCGGAAGATTCGAGGGAGAATTCGTGGCTCCCTTGTCAAATGTTAATTGACCATACATTTTTGGGATTGTTTTGATAACTGTAGCTTTATAGCATAGCTTGAAATCAGAGAGTTTGGTATCTCCTGCTTTTTCTTCCTTGGGATTTCTTTGGCAATTCAGGGTCTTTTGTGGTTTCATGTAAATTTTAGGAGTGTTTTTTTTTACTTGTCATTAGAGTCCTGATAGGGATTGCATTGAATTTATCAATGGCTTTTGGTGGTGTTGACATTTTAACAATACTCTTTCAGTTCATGAACATAGAATACCTTTCCATTTATTGTGTTATCTTCAATTTCTTTTATTAGAATATAGTAGTTTTCAGATTAGAGATCTTTCACCTCCTTAAATTTATTCCTAAGGATCTTATTGTTTTTGATGTTACTGTAAATGGGATCAGTTTCTTTTTCAGAAAATTTGTTAACAGAAATGTTACTGATCTTCTGTATGTTAATTTTGTATCCCACAGCTTTACTGAATTTGTTGATTAAATCTGACAGGTTTTTGGTTGAGTCTTTAGGGTTTTCTATATATAAAATGTCATGTGCAAAGAGAGACAATTTTACTTCTTCTCTCCAATTCTAATACATTTTCTTTTTCTTGCTTGATTGCTCTAGCTAGGACTTCCAGAATTATGTTGAATAGCAGTGGTGAGAGTGAACATCCTTGTCTTGTTCTCCTGATCTTAGAGGAGAAGTTTTCAGTTTTTCACCATAGAGTATATGTTAATTGTGAGCTTGTCATATATGGCCTTTATTATGTTGAGATATGTTCCCTCTATGGCTCATTTCTTAGAGAAGAGTTTATATCATGAACAGATACTGAATTTTCTCAAATGCTTTTTCTGCATCTGTTGAGATGATTAGAAGATTGTTTTCTTTTGTTCTGTCTTTTATGATGTATCACATTGACTGATTAGCATATGCTGAACCATCCTTGCATCCCTGGGAATAAATCCCACGTAATTGTGGTGAATGATCGTTTTAATGTGCAGTGGAATTCGATTTGCTAAATATTTTGTTGAAAACATGTATATCTGGAGGCGCCTGGATGTCTCAGTGGAGCATCCAACTCTTAATCTCGGCTCAGGTCATGATCTCACTGGTTCATGAGTTCGAGCCCCATCTCAGGCTCTGTGCTGGCAGCATGGGGCCTGCTTTGGATTCTCTCTTTCTCCCTCTCTGTCTGTGCCTCCCCTATTTGTTCTCCTTCAAAATTAATAAACTTAAAAAAAAAAAAAATGTTTATATCTGTATTCATCAGGGATATATTGGCCTATAGATTTCTTTTTTTTTTTTAACATTTATTTATTTTTGAGACAGAGAGAGACAGAGCATGAACAGGGGAGGGTCAGAGAGAGAGGGAGACACAGAATCTGAAACCGGCTCCAGGCTCTGAGCCATCAGCCCAGAGCCCGATGCGGGGCTCGAACTCATGGGCCGTGAGATCGTGACCTGAGCTGAAGTCAGACGCTTAACCAACTGAGCTACCCAGGCGCCCCTAGATTTCTTTTTTTTTGAGAGAAAGAGAGAGATAGTACATGAGCAGGGGAGGGGCAGAGAGAGAGAGAGAGAGAGAGAGAGACACACACACACACACACACACACACACACACACACACACACAGAACCCAAAGCAGGCTTCAGGCTCTGAGCCATCAGCACAGAGCCCCACACAGGGCTCGAACTCCTGAGCCGTGAGATCATGGCCTGAGCCCAAGTCAGACGTTCAACTGACTGAGCCCCCAGGCGCCCCAGGCCTGTAGATTTCTTTTCCAGTAGTGCCCTTTTCTGTTGTTGGTATCCCGATAATGCTGGCCTTGTAAAATGAATTTGGGAGCGCTCTTTGATTTTTTTGGAAGAGCTTGAGAAGCATTGGTGTTAATTGTTTTTTACATGTTTGGTAAAATTCACCCGTGAAGTCATCTAGTCCTGGGTTTTTTTCCATCAGGAGATCTTCAGATTACAGATTGTCTCCTTACTAGTAGTTGGTCTATTCAGATTTTCCATTTCTTCTAGGTTGTCTAGTTTGTTAGCATATAGGTGTCCTGTTATGAGCCTTTGAATTTCTATGTTATCAGTTGCAGTGTAGCCTTTTTCATTTATAATTTTATTGACTTGGGTCCTTTTTCTTGCTTAGTCTAAGGGTTTGTTAGTTTTATCTTTTCAAGGAATCAACTCTGTTCATCTTTTTTTTTTTTTTTCTTTCCTGTTTTCTATTTCATTTATTTCTGCTCTGATCTTTATTATTTCCTTCTGCTAACTTTGGGCTCAGCTTGTTCTTTTTCTAGTTCCTTAAGGCATAGAGTAAGGTTATCTGGGATTTTCCTTGCTTCTTTTTTCTGTTGCTGTTTATATATTTATTTTGAGAGAGAGGGAAAGTGCATGAGTTCAGTAGCAGCAGAGAGGGAATCCCAAGCAGGTTCTTTGCTGTCAGTGCAGAGCCTGATGTGGGGCTTGATCTCGCTAACAGATCACAACCCTAGCCAAAATCAAGAGTCAGGTGCTTAACTGACTGAGCTACCCAGGTGCCCCATTCTGTGTCTTTTAATTGTAAATTTTAATGCTTATGTTTACATTAATGATAGGTAAGGACTTACTATTGCCATTTTATTGTTTTCTGGTTGTTTTATAGATCCATTCTTTCTTGTTTCTTATCCTGTTGTCTTTTTGTGTGTGTTTTGAAGTCTTTTGGTATAAAATAAGTATGCTCTGACTTTATTGGGTTCTTTTGTGTAATTACTACAGGATTTTTCCTTACTATTACCATGAGGCATACATAAAGTATCTTAAACTTATAATACTTTATTTTAAACTGATAATAACTTAATGACCTCAGTGGAATTCATGTTTTATACTTTTACTTCTCTTCCTCTTCACATTTTAGGTTATTGCTGTTACAGTTTACATGTTTTTAATATTGCATAACTAATAACAGATTATTATAGTTATTATTTTTACTACATTCAGGGTTTTTTAACTTTTAAACTGCAGTGCTAAGTGAATTATGCATCAACTATTACCATATTCCAGACTCTAACTATGACTATATATTTACTATTACCAGTGAGATTTACACTATCTTTTTATGTTTTTATGATATTAATTAGCATTCTTTTACTTCCACTTAATGAACTCCCTTTGGCATTTCTTATAAGGCAGATCTAGGGGTAATGAACTCCCCCAGCTTTTGTTTAGGAAACCCTTTTATCCCTCCATTTCTAAAGGATAGCTTTACCAGGTATAGAATTCTTGGTTGATTGCTCCCTTCTTTTAGTATTTGAAATACGTCATCCTGTTCTGTCCTAGCCTGAAAAAGTATCTGTTGAGAAATATGCTAATAATCTTATAGGAAGTCCTTGTACGTAATCTCTCTTTTCGTTTGCTGCTCTTAAAACTGTCTTTGACTTTTGACAGTTTAATAATGTGTTTGGTGTAGCCCAGTTTGGGTTTAGCTGTCGAATCCTTGGGCCTCATGGACCTGGATATTCCTCTCTCTCCCCAGGGTTTGGGAAAGGTTTGCTCTAAATATACTTTCTCTGCCTTTCTCTCTCTTCTCTTTCTAGAATTTATGTAATGCAAATAGTGTTTCTTTTCATTGTGTCCTATAATTCCTATAGGCTTTCTTCACTCTTTTTCATTCTTTTTTTGTTTTGTTCTTCTGGGTAGTTTTCAATGTCCTGTGCTCCAGATCGTTGATTCTTTCTTCAGCACTATTGAGTCTACCTTTAAAACTCTCTATTGATTTCTTCAATTATTGTATATTTCAACTCTAGGATTTGTTTGGGTGTTTGTTTTTTTTTTTGGATGATTGCTATTTCCTTATCAAACTTGTTTTGTTCATTCGTTGTTTTCTTAATTTTGTTTTCTTAGAGTTCATTAAACATCCTTAAAGATTATTCTCCATTCTTTGACAGTTCATAGATTTCCATTTTCTTAGGGTTATTGGAGCATTATTAGTTTTTTAGTGATGTCATATTTACCTGCATTTTTGTGATCCTTGGTTTCTTATGTTTGTGAATCTTCGCATTTGAGTAATCAGGCTCCTCTAGCAGACTTTACAGCTTTGTTTGGGCAAGAACAGTTTTCCACCAGTTAGTTTAGTTTGGGTTTCTGGGTGTGTCTGTTGGTATTGGCCTTGGGCAGATTGGGGCCTGCTATGATTGTTTTTGGGCAAGGCAGCTGTTAGAACTCTAAGGACAGGGATGGTGGTTGTGCCACTAGCTGAGAACAGTTGGGTAGGACTGCTGGCTTGGTCCCTACCCAAATGAGGCTGTGGATCTGGCTGCACAGCTGCTTACATTCTCTGGTCAGGCTTACGTACTACTTGGGACTACTATAGTCAGTAGTAGATTGTAATAGCAGTGAATTAGTTTCCCTGCTTTGGCTGGGCAACAGGACAGGACCCAGGCATTGTGCAGTTCATCGTGCGGGGACCCAAATCAGGCCAGAATGTGCACTGAATTTCCTAGTCCGGAGAGGCCACCAGTGTTGCTCTGCAGACAGGGCAAGCCACAAGCTGTGCTTTGCTCGAGTGCCACTGTGAGCAGGGGTGTTGGGTTTGGCGGCTTCCCATGTGCTCTGGTTAGATTCCTTAGACAGCCTGAAGGCTGTATTCCGTGATGAACAGGGCTACAAATTCCTCGCCTGGTGGGCTCAGCAGGAGATGCAGCTCTTTGTCGTCTTAACACAAGCCCACCTATACACCACGTTCCATAACCAAACAAGGCCACAGGCTTTGCTCTGAAAACTATCAGTTCTGCCTACCACTTGGCTAAAGCGCCACTAGAGCACACAGCATCCAGTAGTTGTCACCAGCCCTTCTGATCAGATTGGGCTGGAAGGCACTCTACAGCAGTTGGAGCTGTGATTCAGCTCCTTGGGTAGGTATGGGCAAACCAGGCTCTAGGGCTGGCAAAACTTGTTCGAGTGTCCAGATCAGGCAGATCTGCACCCCGCCAAGTTCCCTGGTCAGAGTGTACCCTGGACTTGGTTCTGCATGAGCCGATTACTACTTGGACACCGCAGGTATGAATTCAGTCTGCCAAGGTCCATGCGCTGGTTGTTGCGAGCTCCACCCCCTCCGCTGCCACAGATTGCCCTGCAGTCCTTATGGTGGAAGGTCAGAGTAATCCATAATGCTGGGGGATGCTGGTTGGCCACTGGAGTAATCGGACTCAGGGGAGACCTGTCCACATGGTGCGGTGCTGGCCTAGAGACAATGGGGTCCACAAGTATTATTTCTCTTTGCCTTCTAAGGCAGTTTGTCCTGGTCTCTGTGGTGCACGGGGGTCCTTCAGCCTCACCCCCATGTTTAGGATTCTCTCAGTGGTGTCCTATTCTTGAATAGCTGTTTGTTGTCCTTATGAGTGGGAGCAAAGGAGGAGGAACCTTTGTTGCCATCTTGGTGACCTTATTCCCTTTCTAAAGTCTTTAAAGTAGAATTGGAGAATGAGAATTTTTATTAATACAAAAACTTTGTTTTATTAGCTTAATGGAAAGTGGAGTGGTCAGAGTGCTGGAGGATGTGGAAATTTCCAGGAAACTCACAAAAATAACCCCATCTACCAGTTCCATATAGAAAAGACTGGGCCATTGCTGATTGAGCTAAGAGGACCAAGGTTTGTGATTAACTTTCTTAACTTAATATCTTCTTAAAAATGAGTTTAGTGGAACACAGTAGGGTTTTGAAACAGACTTATGCATATACATGCACTTGATTAATGAAAAAGATGGCATTGCAGAGGAGTGGGGGAAGGATGGTCTGTTGAGTAAATGTGCTGAAATAATTGAGTATCCGTGTGCCAAAAAGGTCATTAGACAGCTTTCTCACATCAAATCTATGTTAATGACTACAGGACAAAGATTTATAAGTATGCTACATTAGTAAAAAAAAAAAAAAAAAAAAATCAAGTTTAAAAAAAAATAAGAACTCAAATAGGCATGATGTAAGAGGAACAGTCCCAAATGGCTAATAAACCATTATAAGAGCCAACCATTTGTAACAACCCAAGTGTTCATCATGGTATTGAAGATTATAGAATAGTCCTAGAGTCCTGCATGACAATGAAAATAAATTACAACTACCCAGAATAAGATGGAGAAGTCTTAAAAACAATGCTGAGCAGAAGCCACACATAACAAAACGTCAGCTGTGTGATTCCACTTCTGTGAAGTCAGGCAAAACTAAACTATTATCTAAAGATGCACACTTAGGTTATCAAACTGTATAAAAGCAAGAAAGGAGGAGGTTGGAGATTGGGTGAGATAGGTGAAGGGGATTCAGAGGCACAAACTTCCAGTTATAAAATAAGTCAGAAGGATGAAAAGTACAACATAGAGAATACGGTCAATAATATTGTTATGTGGTGACTACAGTTACCCTGGTGAGCATGACGTAGAGAACTGTCGAATCACTGTGTTGTATTCCTGAAATTGATATGTCAACCAAACTTTTTTTTTAAAAAAGCAAGGAAGTAGGGGCGCCTGGGTGGCGCAGTCGGTTAAGCGTCCGACTTCAGCCAGGTCACGATCTCGCGGTCCGTGAGTTCGAGCCCCGCGTCAGGCTCTGGGCTGATGGCTCGGAGCCTGGAGCCTGTTTCCAATTCTGTGTGTCTCCCTCTCTCTCTGCCCCTTCCCCGTTCATGCTCTGTCTCTCTCTGTCCCAAAAATAAATAAAAAACGTTGAAAAAAAAAAATTAAAAAAAAAAAATAATAATAAAATAAAAAAGCAAGGAAGTGTTAAATGTTTGCTTTATGGGGACAGGATTTGTAAGGAAAGGAGCGTACAGGGACTTCTGTGGTGCAGAGAGGGTTGTATTGATTTAGGTAGTGGCAACCCATGTGTGTATTCATTTATAGGTTATTTAGGTTATTCTGTGTACGTTGTGTTCTGTTTTTTCTTTTAATTTTTTTTTTAATGTTTATTTTGGAGACAGAGACAGAGCATGAACGGGGGAGGGGCAGAGAGAGAGGGAGACACAGAATTGGAAGCAGGCTCTGAGCCATCAGCCCAGAGCCTGACGCAGGGCTCGAACTCACAGACCACGAGATGGTGACCTGAGCTGAAGTCGGACGCTTAACCGACTGAGCCACCCAGGTGCCCCTGTCTTTTCAACTTAAAAAGGTTTAAAGCACACAGAATAAGAATAGTACATATTTCTAAATAAAACAATTTTTGCCTTTTTACAAACTACTTCAAAAACTCAATCCTTTAGATGTGGTTAAGCTATTTTTCTACAGTTTGATAGGTGAAATAATGTATTTAGTTGCCCTTTTGTATTCGTCAGTAGAGTAAAAGTGTTTGACAGTGTGCATTTTTTCCTTTGCCTATTCACGTCTTTTGCCCATTTTTCTCTTGGAATTGTCATGTTTTTCTTAATTGTAAGCATGAATAAGGATCTGTAGCACATATTTGCAACAAATATTTTTCCCAGATTGTGTTTTGTTTTTTTTGCATAGAGAAAAACTTCCATTTTAAAGTAATCAGACCTGTCTTTTCTGGTTTATTTTGCTATGGGCAGGAAATCTCACCCCAATATCAAATTTTTACATTTTTCTAGTTCTTTTATGGTTTACTGTTAACATCCACATAGAATGTATATTTGGTGTGAATACAATTTGACAGGGTTTTTTTCCCTAAATTTGTCACTTCATCACCATCTTAATCCTGTCTTTACTGATTTAGAATGTCATGTTTACTATATGCTTATTACTTTTGTAAATTTAGGTTTTATTTCAGGGCTTTCCCTCTCCTTCCACTTTTTCTGCATACAAAGACAGTATTTTACCACTGAAATTCCACAGTATTCTCTTGAGAGCCTGTGGTAAAAACAGTTTCTTCTAAAGTAAGTTTAATATTAATCTCCATACCTTCAATTTAAAAATATAAATGGTATTTTGTATAATTAAGAGTAAAAATAGTATGCATTTCAGAGTGTTGCCTGCTCCTAAAGCTTTAGAAAGCATATGCTTGATTTAATAGTATATCTGTACTTTATTTTTAGGTATGTGTTTGATACTACTTAATAGTAATTGGTTTTTGTTGTTGGCAGGCAATATAGTGTTGGATTTGAGGTTGTAACAGTTTCCATGGTGGGAGACCCTGGTCCCCATGGCTTTCAGAGGAAATCTAGTGGTGACTATAGGTAATGTTGGCATTTTGATTGCATCTCATTTGTACTTTACTTTCTGTGGCTTCATCTTCTGTAAACTTTGTTCTCATTTTCCTTGCGTACAGGTGTGGGTTTTGCTACCTGGAATTAGAAAATATACCTGCCGGGATCTACAATATCATTCCTAGTACTTTTTTGCCTAAACAAGAAGGACCTTTTTTCTTGGACTTCAATAGTGTTATCCCCATCAAGACAACACAACTTCAATGATGCAGATTTCAGCATTTACTGGATTTTATACTTACCATCAACTCTTCGAATGAAGACAGAAACCCTCAGAACAGAATCAAATCTCTAAAAATGTCACAGTGGGATCTGGTGCTTGGGTCACAGTGTTTAGAAATGTATGTAGTCAGAATTACCCTAAATCACTTAGAAGTCCTAGTTCCACGGTTTTGTGTGTACAAGGAGTTGGTTTGCATTGAGGGGCCACATCTTATAAAAGCACGTGCTGATTAAAGGTTCGACTCTGCACTATGAGATGCCTTTGCTGAAAGAGCTGTGACCAGATAGCAACAGGACATATCCGCTCACATGGTGGAACAGTAGGCTGACATAGATCCCGAAATATTTATATTTGTCTTTTGGCAGAGCATGTCGTAAGTTAAACTTGCTTGTGTTGTGACTCTACATCTTGGGCAACGAATTACCAAATGAATCATGTCGCCATAACAGATTTTAATTCTGTACTATGACTTTCAGTGTTTGTGGCCCAGATGTTATGAAAGAATAAAGCTTTAAGAAATATTTTAACTTAGTTAACAATGAAGGTCGTTGAACTTAGGTACCTGTCTCCCATTAATTCATGTGAAGAGAACTGAGATAAATTCATTATTGGAATGCTTATTTTTTATCAGGCTGACTGAAGGTAGTAATCTTAAAAACTGTTCTTATGATGACACTGAAGAAAATACGATGGAAAATTTAATATATGGTAACTGTGGTTGCATTTAGAGCAACTGCCAAGGTACTACTGCCGTGTATAAATTCCCAGTTTACATAAAAATCCATCGGAGCAGAATGATGCTCAAGGTTTTAAACATCTGAAAATAAGGTGGAATTTTTCATTGTCTCTGCTTTATAATTATCACAACTTATTTTGTATTTCTACTTCCTTTAATTGAAATAAAATCTTTATACTTATGGAAACTGCATAGTTTAACCTAGAGAAATTATTAAAGGACTTCATCTAGTACATTCCATCTAAATGAAAATTCATACTTCAACAAATCTGTTTCATATTCAGGACAGTGATTCCACTTTGGTAACTATTTTGTGCTTTCAATTTTAGATGGATTAATTTTCTGTAGCCCTTTAAAAAGAAAAATTTGTAGCATGAAGTGTATTTTAAACACATGACTGGAACCTTTTGTATTCAATACAGTAAAACCTTCGTTTGCAAGCATAATTCATTCCAGAAACATGCTTGTAATCCAAAGCACTTGTACATCAAAGTGAATTTATCCATAAGAAATAATGGAAACTCAGTTGATTCATTCCACAACCCAAATAAATTCGTATAAAAATGATTATAACACTGTAATATAATACAAAATATAAAGAAAAAAAATCTGCACTTACCTTTGAAAACCTTCATGGCTGGTGTGACAGAGGAGGGTGATTGTGTAGGACGACTTTCGCTATAATGGAATCACTGCTATCTATTTGCTCAATGGAAACTTTTTGTGTGACTTTAACAACCTATCCAATGACATTTGCTTTTGTCTCCTTTTGATGATTTCGTGGAAATGTGACATTGTGTTGTCGTTAAACAGATTCATTGCTCACACTGCTACAGCCTTATTCAAGTGGTGCTTTTCTACAAAATTTGCACTGTTTTCCACATTTTACACCTCCCTAATTTCATTTGAAGTGAGGGATTCCCCTTCTCAGCAGACGAGATGCAGACGTAGACTTCTTATAAAATCTTGCAATTTCGGCCACTTGCACACCTTGCTTCTACTTCTCGATGACTTCTTAACTTCCGCCGTAATGATCTCCTCTGCCTTACTGCTTTTCTTTTCAACCTTTTTCCGCATTCAGGCCATTGTATATGCTCACACGGATATGGACTACAGTATTAATAAACTCTTTTCATATACTGTAATGTTACTGGCAATAAGGAAAGGTTCTACATCCGCAGGCAGCCTGACCTAGAATGAAGCAAAGCATTCCTAAGTTTACTCTTGTATGGAAAAGCAAAGGACTGTCCGTAGGTGCTTTGAAGTGACAAAAAATGCACTAGGGCCAGTTATAGGCACCTCCCAACATTCTGAAAAATCACGTGATTTCTGCTGAACACTATGACCTGAGACTGAGCATGGGAGACGATCACCCACAATCCCACAGAGAGAACGAACCACCGCTGGCTCAGTTGTGATCATGTGACATTCAGCATCGCATACTGTTGCAAGACCTGGCTCGTGTATCAACTTAAAATTAGAAATCTTTGCTCGTCTTGCAGAACATTCACACAAGTTACTGCAATCCAAGATTTTACTGTATATTGTACAACAGGGTAGAAAATGAAATAAGACCGAATCCCTGCCTTCAAAATTCTAATAGAGGCCTACGTATGAGCAATACACTATTGAATTCTATAATAGAGCTCCACGCATGGTGCTACAGACATAGCAGAGCAGGTGTGGCTGGACCAACACAGAAAACAGATCCTCAACTAGATGCACATGACAATCACCTGGCAGAGCTTTTAAAAGCTCAGTACCCAAGTATACCCCAAATTAATAATACTGGTCTCTAGGGTTAAGACCAGGGCAGGGAGTTTTTAAGCTTCCCAGGAGACTCAAGCGTAGCCGACTGAGACGCATTCCTCCAACACCGTCACCTTGTCTACTTTTCCCCGATGCCGTGTCTCCTTACTGCTCAGCTTTAGTAGCAGCCAAAGTAGAATTCTAACTCAAACCTTGGTAATCAGGACTTCAATTATTAGGACCCAGGACCTTAACTGGAAATGAGGACCGATGGTCACTGCATTCCATGCCCCTCCTTGAAGCAGGCTGCTTAGAATGGAAGATTTAGGCAACATTGGGGTTTGTTCTTTGAAGACACAGAAAGGTAAACATTTTCTGAAGCCATTTTTATTACACTCAAGGAATTAAGACAAGTACAAAATAACCTTGGAATTAGGATACTGGATCAGTCATTAAAAAAGGAGAAAACACTATAGTATGAAGAGATTTACAAATGACTAAAATAGACAAGCTGTGTCAGAATTCACAGACAACTTGAAATGGGTTTGCTTTTTTTTTCCTTTTAGAAATGCTAACTTTTCTTAACAAAAAAGGACAAATAAAATACAGTGCTCTAAATACGTGTAACTGAAAACATTAAAGAAAAGCAATCTTAACACTTACTACTATTAGCATAACAGACTTCATTGCTTCTATTTAACAGCCTGTGCCAACACATGCCTACTCCCTTTCCTATCTTTAAGGAACAGTTCCCTCTAAGAAATACTAATGCAGCATAACCCTTAAATAATTTATGTTTAAAGTCACAACCTACAGAGAAATTGACACCTTGTCAATCTAGATATAACAATGGCAACCCTTCTTCACATGCACTTCTCTTAAGAATCAAGTCCCTTGGCTGGCAGGATAAGGTTTATGCTACAGACTCTTCTCTCCCACAGCCACAAATCACCTTCTATGGTATGTCCCTGCTACTCTCCATCCCTCCCATCCCCACGTTGGCATTCACCCTTCCCACCCCAAAAAGTGCAGTTCGTGGTAACCTTTATAGAAAATGGTTCTAATGGGTATCCCAGCATATATGCTTTTTTAAAAGCCCCTTCTGAATACCAGAGGTGGTGAAAAGGAATCGTGGTCTTGGATTTTTTTTTTTTTAAGCCTTTGCTGGGTCAAAAAGGTGTTTTCTGAAGATGTGAGTTTTGTTCTTGTGTTTTTTCATTTAGATCCCTCCCCTGGGATGTAAAGGAGAGAACATCTCCCATTTTCCCAAATTGAGGGTAAGAGAAAGGAAAGAGGAGCGAGCTGTTGACCCCAGGTTGGCTCAGCTTCCCAGTCCCTTTCCTGGCTCTGGTTCTTTCACAGGAACTAGTTATTGCTTCCACAACATGGTCACAGGTAATATTCCACAAAGGCTGTGACCCTGGTCACAGTCCACCGCAACAACGCCTCTGCTCTGAAAAACAAACCAGCCCAAGAGCTCTTTCCCAGAAGAAAACTCTTCAGCCCTCACGGTCACAACTTCATTAGTGCAGTGTAGAGTAAACGCTTAAGATTTGGCATGTATTAAATGATTATTGGCACAATGTTCTCCATACAGCTCCATGTATAAATACGGATATGCCCTTGGGCCCGGGCTGCGGATGGGTCAGCCAATCTGCACCGTTTTTATGTCAGCAATAATCCCGTCTCTTCCCTTTGAGCACTGGAGGGAGAGCTGCTTCATCCTGTTCTCCAAGGCCTGGCCCTCGCGGGCGCTGCTGCTTTGGCTCTTACCACTGCTGTTGCCAAGACCTCGATTGTTGTTGGCTTTGTCGCTTGTTTTATTCTCTGCCCCTTCTGCCCTGTCTCCTACAGAAACGCAAAGATTATTGAGTGAGTACTGACAGTTCTAAGAGTCACCTGGGCCCGAGCCAACTCCGCCCTCTGGGATCTCCCAGCGCTGCCCAGCCGTGCCTGTCACAGAGCGTTCTCCATCGTGGGATTACTGCTCAAGGCATCTTATATATTCCTTAGCTTTAGAGATGATCTGTCACATTCATCTAACAGCTGGAAAACAAACCTCTCTGGCCTGTGTTCGTCAAGGGGACGGCTATGATGACAGACCCAGAACCCAAAGTGCACTCTGAAGAAGAGCTCAGGAGCAGAGCCGGGAGCCCCCAGGACGGCAGCTGGCGTCTCAGGGATCGATACCGGCCGCGTAACAGCACATTCACAGGGCCCCGTACCACAGCGCCGGGGGTCCTGAGAGCCGGCAGAGGTCTAGAACGGTGCAGGGGTCTGGCCGCCCAGGCAGTGAGTCGTCTGGCACGGGCACTACCGGCGAGAGCGCGGTAACTCACCTCGTTCTACCTCACATTCCGGGGAGGAGGCCCCGCTGCATTCGCTGCGAGGGCCCAGCACCGGGAACATCATCCCGAACTCTGACAGAGACACGGGGCTGGGCAGATCCAGGCTGCCAGGCCTTACAACCGCAGGGAATTGGTCGGGCATCTCAGACGGGCTCGCTGGTCCTGAACTGAAGCTGGACACAGACTGGGTTTCCGAGTCGTCTTCAGACACAAAGTTGCTGCAGCTGTCGTCTTCAAAGGCCTCGGAGGCCACTAGGATGAGAGAGAACACCGCTCAGGGCTCTGCCCGACAGCCGCCGGGTTCCCTCAACACCTCCAGAAGTGGCCCCTGCTGGCCAGCAGCGCCACACGGCAAGGGGCCTGCACAATCCTTGCCGCCTCGCGCACCCGCCCGAGCCTGCGTGACCGGACTATAAAACAACTTGAAGGGAAGCCGCTGGATCCCATGGATAGTCCGTGTCCTTGCAACAACTTTCTAGCTCCTGCCCTAGAAGTCAGCGTCTGCTACCTGAAGACACGACCTAAAAGTGGAAGATGAATTCAGCCACAGATCAGGGGCTTTTCTCCACCCCGGGCCCCCGCACAGAGCCACACGGACGCGGGAAGGCAGCTGGCGCCGTGTGATGCGTACTGAACAAAGCCAGTCAGACTTAGCAGCTTTCATCTTCCACACGGTAGAAGCAGGAGCTGCTAGAAGAAACAGTCCCGTGTGGAGTGTCTGTTGGGGTTTTGTGATCTTCCAGGTAACGTGCATAAAAGACACACTCGGGGCCTAACTAGCTGGGTCACCATTTGCTGCAAAAGGATAAAATTCCTTTACAATGAATGCTCTGCGGCTGGTGCCTCACTCGTTTTGTGGATCAGAATAACCAAGGCCCAGAGGACAGGTCATTCTTGTGGTTTGAAAGCCACTTCAACCTTTAACTGTTTTCCCCTCAGCCTGCACACGAGCCTGCTTATTAGAGCTTTCGTGTTCTACTGGTCTTCCCTCCTCCCTCATCTTTAAAAACAGCCTCGGTAGCGTCCCCTAGAGGACTACCATAAACGAGAAGTACTGTAACGCTGAGGACAGAAAACAGGCTCCTATCTGAATTCAGATCCTGCCTCCGCTACTTGCTGTGTAGTCTTGCTCAGGTTACTTAACCTCTCTGAGCTTCATCTTCCTCTCCATATGAAAGGATGAGTATTAGAGTACCTCACACATCACTGATCCTCAAATTTTAGTTTCCTTTACCTTCCTTTGGGCCTGGCATTTAAACATTTGTTGACTGAATTTAAAAATTCCTGAGGAAGGAAAACTTTGGAGAGCACCAAGAGGAATGATTCCACAGACAAGACAGACAGTGTTCAAAGACAATCTGGAAAGGTTTTCTTAATTCACACAGGGAAAACTGGACCATTTTCTTACACCATACACAAAAACACAAAATGGATTCAAGACCTACACGTGAGATCTGAAACCATAAAAATACTAGAACAGACCACAGGCACTAATGTCTGACATTGGCCATAGCAACACTTTTCTAGATAGGTCTCCTGAGGCAAGGAAAATAAAGCAAAAATAAGCTATTGGGTTTACTTCAAAATTAAAGCTTCTGCACAACGAAAGAAACTATCAACAAAACTAAATGGCAACCTAATGAATGGGGGAAGATACCTGCAAATCACATATCTGGTAAAGGGTTAGTATCCAAAAATGAAGAACTGATACAACTCAACAGACAAATAATCCATTTTAAAAATGGGCAGAAGACATGAACAGACATTTCTCCAAAGAAAACACACAGATGGCGAACAGACACACGAAAAGACGCTCAACGTCATTCGACATCAGGGAAATGCAAATCAAAAGGACAATGAAGTATCGTCTCGTCCACGTCAGAAGGGCTAAAATCAAAAACTCAAGAAACAAGTGTTGGCAAGGAGGAGAAAAAGTGCACTGCTGGTGGGACTATAAACTGGTGCAGCCACTGTGGAAAACAGTATAGAGCTTCCTCAAAAGGTTAAAAATAGAACTACCCTATGGTCCAGCAATTGTACTACTAGGTATTTACCCAAAGGACACAGAAATAGAGATTTGAACAGATAAACGCACCCTGATATTTACGGCATTATCAACAATAGCCAAATTGTAGAAAGAGCCCAGGCGTCCGTGGACTGATGAATGGACAAAGAAGATGTGCACACGCACGCAACGGAGTACTGAAATCTTGCCCCTCGCAACGTGGATGGAGGTCGAGAATGTAATACTAAGCAAAAGACGTCAGACCATATGATTTCAGTCATACGTGGAATTTAAGAAACAAAACAAATAAGCAATGGAAAAAAAAAGAGAGAGAGAGCCAAACCAAGAAACAGACTCAACTATAGAGAACTGATGGTTACCAGAGGGGAGGTGGGGGGGGGGGGGGGATGGGGATTAAAGAGTACATTTATCATGATGAAAAATAAATGGGGGGAGGGGCACAGCAAACGTCTGTATCAGTTTCCCAAGGAGTGGCCCTGGGGAAAAAAGGTCTCCACAGTTAGACACCAGTGAGAGCCACCGTTCTTAGACTGCTTACTGGGTGCCAGCCTCCCGTCTACACAGTGGGTAGCAGACACTCATAGTCCCCATTTTACAGGTAAAGAAACAGACATGGCTAAGCCCTTGCCCACATCATGGACTACGGGGAAGCCAGGATTTGAATCAAATCTGATTGCACGGTCCCTATTCATAGGCAACTCCTCTTTCCTGCAGTACTTCTCAGAGCCCTGAATGTCCTGATAGGTACTCCGAATGTCAGGAGTGAAAGTGTAACATTTTCTGAACTTAGGCACCACAGAATCCTGACTCCGAGGAACACTCAGTAGCACCCTGATGAACACAGTGTTCCACAAGATGTGGGAAGCCACCAGAAAGAGCCCTGAGGCGTGCCCAACTCTCAGGCCCTTCCACGATCGGCGAGACGGGCCTGGAAGGAGACCACACAGGCTGCGTCATCTCCCAGGCGCACACGAGCCCCCAGCTCACCCGAAACGGCGTCTGGCTCAGGCTTGCTCCCCGACAGGTCCTCCACAGACGTGCTGCTGCCCTCGGCCCCCACACCGCAGCCCCGAGGCCCCATGGCGCTGGAGCGCCGCCGCTCGTGGATCTCGTCCGAGATCATCTCCAGGTTCTTCAGGGCCGTCTTGTACTCGCCCTTCGCCAGAGCGAGTTTGGCCTGCAGGTCGTCCACGGTCTTCTTCAGTTGCTGGTCAGGAGAACAGAAGGCTCAGTAAGTGGAGGCAACCCCTACCGGCCTCGGGATCGAGGTCAAGGTTCAAGCACACTCTCTGCCCAGCACTCACTCCACTCCACCGACCTCCCTGAGACACGACTGCTGAGCTGATTTTCTCTTATCCGGCTCTCCACACGCCAGCACCAGCTCCCATCCGGGTGACAGACTCAAGCCAATAACCAGAAACTACTGCTGGCAGAATAAACCCCATCGGAGAAACATCAGTGGGTGGCAAACACACATTCCAGCCCTTGTACTGTGGTTTTTCACCCTGGAGTTTGCATCTGAATCCCCTGGAGGCCTTTTTAAAACTCGGCGGCCGGGCTCCACCTGCAGTTTCTAATTCGGTAGACCTGGGGTGGGGCTCAGGAATCCACACCTCCTCGGGGATGCTGAGGCCCCTGGCCCCCGGAGCCACTGAGAGCCACCACCCCAGCACGAGACAGCAAGCAGCTGAACGGCAGATTTACAGGACTTCAGAGGCCACTCCCTGAAGACCTGACGAAGACCATTCAGAGGAGGACTGAACGCTCAGTCAAGGACGTGTCTCTCCCCACCCTCCTCTTGTGGCAAATGCGCCATTTGAAAGCTCGCTACCACAAAAGTGGGACTTCGAGGGCAGAAAAATCCCATCAACGACAAAGCCAGAGAAGGCCACACCTACCTCAAGCTGCACGTAGTACTTTGCCTTGAGTTCAAAATAAGGCCTGTGGAAGACACAAAGGAAAACCGTAAGAGTAACAGAATAAGATGGCCACAGTAGACAGCACAGGGCGGATAAGAGGCATTAGCTATGGCTGGCAGGCCACCCGCCCGGGATTTAGCAAACCCTGACAAGGCCATCAGATGAAGAGAACGCACCCAGCTCTGGAGGCAGGGAGACACATGAGCCAGTCACTGCTGCTGGACTCACCCGGGGCTGAGCTGACAGAAGGCCCGCCTCAAGATCTGCAGAACCCACACATGGGAACGCTTATCCTGAGCCTTTGTACCCTGGCTCGCTTTCCTCTCTAGGAGGCTGTTCAGGGCCACACAGGGTGTGCCCAGCAGCTGAGGCAGCCCAGATGTCCTCTCCTAAGGAGGATGTCGGCTCCCCCGAGAATGAAGGCTAGATGGGGCGGGGGAGGGGACTGCCTCAACACATTCCCTTCTCTGCTGAGGTCACTCGGGGAAGAGAAAAGTGCCATCCCTCCCTCACCGAAATGAGGGGGTCTCAGACCGGTCCTCTTGAATTCTGTCCAGGACCGGAGGTATCAGATGGTCCGCAGACCTGGCCAGGTCATGGGCAAGAGAGAGGACAAATGCCAACATTCTACTAGTCCTCCGGCTCTGGGTCAAAAGACCCTGGCTATTTTTAGGAACTTGGGTGTCTGAGCATTAAGAGTAGACCAGCGCTTTTTTCTCCAGCTGTTCACCCGCTACAAAGCTCTTTTGCTTAGAGACCCAGCAACTGTGAATGAAGCAGGGAGCATGTCCCCAAGATGATTACTATTTAAAAATATATAGAAGGCAAAACTAAAAGGCAACTGACGGAATGGGAGAAGATATTTGCAAATGACATATCAGATAAAGGGTTAGTATCCGAAATCTATAAAGAATGCGTCAAACTCAACAACCTCCCCCACCCCCCAAAAAAAAAATCCAGTGAAGAAATGGGCTAAAGACATGAATAGACACTTCTCCAAAGAAGACATCCAGATGGCCAACCGACACATGAGAAAATGCTCCACATCACTCATCATCAGGGAAATATAAATCAAAACAACGAGACACCACCTCACACCTGTCAGAATGGCTAACCTTAACCACTCAGGCAACAACAGATGTTGGCGAGGATGCGGAGAAAGAGGATCTATCTCTTTTGCATTGTTGCTGGGAATGCAAGCTGGTGCAGCTACTCAGGAAAACAGTACAGAGGTTCCTCAAAAAACTAAAAATAGAACTACCCTACGACCCAGCAATTGCACTACTAGGCATTTATCCACGGGATACAGGAATGCTGTTTCAAAGGGGCACATGCACCCCATGTTTATAGCAGCCCATCGACAATAGCCAAAGTATGGAAAGAGCCCAGATGTCCATTGATGGATGAATGGATAAAGAAGATGTGGTATATATATACAATGGAGTATCACTCGGCCATCAAAAAGAATGAGGGGCACCTGGGTGGCTCAGTCGGTTAAACGTCCGACTTCGGCTCAGGTCACGATCTCACGGTCCGTGAGTTCGAGCCCCACGTCGGGCTCTGGGCTGATGGCTCAGAGCCTGGAGCCTGCTTCCGATTCTGTGTCTCCCTCTCTCTCTGCCCCTCCCCCGTTCATGCTCTGTCTCTCTCTGTCTCTCTCTGTCTCAAAAATAAATAAAGCGTTAAAAAAAAAAAAAAAAAAAAGAATGAAATCTTGCCATTTGCAACTACGTGGATGGAACTAGGGGGTATTATGCTAAGTGAAATAAGTCAGAGAAAGACAAATATCATATGACTTCACTCATATGAGGACTTTAAGAGACAAAACAGATGAACATAAGGGAAGGAAAGCAAAAATAATATAAAAACAGGGAGGGGGACAAAAACATAAGAGACTCTTAAATATGGAGAACAGAGGGTTATTGGAGGGAATGGGTGTGGGGGATGGGCTAAATGGGTAAAGGACATTAAGGAATCTTCTCCTGAAATCATTGTTGCACTCTATGCTAACTTGGATATAAATTAAAAAAATAAAAGTTAAAAATAATAAAAATTAAAAATAAAAATACATAGGAGGAATAGTGAAAAAAGTTTGCAAAAACCCCCATCAAAACGAGTCTTGGGTCATCTCATCAGCTCTTGGTCCACAGAGCTCCTCCCCAGTATGCTGACAGGTAAAATGAAGGACAGGGCTCGTCCACACTGGCTGCCCCAGAGCCAAGGGCACAATCAGGGTTTCCCAAAGGCCAGCCCCAAGCCCCAGCCAATGAACCACGCAATAGTTTGCTTCTGAAATTGCTTTTTCTTTGTCTCCTGGGTCGGTCGTGCCTGGAGCAGCACTTCCTGCCTCTGGGGGTTATACAGAACTTGGGGGGCAGACACAGCCCGGGGCGGGAGGCTCTGATGAGGCGGGTCCCTGAGAACACGAAAGGAGAAGAAGCTGCACGAGGAGGACAATCACACACAGCGCTGGGGACCCACGTGGCCAGACTCACTTGGACTTGTTGATGGCTCTCTTGAGTTTCTTCTCCAGCTGCCGCATGCGGCCCATGGCCGCGTTGTACCTGGCCGCGGTCTCCTTGTGCACCAGCTCGCTCCGCGTCTTGGTCTGCTCCGCCTCCATGACCTTCAAACAACAGCAGATGTCAGCTGACCAGACTGTCCCCTGTTGGAGTATTACTTATATCATTCTTAAAAAATATTCCTCGAGGGATTTAGTGGACTAAGATTAAACTAAATTCCAAACAGGAGAGGATCACATTTCTCATCGATCTGTTCCGGCAAAGTCCTATCAGGTGAGATTAAACAGCCAAAACTGGGTGTGGCAATGACTGAGAAAGAAAACAAGGAGAAAGAAAAATCAGAGAAAACTGAAACATTCTGTGAGTCAACCGATGTCCACTTTCTCCTGCTCCTCCCTCCTGGCACTAAGTAGCCACCATGGACTCCTGGGTTCCTGCCCTGGGACAGGGGCTCGCAAATGGGCCAACAGCACCGGCAGAGACGTCAAGGGACGGTCACGCCTAGCACAACCAGGCATGACCACATCAGAATAGCAAGGCAATCGCAATCTCAGCTTGTTGGCCCTTTCCCAAATATCCTGCATTAGCCAATGGACACACCAGAACCCAGGATCCAGAAGAGTCAAATGTTACATTTAAACAAATTAGTACCAAGTCATTCATATCAAGAGTTTGAGGTTCACAGACATTCGTGACCAGGAGGAGACCAGTCAGCATCCTGGCAGGAAATTCTGGAGGAAACATTGTGTTGAGCCTGTTGATAAAAATGAGTTTTAAAACCAACAATCAGGAGCCGTCGATGGCCAAAAACAAGGAGGCTGAAAGCGCATTCCCTAACACATGGAAATGTTAGTTCTTACCGAAAGAAAAGCATCAGAAGGAGGCCTGCCTTGAGGAGAGAGGATGAAGGAAATGAAAGGCAGCTGAGGCCACAGGCCCAGCTCACCAGTTCTATCCCATCTTCCTGTTAGAGCTCACACACGTGTCATAAAGTCAACCGGTTGGCTGGGTGGCTCAGTCAGTAAAGCTACCGACTTTGGCTCAGGTCATGATCTCATGGTTCGTGGGTTTGAGCCCCACATCGGGCTCTGTGCTGACAGCTCAGAGCCTGGAGCCTGTTTCAGATTCTGTGTCTCCTTCTCTTTCTGCCCCTCTCCCACTCATGCTTGCTCGCGCTCACTCTCTCTCAAAAATAAATCCTTAAAAAATTTTTCACTTAAAAAATTAAAAATAATTAAAGTCAACTGGAGGCAGGGGCGAGGTCACGCTACAGGCCCATACTTATTTTTACTTGAAGAGCATCAGAGTGGAGCCCAGAGGGCCCTCAGGTCATGGGTCCACTCCCTCGGACCCCAGCAGGACAATTTTAGGGAGGCACCACCATGCCTTTAACTTGAGGCTGCTGACGCCCTACTATCCCCTCCAGTCAATAGCCAGGCAGCCCTGAGAGCGTTTGTTTATGCACTTACTCATAAGAAGGATTTTAGGGGCGCCTGCGTGGCTCAGCTAAGTGTCCGATTCTTGATTTTGGCTCAGGTCATGACCTCACAGTTCATGAGTTCGAGCCCCGCATCCAGCTTTGTGCTGACAGTGTGGAGCCTACTTGGAATTCTCTCTGTCCTCCCCGCCCCTCTCTCTCTGCCCTTACCCTGCCCGTGCTCACTCACTCTGTCTCTCTCAAATGAATAAACTTAAAAAAAAAAAAAAGATTGTTTAAAGTGTCAGAAAAAATTATGAAAGACTCAAATGAGCATAAAAAAACTACTGGGTGTCTTGTCTAGTGTATCCTTCCAGGTTATGGTGGGTTTTATGGTCTCGGAGGTATTTTACAACCCTGTACACGTTGTAGAAACTAATAGTAATACAAATGATTCTTCTCCCTAGAAATGAAGATGAATTATGTCCCGGTAGAGGTGGATCTGATTATTGATTGCCCGTAAATATTGACCAATTTTGTATGTTTGTAAATTCATTTCAGCATTCCTGATGTGTGTGTGTGCATGTGTGTGTGTGTGTGTGTGTGTAATTCTCCTTTGAAATAACTGTAATATCTCATTAGTGTCCTCCTTAATGAGGGAGTTAAAATTTTGAACACTTTATATTTACCAGTTATGCTTTTCTTTTTTAAAAATATACATACCTTAGCAAAAGGCTTCAATGCTTGAGATACTTTTAAACAGCAGAATTAAAACCACATCAAAGCAGGGAAGTATGAGGAACTGAGCTAAGCGGGCAGGAGGGGACATGCTCCTTAAAATGACTTCTCAACCAAGCCCAAGGGGCTAAGAAACCCCTTTTCCTTGGCTTCAAACACCAAAGATTTCACAATTTTGAAACGAAGTGCACAAAAACTTGGCCACTTAGGGAAACCGCAGTAACTCTTCAGCCTCGTCTTAAATGGTAAGTGGTAAGGATTTACCGGTGTAACCTTCACCGCAAACCCCAAGTTTATCAGGCAGATGAAGACTTGTACTGGTGGAGAACTGTCCCATTACAACAGGAGGCGATACAGGGTTCCCTTCAAGGAGCGGGCAAAAGCATTTTAAATAGACCGATTCACAAAAGCTGTGATTTGTGGCTACAGAACAAGAAGGGTCCCCACCAGAAGCAGGATCCACACCAGCTGCACACAGGCCCTCGTCTATCTCAGCCCCTAGTCTGCAAAAAGAAGCCAAGTCTGTCTGAAATTAAACACTCAGAAAGCTCCGAGGACTTGGAGCCAGTGAAGACTGAGGAAGAGACGTGTCACTGTCCCCCGCTTCACCCCTACCAGGCCATGTCTGCCGTATCCCATCCCGATCTGCACTCCCACAGAAAAACCACCCCCAGCTCCTGGAGGAGACCCCCAACCCCCCGAACTCCTCCTTCCACCTCCAGGGAGAAAGACACCATGCATGTTGCTTTGGCTGCATGGTAACCAAGGAGCACCCCCATCTGAAGCCCAGCATCAGGCACGAGAGGTCTGCAATGGCAGGGAAAGAGAGGGCAGGGCAGCATGGGAACAGGGGCTCCGCTAGGAAGGCTGAAGCCACAGGAAACAGGGTGAGCCACGAAATAAAGCAACAACTAAGTCCCTCGGCACCCCAGGGCAGTCACGGGCCGGGCCGGGCCGAGCAACCCAATGGGCAGGTGCAACTCAGAACTGGGGTGCACACCGCCATCACCCTGGGCCTCCCCGGGCCACCCCTGCCCTCCTCCGAGCCTGGGATCGATAGCTATTGGGTCCTGACTCTAACCTCTGCACAGAGCTGCCCCCATGTCTGCGCTGTGCTCTTGTGTTTTTGCCACCTTCCCACTCAATTTGGAGCCACACACAGCACTCACGCACCTGCCGTGCGCACAGGGCACGCTGCAGACCAAACCTCGGGCTGACAGCCCAGCAGGGATAGATCTGCCCGGCAGCAGCGGCCTCCGTTCAAGGCAGCAGGGGGTCTGGGCTGTCAGGACGGCCACGGCAGCTTGGAGGTGGCACTCGAGAGAGGTCTTCAGGGCGGGCAGCTGGGGTCAAGGCTATGAAGGGAGGAAGCAGGGCTGGCTGAAACGGGGTCAGCACGGACAGCCCTCCCCTGCCTCGCACACGTCCCCCAAGCCCCATCTGCCACCCCCACTGGGATGGGCGTGAGGACTCAACAAAGGAAGACAGGCAGTGCTGGGCTTCCCACCTCCTCTCCTGGAGCTGGAAGGCTCTGGAAGGAAGGAACTGTTCAACAGAAACAGTCTTAGACTCCCTCAGGGTAGTTGAGAACTCTCTCCCCAGAGAGGACCCAGTCCTGGAGGTGACCCTCTGGCTGTGTCCACTTCTGGGTGTGTCCATCTCAGGGTCTGTCCCAAATGCTCAAGAACCAACCGTCCACCGGGGCCCAACGGCAAGGCTTGGGGCCTGGTGGCCCCGAGTGGCTAGAACCAGCGCCGAAGGGTCCGCTCCAGGATAGGCATGGGCAGGCAAGCGGGCAGGGGGCCCTGGGGAGAGCATGCAGGCCAGCAGCCGCCTGTGCTCAGGATCCGGGGAAAGACACAGGTCTCTGCCCCTCCTCCTAGGTCAGCAGGACAGAGAGAAGCGTGGGGTCCGAGAGTGCCTGACTGGCCCCCTCCTGAAAGCCCAGGGCAGGCAGGCAGCTGGGTCCCAATGGTCCGAGGGACCCTGCTCACAGCTGCTCAAACAGCTGCGGCCATCCTGCCCGGATCCCGAGCAGGTGTGCCAGCTGCACTGGGCCCAGCCTCCTCCTGACCCCACGCCTGCAGAACCACCCGCACCGGCCAGAAGACCTCTACCTGGCCTGGCTCCTCGTGGCCTCGCGTTCCCCCTTTCTCAACTCCTCTTCAAGCCCCAAAGCGTTCCACCCTCGCTCCACCACCCCTGACGTCCCAGAGCCAAGATCAGGGTCCTCCCAGGGAGGGCGGTTGCGGGTTCTCAGAACCTCGGTCAGCTCCTCGGGCTGTTTTCTGATTCTGCTGCCTCCCTGGGCGAGGGGGCCCACGGAGATGGCTTCTCACCGCCATGCGGGAGGCAGCCCAGGGCAGCTGGCCTCACCGGCTTCGCGTGTGCCACCCCAGGCCTTGGATCCCCGCTGCCAGGCAGTCTCCACGCACCCAGACCTGGGGCGAGACGCTGGCCCTGTGCCCTTTCCTCCCTGGAAAAGGGAGCCACCTGCTGCCTGCTCACCCACAGTTAATGCCTTCCCATTTCCAAGTCACAGCCCCTTCCCCGATCTGCTCTCTTTCAATAGCTATCAATCGGAAAAGCCAATTCTGGGGTACCTGGGTGGCTCAGTCAGTTGAGCGTCCGACTTCGGCTCAGGTCATGATCTCACAGTTTGCAGGTTTGAGCCCCGCGTCGGGCACTGTGCTGACAGCTCGGAGCCTGGAGCCTGCTTTGGATTCCGTGTCTCCCTCTTTCTCTGCCCCTGCCCCACTCACACTCTCTCTCAAAAATAAACATTAAAAAAAAAAATTTTTTTTTTAAAGAAAAGCCAATTCCTCTCCCCTCAGATGCTGGGCCTCCTCTCCCATTTGATGAAAAGCTATCCCCTTCCCAAAAAGGCTGTTTCAAGGCCAAAATGGCCGAGGCTATAGGGGCCTCTGCTGCCCAAGGCCCCAAGTGGTGAGCAGCAGGGACCCTAGGCCGTGTGTCCTCTGGAAAGCCACTTACATACAGGTATGGCCTGCTCAGCCACGCCGCCTCACCCACTGTGGCTTTTAAGGCCCTTCTTGACCCCAACACCGAGTGGAGAACTGTCCCTTTGTCCCTGTCTGGCATTACATGTGGCCTAACAGAGAAACTGGGACTCCTGGCGTTGCTCAGGGTCTCCTAGAATGGCTTCAGCCATGGCTTTAGGTGTAACTGCCCCATGTCACCATAAGAAGTCTGAAGGGAGCAAAGGGGACACACTGATGGGCTTGGGCAAAGAACAAGGGCACTCACTCCAGCATTTCTCCAATTGCCTGGGGTGAGGGAATTACGCAGCCCAAACCACTGCCACTTTCTCAAGATGGCGGACCTTTCTGAGCTCTGGATCTCTGACTAGACCATTAAGTGGCACTGCCCTCGGAAGAAGAGGGTGAGATAAAGCTAGCTCCTTCTGAAGGAATGGGCTTCCTGGAGCATCCGGAAGTCAGACAAGGCAGGAAACAGTCTGCACTCGTCACTGTCTTCACCACCCAACATGCAGCAGGTTGGGTGTGCCAGCCCCATGAGGTCTGGGGAGCAGGCAACACGAGCCCCACTTCGTGAAGTGCTAAATCCAGACAGAGACCCACAGCCAGGCAGAAAGTGAGGGTCTGCACCCCACCCCCATCAAATTCCGCATGCCTCATTCCAGGTTAAGGTTCTCAGCAACGCAGGGCCTTGGTTGGGGAAGGCTCTGCCACCAGAGCCTTGTCTCTTGCTGGTTTCAGTTTCGAACTTTGCTTCTCTCTCAGTGGTTCAAACCTGTGCAACCGTGAAGGAACCTGGGAAAACAGAATGGCGGCTCCAGGGGGGAAATCCCGGCCTGTGACCCGGAGCACCTGCTAATCTGCAGTAGTCATCCCCACCGCCTAGAAACCTCCAGTGGCCTCAGGGAGGGCACACATCAGATGACCCTTCCTAGGCCCTTAGGAGCCCGTGTGACCTCACTACCTTCTTAGCCCCACAAGTTATGCACTGCCCAACCCCAAGAAGCATCATTCTCAAAGACGATGGCATAAACGGTGCTCCCAAGAGTTGTGCAACGTAGAGGTCCTGGGGACACCTCTCCTTGACCAGCCGCTCACCATCCATGCTAGGGCCCTGGGACTTACAAAATATATGCTTTTGTTGTTGTTGTTTTAAGCATACACTTGATTTGTTCCTTTCTAAAGAACAGATTAAATAGCTTCTGAAATGATTTATTAAGGCTGATTTTGAGCTCCAGTTGGGGGGGAGGGAGGGCAAAAAGGAAACGGCTCTTTTGCTAATTTCTTGGAAGAAGCTACCCCCCCTTTTTTTTCTTTAAGTGTTTATGTTTTTAGAGAGAGAGAGAGAGAAAGAACAAGATGGGGAGGGGTAGGGAGAGGGGGACAGAGGATCCAAAGTGGACTCCATGCTGACAGCAGAAGCCCGACACGGGGCCAGAACTCACAAACCGGAAGATCATGACCTGAGCCGAAGTCAAACGCTTAACTGACTGAGCCACCAACCCCCTCCCCCCCTCCAACCGGCTCCCTTCTTTTTGTTTTGGTCCTTTCCACATCTGTCAGCCTGTGGCTTGTAAACTTCCAAGATTTCCAACTTCTACTTGGGTTTTTGACAGGCTGACCCAGAAAAGCTAGCTCGGCCTGTGTTTGGCTCTCGGGCATCATGTCCACGAGGGGGCAGGAGGCCCAAAGCCACACAAAGCCAGGCCCGTATCTCAGGCTTCAGAGGGAGGCGGTACACTCGACGCTGATTTGACTGGAAGTCATTTATTTGCGTGTCAGCCTTTCTATTTAGGGAAGCACAAGGCCATCTTTAATTATCAGATCCCCTGGGACTTGAACTGTGGCAGGTGACATTGAAAAAGGAGAGGCTGTGGCACCAACTCCTGACTTTCCTAGCCCCACAGGTGGCAAGGCCAGGGGGAGTTACGGCTACCCTCCCCCACTGCCTCCTCTCCATCACCCCTCTGTCTAAGGCCTTAGCTGCAGCCGCCAAAGCCACATGTCAGCTCACCCACCCACCCTGCGGCAAGCCAAGTCAGCCTGGGGGGGCGGGGGGTATCGAGAACACTCGGTGCGACTCCTAGAAAACCCAGTGGAGTTAGGTGAAGGTATCAAGTCCTGCTGAACCGAGCAGCTGTCTCGATTCTGAGCAGTGTGGTCAGAGCGCAGGTCATGTGAGCTGGTAAAGACCCGAACAATAATGGCTACAAAACCTAGGAGTCAAATTGGGGTCAAGATCATACACGGCCCACTTCCTGCTCCCGTGCTGCCTCCTCGAATCCCAGCCGAGCCCAAAGGCCAAGCTGGAGTGGCCACTGGATTCTGGTTTCATTTACCATGGCCCCCACCCTCCCGCCAACGTTATAGACACGTGCAGGCACACGCGCATACATACGCGCGCATACATACACACATACACACACACACACACACACACACACACACACACACACAGTCCAGGCCCCACGTGGTTTGGGGCCGTTAATCAAGGTTTTCCACCTTGGATTCTAAATTCAACCATTCTCCTGGAACTTAGTGGGAACAGACCCCGGAAAACAACTTGGTCCCTCTGGGAAGGCCAATCCACAGTCAAGACCTTCAGAGAGAGGATCCGAACCAGACAAACTCAAGTGACCAGGGAAGGAACAGCTGTACCCATTACTGGGAGACTCACTCCGAGTATGCCTTAGTACCAGGCCAGCAGAGACCCCAGGGAGAGACAGCCTGTGACTTTCAGAGAGTGTTTTTAGGCACCAAGCCTCTGCTGGGAGAAGCAGGGCACAAAGAGCTCGTCAGAACCAGTCTGGGTCGCGGGGCGCCTGGGTGGCTCAGTCGGTTAAGTGTCCGACTTCAGCTCAGGTCACGATCTCGTGGTCCGTGAGTTCGAGCCCCACATCGGGCTCTGGGCTGATGGCTCAGAGCCTGGAGCCTACTTCGGGTTCTGTGTCTCCCTCTCTCTCTGCCCCTCCCCCGTTCATGCTCTCTCTCTGTCTCAAAAATAAATAAACGTTAAAATAAATAAATAAATAAAAGAACCAGTCTGGATCGCATGGACGAGCAGTGTGAAGGATGCTCCCACCCCCCACCCACAAAGGGGAGGCACTGACGCAGATGCCCCCCCCACCCACCTGCAGACACAGACACATGCGCATGAAACACGACCCCCCCCCCCTCCCGGCACACATGGCTGTGACTCATACCCTCTGAGTGGCATGATTCAGCATCTCCTGCCAGGCTGAGTCGAACTGCCGCTTGTCATCCTCCAGCAGCCGCTGTTCAGCCAGGGAGATGGTTTCCTTGGCGGCTCGGAGCACCTCTGTGGCCCTCTGGAAGTCCTGCGTGGCTTTCTGAGCTTCTAGCTGGGCCTGTGCAAGAAAGAACCCTCATGAGGCCTCAGGAAACAGCAGGGGCTCCCTCTGGCCCGTCACACCCTCCAAAAGATGAGCTTCCTGAGGGTCTGGGGCTGCCCTGTCCATCTCTGCCTTCCCACGTGGGGACAAGCCAGGCACCTGCAGGGCCTCGCAAATGCTGGATAAGGGGACAGGCAGCACGTAGAGGAGCAGACGATTTCCAGAGTCCAGGAACCAAGAGATCAGATACAGATGCCGGCTCAGTCAGCTGGAGACGGCAAACCAGCCCCTCACGAGCCAGGTGAGGCCGGCTGTGGCCTTTCATAGAGCAGCTCTCATTTGCTAAGAATGCCACGGCGGACACAGCAGTTCCCAGCACCATCCCTGCCCAGATCCGTGGCTCCCTGCCAACAGGTCAGAGCCAGAGGGGCCCAGGGGATTGCAGTCCAACGGCCTCCTTCATTCTACAGGTGGTAACTGTGGCTCTGAGAGACCCGGCCAGGCCACCCGACACGGGGGAGCAGCAGAGCTGTGACCCCAGTTACTCAAAGTCCCACTAAGTGCTGTCACTCTGCCAGACAGGCTCTCGCCCAATTCGCACTCACCAACAGCGATGGGCGGAGGGAAGGACGGACACAAATCGTGGCGGGCTGTATGTTAGAGCACCACCAGCTGCACGCGCCTGTTGAGCACCTCAAAGGTCCTTAATCCACGCTGAGTGCAAAGCACCCCAGACTTCATTTTAAAGGTATTTTTCTGTACTATTTTTTTTTAAGTTTATTTGAGAGAGAGAGAGAGAGAGAGAGAGAGAGAGAGAGAGAAGGGGAGGGGCAGAAAGAGAGGGAGAGAGGACCCCAAGCAGGCTCTGCACTGTCAGCACAGAGCCTGACACAGGGCTTGAACCCACGAACCGTGAGATCATGACCTGAGCTGAGACCAACCAAGAGTCAGACGCTTAACCAACTGAGCCACCCAGGCGCCCCTAAAGCACCCCAAATTTTAAAGACTTAGTACAAAAAAAGAATTGTTAACCGTCTCCGTATTCAGAATGGCTACATGATGAAATGATGGTATTTCGGATATCGTTGGTTGAATAGACTGTCTTAATTAATTTTACCTGTGTCTTTCGACTTTTTTTTTTTTTTTTTAATGAAACTACCGGATAATTTAAAATTACATTGTTGGCTCACTTTCTATTTCTTTTGGACAGTAAACACTTCTCCCCCAAGAGTGGCCCATGAGATTGCATCAGGAACCAGCAACAAAACCCGCCGGCCACCACTCTGAATTTCCCAGCAGAGCACAAGCACACGCTGGCCCGTTGCAGCCGCCTACCCACCACCTGTGGTTAACCAGATCAGTTCCACAAACCCCGGGGACATCCACGGGGTAGCCCCTGGGGCTCAGGAGCAAGAGGAACAACCATCCCCATCCATCCCCAGAGTGAGTCTCACATGACTTAGAGGAAGTCTTCGGGAACCACAGGGCGAAGACTATTAAGGGGAACAAGACAGACCTGGAACACAGCAGCCCCCGAGGCAAGGAACAGCTCTGTGACCCTGTGGGTGCCGCTCTCCACCCTTCAGCAAACGGTGGACTCGTGCTGTGCACCACACCCAGCCTGACCTTCCAGGATGACAATCTGGTCGGGGAACAGAAACAGGCACGGAGAGGACATCCAGAAACCGTCCTCAAGAGCTGCGCACGAAGACTGCTACTGGAGGGAGGGAGATACGGACAGTACCGGGGTGTGAAGAGGAAACTGGTTCCAGGAGAGGGAATCCAGGGCTCCTTCCGAAAAGAGAATGAGCAGGAACGGAGGACTGGAGGACAAGATGACCTGAAAAATTTAGCCTTGGTGGGGGGGCCAGGAGGAAGGAGCCTCATGAGACACGGTATCTGCAGGAGACCTTGACAAAGATGAGGATCAAAATTTCAAAATGGAAGGGCACACGTATCTCGAGGAGCCCTGGGTGACGTATGGAATTGCTGAATCACAATATCGTACTCCTGAAACTAATATAGCCCTGTATGTTAACTCCGCTAGAATTAAAATTAAAATACGTATGTTGCTATCAAAAACGACACAGGAGCACCTGGGTGGCTCAGTCGGTTGAGCGTCTGACTCTTGATTTCACTCAGATCATGATCTCCGGGGTCGGTGGGGTAGAGGCCCGTGTTGGGCTACTTGGGCTTCTCTCTCTCCGTCTCTCTCTGCCCCTCCCCTCCACCACTCACATGCGCTCTCTCAAAATACGTAAGTAAACTTAAAAAAAAAAAAAAAAAAGTTTCAAAAAACATGAAGAGCATGGGACTGAGCGAACTCCCGGCTAATGCTTCAACCAGTAGCCCAGGGGCCTGCCTGCTGTGACCACTGCGTGGCCCCAGGCCACATGGCCACACAGGCGTGCCTCAGCCACACATGGGGACAAGGGGCCTGCGTCCTACAGAACTGACCAACTGAGCACGCGTGGATGCTCTCGGCACATGACACGTCACTCCAGACCCCAGGCCTCTAGGCCAGTCCATGGAAGTCCCATGAGAGGACAGCCCCGGTGGCTCTCCCACCCCCTTCTGCCTAGGTGCACTGAGGGACAAGCGGGGAGGCACTGGGACCTGGCACTTCAAAGCTACCCCAACCTGCCCCACAGACCACCTATGTGCTTTGAACCACACCAAGAGACCATCAATCCCACAGGATTCTAACAGTTCCCTAGGTGGGATTTGTACTTGTGTTTGTTTTTTCCAAGGAAATGTTAGTATTTCTCTTTTTTAATTTTTTTTTAAATGTTTATTTATTTTTGAGACAGAGAGAGACAGAGCATGAACGGGGGAGGGTCAGAGAGAGAGGGAGACACAGAATCCGAAACAGGCTCCCGGCTCTGAGCTGTCAGCAAGGAGCCCAACGCGGGGCTCGAACTCACGGACCGCGAGATCATGACCTGAGCCAAAGTCGACGCTTAACCGACTGAGCCACCCAGGCGTCCCGGAAATGTTAGTATTTCAATTCAGCACCATTTAAGGGTAAATTCTCTTCCCCGCCCCACCCCCACCCCCGGTCTCCCCATTTGAATTATGAAGCTTTTCTTTCTTCCAGCAAACAAAAGAGCGAGCTGAAATGTGGCTGCTGTATCACAGACCCGCACCCTTTACGCCTGCTATCTTGCATCTGATGAGTTCGAAATAAGGGAACCGGATCTCTACAAGGAAGGAAAAAAGGAGGCCCGTCTGAAGGGGCCTTTAGAAGAACATGCTTTCTGTCAAGTCTGTGAGTTTCTGAATTTTCGTCAAGGCTCTTTCTCCCACGTGGTGGTATCAGAAATGTGCTGGCCTTGTCATATCAAAGATCTAGTCGGAGGCTTCAGTCAACACTTGGCCCACAGAAACCGAATGGCATTCTCCATCTCTTCCCTACCTACTCATTTATTCAAGTAAATGGTGGGCGGCTCTTCAGGACCACAGTCTGTTCTCTCCATCTTCCCTGGTGAGAGAGCCTTTGTGTCTTACGGTGAGGCAATGTGCCAGCTAAAGACCTTACTTCCCAGCTGTCAAGTTAGCTAGGACTCCTGTTACTAACTTCTAGCTAATGAGATATAAATGGACACTCTTGGAGCCTTCCAAGAGGGCTTCTTTGTCTTTCCATTTGTGTTATCAACACAATGGCTGGTGCTTCAACTGCCATTTTGGATCATGAGGCAACTCTCCTAAGGATACAAGAAAAGTAAGTTAGGTCCCTGCCCTGGATTGCCTACCTCCTAACTTCTTAAATGACAGAAAAAAATATAATATAGGCTCATGTTTAAGCCAGTTTTCTGCTACATTTGGTTAAATCTAAACCCAAGTGATCACATGTTCCCTTCTATACAGCTGGGCTATTCTGTAAACATGACAGAAGGGACTACAGCAACTAGCATAGACTGGCCAAATCTCCCTCAACAGCTTTCTGGCTGCTCACAGTCCATTTTACTACTAATAAGCCCAAGGAACCAAACTTTTGGGGATTCCTAAAGAATCCCAAAGTTCATAGCTTCTTTGTAAGGCATTTCATAAAACATTTTCTAAAACCACATTCACAGGCAGGTGCACACGCAAGGCGGGGAACATTCTATCGTACCCTTGCTAGTAGGATATACTCCATTCAGTGCTGCTGAGATACGTCTTGGAACCTGATTTCTGGAGACAGGGGGCCCACACCAAATAAGGGGTTCGAAGTCAGTCAGGAAAACAGACACGTTCAGTACAAACTCCAATCCAAGACAGATCATGACCGTAACATAGGTGGAAAGCGCTATGGGAACACAGGGAAGAAAGAGAGAATGATTTACCAAAGGTTTCCTAAGGAAGATTCATCCAGGGAGAGGGTGAGACACCAGGCCAGGTCATGGAAATACAGGAGGCACCCATGAGTTTACACACATATCTACCTGGGGAGGGCTTACCTCCGAGACGGCTCGTCACAAGGGGACACGTGACCACCAAAATCAGAAACTGACTTAGCAATCCCACCAAGAGCTGACTATCTGGTTCTCACCAATGTATGAAAGAGGACACCCAGAAATCTTTGGCACGACCAACACCAACAAGTTTTATCTTCAAACTCTAAAAAAGAAAAAAAAAGGCCCTTTCAAGCTCTAGTTACGAATATATTACTCCCCGGTGTATACAAATCAGGCAGTGGGTCTCATGACAGAGGAACCCAGTTAGCAAACTGGCTGAGGCTCTACTTAGAAGAGCACCGACGAGGAAAATGTTGGGGGAGCTGGGTTTTCACTGTCAGACGCAACATAGGAAAATTTGAAATATCTTCATGACTCAGGGATACTAATGACTTTCATGGAAACAGCTCACTGGAAAGAATTTTAAAAGGCTGCTTACGAATAAATTTGACAGTGACCTTCATTAGACTCTGGCCTGGGGCCAGCTGTGACTATGAAGCACTCACACGTATGGTCCCCTGTGTCATCAACAAGGCGGGGCGGGGGGGGGGGGGTGGCATGAGGGAAGAGGTCCGCCGTGGTTGAGGCTGTTGGGAGAAGAGAGAGGCTGCACTGGACTTCCACCCCCGCCCATATTTGGTCTCAGGAAGGAACAAGGGTATCTGGACATTTACGTGGTTGCAACAAAGGTTCAGAGTAGGAGGAAGTTTACAGACCACCCGGTTCAAGACCTTCATTTTCACTTTTCAAAAGACAGCCCAGAAATGCAAGGCAACTTGCTGAATGTCACACAGCTGTTGAGTGCTTGGCCAGAGCCAGGAAACCAGAGCCTCTGACCCCTAAACAGGGCTGTTTCTCTTCCGCCAGGCAGTATCTGCCAAGGTGTAAACCTCTGGCAAGGACACAATCATTGGAGAGTTGGACAGCCTACCTGTAACTAATACACAGCAAGAAGAGCTGCTCAGGGGGCCAAAGATGAGACGGGAATTCAAGCTGTCGTGTGGGACTGCTGCCTCCCACTATGGCTCATGCAGGTGTCACTAACACACCAGCCAGTCAGCTAAGGAAACCGGAAAGATGAAGGAGTCTTGTCACATGGCTTCCCAAAGCCATACTCCAGCTGGGGATGGCCTTAAGTCACAGAGGAAGCCCCCACGATGAGACCAGTCTTGTACCCGACCACTGGCAAACCCCTAAGGGTGGATATAGATGATTATAGGTCAGTAATCATAGCAGTTACTGTTTGGGCATTTCTGAGTCCGATAACGTATGAAAGGTATTCTGAGTACAGTGCCTCATTTCAATCTCAAAATTATGCGATGAGGGTAGTCCAATGATCATCCCTATTTTATAAAGGAGACCAAGGCGCAGAAAGGTTGAATAAATTGCTCCACATCACCAAGGGTGAGGTCAAGGTTCAAACCCTGAGCCTCCATTCTAGATTTCTATTAAATACCACCTGCTGGGGCTACAAACTCCTCACAAAGAGGTCAAGCTAAGTTGGGTCTTACTCCTTCACCCTAATCAAGGCCACACTGGCCACTGCTACACAGATCAAAGAAGGTAGGGGGGTTACCGGGAGAAACCAGGCCAACCACCAAGGGGAGCACGCTGTTCCCCCCCACCCCTCCGCCAAGAGCAGGCAGGGAACAGCCTGCTTCGTCAGAGCAGAGCGTTCACGGTGTGGAGCCAGCGTGCCGACCGCGGGGTCTGGGAGCTGATCCTGAATGCTGGGTTTAACTTCTCCTGCGGCCCAACGCTATTCCCCTATCTGCTGTTGGGAACAACTTGGGTCCCACTCACAGGGAAGCTGGGGGGGCGGGGATGGAAGAGACACAGGGAAGTGTGGGCCCTCCTGGAAGGGCAAGTTACAGAGCAACGAGGTTTCCAGAAGCCGCTGGATACTTGGGCATGAAATGGAAGCGGGGGGCACGCCCACTTCCATCTAAACAGGGTCGGAAAGACATCAGCCTGCGGGAGGGAAGCAGAGGCTGCCCGAGAATGAGGTCAGCACTGACCCTTCAGCTGACATGAGCCGCAGGTCACTGGGGAAAGAGAGGCCTGGCCTATTCCTGCCGGGTCGGTGCTCTGACTGGGCTGGCCCCGAGCCCCACAGGTGCCAGGGTACGGTCGCTGCACTGAGCAACCACCAAGAAGACACCCTCTGTCCCGGCCTTTTGTCTTTTCTTTTTTTTTTTTTACACTTGATACAATTTTGCCCTTGCCCTTTAGAGTGAATGTTGTATGTGCCGCTGAAAAGAACCCATCTTCCAGCTAGAAGCTCGTGAAGAAAAGTCCCGGATTCCTCTCCAGGCCACCTGAGGAAATCAAAACGTTCGAAAGCAGGATCAAAAACCAGGCTGGCCTCAGGGAGGGAGGCATGTCTGGGATGAACATCAAAGGGGAAAACAGACAGCGACAACAGCGGCATCCGTTCTCGGTTCGATTCAAGCTCTAGTTTTTTGCGTCTATCCCGAGCAATCCCACTCATCAGCAGCTGACAGTCTGAGTCTTTCCATTCAGAAATTTTCCTCTCCTTCTTCTCCCTTTTCAAACTTCTGGGGGGGGGGGGGGGCACCTGGGTGGCTCAGTCCATGAAGCATCTGACTCTTGATTTCAGCTCAGGTCATGGTTCGTGGGTTCGATCTCTGTGTCAGCACAGAGCCTGTTGGGATTCTCGCTCTCCTTCTCTCTCTGCCCCTCCCCTGCTTCTTTGCACGAGTGCATGCTCTCTCTCAAAATAAATAAACTTAAAAAAAAGTCAAAAACAAACAAACAAAAAACCAAAAAACAACTTCTGTCGGAGCAAAACTACTGTCTGGCCAGAGGTGGGTGCCGGGCATTTTGACGAGGCCATTCGGCCCCTGAGGATGTTTTGGATACAAACATTTTAATCAGAGTTATCCCAGAGTAGACACATTTTCATTTGAAAGCATTTTCTAGAAAAAATGCCATTAAGCCCATTTAGGTCCTTGATCATTTTTTAAACCCAGTGTTCCTAATTTTTTTCATTTTTCTTTAGTCGAAGTTATTTTAATTAGGATCAGTTCTTTCCTATTTCAAATCCATAGGTTCGATCCACTGAATAGTTTCATCCATATCAACCTTTACTAAATGCAGCTTGTGCCATGGAGCTTTTCATCAGTTCTACCCAGTTCAGTTTTCCTGGATCGATTTTGTACACATCTAAGAATCAGTTGAGCATACGGGACAACAATTCTCACTCAGTCCCAACTGTTATCAGGTACAGGTTGAGCCATTATCAGTTAACAGCAAATTGCCTAATACAGGATATAGTAAACGAAACGATAGAGATTCTAAGTTAAGTGAAAGGTCCATGGTATGTATATCTGAAACCCATGAGGAAGCTGTGCGCAGTTCCGGGAGATATAATGGAGGGCCTGAAGCCATTTCAGGGGACAGGCCCCAAAGCTCTTTAACAGATCCCGGGTCAGAGGAGACTCAGGGGATCAGAAAAATCAAGGTCAAATAGTTTTGCTCTGTCCTGGAGACGAGCTGTTTAATAATAAAAATTAAAAAACTATTACCTGCTTCAAAATAGTACAGGTAGGGGCGCCTGGGTGGCTCAGTCAGTTAAGCGGCCGACTTCAGCTCAGGTCATGATCTCGTGGTCCATGAGTTCGAGCCCCACGTCGGGCTCTGTGCTGACAGCTCAGAGCCCGGAGCCTGTTTCGGATTCTGTGTCTCCCTCTCTCTCTGACCCTCCCCCATTCATGCTCTCTTTCTCAAAAATAAATAAACATTAAAAAAATAAAAAAATAATAATAAAACAGCATCTGCATTCCTGCTTTAGATTATAAATAATCATACATTTAAAAACCATAATATGGGGCGCCTGGCTGGCTCAGTTGGTTAAGCCTCTGACTTCAGCTCAGGTCATGATCTTGCAATTCATGAGTTCCAGCCCTGTGTTGGGCTCTGTGCAGACAATTCAGTCTGGAGCCTGCTTCGGATTCTGTCTCCCTCTCTCTCTGCCCTCCCCTGCTCTCACTCTGTCTCTCTCTCTCTAAGAAACATAAAAAAAAAAAAATTAAAAACCCATAATGAACCTGGAGGCTACGATGTGACTAGATCTTGGGTATGGGAAGGCCCAGCCAACCCAACAGTGTGCGGTGACTTAGTTTCCGGCCGGATGATCCCCTACTCCCCGTGGTCACGCAGGGCCTCGTGCTGACCAGAGGTGGGTCGAACTCAAGGGTTTCAGTTGGCGGCTTTGGGGAGGTTCCTCCAGGATTGAGCCCACCTTGTCTCCTCTTCTGTGCTGGGCATCAGCCCACAACTCACCTCTGGACGCAAGCATACACATCCCAATCAGACCAAAGGGCTTCCGGATCCACTCGTGTGCCCCTTGTCCCTCTGCTTTAGGGTGGCACCATTGTCGTCCTACCGAATCTCCCCAGTTCGGCCAAAAGCTCCCGGCAGGAGGAAGGCACATGCCTTGTACTTCCCCAGGCCACCAGGGGCTACTTAGTCCAATTCGGCATGTCAGAGCTAGTCGGCCAGCGGGAGGTCTCTGACCCCTTCACATACTCCTACCCCATTCAACTACCAGCGGATTACGAAACCTGCTAACCATGAGCGGCACCTCCCTGCAGGACCCCAAACCAAATCCTTTCTGTGGGTGCAGGGACATGACAGGTGCCTAGCCGTCCCCACCCCAGCTAGCAAGGCAACATCCGTGTTCCTCTACGGGCTTCCTCTTGCTCTCGCACACATGCTGGCTGGGCTGGAGCAGTGTCCGCTGGCTACAGAATTACAAACCGTCGAGGTCTGGGGCCAGGCTTGAGGCAGAGGCCCGAGGCAGAAGCCGGCAGCAAGGCCCAAAGTCAAGGTCCACGTGACCCAACACGGTCCCAGGAGCCACCATCACACCTTGATCCCTGGGGTCCACAAACCACCGAGTCTTCAGGCTCAAGGAAATGGAAACGGTGTAAACCAATCCTTTTGCTTTATCGAAGAAAATTCAAGAGCCTAACAAGTTAAAATGGCTTGCTCGAGGGCGTAAGTCACATATCCCATCTCTTAAATTCTTCAAACGCGGAGGGTTTCCCCAAATTCAGCATGGCTGCACCTTCCTCTCTGCAAGTCCACTCAAATGTATTTCCCTCCCCACCTCGGCCCCCCACACTGTCATTCCCAGGACCCAGGAAGCATCAGCATCACCCCATCCCAAGGCCAGATACACACACACACACACACACACACACACACACACCAATCAGGGGAGCCATGTCCTCCTTCCCAGGGAAACACGACGCAGACCCGCACCACAAAAGGCCACGACACGTGGCCTGATCACTGCCCTGCATTCTGAGGGAGTGAAGAATGCTGTCTGTGCTGCAGCGCGGGGGCTGGGGGCGAACCAGAACCCCGCACATGGAGAGAAACCTCGTACTCTGTAACTACATGACAGTCTTTCTCCCGCCAGTCAGCTGCTGCCGTGTATCCTGTGAGGATGGAGAGGCCGAGAGGTGGGCCGAGAGGTAGGAAGAACTGGGGTGTCAGAACTGGGGACAGCATCTCCCTCCCTTCGGCCACAGCCGGGGAGCCAAGGGCTAGAAGCCATGAGGTACCCCTGGGACAAAGCTCTGATCCCCTATTTCTCTCCTCTTCCCCTCCGGTGGAGAAGCCAGGTGGTTGGTCACCCTCACCCCTCCCCACCTCCACCCCCGCTCACCCCCCCCCCCCAAGGCATAGCTCTCTCTACCAGCACGTGCACACACAGCTGCTGGCACTTCCAGGGGACTTACCTCTAGAGATATAGTGCCTTGAACAGCAAAGGGGACAAATGGGCCCCCCTTGCAACTCTCCAACCCCCAGGGACCCCAGCTCTTAACAGACCACGGTAGCGACAAAAGAAACGCTCCAAAGCCCTGCACAGAGCTGGCGCTGATTCAACAGGACAGCTGGGCCTCCGTGAAGCAGCACACTACGTCCAAAGAACTGGGAGCAACGGGTCAAATCCTAGCACCCACAATGGCCATTGTCTTGCGTCTACAACCTTGAACAAGTAAGTCATCAGAATCTTAAGACGGGAATGCCAAGCCTTCTGTTAACTCCCAGGGAGCTGTGTTTTCAGTATTGAGGATACACAATCACAGCAGGACTCACAAGGTCATTCTGGAATGCAGTGTCTGGCTTAAACAGGCGCAAACAGTCACTCAGCAGGCGAGCTGACCACCGAGCTGTTTCACTTTTGCCGTCATTTTTATTGCGCATGTTTGCGAGTTTCCCAAAATAAAAAGTTCACAAAATTGCTTCTCGGTGCCCTTCTCAGTCAGCTATCACTTTGCTATTTATCTACTCCATAGTTCTTTCTATCCACTCAAAACTATGTCACTGGGTTGAGCAATAGCAGAACGCAAGGGCAAGGGAAGGCCCATACTGTCCAGTCAAAACAGAACAGCTGTTCCAGGTCAGATGCTTTAAACTAATAGTGAGAAAAACTTTTGATACAGCTGGGGAAATCTGAAAAAGGACTGGGTACTGGAGAATATTACAAGAACTTTAATTTTCTTTGGTAAGAAAATGTGATCTTTTACAAGTTTTTATCTATTAGAGATAAAATACTGAAGTATTTACGGTAGAAGTGATAGGGTATCTGTGACGTTGTAAAATACGAAAACAGGGGCGTCTGGGTGGCTCAGTTGGTTAAGCGCCTGAGTCTTGATTTCGGCTCAGGTCAGGATCTCATGGGTGAGTCTGAGCCCCACAGAGGGCTCTGCGCTGACAGTGCAGAACCTGCTTGGGATTCTCCCTCTCTCTGTGCCCCTCCCCTGCTTGCTCTTTCCCTCAAAAATAAAAATAAATAAGAAGAAGGAGGAGGAGGAAGAGGAGAGGAGGAGGAGGAAGAGGAGGAGGAGGAAGAGGAGGAGGAGGAGGAGGAGGAGGAGGAGGAAGAGGAGGAAGAGGAGGAGGAGGAAGAGGAGGAGGAAGAGGAGGAGGAAGAGGAGGAGGAGGAGGAAGAGGAGGAGGAGGAGGAGGAGGAGGAGGAGGAAGAGGAGGAGGAAGAGGAGGAGGAGGAAGAGGAGGAGGAAGAGGAGGAGGAGGAGGAGGAGGAGGAAGAGGAGGAGGAGGAGGAGGAGGAGGAAGAGGAGGAGGAGGAGGAAGAGGAGGAGGAGAAGAAGAAGAAGAAAACAGGAGAGTGGAGAAGACGTGACTGGCAAGATGTTAGTTTCTGGGGATGCATACAGGGGGTTCACTGACTACTCTCTCCCTTTTGTATATACTTGAAACATTTCATAATAAAAAATGGTGAAGAAATGTTTTTTTTTTTTAACGTTTATTTATTTTTGAGACAGAGAGAGACAGAGCATGAACAGGGGAGGGGCAGAGAGAGAGGGAGACACAGAATCTGAAACAGGCTACAGGCTCTGAGCTGTCAGCACAGAGCCCGACGCGGGGCTCGAACTCGCGGACCAGGAGATCGTGACCTGAGCCAAAGTCGGACGCTTACCCGACGGAGCCACCCAGGCACCCCGAAGAAATGTTTTTTGAAGGCTTGCCTATTTACCCGCCACAGAATCACAAAACTCAAGAAAACACTACTCACTGAAAGGATAGAGAAACCAAAGACATTTGTCAAAGGTTGTCCTCACTAAAGGCAAAATTTAAGCAAAAGAATAAATAAAACCACAGAAGAGTCAGTAAGACTGCCAAGGAGGGAAAGTTAAAGAGTCAGAATACTGTCCAAGTGAGAGACAAGTTTCCAAAACTGAAAGGGCTCCTGATCCCTCAAAGCCCATCCTGCCCATGTGCAACGTTTAAGTTGCATCAAAACGTGGGGATCCAACACTGGCCCCCCAACATCCTGCTAGTGGCCAAACCACTCGAGTGATCCAGAAGTTCTCATCTCTCTGTCTCTTCTGCTATGACTTGAAGCCCTCAGCTCTTTCTCCGACTCTGGCAGAGACAGAGAAGAAAAAAAATACATATACCCACTGGCAACAAAGCACACATAAGGCGGGCTGAAACCGAACTGCAGGCATCTGGCTAAGTCCTGTCCCTCCCTGCGTCTCTACTGCCCTGGGAGAGGAAGGACAAAGGAGCTGGGGCAGGGGTGTTTATTCAATCCTGCTGTGTGCCAGCTGTCCGCCATCACGGAATCTATCCTATAGCCCCTGCTGGTTAAGTCCTGTTGTACCCATTTCACATCCAAAGAAATGGAGGTTAAGAAAACTGGCCCAAGGTCATGTGCTAGAAAGAAAGGACAGGAAACTCAAACCCAAGCCCTCTGACTCCAGTGGCCCAGAGAGGAAAAGCATAAACACAGAGCCCTGGATTACTCACTTCTCCAGCAGGGACACTTCCAAAACTGATTCCCTAGATCCGGATGAGAAATCACAGGACCCCGGGGGCCACCCTCAGTCCGGTAAACAATCTCCACCACACCATCTGCACACCAACTTTGCCGAGCACTGTGGCCAAGATGTTTTCTCTGTAGAGCATCCAGAGGCTTGACGAGCCCTGCCCAAGCTCCCCTTCCCTCAAAGCTCTGCACCAAGGAACAAACGTGCCCTAAGGGAACCTCAGCAGATGTTGTCCAGCATCGGCTCTTACCCAGATTATTTTACAAGCTTTCCAACTCGTCTCCTAGCTTCCAATCTCATATAGCCGTTGAAACTCTGCATGGCATCCACGTAGTCTCACACAATAGCACTTAGGACACCTGGTCATCTGTCCAAAGTGTCTATCTGATGATGTCACTCCCTGCCTAACACTCTCCCCACCCCAACACCACCAGCCACAGCCCAGGTTCTCACTTCCCATCCACCCAGTGATGCCCGACCACTCACCATTCCTTCAACACTCCTCGTTCTTGTATGTCCCATGCCTTCCGCCAGCAACACATGCCCTTCGTCCTTGTCTCTACCTAGGGAACTCCTACTCATCCTTTAAAACCCATCTCAAATACCCCATCTTCTGTGAATTCTCTTTTCACTGCAGCTGGCTGGACTCATTTGTTAAACAATCATATCTTCTTTCTTATGACACTTCATAGGCAAAAAAAAAAAAAAGTCCTTGTCATCCTTCAGCCTCTTCCTTGCAGTGAACAGTCCTATTCTTCTAGGACTTACAGGTTTCCCTCTTTTCTCAACCTCCACTGATTAATTTCCCAACACTTGATGGAGAAGTCATTCAGGTTGACCCGCACTGCCCAAAAGCAGCTGGGTACGTGAAAGTCTGCACAATGAAACCTTCCTGAGGGCAGGAAGTATGGTTTATACCTTACCACTCACAAAGACCAGCACAGAGATGAACACACATCCCCACCCAAAGCTGCTCTCCCAGGCACTCTGGTTATACTGTCCACCCCTGGCTCCTGTATCCCATTTTGCTAAGGAGGGCCATGATCCCACTCTGCTGACATAGGCAGGAAGACTAATTAGCAGCCTACAGTTGACTGGTTCGGGAGACACCCACCATTCCCAAAACAATAAAGACTCCAACTCCTTCGAATCACATTCGGATCACTAAGAAACTAACCTAAGGTGATACGGACAATAAAGGACAGAGTGACATCATTAAGCGCACCACAGGGAGGCTAACTCTCTGGATTCCAGAGCTCCCCTCGTCTTCCTCGCCCCCCGCCCGCTGGCTACACATGCCACATGCCAAACTTTCACAAGCTACCTGTGCTCCGCTTGTCTCCATTTGGAGGCTGCTTTCTAAAACGACTAAAACAGGGGTGCCTGCGTGGCTCAGTAGGTTAAGGGTCCAACTCTTGATTTCAGCTCAGGTCGTGATTTCGCAGTCATCGTACCGCACCCAGAGTAGGACTCTGCCCTGAGCACAGAACCTGCTTGGGATTCTCTCTCTCCCTCTCTGCCTCTCCCCCACTGGAGCATTTTTGTTCTCTCTCAAAAACAAGTAACATTTAAAAATAAATAAAATAAATGGGTTCAAAGTCATGAACATTCCTCCTGCCTCAGAGACAAGAAATAATGAATGGGAGTAACTGTTGACGGCCCCTTCCCTGCCAGCTGGGATCCGTAAAAAGAAGTCCTCAACTGGAGAGCCTCCTTGTATCAGCCAGCGCTGGTCTCTCATGAGCCACCGGTCCACAGCTGCTGGGCCTCACTCCTGCAAGGCTGCCATGAACAAGGCAGAGGACACCCCCATTCTAGACAAAGTGACTTCCTTTAACACTAACTCACTTGGCAACCTGGAACAGATGACTGGAAAGAAGGTTCTCAAAGTTTTCTATTCTTGGTCTGGAAGCCTGGGAGAAACCCACCGAGGGGGACTGAAGGGAGATGAGGGAAGAGAGGTAACAGTAGGACAGCTCAACCCCAGGGCCACTGCCACGGGCTGAGTGATGAGAGACACCTGGTCAGTGCCACAGACCCAGAATCCTTGGAGTCGGTGCTATAGCAGAAAAGGCCCAGGACCCACAGAGTGTCCCTTCTGCACAATGCATGGAATTTCTATGACCTCTGCAGCACCATCACCAGTGGTGACCCAGGGAGCCTCTGAAGAACAGGGACTGTGTCACTGAATTTTTAAATTCCCCAAACCTAGCCCTAGTGGCCCGTGGCTGCAGTTGTTCAATAAATACGTGTTTCATTAAGGTACCAGGTTGGGTACCAATGATAAGCCCCAGACAACTCCCTTGTGGTCAATCTTTTAATACACCTTGTGATTCTTTTTCTTCTGTGGCTCACACACTCAGATTAATGTCTCTCTGGGTGCAATTCTCCTTGGAAATGCCCATTTACATGATGTGAAAACTCACCTGAATAATGGCCTAACTGTATACACTAAATTGTGCTAAATTGTGTGGTGTGAATGCTATTCTCTCAAGATCAAAAGAATTCCCCCTTCCACTCCACCTTGCCTCCTCCAAGCTAAAAAGATACGTAACCCAGGTCCCAGTGGGTCTCCAGAAAATTTGTTCCTGGGTGAAATTTTACCCCCTATGAATCCATAGGACCAAGTTTCTATACTCATGTCAGCAGTTTGCCACATCACAAGATAGTAGAAAAGCACTTTGAAAACTGCCCAGTATTTGAACACATGGATGACACGTCTCTTGCATTATTTTGCTCTTCATTTGGGTCTTCTCGAAATTACAAACTCCCAGAAGGCAGTGACCACGTTCTGTACCTCTGTGAGTCACTATGACCAGAATAATGAAGAATCTGCACTTAGAGACTATTCCAAACCCTTCTTGAGCCAAAGACCTAGGCTGCCTCTTCCCACCTTCTCCAAGTTTCGGGCTTCCCTGGATCATCTGGCACTATTCGTTGCCAGGTACACTTAAGTACGGCCAGAGGAACAACCAATTCACTGAAATGTCAACCCCCCTCCCCTCCAGCCCATCTTCTGTCTCTGGGTCAGCATGACTTGGCTTAATTTTAACTTCTACCTGCAGTAAGATCTCCAAAAGAATTCAAGGTCAGGGGGATGCAGATGAAAAGGAGGGCTTAACATAAACTGGAGTTAGCACAACACAGCTCCCTGCTTAGCTCAGTAAATGGAAAAGCTGGGGGTCTCCTGCAGTACAAGGCAAAGACGTCAACAAGGTTAAGGCCAGCAAACCCCAGCAGGAGCTGACGGTCAGAAAGTGACAGGGACACAAGAGCACAGGCATCCAGGGCCCCCCTGGCTGCTAGAGCGGTGCCACTTTGAGTCACCTAGGAATCTGAAAAAGACAGGAACGGCCTTGTGACAGGGCCGCAGCGGCAGCTGGGTCCCCAGCTCAGGGCAGCACTAGTTGGCGTGGCGGGGGTGTTCCAAGTGAGCCGGGTCTCCCGGCAAACCCTCTCCTTTCCACCTGCGATTGCCAAGCAAAGCTGCTCTGAGCACTGGGGCTGTCTCCCAGCTCTAAGGGGTCAGAAACAAATTGCAGCCAATAAAACTAAGAAAAAGGATAAGACACCCCGTGGAAGAATCCAAACGTCCCAGGGCCAAGACGATTATGCCTTCAGCCTGTGTAACTCAATTCTAAGCATTCCTTTCGTCAGGCATTCGTTTCACCTTCACTGTGCACCGCACACTGTGAAGGTCTGCAAAGGATAACAAGCAATTTCTGTCTTCGGGGAACTCAGGTTTCCAGGGCAGGGTTCACAGCCCTGGGTGTAGAGGTGAGGAACGCAGACTTGGAACCCAGATTGCCTGGGTCAAATCCTGGCCAGGCTGCTCATTGGCTGGGTGACCCCAAGCACTTCAATTCTCTGTGCCTCAGTCTCCTCATCTGCAAAATGCAGGTGACGACAGAAGCTAGCTCATGGTGTGGCTCGGAGGAACGCGTTAACACACACCAACTGCTCAGAACAGGCACACGGTAAGCCTTCCAGAAGTGTCAGCGGTTACATAGGCGAGCGGCATGAGCACTATTAGCTCATAGTTATTAACCCACAGGACGTGGGTGACCTTTAAGGGAAGCTGGTGAATACCTTGAAACTATGTTTGTAATTTATGCCCCCGTGCGCACAGGTTTTCCGAGGATAACACCCGTAGCCTTCATCGAATTCTCGAGATCAGACAAGATCGGGTGCGTTCAGGGCGGTATGGCCATAGACTTCATCGAATTCTCAAGAAGCAAAGCTGAAGGAAAGCTTAGTGAAGGAGGGGACTGCAGGACAACTGCAGCAGTTACCTGTGCCCTCATGTTAACTAGGCAAAGGATAAAAGCCAAGTAGAGCTGCCCAAGAGAACTTTCTGCAATGACAGAAATGTTCTCTATGTGTGCTGTCCCCAAAATAGTAGCCATCGGCCTCATGTGGCTTCTGGGCATCTGAAATGTGGCTAAGGAGACTGAAGAACTGAACTTTCAGTTTTATTAACTGGCCTTTAAGTAGTCACATGTGGCTAACGGCTGCCATTCTGCACATCACAGAGCCAGTCAGCTTGGGGTGGAAGACACCACAGGCAGAGAACAGAATACGCAACAATGCAAAACGCTGGATCATGTGCTCCAACCATAGGATGGACCCAGCAGTGGGGGCGGGGGGCTGAGGGTGTACATGGGGGCGCAGCACCGAGAACACAGGTGCCAGTGCACGAGCCAGACTGAAAAGCCCTGTGTCTGCACTCAGATCCGGGCCTGACACTGGACACAGGAATGCTGTACTGGTCAAGGTTTTCCCGAGAAACAGAACCAAAAGGACGTGCCCACCGACGTCCGTGCTGCTTCCCTTTACTGCACTTCAAGAACACTGAGGTTTTTACAAACTGAAGGTCTGTAGCAACCTTGTGTCCCACAAGCCCATCGGCGCCACTTTTCGACGGCACCTATTCACAAGTCTGTCATGTTTTGGTGATTCCCGTAATATTTCAAACGTTTTCATTATTATTATATTGGGTTGCTGCAATGTCACGCTAGAACTCGAATGGACGAGGACGTGCTTCGCAGGGATGAGCAACGAAAGTGGTTCCTTGAGATGGGAACTACTCCTGGTGAAAATGCCGTGAACGTTGTTCAAATGACAATGAAGGATTTAGAGTATCGCGTAAACTTAGTTGACGAAGCAGCAGCAGGGTGTGGGAAGACTGACTCCCAACTTTTTTTTTTTTAATTTTTTTTTTTTTTTAACATTTATTTATTTTTGAGACAGAGAGAGACAGACCATGAACGGGGGAGGGGCAGAGAGAGAGGGAGACACAGAATCGGAAGCAGGCTCCAGGCTCCGAGCCATCAGCCCAGAGCCTGACGCGGGGCACGAACCCACGGACCGCGAGATCGTGACCTGAGCGGAAGTTGGATGCTCAACCGACTGAGTCACCCAGGCACCCCCTGACTCCCAACTTTGAAAGAAATTCTACTGAGGGTAAAATGTTATCAAACAGCCTCACATGCTGCAGAGAAATCATTCGCGAAAGGGAAAATCAACTGAAAAGGCAGACTTCACTGTTGTCTGAAGAAAGTGCCCCAGCCACCCCAACCTGCACCAACTACCATCTGATCATTCACCAAGACGAACCCTCCACCGGCAAAAAGATTACAACTCACTGAAAGCTCAGATGACAGTTAACACGTTTCTTTCAAGCAATAAAATATTTTTAAATTAAGGCCTTTTGTTTTAAGAGAGCAAGCAAGCACATGAGCAGGAGAGAAGGGCAGAGAGAGAGAGAGAGAGGTGGGGGGGGAGGGGGAGAGGAAGGGAGGGTCAGTGAGAACCCCAAGCAGGCTCCATGCTAAGTGCGTAGCCTGACACAGGGCTTCATCCCGTGACCCCGGGATCACGAACTGAGCTGAAATCAAGAGTTGGACGCTCAACCTACTGACTGGGCGATTAAATTAAGGCATGTGTTTTTTTTTTTTTTTAGACATAATGCTATTGTACTTTTAATACGCTACGGTACAAGATAAACAAAGTTTATGTATGCACAGTGGAAAAAAAAAAATCACTTGACTTGCTTTACTGTGCCACTGCAGTGGTCTGGAACCAAGCCCGCCATATCCCCAAGGTATGTCTGTTTGTAAAGAAAAAGGTTTTAGGGAATCAACTCACGTAACCATGGGGCTGGCAAGTCCAAATCTGCAGGGTGGGACAACAGGCTGAACACTCAGAGAACGGCCACTACTTCAATCAAGTCCAGAGACCATCTGCTACAGAACTCTCTCTTGCTTGGGGCAGGTCGCTCTTTCGTTCCATTCAGGCCTTCAACTGATTGGACGAGCACCTTCCCCGCCCCCCTCCATTATGGAGGGCAATCTGCTTTACTTCAATCCCACCAGTTTGAATGCAAATCTCATCCAATAAACACCCTCACAGAAACGTTCAGAATGATGTTTGACCACGTACCTCGGTGCTGGTGTGGCCCAGACAAGGTGACACACAAAAGCAACCATCCCGCCCGCACGCCAAACTTTTTTGGAACTATCAGCAGAACTGACTCTGGCAAGATTCAGTTGGGAGGCAGCGGGGTGGGGGGGGGGGGGAGGTAGGGGAGGGGCACAAGGAGGCAGGAACACCAACTGAAAGGCTATTTCAATCATCCCCGCAAGAGACAGCAGGGCTTCTACCAAAGAAGTGTCAATAGGAAATGAGTCATTTAATTCGTATTTGTTAAAAGAAAGTATGAATGGATTCTGTGACTTGACAAAACACATACACGCACACAGTTACACCTTCATGGGAAGCTACTACGATTTCCTCCTAGGTCTCCGACACAATAAAAGGACAGGAAGTCTCTCCACATACCACGAAGGGAGGGAAGTGACATAGCAGAGGAAAACAGGGCGTAACATTTCCCTACTCCAGCGAGTCCTTGGTCTGCTCTGGGGGGTCACACCTGCTCACCTCTAACTCCTTCCGACCCAGAGTCTTTCTACAAGACAGACAGGTAAACCACAGCACAGACGTGGCACAATTGGTTGGCTGCCTCCCAATATCTATCCTCCCCTCCACCCTAACGTACAACTAAAAAACCACCCTAAGCCAAGCCTCCCTTGCAGCTACCCATGACTATGTGACTGGGTTCTGGAAGTAAAATGGAAGCAGAGTGTTGTCTGAGAATTCCAAGTAGACTCTTTAAAAGAGAAGAAGCATATGTCCCTTCCCCACTCCTCTTTCACCCCTTCTGTTCTGAAATGCAGATGTGACGGCTGGAGCTCCCAGAGCTACCCTGGACCATGATGTGGCTTGGAGGCTGGGACTCACACAGGACTGAGCAACACGTAAGTCGCTAGGTCTCAGATGACCATGGGGTCAGAGCACCAACCTAGACTGCCTCCTTCGGGTCCTCCTTTTAAGCAGGAGAAAGTATCCTAATGTGTGTAGACTACTGTTTTTGAGTCCTTGGTTACTTGCAACCAAATGCAATTCCTAGTTGACATAAGAGGAGGCCATTATTTTGTGCATAAGGCAATGTAAATTTCAGGACTTCAGGCTGTGGAGCTTTATATCTTCTTACGGCCTGAGATGTTGGGATAAGCCAGAAGAGGAATCTACATAAACTCAATACAGCGCCCTCTTCTCATGATTTCCTTCCAACTGTTCTCAAAAGAACCCACTAGAGATGCCTTCAATCACCTTGGTTGAGTGCCCAGGCCAGTGTGAAAACACACTTCCCAGTCTCCTCTGTGTAAAGACAACCTTCTCTTAGTTGGCCTCAGCCTGAGATCAAGAGACTTAAATTCAAAGAATAAGAGAAGCTTAGAGGAGATCGATACACCATGACTTTTAGAAATAAAAAAGGCCCACCATCTTCTCTGCGGTACGATGTTTTGCCACAGGAATGTGCTGAGGCTGGTAACGAATTGAAGAACAAATGGTCTCCTCCTTACTTCCATTCAACCTACTTCCTCCAAGGGAAACATACAAAGCAAGGCTTCCTGAACATAGCAGATCATTGCCCTAAGTGAACCAAAGAGGCACTCCTTCCCCTGTGAGAATGTAAGCGCCTCGGCGCCTAGCAAAGCTTTCAAATGAAAAATTAACACACAAACATGAATAAATGATCAAACTAACAAAGACACTTGAGCATGGGGAAGGGGAGACAGTTCAAGGGAGGCAGATGCCAGTTGGTGCCTGGATAAGTGGAGGGAAAGAGTGGCTGAGGGGCCCACATTTGGGAAGATCCTTCAGAAGAGACCTAGTTTGTGTGGCCCGTTCACGGAGCCCTTCAGAATTCTGTCTGGAGCTGACCAGCTCTCTGCAATCAAGCTGGTAAGGCTGAAGGGGGCCGTGGTCGTAGACTCAGCCACTTTTCTTAGAAACCCATTGCTTCCTGGGAACACTAGGCTTAGGAGAGCAGAACTTCAGTGTGAGATGCTGAGTGCTCTCAGTTGTCCTGGATGCTCCTACACGTTCCCTTGTGCCCGCCCAAGGCTACAGGCTAAGGAATGGCACAGCAGGGACCAGAATCCCTCCACAGCAACACATGCCATGAATTCAGGGACCTGAGGTGGGGCAGGGCTGACTCCAAAAACCACCTTATCCATCTGGCTGATGACACAGCTCCCATTCTTTGGAGGGCTGCTAGGTCTAACACATACAAACAGAGGACTCCCAGTGAAATTTTATTTCAGGTACACAACAAATAATTTTTTTTAGTTACGTAAGTCCCAAATATCACATGAGATAGAGGTATCTTTTATCTTTTTTAATTTACTTTTTAATTTACATCCAATTATTAGCATACAATGCAACAATGGTTTCAGGAGTGGATTCCTTAAGCCCCTTACCCATTTAGCTCATCCCCCCCTCCCACAACCCCTCCAGCAACCCTCTGTTTATCCTCCATGTTTAAGAGTCTCTTATGTTTGGTCCCCCTCCCTGTTTTTATATTATTTTTGCTTCCCTTCCCTTATGCTCATCTGTCTTATATCTTAAATTCTTCATGAGTGAAGTCATATGATATTTGTCTTTCTCTAATTTCACTTAGCATAATACCCTCCAGTTCCATCCACGTAGTTGCAAATGGCAAGATTTCATTCTTTTTGATTGCCAAGTAATACTCCATTGTATATATACACCACATCTTCTTTATCCATTCATCCGTCGATGGACATTTGAGCTCTTTCCATACTTTGGCTATTGCCGATAGGGCTGCTATAAACATGGGGGTGCATGTGCCCCTTCAAAACAGCACACCTGTATCCCTCAGATAAATACCTAGTGCAATTGTGGGGTCATAGGGTAGTTCCATTTTTAATTTTTTGAGGAACCTCCACACTGTTTTCCCAAGTAGCTGCACCAGTTTGCATTCCCACCAGCAGTGCAAAAGGGTCCCTCTTTATCCGCATCCTGTTAACATCTGTTAATTTTAATTTTAGTTGTTAATTTTAGCCATTCTGACGAGTGTGAGGTGGTATCTCATTGTGGTTTTGATTTGTATTTCCTGGATGGCAAGTGATGTTGAGCATTTTTTCATGTGTCCGTTAGCCATCTGGATGGCTTCTTTGGGGGAGAAGTGTCTATTCTTGTCTTTTGCCCATTTCTTCACTGGATTATTTGTTTTTTGGGTGTTGAGTTTGATAAGACAGAGGTATCTTTTTTTTTTTTTAATGTTTATTTATCTTTGAGACAGAAAGAGACAGAGCATGAATGGGGGAGGGTCAGAGAGAGGGAGACACAGAATCTGAAACGGGCTCCAGGCTCTGAGCTGTCAGCATAGAGCCCAACGCGGGGCTCGAACTCACGGACCGCGAGATCATGACCTGAGCCGAAGTCGGCTGCCCAACTGACTGAGCCACCCAGGCGCCCCCGGAGGTATCTTTGAAAAAACTATCTGAAATTCATATCAACCGAAAATCCTATATTCTGTCTGCTGCCTCCACCTCTGGTTTACATTCCATGAAAACATTCCACCATGCAGAAATGAACACACACTCCCCTCCTGGGAATGGATGTGGTTCCTTCACACACGTCAAGAAGCTTCTGCTGTGCCACAGACCCTGAGCTGGGAATCTGCAGTCCCACACACAGGAAGCAGAGTGTCCCAACACAGGGGAATGCTTCTAAAGCAGAGCTACTCAAATGTCCAGAGTCCGTAAATCCCTAAGCCTTATCACTCATCTACTTTTTTTTTTTTTTTTAGGTTCAGGTATTTACATTGCTTTAATTTTAATTTATTATTTTGAGTGTTTCTTTTTTAAGTTAGTTAACACACAGTGTAATACAAGTTTCAGGAGTAGATTTCAGTGATTCATCACTTTCATGTAACACCCAGTGCTCAACTCATCACAAGTGCTCTCCTTAATGCCCATTATACACCTAGCCCATCCCCTACCACCTCTCTCCGTCAACCCTCAGTTTGTTCTGTCCTTAAAAGTCTCTTGTGGTTTGTTTCCCTCTCTTCTCTACCCGACCCACCCTTCCCCTATGTTCATCTGTTTTGTTTCTTAAAGTCCACATACGAGTGAAATCATATGGTATTTGTCTTTTTCTGATTGACTGTTTTCGCTCTTCTGCTTCTTAGTGTGAATAAGGCCATCGATTCTTCAGGGTAGATTTTCACAGAAGGAAAGGAGGAGAATATGAAGTCACACTGGGAGGGCTTGGAGGGGGACTGGAGGAGAAAGGAAGGAAAGCAGGGTGGGCAGACGGTATCCGCAAGGTGAGGAAAGGGAACGGAAAGGTGAGCCAAAAGCGATCAAGAGAAACACCACCATCTGTCCGGGACCAAACCTTGTTACCTGACAGCATAAAAAGGCCCACCCCCATTTATAAAATAAAAATATGTCCCATAGTCTGATTTTCTTCAGCTGAGACATCGGTCGTCCTGCCACTCGTTCCAGAGTGGTTTACAGAGAGGGGAGGGAAGGGTCGGTCCGTGTTAACGCAACAATTTTATTGAAGATGGAAAGAAAGAAGAGAAACATCCAAGGAGCCTCACGGTTTTGGATACGGTACAAAACTCCACACCTCCCACTACCTTCGAGCCGCGGTGACAAACCACCTGTGTCAGCTTCAGGCAGCACATTGCCCGCCAAGCAGCACTTACTGGGCATCAGCCATGACCCCATGAAAGGCAAAGGGGACAAGGAAGAGGCAATTGGCCCTGACGACACTCCCAACTGACAAGGTAATGGGGGGTAATACTGCTGGGCTGAGACTCTGTTGCGACCAGACCCGCACTGGTAGCTTCCTGACACCTGCCAGGCAGGAAAGGGTCAAAGCAAGCGGCCCACTGCACCACCAGAGGAGAAAACCCCAGGATCAGCAACACGCCCTGCTGCAGCCCCAACACAGCCTGATGCACAGCCAGCCAAGCACGAGGCGCGGTGACTCCAGGGAGGTGAGCCCTGCCGACGTAAGCCTCAAGACCTACTCTGTGTCAGGAGGCTTCGACCTGGGTCACTTCGACCCTCTCACTGACCCCATCAGTGATCAAGCATCTAGGCTTCCCAAATGCACCTGCTTCTTCCCCAGAAATTCCAAGCAAGACTGCAAAGCAGGATGCAGTCTTACAGGCAAGGGAGAGTTAACAGTCCATTCTCCTCTCTGGCTGTAAATCACCAGGAGCTCTGCCTTGGGGCAGGTGCCCCATCACTCACCGCCTGCCCTTACCCTGGGCCGCAGGGATGACGCAGTTCCCAGAAACTGGCCTGTGCCCCCCCCCCCCCAGTGGGAACGTGATCAGGGCCATGGGGAAGGACGTCAGTGACCCAGACCTCCTCACCCGAGTCCTACGTGGGAGCTGCCGCCCAGCGGAAATGAAAGGTGACCGGGAAGAAGGGATTCATGACGAGGTCGCGCCCGAGTTGCAGGAGAAGCAGGAGGGCGTGCCACAAGGGGAAGGAGTTTCAAAGGGCCCCAAATTGCTTGGAAGAAGAGCCTCACAGTTACCCCCTGAGCAGAAAAGGCAGGGACACTGCCTTGAGTAACTCGACTTCGCTAAACCTCAGTTTCCCGCTCTGCAAAACCTACAAAAGTACCTCCCTCCTGCATGTGAAGTATGTAGAAAAGTGCTCGGTACTCAGAGTGCCAAAGTTCCTCTCCTCTCCCTCCTTCCCTCCATCCTGAAGCTCTGACTCAGTTCTTTCCACGCACACGCTTCCAGTAAACTGTCCAGAGTCGACTCCCAGCTCCCCCCCTCCAAGCCATCCTGCATCCTCGCCCATGACATCCCCACCGCGGCCCCCGTCGTGGCTTAACATTCAGGAGGGTGAGCGCACCCCCTTCTCCCAAAGCTGGATCCCCACAGTCAACTTCCTACTGGCATTCAGGCTATTCAGGTCAAAACCTCGGAGTTCCCAGTGACTCATTCTTGACCGCCGGTTAACCACTCCGTCTGTTAAAGCTGGCCTTCGTGTTCTCTCAGACTAAGCCATGACACCAGAAGGGTTTACGCACGGACGCAAGTAATGGTCTTTGGGCTCTCAGACCAGGTCCCTCACCTGTAATATGGGGACAAACAGGAAAGATAAATGCTCTCCCCTACACAGAGCAGTACACATGGTGCCTGGCACATAGTTAGATCTCTAAAGATGATGCCACTATTAACGGAAGACACAATATTTGGCTTCAATGTCTAATCACCGTCTCAAAGAATAGAACCCCGCCCGTAAGAGCCCACTGTGGCTGCTCTGAGGTGTCTCAACCCAGAGTGGAGGCCGGGCTGAGGCTGTCTGGTACTCGCTCAGCTGGCCGTCATTCCTTCCCTTTCTGGCTCTTCAGCTCCCAGAAAGCTTCCTTTCCACAGCTCTGGAGCTGACGCACTTACCCCAGGTTACGTCCACACTGACTTCTCCCTCAGATCTCAGCTCTTTTGTCTTTTCTACCCAGACTCTTGCACTTTGGGGCTCATGTGCACCTTTCTGCCCAGGCTTCCACCTCCAGCCCCTAAGTGACCTCACCACCCCCTGGCTTCTTCCACACGACGTCTACCTCTATGCCCTGTGGTTCAGTTGTCTAACCCACGAGCCTCACCCACTGGACTCTTTACTCAGTGAATACAAATGATACTCGTTATTCATGGATCCCATATTTGCAAATGTGTCTACTCACTACAACTTGTTACCCCAAATCAACATTTATGGTATCTCCAGGGTCCAGACCCACCGAGAGAAGCAAAACATTTAGTTATTCAACATGCATGTTCCCAGCTGAGGTCCAACAAGGCAACACTCTGCCTCCTTGTTTCAACTCTCATGTTGTAAACAACTGTCCATCTCTGTCTTGGTGCCACATTCCTCACATTTTTGTGCTTTTTGTTCGATTCAGCTGTTTAAGTTGGCCCCCAAGCCTAGTGCTGAAGTGCTGTCTAGTGCTCCTAAGTGCAAGAAGGCTCTGACATGCCTTATGTAAGGAGAAAATACATGTTTTACATAAGCTTCATTCAGGTGTGAGTCATAGTGCTGTTGGCCATGAGTCTACTGTTAATGAATCAACAATACAGTGCATCTAGAAAAAGAAAGAGGAAATTTGCAGATTCCTACAAGAGGCTGTTCCAGTGAGTGCTAAAGTCACGTCCATAGCGCATGAGGAAGCTACGGACAAGTTTAAATTTGTGGACTCTGTTTGGTATCAATGCATGGGAGGTCTTGACCAATTTAAAAAGCACTGTGTGATGCTCAAAGCCAAGTAAATTTACAATCGTGTCACCCAGGGTCGGAAAAATGTTTGACCCTCCTTGGCTAGTGTTTTGTTATAAAGAAGTACTGTATATAATTATTTTTAAGAAACATATATATTAAGTAAGGTGCCTTTAAAGACAAACATACATAAAACAAGGCTACGTATGGGTCAGTTGATGAAAATGTGACCCGAGGCTCTCAGGAACTGGACCCTGTATTTCACCTACAAGCAATACCTCAATAGGATGCCTCTCTAATTCAGCATGGGTAGCAACTTTTTAAGTAAATTTTGAGAGCGAAAGAGCATGCAAATGAGCAGGGGAGGGAAGTGAGAGAATCCCAAACAGGCTCCATGCTGTCAGCACAGAGCCCAATAATCCCACAAACTGTGAGATCATGACCTGAGCTGAAACCGAGTCAGACCTCTGACTGAGCCACCCAGGCATCCGGGTAGGGGCTTTGGAGAACATAACTATTGTGAATAAGAACAATGGACTGTAATTACCTATGCCATAAAAATCATCTTATTTGTATGTGTTGACAGGGCTCCTGGATGATACAGACCACATTTTATGCTCCACAATGGCCAGCACAGACAAAGGGGAGATGCTCAGAAAACACTTTCAGAAACCTTTAACTTGCCAACCCACTAGCCCACTATAATCCATGGACTCACTCTATGTCTCAGATGGAGGGGGGAACAACCCCACACTTTAAATCAGATCAGTAACAGAGATTCCACTTTTGCCCCCAAACACCCCACCCCACCCCACATGCTTTTATAAGACTAAAAGGGGAATGCCAGCTCCACAGAGTTAGGGTCTTTGTCCCATTCTTGACAAGTGGCTACAACAGTGCTCTACAATTAGTAGGAACCCAGTAAATATTTGTTGAATGAAAGAAAATAAATTAGAAGGGAAAAAAACAAAACAAAAAACAAAAACCAACAAGTAAAGAGAGCAAGAACCCATACTTGACATATCTTCAAGTTTGTGTCCCAAGTTTGTGGAACCTGGCCCTCTACTTCTCTACTTACAGAAGGTCTTCTGCCAACAAAATCAGCATCTAGAATTCCCCAACCAAAAAAAGAGACTACAATGCTCTGTTCCTCTATGACTAACGTAAGAATTCAAGGCATTATTTGATCCACTTGACCTGTCTCATCTCGTGGCAAACATGACTCTCCATCCATGCATTCAAGGCCCTCACCACACTGTCTGTGAGGGCTCAGAGTGTTTGTGATCAGTGAACAGGCAAGTCAGAGACTCCCTCTGCATTATTATTGATCTTCTGGCACATGTTACCCCCACAAGCAACTCAGTATTTCCTTGACTGCGTGGGGTCACCCTCCTGTCCTCACATTCTTGTCACTTTACCCAACACAGGATTGTTCCTTCCATCCAGAGGTTTTTGGTGTGGTGGTCTTTTGTTTTCAAGGCAGCAGATTCACCAGAGAGATAGACACAATATTTGAGAGGAAAATACATCTGGAATAAGAACTAAGATTTTTTTTTTTTTTTTTTTTTTGGTGCAAATGTTTTACAAGTACTAATTCCATTACTGTGGTAAGTTGCCAAAAATGGCTACAACATTTCACAGGTGCTTTACAGGTGGACTTTATTTTTCCCCACCTCTTGAATTTGGACTGACCGTGTGCCTTATTCTGCCCAACAGGACATTAACACATGTGATGCAGGAAGAGGCTCGAAGAGAGCTTGTCCTTTTAGTTCCTGGAATCCCAACACCACAGGAAAGAAGCCAGCCTGTTGGATGAGACTCATATGGTCCAGTCACCCGGGATGCCTTCGCTGACAACAGGCCAAGTGCCTAACAGATGAAGCCATCTAACATCAGAAAAACTGCCCACCCAAATCATGAGCTAAATAAATGTTTTAGGCCATTTTAGGTTTGGGGTGGTTTGTTTCACAGCAAAAGCTAACATACACAATTTTATAGATGAGGAAACTGAGGCACAGAGATTAAGTAATCCACCCAAGTCCCACACCTATTAAATGGTAAGGTGGGATTCAAAGCCAATCTGTCTGGCTCAGAGGCCAAGATTTGCCGGTTGTCCTACAGCTAAGTCACTCTACAAGTTTCAAATGCCTCTCCTCTCACCTACTTCCCCAAAGGAGGCTGAGTATAGAACGTGGACTCACACGGCCTCATAAACACAATACAGGCAACTTCCAGCACTGAATGACCCTATTTTGCATTTATGTTGCTCTTCAGGTTTGCAAAGTCTTCTGACACACTGCAACCATTTAAAAATAAGACTTGGGGCATCCTGGTAGCTCAGTCAGTTAAGCATCTGACGCTTGGTTTCAGCTCAAGTCATGATCTCATGGTTCATGGGTTCAAGCCCCGTGTTGGGCTCAGTGCAGAGCCTGCTTGAGATTCTTTCTCTTCCTCTCTCTCTCTCTCTCTGCCCCTTCCCTGCTTGTGGTCTCTGTCTTGCTCTCTCTCAAAATAAATTAATAAAAAACAAAAGTTGCCCAAATGTTCACCTTCAGATTAACAAAATGTGCTACATCCATACCACAAAATATTACTCAGCCTTAAAAAAGAATGAAATTTTAACATATACCGTAACATGGACGAACCTTGAAGAGGTTATGCAAAGTGAAATCAGCCAGTCACAGAAGGGCAAATACTGCATGATTCCACTTGTATGGGGCACTTAGAAGACTCAAAATCCCAGAGACAGAAAGTAGAACCATGGTTGCCAAGGGTTGGGGTGGAGGGAGGAAGGGGGAGTTGGCATCTAACACAACTTGAAGATGGATGGCGGTGGGGCTGCTCCCTAATAGGAACATACTTAATGCTGCTCAGTTATACATTTCGAAATGGCTCAAATGGTGATATGTACATTCTCTATAGTTTACCACACTTTCAAAAGAGAAACAAAAAAGCGGAAGCATTGGGACTGGCAGTGATAAAAACGACAGGCCCAGGGCCACTGCTAGACCAGTCAGAGCCCCAGGAGCAAAGCTAGCAAGAAAAGCTCAACTGTTCGGGCTCACATGGCTCCACCCCCTCGTCAGACACTGACGCCTTCTACACGCTGAAGGCCAAGTGGGCTGACAGGTATGTCAAAGCAGCCTTACAAACATGCTCTGGCTCAAGGACAAAAACCCTCAAATAAATGAAAGCCAGTTCCCTGCCCCCACCCCAGCTGGGCGTGGGGGGCTATGTTCTCCCTCCTCTTGGCGGAATTTGGGCTGGATTTTCACAATCATAGGACTGGAGCTGACTCATTCCTTATCCAACGTGACAACAGGACCAATAGAGTTAATGCAAATTTTTGATGAGCAAATACAATTTCTACTGACCCAACAATTACAACTCTTCGTAGACTCTTTATGGAAAACCAAGCTCTTTAAGTCTCTTCTGCATCAGGGCTCTGGATGGATGGACATGGGCATTCAGAGAGACAGATCATAAAACCACCACCAGGATGATCTCATACAAAAAAAAAAAAAAAAAAGGAGACACACATCAAATATTAACAGAAGATACAGGGACTTCTTTTCTTCATTTCGTCTATTTTCGAAATTTTCTCCAACAAAAAAAGGTGTTTAATGAAGCTGAAACCTACATTCATGCAGGGATTCCCCTGTCAAACACGGTGCCTCCCTGAAGTCCTGAGACAACCTCACGGGAGAGCCGAGGCGGCTCCCATAACCGCCTCGGCTAGCCTGGTCTAGGCTCCCTTCCTAGACCAGGAGGCAGAGGCTCTGGGAACACAGTGCCTCATGATACACATTGAAGGAGATGCTCAGAGACCGTCCCTGCTGTACACAGCCAAAGGGTCTGTAAATACAGAAGGGAAGGGGGTGGGGATCAGAGAGAGGAAGAAAACAGGAAGCCCAACTGGCAGCCGCTGGAGGTGGGCCCCACCCCCTTCGCCATCAGGAAGGTCAGAGGATGCTGGTACACAAACAGACCCAGTCACCTGGCCCAAGCCCAGAAAGCCCACCGTGTGCCCAGATGAAACGTGACATCCGTGCCCCGCCTCAGCCTTTGAGCATCCTTCCAGTTCCTCGGCTATACGCCAGCAAGGTCCCTTGCGGGCGAGGGGCGGAGGTCACTCTGGGCCTTCTCCGCCCTCCTTTTCCTGCCCCACCTGCAAGAAGGCAGGGGTTCCCTTCACATTCTTCTTGGCCTCTGCCGGTTGACAGTGAGTCACTCAGTCATCCCCAGGGTCTGGCTATTATCTTGTGAGACCTGATGACTCAGTGGCTCACCCAAGGGACTCCGTAATTGTCACGATCACTAGCCTCACTAGCCAAGAGAAGGGATGAGAGGAAGGAGCGATGCCATAGTTCACAGCTGCCCAGCAGTGAGACTCTACCGACCCAGCTCCCTCCCACCTCTTTTCCCATCAAAGAGGATTTGGGGAAGGAAAAGAAGAGAGTGGTATGAGATCTATCCCAGATGTGTCACAGACAACTGGGGACCTATCCGGCAAATGAGATTTAAATCAACAGATTTGCCAGCTGTGTTCCTATCCTTCCGCTTATGTGGCCACAGGGCAGGAAAGCCAGGGTGGCGGGGGGCAGGGGGACCAGGAACAACAAAGGAAACGCTCAGAATGCCAAGGAAGGGCCGGGAGGAACACTGGCCCTGCTGGAGGCCTGTCAATGCATGGTTCACTCATTTGTTCCGTTAGCCCTCATGGAGCTTCGCTACTACAAACAACAATAACAAGTCAGAAAGAGTGCCATGGAGAAAAAGCACATCAAGGAACAAGGGATGGCGGTGGTGGAGATAGCAAGTAGCAGTTATTTCAATGGTGGCCCAGGGAGGCTTTGTTGTTGATAAAGTGACATTTGAGCAGAAAAGTGAAGAACAACTGAGTGAGCAGACCATGCAGATTCTGGGGTTAAGACAATGCCAAACAGAGGGGCACCTGGGTGGCTCAGACAGTTAAGCGTCTGACTCTCGATTTTGGCTCAGATCACGATCTCACAGCTCATGAGTTCAAGTCCCATGTCGGGCTCTGTGCTGACAGCGTGGAGCCTGCCTGGGATTCATTCATTCGTTCGTTCATTCATTCAGTCTCTCTCTCTCTCCCTACCTCTGCTCTTCCCCCACTTGTGCACACTCTCTCTCAAAATAAACATTAAAAAACTAGACAATGCCACACAGAAGCACCAGCAAATTCCAAGACTCTGAGGTAGAAGCACATGTGACACGAGTACAGCCAAAGATGGACACCTCCCACCTGCTGGGGCCAGTGACCTGATGGGCCAACGTCCACTGGTCCCTGAACACAAAGGTCCTGTTCACCAGCTTGGTGTCGAAGCCCGAGCTCAGGGGACCAAGTGAGGAAACCACTGCCCCAACTCCAAGGGGTTGTTTTAACAGACCAGTCTTAACAATCCCGAGGCATGGGCACATAGTTCTAACAGATACTCGTGGGCTCAAGAGAGTCAGAGGGTTGAAGACTTTCAGAAAAGGTTTCACGACCTCCTTGGTACTGATCAATGTTTATGTTAAATTATTGTAAATTTCTCCTCAAACCCAAAACCCAAACCCTTTACACTGCAATTTCAGGTCAAGAATACTGCTACTCTGGGCTACATGGGGCAGGGGGGTGACCCATCCCCAGCTGGGGGTGCCCCTTAAAGACCGGTGAGACACAGGCACTTTGGAAACAGTACCTCAGGGTCCGGAGGACCTTTTGAGAAGCGTTTCACCTCCCACAGAAAGGCAGAAAGAGGGGGCGGCTGCTCAGAGTTTGCTGCAGCCCAGTGAGTAACAGGCACCCTGATGCTGACCAACCCGGGTTAGCTGGTCAGGAAGGAGGAAGGGTTCAGGTGGCCATTCTGTCTAGGAATAAGGCAACCTATCTGGCAGGTTCCAAACAGAAAGCTCAGCTCGGGGTTCAGAGTATGAACACACATACGCAGCTAGGATCTCAGGAGAGCCACTAAAGCATCGAGGGAATCCCCTGATGAGAAATTTGAGAGGCCCGCGGAGGCAGGGCAAAGAGGAAGAACGCCCAAGTCCTGGCCCCTGACCCTCAACAGGTCTTGTCTGAACATGTTCCTAGATTTGTGAGGCTTCGTCTCCCCAAGAGTTCACCCTCCCTGCTCTACCGTGCCCAACCGCACGCATGCACACCCTGGTGCACACGTCCCCGTCACTCACTGAACGCTTTCTTACCGGCACCTTCCGTCACATAAACACACGACACGGACGAGACCGACACTCTGGACCAACCGCTTAGGCCCGTTCTGGGTGGCCACGCACACTGAAAAGACATGATGCGAGGAAGCCAGAGCGAGCGGGGGTGTGCGAAAGCCCCGGGGCTGGCACCCAGCAGACACCGGTGAGCATCGGGGGCTCTCTTCCTCCCCCACTCACAGGGCCCGGCTAGCGGAGGCTGGGAGGGGACAGAGGCAGAACACTGCACCACCTCAATGGGGACAAAGGAGGACACATTCTGAAACCAGAGCCCGGTCCCATGCCGTCCAGCAATCGCCTGACCACAGCTTCCCTCTGCTGCCCCTTTGTTGGTGCCAGTTCCCCAGTTGCCTATTTGGGCTCTCGGGGCAAAGAACCCACGTCTCAAGAGAAGCAAATGGTAAATTCCTCTCAAACCAGAAAGAAGACGCTGCAAGGGAGGGAGTCTTCTGCCTGCTGCCTGCCAGGCGATCACCAGAGAGGGCAGAGGAAGACACCTTGTCTTCTAGACATGTCCTCTCGTCCACACCAGCTGGCCCAGCTGCCTGGGGGTGTGGATCTGGGCACCATCTCGGTAGCCAGGTGGCACCCACTCACAGGGTCGGCCAAATGCCAGCACCCACACTCTATTAATAGCATCAGGAGCTGGAATGGAGCAGCTTGGGTAGGGGGAAGGAGAAAGCAAGAGGCTGTCTTCAAATGCAGTGTATACAAAGTCGTGGTGGCTCTGCATCCTGGGGGACTCGTGCTTCTAACCTTCGACCGGGGACACAGAAGTCAGAAGGCGCATCCAAAACACGGTTTGGGGCGGAGGCAGGGGAGACGGTCAGCGGGGCTACCTTACCTGCCTCGCCACCCTCCGGGCCTCCCAGTAGGGCTTCGAGTCTTCCACAGCTTTGCCAATTTTCTTCACCAGCTCGTCCAGCTTCACCGTTGCTTCCACCAGAACGGAGCGGAACTTCTGACGAGCATCCTGCAGCCAAGAGAAAACGAGGAACAGTTGAGGCCTAAGGAGGCATCCACGAAAATCCACTTTCTCTATCCAAAAGCACCAAGGAGGGCCTTCACAAAACCTACAAGCTCCTAAATTAATATCTTTGTGAGCAGCACCGTCTAAAACTCTGTGATACTGGAAATGTTCTATCACACTGTCCAATATGGTAGCCACTAGCCACATTTGGCTACTGAGCACTTGAAATTGGCTAAGGAGGCTGAGGAAATGTGTTTCCAATTTATTCAGTTTTAATTAAGTATATTTCTATTTTAAAAATAAGCACAGGGGCGCCGGGGTGGCTCAGTCGGTTAAGCAGCCAACTTTGGCTCAGGTCATGATCTCGCAGTCCCGCGCAGGGCTCTGCTGACAGCTCGGAGCCTGGAGCCTGCTTCAGATTCTGTGTCTCCTTCTCCCTCTGCTCCTCCACTCGTGCTCTCTCTCTCAAAAATAAACGTTAAAAAAAGTTTTTAAATTTTTTTTTAACGTTTATTTATCTTTGAGACAGAGAGAGACAGAGCATGAATGGGGGAGGGTCAGAGAGAGAGAGAGGGAGACACAGAATCCGAAACAGGCTCCAGGCTCTGAGCGGTCAGCACAGAGCCCGACGCGGGGCTCGAACTCATGGACCGCGAGATCATGACCTGAGCTGAAGTCGGAGGCTCAACCGGCTGAGCCACCCAGGCGCCCCCAAAAAAGTTTTTAATGAAAGTAAATAAAAATAAAAGTAAGTGTGGCCAGTGACTACTATATGAAGGTGGACAGCTCAGGCTTGATTTAAAAGCTCTATCTCCTCAGTGGGCAGCTTCAGTGATGGCACCATGTCCTATGCTCCCATGGAGTCCCCAACCATATAATGTAGTCCTCCATGCAGAAACACTGATTGGAAACTTCCCACATGGCAGACCCTATGCTGGGTGTGGGGCTTGGTCCCTGCCCACAGGACACGTCCAGTCTGGCGGGTGAGGTAGGCATCATAGCCATTCCAGAAGAGTCCACGCCAGGATGAGTACAGGTGCCACGGAACCCAGCAGCAGAGAACCTCACAAGGTCTGGCAAGGCGGGACAGGGCGGTGAGAGACTTGGAAAACATCCAGAGGGGTGATATCTCTACAGAAGCCCAGAGCATGAATGGTCACTTGGGAGGGAGGGAGAGGAAATACTGAACCCCGAGCAGGCAGAGAAGCCATATTCGGCCAAGAGGGGAGAGGGAACGGCACAGTCTGAATGAAACTAGAAGTCAGAAATGTGGAAAACAGCAAGAGATAAGGGTGGCCACCCATCCTGGAGGCAGCTACAAGCAACTTAGGTCTCAATTAGGGGTTGGAAGGGAGGAACAGGCAGGCAGGCCATTCTAGGCTTAACCACAGTGTCAAAGTCAAGAAACCCAGATCCACGGACTTCACGAGGAGGAAATAAAATTAAAAAGAAGAAACTCAGTCCAATGTCTAGGGCGACATATTGGAGGGTTGGGTTAGTACTTTCCAGACCCCACACCCCTCTACTCCTTTTCCCTTAGGCATTTGCCTGACACAGCCTCGTGGGGGTGGGAGGAAAGGGGCACACATCTGAGAGGGGAAATAGATACTCAGAGAAGGAACAATGCATGAACACCAGCCGTGGGGCTGCCCCAAGACCAAGCAGCCACCCAGCTGGTAAAACACACCTGGGGCACCGGGGTGGCTCAGTCAGTGAAGCGTCCGACCTTCGGCTCAGGTCATGATCTTGAGGTTCGTGAGTTTGAGCCCTACGTCAGGCTCTGTACTGACAGCTCGGAGCCTAGAGCCTGCTTCACATTCTGTGTCTCCCTCTCTCTCTGCCCCTCCCTCCTTCCCTCCCTCTCCCCTCTCTCTCTCAAAAACAAACGTTAAAAAAAATTAAAACAAACACACAAACACATGTGCTCCACTGGCTGCAGAGGGCCCGCCTCACGAGCAACTATCTGAAGACTATCTCTAAGCATCGAACTGTAGGGGCCTCTTGGGCCAAGGGGATGGCTCAAGGGGGTGACGAAGGCTCTGCTCACTTGTGTATCCTCCATCCTACTGCACCAGGGCTTGCTAGATGGGTTTGAAAATGATGCCGGCACTCGAGCATACGAGGGTGCTGCCTTTGCCTCACATGGGCGCTTCTCAGCTCCTGAGCCCCATCCTACTTCTGACACTGGCCTTGGTCCCTTTCGTGGGCCCTGTATCATCATCTTCTTCTCTGCCTTCTCTTCTATGTGGCCAGGCCCGCAGTCACCTGCTACAGCTTCTGGAAACAAAGCACACCAGGTCTGTCCTGGAGAGGAAGTGGCGTGGGTGCACAGGGCAGCCCAGGGACTAGCCCCGCTGAGCCCTGGCCAGACTGCATTTCCAATATGTAGGAGGCAGCATGTTGTCTGAAGCCCGGGATTTTTTTTTTCTTTTTTTAACCAGAGAGATGGATCCAATCTCCACCAAACCTCTGTGAGGCCCTCACCAGGCAACTTCTGGACTCATCATCTTTATTACCAATTAAATCGTTACTTTCCATCTCATAGGGAGGGCAGAAAAAAGGAATAAAGGAGAATGCAAATGTAACACAACTAATAGCTCCTGGACGCACAGTACATGCTCAGCAAGTACACACAATCCCCCATTACCACCTGGCACAAAAAGAGACCCGTGATCCTGTTTTAAAAACACCGAGGTCGTCTGAGGCAGGGGCAGCTGACAGGACGGAAGTAACAACCTGTCACACCGTGTAGGCAGATGCTTTGCAAATGCACTCACAAGCATGACTGAATTCTTCAAGTCCCCACCCTGACGAGACTCAGGACCAGTGCTGTATCCAGACCACAGGTGAGAAAACGGAGGGCCATCAACAGCGTGTGACCCAGGGCAGATCACATCATCACTCCGGGTCTCTTTTGTAAAATGAGAATTGGGCCCCAAACCAGTGGCCCCTGGGCCAGTAGGCTTAGTGCCTTTGGTCCGTATGCTGGGTACTAAATGTCAGGAAAATCTGTATTTAAAAAAAAAAAAAAAAAAAAAGTGGATTCTCAATTTTCTCATAAGAAGAATCTGATAATCTAGCAACACGGGGCCCTCATTCCTACCTGGAAACCACTGGCTAGAAGTGGAGGAGATGCCCCCTTAGAAAGAGATTTCCCTTTCCAGTCCCCACCAGCCCTTTGCCTGAATCACAGCCAGCCTGCATCACCCATTGAGGTGCCCAGCCCGGCCCCTGGAGACTTTTGATTTGCCAAGAGCTATTCTGGGCACGGGTGAATATAGCCCACCAAGCCTGCCTTTCTGAGGGAGGGAGAGGGATGCAGAGCCCAGATGGGCAATTTACTATGTGGCAGACGTGACCACAAATGCTTTCATTCCATCAATTCGTGCAATCACAACCTGATCAGGCAGGTGCTATAGTGCTGTTATTCGCATTTTACGAAGAGGAAAACTGAGGCCCGAAGGTAACATGCCTGAAGCCATGGAGCTGGGAAATGGCAGAACCAAGATTTAAACTCAAGCAGTAAATAGACAAGTATAAGGCAGCGTGATAAACACTAAGGCCTCAATACACACACAGTGCAGCGGACACACAGCTGGAAAGGCCACCCCAAGTGTCACCCAAGCCAGACCCCGAAGAAAGGGGATTTCACCAGACAGGGAGGGAGGGGCACTAGAAGCAGAGGGAGGAACGTGAGCAAAGAACGGCTGGCGGGAGGGCTGGTGGGGGTTGGAGCAAGGAAGGGTGTGGGTGCTGAGTTAAGACATGTGAACTTTATCCCAGCACAGTGGGGAGACGGGGTGGATTTTTTTTTTTCTTTTCACGTAAATCTCAATTTACTTCCCATGAGCCCCTGGCAGAAATGACCAAAGAATGCATTCTTCCACAAAAAGAAAAGTGATCTAGTTTACTGGAAGGCTCCACTGTGAAGCACTTCCACAGCTGTGATAACGTACACTGAATATTGACTACAAGATAGTTCTGTTGGGAGGAAAGGAAGTGAGAAAGAGAGGTGGTTTGGGGGGGACGGAGGGAGGAAAGAAATGAAAATCTCATCTTCCAATTGGGATGCTGGCAGATGGTTAACTAAAACTGACAAATCAACAAGCAGCCACACAGAGCCCACCATTTAGTCATAGAAGTTAATACCTAATCAGCTAAAATATGGTCAACTGATCAAACTGCCCTTAAGGGAGGGGAAGATGGGAATGGGGTAGGACGGGGTTTTGTTGTTTTTTTTGTTTTGCCTTTTTAAAAACTGTGCTAAGATACCGTGGTGAATTTTTAAGCAGAGGCATGACCAGATTAGATCTGGGTTTTATCAAAGAGTGAACAGGGCTTCTCAGGGGATGCTGGTGGGCAGATCCTGGGACCACCAGCCTGGGTAAGCGTGTGGCCATCAAAGGGTATTGCACCCAAAGGACTTGATTTGACATCAGTGTTTTCCCTCTATAAATGAGGCTGTGTTGCCAGGGATGATGATGCATGGCTGGCTGACGTCCAACCACCAACAAGCCTATTCATCCAAGACTTGTTAAAAGCTAAACACAAAGCCAGCCTTCTCCCTGAGAAGATAATGCCGACCCAGTTCTTTTACCATTCCACAGAAAATCCTAGCCATTTGAGTAACACGTCTCCACAAACATTGGAGTGTGAGGGCCCACAAACCCCCATCTTTTCTGCCAGCCCAATGCTAACAGCCTGGACTTTCTTGGGCCTCACCCAGGGCCCAGAAGTGGTCACGTGACCCAGGCCTGGCCAATCAGATTTGGATACACCTAGCTTCGATGACCCATGAGAACCAATGAGGCTTCATTCTGGGACTTTTCTGAACGGTCGGAGGAACTATTTTTCACGGAGAAGGCTGAGAGAATAGAATGAAAGGCTAGAGCAGATGGCAGCCATCTTGGCAACATGAGGGGAGAGCCTGGGAGAGGGAGGAAGTCCCAGCTGGCAACACTCCGAGCTTCCGGAAGTAGCAATGCTTTACAGTCTCACCCTACACTCCACCTTCCCCAGAGCCAAAACAGCACACACAACCTCAGCTGTCGCAACTGTTTTATGTTTTGCTTAAAGCGGTTGACTTGCATTTCTGTCATTCACAATTGAATGAAACCTTAAATAAAAAGATAGACAAGTAGGCGTGAAAGTAGTCATAATTAATATAGATAGGGAGGAGAGGGTCAGTCTACAGTCGTATTATGGCAAAGCACTAGTAATTAAATATGGTTAAGTGCTAGAGGCTTTTAACCCTGACAACAAAGTCATGTTTATATGGAACAGAACCCGGAACTAACCTGGACAAAGCATTTCTCCAAATCCCTCTGAGTGCCAGTTGGCTACATCTTTCAGACAGCTTGCCGCAACTGACCTTGTGCTTTTTGCCTTATTTCCTATTTCAAGAAAAGGACTGCGGTTCTCCCATTTCCTACAAGTACAGGCAAATGTGTTTCCCAAGATCAGAGTGGAGGGTTACTTCCAGGAATGTCCCGGGAGGAGAGAAAGCTATTTTCCCTACAGTAAACGACCCATGCACTTCTGTATAACGTTACCTCGGGAGAGCCAGCAGACCTTTTACCAGCCCAGAAAAACAAGCCATTTACCAGGCAGGGCTGGTTCCCTCAGCTGGGATCCCTCAGAGCGTCAAATCTGAAAACTGTGTCATTTCCATTAGGTGACTCAGGGCAATTTATTCAAAGAACTGCTGAGGGTGGCACAGAATCCCTGTTTTGAATGTGCATGTCAAAAATACAGGCCAGTATCAGGTAAGAACTCCAGCGAAACCAAACTGGCCAGGGCCGGCATGCCTTGGAGACAGTGCGCCAGGTGTCACCCCACTGAGGACGAGTCTGTTTTCTGGCCAATCCGCTCATCAAAGCCTCAATGATGTCACCTGTAAGCTGAGAATGACGGCCTTTCTCCTCCACAAAGGTGTCCCCAGAACCAAGGGAGATTAAGATGGGACATCAGTTTTTAAAAATAACTGTCCTACAAATTAAAGATGACACCATACTTCAAAAGAGCCTGAGTAATGCCATTTATAAATACACTGCTGCTTGAAGAGAGATTTCACAGGCATTACCTGAGCCTCACAATGACCCTGTAAGACGGGCTGAGCAAGAATGATGGTCCCCAGCCTACACGTATCTCAGGTGAAGCGCTATGTGGCCTGAGGTCACACGCCAGTGCGTGCCAGACTTCAGACAAGGACACATACCTTTAGTCTTTTCATCCAATGGCTTTCACTTCACCTGTAGGTTCCCAAAGTGTGGTCCAGGGGACCACGGTAGGGGTCCCCGAGGCTCTGCAAGGTCAAAACCATTTTCCTAATCACACTGGACTTAGTTGCCTTTTCACCTTCATTCTCTCATGAGTTTTCAGTGGGGTTTCCCAGAGACTACCTCACAGGAGACATGGCAGCAGACGGAATGCAGAAGCACACAACTCAGCCCTTCTAGGAAGCCAGACTACAAAGAGACTTGTAAGACAAAAAACCATTAAATGATTAATTTCCTTTCACGAATTTTTTTTCCTTTCGTTTGGGAAAATACTTATTTTCTCATAAAATATGTCAACGTGTAATAGGTTTATTATTGTAATTTTAAATGAATGAATTTAATAATGAATGAATTTAACTTTTTTTAATGTATGTTTATTTTTGAGAGACGGGAGGCCGGGGGGAGAGGGAGGGAGGGAGGGAGAGGGAGACAGAGGATCCCAAGGGGGCTCTGTGCTGACAGTAGAGAGCCCGACATAGGGTTCAAACCCACAAACCATGAGATCATGACCTGAGCTGAAATCAAGAGTCGGATGCTTAACCTACTGAGACACCGAGGTTAACTTTTCTAACACAGCAAATATATATATTACCCACACAGAGCTCTCTGGGGTACTCAATGATTATAACAGTGTAAAGGGAGAGGCACCTGGGTGGCTCAGTCAAGTAGGTGTCTGACTCTGGCTCAGGTTATAATTTCACGGTCTGAGTTCAAGCCCTGTGTTGGGCTCTGTGCTGACAGCTCAGAGCCTGGAGCCTGTTTCTGATTCTGTCTCCCTCTCTCTCTGCCACACCCTACTCGCTCTCTCTCTCTCTCAAAAATAAATAAACATTTAAACAAAAGAAAACATTTAAAAAAAAAAAAAAAAAAAAAAGAGGGGCGCCTGGGTGGCTCAGTTGGTTAAGCTGCCGACTTCGGCTCAGGTCATGATCTCGAGGTCCGTGAGTTCAAGCCCCGCGTCGGGCTCTGTGCTGACAGCTCAGAGCCTGGAGCCCGTTTCAGATTCTGTGTCTCCCTCTCTCTGACCCTCCCCATTCATGCTCTGTCTCTCTCTGTCTCAAAAATAAACGTTAAAAAAAAAAAAACGTGTAAAGGGAACTTGAGGCCAGAAGCATCAGGTCTGCTGTGTAGACTAACCCATACTCTTCCCACCCACCCCACCCGGGGCCTGCCCTGCAAAGACATCTCACAAACTAGAAACACCAGTGCATTTTCATTAACAGCGAAGCAGTTGTTCCTGCTCAGATCTTTCTTGAATCCTTCTGATTTTGTCCAAGTAGAGGGTCCTGTTTGGTGCTACCATGTCTCCACAGCAAATGCAGCTGCTAATCCACATTTTGAGAAAGGGGGAGCTAATCTAGCTGAGCCTCCCATAGAGAAGGGAATCTGCTAGAATTTGATAAGCAAAACACATCCACTGGAAACAAAACGGCACTGGTTTGAAAGTCACCAAGCTGTGCCCTTAGGAGTTGGGCAGTTGCACACACGCAGAAAATTCTTCAATAAAAACCTTGCTTTAAGAGTACACTCATGATGAGCACTGAGAGATGAATAGCATTATTGAATGACTATGTTGGAAACCTGAAACTAATATAATGCTGTATGTTAACTCGACTGGAATTAAAATTAAAAACTTAATTAAAAGTTTGCTTTAAATAAAAACACATTTCCAGGGCACCGGGGGGGGGGGGGGGGGGGTCAGTCAGTTAAGCGTCTGGCTCTTGATTTTGGCTCAGGTCATGATCTCACAGTTGTGAGATCGAGCCTTGCATCAGGCCCTGTGCTGGGCATGGAGCCTGATTGGGATATTCATTCATTCTCTCTCTCTCTCTCTCTCTCTCTCTCTCTCTCTCTGCCCCTCCCCCACTCGGCAAGCACGCGTTCACTCTCTCTCTCTCTCTCTCTGTCTGCCCCTCCCCCACTCGTGCACATGCACACACATGGGCACACTCTCTCGCTCTCTCTCAAAAAAAGTATTTCCTTTTGATGGCTTTTCACTTACAGTCATGAAGTCTCCACTTCAAGCAAGATGAAGTAAAAATGTCAATCAATTTAAAGGGAAATATGGAATAAACAGTAGATACAGAACTAGGATAAGGCAAAAATTATGACGGTGGCAGAAGACGAACGAGTCAGAAATGTAAAGTCTCTGTTTGCAGGAACATTCTAGAATTACAGAACCAAGGGCACCACTGGAAACATTCTGGCTTACTGACCAGTTATAAGGTACCTGAAATGTTTTTATGTTTACTACGTACCATGTTTTCTTTTCACCCCCTCCAATCTTTAAGAGTACTTGTGGCAACTACTAAAACACACAAAGAAAGCACTTAAAACAGTGCTTGGGTGAAAAGGGTTAAGTGCTCTCCAGGGCCGTCACACAGAACTTTCTGCAAGAATGGAAATGTTCTGTATCTGTGCTGTCCGGTGCAGAAGTCACTGGCCACTTGTGGCTAAATAAAAGCTTGAAATGTGGCTGGTACAACGAGCTGGATTTTTAATTAAATTCTGATGTTTCAATCGTAATTTGAACGGCCACACGTGGCTAGGGTTTGCTACAGTGGACTGCGCAGGTCTAGCTCCTGACCCTGGATTTCACTCCACTTTTCCACTCTGAGACCACGCCTCGCTCCTCGGGCCCTCCGGTGGGTGGCCTTCTTTCCTTGCCTCTGTCCGGCTTTCCTTCCCTCAGTCCCAGCTCCCGTGGGGAGTGGCTTTCACAGCCTGTGAGAAGGGGGGCCAGGACAATCTCACTTCGCCTTCAGGAATTTTGCAGCAGAGGCGAAACTGGAAAGACCGCTCCGGGGTACAGCCAGGGCCTAGAGAGCCAGACCAGCGAGGCCAAGGCTTGAGCACGCAGAAGCCAGGAGGAAGCAGAGTGGAGAGGGGAGGGTCAGGGCAGAAGACCAGCAGGAAGCTGGAGCCAGCATTCCCCATTCCCCATCGCTGTGCAGGCCCAATCCCCCATCAGCCAGTTCCATCCAACCAGAAGAGCCTGGTTAAAACAGCTCCGATGAAATGGAAACACGCACGGGAAAGAAAAGGGAAGAAAATAGGGCCTCCGAGTTGGAAGAAGCCAGCACATTGTTGAGGACCGGGTACCTGACTCCCTTCCCTTCTGACTCCTTTTCTCTTCCACCTCGAGCCCTGACTTCAGTAGCAGAGGCCAAAACCACTAGTTCCTTCTGTGGGGATGGTCCGCCCACCCCCATCCCCCACATCAGGCAGAACCTTGCAGCCATGTTTCTGATACAAGACCCTCTCTCAGGGAACAGAGGAAGCCCGAGGAGGGAGACACAAAGAGAGGGCAGACAGTGAGCGAAAGCCAACGAGAACACGAGGAGGCAGCAGAGGAAGGCTCGTGGGAGATTATCTGGGTTCCCTGACTAATCCTGCAATTAACACGGCCAGACGATTCATCAATCAAGCCAAGATACTTTTGACAAGGAGGCGGAGCGCTATTAATAATTATGCTGGAACAACAGGCATAAACCAAGTCTGTCGGCCACACTGGGATGTTCAGTCTCTCCACACTTAAGGCTCTGTGGTGCTTCTCTCCCTTGGGTTCCAGGAAAGACTCCAACCTTGCAGAAATTCCTTTGACTCAAGCTGTTTTGAGCGGTTGTGGGACACAGCATAAGGGATTCTAATCCCAGTTTGGGCACTGCGCAGCTCCGGACCGAGGGGCCGTCCCTATGCAGCCTTGGTGACAAGATCAAGGGCTGTTTCCTCTTCTCATAGCACCGCACTTGTCCTGGGTCTGAACTACCGAGAGGTTCCTTCTACCAAGAGGGGGGAAAAAGGAAAGTAACAAAAGATGGTGGTCAATATGGTTTCCTGCTGCGAGTTCTTCTCTTCTGAGGTGAACAGAGGTCTGAGAGCTTTCTTTAGGCCCGAGTAGAACCAAGTTCCTCCTACCCAGAAAGGCTCTGTTTTAGAGCTCTGATGGGACTGCAGAATGTTTCCAGACATGCAGGTGAGCACCCAGTCACCTCTCCCAGGACATCACAGCCTGCCAGAGCGGTCTTGCCAGCCTCAACCATGCAGATTCCCCTGAAGCTCTATCCAACGTCAAGATCCCACAGGCCCAGCCATTTGGAGGCTGAGTTAAGGCAGTTGACAGATCTGGGAATGAGGAGAAGGCTCTTCCTTTCAGCTTTTTAATTTAAAATATCTTCAGGGGCACCTGGGTGGCTTACTTGGTTAAGGGTCCAACTCTGGATTTCACCTCAGGTCATGATCTCAGAGTTTGTGGGTTTGAGGCCTGCATTGGGCTCTGTGCTGACAGCACAGAGCCTGCTTGGGATTCTCTCTCCCTCCCTCCCTCCTTCTCTCTCTTCTCTGCCCTTCCCCCGCTCTCTCTTGGTCTCAAAAATAAACAAACTTAAAAGTTAAAATAAAATAATTTCAGACTTGGAAAAAATGAGGGTAAGATGCAGACATGATGTCCCTTTACCCTGAAATACTTTAGCCCATAGTTCCCAAAGCTGAGGACACTCTCTTACATAGCCAGAGTACAATGAGGAGAATCTGAAAATCAACACAGATACCAAGCCAACTAACCTGGTCTAGGACTTCATTCAAATTACATCAACTGTCTCACTATTGTCTTTTATAGTAAAGGAACAAAATCTTTCAGGATCCAATCCAGGATTGCCAGCTTGTATTTAGTTGTCATATTTCTCTAGCCTTCTTTAATCTGGAACAGTTCTGCAGTCTTTTTTTGTCCTCCATGGCCTTGATATTTTTGAATAATATGAGCCAGTTAAAAACGACTCACTTTCAATTCATCTTTTTTGTTGATGTGACGTGTGCATGAGCCACCAGAATGGAATTTAACCAATTACAAAAAAAGTATGTTTCAACAGCCCAAGGTCAAAGCACCACAAAGGAAAAACCCCACAGCCCTTTAAATCTTGGGGTAGAAGGATCAGTCCTAGAAGGCCCTGGAGGAAAGACTTAAAGTTGCATAACAACCCCCCCCCCCCCCCAACCACCACCACCAATGACACACACATCCTTAGACGGATGGGTCCCAGTGCTTTTTCATTCATGGTCAAACATAGGTTTTTAAATCCACAGGATTCTTTGTGAAAAAGGAGAGAGATTTGCTGAAACCAGGGCATTTTCCTGAGTTCAGCCACAAGTGAACTATTTCCAAGTTCACACCAAAAGCCTTAACGTATCTACTCAACCTCAAGACCCACTTTTTTTCAAAAATTCACAAATCTTACATTTCAGATGCACTATCCCATTGATCCGCATGTTTGTCGGGGTAATGTTTCAACCACCAACCGAGCTGGAATGCGATATAAGGTCCATTTTGTACTGAACACGAGTTTTAGAATTAGGACAATATGGTGAATTCACATAACCTTGGAAAGCTCCAGAGGTCACGCAGCCTCTGTGGGAAGAACGATTCCGTCCACCACAGCGTTCCAGGCAGGCTGGCTCTCCTGCCTCCTTTGGATAACCTCCCCGCTGCCCGCAGCTCCTCAGGATGGAAAGAAAGGAGGGCACAGGATGCAACAGCACCAAAGTCAAAACCCACTGCCATCACTTTAGACATACAGAGGAATCCACCAGAACAAATGGCTAAAAACGTTAAAGGTGGTTGTTCTGGGGAGCAGAACTGGGGGTGGGAAGGAAGGAGGCAGAGGACGTTCTCGGTGAAACTTCTCAGGGGCTTTTAACTGTGTGCATGTAGCACTTCGGTAAAAATAAAAATTTAAGCCTATTGCAGCAGAGATTGACCAAAGAGCTTTTGTATTTCCCTGTCATTGAGATGGAGGGAGATTCATAATTCATTCAACATGTGGCTAGATTAAAATCAAAATCTCAGGACTCTGCTGATCATTCAGATCAGATGCTCCCATTTCACAGACGCGGTGACTGAGGCCTCAGGAGGTACAGTTCCCCTCCCAAGGATGGTGTACCCGGTATCAGAGCAGAGGTTGGAAACCTGGTCCCCTAAGTCCTAGACCTCTTTCACCTGTAGTCCTGGTAGGAACCTCAGAACACTCATCCTCCACATCCATAACATACATCCCCAAACTACTTAAGGGCATGGCCTTCAGCCTCAGACTCCTGAATTCAAATCTTGGCTCCCCCACCCGCTCGCTTGGCCATGTGACCTGGGAGAAGGTCTCAATCTTTCAGTCAGTGCCTCCAGTTGTCATCAATGTCCTCAAGAGCTGTTGTGAGAACCGGATGAACCATACAAAGCACTTAGCACAATGCTGAGCATATAATAAGCTTTCAATCAGTAACGATTTTTTATGTAGGTGCCATCATTCAATAAATGACCAAGGGTAGAAAGAACCAACACTTGTTGAACATTACACGCGAGGTACCGTGCCAGGCACTTCATAAACATCACCTCATTTAATCCTTAACAGCCCTGCAAGGCAGGTATCACCCTTCCCATTTTAGACACAAGAAAATCAAACCCAGAAAAGACTGCACAGCTTATGAAGAGGCAGAGGGAGAATTCAAATCCAGCCCTCCTGAACTGCAAAGCCTGTGCTTTCCACCATCACATGCTATGCTGTTTAAGCATCTATTTGCTCCACAGCAAGTTCTCCTACCCATTTTTGACCTTACGTTTTATAGCATTAAAGTGTGGTCTGCTTTAACAAGTTCCAACTTGGGGAGTAGATCCAATTTCTAGCAAATGCATGCAATACCAAGGTTCTATTTCCCCACTGGAGATGCTGGCAAAACCAGGGGCAAGGAAAGAAAGCAGCATGTCAAGAGCTGCCCAAGAAGGTTTAAAACCTTCCCCCTGAACCTGTAAAGTGCCTGCCTCAGTACTGCACTTTTGGCTTGAGGCTCCGTTAATTTTTTCTAATAGGCATTGAAGCCATGGCATAATTTTCTCTCACACAAAATTTGTAAGACGTCGGCGAAGTGGCACAGAGTTCCCTAAAACAAGACCATTGCCAAAACAAGGTGCATTGCCAAAAACTGCACCCTTTTGCTTTTGCTGGTTTAAGGATCACTGAGAATGCTAACCAAAGTCCTCGCTCTGCTGGTTAACCATTAAAGCAACTCGAGGAGGCACTATGAAATGTGGCTGTTCATGAAATAAATGTAAATGGATGTCCTGTAGGCCTCAAAATGAGTCCCTGTGTATCACCGTCATGAGTGTGGCAGTTTTAAAATGTGGTTCAAAATTCCTTTTATTTTTTTTTATTTTAAAAATGTTTATTTTTGAGAGAGAGAGAGAGAGAGAGAGAGAGAGAGAGAGAGTGTGTGTGTGTGTGTGCGCGCGCGCGCAAGCAGGGGAGGGGGAGAGAGGGAGGATGAATCTGAAGCAGGCTCCAAGCTGTCAGCACAGAACTCAACACAGGGCTCGAACTCCCAAACCATGAGATCGTGACCTGAGTCAAAGTCAGATGCTTCACGGACTGAGCTACTCAGGTGCCCCTAAAACGTGGTTCAAAATTCTTTGATACTCTCCCATCAAGGGATGGAGTCTGTGTCCCCTCCGCTTGTGGGTGAGCTCATGATTGCCTGGACCTAGAAATGTGACAGCTAGGAATGTGACAGAAGTGCTACATCGGGACTCCCAAGGCTTAGAGAGAGAAAAGGCCATGATGCTTCCACCTGGTCATGTTGGATGCTCACCGTCAGGGGAGCCAAACGCCATGAGGCAGTCAGAGTGCCTGAGACAACATGCCAGAAAGGTCAGATTCAGCAGTCTGGTGGACAACCCCGGCTGAGCTCTCGGCCAAGAGCCAGTGTCCCCAACCAGACACAGGAGTGGGCCTCCTCGGATGTCCCGTCCAGCCTTCAGAGGACCACAGCCCCAGCTGACATCAGACTGCAAATGCGTGAGACGCCTCCAGTGAGAGCCTTCTCCCAGCCTTCTCAGCCCCAGCTGAGCCTTCTCCAAGCCCTGGCCCACGATCATGGGCAAAATAAAGCAGTTGTTCTAAGCAATGAAGTTTTGGGGGAATTTGCTAGGTAGAAATAGTAACCAGAACGATGGAGGAGGACAACTTCCCATTATACTTTTCTTCCAATAAAGCCAAAAACCGGGGAAGAGAACTGTAGGCTTCAAGGCGATCAGAATGCAGCAGAACCCTTGCATGCTGGCGACAAAAGGGGAGCGTGGATGAAGACAACCAAACCCCATTCGCCGTGCCTCGGCTGAGTCTAAGGTCACAATCAGACGAGTTTACATGAAGTGGGCCTGTCTGTGGTTCCAACAGCAGATGTTCCTCTCGTGGTCTCCCTGTTGGCAGTTTCTGTCAGAGCAAACAATTATGTCTTAGATAACCCAGCAAAACACAGCAAGGGAAAAATCAGGCAAGGATAGGAAAAAAAATTTTTCCCATCTTCTTTTAAGGAAGTGAAAGAGGCAGATTCTAGGGGTGCCCTCAGTTGGTTAAATACCTGATTCTTGATTGCAGCTCAGGTCGTGCGCTCACAGTTTGTGAGTTCAAGCCCCTCATCGGGTTCTGCACTGATAGTGCAGAGCGGGCTTGGAATTAATTCCCTCTCTCCCTCTCTGCCCCTCCCTCACTTGTGAGAAAGGAAAGGAAAGAAAAAGGAGGGAGAAAGAGAGAGAGAGAGCGGATTCTTGCAAAGACGTGCTTTGCAAATTATCATGAGACCCTTGGTGAAGGTGTACCACATAAAAGCCATACAGCTGTTACTGCTGGAAACATCTAAGTGAGGACAGGCAAGATTAAGTAACCCTCAAAGAGGAGGGCTGGGCAAAGATAACTGGGATAACTGCCAAGGGATAAGGTTCAAGACATGTTTAACTCATCCAGCCAAAACACACACACACACACACACACACACACACACACACACACACTCCACTACGTGAGAAATCCCTACAATAAACGCTCAGAAGGAAAAATAACAGCTTTATGTGAAAAGGCGACAGACAGTCCACGGTGACCACTGTTCTGCGGACTAGGTGACCTGAAGCTTCTATCAACCACTGGGTAAGCAGCAAATCCATCAACCCCCCTAGCCTGTCTTCTTTTGAAGTGAAGTGGAGATACTCAGAGGCAGAGGGATGGCATCTTGGAAAACCCTAATGATACAGTCATGTCACTAGGGAAAAGTTCGTTTGTACCATAACAAGGGCCTATGTTCCTATGATGGGTTCCAGCTGAGCGGCCAGCAAAGTTTATGTATTATCTCGCCGGTCTTTATAGCTTCAAAGGAAGATAGATCAGACTTTTTTTAAGGCAATAGAGTCTGTTCCAACATTAGATAGCTATTTCTGTGTTCTAGCCAGCAGCCCATACTCACAGCATTTGCTAACGGGACTCCAGGGAGCGAGATTGAGAAAGACAGCCTCCAAGTGCCCGCAGTCCCCATCCACTTAAAATTCATATAATAACTCGAATTCACATAATAACTAAGTTTCAATATCTAAATATTCTTAATACTTGAAATTTTTCCCACCATTGTATCTTGGTGATTTCTGTGTTTTACAGTAAGTGTATAAATGAGGGTTTCTTGGCTACAGAGAATCCTAAAATGCCTATATGGCACTTTTCATCCCCCCATGAATTACCACAATGACAGTTTAACAATACAGTAATTCATCAACAAACCCACTAACATCAGAGTTTATCTACAATTAAGGCAGGGACTACCAATCCCAACATTTTTTCCCACCAGCCTTCATAGTTCCTAAAATTCCTTCCATAGAAATTCATTTCTTTGACTCATAAAGACATCTCTTTATAATTGAGCTTCATTCTCTACCCCCAACCCTTCCTTATAAAAGTGATAACATATGCTCATGGTAAATAATTCAGAAGATCCCAAGAAATAAAAACTAAAAATCACCAGCATTCTTAGCAACTAGCAATAACCACTAGTCATTTCTGTGGGTACATTTTTCTAGAGGCAGCCTTCTCAAACTATATGGTAATGGATCTTTGTTTTCCCTCAACCCACCAGGAATCAACACTTCCTTAGAATACAAACAAACTAGGAAAGTGGAATGCCCTGTGACTGTCACAGCAATGTTAAACTGCATTTTTAACAAGTTTCCAAAGCTTACCCTCAATTTCTGTATTTACATTTTTATTTATTTATTTTTTTTTGAGACAGAGACAGAGCATGAGCAGGGGAGGGGCAGAGAGAGGGGGAGACACAGAATCTGAAGCGGGCTCCAGGCTCTGAGCTGTCAGCACAGAGTCCGACGCGGGGCTTGAACTCACAAGCCATGAGATCATGACCTGAGCTGAAGTCGGACGCTCAACCGACTGAGCCACCCAGGCGCCCCTGTATTTACCTCATCTTAATTGGTAACAAGCACCTCATGGTCTATGGGCCACACTAGACCTTTTTTCTTTCAGATGCACAGATTCTGTTACCGTGTGCGTATGTCATTTTACATACGGTCTACCTATTGTTTTATTACCGAATTTTTTCCCACCGAATAGATCATGGTCACTTGTCTCTAACCACACGTGCCATCCTGTTTTACCATGAAAGTCCACTCTTGAAACCCTTGCATCTTACACCTAAAACCAGCAGGATATTGTTCATCAATTGTATTTCAATTAAAAACAAATGAACCCCTAGCATCTCCAAGTAGGGCAGAATCTTAAACTTTCACAAGCTAAGACCTCTCTACATGAGGGACTTTGAGAAGGGTAAGGAGAGCACAGGTTGTGTTCTAGCAGTGTTGAAATTGTTCCCAGCCTAGGAACAGCCTGGGGACAAATGCAGTTCTGGAGTGGGCCCTAGAGAAAGGGGAGCCGCCTGTTTTGTAGGACACGATGCACGACCATGCCAAAGGGCCGGGGGTCCACAAGGATGTTCGATTCTAACCACAAGTTACATCCATCCATTCTGACATTCATGGTACCTGTGTTCAGGTGCTGCTTAAAGTGCTGGGGCACAAAGATAGGAGGCCCAGCCACTCCCCACCCAGGGCCCAGGGTAGTGGGGGTGCCAGACAAGTAAATAACTGACGGGAATACAGCCTGATGAACGTGCATGAGACAGGCACAGCTTAAGACAGGTTCCTGGGCCCGACTCCCAGAAATTCTGATTCCCTAGGTCTGTGTAGGGCCGAAAATTCTGCAACTCTAACAAAGTCCTACATCAGCCTAAGGCAGCTGGTGCAAGGGCCACACCTGGATGGCGCTGCTCTAGAGCACTGGCTCATGACCAGGGGCCGTTTTGCACCCCCGGGGCCATTCTCAAGTCTGGAGGATGCTCGGTTGGCCACAGAGCAATCAATCTAGAGTCAGACACTTGAACTCTCAGTTTGTTATCAGCAAAACGGTGAGAATAATGTCTATTGCATAATATTGTTCTGACGACTCAGCGAGTTTACGTATACAAAGTGCTTAGAACAGGGTCTGGCACGTCCTAGACACTATTATCGTTAGCTGTCATGGTTACTGAAGGGCAGTCAGGAGACAAAAACAGGCAGGGAAGACGTCCCAGGATGGACCGACGTCTCCCCTGCAAGGACGAGCCACATTACAGCCCACATCTGTCCCGCTTCATTAACAGCAGCGATAATATTTATTGATGGCTTCCCAGGCACCATCATTGGAATGGGGAAACTGAGGCCCAGAGACATTAAGTAACTTACCCAAAGCCGTGAAGGGGCAATCGTGTTATTCACCCACCCGAACAGCGACTGAGCACCACAGGTAGTACCAGACAGATCCCAGGAGGGGACACACCCTAGCAAAGCAGGGCTCCCTCGGGGAAACTCATCCCCACACCCCAGTGGGCCAGCCACAGAGCAAAACCCTGGGGCTCCAGTGAGCAGAGTCCATCCCGCTTGGACAAGCCCTCTCTCTGGCCCCTCGCCAGAGCCAGTCTCTGACAAAGAAACGCCATGGCGGGGCGCAGAGGAGGAGAACAGAGCCACGGCCAGAGCCTGTGGCAGGCCTGGCTCCCACGGACAGCCCATCAGAGAGGTCTCTGCATCCGGCACCCGGGGGACCTTGGTGCTGCCTGTCCCACATGCACGAGGCCTCTCCTTCATGCAGGCTGCATGGCTGTCAAAGCACTCCCTCTTGTCCTCCCGGCCTCCCCGGCATTTGGGCAAGAATCACTCCCTCAATTCACAGACGAGGTGACTCAGTTTCCAATGAGCCAAGTGCCCCTAAACGTCACCAGACCTCAGATTCTGCCCGTGTCACCGGATACCAAGACCAGTCTTCCCTCAGCCCACTACTTCCCCACGACTTTGGGCTTGGATTTTTTCCTGACCGTAAAGTAATACAAATTCAATGCGCATAACTAAAAAAATATATATATATAGAAAAGTATGAAGACCGTGAATATTGCTCATTTATCATCAGAACGTGTATAATCTTTTCCACACATTTTTATGCCTATAAACACGGATTTTTAGAACAGGACCATACTGCGTGCTCTTCCGGAACCTGTCTCCATCCATACATCTTACCACGTTAATGACAAGCCGTGTCATCGTTTTAAGGCTTAGGCTATCAGCCAGTGCCTGTGCCTTGTATTCATTTTACAGATCCCCTATTGACAGTCATTTAGATTCAAAATTTTCCAACATTTTTAAACAATGCTGCCATGAACGTTATTGGACCTATATTCTTGCCTAGTTATTCCCTAAGGATAAATTCTTACATGTGTGATGGCTGAGTCAAAAGTTACTGTCCCTTGACATCCCAGCAGCAGTGTGGGGGGTATGTCACTGAAGCAGGAAGCCCTAAATCCTACCATTCTGATGGCTAAACTTTAAACCAAACTTGCGGGGACAGCAGCAGATCCAGCTCAAATCACCCAGAGGCACCTAGAAAAGTCCTCGAGTGTGTTTACCTTTACAACCGGCCACCCCACCCTTCCCAGCACGGCCCAAGCTGAGGTGATGTCTGGATGGTCAGCTCTCTTCCTTCTCCACTGCCAGGCCCCTGGGATATTAACTGACCCTCCCAGATAACTTGGGGGTCTCCAGGCCTCAACTCTGATGCCCCTCCATTCCAACAAAGCTGCCCCTGGCTCCCCAAAGGCCACACACATGCCTCTGAGTAACTACATGCCTGAATCCAGGAAACCCAAGCTTGGAGAGGGCAGGGAGCCTGCGTGTGAGGTTGTGTGGAGTGCCCCACGCAGGACTCAACCTACGGGGAGGTGGGGGGAGGATGCCCAGTATTGTCACATCCAGGCCAATGCCTACTGGAACCAGATCTCACCGAAGTACAGAAGTCCCAGCGTGGACCTTCTTCAAAGCACAATTGGAATCTCACAGGGCTTTCCCCAGTACACATGTGCACTCACTCATATGTCTGTCTGTCTGTCTCTCTCTCATACACACACACACACACACACACACACACACACACACCTTGAAGGAGAAAGTGCTCAGATGTGACGACACTGTCCTTTCAGAAAAGAACTTCTCTCTTGCCCTGACTTGTGCTAACAATTCATTAGAGAGAGGGCAGGCTGCTTCCAATTCACCTCTGCCTTTCCTCTCCCACCCTTGAGTTTCCAAGGACAAAACAGTTGGGTTTTTTGTTTTATTTTAAAGAGAAAGTGTTTGCTGGTTTCTGGGAGGGGGAAAAGGCAGATTCTAGGTGCAGGCCTTATGCAAATTTGGGGAACACAGCTGGCCAGAATCAAATGCCTTTTCAAACCACCCCACCCAAGCAGTGAGAGAAAGAGTATGAGCATTTACAATTCACTGCCTTCACCTCCCTGGGGAAAGGGCAGGCTGAAAAGTCAGCTTTTGATTACTTGGAGCCAGAAAAGCTGTCCATGGGCAACTAGCCCTGATGCTGTCCTTCCTCCTCCTCTCTGACCATTTCCCAGCCCTACAACAGCCCGCAAGCAGGGGAGATCATGAAAACCACACACATCACGGTAAAAAATAAATGACTGGCAAGGAATATCGCTTGTTTTAACAAACACTTGAAAAAAGATAGCTCTGTATAACATGCATTGCAAAAGTACATCAGCACATTTACACACCGAACAACACATTTCTCTGACTCCTGCATCCACGGCTCACCCCGCCCCAAGGACACTGGACACCCCCCACCCTTGCTGGTGCTCAGTAAGCCCAGCTTAGCACTGGCTGTTCCCTCTGGCTGGAATGCTCTTCCCCCACATGGCCGTGAGGTACATTCTCTCCAGACATGCTTTCACGGAAGTCTTTCAAACCCACCATAGGTAACAATGCATCCTCCTGACTCCAAAATACCCACCCTGCGAGGCCCCTCCCTGCCTTATTTTTCTCCTCACGGCATATCACCAGGAAACCTACTGTGTACTTTCATTGTTTAACTGGAATTCTCTGCCCATTCTCTCCGTTGCTCTCTCCCCTTCGCTGTTCTCAGTACACAGTAGGTGCTCAGTAAGTACTCAATGATTCAAGCTGACTCATCAACATGTCTGGGGGTGGGGGGGAATACAGCTTCTTAATTTGAAATATCAGGCTTATATCCCAGGGCTTTCTGGTTAAAAAGTTACTCTGTCAACAGCCTGGAAGGACTGGCCCTCTTGATATAAATCAGAGTGCAAAGGGGATACAACATTGTTTAAACAATGTCAGAGGTAAACCGTGGTTGCAGGAAGAGGCAGATATCCAAGTGACAACATGGCGGGTGGCTGGCATCCAAAGGCCTTTTGGTACTCTCCGATTTCAACAACCAACACAAGAGACGGGATATGGAGGTGAATCCGGGCCCCACACCTCACCTACGGCTGCCCAGAGACAACTGTGCCACATTCTGAGTGAAGGAGCAGCTAACACAAACCTCATCACCAATCTGCTCCCACTGGAGTCCAAGTCAGGAGGGGTGCTGGGCGCTCCAGACCATAATTAAAAAGCAAAGGGAAAGGAAATGCAGAAGCCAAAGTCCCTCCCCTAGAGGCTCTGAAATTACACGCAATCAATCCTCATTATTTGCAGATTCCATACTCATTAAAATTTCTAATTCCAAAATCAATACTGTCCGAGCTCCTGCAGTCATTCATGGACATGCCCAGTGGCCGCACTCCCACGGTCCGTTTAGTGCCACACTTTTTGCACTTTTGTGCTTTGTGTTGGGGGAATCAGCTGTTTTGTTTTGGTTTGAGGTTGATTTATTTCGAGAGAGAGCGTGCCTGTGCGCACGAGTGGGGGAGGGACAGAGAGAGAGAGAGGGAGAGAGAGAGAGATTCCCAAGGAGGCTCCACGCTGTCCCCGACATGAGGTTCAGACTCACGATCAGGGAGATCATGACCTGACGCTGAAATCGAGAGTCAGACGCCCCCTAGGCAGCCAGCTGTCTCAAACGCCCCCAAGCCCAGTGCTGACACGCTGGCTAGTGTTTAGTGCTCCTGAGCCCAAGGTGGTGATGGGGCCTTAACGGAGAACGTCCGCGTGTTTAGGCAAGCTGTGTTCAGGCATGAGTCACAGCGCTGTTGCCTTTGAGCCCAACGTTAATGAATCAACAATGTGTACCAGACAGACTGTCTTTAAACAGCAACACACATAAAACAAGGTAACATATTGACTGGCTGACCAAAACTGTTGCGACCAGAGGCTCACGGGAGCGTAATACAGGGTCGGGTTCCTGTGGGTCTCTGGGCACAACACTCTGCACCCCCCCAACCCCACTAGGAGCAACGGTTCGGCATCCACGCAAGCGAGTGATCACGGCGACTTTACAGAGAACTACCAGCACGAAGACGAGAACCAACCCAGTGTTAAAATGGCTGTTTCCTGCCCCACATCTTTGGGCACACTCCCCTCCTCCACCCCCACTGCTCACTCCATCTGCTTCCCTTCGCACAGGGACTCTCCCTCACCACAGGCTTCAGCTCAGGTGTCTTCCAGCGACCCGCCTCCCCACCCCCCCCCCATCCCCTGCCACATCACTCTTTGACCGCAGTTACTACAATCAGCAATTATTATCTACCTCTCGGTTCCTCACCCTCGGCTAAAATTAAACTCCCCAAAGGCGAGTCCAGTTCACCCGGGTATATGCAGCGGCCAACAGAGCGCCCGCCCCGAGCCTGGTGCCCAGGGCTTGACCGAAGGAACATAGCCCCCCCCCCCCCCCCCCCCCACATACACATCCTCCTCCCTCCAGGCTCCGGCAACATATCAAGTGTCAGGGTGCCTGCACGGAGGGTGAAATCTCAGTGCTCCTTAGTTAGTGTGACAGGAAACATCTAGCAGCCCTGGGGCCACATGTAGCTATTAAGCACACAAACACAACACCAATACAGCCCCCGTTGTGATGTGCTGTAAGTGGAAAACATGCACGAGAATTTGGAGACTACAAAGCTACACGTAAAACATCTCTTTACTTGTTTTGATATTGACAGTGTACGATGTTGGGCATTCTGGGCTACACAACACAGAGCAAAATTCATTTCAGCCGTTTACTTTCTAATGTGGCCACTAGGGAAGTTTTAATGCCTTCCATGGCTTGCATGATACTTTGGTGAGTCCACCTTGCTTGTAACACCACCAAGAAAAGGTCAGCCAGCAATACAGGCCAGTTCTGACCACCTCTCTTCACTGCTGCCTAGTGATCTCCAGAGCGAGGCAGGAAACACCTGTCCTGCAGCTTCCTGTGACAGACAAACACTTAAGTGTATTCAGAAAGAGGATTGTGAAATCAGAGTGAAAAGTTTATCAGGTGAACTAATTTTATATTCAGAAGGTTAGCGCACCATATGGGGCTGTCTTGTTCATGACCCAAAAAAAGTGGAGTACGGGCAAATTTTGTCAAAGAAAGAAAGCAATCGTTTGCAAAAAAAAAAAAAAAAAAAACCACAAGACTATTTCCAACTTGTCTACTCCTACTTGGAATGGAAGAACATGAGAGCTAGCAGGCATGTGGAAAATGACCAGCCTCTGCCACATCACAGAACCAGTAGGCCCAGTACCCCCACATCCTCATCTGGTGAGGAGGTAGACCCCCAACTTCCAGGACTGTGCTCTCCAGAAATTTCTACGATGATGGAACTGTTCTCTGCTCTGCCCAATATGGTGGCTACTAGGCTCCTGACAGGTGGCTACACTGACTGAATTTTTAATCTTGTATCTTTTTTAATTTTTTTTAATGTTTTTATTTATTTTTGAGACAGAGAGAGACAGAGCATGAATGGGGGAGGGGCAGAGAGAGAGGGAGACACAGAATCGGAAGCAGGCTCCAGGCTCAGAGCCGTCAGCCCAGAGCCCGACGCGGGGCTCGAACTCATGGACTGCGAGATCGTGACCTGAGCTGAAGTCGGACGCTCAACCGACTGAGCCACCCAGGCGCCCCTAATCTTGTATCATTTTAATTAATTTAAAATTAAATAGCCACACACGGCCAGTGACTACCACCCTGGACAGCACGGTTCTAGGCGGCCGTAACAGGAGGAGACACAGCTTGTGAAAACCCTTTGTAAACCCTACAGCCCTACAGAAATGGTAGGGTTTTTGTCGTTGAATATTATTAGAAATGTGAGATTCTGAGAGATTTCAATTGCCCAAAAAGCCTCAACTCATCAGCAGTCAAAACATTTTAAATAAACATGCAGGTTTTACTTCACTTGGGGGAAGAAGGGCAGCCAGGGTTCATGGATACATACAATCAGAATAGAGGGGTTGGTGATAACCCTTCACACACAACTCAGAAAACAAGCTTTTAATCTTTTTTTTTTTTTTTGCCACACCCAGATTTGGTGCCTCGGGGGCCTAGCCATGCAGCCAGAAGTCAAGACTGCCAGCGTATTCCCAGTAGATTATTCCTATCTCCCCCACCCTCATTCTTAGGGACCAGATGTTTCCTGCCCTTTCCGGTGACCTTCCCTGCTATTTCTCCTGCTACAGAAACGGTCCTCCCAATAGCTCCCTGCATCCCTTCAACTCTGACAGAATCATTCACAGGCTCTCAGATACATGCGGGGCTTGTTCAAATTTGCTGATGGATGGTAAATCCAACCACTACTAAAAAGGGCTGGGGACTAATTGGTAGTTGTGAAGAATGCTCATCTGTTTACACTCACGTTGGAAGATGCTCATGAAATTCAAATCAAGTTCTAGTCCCCCAAGATTCTTCCCAGCAGGAAAGCCCTTCCAGTCTAAACAGCTTTTCCTTACCATTAAGATAATTACATTCTACACGCAAGCAGACAATAAAGAAATGAGCAGGGAGATGGAAGGGGGGTGAATTTTTAGGACAGAAAGTCAAAAACGGCAGAAGTCTAAGGAAATACGCAATGTTTCCAAGTACAAACGTAAGGAACCCCCCGAAAATATTTAAGAGATTCTGTGAACTCATTCGTTCTTCTCTATGAAACAATGCAGCTAATTCTCCCCTCAATCCTTTCAAGCTTTTCCACAAAACACATGAACTTCAAGGCTCCACACAGCCCCTGGTTTTGGCCCCACGGAGCTCCCATGATGAAAAACATGTGAAATAGGATCCACATGTGTTCCACCCACACACTGGGCTCAGCAGTGTATTTTATTCTGTCAGACAGCGGGCTGTTGCTCAACTCCATGAAGGGGACGCCAGCAGTCATCCTCCAGCTATTAAAACAAAATCAAGCAGCCTCGTGTCAGCAGGACTGACACTACCTCACCAGGAACCAGGGACCCAGCCTTCTGTACCTCAAGTTCAGTCTCCCGTCTGTTGATGTCATCCGTGGATTGATTTAACTTCTCCAGTTCTCCCTAGTGAAGAGAAGAGGGGGGGAAAAAGATTGAAACGATTTGTCTTTTGTTTCCAGTAGGAATGAGCTCATTCTCTGCAAAAGTACTCCAGCACAATTTGTAGGAAGAGGGACAAGTCAATATTAATTCTCAAGGAAAATAGCTGAGCTTTGGCTGGAAAAGCAAATGAACGTCGGTATTTCTGAAATCTTCTTCTCGATGGTGTCCTTTCAAAAATGTCTTAAGGTCCTAGGAATTTTTTTCTTAGAAGGTCAAGTATTTATTCCAGGTACGTGCCTTCAGGTAAACCCACCTGTTACAAATGGTTTAAGAGTCAAATCAAAACAGTACCTTCTGCCTTACAGGAAAAACTATGCAGAAAAGACAATAAAAGAAAATAAACAAGGCCAAGCTAAAACTCTAAACCCAGTGAAATGATGTAAATCAAGGGTAGAATTCTGGCATTAACTCATTAGTGGTTATTTTTCTAGAGATGAAAATCTTTTCAAACAGCCAATTAAAGCCTCCTAGCTGTTTTTAACAAAACAAAAATAACTTTAATCCTGATCCTTAAAATAAATATTTCTAAACTAACATTTTGTAAAAAGTACCCAGCACAAGTTAACTCATTTTACTCTGCAGACAAAGGATCTTGTTAACAGAAATCCTGTACCAGGAAAACAAGATTTAGTAGTCTAAACTAGTGATTTTAATTAATAGAATCCCTAACTGAAAAGATTTTTCCACCTGATCTTTATCTTGCTAATCTGCCAAAACAATTCATTTAAATGGCAACAGCTGAGTTAAATGAGCTTTTAATTGATCTGTGCACTGAAAAACCAATTAGGGCTCCAGAAATTGCGGCGCATGGTTAAAAGCAATATATATATATATATATATATTAAATGATTTATGAAAAGGGAGAAAAACCAGTCTTGGAAAGGGATTTGCCGTGCTTTTTGCCTAGAGGGTGAGGAGGTTAAGCTGTCACTCCTAGATCTTGCCTTGGAAATTGTTTTTTAATCATCTCCCTCAGAAATGGAGGCACAGAGAGCCAGGCCAATCCCCTCGCCTTCTCCCCGCGTCAGCTTTGCGCATCAGTTGTCCCCGATTTCTGTTCACACCCCGACCCCGTAACAAGGAAAAGCTGGGTTTTCAACCATTCGCAGCCAAGCGGAGGTCTGAGCCTGTGGTGACAATAAGCCCTTTGCTAACAATGCATCAGAGGAGGCGGAAGATGGCTCAGGCCGGGCACCTCCGCCAGGTGAGGACTCGCAACCCGGCCACGGTGCCAGCCCACGCTGCAGGGGCGGACAACGCCCACGGTGCCCAGGCCCACGCGGGCCGGGCGACCCCTCTGCCCCCAGCCCCGAGGCCGCGCGACGACCGCAGCTAGCCTGGCCGGCAGGGGCCGGGGGGTGGGGGAGGACCCCAACACCCGCAGGGTGCCCCCGCCCCCTTTTTCCCTTTGTTGCACATCCGCCCGAACCGCTGGGCAGGCTGCGGCGACCCCCAGGTCCGGCGGGGGTCTGCGGGGGATCCCCGCGATACAGTCAGGCCGCATCCACGCGGGCACTGCTGCCTCCCCACGAACCCGGTAAAACTGGGAATTCAGACCCTCTCTTCTCGCCCCCGAAGCTACGCAGCCACCATTCCCCCGGACCGCAGGCACCGGGGGCTGCGAGGCCAGCGCCAAGTGTAGATGCCCACCACCGCGGCGCCCCCCGCGCGCCCTACCTGGATCCGGGGGTCCACCTCTTCTTCCTCCTCCAGCCCCTGTTCCATCCCCTCTTCCTCCTCCTCCTCCAAGTCCCGGGCGGACGGCGGGAGCTCTGCCGGCTCCTCGGAGCGGCTCCGCTTCAGCGCCGCGTCCATGCGGGCAGCCGGAACGCCGACCGCGCGGCGGACTTCGGAGCGTCCGGAGGGGCGGCGGTCGCCGCAGGCTCGGCCAGAGCCGACTCGCCCCAGTCCCGGCACGGTCCCGAGGCGCCGCGGCCGACACCAGGGAGGCGCCGCTCGCCGATGCGGATCCCGCCGGCCCGGGCTGAGCGGAGGAAATGGGCGCGGCCGCCCCCTTTCTGCCGAGGCCGTCAGCGCAGCGGCGCCCGCTCCGCCCTCGCCCCGGCGGGCCGCCCTCGGCGCTGTGACTGTTCCGCCGCCGGTCCCAGCCGCCCAGGTCTCCGTCACAAAAACCCCAGCTCCCTGAAAACCCTCAGGGTGGTGGCACAGGAGAGCCTTCCCCCTTCTGTCAACTTAGCGGGGGGGGGGGGGGGGGGGGGAGTATCACAAAGTACGCAACGTTGGCCGCCTGCTTTCGGGGTAGCTCTCTTCCTCCCTCCACAGCCAAGGCAAACTGACTGTATGGAAGGAAAGTTTGGGGTATTTCCACGGCCTGAAGTCACCTTGGGAAGCTTGTGACCCTGGACCAGTTTCAAGACGCACTCAAATCCCTGTATGCCTCCAAAGCACGTTTCTCCCCTTGGGTGAACCTTGGGAATTGTATTTGAAGGGTTCCCCCAGAAACGGAAATGAAACATACGCTCACATAGACACAAAAGTACAGAGGGAAGCTAGGTGCACGCGCGTTCATGGATTCCTTGTCCAAAGGCTCCGTGGCCCCCGCTGTGCGGAGCTCCAGACCCAAATACCTGTGCTCTCACAGTTGTGGGATTGGCCTACCTGAATAGCCACCAAGCACGGAAAATCTAGCGATGATCATGGATGTGGTTGGTTGGGTACAGCCTTCTCCAGGTGGCAACAGGTGTAACCTCCTGTTACACCTGGGCACACTCTGGCCAAGGATTTAGGAACAAGTAGGGAGCATGAGCTCCCCTGGCAAACTCAACATCGTGAGGCAGAAGAAGGAAGGGACGTTTCTGTGCTTTTATGAAATGTCAGGACCACTATGATGTCAAGGCAGCACAAGTTCAGATGGCCTTAGCAAAGCAGACAAGGACATTGCCACTGGCCACCGCTAATGTCTCCGTCACTACAAAAATGCACAATTTGTACACGTTCTACACGGGCTTGTGGCCCATTAGCTCTGTAACTTTGGAGGGCACACTTGCTTGAGAGCAAAGCTTATGGAGAGCCTATCTTTAAAGCCACCTTTGGGGGAGCCTGGGTGGCTCACTCGGTTGAGCCTCCGACTTCGGCTCGGGTCATGATCTCACAGTCTGTGAGTTCAAGCCCCGTGTCTGGCTCTGTGCTGACAGCTCAGAGCCTGGAGACTGCTTCCGATTCTGTGTCTCCCTCTCTCTCTGCCCCTCCCCCGCTCAGGCTTGCTCTCTCTCTCTCTCTCTCTCTCTCTTTCTCTGTCAAAAATAAACATTAAAAAAAAAATTTTTTTTAAGCCACCTTTGGAAAACCTGCTTATGATGGCTTCATCAGAAGCTACATTGGGGGTTACTCCTTGGGCAAGGCACTAGCCTGCACACGATGCTGGCACTGTGGTCTACTGTGAAAGGAGATTAGTTCTGTCTCCTGAAGGTAATGCAGGTGTATGCCCAAGGTTTGGCTCTGAGACGGTCACATCTGTTCATTGTTCTTAAAAATCAATAGAGCGGCAACAATTCTTTGAGTGAAGTCCTGAAACCCCTTGCTAAAAACGTAGTTGCTTTTGATTTTCCAGTGACGGATGAAGGCAGGGACAAGATGGCCGTTAAGGGTCACTTTGGGACACAAGAACCACCAATGCTTCCCCGGTGGCTTGGAATTGAACTGTAACTGAGCAGGTCTGTCCTGTGAATAAAATGAGAGACAGAGGTTGAAAACAAGAAAAGTGGGATCGATCCTGACTCTTAAATGTTTCTCCGTTGGTGTAAACCCAAACTTCCCGTTCCGAACAGCAACCTCCAAAATACATTCCTATTTAAGCTTCGATCTGACGGCAATAGTGATTCAAAATGGCACTACAGACGTGGGGAAACTACTGCAGAACGTTTTCTGTTGTACGTTTAGGAGGCCTGCGCCAGTCATAGCATTAATCCCAGTAGCGTTCTGAAGTTAAAATGAAAATCAATCACAGCACGACTATATATTTATTGGTACGTAAGTGCATAGGAAATGCAGCAGGGAGTGAACTGAGGGTGACAAGCTGTGGAGGTCCTCTTTGAGCCAAGATCAGAGAGAAACAAGCAAGTGAACCCTGCGTGCCTTCACGGAGAGAGCGCTCCAGCCACGGAAGCTGCGTGTGCAGAACCCCCTGGGTGAAAGAAACTCTGCCTCAGGTGCTAGAGAGCCAGGGACGCAGAATCTGAGACGAGGAGGTGGGTAGACCAAGGAAGGCCATGACATGGCAAGAAGCTTGGATTGTACTGAGCAATATGCAGTCACTCTGGTTAAAGCGTGGGGACTAGACCGGGGACACAAGGAGGTGAGTTAGGCTGCTGGTCTAGCAGTGGCAGGGGAGAGACGCCCCCGCTGGTTGCTTCCCTTTTCAGTGGAATTGCCAACACAATCAGCAGCTGAGGATAAGGGTGAGCTTGGAACAACGCTGGAGGCTGGCGGAGAGACACTGAAACCGCTGTCCAGGAGAGCTGGAAAGTGGGTTGACTAGCGGGTTATATTATCATTTCCAGGCTGTACTGAGGACCGACCCATGGTTTAGGATGCCCAGTGAGACCAGTCAGCAAGGAGGAGTGGTTTTTCCCACTCAAGCTCAGCTTCCAGATACAGGTGGAAAGTAGTGGGAACACCAGATTTAACCAGGGTTGAGCTTATTTAACCAAGTTCTTACAATGGTGGGGGCGGGGACGGGAAAGAAGCATCAGGGGGTTGAGGGCCACTGCAGGTGTAACAACTTTAATGATGGCCCACGGAATTGAAACTGGATCAAATAGGGAACACAGGCATGAGGGGGTGAGGGAGAGATCATGAAAATACCAGGGAGTGATGATGAAACCCTGCATCAAGGGCTAGAAAGAGGGAGTGAATTTGAGACTGTGTGGAAGTTGGTGGCCAATAACACCACCAGGGAGTTAATAATACCACCAGGCTAATAACACCAGGGAGGCGAGTTCAAGATGATTCCAGAGTTTCTGGTTTGAGTGATTGGATGACACCATTAATTAAGACCTATGTACCTATGCTACCGAGGATCACCAGTTTTTTTTAGAACATACTGATTTGAAAAGAAAACCCCTGAAAGCTCAAGTCTCTGGTGTATTTGGAAATTAGGATCCAGGTTATCTGAGGGTTGAACAGAACTCGCCTGAAGTTCTTTCTCATAACCTCAATATACGTCCCTGCCTTAGCAAGCGTGTTACAGTTCGTCTGATCTTCGAGGATTATGCAGGTTGTGTTTCTGACAGCTGCTGCCCTCCAGGAAGCGGAGGCCCGGGGGAAACCTCTTCTTTTTGAGACGCTCACGGATGGTTATGGGAACAAGAATTCTATCTGAACTGGGTCCAAAGGCCAGCCCGTACCATTTGTGAACTGACTTTGGACAAGTTGTTTATTCTCCCTGAACCTCAGTATCCCCACCTGTAAGATAAGGATAATAACACTGGTGTCTCCCTGTCAGACATCACGAAGATTAGATGAAATGGTATTTACAGAATTATAGGCATAAGACAAAACTTTAGTTCATGGTGATTCTCGTGTCTCTGTTCTCTTCCTCTGCCCCATGCCTTAAGCCTAAGGGGATCAGTTATTTTACACAAGAGATTTGTTTTAATGTTTTGTAAAGTGAAATTTTGCAAGCTAAAGTGGTCAGCAACATTCACTGTTGGAACATGTACATGATAAAATCATAGTGTCTTCCTATCTGGGGAGACACAGCCCCCACAAAAATTGTGCAACCGTATGAGTCCCTCAGTGTGAAGTTAAGGCACTTTCTGTCAATTATTTAAAAAAAATTTTTTTTGATGTTTATTTTCGAGACAGAGCGTGAGCGAGGGAGGGGCAGAGAGAGAGGGAGACACAGAAGCTGAAACAGGCTGCAGGCTCTGAGCTGTCAGCACAGAACCTGATGTGGGGCTCGAACCCACGAATCGCAAGATCATGACCTGAGCTGAAGTCAGACGCTCAACCGACTGAGCCACCCAGATGCCCCTTTCTGTCAAATTTCAACGCTATTTAATGAAGATTCCCTGCAACGCCAATTTTTTTTTTTCTTTAATGCTTTGCACTTGCTTCTTAACCCCTATAAGGTGGGGAGGGGGCGGGGGATTGAAAACTTCTCTTTGGAACTAGGGGCACCTGGGTGGCAAAATCACTTGGGCATCTGACTCTTAATTTTAGCTCAGGTCGCGATCCCGGGTTGTGGGATCGAGTTCTGCATCCCACATGCATCCCACATCCCTCCATGCCCAGCATGGAGCCTGCTTAGGATTCTCTCTCTCCCTCTCACTCTCCCCACCCCCACCCCCGAATGCTTTGCAACTTCTTCTTAACCTCTATAGAGTAGAGAATTGCTCTTCTGAACTAAAAAGAAATGAATCTCCAGGGTGCCTAGGTGGCTCAGTCGGTTAAGCATCTGACTCTTGGTTTTGGCTCAGGTCATGATCTCATGGTTTCATGGGTTAGAGCCCCACATCGGGCAGAGCACGCTCTCTCTCTCTCTTTTTCTCTCTCTCTCTCACTCTCTCCCTCTCTCCCTGCCCCACTCATACCATGTCTCTCTCAAAATAAATTAAAAAAAAAAAGAAATGAGTGTGCATTCACACCACATTCTGGTAGCAGTGACTGAAGAAACTGACAATCAGCATCCTCTCTGGGCCAACCTGTAATCTTTACATGGTGCCTTTGGCCAAGGATTGCAAACTGGGAGCTACTGGCTGGATCAGATCCGAGGGCATGTGTGGTCTGGCTGACACAGTGCTTTAAATATTTGAGCCCACAGTTAAAACACAAGCAATACAAATGAAAACTCAGACTTCTCTACTTGGCAAGAGTCTGAAGGGGACATGAGGAGTGGGTGACCTTTTAAAAAGGGCAACCTCGGAATCGAACCTCAGAGTCCTATTGACAGACTGGCTCCTACCAGCAGGCTGCACACAGGTGAAACCCCACTTTCCCCCCAGCACCCAGGTGGGAAGCTGGTTCCCTCTGCTTTTCTCCCACTCTCTCTTCTCTCCCCACGGACCCCAAAGGATCATGGCACGGGGCAAGATGGAAGAAAATTTTAAAGTAGACTTCCAAACCCTTCAGCACTACTTTTTGGCCCCAGATGACTGGTTGTCAGAACTCAAGGAGCTACAGAAGCCAGTTCTTGGAAACGTTTCAGGGCTTCCGCAGTAACAAGGCATTTGTTTAATTCCACGATTCAGTGACATCAGTGGGTTGCCAAATTGTCCTGCACTGTGGCCACTCCCCTCTAATGAGAACCTTTATTTGTGTCCCGAATCGAATTACACTCAAGCCTCTGGGCCCAGATGAATCACAGGCCAGAGTACTTACAGAACCCAGGAAGAGACTTTCAATGTTTATCTGTGATCTTAGGGGACCTGCAGATATTTAAAATGGTGCCGGGGTTCCTAGGTGGCTCAGGTCATGATCTCGCGGTCTGTGAGTTCAAGCCCCACATCGGACTCTGTGCTAGCAGCTCAGATCCTGGAGCCTGATTCTGATTCTGTGTCTCCCTGTCTCTCTGCCCCTCCCCCACTTGCACTCTTGTCTCTCTCAAAAATAAATAAGCATTTTAAAAAAATGTAAATAAATTAAATGGTGCTGGAATCTTGGAGACAGAAAAGCTGTTCCATTAAAAAGAAGGAAGAAGGTTCCATACCCTGGGAACTAGTAAGCAGAGCAGATTGTAGGCATGATTCTAGAATGGACTTTCAAGGGGAAAAGGCATTCATGTGTCACTGGAAGAAAAATGATTGATCGCTGTGACCCAGCTCGGGTTACCCAAGAACAAATCATGTCAGCCTTGCCCTCATTTACTTATTCCACAAGTTTATGAGTCTTTGCGATGAAGGAAACACACAAGAGAGAAGATCTTCATTGTTCAAAGATAACTGATACAGGAAAAGGCCACTTAAATAAATCTACTTATAAAGGAAACCAAAATTTCATATTAAATCATGATAAAGGTTTTTATTGGGACACTACCCTGCAAAATGAAACTTAAAATTATGAAATAAGGTGGTTTTTTTTTCTATTTTAAAAACCATTTAGTTTATAGATATTTACTGAACATCTATTAGGTGATGGTCTCTGACAATGAAGATACAGCAGTGAACAAACTAGACAAAATCCCTGCCTTCATTGGGGTTTATAGTGTAAGGGAAGATGGAGAAAATGTTTTAAATACATAAATAAGCAAAATAGTTGCAGTTAACAATGACAGTGCTATGTCGAAAAACGTCAGATAACCAAATAAAGAAGGCTGGAGGGTGGGGCTGCCTTGGAAGGGAGGTAGAGAAGGCCTCTAGGGACACGATATTCTAGCTGAGATTTGATGACAAGAAGGTGTCAGGCAGGAAAAAGTAAAGAATGTCCAGACAATGGGGGACCCTGAGGAGGGAGCCCACTGGACAGCTGATGCAGTGGCTGGAGACTGAGGAGGACAGCGGTGTTGAAATTGACATGCCAGGCATGGGCACAAATCAGATGACGTGAGGCCAGGGAGGCCATGGGAAGGAGTTTGGATTTTATTGTAAATGTGATGAGAAGCCATTGGAGGGATTTAAGTTGTGGAATGATGCAATACAATCTATATGTTTAAAGGCTGGCTGTGGCTGCCATGTGCAAATGGGATGGCCGTGAAGACAAGGGCAGGAGCAGGAACACCAGTTACGGGCCTGCCTTGGGGGTCCCCAGTGAGAGGTGGCCACTCAGCTAGGTCGTGGTGGGGAGGCGGCGTGGAGTCCATTCAGGACATATTGGGGAAGGTAGGTCCAAGCGCACTTGCTACTACATTAGATGCGGGAGTAGGCAGGTCAGAAGCTTCAGGAATGACTCTTGAGATTTTGCCTTGAGAAGACGCTGAAGGACACTGCCATTTGCTGAGCAAGGCAGGGAGGACTTGAGGAGCAGGTCTGAAGTCAAGAAGTGTGTTTCTAAACACGTAAGTCTGAGAAGCTATAACCCCTCAAGTGGAGATGTTGAGTGGGCAGTAGGATATACATCTCAAGGCCAGCCAGCTGCAGGCAGATGATATTTAAAGCCCAGGGACTGTATGGGTCACTTAGGAAAGGGAGGACCCTGAAGGGAACAGGCCCAGGATGAGGCTCTGGGTACACCGACATTTTAGAGGTTGGGCCTTACAGGAGGGCCCAGGTGAGGGTCCCACCACCAGCTCGTTCTTAGAAGAGCCAGCACCACAAGAACCATCGGTCAACTGTTGAGGATTATTTCTCTTTTGGCGTAGATTATATAATGTGAAATTCTTCAATTAAGATTTGACTTTCACAGCACAGGGACAGTATAACCTGACAGAAATATCTGAGGTGCTTGTTAATTGCCCCAGGTGTCTCTTGTACCTCTGATGTTCGAATCACTCTCACTTCTTTTTGGTCCTCACCTGTTGTCTCTGATCTAACAGGGCCATGTCCTCATATGTCAATGGCTTTGCAAACGACCAGGGTAGTTCCCAAAACTGCTTTCCTATTCTTGAAATCCTGCTTATCTTGCAAGACTGATGGTTTCACTTTGCCATCAATTGTTATGGTATTTGCATTGTATCTACATTATGTTGTTAAAGTCTGACCACGGGAGAGATAATGGTGGGCAAAGACTTTGACCCAATAAGAAAGGGCAGAAGCTTGGCATTAAAAGGAAGGGAAGTGCTGTGTGGTCAGTTGAGCTCTCTTCAATGATTCTCTTCTCCATTTCTTTAAGCACTTGGCTCAACAGCATTTTCCTACCTATCATTGGCAGGTACGGCTTTGTTGACTAAGTGAGCAGCAGGGATATGCCATTTTCAGGCCTGTCCCATGACAATGTCCCACGTGTGCTTCTTTAGGCTCTCTCTTCTGTGGCTGGAAGCAGATGACAGTGAAGCCTGGAGAATGGCAGATCCAGGAGGCCGAGAGAACCTAGATCCCCAAGAGGCTGCATGGAGAAGAATGCTCCCACCAACCTGAGCACTCTGAATTGTTATCTAAGCTACAGATAAAATGCCATTGTGTTTAGCCATTTAACCCTCAGGTCTGTTGGTCATTGTGGGTGGCCTATCCTAAATAGCACCCTGCTCCACCTAACTTCAAGAAGAGGGTAATGAATACCCAGTAATGAGGAGCCCCTTACACATTTCAGCCACACCCTTAGCTGGTAACCATACAAGTTCCTATGGAGAAGCTGAGAAACACGGGTGGTTGTTAGCCCACATCAGAGAAGTGGTGACTGACCAGGCAACCCAGCCTGAAGGCTAATGAGTCACTGTCCAAACATACTCGTTTCTTTGGGCCTGATTCTTGGCTCTGTCCTTTTCAACATCCATAGTAATGAATCAAATGAATACAGAGAAGGCACGCTTCTCAATTTTGCATAAAACACAGAACTGGAAGGGGTACACTGGAGTGCACAATCATGATCTTGGCACTAAATTTTCATTATGTTGTTGTATCATGACAACCACAGAGAAAATAATTGACGAAGACTTCGACCCAATGGGCAGGGGCAGAAGCTTGGCATTTAAAGGAAGGGTCAGCAAGTCAAATAGAACATAGTGAAATTCACTGAAGCTAAATATACGGTCCTGAATTTAGCTTGAAACACACTAGAACAAGATAGAGAAGACATGGCTTAAGACATCACATTTTTACAAAAGATTTAGATGTTTTAGGCTGCATTACCAAAAGTATTGTATCTAGAATGAAGAGGTGATAATGCCACTTTTCTCTACCTAAGGGAGACTGTCCTGCAGTTTTTCAGTCAAGTTCTACATTGTATATAAAATATGTTCAGAGGAGAGCACCCAGGACTATAAAAGGGTAAGAAATATGAATTTTAGGGTTTTTTATGGTTTTTTTTTCAATATATGAAATTTATTGTCAGATTGGTTTCCATACAACACCCAGTGCTCATCCCAAAAGGTGAGAATTTTAGTTTCAGAAAAATAATTTTGTTTGTTAAGTATGTCTAATTTTCAATTGAACTGGCACAATGGATAGTGAGTTCCCCATCTCTGGAGGTGTTCAAATAAGTTAGCCATATAAAATTACTGATATTCAATTATTTTCAACCTATAAGAATAGCAATTTCATATGACTCGACCTGTCCTTTGGTGGAAATGGTGGAGGGTGAGTCAAGCCATTGACGGTATTTTAAGAGCAAGTGACAGAAATACAACTCAAACTGGCTCAAAGAGAGAAGAGAGGGGTGATAGTAAAGTGGTTTATGTCACTTAAAAAGCCCAAGGCAATTCCGGGTCCAAGTATGGCTGGATCCAGGAGTCTCTCTCTCCATCCCTCCTCCTTGCCCTCCTCTGGGTTGGCTTTGCTTCCAGACAGGCCTGCCCTTGTGGTAGACAGTTGAGCACCAGCAGCTCCAGGCATGGGTTAAATCAGCTGAACAACCCCAGCCAAGAGTCTCTCCTCACCAATAATTCCTGGGACTGACTTACTGAACTGACCTGGGTCCCATGTCCATCCCATTACTGAGGCTGGGTGTGTTGGGGGTAGAGAAGAATAGAGTCACTGATTGGCTTGGCCTTCATTACAAGTTGGTCCTACAGTTGAGATAAGGGTGGAATGAGAAGGGGTGGGGTGGGGTGGGGTGGTAAGCCACATAGCCTAAAGTAAAGCAAGGAAAGGTAGCTTTCCGAAAAAACAAAACCAAAAACACAAAACCAAAACACCACACAAAAATACTGAGTTGCTATGGGCCAGCCTGAATGATGAGGAGGACTAGCCTAGTGAGACCAGAGGGAGGAGTGTTCCAGGGAGAGAGAGTAGATGATGCTCATGGAGAAATGACCTAAGTGGGTATGAGGAACAGACAGAAGACTAATGTTTCAGCTACCTATTACTGTAAAACCAAACACTGAAACTTAATGGCTTAAGGTCATAACCATTTTCTCAAACAGCTCTATGAAATGACTGGACTCAACTAGGTAGTTCTCTGTCCATGTGATTCCAGCTGACTGCTCAAGGAGACTGGAATATCCAAGATGGCTGACTCACATGGCCAACAGTCAATGCTGCAGGCCACGGGCTCATCTTCGACTATGGCCCAGAACTTCTCAGTTCTCCTCCACATGGCCTCTCTGTATGGCTTTTGTTTTCTCACAGCACGGTGGCTGGATTCCAAGAGAGGAAGCAGAAGTTGCCAATCTTCTCAAGGCCTCAGCTCAGAAGTCCTAAAACATCAATTTTACCACATTCCATTGGCTAGAGGAGTGGGGCCAGCATATTCAAGCATATTCAAGGGGTCTGACATTAGTATATAAGGACAAAAGGAACTGGTGGCAGCCATCCTGGGGGGCTATCTTTCCCAGCCAGAGTGATACCATAATGGAGGGCAGAGTGATGTATGATGGAGTTGGAAAGGGTAGAAAGGAACTTAGATAGGGGTCAGCAAACTGTGACCCATAGGCCAAATCCAGCCCATTGCCTGATTTTGTAAATAAAGTTTTATTGGAACACAGCCACATTCATTTGTTTACCATATTGTCTATGGCTGCTATCTTGTTACAACAGCAGAGCTGAGTGGTTTAAACACAGACCATATGGCTCACAAAGCCTAAAATATTTACTATCTAGGCCTTTACAGAAAAGTTTGCCGACCCCAGGGCTAAGTCATGCCTTATGACTCTAACTGAGGGATTTGAATTTCATTCTGAGTGATAGGAAGCCACTGGATGGTTTCAAACCAGCGAGCCACATTATCTGACCTCCGTTTTTAAAAGATCAGCTCTGGGAATGGATTATAGGAGGATAGAGGTGAAAGCAGAGAGACCAGGAGCAGGCTACGGCAGTCATCCAGATGAGAGATGGACAAGTGGAAAGCTGAGAGAAGTAGATGAATTTAGCACATATACTGAGGAGAGGAAGCCCACAGGACTTGCTGAGCCACCAGATAGGGAGACAAGAGAAATCAGGTGTGACTTCTAAGCTTTTGGCCTGAGCAAGTGGGTTCGTGGTGGTCCCATTACTGAAAAGAGAAAGACCCAGGGAAGAGAGGGTTTTTCACATACTGAGTTTGAGATGTTTGTCAGGCATCCAAAAGGCAAAGTTAAGTAAGCAGTTGAATACTTAAGTCTGGAGTTCAGAACATAAATTTGAGAATCATCAGTAAAAGACAGTATTGAAAGCCAGAAGCCTGGAAGGAATAACACCAGGGAGGTGGTATGGAGAGAGCCCCAGGATGGGCAAAAACTAAAATTCAATAACTGGGATTAAGAAGGAGAGGCTGGGGGTGCCTGGGTGGCTCAGTGGGTTGAGCGTCCAACTTAGGCTCAGCTCATGATCTCACCATTCCCGAGTTCAAGCCCCATGTCTGTCTCTGTGCTGACAGCTCAGAGCTTGGAGCCTGGTTCGGATTCTGTGTCTCCCTCTCTGTCTCTGCCCCTTCCCCACTCGTGCTCTGTCTCTCTCAAAAATAAATAAGCATTAAAAAAATTAAAAAAAAAAAAAAGGAGGAGAGGCTGGGAGGGCAGGAGGAGCCTGGAGATTGTGGTTTCATGAAAGCTAGAAAGAAGAATATTTCAAACTGGAAGGAGAGGTCCCTGTGTTGAATGCTTCTGGATGGCGGAGGAAGAGGTAGGGGTAGAAAAATGATCACCCAGTTGGGTGAGATGAGCTCCTTCTGAAACCTTGGATAGAGCAATTTCAGCGAGTGGGAGTAGCAAACATGGCTGGACAGGCTTGAGGAAAATGTGGATGTGGGCAAGTGGAAATGGCAAATATACAGAGACCTTTTTTGAAAAGTTTTGCTGCAAAACGAATGGGTTCAAACCACAGATGTCCACTGCAGGCTCATGATCCATAAAGTCCCTTTTAATCCTGAGAATCTTTGACTCCATGAAGGACCTACTATGTGCCAGCTTACTACTTGTCTGCACTATGGATGAGAAATTTCTTCCTGATGGTTCACGTGGAAGTTGGACTGAGCACAACAGAAATCCATGCTTAGAGCTTCAAGAAAAAACAAAAAGAGAAAGAAAGCTTGCAGGCCCAGAAAGTCAAGTGTAGATCTTCAAAGGGTTTCTCCAAGTTGTAGGAAGACCTCCAAACCCACAAAGCCAGCAGTTTCGTTTCTCCTGGGCGTGCACACAAGCTCTTCCTTCCACACTTGCCCAAGGAAGCTTGTTCATGCAAACTTCTGAAATTTGCTGCCAAATATAAACGTGCGACCCAAAGAATAAGCAGATTTTTGGAATCGGGGCACAAATGCATCTTGTAGAGGGATACAAGTTATCGTTTTTGTTTCAAAAATATGTTACTTTTTTCTGGGAAACGTTGAGTTTCTCAGGACAGATATCTAGGACAAAACCCACCGTGCACATAGAATCTGTTATTTTTAAAAAAATGTTTTTTAAAGTCTATTTAATCACAGACTATAAGGAAGACGTGGTGATAATTTTGTATGTAATTCTATTCCCTGATGGTCTTCAAAAGAGATCATCTGACCACAAAACCTGAGCTCTGAACCATTTGCTATTCTATTTTATAGAGGTATAGGCTGGCCCGTTAGGCTGCCTGTCTTCCTGGATCTATAAAAAGGTGTATATATAATCATAACAGGAGCCATATTTCTGTCTTTGCCCATGAACTAGTTTAGTATCCCAGATCTGCTCCTTATTTTTTTTTTAAATTTTTTTTTTTTTCAACGTTTATTTATTTTTGGGACAGAGAGAGACAGAGCATGAACGGGGGAGGGACAGAGAGAGGGAGACACAGAATCGGAAACAGGCTCCAGGCTCTGAGCCATCAGCCCAGAGCCTGACGCGGGGCTCGAACTCACGGACCGTGAGATCGTGACCTGGCTGAAGCCGGACGCTTAACCGACTGCGCCACCCAGGCGCCCCCAGATCTGCTCCTTATGAGGCTGCGCAAAGCTGAGTCTTTAACCTCTGAGTCATGACTGCCTTATTTGTCAACTGATGGTAATAGATCTACTTTGCTGTTATGTATTAAATAAGCCAACGTAGGGGTCCCTGGGTGTCTCAGTCTGTTAAGCCTCTGGCTTTAGATTTTGGTTCAGGCCTTGTGGGATCAAGCCCCATGTCTGGCTCTGCACTGACAGCACGGAGCCTGCCTGGGATTCTCTCTGCCTCTCTCTCTCTCTCTCTCTCTCTCTCTCTCTCTCAAATAACTTTTTAGAAAAAGCTAATGTGTTTTAGAAAAAGCAATAATGTATAATATATAATTCAAAGAGTCAATAAATAAGCATTTGTCAAAAACAAACAACCTAATGTAGGGGCACCTAGGTGACTCAGTTGGTTAAGCATCTGACTCTTGGTTTCAGCTCAGGTCATGATCTCACGATGCGTGGGAGAGAGCCCTGCATCTTGGGATTGTCTTGGGAGAACTGGGATTCTCTCTCCCTCTCTCTCTGTTCTCCCCCACTCTCTCTCTTTCTCAATAAATAAATACATTTTTTTAAGTTAAAAAAGCTAATGTAAATAAAGGTCTGTATACCTATTCTGAGTACAATAAATGGTAACTATCATGAAGAATAAATTATCTATGATACCAATCCTTATTTATTTATTAACGTTTATTTATTTTTGAGACAGAGAGAGACAGAGCATGAATGGGGGAGGGTCAGAGAGAGAGGGAGACACAGAATCTGAAACAGGCTCCAGGCTCTGAGCTGTCAGCACAGAGCCCGACGTGGGGCTCAAACTCACGTGAGATCATGACCTGAGCTGAAGTCGGATGCTTAACCCACCAAGCCACCCAGGCGCCCTGATACCAATCCTTATTTAAAAGGTCAACTATATTATGAACTACTAGAAGGGTTCCAAATCTCCTGGGTTATCCTATTCCATGGTCTAGATTGTCTGCTTGTCTGTTTAGAATGATCTTGATGCTTTGGGAATCCCATAGTTAGCAGTTTGCACCCTGACTTTCCATGATCCCAAAGCCTCAGGTTGCATAGGAGGGGAAAGGTTCTATCCCCAAGCTCTAACATGCCTCTGAGTCGGCTTCCCAGAAGACTCTGATGAAGAGGGGCACCTGGGTGGCTCAGTTGGTTAAGTGTCCGACTTCAGCTCAGGTCATCATTTTGTGGTTTGTGAGTTCGAGCCCCACATCAGGCTCTGTGCTGACAGCCTGGAGCCTGCTTCAGATTCTGTGTCTCTCTCTCACTCTCTCTCAAAAAATAAATGTTAAAAAAAAAAAAAAAGACTGATGACGAATGACAAGAGGTCTGGGGATGATCATCTTTTCTGCCTGACTTTAGCTCACTAGCTACAAACACATAGGCTCTGGGAGATAAGGTGAGCGAAAGGGTCCCTTGCATTGGCCTTGACCTGCCCATATGGAAGCTGGCTGTCTTTGAGTTTGCCATCTTCTTCACACGAAGAAACAGCTGCAGAGGTTATTTCAGGTCTTAGGGATATTTCCATTTCAGCATATTTTGTTTTTGTTTTTCGAGGGGGGTGAGAAGGATAGCTTTCAATGATCATTCATGAATAGCAGCTGGTAGTTTTTGTGCTCACATCCCCCAGCCCCTCTGGGATTCTAGCTGTGGCCAGGCTAGGCATCCTTCACACACACTGGCAATGTCCACCTCAAATACTGATGGAGTCCCTCAACTTTTCCTCAGGGTCTTGTTTAAAGCTTTGGTAGTTCCCTCAGCCCTTACACAGGCAGCCCAAAGTTCAGAGGGGCGTTAACACTCCCATAGCAGCCCTCAACCACTGTAGGAATGGAGATTCAGTGGAAGGATGCCCCAGTCTCTGGTTCTTCAGAGGCAACATTCCGTAGGGTGTTTTCCAACAGTTCTTCAGAGGGTCCCCACTAAGAGTGAGCCCAGCTGCCCACAACAATAACCAGTGGATTAACACATCCCCTGCTGGCTTTTTTCTCCTTTTACCCTCCCTGATCCCTCACTCCAGAATCCCAGGCTCCCCTCCCAAAAAGGCTACCTGGACCCAAGACCCAAGTCTATCTGAGGTTTTGTTTTGCAGAGAACCTAACCTAAACCATGCATCAAGGAGCATGATGGAAGTTTACTTTTCTTTAACATTCAGAAAATAAAGGGGCTCCTTTGCTGAATAACCAAAAGGGAAGCTATCTTGGAAGTGCAAGAAGTGGGAGCTCCGTTCTGACCACTGGTAGCAACGCTAATTAAGCCCTCAAGTTGAGTGTGAATATAGGCCAGGATCTGTTGGTGGCTGGGGGAGGAGTAGTCTGGCTGATTCTGGGTGTGGAAGTGTTTCTGATTCTGTAGTGCTGGTTGGGGGCGGGGGGGGGGGGTGCTGGAGGCAGATGTGTAAGTGGGAAAAGGCTGTGGGTTGAGACAGAGACAAATAAATATTCAAAGCAGAGCGGGGAGGCCTGGAAGCCTGAACGGAGGCTACAGAGTCAGAGAACAAAGTGGGTAGAGCAGACCTGGGAAGCAAAAGTGGTCTAGATTAATTGCAGGGACCAAAGGTGAAGGCCAGGGTAAAAGCTTCTGTCCCACCTCAATTTCTGTGTGAGATCCTCCAGGGACCAATGTCCCTAATAATCCCGTGGCTCTAAGAACAATGCCTTCCCTGGCTGTGAATCTATCTGTATGGGAGGTAAAGGAAAAGCAATGGAGAGAGGGAGACGGAGTAAAAAGCGGTTGGGCCTGATAGAGACACCCGCGTCCCAAGGGCACGGTTTTAACTCACAGGAAAGGAAGAATAAAGAAAAGGTCACCATGAGCAAAGGAGCACTTCCAAGAACAATGAACAAGAACTGAGAAATCAATCAGCTGCCTTCCTTCCTGCTGATTTTATGAGGTTGCTTTTTTATTTGGATTTGTGGGTCTACTGAGCAAATGCAGTGCTTCTGAGGAAAGAAATATTTTTCCAGGTGCTACAGCTGCAGCACAACTTTAGTTCCATGAGAAAGCTGGGGGGTAGGCTACAAGTGGAAAGTTAAACACAGAATATTGTGAAATAAACTAGATCGACCTGTGATGGAGATAGCAGATCAGAACACATCAACACATCTGTAGCATAAGAATCTCGACAGTACTTCAAATGGTTGTATTATCCCAAACTGGACAACCTCTATCCTACACCCAGACCCAACCAAACAAGCCCACCCAAGACTCTCCCAAGCTGTAAGTCTTTATCTGTGACACTATTGACACTATAATTTCTAAATGGCTGCTGGTAGCTTTAGTTCAATTATTATACTAACCAGACAGACCTATTACTGTAGATCATCACAGCTGTTCCTTGGTGAGGACAGTACCCAGTTTGCTGATAAAGGACATAACCTTTCATCTAAACTAAAATCTTGTTTCAATTCCTAGTCTTGAAATGGCTCTGCAATGTTAATTTCAAACACTGTGTGTGTGCTGACCATAGGAACTTAACCACCAAGACCTAAAAATGAAACTCATTGAGTACGTTAAAAAATTCCTCAGGATAATATGAAAAATTAATTTTTTTTTAAGTGAGGAACAGGATGCCTGGGTGGCTCAGGTTAAGTGTCCAACTCTTGATTTCAGTATAGGTCATGATCTCACAGTTCATGGGATCAAGCCTTATGTCAGGCTCTGTGCTGACAGCATGCAGCCTGGTTGGGATTCTCTTTCTCCCTCTCTCTCTCCCCCTCTCCCCCCATCATGCTCACTCTCTCTCTCAAAAATAAATAAATAAACTTAAAAAAAAAAAAGAATCTAATAATTGTAAACATCTATGCCCCCAACGTGTTGTAACCCAAATGTATAAATCAATTAATCACAAACATACAGAAAACTCACTGGTAATAATACCATAATAGTAGGGAACTTCAACACCCCACTTACACCAATGGACAGATCATCTAAACAGAAAATCAACAAGAAACAATGGTTTTGGATGATACACTGAACCAGTTGGACATAACTGATATATTCAGAACATTTCATCCTAAAGCAGCAGAATGCACATTCTTCTCAAGTGCATATGGAACTTTCTCCAGAATAGGTCACATACTGGGACACAAATCAGCCCTCAACAAGTACAAAAGGATCGAGATCATACCCTGCGTATTTTCAGACCACAATGCTATAAAACTCAAAATCAACACAAGAAAAAATTTAGAAAGACAACAAATACTTGGAGACTAAAGAACACCATACTAAATAAGGAATGGGCTAACCAAGAAATTAAAGAGGAAATTAAAAAGTACATGGAAGCCAATGAAAATGATAACATCACAGCCCAAAACCTAAGGGATGCAGCAAAGACAGTCATAAGAGGGAAGTATATAGCAATCCAGGCCTTCCTAAAGAAGGAAGAAAGGTCTCAGATACACAACCTAACTTTACACGTTAAAGAGCTAGAAAAAGAACAGCAAATAAAACCCAAAACCAGCAGAAGATGGGAAATAATAAAGATTAGAGCAGAAATCAATGCCATTGAAATTAAAAAAAACAAAACAGTAGAACAGATCAATGAAACCAGGAGCTGGTTCTTTGAATGAATTAACAAAATTGATAAACCCCTAGCCAGTCTGATCAAAAAGAAAAAGGAAAGGACCCAAATAAATAAAATCAAGAATGAAAGAGGAGCAATCACAACCAACACAGCAGAAATACAAACAATAATAAGAGGATATATGAACAATTATACGCCAATAAATTAGGCAATCTGGAAGAAATGGACAAATTCCTAGAAACATATAAACTACCAAAACTGAAATAAGAAGAAATAGAAAATTTGAACAGACCCATAACCAGGAAGGAAATCAAATTAGTAATCAAAAATCTCCCAGAAAACAAGAGCCCAGGGCTGGATGGCTTTCCAGGGGAATTCTACCAAACATTTAAAGAAGATTTTACACATACTCTTTTGAAGCTGTTCCAAAAAATAAAAATGGAAGGAAAACTTCCAAACTTATTCTCTGAAGCCAGCATTATCTTGATTCCAAAACCAGACAAAGACCCCACTAAAATGGAGAACTACAGATCAATTTTCCTGATGAACATGGATGCAAAAATCTTCAACAAGATACTAGCCAACTGGATCCAACAATACATTAAAAGAATCAAGTGGGATTTATACCTGGGATGTAGGACTGGTTCAATATCCACAAAACAATCAATGTGATACATCACAGTAATAAAAGAAAGGACAAGAACCACATGATCCTCTCAATAGATTTAGAGAAAGCGCTTGACAAAATACAGCATCCTTTCTTGATAAAACCCTTCAAGAAAGTAGACGTAGAAGGATTATACCTCAAGATCATAAAAGCCATATATGAAAGACCCACTGCTAATATCATCCTCAATGGGGAAAAGCTGAGAGCTTTCCCCCTAAGGTCAGGAACATGACAGGGATGTCCACTCTCATCACTGTTATTCAAATAGTATTGGAAGTCCTAGCCTCACCAGTCAGAAAACATAAAGGAATAAAAGGCATCCAAATCGGCAAGGAGGAAATCAAACTTTCGCTCTTCGCAGATGACATGATAGTCTGTATGGAAAACCCAAAAGATCCCACCAAAAAACTGCTAGAACTGATCATAGAATAGATCCATGAATTCAGCAAAGTCACAGGATATAAAATCAGTGCACAGAAATCAGTTGTATTTCTATTCTATACACCAATAATGAAGCAGCAGAGAGATCAAGGAATTGATCCCATTTACAATTGCACCAAAACGCATAAAATACCTAGGAATAAACCTAACCAAAGAAGTGAAAAATGTATGTGCTGAAAACTATAGAAAGCTTATGAAAGAAATTGAAGGCACCAAAAAATGAAAAAAATATTCCATGCTCATGGATTGGAAGAACAAATATTGTTAAAATGTTGATACTACCCAAAGCAATCTACATATTCAATGCAATCCCTATCAAAAAAAACCACCAGCATTCTTCACAGAGATAGAACAAATAATCCTAAAATTTGTGTGGAAGCAGAAAAGACCCTGAATAGCCAAAGCAATCCTGAAAAAGAAAACCAAAGTGGGAGGCATCACAATCCTAGACTTCAAGATGCATTACAAAGCTGTAATCATCCAGACAGTATGGCACTGCACAAAAACAGACACTCAGATGAACGGAACAGAAAAGAGATCCAGAAATGGACCCCCAAATGTATGAGCAACTAATCTTTGAGAAAGCAGGAAAGAATATCCAATGGAATAAAGACAGTCTCTTCAGCAAATGGTGCTGGGAAAACTGGACAGCGACATGCAGAAAAATGAACCTGGACCACTTTCTTACACCATACACAAAAATAAACTCAAAATGGATGAAAGACCTAAATGTAAGACAGGAAGCCATCAAAATCCTAGAGGAGAAAACAGGCAATAACCTCTTTGAACTCAGCTGCAGCAACTTCTTACTCAACAAATCTCTGGAGGCAAGGGAAACAAAAGCAAAAATGAACTATTGGGACCTTATCAAGATAAAACGCTTCTGCAAAGTGAAGGAAACAATCAGCAACACTAAAAGGCAACCAACAGAATGGGAGAAGATATTTGCAAATGACATATCAGATTAAGGGTTAGTATCCAAAATCTATAAAGAACTTACTTATCAAATTCAACCCCCAAAAAACAAATAACCCAGTGAAGAAATGGGCAAAAGACATGAATAGACACTTTTCTAAAGAAGACATCCAGATGACTAACAGACACATGAAAAGATGTCAAACATCACTCATCATCTGGGAGATACAAATCAAAACCACAATGAAATACCACCTCACACCTGTCAGAATGGCTAAAATTAACAACTCTGGCAACAGATGTTGGTGAGGATGCAGAGAAAGAGGATCTCTTTTACATTGCTGGTGGGAATGCAAGCTGGTGCAGCCACTCTGGAAAACAGTACAGAGGTTCCTCAAAAAGTTAAAAATAGAACTACCCTACGACCCAGAAATTGCACTACTAGGTATATATCTGAGGGATACAGATGTGCTGTTTCGAAGGGGCACATGCACCCCCATGTTTATAGCAGCACTATCAACAATAGCCAAAGTATGGAAAGAGCCCAAATGTCCATCAACAGAAGAATGGATAAAGAAGATATAGTATGTATATACAATTGAGTATTACTTGGCAATCAAAAAGAATAAAATCTTGCCATTTGCAACTACATGGATGGAACTAGAGGGTATTATGCTAAGCAAAATGAGTCAGTCAAAGAAAGACAAATATCATATGACTTCACTCACATGTGGAATTTAAGATATAAAACAGATGAACATAAGGGAAGGGAAACAAAAGTTACGTAAAAACAGGGAGGGGGACAAAACAGAAGAGACTCTTAAATACAGAGAGCAAGCTGAGGGTTGCTGGAGGGGCTGTGGGTGGGGGGATGGGCTAAATCAATAAGGGGCATTAAGGAAGACACTTGTTGGGATGAGCACTGGGTGTTATACATAGGGGATGAATCACCGGAATCTACTCCTGAAAACATTATTGCACTGTATGCTAACTAACTTGAATGTATTTAAAAATAGAAAAAATAAAACAAAATAAAATAATAAAAAATAAAATAAAATAAAATAAAATAAAATAAAATAAAATAAAATAAAATAAAATAAAATAGAAAAAAGAGGCGGGGGATTTCAACGGAGGAGCAACACTAATAAACACTTAAGAAAATAAAAATTAACCAAAAAAAAAGTAAGGCGCACAGAGATCAGTGTGCTTTCACAGAACAATTCAACATATACCTTTACATGTCTGTTTTTTTAATTAGCAGTGGCTGTTTGCATGAAACAGCTCCCTCTTTACAAATTATCTGAAGTCTCCAGGGGCGCCTGGGTGGCTCAGTTGGTTAAGCGGCCGACTTCAGCTCAGGTCATGATCTCGCGGTCCGTGAGTTCAAGCCCCGTGTCAGGCTCTGTGCTGACAGCTCAGAGCCTGGAGCCTGTTTCAGATTCTGTGTCTCCCTCTCTCTCTGACCCTCCCCCGTTCATGCTCTGTCTCTCTCTGTCTCAAAAATAAATAAACGTTAAAAAAAAAAAATTAAAAAAAAACCAAAAATGAAGTCTCTGGATTATTGTCAATACGCTAGATGCCTCTAGGCCTGCCGTGTCCACCTGTGGCTACCGAGCACCTGAAAACCTAGCTACTCTGAACCGAGATGTGCTCGACGTGTAAGACACACGTCAGATTTTAAAGATTCAGCATGAAAAAAGAATGTAAAGCATCTCACTGGTAAATTTTTTATATTGATTATATGCTGAAACGATAATATTTTGACATACTGAGTTACAGGAAATATTTAAATTAACTCACCTGTTTCTTTTTACATTTTAACGTGTCTACTAGAAAACTCAGAAGTACAGGTGCATGGCTCCCATTGTATTTCCACTGGACAGTGCTCGTCTAGCCTGTCTGTGGTGGGGGTGGGGTGCTGGGGGGCAATCTGTTAGAAGGGAGGTCAGGAGGCTTGTCTTGAAGCTCCTTTGCAAAGTGAGTGCTGTTTTCCCCTGCAGTGCGTGTTTGGGGAGGTTTATCTGTGGGGGCTGCTGGAGGTTATTTGTGAGGCAAGGAGCTTTTCTATCCCACAGTAACCAGAAATCGTTTTTCTAACATTTCCTTGTATTTTAGAAACAGCGTGGCAGTGCATTTAACAGTTTTACTGTATAATTTACATCTCATGAAACTCACAGTTTGGGGAGTTATACTACATTTACACATTATGCAACCATCACCATAATTCAGGACAATTCCATCACCTTGAACATTTTTCTCATGCCCATTGCGAGCCAATCCCTGTTCCCAGCCACCACTAGGTAACCACTGATCTGCTTTCTATATACATAGTTTTGCCTCTTAAAAAAAAAAAAAAAAAAAAAAAAAAAAAAAAAAACTTTAAAAAAAAGTTTTATTTAATTAAGTAATCTCTACACCCCACATGGGGTTCGAACTCATGATCTCGGGATCCAGAGTCACATGTTCTTTCAACTGAGCCAGCAAGGTGTCCCTAGAAATTTCAGGTAAGTGGGATCATACAATAGATGGTCTTTTGTGTCTGGCTTCATTAGCATACTGATTTTGAGGTTCATCCATGTTCACAGTGCTTCTGTTACTAACCGCCCCCCCCCCCCACCTTCTCTATTTTTAGAGGAAACACAAATTGGTGGTAGGAAATTTGGGGAAAATTCCTCAGTAACTTGGTCTGAGCCTAGAAAAGTTGCCAAGGCTAACTAAAATTGTGCTAAAAATTTCATGTCACACTGGGATTTGAGTAAAGGGCACTGCTGATCTCTCTTCTGTTTTTAAAGAAAATTGTACTGGCAAAACAGTATTCATTTCCCCATTTTACTTTCCGGTTCTTGTCTATAAACTTCCATAATTTATACATTATTATACTCATAGTGCAGATAAAGATGTGCCATTCTACATTTTCTTTACCAAAAACAATTTCTTTTTTATAAATTATTTAAAAAAATTTTTAATGTTTACTTATTTCTGAGAGAGAGAGAGAACAGTGAGAGAGAGTGCAAACAGGGGAGGGGCAGAGAGGGAGACACAGAATCCGAAGCAGTCCCCAAGGCTCTGTGCTCTCAACACAGAGCCTGACATGGGGCTCGAACTCATGAACCGTGAGATCCTGACCTGAGCCATAGTCGGACGCTCAACCGACTGAGCCACCCAGGCACCTGCCTTGACATCAAATACGTTTTCTAAATAATGATGATAAATTTCCTCGCCGGAATCCACACTCTGTCACCTGGAAACTGAGCAGATGTAACTGCTTTTTATGGAATTTAACACTGTGGCAGTCATTCATGTATTCAAAGAACTGCAGGCTCTTAGGGCTGTGCTTACACTGAAATCTAACCAGATGAATCTAACATCCCAGAGTTCTAAGATTTTGCAGTGCAAATCATGGTGTTTGTTTGATTAACAGACAACAGCTAAAAAGAAACATTCCAGGAATTCAATTTTCTTGGCTAATCAGCAGATACCCAAATAATGAGTATCTTCTGACATTGCCCCCCCCCCACTCAAATCATTGAAAAGTTTACCCATAATAATAGGTGGACTTTAAAGAGTAGGTGGTGAGAATTTCTGATAAACACATCCTTAAAGACTGAATCACACATAAGTTGCAAAAGGAACCACCTGTGAAAATCACAGACTGTGACAAGGGAGGGTGGGAGGGGTAGAAGTTGGAAGATCCAGGCTGGGGTTGAACCTCTTTCAATCGCATTTTTATTTTTATTTAAAGTTTATGTATTTTGAGAGAGAGAGAGAGAGAAGAGAGAGAGAGAGAATGGGACAGGGGCAGAGAGAGGGAGGGAGAGAGAATCCCAAGCAGGCTCCAAGCTGTCAGCTCAGAGCCTGGCAAGGGGCCTGAACTCACGAACCCATGTGAGATCATGACCTGAACCAAAGTCAAGAGCCAGACCTTAAGGAGCCACCCAGGCACCCCTTTCAATCACATCTTTATTCACATAAAGTCAGAGTGAATCTGTTTCCTGTCTGTCATGCTTACTGTGGCCAGGGCGTTTAAGTCACCCACCCTACTGAAGCAGACGTTGTCAGAAGACAATCCTTCAGCACACTGGCTTTCTGCCTTAGGCACCCCCGTGTCTCCATTCCTTCAGGCTTTTGGCCACGTGCTGGGCCCACAAGCAAGACCGGCCAGGAGTGCCGGGGAGTAGCACCCCCAGGACTCCCCTCAAGAGATGAGGATAAATCCACCAGCCCCCTCAGCCCTTGTGGGACAACTGGAGGTGTCTTCTGTACAGCCTCGCAGAGGGGCCCCGGCAGGACTGAGGCCCAGCTGCCCTCCGAGGAAACCTGGGAGGTTGGCTTTCCTCCCTTCCCCAGCTCACTTCCTCACCTTCTTGTTTCCCAGGATCACTTCCCAAATATACTACTGGCCCCAAGTCCTTTGCTTCACTGTCCACTTTTTGGGGGAGTCCAACTAAAACTTCTATTGAAATTTCAGGTAAGTATGGACTTTAAAGGGATTATATTACTACTTTTTAGCAGAATTTTCTGGGTCATCCTGGAGAAGACCCAGAGAAAAGTAACCACACGAAAGAGTTGTACCATATTGTGGTTCTCTTCTCAAGTAGTCTTACCTGAGCTTATCGCGCCTCCCTAATTATACTCTAAACACACTGCAGTCTGGACCCGTGGGGACAGGGAGCTGGACACAGTGCTCACACTTCCTGCATATGAACTGATTTCATTCTCACAACAATGGCACGAAATGCGTACCGTTACTGTCCTTGTTTTACAGATGAGGAAACTGGGAGATTCAAGGAATTTGGTCCAAGGAACACGGCTAGAAAAGATAAAGCCAGGATTCTGGCCCAGGAAGCCTGGTTCCAGATCCCCGGAGAACAAGCCTCTGACACAACCCTGAGCGTGTGTGAGGTATTGAATCAATGTTTGCTCGATTGGAAAGTTACTACACGTAGAGAAAGGAAAGAAGACGGCCCACTAATCCCTTGAAATGTTTGAGGGCTTTGATCTGTAAGCCCCTTTGTTGGTCTGATGAAGTCCATGGAGTCTTTCCCAGAATAGTATTTTTAAGTGCATAAAAGAAAACACAGAGGAGTACAGAGAGGAAACCAATGATGTTAAAATTCACTTATCAAAACTGTACCCAAGGGGCACCTGGGTGGCTCGGTCGGTTAAGCATCCAACTTTGGCTCAGGTCACGATCTCGAGGTTCATGAGCTTGAGCCTTGTGTTGGGCCCTGTGCTGATAGCTCAGAGCCTGGAGCCTGCTTTGGATTCTGTGTCTCCCTATCTCTCTGCCCCTCCTCCACTCGTGCTTGGTTTCTCTCTCTCTCTCTCTCTCTCTCTCTCTCACTCTTAAAAATAAACATTAAAAAAAATTTTTTTTTTAATTTTTTTTTAATGTTTATTTATTTTTGAGACAGAGAGAGACAGAGCATGAGCAGGGAAGGGGCAGAGAGAGAGGGAGACACAGAATCTGAAACAGGCTCCAGGCTCTGAGCTGTCAGCACAGAGCCCGACACGGGGCTTGAACTCACGGACTGCAAGATCATGACCTGAGCCGAAGTCGGACGCTTAACCGACTGAGCCACCCAGGCGCCCCTAAAAAAAAATAAAAAATTTTAAAAAGGTACCCCAAATTGTTGTCTGGCAATATATGCATTTATCCTATGAGGAGATTATACCATCAATGGGTGTAATCTCTGTCATTGGGTTCCATAAATGTGTTGAATCTCTGTCCTTAGACTGTGACAGGAACCACTGCCCTAGTGGCTGGTTTCAGGATAGGCATCGATGGTTGGCTCCAGAAACCTGAACTACCAGACCTTTTCCCTCCAAGCCACCCCAACCCCACTAATGTTCTAGAACACAGATTTGATAGTATTTCTCACCAATTCTGAACCTCTCAGTGCTCCCTCTCTATTGTCCTCAGAATAAAGTCCAGCATGCCCAGGATGGCATTCAAGGCCTGTGTGATCTTGAATGCAGTAATTTACCGTACTCACCAATGACAGGTGCCTCCCACATTCCTTACACTCAGCCACAGTGAAGTCCCTGCTTCCCAAATCCACTATGCACTTCCCAGGGGGTCCCTGCTTCCTCTGCTGGGAATGAGGGACAGCCCCAAAGCAGAGTCCTTCCCCCTCAGCTTCTTCGTAAAGTCTTCCATGATGGCCCCTCTCCCAGGTAAAATTAATCACTCCTCCTCCCAGTACCCATTACTCTTTCCACATGCCTCCACTCTAGCGTAATGAACACATTACATTATGGTTATTGTGGACGTATTTGAGGGCCTACTACAACATGAACGCTATCTTATTAATCTCAAACAGGGCCTGGCAGAATATCGCGCCTAGGATGAAAGTCAGTTCATGGTGGTTAAGACGGATTTGAGGGTGGGAGACGGGTAGTTCAATTGACACAACTATGAGATAAGCTGCATAGAATGTCTCAGTATTTCCCATCAAAGGTCATGGATCTTCGGGCGACTGGAAACAAAGTTTGAAGCAGCCCGCCCAAATCATGAAGTTTCCTTAAAGACTTACGTTCTCTTAAAATTTCCTGTAAAACTGGCTCTCTCTGGCTTACTACGGTAACATTTGTTACCAAAGCGATGTTATCAGTTTTGTCGAAATTTTTAAAATAGACACTCCTAAAAAAATCTGTCCTCTCTCATGTGGCTTCTTGCTCTCTCTGGCCTGCCAATAAACCAGTGGGGACAGATACCAGGGCTGAGAGACAGGGACCTGGAAGGCTCTTCTTCCTGACCCCAGAGGTGAGGGCACCATTTGGCTGACTTTGACTGGAAGTCCAGGGAGAGACAAACCCCCCCCCCCCCCCCCCCCCCCGCCCAACCCCACCCCACCACCGCCCCAGGCAGCTAGATGCTGAATATACCGTATCTGGCACACCTAGCCTCCCAGCAAACAGTTCAGGGGCATAATTATTCCTCAACCTGTCCGGTTTCTAATCTTTCTCCAGGGCCTTTCAGTGACTTGTTTTGTGAAGGAGACAGCTTGTTGGGTTTTCCCAGGATGTCTCTCTGGGATTGTTACAGTTTTCATGATTCTTTTGTTGCTGTTTAGACTTTATCATCCCTGACATGTGACTTCCTTATCTTTACGGGGCACACTTTTCTTGGACTGAGGAGGGCCTGAGCATGTAACCAAGTTCTTCCCTTCTCTTTGAATGTGATCTATTTCTTGAAACTGTGGAATGGAGAGAGTGTGGATTTTTTTTTTTATGTTTATTTTTAGGGGGGGAAGGGGAACAGAGAGAAAGACTCTCAAACAGGCTTCTCACTGTCAGCACAGAGCCCGATGCAAGGCTTGAACTTATGAACCTCGAGATCCAGACCGGAGCTGAAATCAAGAGTCGGACGCTTAATCGACTGAGCCACCCAGGTGCCCTGAGAGCATGAATTTTTGAGTCAGGCAGAGTTGGTTTCAGACTTAGTCCTGAAACTCACTGGCTATATAACAGTGTGCAAACGGTATAACCTGGCACAGAGCAAACAGTCCATAAATGTGAATTTTCATTTCCTTCCTTTTACTAGAAAGAGACAGTATCTAGTTCTGGGGTCTGAAAACCTAGCTGGTGTTGGCCCCTCACCAAGAGCTAGTCGCCATAAAATCTGAGAGCTTAAAATCAGCACCATTCTTTGCTGGAAGCAAAATTAGCTTAAAATTAGTCATGGAAAGGGGTGCCTGGGTGGCTTGGTTGGTTGAGCATCTGCCTTCGGCTCAGGTTATGATCTCACGGTTTGTGAGTTTGAACCTGCTTTGGGCTCTGCACTGACCGCTCACAGCCTGGAGCCTGCTTCAAATTCTGTGTCTCCCTCTCTCTCTGCCCCTCCCCTACTCACACTCTGTCTCTCTCTGTCTCTCAAAAATGTTAAAAAAAAAAAGTTTTTTTTTTTAATTAGTCATGGAGGGTGTGCTGCAGATGACAACTCCCCGCGAGTGGGATCCGAGATCTATGCCTTTGTCGTGATGTCTCCAGCTCCTACCCAGCACGGGGACTCGACAAATGTCGGTTGACCGAATGAATGAATAAATGGACAAAGGGATGAGTGAATCATCCTTCTAGAATGATGAAGGACTTGAGATGAAAAACTAAATCATGTCAAAGTAATCAAATAATTTGTAATATGTGAATCTTATTTCTAAAAATCTATCTGATCCCTGAGACACTAATAACAAGTTGATGATGGAAGCACACAACGTGGGGGGTGGGGGGTGTGCAGAGGGTAGCAGAGCCTTGAGAGCAGGTGGACTAAGGAGGTGGCTGGCTGGCAGGAGTTAATTGTTAGGGCAGTCAGGAGTCAGCAGGGAAGGCACGAGAAGGAGGGGCCCTGTAATTACTATTGTTTGAGCATAAACACATGTGGTTTTTTCTGGCACATAATTGCTGTGTTTCTGGGTTGCAGTGGTAGGTTGTGACTGCTGGAGATGTTTTGGAGGAACTTCAGATGCCTAAGCTCGGCTTTGCATCATCAGATGGTTTCCTGCCATTTTGCCGTCTCTGGCCTCAGCAGCAAGCTCCCTGCCTGTCTCCCGTTTCCAGCCTCTCCCCATCGCGGTCCTTTCCAAATCACAAATCACAGTGACCTTTCCCAATCGCAAATCAGATCTTAGGAACCTCCCCGCTTAACACTTCCCGTTCCTATTTCCATTGGAACAAAAACCCCAACACCTGAGTGCTAGTCCCCGCCCCTGCGGCGTGAGCAGCCCTCGCTGCCCCCTCCAGGGCCTCCCCTCAAGTGTGTGACCTTGCAGGGCTCTGATGGCTCCGCCGGTGTTCCAAGCCCGTTCCCAGCTCCTGACCTTTCCGTTTGTCTTTCCCTCCGTCTGGAAAGCTCCTCCTGCTCTTCCCCACAGGCAGGCTCTTCCTCCCCTCTCAGCTCGCAGATTTGTCCATTCCCCACAGTGCCCTTCTCTGACTTTCTGAGCTAAGGAGCTCTCTCCTGTCCTCCCCGTTTCTCTACATGCTTATTTTCTCCGTGTCACTTAGGTCTACCTGAAATCATCTTACTAGTTTATCTTTTTAGGGCTGTTTTTATTTTCCCTTTCCCTGATAGCATATAAGGCTTAGAGGTTTACATCCGTCTGTCCCCGGCACAAAGTGGCCATGACAGGTGTTCAAAAATTATTTGTTAGGTGAATAAATAAATAAAATCTGTTCCACGGAGAATAAATAAGCTCATGGAACAGAATCTCTGCCACACTGTCACCATCATTTGTTAGAAAGTGGGGGTGCAACTGTTCCTGCAGGGAGGAGAGAGAAGCGTCCGGAGCAAGGAGCTTAGAGGCTGCCCCAGTCTTCTAGGAACCTAACCTCTGAGGGGTGATTGCCCTGCACGACACAACTGTTCCAAGAAGCTCCTTAGGAGTCCCTGAAACTGCAGGAACCCCGAAGAGCTAGTAAATCTGGAAGCTGTCAATGACCCCACTGCCCCAGAATCCTGTTACAAGCAAAAATGGGTTTGCTTGGTAACTGTCCTCACAGCTGACGTGAACACCAGTTTGGATGCCTGTACTAGTCAGCCCTCTTGGGTAAGAGTAATGGTGTTGCTTAGAAAAGTTCAGTGGCGATGACAATGGAACCTGGGTATCTAAACAAAATGGGGATTTACTAGAAAGATACGAGAGGCTCATGCTTTTAGGAGGAGGGACTGGCCTGATAAAGTCAAGAAGTAAGGAAATGCAGGGCAGAGCAGGTGAGCCACCGGGACGGGAATGCAAGCCAAGAAGGGTGCAGAGGCAGGAAGCCCATCCGGTTTCCCAGGCACAGTAGGTGGGCCCCTGCCTTCCCTCTTCCGTTCCTTTCAGGGTTGAGAAAGGGCAACCTTGTCTGAAGCAGGATGTCCACAGATTACGGAAGCAGTGCACTCTCCCCTGCCAGCTCTGCCTGTTGAAAAACGAAGAGGTGACGGCAACACCTTCGTCATTCACCTCCACAATGTGATTACACCCAGGCCTTGCCAGGGCCACAGGGCAAAGTGGCCCCGGCCAGTCCGGGCCGGGCTTTGCCCGGCCGCAAAGCGTGTGTCACAAAGTCACATGCTTGCAGGGACCAGCGGGTCAAGGAAATGTGGAAAGCCAGCTGGTCAAGAGACAGCTGTGGGGGGGGGGGGGGGGGAGGGGATGACACCCCTGCTGAGTGGAGATCAAGCCCAGCCAAGGCCTCCCACCCCGGGTGTATTTGTGGGAGAACCGTGTGGTTTCTTTCTTCAACATATTGATGGAATGGATTCATCAGTGGCTTTCCTGATTTTGAAGCAAGCTCTAGCGGTGTGACGCAGCTTGTGAGAGCCAAGTGTTTAACGTTTAGGAGTTTTCAAGCCAGTTGAAGTCATGTTGGTAGTTTAAAATTAGCACCATTCTTTGCTAGTGCAAAATTAGCTTAAAATGAACTATGCTTTAAATTAGTCATGGTGGGGGCGCCTGGGTAGCTCAGTTGCTTAAACGTCTGACTTCGACTCAGGTCATGATCTCACGGCTCGTGAGTTCGAGCCCCGCATCGGGCTCTGCGCTGACGACCCCGAGCCCGCGTCACGTTCTGTGTCTCCCTCTCTCTATGCCCCTCCCCCACTCACACTCCGTCTTTCTCTCTCTCAAAAATAAAACATAAAAAAAATTAAATTAGTCATGGTGGGAGTATTTACACCACGGGAATTGACAAATGCTACAAATCAGGGCTTTTGGGTTTTTTGTTTTGTTTTAAATCTTTCCCAGAGAGCAGGTTGTTAAACCACTGCCCTACGGCTTGTATTCCTGAAATAAACTGTGCTTGGTCTTATGTATTCTTATTTTTTTAAGTTTGAGAGAGAGAGCACGTGCATACACAGGTGTGCAAACAGGGGAGCGCCAGAGAGGAAACCCCAAGCAGGCCCCGTATCACCAGCACAGAGCACAACTTGGGACTTGAACCCACAAACTGTGAGATCATGACCTGAACCGAAACCAAGAGTCAGACGCTTAATCCACTGAGCCACCCAGGCACCCTTTATTGTAGTATTTTTTTGTTATCATTACTGGATTTTATTTTTAATCATAAATGAGATTGGTCTGTAGTTCTTTTTTATGGTGGGGGGGATGTCCTTTGTCAGCTTTCCATGTTTCTCTATGGCTCAGGTTGAATCTCTGATTCTCAATCATCTGAGGAATATTTTAAAATGCAAATGCCCAAAAAAAAAAAAAAAAAAAAAAAAAGGGGCGCCTGGGTGGCGCAGTCGGTTAAGCGTCCGACTTCAGCCAGGTCACGATCTCGCAGTCCGTGAGTTCGAGCCCCGCGTCAGGCTCTGGGCTGATGGCTCGGAGCCTGGAGTCTGTTTCGGATTCTGTGTCTCCCTCTCTCTGCCCCTCCCCCGTTCATGCTCTGTCTCTCTCTGTCCCAAAAATAAATAAAAAACGTTGAAAAAAAAAATTAAAAAAAAAATAAAATAAAATAAAATGCAAATGCCCAAGTCACGTACCTGATTAATTAAATCAGAATCTCTGGGGGTGGGCTCAAATACCAGTATTTTTATTTTATTTATTTATTTATTTTTAAATTTTTTTTAAACGTTTATTTATTTTTGAGACAGAGAGAGACAGAGCATGAACAGGGGAGGGGCAGAGAGAGAGGGAGACACAGAATCTGAAGCAGGCTCCAGGCTCTGAGCTATCAGCACAGAGCCCGACGCGGGGCTCAAACTCATGGACCGCGAGATCGTGACCTGAGCTGAAGTTGGCCGCTTAACCGACTGAGCCACCCAGGCACCCCCAAATACCAGTATTTTTAAAAGCTCCTCAGATAATTCCCATGTTCAGCCAAGATTGAAAACCACTGCCCCCAGTGCCCTAGCCTAGGGCTTCTTAAACAATGCAGAGCCTCATTTAGTGGGTCTAAGTGGGGGGTGGGGATTCTGCATTTCCAACCAACTGCCAGGGATGCGGATGCCACCGGTCCCTGGACTACACTTTGAGCAGACAAGATTTTGAATAATCTTGTAATTATCTGTGTTTCAAAGGTTAGATAAGATTCAGCTGTGCAGCCATTTCATCAATGCCTTTTCATTTTTTTAAATTTATCTGAGAGAGAGAGAGAGAGCAAGTGAGAGTGTGCACCCATGCACAAGCAGGGGAGAGGGGCAGAGGGGGAGAAAGAGAGAGAATCCTGAGCAGCCTCCACGTTCAGCAAAAAGCCAATGTGGGGTTCCATCCCACGACCCTGGGATCACGATTTGAGCCCAAATTAAGTTGGATGCTCAACAGACTGAGCCACCCAGGTGCCCCCCAATGGCTTTTTCAACAGCAAATCTCATTATTTTTTCTAATCTCTTCCATAGTCATTGATTTATTTATAGTTTCCACTTCTTTCTGTGTCAATTTTGCTATTCTGCATTTCTCAAAAAACCTATTTTTTCTAGGTTTTCAAATTCACTGCCAGAGTGACATGTGACATTTAATAGTCCCTCATCATTTTAAACACCCCTATATCTGTAGTTACAACAATTCAAATTCAAAAGTTTGAAAAATATTGAGGCAATCAACCAAACATCTGTGACTGACTGATCCTTAGAGTTCCAATTTGAGATCCTTCCAAAGACCCCCAATTACTCCATCATTTCTCTGGTTTTTAAGTCGTTGCTGACTCCAGAAGATTCCATTAAACTAGTTACTCAAGAGGTAATCTCAGAAACAATTCCGGAGCTGGTCATAGTTAACCCTATAATTCAATCACTTTATATTACAGGTGGGGAAACTGAGGCCCATAGGGGAGTATGACTTATTCACTTATAATGGACAGATTAAAAGTAGAATGCAGGATGTCCAGGAATCCAGTCGGGGATAGGAGACATATCACCATTACACCCTTAGTGTAGCCCCCACAATCCAACAATTTAAGAACGGTCACCAAATGTGAAATGATGTATAAAGTAGGGTATTTATCTGGCACCCATGGCCTTTGATATTGAGACCATTTTTGTCGTGTTCACACCTTTTTTCTATAACCCTGAGAAGGTGATATAATTAAGAAACCAATGATTGGAGCTATTGTGCGCTGTTTGTGGGAGCAGAGAATGGCATAGCCACTGTGGACAGTACGGTGGTTCCTCAAAGAATTGAAAATAAAATTAGCCTATTATTCAGCAATGCTACCTCTGGGCATATATCCAAAATACACGAAAGCAGAGTCTCAAAGAGATAGTTACACACTCGCGCACACAGCCGCCATTATTCACAATGGCCAAAATGTGGAAGCAATTCAATTGTCCATTGACACATGAATGGGCAAGCAAAATGTGCTATATACATGCAATGGAAGATTATTCAGCCTTAACAAAGAAGGGAATTCTGACCTGTGAACAACCTGAAGGCAAAAGGGAGTTTTTCCCAGAGCCCGTGATCCCACACTCATTCACCACCCATGCACTTGGAGCTCCAGTCTCTCCCATTGAGCAGAAAGCCGAGGCCCACCTGCTCATGCCACTGAAACTGCCATCAGAGCTGCTGGAGCCCTCAGCGTCCCCTCGCCACCACCTCGACCCCACCCCAGGACCCCAGCAGTGCACGGCCCACAACCGTCTACCACAGCTGCTGTCGATGTCACAAAGAGGGGCCGGGGAGAGGGCATTTCTTTCTCCCACCCTCCTGCCTTCCAACCAACTCACACAAGGGCCTTGCGCCGGCAGAACCTAACTGGCATGGAACCCAGCTGGCAAGGAAGTTTGGAAAATGCGGTTTCCAGGCTGCCATCCTCTGAGACACGGAGGAGAACGTGGAAAGGCAGCAATGAGGCTGAACGGCCGCAGACGATAGCCGGGTGTAGTTACCAAGAGGGAGTGATGAGGCAAGGAGGTGGGATCTGAACATCAAGTCTTGAGATTCGCACACATCCCACCAAGTAATGCTCAGCAGCCCTGACTGGGGGCGGGGAGTGGGGGGGGGGGGGTGGGCACAGATTCCATCTGGCATGGCCCTGCTTCTCTGGTCTTTCCATAAAAACCGCCTAGCCCAGAGGATACTCCTGTGCTGGCCTCAGGAGGGAAGCTGGAGGTTGCGGAGTCCTCCCTGCAGAAGAGCTCTATGTGCTGAGGGTCTTCTGTGAGGTCGAAACAACCTAGAAACCTGAGACCCCGTTTAGGAGCTGCGGTAGTCTGCTCAGCTGCCATAGCAAAATACCACAGGCCGGGCAGCTTGAATGGCAGGCATTTATTTTCTCACGGTTCTGGACACTGGAAGTCTGAGCTCAAGGTGTAGGACTGAGACCGGTCTCCCTGGCTTGCAGACAGCCACTTTCTAGCCTCGTCCCCACACGGTCTTCCTTATCTCTGTGTGCACGTTCCTGGTGTTTCTTCCTCTTCTAAGAAAGACACCAGACTTGTTGGATCAGGGCCTACCCTTATGGCCTCATTTAACCTTAATTACCTCTTTAAAAGCTCTATCTTCAAATACGGTCACATTGGGGATTTAGGGCTTCAAGGCAAGAACTGGGAAGGGGAGGGCAGTGGGCACTGTTCAGTCCATAAGAGGAGCCAAGTGGATATTTGTGACTCACAATAAACAGAGACCGGGCTGTTAAGTCCTGGTCAGGAATCTGCCGATCACCCCCATCCCTTTACCCCCAGTTAAAACCTATTTTGGCCTTCTGTTCATTTATACAGGCAGGCATGTACTGGAGGCATGGATGTTGACATCAGGCAGATGATTACAGAGAGACAGTGGCATACTCACAGCACTTAGGGCACAGGCACCCAGAAGAGAGCTCCCCACTCAGGCTGTTGGTGGGAGGCAACGTTGGCAAAGATCCCAGGGAAGTGTTCCCGGAGACGGAGACCCTAGAGACCGGTCCTGAAATAGGAGACGGACTTATCCACTTGAGAAGGGGATTCCTTTAACCAGCAAGCTGCCAAAGGCCCCAAGGGTCCCTATTTGACTAGAGCCATCCCGGAGGGAGCTTAGAGTCCGTGTACAACATTTCTACTTAAGATCTGGGCCTCTGGATCAGGAATAGGAGAATCACCTGAGAGCTCGTTAGACCCTCAGGGCCCATCCCAGACTTACTGAATCAAAATCCATAATTGAACAAGATCCCTAGGAGATTTGTGTGAAGATTAAAAGTTGGGAAACACTGATCAAATACAAAACTATTGTTTCACAGAAGGAAAAACCAAGGCCCAGAAAGAGGACATGGTCCTTTTAAGATGACACAGCATTCACAACAAACAAACAAAAAAGTCCCAAATCTAAGCCCCTGCCCCTGCCTTGCAAACAACTTTCCTACCGTGGACTAACATATTCACCAGCTCACCTGAGACTGCTACATCACATTCTGATGCTGACCTTTGTACTCAATGAGCCCTTGGAGGGCTTGTTAGTAATTCTAACTCACGAGGTGAAAACGAACTTGGCGGGGGGGGGCGGGGCTCCCAACAATATACCTCAGTTGATGCTGTTCTGCCTCCCGTTTGGGATGGTCTTGACTGCTTTCTGGCAGACTCCCACCATGTCTGTATTTTCCTGGGGGTTCACTATTCTCCCTGGTGTTGTTGCCACGATCGCTGCCTCTACCTACACGATATTAAGTTCATCCTAGCACCTGGGACCCCAGTGCCAACCTCAGGTGGCCCTTGTAGGCCCATCTTCCATATTCAATGTGTGTCTGTTTCTTATTATTCCAGTTTATGTCTTTATGTGGTAGCCACCACCAATTGTCTGGATCAGGGACTATCCTTGAACTTGGTTTAAGGTGTTTTGAGACTCTTGGTGCCCCTTGTACACCTCACAAAAGCATATGCAAGTACTTCTTGAAGGAAGGTACTTTCAATATAGAGGCCTCAAATAAGCCAACAAGGTAGATCAACAAGGCACATTTGTTGGTATCTTTGGGAACAGGAAACTATAGCAACTGATACAGTCTTCCCCGAACTAAGTAGAACTTCTAAGGGAAAAAAAATGCAATAACCAAAACACATATAAGCGTACCTACAAATCTCAATGGATAACTTTAACCCTAAAAGAAATACAACTGAAGACAGAATTAGAGAATTGGAAGATAGCTCTGAAGAAATTCTTCAGAGCATCATTCCAACAGCTAAAAAAGATAGAAAATGTAGAGGTGCCTGGCTGGCTCGGTTGGAGGAGCATGCAACACTTGATCTCAGGGTCGTGAGTTCAAGTCCCATGGTGGGTGTAGAGATTATTTAAAATAAATAAATAAATAATTTGTAAAAAAAATTTAAAAAGAGGGAAAATGCAGAAGGAAAGATAAGAGACATAGAAAATGTATTTTTAAAGTCTAACATACGTTTTGGGACACCTGGGTGGCTTGGTTGGTTAAGCGTCTGACTTGATTTTGGCTCAGGTCATGATCTCACAGTCATGGGATCAAGCCTTACACTGTGCTCCATGCTGAGTATGGAGCCTGCTTGGGGTTCGTTCTCTCTCTCTCTTTTTCTTTCCACCCTTCCCCCCAGCTTGTGTGTGCTCTCTCTCTCCAAAAAAATAAATAAACATTTAAAAATAAAATAAAAGTCGAACATACATTTTATCAGAGACTCAGAAGGAGGAGTGAGAGAGAAGGGGGTGGAAGCAATCCTGAAGATGTAGTGAAGGTCTGAAAAGGTGACCCTTACAGCACTGACCAAGAGTAAAAGGTCTGCTGAAAAGAAACAGATGGTCTCCATGTGTGTGCCTAGTGGTGGGTTCTTTCTTCCTCCCTGGAACTGGAGAAGCAGAATCAAAGGGCTGAGTTTCACCTCCAGTCTCATCCTTGGGTACAATACCCCCCACCCCTAGTTGTATTTTGTTGTTGTTGTTGTTGTTGTTGTTGTTTTTCATCTGTTTCCAGCAGGTCCTTATGCTATATGTGAAAATTTTTTTTTTTTTTTTAAATTTTTTTTTCAACGTTTTTTATTTATTTTTGGGACAGAGAGAGACAGAGCATGAACGGGGGAGGGGCAGAGAGAGAGGGAGACACAGAATCGGAAACAGGCTCCAGGCTCCGAGCCATCAGCCCAGAGCCTGACGCGGGGCTCAAACTCACGGACCGTGAGATCGTGACCTGGCTGAAGTCGGACGCTTAACCAACTGCGCCACCCAGGCGCCCCAGTGTGAAAATTTTTTTAAAAATTCAGTGTTTATTTTGGATTTTACATACATGGCAGACAATCTTTAGGCAAAAATGTATAGTTCACTGAATAAGAAAGTGTTTTCTTTTTTCTGGCATTGTTGATGTTAGAGATATCTGGGACAGGAAACAAACCCCTTTGGAGTCTGAGTGGCAGGCCTGTTGCCAATGGCTGTGTGGTTTGTGCACTGCACAAACCTACTAATGAATGAGCACTTTCATGCAAAATAGAAAACAGTACTGCTCTGGGCAAGTGCAGCTCGATCATAGCTTGTGGAGCACCTTGGTGTGGAAGGTGCCCTCTGGCAGACACCGTCCCTGTAGCCAGAGGACACAGCGTGACCAGGAGAGCCACGGCTGGTTTCAGATCCCATCTTCTCAAGCTGTGTAACACCAAGGTGCCCCACCAAGCTATGATCGGGCTGTACTTGCCCACAGCAGGACTGGTTTCTATTTTGCATAGAAGTGCTCATTCATTAGTGGGGTGCTACCAAACTGTCCACTGGAGAAATGTCTAATAAAATATGAACCCCAAAATATATAAAGAACTTATCCCACTCACCACCAAAAAAACAAAGAATCCAGTAAAAAAAAAAAAAAATGGGCAGAAGACATGAACAGACATTTCTCCAAAGAAGACATCCAGGTGGCCAACAGACCCATGAAAAGATGCTCAACATCACTTGTCATCAGGGAAATGAAAATCAAAACTACAATGAGATATCACCTCACAGCAGTTGGAATGGCTAAGATAAAAAAAAAAAAAAAATACAAGAAACAGGGGCTCCTGGGTGGCCCAGTTGGTATAGAGCATCCAACTCTTGATTTCAGGGTTGTGAGTTCAAGCCCCACATTGGGCGTGGAGCCTACTTAAAACAAAAACAAAAAACACAAGAAGCAAGTGTTGGTGAGGATACAGAGAAAAAGGAATCCTTGTGCACTGTTGGCAGGAATGGAGACGGGTGCAGCCACTGTGGAAAAAGATATGGAGGTTCCCAAAAAAGTTAAAAATAGAACTATTCTATGATCTAGTAATCACTCTACTGGGTATTTACTCAAAAAATACAAAAACACTAATTCAAAGGGCTACATGTGTCCCTGTGTTTATTGCAGCATTATTTACAATAGACAAATTATGGAAGCAGCCCAAGTGTCCGTCAACAGATGAATGGATAAAGAAGATGTGATATAGATAGATAGACAGATAGATAGATAGATATAGTATAATGCTAAGTGAAGTAAGTCTGAGAAAGTCAAGTACCATATGAGTTCACTCATATGTGGAACTTAAGAAACAAAACAAATGAACAAAGGGGAAAAAAGAGAGAGAAACCAAGAACCAGACTCTTGGCTATAGGGAGAAAACTGATGGTACCAGAGGGGAAGCAGATGGGGGGATGGGTAAAATAGGTCAAGGGGATTAAGAGTACACTTACCATGATGAGCACTGAGTAATGTATAGAATTTATGAATCACTATATTGTACACCTGAAACTAATATAACGCTGTATGTTAACTACACTGGAATTAAAATCAAAAACTTAAAAAAAGAGGGGCTCCTGGTTGGCTCTGTTGGCTAAGTGTCTGACTCCTGATTTCAGCTCAGGTCATGAACTCATGGTTTGTGAGTTCAAGCTCTGCACTGGGCTTGACACTGACAGTGCAGATCCTGCTTGGGATTCTCTCTTTCTCAAAATAAATAAATAAATGAAAAAAAACAACCTTAAAGAAAGATGAATCCATTCTCAGTTATCTCGCAAGGGCAAGCCAAAGCTAGGTAACTGTGTGTGTGTGTGTGTGTGTGTGTGTGTGTGTGTATACATGGTATCCCATGCCTTGTCAGGCAACTAATGCCCAGGTTTACCTGGCACTAGGGGGTTTCCTGTGATGTAGGACTGTCCTAGCCAACTGGGATGGTTGTTCACCCTGCTTTTGGGAATTCCCACAAGTTGGGCAACCTTGGACTGTTATTACATGAAGGACTGAAATTCCTAGTGTTTTCCCTTTCTCTTCCCCTGTGGTTCCCAGGCCTTGGGCTGACCCTTATGTTTAAAGGGTACGGGCTGTGTCACAGTGGGAGGAAGTCTTCCCATGCAAAGTATGCATCTAACGGGGATGTTCCAGGATCAGCTGCTCAGAATTCTTGGTTGACTTGGAAGGTTACTTTTCTCCCCATCCATCCCTCCCAAAGGTGCTGCCTGACTACTACTCATTGTTTCTTACTCTTTGTTCTGTTCTCTTTTTTCTAACTCGGTTCTGCACGCCTTCAGAACACTATTTCTCCGCTCTTTGGGTCCCTGAATACAAAAGACCCCTTTCCTAATCTGACCCCTGGTCTACCTCTGAGCTTCCGGTTGTTTTTTTAAATTGCCTTCCTCCCTCCTGATTATAAAAGTACATATATTTGTTGTAAAATATTTAGAGAGTACAGAAAAGAATTAACATTTTATTGTACTACATTTCTTACCAGTATTTTTTCTAAGAATATTTTTATATAGTTCAGAACAGACTGTATAATTTTATATTTGGATCTTTTTTAAGATTAGCATTGAAACATAAACATTGTATTAAAATGTTAAAAACATTTTCCTATGACAGTCACATCAGCAGGTTGGCAGACTAGGAAGGCACAGGCTTTCCTTCCCCCACAGAGATACAGAGGTTAACTACATGTATGGACCAAAATACCTCTGTGAGAACTGTACAGACCAGCTGAAAGCTACAACACCCAAGCCCTTGTAAAACCAAGAAAGGACTCCAGCAAAAAGGAGATGCTACAATATATAAAGAACTCCTATAACTCAATGACAATGGCAAACAACAAAAATGGAAAGGACTGGAATGGACATTTTCCCAAAGATGGTATACAAATGGCCAAGAAGCATATGAAAAGATTCTCAACAGCACTAGTCATCAGATAAATGTGAATCAAAGCCACAGTGAGATGGGGCGCCTGGGTTGCTCAGTCAGTTAAACATCCAACTCTTGATTTCGGCTCAGGTCATGATCTCATGGTTCGTGAGTTTGAGCCCTGCATTGGGCTCTCTGCTGACAGTGTGGTGCCTGTTTGGGATATTCTGTCTCTCTCTCTCTCTCTCTCTCTCTCTCCTCTCCCCTGCTCATGCTCTCCTCCCACCCCCCCCCCCCTTTAAAAATAAATAGATAAACATTTAAAAAACCCACAATGAGAATGTAAACTGGTGCAGCCACTCTGGAAAACAGTATGGAGATTCCTCAAAAAATTAAAAATAGAACTACCCTACAACCCAGAAGTTGCACTACTAGGTATTTATCCAAGGGATACAGGAATGCTGTTTTGAAGGGGCACATGCACCCCAATGTTTACAGCAGCACTATCAACAATAGCCAAAGTATGGAAAGAGCCCAGATGTCCATCGATGGATGAATGGATAAAGAAATACATATACAATGGAGTATTACTCGGCAATCAAAAAGAATGAAATCTTGCCATTTGCAACTATGCGGATGGAACTAGAGGGTATTATGCTAAGTGAAATTAGTCAGCGAAAGACAAATATCATACGACTTCACTCATATGAGGACTTTAAGAAACAAAACATATGAACATAAGGGAAGGGAAGCACAAATAATATAAAAACAGGGAGGGGGACAAAACAGAAGAGACTCTTAAATATGGAGAACAAACTCAGGGTTACTGGAGGGGTTGTGGGAGGGGGATGGGCTAAATGGGGAAGGGGCATCAAGGAATCTACTCCTGAAATCATTGTTGCACTATATGCTAACTTGGATGTAAATTAAAAAGTAAATAAATAATTAAAAAAAACCCAAACCCTCAGTTTACTAACCACACAGCCCATCATAGCAACCCCTTCTAGGCCTGCTCACTGCCTTCCTATCCCTTTGGATAGTTCTTCCCTACGTGAATAGCTTATTCTGTAACCAGCTAACAAACTGTCCTATCTCAACATCCTTGTTAAAACCAAATTTAAGCGTTTCATCCACCACTGCATTGTTTAAATACTTCTGATTTCTTGGCAGGCTTCCAAATACGATTTTCTATTTTTTTCCCAAATATAAGTACTTCTAGTACTCAACACTTTGATTTTGGCCCAGTAAAGCTGATTTCACACTCCTGGCCTCCAAAAAAAAAAAAAAAAAAAAAAAGACTATTAAAATTGTGGAGGACTCCAAAGAATTTTTATGTGAGTTCTAGCTATCGATGTGTACCATATTGGAAATTAAAACTAAGAAATATCTAAGATGTTTGTTGATTCATTTCAGAATGACAATAAACTCACTACATGTGGGTTTAAATAACATACTTTTATATGAAAATGACTACATTTTCAGAGCTAAATAAATAAATAAATAACCCACAATGAGATATCACTTTATATCCGTTAGAATGCTACTATCAAAAATATACACATTAACAAGTGTTGCTGAGGACGTGGAGAAATTGGAACCCTCGTTCCAATTGGGTAGGACTGAAAAATGGTACAACCACTATGGAATGCAGCATTGAGGGTTCTTAAAATTTAAAAACAGACCTGCCATACAATCCAGCAATCCTACTTCTGGGTACACGGCCAAATGAGTTGAAAGGAGGGTCTCAAGAGATATTTGTACACCTGTGTTTATAGCGGCATTATCCGCTGTAGCAAAGGATAGAAGCAACCCAGATATCCATTGGCAGATGAATGGATAAGCAAACTGTGGTATATACACAAAGTGGAATTTTATTCAGCTTTAAGAAGGAATGAAATCCTGTTACATGCTACAACATGGATAAACTTTGAGGATGTCACACTAAATAAAATAAGTCCGTTGCAAAAAAAGACAAAAAACGATACGATTCTGCTTATATGAGATCACTGAAGTAGTCAAATTCACAGAAACGTAAGGTATAATGGTGCTCACCAGAGCCTAGGGAGGGGAGGCGAAAAGGAAAATGGCATTAAGTGGGTACAATGTTTCAGATTTACAAGATGAAAATGTTCTTTTTTTTTTTTTTCAATTAAAAACAATGTTTATTTATTTTGAGAGAGAGAGCATGAGTGAGTGGGGGAGGGACAGAGAGAGAGAGACAGAGACAGAGACAGAAAGAGAGAATCCCAAGCAGTTTCCGCACTGTCAGTGCAGAGCCCAACATGGGGCTCGATCTCACGAACCATGAGAGCATGACCTGAGCTGAAATCAAGAGTCCGATGCTTAACCGACTAAGCCACCCAGGCGCCCAGCAAGATGAAAATGTTGCAAAGCTCTTTAACAATGTGAATACAGTTAACGCTACTGAACTGTCCACTTAAAAATGGTTGATGATAAATTTTGTTATGCGTATTTTTCACCAGTTTAAAAACACTTCCTATATATAATGTCCATTGACTATATTCTATTTTGTCGTGTGATGTACTTTAGTTGGCTTATCCATTTTCTCACTAGTCATTTGGACCAGGGGTCAGCAAACTTTTTATTAAAGGACCAGTTAGAGAATACTCTAGGCTTTGCTGGCCATAGTCTCTGCTGTGAGAGCATGAAAGGAAATATAAACAATGTGTACGTGGGTGTGGCTGTGCTTCAGTGCAACTTTACTTACCAAAATAGGAGAAAGGCTGGATTTGATCCATGGGTCACGGTGGCTGAACCGTGGTGTAGACTGTTTCTAATATTTAGTGTTACAAATCATGCTGCTAATAAACACCTTTGTAAAGGAGTCCTTATAGATATGTTAGCTTGTCTCGGAGGAAAGAACCCTACAAATTAATGCGAAACAAAGCATGACCATTTCTAAGGTCCTTGACACATACTCTGGGACACAGGTTAAAGCAGCTCTCTGAATAGTGACCTGACCCTGATTCAGCAACATCCTGGACTCTGCCCAAGAGAATACCTGGAACTAGCCTATCTTTCGTTCTAAGCATACACCACGAGCTCAGCTCCCCTGAGTTTTCTCCATCCCTCCAGATCCTTCAGCCCCTTTGCACTTGGCAATCACACCAATTTCTCTCTTCCTCTAATTGTCCCTCAGTCTGTGCGCTGCCCTTTCCTCCCCAACCCCACTGGGAGCAGATGGCAGACTAAGTGGCAGAGTAAGTGCGCTCATTTCAGCTCCTTCTAGAAACCCCACTAGAACGATAACAAAAGGGTTTTGTACAGGATAAAGTCATAAAGATGTAACAGAATGGGGGGAGAGGGGACTTGAAAGCAGAGGGAGGAGTAACAACTGACCTAGTGTACCTGAGAAGCTGAATCTGAAGCCAATAGTGATGAAAAGTAAGAAAGCAACTCAGTCCGCACGGAGAACTCCCAAAGGTTTTGTGCCTCAGGATCGTGGGTACAGATGGCATTGAAAATAGGTCTTTGAGGAGCAGTTATACCCCCAAGCCCCCTCCCCATGTCCCCAAGGCCAGACAGCCGAACAGTCCCCACCCTAGAGCAAGACTAGAGGCTAAACACAAAATGTGTCTCTTGGCCTAAGGGGACACACCAGGCAAAACGGAGGATGCACCACTATACCGTAAATAGTACTCCTAAACACTTTCCCAGCAAACTCTGTGAAAGCTTACGTGCCAAATGTTGAGATTCTCCCCACTCCACACTGGCTTGGCTCCCAGATCACGAGTAGCGTGGATGGTATCCACCCGGCAGGGGCTGAAAGCTTATTTTCGGGAGAGACCTAAAGATAGCAGACTAGAGGTTATACAAAGCCAACAGCCTCGTCGGATCGCCACACCGGGAAGCCCACATGGACAGCTCCCCCTCGTGCTCAGAGATTCCCAGCAGCTCCCCGTTCTAAAATATAAATGGAAAACCAAGGATCACTACACATCTGGGAAAAGCCCCTAAAAATAAAGATAGAGACCAAAACAGGAAAGGGGAAAAAAGAGAGAAGACAGTGTGATGGTTAATTTAATAACCATGAGTTAGATGAATTCTTTCTCTCTGCCTCACTATCCTTGACCTGGGACTACAGATCTTAGACTTCTTAGCCTTCTTGAGTGTGTGGGCCAGTTCCTTACAGTAGTTCTCCCTCTCTCTCTCTCTCTCTGTATATACATAAACTGTATACAATTGAGACTTGAACGACATGGGTTTGAACTGTGTCCATTTATATGCAGATTTTTTACAGCACAGTGCTATAAATGTATTTTCTCTTTATTATGGTCTTAACATTTTCTTTTCTCTAGCTTACTTTATTGTAAGAATAGAGTATATGATACAGATAACATACAAAGTATGTGTTAATTGACCATTTATGTTATCAGTAAGGCTTGCAGTCAACAGTAGGGTTAAGTTATTGCAGATATTTTACTAGCCCTTGTGTTGTTCACGTGTCAACTGTATGTATCTACCTATATACCTATCTATACATAGGTTCTGTTTTTCTGGAGAACTCCGACTAATACACAGGGACACTGTGTATTTATTTATTTATTTATTTATTTTTTTTCAACGTTTTTTATTTATTTTTGGGACAGAGAGAGAGACAGAGCATGAACGGGGGAGGGGCAGAGAGAGGGAGACACAGAGTCGGAAACAGGCTCCAGGCTCCGAGCCATCAGCCCAGAGCCTGACGCGGGGCTCGAACTCACGGACCGCGAGATCGTGACCTGGCTGAAGTCGGACGCTTAACCGACTGCGCCACCCAGGCGCCCCGGGACACTGTGTATTTAGGGAGATAGCCTAAATTACACCTCAAGGAGAAACATTAGAATTCAATTTTATTTTCCCTAATGAGACAAATTAAATATTAAAGAATATGATTTTGTCTGATAGGGTTGAGTTTTGAAGGGTCATAAATCATTGTACGGTCTAAGATTTTTTGGCCAACTGCCAAAGAACCAAGTTTTGTGCCTTTGGGGACAAAAGTGTCCCTGAGGAGAATGCATGCCCTGGAGAGATAGAAGACACTGCATCCATGAAACAAGACTAAGTTGCTATTTTTAAAACGAACAATGAAAGAATACAAAAGGGTTCCTGGAATTTAAAAGTATGAAAGCAGATGGGGTACCTGGGTGGCTCAGTCAGTCAAGCATCCGACTCTTGATTTCGGCTCAGGTCAGGATCTCACACTTGGTGGATTTGAGCCCCACATCAGGCTCTGGGCTGACAGTGCAGAGCCTGCTTGGGATCCTCTTTCTCTCTCTCTCAAAATAAATATAAACTTTAAAAAAACATATAAAAAATAAAAATATGAAAGCAGAAGTTAAAAACTCAGTGAAGGATTGTGAACCAAATCTCCCAGAAAGCAAAACATGAAAAAAGAGAGATGGTGGAAAAAGAGAGAACAGACTGTAAAATTATAGTATTGGTAGAGAAAGTTCAATGTTTAATAATAAGAGCCCCAAAAAGAGAAGGAGCAATGTATGTGTGTGTGTGTGTGTGTGTGTGTGTGCGCGCGCGCGCACGGTGGTAGCTGGGAGTTGGGGGGGGGGGATCATTAAATAAATGTTTGTTTATTTTTGAGAGAGAGAGAGACAGAGAGAGACAGAGAACAAGTAGGGGAGGGACAGAGAGAGAGGGAGACACAGAATCCGAAGCAGGCTCCAGGCTCTGAGCTGTCAGCACAGAGCCCAACACAGGCTTGAACCCACAAACTGTGAGATCAGGACTGGAGCTGAAGTCGGACGTTTAACCACCTGAGCCACCCAGGCACCCCAGGAGGTCATTAAATAAATAATTGGAGTAAATTTCCCCAAACTAAATGACCTGCAATTCCAAATTCACAGCAGGGTGGATGGCCCAGCTGAACAGATGAAAACCCCTCCCAATCTGGGGCACCTCACTGTGATTCCAGGGCATGGGGAGCAAAAAGAATCCGTAAAACACCCAATCTCTCTCTCAGGAGATGTCCTCTGGCTCCTGGTGGGTGAGAATATTAAAGGTTGAAATGGCACTTGTAGCAGATTTGTCGTAAGGATTTTAGTTCATTTAACTTGCAAGTTTTGGAAAGGAGTTCTGAGGATGCTAATTACATTTTTGTTCTTAACTTAAAAGCAGTATATTCTCATTACAGAAAACATGTAAATTTCAGAGAAGTATAAAGAAGAAAAAGTATCAGCTGTAATTGAACAGCCCTGAACTAAATACTGTAACCATTTTAAATTGGTTCCTCCCTAGGTGGGCTTTTAAAATATATATATATCTACCTATCCTTTTACAATATTTACTATTAAACATAACTGAAACTATTATTCAGTGCAGTTTTATATTCCTGCTTACATTATGAAATGAGCATGTTCAGTGCTCATTACAATATTGTAATTTTTGGTTTAATTTATATAACCAATCTCCTATTTTTATTTAAGCTGTTGTCACCTTCACAGTGTTCTAAAAAAAATTTTTTTTTGACGTTTATTTATTTTTGAGACAGAGAGAAACAGAGCATGGACGGGGGAGGGGCAGGGAGGGGGAGACACAGAATCTGAAACAGGTTCCAGGTCCTGAGCTGTCAGCAGAGCCCAACGCGGGTCTCGAACTCACGGACCGCGGGATCATGACCTGAGCAGAAGTCGGATGCCTAACCGACTGAGCCACCTAGGCGCCCCACCTTCACACTGTTCTAAACAGCGTTTTTTATGACCATCTTCATATATATACTTCTAATTATTCCCTTAAATTGGATTCCTAAACATGGGATTACTGGATCAAAGATTATGTACAGATTTATGAAATCTGCTACACAATGCTTGTGTTCTAGACTTTCATTGTCCAATACAGTAGCCACTAGCCACATGTGGCTAGTTACATTTATATTTAAACGCAATTGTAAAATCGGTTCCGCTGTTGCACTGGCCACTGGCCTTAGTCCTCAGTAGCCACATGTGGCTAGTGGCTACCATACTGGATAATGCAGATAGAGATCATTTCCATCATTTCAGAAAGTCCTAGTGGACAGTGCTGTTTTAGAGAAGTCATACTTTAGAGAAGTCTTTAGAGAAGTCATACCTCCATAAGCAGTCTCTCCATTCCTTTACCAGCATTATTACCGTGTGTGTGTGTGCGTTTTTAAAAATGTTTACTTATTTTTGAGAGAGAGCATGCATGCACGCGCGCATGGGTCAGCGGAGAGGATAAGGCAGAAGGAGACAGAGGGAATCCCAAGCAGGCTTGTGCTGTCAGCGCACAGCCCGATGAGGGGCTCGATCTCACGCAGGGTGAGATCACGACCAGAGCCAAAATCAAGAGTCAAGACACTAACCAACTGAGGCACCCAGGCACCCTGAGTGTGAGCGTGTTTTACATTTTATTCATTTGAGGGGCGCCTGGGTGGCTCAGTCGGTTGAGCGTCCGACTTCGGCTCAGGTCATGATCTCACAGTCTGTGGGTTCGAGCCCCGCATCAGGCTCTGTGCTGACAGCTCAGAGCCTGTAGCCTGTTTCCAATCCTGTGTCTCCCTCTCTCTCTGCCCCTCCTCCAGTCTCTTTGTCTCACTCTGTCTCTCAAAAATAAATAAATATAAAAAAAAAATAAATTTTATTCATTTGAAAGGCAACAAAGGGAGTCTCAATTCAATAACTATTTCTAATTAGAGCTGACCATTTTGTTAGAAGTTGTAAATTGTCTCATTTTGCCGGTCACAATGGTTTTCTAGACGTGCTTGGGAAGATACTCTAAACGAGCTCTGCGTCACATTCTCATCTCCACGGCCATGCCCTAAACCAGGGCATATGACGCCTCTAATGCGAAGTGTGGAAATATTCTTTCCAAGTGATGGTGACAGTTGTCACACTCAGGTTTTCCATAGCCTCTCTTCCTCTTTTTCTTTCCTCCGGTGCCGTGTGTTTGTGCTTGGTTTCCTAGCTGCCCCACTTTGGCCCAGTGAAGTCCCCTACCTCTGTGTGTGCCCACAGTCCTCCTACTCCTATACTCCAGCCAGGGTGACCCCACAGCACCCTGTTTCCAGTTGTTACCTACTGAACACGAGCTACTGAAATGCCACGTGTGTGAGAAGGGCAGAAAAGTGAAAACGTAGCTAATTTTGTGTTTAATGACTCATTTGGCTTCAGAAGCAGAGCCTATTTACGTTCATATTCAATATTTGCCTCCCAACAGCAAACACGGTCCCGCTTTACTCTCTCGGTGCACATGATTTCTTTCACAATTTTCCCTTTCTTGGTTGACGACTGTGAAATAGGAAGCTGAATGCTGTCAAAGATAACTATGAATAATGTGTGAGGCAAATAAGTATCCACGCTGAGACCCTTCTCTTGCGTTGCCTTAATCCCTAGCAACAGTAAAAATGAATCCACAGAACCATTCAGGGATGGGGGGGGGGGGGGTGGGCCTTGCAGACCCTCTCAGAACCTATTACCTAAAATGTTGCCCAAATTCAGTTGAAAGCAAACCACCTTCCATAGGTAAGGTATATTGAACGCTGGATAAAAGCATCCTTGCTATTCCCACAATGAGGCCAAAATTGATCTTATGGGATAAAGTTGACCTAGAAAACACATTTGTAAGCATTTGCCTTCCTTTTCGATGACAATAAAAATGGACATGCTGGAAAGGCCAACGGGATTATTTAGCGTCTGGCGCCCCCTTGCGGCCTCTTTTGAGGACCCTATGCTTAAAAATGACAGGCTTCTGGAAGAGAAATTGGGGTTTAAGAAAAATGGGAGGTTATTTTCTTGGGGAATACAAACTAATAGAAATAACTAGCACTTGGCTGGCACATTTTAGTGAACAAAGCACTCCCAAGTGGATGATCTCGTTAAACGCTGACAGCAGCCCTCAGCTGTAGGTGGCAAGAAGAACTCAGCCTTACGGATGTGAAAACTGAGGTTCTGTAAAGCTGGCGACTTGTGTGATGCAAGTCCTGGACTTGAACCCAGATTTCGAAACTCCAAACCATGTGATATAATTTTATTAGTATTATTTATGTAGTATATCAAAAACTCAAAACATATACCTACTACTGTATAGTATACAGTATACATCATACAGCATAATATATGTACTATACTATATATAGTACAGATACGAACTATATAATACTATGATACTTCTACTACTTTCTATAGTACTGTTAACTAGTACTCACTACCTTTCTGGAGCCGTTTTCTGTCTGTGAAAACAAGGAAATACTTGGTGCACTCTTTGTAGTCTATGACTTAACAAATGCTGTTAGTTTTGCTACTAAACTGTGGCTTTGCTTCCCTGGGTCCCTGGCGCCCAATATGTGGAAAGCCCTGCTGCTCTACTGTCCTAACCTGCGGTGAAATAAGAGGTTTGCCTGGGGAGAATCAACAGGAAGGCACAGAGGCAGTGGGACTGTAGCCATGTTTTTATTATGCTTAGCCTTATTTTTGTTGTTTCTTAATCCAATCCATTAGCTCATGGCTAAAACTCTGATGGACTATGTCACCTCATTCATTTAAGTAGTATATTTCATAGCCAATGTATTTTAAAGTTTTCATTTTTTAATTTTTTTTATTTTTGAGAGAGAGAGAGAGCATGAACAGGGGAGGGTCAGAGAGAGGGAGACACAGAATCCAAAACAGGCTCCAGGCTCCGAACTGCCAGCACAGAGCCCGACGCGGGGCTCGAACTCACGGACCATGAGATCATGACCTGAGCCGAAGTCGGCAGCCCAACCGACTGAGCCACCCAGGCGCCCCAAAGTTTTCATTTTTAAGCAATCTCTATACACAATGTGGGGCTTGAACTCACAACCCCAAGATCCAAGAGTCATATATTCCACCAACTGAGCCAGCTAAGTGCCCCTACAACCAATGTATTTTAGAGTGGGGTAACTGAGAGGTTACCTATGTCATCAGGCCAACTTTAACTACTCCAAGTGAAAACTTTGCAGCCTTTCCTTTATGGGGTAGGACTTTGGCGCCATAACTGCTCCTGTTAGTTAGTCTTATTCATGGGTGTCCCCTCAGCCAACTACTAGTGAAGGTAGAGAGGCCTTTTCTTACAGCCAGGGTCCTTACTAGTCTGTTCAGCTTTCTTGAGAACATCACTCCTGTTTCTCGGCATATGATCCGCCTCGGACCAGCAACCTCCAGTAGGTGTGCTTCTCAGCAGCTATCCCCATTTTACAAATGAGGGTAAATGATGAGGTCACGATTCCAAGTGACTAATGATAACAAAAGCCCATGCTTATCCTACGCCCTACACAGCTCCCTACTTTCTACTTTAAATACCCTGATTTTATTCAGCTCAGCCACGGAAATCCAAGCAGCACTAGTCATATCTCATGGAGGGAAGGACTTTTGTGGAAGGCACATCCTGGGGCTGAAGCTAGGAGTGGGGTTCACTTGGAGAAGGCTAGAGGAAGGAGCCCTGGACCGGAAGTGGGGACCCTGCGGCTGGTCGTGGCTCTCCTCTACCAGATGCTCTGGGGCCAGGCCTGACCCAAGATCTAGGAGAGGACCCATGAACCCTGCAATAGATCCATCTTTACTAGCTGATTAAAAGAAAGAAAGAAAAAAAAACACTGCAAGAGACAAACTCTGTACAATTCCTCATCGGTTTTGCTCTCACCTAGCATAGCCATCTTTTAGCCCTCAAAAGAAAGGGAGAGAGTATATGAAGCAACAGACCAACAAGAGACCGGGGTTCCTCTTGCATCCCCTGCCCCATCCCCAGAAGCCCCTCCCACGAAGTCGGGCCCAGACGGCAGGATGCCAGCCGGCACTCTGCCTGAGCCCCAACGCCTGCCCCGCTTCTCTCCAGGAGCCAGGATTGATTCTAGTTGTACAGACCAGCTAGGACTATTATGCAGCCCATTCCCCACTGGGACCTCCCTCCTCAGATGTGGCAACGGTGAAAGGGCCTTAGCTTGCTGCAGGTGCAGACCACAGTCAACGTACTTTACACAAACGTTCTCACAGACAAGCTCTCTGCAGAGGGGAAGCAGGAAGGCTTATAGGATCTTTTGTTAGCGAGCCAACAGCGTTTGGATTTTATGTCATAGGGTAAAAGGCATTATTTGGAGATGCTTGGGAAACAGGCCAGCAGACTAATTTAAGGATTTCCCCATATCCCACTGCAACACTAGCTGTGTGATTTTGGCCATGTTGGTCAATTACCTCCCAAGCCACTGCTTCATATCCCAGTGGGGACTTGGGTCAGTCCATCCACCGTATTCCTGGAGAAACTGCATCGGGAAGATGGCCTTTCCCTCTCTCCCTGAGGCAGTGTGGCCAGGGCCTGGTTCAATTACAAAGGGTCTCAAGAATTAGGCAGGGAGCCATGGTGGGTTCTCGAGTCATAGCAAAAGCTGTATTTGTGAAACACTGGTCTTGAAGAGGCACATAAATGAACTGAAGCGGAGAAAAACGGGCAAATAGGAGACACTGGAAAAAGAGAACAATCCTTCAGGCTAAAAATACATCTGGATGTGTTATTTTGGTCTATTTGGCCTCATTTTTCCACAGGGCTGCCTGACGTGCTGCCTGGGGGCGCACTTACAGGCTCGCAGTAGTGACGGCAAGGATCTCTTTAAGCGCTTATGCTTTTCCCTTCGTGGAATTTCAGTCAGACAGCCTGGCTGCACTACATTATACCATCAAACTTTCTTTACTTTTCAGGCCTGGAAATTTTATTTGCATTGTTGTAATATACACACACACTTGCTACCTTTTCATATAAAAATTATATATGCTCATTTTTAAAAAGTTAAAATATAAAAATATACAAAATAGAGTTACTTCAAACTTTCCTCTTCAAGGGGAGGCACAAATGTCAACCTTGTGAAAGGTCAGGACTTGTGACCCAGGCCCAGGGTCAAGGGTGTTGGGTTCTTAGGACACTTTCGGAATTTGCTCTGAAGAAAAACCCTCGGCACACACAGGCCTTCTTTTTTATTCACCGTCTCACGAAACACATACTCATTCACCACTTCTTCGTAACCTGTGTCCATAAAGAGCTGAGCCAGGAATTCTGTAAGGAAGCAGATCAACAATGCTCATGGTCTTTTGTTTGTTTATTTTTGAGACAGAGAGAGAGAGAGACAGAGACAACGTGCAAACATAAGCAGGGGAAGGGCAGAGGGAGACACAGAATCTGAAGCAGGCTCCAGGCTCCAAGCTGTCATCACAGAGCCCGATACGGGGCTCAAACTCACAAACCCTGAGATCATGACCTGAGCTGAAGCTGGAGGCTTAACTGAGCCGCCCAGGTGCCCTTGTGACGCTCATGGTCTTGATACTACGTTTGCTCTGAGGTGGTAAAGGGGGCAGGGGGTGGGGGGCAGGGAGGAGGGTTATGGTATTTTTTTAATATAACAAAAACTCCAGTGCTACAATTTAAAGAAGGTTTTGTTTTAGAAAGTAACACACTCCTACTTCTCATCTCACACCCAAATAGAAACCCCCAACTAAATAATTTCATCAGAAAAGTTTAAGGACAACCTGGAGTATGGCCACCTTGCCCTATTATTATGAATCCCCAAATACCAATGTCTGAGTAAAAAGAAACAATATTCAAAGTGGCTACATTCATATAAAGTCTTCATGTGTTCAGTTTGCTTGCACCAAGCACCTCACCTATCCTAACACGAAGGAGGAAATTCTGTAACCAGAGTGGTGGGGAAAATCCCTTTGTAGTGATATACCCTAAGGAAACTTTAACCCAAATAATACATCACTACATGTTCACTGAAACCAACAGAATGGCCACGTAGTGAAAGTGAAGACCCTTAGAGCCCTGCTTCCGAGGACATGCTCTGACGCACTCTGCAGACATCACTACATCTTCTCAATTATTTACAATTGAGATTTCAGTAAACAGGAGCATGAATATTTTTAACTTTCCCCTGACATTTTCTGGCTTTGCAGTTTTAATGGTAATCACTCATTTCTGATTTCCTTCTACATCCAAAAGAATACTTTAAGAAATACAAACGGTTGTAAAAATAGAGTTTAAGAAGGTAATTATTTTGTGGTCCAAATGATTAAGTAGGCTTAAAACTAATAGTTCAAAATATCTAGTATAAGATTGAAATAATGTTCGGGGTTGGATGCTTTTCTTATCAAAATGACTTTTTAGGGGCCCCTGGGTGGCTCAGTCAGTTGGGTGGCCAATTTCAGCTCAGGTCACGATCTCGTAGTTTGTGAATTCGAGCCCCGCATCAGGCTCTGTGCTGACAGTTCAGAGCCTGGAGCCTGCTTCAGATTCTGTGTCTCCTTTCTCTCTCTGCCCCTCCCCTGTGTGTGCTCTGTCTCTCAAAAATGAATAAATATTAAGGAGGAATTTTTAAAAAATGACTTTTTAAAGACCCCTATAGTAAATTTGCATACTTAAAACCTTTATACAAAAAGTTTTCTTGCCTTTATAACCTGGGAAGGTAATCTCCAGGCATTATACTTGTCTTTTTTTTTTTTTAAGTTTATTTATTTGTTTTTAGTAACCTCCACACCCAGTGTGGGGCTTGAACTCACAACCCCCAAGATTAAGTCACATATGCTCTTCTGACTGAGCCAGCCTGGCGCCCCATCCTACCTGTTTTCTTTGTGACTGGACGAAGTGAGGATCCCCATTTGGCCTCCCCCTTTTCCAGCACACTTCCTGGCAGGGCAGCCACGTGGCATGTCAGAGTCTGTCCACTAACCTGGGCTCACTAACTAGACACTGTCACCAGAGGAGGCCTGTGAGCTCACCATGGCCAGGGCCTCGTCCCTGTCGTCCCAGGTGCTAGGTGGTGTGCGTCGGAGACTGTTCCAGCCGGGACCTTGCGCTACGTGCAGCCGCCCCCACCTCCGGCCAGTACCCCAGTGATAATGCAAGCAAGTAAACAATTAAAGACAAATTCCATTCATCTTACCATCAGTAAAAAAATACGATCTGGTTCCGTCTTGTCTAGCATAAAAGTTTTCTCCAAGTTTGCTGCCAGCTTTAAACCTAAGCATGGTATGATCATACAGCCCATAGTCACGAAACAAGACACTTTTGCCTGGTTTTAATACCTATGAAACAAAAGCAGGCGGCACATAATTCTGGGGAACCCAGGCAAATAAAACTTATTCAAATAAAATAAAATCTGATTGATTCAGGGATTAAAATATCTTACATTTGTGATAATTATGAAAGGAACCAGACTGAACCATCCATAGTTTGAAGGAAAAACAGCCTCCTAATCAAAGGTATAGCAAGACCTGCGGGGCCCCATGCATTAGAGGGATACTTCTTGAGCACCTACAAGGTCCAATGTCATATCAATTAAAATGCTAATGACGTTAAATCAAAGTCTTATCTTAAGGCACGTTCTCCTGCCATTTTATCAGCCATCTCCTAGTATATGATCCCGAAGTCAAAGTGACCCTTTAAAAAAATATGTCCTTTTGGCTTCTTACTGATTCTAGCTGGCTTTCCTCATTTTAAGTCTCCACTTGGGTTTCACTGTGCTACAATTATGCATAACTTGCCCACCATGCTAATAACAGAGTGCACTTGGCAGTTTATCAGACAGGAGGGAGGGAGGAAGGAGAGATTATCATCCTCGTGCAAGATGAGAAAATGGACACTACATAAGTGATTTATGCACGATTCACACCTCAGCCACTAAGTGGGGAGTAGTCAAGACTCACATTTGGGTCAAAAGGCATCATATTGTAGAATCAGAGACACCTGTTAGCCCTGGAGGGGGATTGGGGGAAGTGTCATTCCAATTCCATTCACGCTACTGACAAGAAAAGCAAGGCTAAGGGGAGGAGGGGTAACTGAGTATTCGTCCTACATGTGCCTTATAACAGGTCCTCAGGCCAGTGCAGCAGTGTAGGGAAGGGGATCATGGTCAGGCCCGGCTGGGAGTCCCTCAGTGAAGTCTTTCAGAGACAGGTGTCACAGAGTAGGTGTCTCGAAAATTGGGAGTAGGCACCGGCAGGGTGTGGGTATTATAACTCCCTCCATCTTATAAAGCAAATAGCATACGCTTTTCAAAATGAAGAGAAAGTGGTATGTACTGTGACATTTCCTTTTTATGTGAGAATTCTTTCAAAATGCATGAATGCTACTAAATAAGAGCGGACTTAAAAGGCATTAATTTTATTAAACCCTATTCTGTATTTTTTTTAAAGTAGGCTTCATGCCCAGCACAGAGCCCAACGCAAGGACTGAACTCACAGCCCTGAGATCAAGACCTGAGCGGAGATCAGGGTGCCTGGGTGGCTCAGTCAGTTAAGTGTTCAACTTCAGCTTGGGTCGTAATTTCACGGTTCGTGGGTTTGAGCCCCATGTCAGGCTATGTGCCGACAGTTTGGAGCCTGGACCCTCCTTGAGATTCTGTGTCTTCCTCTCTCTCTGCCCCTCTGCCCCCGCCACCGCCTCAAAAATAAATAAAACATTAAAAAAAAAAAAAAAAAAGAAAAAAGGACCTGAGCTGAGATCAAGAGTTGGACACTTAACCAACTGAGCCACCCCAGGCACCCCAATTAAACCTTATTCTGATTCATCACAATAAGATGATTTTTAAGACGTGACATATTAGACTTTTGATGCAGTTTGATGTATTTCCTCTTGAATAGGGGTATGAAAGACTGTCCCTAGTACTTCCAAGTGAGCTGCAGTTTCCTCATTTAGTAAATTCTAATCAATGAGGGATGCATTCTAAATATCATCAGTAAAGAGCCTCTTGGGTAAAAACATCCTATCTTAGTCTAGAACGCCAAGTTTTAAAAAAATGCGAATTGTGAAGAGAAAATTCTGAAAAATTTAGTTTATAGGAAAAAGGCTTATTCTTAACTGCAGAAGAAGGAAGGCTCCATGGGACAGTGGGAAGAACACTCAGGAATTTGGAAGTCTTGCTTCATATCCCAGTTCTTCCACAACTAGTTGAATAACCTTGAGCAAGTAATTTCATACCTGTGTTTTCTTGTCTATAAAATAGTAAGTTCAATACTAATGCCTCCTTTGATCATGGCTAACAGGCATTTTCACCATTACGTTCTTTCATTCTCTAAACAACTCCAAGAAGTAGGTTAGGGGTGGGGAAGGAGGGGAACGGGAGGTCTATTATAGCCACTTTTAGGGCGAGCAAGGCTCAGAGTCAAAGTGACTTGTCTGAGATTTCAAGGCAAGTTGGTGGCACCGGCAGACAAACATCCAGGTCTTCTGATGACAAATTTTGTCTATTTTTACTTCATTCTATTCCCAAAATGAGGGAATTCAACCTTAAGGTTGTCTTTCAGTTGAAACCTAGTTTTAAAAATTCTCAGTGTTGGGGCGCCTGGGTGGCGCCGTCGGTTAAGCGTCTGACTTCAGCCAGGTCACGATCTCGCGGTCTGTGGGTTCGAGCCCCGCGTCGGGCTCTGGGCTGATGGCTCGGAGCCTGGAGCCTGTTTCCGATTCTGTGTCTCCCTCTCTCTCTGCCCCTCCCCCGTTCATGCTCTGTCTCTCTCTGTCCCAAAAATAAATTAAAAATGTTGAAAAAAAAATTAAAAAAAAAAAAAAATTCTCAGTGTTAACATTCTACAGTAATTACATCTATCTTACCACAGCTTATTACTGTGATTGTTCATGAAGGCCTCAGAGCTGCCCACCGTTGGGTCTTGTTGTCAGAGGCTGAGAGACTGCTTCTCCTTCTGTAATTTTCAGATGAAACACACGGTTTCAAATTAATGACTCAGGCACTACGTACGATGGCAGAGAGATCGCAATCTGCTACTGTTGTGAACTCATTCCACATCAGCTGAAAAAAGAATTCTATTGGGGGTACAAATAGAAAGGACTGCTGAAATGGAATTTTTTTACCAAAGAAAGGTTACAACAGGGGCCAGGTGTGGACTGAGACAGCTCAACTGAATAATAATAAAAAAATTTTATTACTGTTAAAATATAAATAATATACTGTTTCCACTAAAATTTTTCTAAATAGTTTACCCTGAGAGAGAGAGAGACAGCGCGAGTGGGGGAGGCAGAAAATTCCATTAATTTTATTAAATCCTATTCTGCGCTGGTAGCGTGGAGCCTGACGCAGGGCTCAAACTCACGAAACGGTGAGATGGTGACCTGAGCTGAAACCAAGAGCTGGATGCTGAACCGACTGAGACACCCAGGCGCCCCTGTATGTTTCTATTTAAGTCAGGAATAGGCATACCCTCAACAATACTTGGCTTTGTCAGACTTCTTTAATTTGATTAACCTAGCGGTATCTCATTAGGGTTTTATTTTACATTTCCTGGGTTACTGAGATAATCTTTTCATATGTGTGTTCTCTTCAATAAAACGACTATTCACATCGGCCCATTTTTCTATTAATCTGCTTATACTTCTTTCACAGGAATTTCTCACGTATTGTGGGTACTAATCTTTGAACAGTTTACAGACTTTAACTCACTTTTCCAAAGTTGTTGGGGTTTTTTTTCTTTGTATTATATTGTCTTTTGAAGAACAGAAATTCCTACTTTTGTTATAATCATCTTTATGCTTACAATGTTTTGAGTCTTTTGAAAAAACTCCACACTGTGAGGTCATAGAGATTTTTTCCTGTATTTTCTTCTGAAAGGCTTACATTTTTGTCTTTTTCACTTAAGCCTTTAATTCACCCGAGAATGATTTTTGTATAGGATGTGAAGGAGAAGTACAATCATTCTTTCCTACATGGACACCCAGTGGTCCCAGCATCACTTACTGAACAGTCCCTATTTTTCTAGTGATCTTGTCACTTCTACCATATATCAAATTCCCACGTATGTGTGGATCTGTGTTTAAGCTATCACATTCAAGTTGTCCCTCTGCTAACAACATTCTATCTTAATTACTGTAGCAGTAAGAAGTCTTTTCATCTGGTAGGGTACAGATTTCCCCCGTTTTGTTTTTCTTCAGAAGTGTTTTGATCTTTGTTCTTTCATGTAAACTTAGAACCACCTTGTCAATTTGCTCAAAAAGCAAACAAAAAAACCCTACCCAAAATCTCCAATCGATCAAACAACAACAAAAAATAAGATGTATAGGGGGCACGTGGGTGGCTTAGTCAATTAAGCCTCCGACTCTTGGTTTCAGCTCAGGTCATGATCTCGTGGTTTGTGGGTTTGAGCCCTACATCAGGCTCTGTGCTGACAGTGCGGAGCCTGCTTGGGATTCTCTCTCTCCCTTTTTCAAAATAAATAAATACACACAAAAATTTTTTTTTAAAAATTAAGAAAATAAAATGTATAATATTAAATGGAAAAGTAAGATTGCACAATGCATGCTACTCTTTGTTAGGTGTGAAGAGCTCTGTGACATTAAGCAGAGTACATTCATCTTATACTTTTATAGTCTTAATATATTCTAATTAGACAATTACATTATTTGCAAATGAGTTTTGTCTTTCATCCCTATTTTCCCCCCATCTTTTATTTTCTTTCTTGTCTTTTTGAGCTGATTAGGACCACCAAGATAATGCTGAAAAGCAAAACTGATAGTAGGCGCTCTCGCCCCATCGAGTTCCAGATGCCCTTTATTCTGTCCCCAACTCCTACTCCTCTCCAATCCCTGAAACCTTTCATCAGTGAAATCACTAGTATCCACCTCTTCTCAATGTTCCTTTCACATCCTGGTGCTAACAGACTGTTCCTGAGGACACTGTTTTCCCTGCAACCTCTCAAGTCACGGCTGTTTTCTCTCCTCACCTTTGTACCACTGGGCTTAGAGATGAGCCTGGCGCCCTCCATGCTTCTCATTGCTACTTTCTCATGTATTCTCTTTCCTCCCTAAAATCCCTAGCTCTGAATCTCTTGTCATCAGATTATATCATCTGCTATCCCTTAATATTACTGTCATCTATTAGTGCCAGGGTCATTTCCCTGTTTCAGGATGAATGTTTCTGATTTATTCTCCTCTCCTTAATACTACTCCATTCTTAGTTCAGAGTAATTTCAATATATGTGGATTATCCCTCCACATATGCTGGCCTCTTAATGACTTGAACTTTTCCAAGGTCTTACCCTTCCAAACCACTCACTCCCATGGTAACATCCTGAAGTCTTGTCAACACTAAAAAGCATAACCCGTCCGGTCTCTCAGTGTCATACGAGTCACCTTGGTCATCCCCCCTGCCCCATCTTTCCAGCTCTCTCTCTACTTCCCCATCTTTCATCATCCTTTATCCTCACCTGGACCTTCAAATCAGGTGATCCTACCATCTTTTCCCTGATGCCCTCTCTTCCCTCTTTACTCAGCTTCAGTTCCATGCCCATTTGTGGGTATATGCTGGGTTCTCATCTGCTCAGATACCAGGGGCAGGGAAAGGGGAAGTAAGGAGAAAAAACCTTACAAAACCTCACGAGCAGAGAGCTGAAACCACCGTGGCAACGTCTGAATTTCTTAAAATGTTGTTTTAAGTGAGAATAATTACTCCCTAAAAGGTTTCCAGTGTCTTGAAGTTTGTTTCGCTACTTAAAAAACATTTAAAACGTCTACTTTTTCAACTTGCTGAATATTCTTCCCTCCCTTTTATAAAGCAGACTGACTGAGGCCTCTGACTCGCTGAACAGGTGAGGCTTAACAGGCTTTCCACATTGTGTGCCCTTGCCATTTAGTGGCCCCCAGGTGACCTGCATGCTTACCACTGGTCACTTGTGTTGGTTCCCAAACTTGCTTACACCAGCTGTACTTAGATTTAGAATTATATATGAATATATAAACAATGCAATGCAAGTAAAGAGCATTTTTATTTTCTCTGAAAAGTACACTGAAACTTTTGGAAAGACTTGATAGAGAAGCACTGAACTGCTGTTAGACATGGGAGAACCAAAGGTGAGTCTAGGTTAAAAATATAAAAAAATTTGCCCTTGCGTTAAGTTTCCAATCATTTTTAAGTCTTTGCTCCACTTTTAAAGAAGCCAAAACTCTACTATGTATGTGGTTCATAAGATGGTAAGAAAGATGGTAAATAGCCCCATACTCAAAAGAAAGGGCCGTGGCTCTACATCAAGAGTGATAAAAGAATATTAACATATTTTAAGTCATAATAAAATGTTTAAGGTAAGAATGTACCTTTTTCATGATTTTTTGATTTAGTTGATCTTTAATCAACATTGTTGGCACAGATAAGAGAGCTTCTACCGTAGTTTACAAAGCAGCCTCATTCATGATCTCACCTGCATCTCACAATAACCCTAACAGACACCCCCATTTTACAGCCAAGGACACTGAAGCCCACAGAAGGAAGATGACGTGATTTGTCTTGAGTCACATGACTTAAGAGTGATGCTTTACTTCCTGAGTGCTACAGCAACCTCCTGATGGCCAGAGAAGTTTGGGTTCTCCTCTTTCTGGCAACAATGATGATAGTGACAACAATGGCTGATTTTTGAAGAGCACTTACCACCTTCTAGGCATTGTGCTAAGCACTTTATACATATTGCGTGTATTTCATCTCAGTATCTCAGTATTATATAGGTAATGAAACTGAGGCTCAGGGAGGTAAAGAAACTTGCCTAAGCAGGGAAGCCAGGTATCATCTCTAGGCACTCTGATGCCGGACTACATTCTTGACCCCGAACCATATCTTCTTCTCCTTTTCCAGCAGGGACTATCTGCATGTTATTCCATGCACAGAGCCCAGATAACTACAAAATCATCCTCGCTCCAAAGCTGGCCAAACTGAGGAGCAGTGATGGCTACCAGACAAACCAGAATTCAAACCCCTTTTGATACACTGACTGCATGGCCTACACCTAGTGAGAACGAGGGGGCTTTGTGAACTAGACATGAGCCTCAGAGGGGAGGTAAGCAAAAAGATCAGGATGTCCAACCTCCAGGCTCCAAATTACTAACCTGGTAAATGTTTTGTAAGACAAGGTGCATCTTATCAGGGTGAACAGCAGAGAGGAAAAATATCAACATGACAACATCCACGGACTCTGGGGGCACATGTTCCAGAAGGTCATCTTTGGTTAGATCACACTGGAACACCTTGCATCTTTCTGTGTCATATAAAGGATTTTGCTAGAGAAGGGGGAAAAAGAAAAGAATTTTTAATGCAACACCCATGTTGACACACAGAGAAAAATACAGCATCAAAAGGAGATCCGATGGAAAATGGATCTATTTCCACTTGTGCACTGCTACACAAAAATCACAGATCACTTTGTTACTGGGTAAAACTGAGTAATGTGCCATTTGCACGCTAACGCATGTAGCATTTGATGTTACTAGGAGGGGCAAGATTTCATTTTAACAAATCATCTTTAACTGAGGATAGAACACTGAAGAGCTATCACATGTTCAAAGCTGCGCATTCTAGAAGCATAGATTTCTAGAGGGATAAGTCAAAACTGACCCGTGCTTCCTTAATCCTCCTTTGAAATCACCCATTACAAGCCTAAATCCTCTAAGAAGTCCTTCCCGATCCACTCATGGAGATGCTCCCACAGTTCTGCATATTTTCCCTTGAGACAGCAAGCCAAATAAACCAAATTTCTTCTTCTTCCCTGCCCCACCCCCACTTTTTTTTTTTTAAAACAAGTGTGTTCCTGTACATTTTGAATGGGGGGTTTAAGGGCATTATCAAAAAAAATACATATAATACTCTTATGAAGAGTATCATAAAGTCTAAGATCTTATAAGACATTATAAAAAAATAACAAACCTTTCTTTAAGAAAAAAATTTTTTAATGTTTTTTTTTTTTAGAGAGACAGAGAGAATGTGAGTGGGTTAGGGGCAGAGAGAGGGAGACACAGAAGCAGAAGCAGGCTCCAAGCTCTGAGCTGTCAGCACAGACCCGACGTGGGGCTCGAACTCACGAGCTGTGAGATCATGACCTGAGCCAAAGTCGGACGCTCAACCGACTGAGCCACCCAGGAGCCCCACAAACCTTTCTTTAATGTAAATAAGGACTCGAATAAATACAAAGTTCTTGGATGGGAAGATTCAATATTGAAAAGACGTCAATTCTACCTATAAATCTGCTTTTAAATCCAATGCAATCTCAATAGAATCCCAAAAGATTTCTAGAAACTTGACACAAAGGCAAATTTGATTCATCTGGAAGCAAAAATCTTTAGGAATAGCCAAGCCAATTTTTAAACTGAAGAACAATGAAGGAGGAGGTACACTACTGGACTTCAAAACATACTACAAAATGCAGTACTGAAACAATGAGGTTTGAGAATGGGGACAAATAGACTACGAAGACAGATCAGAGTCCCCAAAACAGACCCACGTATATAGGGGAATTTAGTATCACATATGACAAAAGACAAGTGACAAAGATGACATATCAAAAAAGGTAGACAATAAAAGTGACAATTATCAGGGAAGAAAAATGAATTTTCTCATTCAACTTATTGTGTTAGAACAACTAGCTATACACTTGTGCTAAAGGACAATTGGTTACCTAGGTGACTTAAAGGTTCTGGTTTCAGTTCAAAGACGTACAGTAGTATAAAAATGCAGCTCCCATCCTTACAATAAGAAAAAAGATGGACAGACAGCCAAGTAATGGCTTTTTTTGTGAACCCATCAAAGAATAGAGGCCAACGAACCAGCAGCCGTCCCCCAATCTGCAGACAGATAAGTGCCTTCAGGGAGAGACAGGACCGAAGCATTTGCTTACCTGAGGCAGAAACCCCCAAACTGGAAAGATAAAACTAGAAATTTGACAAACTGCTGTAGACTGAGTGTGAATGTTATAGCGTGAAGCCTCTGGGTCTCTGGGGGTGGAAGTAACAGGAACATTCCCATCTTTTTATAGGTGTTTCTTCTAAGAACATCACGGGGCTCTCACAGAGAAGATGGTGCTCCATCTAGTACTGGACTTTCTCATCTCCTTTAAGGAAGAAAAGATTCAAACTACAGGGGAAAGGTCTCCTGGAGCCTGCAGCCTTAGGGTACTAGCGAATACCACTGCCAAGAGGGGAGGAAACTGCTCTGCCCAGACCCATTCTTAATTTTTTTTTTTTAAAGTTTATTTTTTTAGTAATCTCCACACCCAATGTAGGGCTTGAACTCACAACCCTAACATCAAGAGTTGCAAGCTCTTCGGACTGAGCCAGCGCCCCCCAGACCTAGTCTTTTTTTTTTTTTTTTTTTTTTTGGTGGAGGTGCTGGGGATTGATAGACCTAGTCTTGATCTGAAGGGAGAATGGCCTCAAGACCATCGAGGAGGATACCAGGTAGATACTGAGGGACGAAAAGGAGAGGAAAGCTCTAATCCTAGAGCGCAGACACACTTGTGAAGGCCACACCCCTGAGACACAGGCCCACTATACAGTTCAAAAACTGAGAATCAGAACATTAGATGACAATCCCTTCTCCCACACCTTACCAAGTCTCCAGTGGTAATAACAACAGTGGATTGCAGCTGGGAAAGCTGTAAGAGAGAGGATCTTTACGAGGAACAGTATGAAGAGCAGACCCAAAGCCAAAAGGGGTGACATAAACCAAGTCACCAGAGGACTCTGAAGTCTCTGGTGGCCATAGCAACGATAAACCTCACAGGTAACTGTAACAGTAACAGATTTCAAACACAGCTCAACTCCTGTCTAGATTATTACAAATCCTTATGACCTCAGTATCCATAGCCCTACATAACATACCTGACTTTCAGTGAAAAAAAAAGTACAAGACACACCAAATGGCAAGAAAAAATAGTCTGAAGAGACAAAGCAATCATCAGAACCAGACTCAAATATGACACAGATATAGGAACTAGAAGTTTGGGCATTTAAAATAACTGTGATTAATAAGTGAAAGGCTCTAATGAAAAACATAGACAAAGTTTAAGATCAAATAGGTAATTTCAGCAGAGAAATAGAAACTACAAAAACAATCGACTAGACAAACTAAAAACCAAAAACACAGCAACAAATATGAAGAATGCTTTTGAAAGGCTATCAATAGGAACATTTACTACCTAAGAAGGAGTCTGTAAACTTGTAGATAGGATGAAAGAAATTATACAAACTGAAAATGCAAAGAGAAAAAAAGTTAAGAAAACAAACCACCATCCAAGAAAACAAACCGCCATACAATAGCCAATGGTATAATACACTTGCCATTAGAATCTCAGAAGACAGAACAGAGCTGAAGAAATATTTGAAGAAATAAGGGCCAAAATTTTTCCAGATTAAAAAACATGATAACCAAAGCTTTAAAACTATGTAGAAGGTTAGAGGACTCTTAAACAAGACTTAAGACCTTAGAGCCTTGAAAGGAAAACATTAATAAATTTGCACATAGTTTAAATCCTGCTGAAAGACAAACCATAAAGCAATGCTAAATAAACTAGAAATGTTTGTAAAAAATGAAACAATATCCAGAATATACCCTAAAGATAAAGAAATGACAGAAAAATGAGCAAAGGTTATGAACAGACAATTCATAGTATAATACAAGCTCCACCTGAGGGATTTTTTTTGTGTTTTGTTCGCTACTTAGTCCCAGTGTGTGGAACAGTGACTGGCACATACTAGGCTCTCGATAAATACATGTGGAATAAACAAACTCACAATCAGAAGAAAAACTAATGCTTATTTACATATATAAGGTGTAAACAAACTAAAATATGGAGTATTTTTGTCCATAAGATTAGAAGATATAAAAAAGACTGATATCAAACGTTGAGAATATAGACAGAATAGGAGCTATATATTAACATTTATATATTAAATTAAAAAATATACATCAAATATTAAAATTTAAATGTGTGTACCGTTTCTCCAAGGAATTCTTCCATCACCAAAGAGAAAAATGCACACACGTGTTTTGGGGAGTGGCACATAGTGCCACATCAACCCTATTTGTAAGAGTAAAAAATCAGAAGTAATTTAAACAAACAGCAACAGGGTAACTGTTAAAGTACAGTATATTCACTCTGTGGAATACTACAACAGCTAAGTAAAATACAGTAGACCTGTATGTACTAAGACAAAACAAACCCAAAGTACAAGATAGGATGTGGAGTGAAGAAAGCAAGTTATAGTACAATGTGATACCGCTATTAAAAAAACTTCTAATGGATGGTACAACTGTAAAAGGTTGATGGAAAGTTAGATGTTTGCCCAAGTATCCCCCACATATTTGTTAATAGCAAAAGGTAAATACTTGTACCCCTTAGGAAGGTACTTTTTAGGTGGGAATTAGGTAGTTACTACCTTAACCCAGAGATCAAAACTAAAGCTAGCATTACCAGACATTAATGCCTCCTGACAGGATGCAATATCAAAGATACAACATTACTTATTACAGTATTTTTGCCACAAATATTTTACCTGGTTTAAATCTAACTTCTAGTTTACAGTAAAGGAAATACAGAGGATAAAGGAACAAGTTGAATGATACGAATAAACAATCAGACCAATATGGAATGTGGGGCTGAATTATAGAAAATGGCTTGCTCTTCAAAAGCTCAAAGCCAGGGGCCCCTGGGTGGCTCAGTTGGTTAACCGTTCGACTTCAGCTCAGGTCATGATCTCATGGTTTGTGGGTTTGAGCCCCATGTTGGGCTCTGTGCCGACAGCCCGGAGCCTGGAGCCTGCTTCAGATTCTGTGTCTCCCTCTCTCTCTGCCCCTCTCCTGCTCATACTCTCTCTCTGTCTCAAAAATAAACATAAAAAAAAATTAAAGAGAAAAAATAAGCTCAAAGCCAGTGGGGAAAAGGTCAAGGGGAAGGGCAGGGATGTTTTAGGCTAAGGAGATTTAGGGTACATTAAGAAGTACAAGATTTAGTCCTTGATTAAATACATCTATAAAAGACACTTGGGACTACTTGGGTAAATCTAAATCCATTCTGAATATTAATGACATTAGGAGATTACAGTTCATGTATTTCACCATGCAGAAAAAGTCCGTATTTTTTGAATATGTATGCAGACATATTTCAGATGGAAGTGTCTTGACATCTATACTTGAAAATAGTTGAGCAAAGAAACAAGTCTATAAAGCAAATGTACAAAATTCTGGCAATCATTCAATTTAGGTAGAAGCATATGGGTATCATTTTGGTAGTTCTTTCTACTTTTCTGAATAAAGCTGTGTTTCTTTTCTTTTTTTTTAATTTTAGAGACAGAGCATGAGCAGAGGAGAGGTGCAGAGCCCCAATGCAGGGCTCAATCCCACAACCCTGGGATCATGACCTGAGCTGAAATCAAGAGTCAGATGCTCAACTGACTGAGCCATGCAGGTACCCCAAAGCTGTGTTTCTGTATGTATGATACAGGTATTTAAACAGGAAAAACACATTCATGATGGTCATAGCTGGTTAGCTTCAAAGAGAGAACTGGAATTAATAAGCAAATGGGCAGAGAGGCAGGTCAAAGAAATCTAAGAAAACAGTAATATAACAGAAACATGGACAAGGCACCAACCTTGACATACTCAACTGCTCTTGGAGAAAAGTCACAGGCATAGGCAAAGATATTCAGATCTTCTTCTAAAAGCGGGAATATACAGTTCCCAACACCACAGCCAGCTTCAAGCACAGTCAATTTTTGATCTTCAAACTGGGGAAAGAGATGCAAAGTCGTTTGCATCATCGAGAAACAAACCAAACTACAACATGTCTCCAAACAGGAGAAGCAAGGTTTCTGCCCCCGTGGGGCAGACAGTAAACAAGTGAACTGAGAACCTAAAGCTAATACTGATATCTTGCTTGTTGTCCAACACTGGGCAGCTTAGCATAAAGAAAACACAGCAGGGGCACCTGGGTGGCTCGGTCGATTAGGCATCCCTCCCCCCCTTTCTTTTTTAATGTTTTATTTTTTTGAGAGAGAGGGCGAGCAGGAGCCAGGAAGGCGCAGAGAGAGAGGGGAACAGAAGATGCAAAGTGGGCTCTGCAAAGACTGCAGAGAGCCTGATGTGGGGCTGGAACCCACGAACTCTCGATCATGACCTGAGTTAATGTCGAGTGCTCAACCAACTGAGCCACCCAGGCACCCCACAGCATCCGACTCTTGATTTCTTTTCTTTTCTTTTTTTTTAATATATGAAATTTATTGTCAAATTGGTTTCCATACAACACCCAGTGCTCATCCCAAAAGATGCCCTCTTCAATACCCATCACCCACCCACCTCTCCCTCCCACCCCCATCAACCCTCAGTTTGTTCTCAGTTTTTTTTTTTAATTTTTTTTTTAACGTTTATTTATTTTTGAGACAGAGAGAGACACAGCATGAACGGGGGAGGGGCAGAGAGAGAGGGAGACACAGAATCGGAAGCAGGCTCCAGGCTCTGAGCCATCAGCCCAGAGCCCGACGCGGGGCTCGAACTCACGGACCGCAAGATCGTGACCTGAGCTGAAGTCTGACACTTAACCGACTGAGCCACCCAGGTGCCCCTGTTCTCAGTTTTTAAGAGTCTCTTATGGTTTGGCTCTCTCCCTCTCTAACCTCTTTTTTTTTTTCCCCTCCTCCATGGACTTCTGTTAAGTTTCTCAGGATCCACATAAGAATGAACACATATGGTATCTGTCTTTCTCTGTATGGCTTATTTCACTTAGCATCACACTCTCCAGTTCCACCCACGTTGCTACAAAAGGCCATATTTCATTCTTTCTCATTGCCACATAGTACTCCATTGTGTATATAAACCACACCGACTCTTGATTTCAACTCAGGTCATGATCTCATGCTGGTGAGATCAAGCCCAAAGATGGGCTCCATGCTGAGCATGGTGTCTCCTTGGGATTCTCTCTCTCTCTCAAATAAATAAACATTAAAAAAAAAAAAGAAGAAAACACAGGATAATAGCTAAAATAACAGGCTCTGGGACTAAACTGCTTGCACTCAAATCTGGACTTCTTCCCTCACCATGTTCTATCATTAGACAACTCTCTTAAAAGAGCTTTGTGCCCCATTTCACCTGCAAGTAGGGATAACAATGATGCCTACTTCACACTGTTATTGTAGGGCTTAAATTACACAACATGTAGAGTTCTACAAAAGGGCCGTGGTAAAGTGTTTATCGTCTTTATTATGAATCTGAATCTGTCACTGAAGTCACCCAGTATGAATTCAATATTTATGACTTTCAGACTGGCTTTAAGAAACAGAAAATGCCCTCGAAAGCTCTCTTTCCTACATACAACCCAGGACCTACTAAATCCACTGGAGACCCATAGGAAGGCAATAAACACTCCTCTTCACATTTGAAATGAAAAACTCAAACAAGGTTCAATATTAGTTTACCTCTCTACATGATCTGAGTTCCTCAAACTCTCTGGTGGTCCAGTGTCTATCTTTGAAGAAGTTAGTGCTATTTCTTTTGTAAAAAAGGTCCCAGTTCTTCTGAGCCTCTTTTTCCAGTTTTTGCTGTTTAAAATCAGACATTAAAGCCTGGTCTCTTTTCAATTTCTCCTCTTCTTCAGCGCTGAGAATTCTTGCCTGCAGCCCTTTCCTTTGCAAAGAAGCCATCCCATAAGTTGATGGTAATATATTTAACACTGCTGAAGATTCCCCAACCCTGAATAACCTGAGTGATCCAAGCTGATACTGCAGACATAGGAAGGATTTTTCCAAATGTGGTTCTTCACGTTGGACTCAAGCCTCGGGCAGCACTGGGTGCTTTGCAGGAAAAAGGAGATTCCGGTTAGTGGTTCTAGGACAGTTTTTAAGATGCTGGTTAGTCGCTTTAGAACGGTTCTTTCACCAAACAGTTCAACTCACCACATACTAGATGCTGACTCAACACAAAAGCCCTGCCCACTCTACAAGAGGTCCGTCAGAAAGAAGCCCAAGACACAATCCCTACCTTCAGAGGGCTTACATTCAGTGGCCAGGGCTCTCACGCACCAAACTCTAGTTCAAACCAGAATAAGTTAACTATTATAATAATAAATCGGTTTAGGGACGCCTGGGTGGCTCGGTCCGTTAGGCGTCCCACTTCAGCTCAGGTCATGATCTTGCAGTTTGTGAGTTCCAGCCCTGGGTCGGGCTCGGTGCTGACAGCCTAGAGCCTGGAGCCTGCTTGGGATTCTGTGTCTCCCTCTCTCTCTCTCTCCCTCTGTCTGTCCCTCCCCAACTCGTGCTCTGTCTCTACCTCTCTTTAAAATAAATAAACATTAAAAAAATATAATAATACTAAATCGGTTTGGTTTAGAAAAAGGACACTCCCAAGAAGTGACTGAGAAATCTTAGGGAAAAAACATCAATTTTTAATGCCCGTGAAAGGGTGACTTAAAACAACCACACCAGCTTCCCGAAATGGCGACGGGTGGTCAAGTGGGGTGATCATTTCCCAAGGATCCGAGACCCAGTTTCGGGGGGGGAATTTGTAGTCAAGCCCGGCGGCCTGAGATTCTGATCACACACCTAAGAGGCCGTCTCACGAATCAGAGGGTAGCGCCGTTTTCCAGGGGCTGAGGCTCTCGCTCCCCCATTAACGCGTGAAGGATAAGAGGCCAGTGACGCGCGGGGTAGGGTCCGTAGGGCTCCGGACGCTTGGGAGAAACTAGGGCGCCCGGGCCGCCCGGGCCTGCGGAGAGCCGGCCACACTGGCTGTCAGACCCGTGTTCATCTAGTTCGCCGCGCTTGGGCTCACCGTCATCACTTCTTACATTCACCTGGACGGGTAGGGACGGACGCACTCAGCCCTCAGCCCGGACCCGGCCTCGGAAGCCGGATCAGGGAGCTTCGGTCCGGGGACAAACCCCCCTCGAGGACCTCTCCCGGCGGAATCCTTTGGCCATGGCACTGCCCCCGCCACTTCCGTCACGAACGCAGAAGTCCCTCCCCGACGCCGGAAGTTCCGCGGCCCTGCTTCCGCGCAGTCCTCCTCCACCCCGCCGCAGAGGCGAGGACCTGCTTCCGGCCCCGGGTGGGCGCCGGCTCGGCTCGCCGTGCGCCCCCGAGCGCTGTCCCGGGAGCTTCATTCCCCCGGACGCCGGCGCCGGAAGCTCGGACCGCGGCCGCGCCAGGAGAGCGCCGGTCCGGGCGCTAGGCTCGTGGGGGGCCATGAACGGAACTGCGAACCCGTTGCTGGACCGCGAGGAACACTGCCTGCGGCTCGGGGAGAGCTTCGAGAAGCGACCGCGGGCCTCTTTCCACACCATTCGCTGTAAGCCAGCCCTCCCCTCTGTTCCCTTCCGCCGCCTCTTGCCAACCCGACTCCTTCTCTTCCCTCGTCCCTCCAAAGCCCAGGGAACCTCCTGCCTACGTCAGCTCCCTTCTCTCTTCGCCCAGATCCTCCTGGACCTCGATTCCACCCCCTCCTCTCCCCCTCCCCCCCTCCCCCCTTTTCCAGCTCCCCAAACCAAACGCTTCGCCACTCCCAGCTATCCATCTGCCTTGTGGTCCCAAATACTTCTTCCGAAGGTTATTGGCTCCTTTGTTTTTCATCCGCCCACCCAGCCCTGCTTTATTCTAAACTTACCCCTCTTTATTACCCAAAGACTGTGACCCCACATCAGACTCCACTTCTCCCTGTAATCCGTCCCACTTTCTGATGACCCCAGCGGGGTCCTCCACGTTTAAAGGACTCTTCCCGTTTGCCGATGAGCCTTATCGACTCCCTCCTATTACATTCTCCTCTTCCCTGTGTTCCTTAGCCTTCGTTCCTCGTTCGTCTTTGTTCTGGTTACCCTGAGCCTGCGCTTCATCCCCTTGGCAGCCAAAGAATCCGCATCCTCTGTGCGCTCCATCCGTCTTCCTCCTCCAGCTTTCTGTACCTCGTTTGACTCTGCTGTCTTTTGAGGTGACCTATACTACCCCGACTTTAACTCAGTACCAAGTCCCATGTGAGTGAAGAATAAAATTGGAATGCGTGAGCCTTGATAAAGCTTGATGTATGCTTGGAAGCGGGGGAGAGGAGGCATCAAGAATGTCCAAATAGTTGTTATGCTGGACCTTCCTTTTCTACATGATTACAGACTCTGTGGAGGGAGGGCACGTCCACTCTATGTCCTGGGTAAAGTTTTGGCTCTTAGGGATGGGCTGGCTGAGCATCCTTCTGTGTGATTCACAAGCTTCTGGTATCCGTCAGCCCTAATGCTGGTTAAGACTTGTTTTTGTCTAAGGAGCTAATAAATGTGACTCAACACATTGGAAGAGGGCGTGTTAGATAATGAAGTTCCATATTTCTGCGGTCACTTGCCAAACCATTATTGTGTCTCCTAGTGACAGCAGATCAGCTCTTTCAGAAGGAGGATATTGGGAATGTGATAAGAGCATCGTTTTCGGAGCAGTTTACTAAATTGATGTTTTGGTAGAGGGAAGAGCAATGTGGAATTTAAGTGAGACACTTCATATATGCACGTGGCCTGCAGTGTGAGGCCAGTTTATGTCAGAATGGAGTAAGATGGCTATTCGTGGTGCACGTTAGCAGCCGTTGAGAGAGATGGGCAGGATTAACCTTTGGAGATAGAGTTCAACCATCTATTCTGTACTTTTATAAGAACTTGAGTGTGGGAAATCCTAATGTTGACAGTTTCTATGCAAAATGAAATCAGCTTATATGATACTGGGGCTTTCCTGTTTCATATAGGGTGTTACAGTCACAGAATCTTTTTAATATGCTCTGTTGCTTTTGATCTTGTACACAACAATCCTAACAAAACCCCTCTGGCTAAGAAGGCATTAATTTTCATGTGTCACTTGGGAGAAGGGAATATCTTTGCTTAATAGAATGGTATATGAATTCTAGCTTTTTTTTTTTTTTCCCCCCTCAAAGTAATCCAGCAGGGATGGGAGGCAAAGTATGTAGGAGGTATAGAGAAAACAAGATTGTCCCTGAGTTCATAATTCTTCTTGAACCTGGGTGACAGTACACAGGGGCTCATTGTACTATTCTCTGCTTTTTTTCCACAATGAAATAGGTTTTTTTAATTCTACATTGTATTTTTCCATTTATCTGACTCACAAAAAAATTTTAATTCTTAAACAAGAATGACCAGGAGGCATAGTATAAGTAACCGGCTGGATAAATATTCTTTTGCTTTTCCCTTTAGATGACTTTAAGCCAGCATCTATAGACACTTCCTGTGAAGGAGAGCTTCAGGTTGGCAAAGGAGATGAAGTCACAATTACCCTGCCACATATCCCTGTAAGTTTATGCACTGTGGAATCACAGTGAATCCTCATATTCTATTTATTGCAATTTGAATTTTCCTACTATTTAAAAATTTTTAGATTTCTAAAATTCCATCATAAGGAAAAAGGGAATTGGGGGGATGGGGTAGGTTGGAATTCATGTTTCCCAAGTGCTTGAGTAAAAATGATTCTTTGCCATTTTTCCCAAGCTCCCTTTTCCCCCATCTGCTACCAAGTAGACAAGGTTCCTGTCTGGATACTTAGCCCCTCTAGCCGCTCTTTCAGATTGGCCTAGCTTTTCCCTCACACAGCTCCAAAGAGCAAAGCCCCCAACGCCACGTTGGCTTATAGCAACAACAGTTTAGGCGTGTGGCACAGCCAAACCAGGAGTTAAGACAGGCAGGAGCAGAATTGACACCTTTCATATATCAGGCAAAGGGCGGACTGCAGACTGAAAGTTGCAGCCAAGCACCAGAGGATCAGAGCATTCAGCTAATTTAGGGATGAGGAACCCAATTAAAAGTTAAATTGAGAACCCCTACGGAGAGAGACTTTTTTTTTTGAAGCTTTGTCCAAAGTAGCACTATAATCACACAGCCTGAAGGATCAGACAAAATGCTCATAATGAACAGGTGTCATTGGATGTCACAGCCCTGTCCTGGAACATAATAAGGTCTTGGTAACCAGTAATAGGATGAAAAGGCTCTGGACAAGAAGCTTCAGGCTGAGTAGAAATTACTTGTCTGCCAGTTCCAACTGCTATTTCATTGCATGTTGCCTTTAGCAGATTACATCATCTCCCTTTGGATCTTCGTTTGCCAAATGTAAAATGAAGGGGTTAGATAAATGGTCTCTAGGGTCCCTTCCAACTCTAAGTTTTTACCCTATGAATAAGGAGTCAAGGAGCCAACCAATTTTTTTTATTCCATACAATCAAATCCTATATATGTCAAATATTAATTGAGCGCCTACTATGTGTTGGCCCGTTACTAAGCACTGAGAATACAATCTCGAACAAAACAAGCACTTTTCTTGCCCTTGGGGAGCTTATGATCTGGAATTAAATAAATATAAAAAGCACAGCCATTTATTTTAGAAAATCAGGAAGGTTTCTCTAAGGAAGTGACCTTTGAGCAGATTTGAAGGTTGAGTAATTGAAAGAGAGGAAGAGGCAGGATGTTGCAGGCAGAAGCCTTGTTAAAGCCCTGCAAGAAAGAGCATGAGGATCTGAGAGAGGCCAGCCACCTTCTACTCTGGATCCTGCAGAGCCTAGGGCTAGGGGTACAGGGTGAGGCAGAAGGGCCAGGTATCTGGTTTAGAGATTTTATTCTTGGGTCTCAGAGCAACAGGTTAGCAGTTAAAGGGCTTAGGCAGGTGAGTGGCATGATGTACTTACTCTCAGCCAAGCAGAATAATGAGCTGCCCTTAGAGAATACTCTGTTGGTTACTTGGCATGAGGGGAAGCCCTGGACTCTGAAATTACAAGGAAATACAGAAATCACGTATTAGTTTTACTTCTTGCAATGAAAAGTTCTACTCAGTATAATACCAAGTAATGGTTAATCTGTTTTTACCAGTTCATACCTCGCCATTATTTGTAACATGTTTTGAATCTTTAGAAAAATGTACGGTAATTTTGAAAATTTACATTACCTTTCTTGATTACTGAGAAGTAGTTGCAGTTATAGATTCTTGCTGTATATTATATCCCTTTTCTTTTTGCCTAGGAAGCCAGAGGAGTTAAAATAGAAATCAGTTCATTCTATTCTGTTTGAGTAGCTCTGATACTCATGAAGCCACTTGTAAATTCATTTTTAATGTTCATAACTGGTGTGTCTGGTTTGATCTTTTACTTTTGTGGCATATAGGGATCCACACCACCAATGACTGTGTTCAAGGGGAACAAACGGCCTTATCAGAAAGACTGTGTGCTTATTATTAATCATGACACTGGTGAATATGTGCTGGAAAAACTCAGTAGCAGCATTCAGGTCAAGAAAACAAGGTACGTGAATGACCAGATACAGATTGATACAGGTTTCTAGATCTTTGCATTATTTCTTCAGTTATTTTAGAAGGATATGAGCATCTGAGTATTCAGTGTCCTGTCGATAATATCAACAACTCTACCTGTGTCTTCTCAATAAGTCAGTAAAATATCACTTCCTCAAATGCAATAAAAAGAAATAAAAGCTTTTAAGACCTGAAACGTGGAAGCCACAGGGGAAAGGGACGTATTTTATAATTAAATCTATTTTATTAATCTCATGATTGTTCAAATAGTATCACCTAAGGGGATAAGATTTAAACTTGTAGACTTGTAATTAGATTAAAAACATTAATTTTTCGCAAGATGCATTTGAGATATTTATAACACTAAAATAAAGTTTTGCCTATTTTTTAAATTTTTTTTAATTAAAAAAAATTTTATTTAAATGTTTATTTTTGAGAGAGAGAGACAGAGACAGAGACAGAGAAAGAGAGACAGAGCACGAGCAGGGGAAGGGCAGAGAGAGAGAGAGAGAGGGAGACACAGAATCCCAAGCAGGCTCCAGGCTCTGAGCTGTTAGCACAGAGCCCGATGCGGGGCTCGAGCCCACAAACTGAGATCATGATCTGAGCCAAAGTCGGACGCCTAACCGACTGAGCCACCCAGGCGCCCCAAGTTCTGCCTATTTTTGTAAAAAGTGAGTTCTCTTTAATCTTTAATTCAACAGGCTTTACATTTGTAATACAAAGCCAATTAAATTTTAAAGTCACAATTCATTCTATGAATAGAAGCAACCCACTGGTTCTGTTTTTTACATTGTGATACAGCAATTATTGTAATACAGTCCTAAATTCTTAAAGAGAGTGTTATAGCCTGATATTTTTCTGTTTATGCTTCTTCATTTACTCATTCCAGAAAAAAAGTAGCTACCATTTATCGAGGGGTTACTGAATACTATGCTAAATGCTTTCATGCATTATCCTATCTAACTTTACAAATAATATTTAGAAAGGTACTATCGTTATCTGTAAAAACAAACAAAAAAAACCACACACACACACACACACACACACACACACACACACACACACAGACTGCGGATTCATGAGCCTGTGAACTGGAGTCCAGCATCAGAACAGAGCCCTTAGCCTGGGCATGCGCGTCCAAGCCCCCTGCTCCTCTCTTGCCTGGGATAGATTTGTATTAATTACCTCCCCGAACCAGGTGCCACTGTTAATTCCCCAACAGATGATGTTTGTGGGCATTTCTCACTACTCGGTGTCATCTGTGGACTAGCAGCATTTGATCACTTGGATGCTTTTTAAAGTGCAGAATTTCAGGACCTGCTAAGTTGGAATCTGCATTTTAATGAGATCCTCAGGCGATTTGTGTGCACACCAAAGTTCAAAAGCCCAAAGTGGGCTCATCCATTTACAAAAGAAATTGTTAGTGAATAGAATTTTCTCCGGTTGGGGTGGGATGCTTTGTTTGTCCGCCTGCAAGAGCTGGCGCGTGACAAGATGAACAGGCAGTAAACAGATCGTGGGAAAACTTGCAAACTAGCCAGCATTTCAGGAGCTGGTTTTATGTAGTAACTCACGTACTTGTGACTGTAACTTTATACCGTATACAAGTCAAGTAGTCCTATTGTCTGCTGGTAAAATGGGTTCTCACGATCACGTTGTGTCTTGCATATCGGTTTTATTTGCTTGTTATAAAATGTGAGCTTCTTGAGGGCTGTTTTATTCATCTTTGTATCTCTGGTGCGTAGTGCAGTACCGGAATGCAGTAGGCAGTTGTTGAATGAGTAGTTCATGGGATAAAGTGACAAACATCAGTATTTTGAAGTAGTGTGTAGAGAAGCACAATTGTGCAGAGACCTCTAGGTACTTGGTTACCTGAACAGATTTGAGGAGCACTGTTTTTGGCCCTGCAATTTAATGTCTGTTTTTCATTTCAGAGCTGAGGGGAGCAGTAAAATCCAAGCCCGAATGGAACAGCAGCCCACTCGTCCCCCACAGCCATCTCAGCCGCCACCACCTCCACCACCTCTGCCATTCAGAGCTCCGACAAAGCCTCCAGTTGGACCCAAAACTTCTCCTTTGAAAGATAACCCTTCACCTGAACCTCAGCTGGATGACATCAAAAGAGGTAGGGAGCATTTTCTGGAACTGATAGCCACTGGGAGTTGGGTGTTGAGGCTTTTGTGGCGATCACAAGGCTATCACGTTGACATCACATGGGCACTGGTGGCATGGGCATTCTCTGCCATTGAAAAAATAATCTGCAGAGTTCACCATTCCAGAGGTGACGGAGGTGGGGCTGTTACCACTTCTCATTTGACAAGGGAGGTCCAGGCAAGTGACTTGAGTTGTGGCTGTCTTTGCAGCTTTCTGTTCAGAGGCCCAGGATTTAAACAAGCATGACTGTCATCCAAAAGTCTATATGCCGTGCCTTTAAGGTTTTGGGAGAAGAGAATTCCAAGATGTCTGGGTAAAAACCAGGTGTGTCAGTGTTAGTATAGTATCTAGGTCAGAGGGATATTTAAAATACCAGGACCATTGCTTTGTACTAACAAAGTGTGTAAACATAAGAGTGCCATGGGACCTGGAAATGGACATGGCCTAGAAGTACCTAGAGGTCTGGTCGGGTTCTCACTTTGGCTTTCTCCTCATACAGGGAGGGGGTGGTTTTCGTTGTCCAGACTCTCAGGAAGTTATGAGGCTGTCGTATTTCAGATTTATAAAGTTTTATGAAACACAATGAAATCTGTAGCAGTAGTAAACAGGGAAAGATAGAGTTGTACTTGAGAAGTTTGCCTCTTCTACCTTATAGAAGTGCTTTCAGTAAACAATCATTCTCTGCGTGGTGCACGCTTATTAAGCCTCCTGTTTTGTTTTTGTTCTCGATTTTGATTTTCCTCAGGGATATTGGAATGCTATTTGTTAAAGTTTTCACTGTAGTTGAACAAGAATTGGACTATGAGTGGTTAGTGATTGACAGTTACGCCTAAAGGAACCATACGTGTTTAAAATCACATGGTATGTTTGGACAGGAAAATCTGGCATCTTTCTTGATGTATCCTATGATGTATCCTTAATGTATTCACTGACATTGAAAGTGTTAGGTAAACATGTTTTTCGTTCCCTGCTGTACTTCTATAAAAAAAATGTAATACCTGACAGGCATGGCTGTCAGTGAAATATATACAGAGGGCAGAGGAGGAATGTTCTTTCCCCATTTTCCTTCCGTTACCATGGTTCCTCCTGCATGCCTCAGTTCCTTTGTAGGACAGGAAAGCTGAAAAGGACCTCAGAGGCTGTCTGCTGTGGCCTTTTATTTTTTCAAAGTGTCTTGGAAAAAAATCATTGACTCCCACCTGGGTCTCACTGCTGGTTAGAGGCAGATCCAAAACAAGCACCCAGATCTTTCCAATTCCTAGTCAAATATTTTTCAACCTTTTAGCATAATATTTCTCTTATTTGGTGTTTAATCCCATAATTCACAGTCTTTGTTTTTTTAAGTAGATAAGGCAAATAGGCTTAATTTACACAGAACCATCATTATCTGAAACAGTTTTCTTTTTGTTATTTGGGGTGAAGTTAATGTTTCCGCTGTCTCTCTGAAGACCGTTTTATTTTGTTCATTTTGGTCTTAGTCGTTTTTTTTATACGTTTTTAAGGAATAAGAAGCAGGAATTTTAGTCATTCCTCATTGCTGTTGGTTTTGCCAATTCACTATTTACAGAAGGCAGCTTGCGGCCTTGAGAGTGGTTGCTGGCTAACCCCCGTCGTGTCATTTTATTCCAGAGCTGAGGGCTGAAGTTGACATTATTGAGCAGATGAGCAGCAGCAGTGGGAGCAGTTCCTCAGACTCTGAGAGCTCTTCGGGAAGCGATGATGACAGCTCCAGCAGCGAGGGTGAGGACAACGGTCCGGCATCTCCTCCACAGCCTGCACACCAGCAGCCCTACAACAGCAGGCCGGCCGTTGCCAATGGAACCAGCCGACCACAAGGAAGCAACCAGCTCATGAACACCCTCAGTAAGTGTGCTCTCCCTTTTCTGGCTCAGAGAGGGGTGGCATGTCAGACTAGAGATGCAGCTTCTATATATCTTACACCCGAGTCTGTAAACCAGAAGATATTTAAGGCATAAGAAAGCATCCTGACAAAATTTGGAGCAGAAAGAAGTAAGTTACCAAACAGTTAAAAAAAATAAAAGGGGCGGGGGTGTTGGGGAAGCACAAAACTAGAAAATCTGTTCTTTTTTTTTCACCCACTGGCACAAATTAGTTTTTGTGAATTCTCGAAAATGCTGAAACACGAACAGCTCGGCTCTTTGTTTTTGCATTTACCAGGCTTTACAGGCTTTAGGGGCGATGCCCTCCACTATAGTGTCCCCTGCTTCTAGGTCTTTTTACAGTCCCAAGAACACAGTTGTCCGGACTGTGGTGTCCTGCAGCCCATAGACTTTGGAACCTGAGCCATTAGGGTATATTTGGAAACCAACTAGCCTTTGGCAAGAGGAAGAGGAAGGACATTGCTATATCTGGGTGGCTCTCCGTGCAGTTGATACTAAAGTAAAGGAGAGAAAAACAAGAACAAAAACAGATTTCTTCGTATTGGAGATGGGGAGAGTGCTTGCTCCCTATGCCCTTCTCTCTCCAGTATCCTAATGAATGCTTTCATCTGGCATGACTGCCTTTGAGGAGGTTGGAAGGTCTGGAGGCAATAGTTGGTAAGCTAACCTAGTTAACCCTACTACAGTGGACCAGGCGAAGGTAATTCTCAACCTCACCACTACAGACATTGTGGGGCAGATAAATCTTTGTCATGGAGGCTGTCCAATGCATTACAGGATGACTAAGAGCATTCCTGGCCTCTACCCGGTAGATGCCCTTCTCTCTCCCTTGTCCCCAGTTGTGTCAACCCCAAATATCTCAAGACATTGCCAGATATCCTCTGGGGGGCAAGACCACTCCTGCTGGAGAAACGCTACTTGAGTGAGTTGAACACTGTTAGGATATCAGTCGAGGATATTGTCTGCTATCCCATTTTCTGGGCCTACATTCTGGATGTCAGGGGATGCTTTGGTGCTATTCTCAGTTGGCCAGGAGTAGTAAATTTCATATTGGGAATTTGGTATTCCTAGTGGAATAGTGCCACATAGCTACTGTGGCTTTGACTGAGTTCTCGAGTTTGCCCAGTCAATGCCAAATTATTCTCTCCTCCTAGAAAGAAAGAGAAAAAAAAAAAAAAAAAAAGGCACAGTGGGTGTTATCTGCTTACCAGTATCTTAAAATCCTTTTAGCTCTTTATTGCGCACCAAGTCATCCTGATCTGCAGCTCTTCAAGTGGCAAGACCTTAACTTTATGTAAGCAATTTCAAAACTAGATTTCCAGCTCCAGTTCCACCGATCTGTTAAAGCACATCATCTTACTTTTTAAGAGATCGTGCTCAACTTAGCCGATTGGGAGTTACCAGCTCTTGCCAGGCCCCTGTTGCCTTCCTTAAGTTTAGAACGGTAGTTGTTCCATTCTTGGGTGTCAGACCTCTTAATTGTAACAATTATTGAGCACCCCAAAGAGCTTTGTGTACGTGGCTTATATCCACTCAATATTACCATTAGAAATTAAAACTGCAATATTTAAATTATCCAGTAATTCATTTAAAATAACAATAATAAACTGTCACATGTTAACAAAAGTATCATTTTTATGAAAAACAAATTTTTCCAATCAAAAAATACTTAGTAAGAGAGTAACATTGCTTTAAAATTTCGCAAATCTTTTTACGATCTAGCTTAGTGGGAACCTGGGTTCAGTCTGTTGCCATAAGTTGTCTAGGTTGATGTATATGAAGAAAATCTGGCCTCACACAGGTGTGTAGTTAGAAGAGGAAGTACCCTCCTGAAAGGGTCTCAAGGACCCCGGGGTCCTCCACACAAACTGAGAAGGGCTGGTCTAGGAGTAGCAATCCAGTCGTATAGTGGTTCACTTTTGCTATAATCTGAGTGCTATCAACTGGGTCCTGTTACTCTATCGGATTAAAACGCTGAGCACTTCTGTTCTTTACTCCTAACACCTGAATTCTGCACACTAAACAAAAATCTGAGGCTAAAGTAATTGAAGCTCTTCAGTTGAGAGTTGAGGTTTAAAGTAACTGAACAGGAGGGGATGCTGGATTAGCAGGTTACTGGTATAAACAGTATTCGGCTTCCTTGACGGGAAGCCTAACTCGGTGTTATTTTAGCAACTTCATGTGAACGATTCTAGATGGTGAATCGGTTTTTTATACTTATTTGCTATTTATTAACACATTTAAAAGCTGTCTGGCCTGCTTCCCCCTGTTCTATCCTAGTACGTAGCATCGCTGTGCTTTGCAGATATCAAGAATAGCATTTCTTTAAAAACATTGACTGTGTCAGTTTTGTCACTGAGCCAAATCGGTTTTCCTCCCTAATTAAGTTGAATTGGCTTGTTTTACTATAGTGCGATAACCAAGGCGGTGAAACAAAGAATTGTGGGGAAGTCATTTTTAAATTGCGCACTTTTGGTGTGACTCTGTGGTTTTTGTTTTGTAGGAAATGACTTGCAGTTGAGTGAGTCTGGCAGTGACAGTGATGACTAGAGCCAGATCTTTCGAAATCAGCGTCTCGGTGCACAGATCTGCTGCCGGACCGGGCTGCGCTCACATGGAGCCCATTGCCGAGAGGGACATGCTGTGGATCAGTGACTGTAGCAGGAGTTCGAGGCTCTGGAGGTCTCAGATACTCAAGTCTTTAACTTAGTGGTGATGGGTGATTTTCTCATGTAATTTTTGAACAATCTCATGTTGCAAAGTAGATCTATAGAAGAACTAACAATTCTATTGCTATTTGGTTAACACTGTTAATGAAAAAAGGACAAATGTACCCTGGTCTAGGTTACTCAAAGGCCATCATCTTAACCAGGCCAGTGATTCGCTTTTAAACCTCAGCAGCCACCAGTTTGGCCAGGTGGTCTGCACCAGTGAAATGAAACCTGGTCTTTGAGGGGTAGGGGAGAGAGGGAGACCTCAAACTGCAGCATTGAAGTATTTTACAACCACTTTAAACTGTTGAGACAAAGTGGTGAGGAAGTTTTGTCTGACCCAGCTTGACGAGCCTGTGTAGAGATGGACTGGAGGAGGGAGTCCTAGAGCGGCTGCTGGGCAGGACCCCGGAGCTCCGCGAGTTCAGCCCCCTCACTTACAAGTGAGGAAAGAGAAGCACACAGCTGGTTCGTGGCCCGTCTCCTGCCCCTGCCCCAGCTTTTCCTGCTGCTCCCGCCCTTGAATCTCATTAACTGGAACCGGAGATTCTTGTTCATGGGACTTCTAGTTGTACGTCAGAGATTTTATTGGATTCCCAAAGATGAAGTGTTGGGTGCTTCTGGCTCAAATTCTGATCCAAAAAGTCCCTAGATACACGAGGCTGGCTGAGCAGATTAAACCAGCAGCCACTGTGCTAACACATGAGATTCAATTAAATTGGGGCTTTTAGTTCCACGTAGGTCCATACTGAGTGTTTCCCGTTCAGTGAATTTTAGTAAGGGGAGGTAGGAGTGGGAGAGAGGTGTAGTGAAGGAACCTTTCTGAGCAAAAGAACCAGCAGCAGCCTTCCAAAAACCAGAATCTAGATAGGGGTTCTGCAATATGAAACGAGCACATTCTTAGATAAGGTATTTCTCTTCATGCTTTTGTACCACTGTTTGTGCCTGACTCCCAGACTGATTTGTATTTTTGATAAACTAGAAGAAAGTCACAAGATTGCCTTTTGCAGTGTGCAGTTTCCAAATGAATCTGTTGTTACAGGAAACTGGTCACTAGTAAATGTTCCATATTGAGTGAATGTGTGATAAATCATCCTGTGATTGGTATGGAGTAGCCTGTTTCTAGAATTTGAATGGATACAATTTGAATGTCCTGAGAAATTTCCATTTGCTTTGGTTCAATGGGTGTTAAGAACATTGAAAATGATTTTCCTTCCTTGGGTTCTTCCACTCAAAGATGGCCTCTGCTTCCCCAGCTAGTGGATGGAAGCAGTCTGGACCTGGAAAGGAATTAGATGATTTGTGGTGGGGGCTTTGGTGAGAGTTGCACCTTATGGAGTCCCCTGTTTCATGTGCAGTGACTCCAGTGAGCTGGAGATGTGGGTCGGGAGCCATCATCCGGTGGCACACTCGTACCGCCACCCCCCCCCACGTGTAGGTAATGGGGACACACTGGTACTCGGCAGTGGGTTCTCAGCCCATCGTGAGGTTTCGGTGGATTTAATGGCAGGTAGGAACTTCTTCATAATGAATTGATGATTGCTTTATAATTCCTTGCTAATGACAGCTCAGGGAAGGTAAAGGTCATGATTGGGAGACTTGAATTGTTACTGGATGTGGGAATTGTTTCACTGCTTTTAACTTGCTCAAGCTGGGGCAGGTTCCAGGAACTTGAACTAAAAATAATCTATTTAAGCCTCACTCTCTTTTTTTTCCTCCTAAAGTCTTGATTTATACAGATAGAACTGTGGTTTTTCACATGTCGGGTCAAGATGTTTGTTTCTATAGGAAATGCTTGCATGTGGCACTGGGTTTGGTGAGTCGAGCTCTCTGGGCTCGTTTCCTCTGTCGCCCGTCCTACCTGGCCCTGCATGGTTAGCCTCCAGCTGGCTCCAGTTTGTTCTCTGCACGAAGCCTTCAGTGGTTCCCTCCCCACAACCCCCACCGCCTGCTCTCCAGCTTTACCCACCAGAATAAGGAATCTTGTCTTTTTGGAAATCAAGAATCTGGCCCCACAGACTACTACTTCTCAGTTACCTCGTACCAGCCTCATTGGACTTACTCTTCGTGCCTCTGTGCCTTCTCAGTCCCTCCCTCCCTCTCCCCCGCCAAGCCCCAGTCCTGACACTGTGTAGGTGCCATCTTCGCGGACTCTCCCTCTGTTCTTTTCTGCCCACTGGAGTGCTGTCTGTACTGACCTTCCTCTTGCTTGAGCTCTGGTTGGTGTGAACTCCTTAAAAGCAGGGACCGTCATTTTCATCTCTATTCCCTGGGGTGTCCACAAGAATAGACATTCAGATGCTTATAGCCTGGTGGGGAGGAGGCAGAGAAAACCAACCAGTGGAGTACAGAGGGCAGACGTGGAGCAAACATTCCAAGCATTTGGAGACAGCTGAAAACTATTTGTGATTTTCATGGTTTTGGAAGTCTCTAACTGAATTGTTAAAATTGCCTTTTCTCTGTCCTCTACAACTTCTGCCATATCGTAAGTCATTAGGCAAGATATAAAGACTTAAATTCAGGGTGCCCAGGGAGCCATGGCAAGCCTCAGTAAAGACGTGAATTGGGGAAACAATATAAACAAACAAGATCTGTGATGATGCCACTCATTATTTTATTTCTATACCAGAATCATTTTTTTTTCTGTGTGTGGTATTAATATGTATGTGCTTCAGTGGTGGGAAAACTTGAAAATTCCAAAATCCTTGCTATCCTAATCGAGAGGCTGGTTAAGTAAGGTGTAAGTATGGTGTGTGTGTGTGTGTGTGAGTGAGAGAGAGAGAGAGAGAGAGTGTGAGTGATGTATTTATTAACATTATTTTGAAAGATAATAGTATGTTCTCTTAGGTACAGCCAAATTGGATGTTTCCATTTGGCAAGGAAGGTAGGATTTCTGAAACTCAGGCCTTAACCAGTAGGTTGGAAGACAAGACCAATTGAAGCGTTATGAAATGTGTGTTTTTGTTGCTTATGTTGTATCTGTCTTGGGTTGTCTTATTCTTTAATGATTTTTGAAATCTTGTGCCTAAAAGTTTATTTTGCGTAATTATGAAGTAGATGTGCATGTTTACATTTATGTAAAATGTTTGCATTTATGTAAAATACTTGCTGTGTAAAGTTTTTTTTTGGTTTATTCTCTTAAAGATCACTATATTTAAGTAAAAAATGAAGGTCAGCAGTATATGTCTTGGTGGGTTTTATTTTTTTACTAGGAATCAATGAAAAATGTAAGGTTCTATTAATCCTTTATGCTTATGCCTGCTTCTCTAAATGAATTCCTTTTTTTTAATTTGGTGTTTATGCTCATTAGGATGAACACCTCAGCTTCAAAAGGTGTGAAGTTCAAAACTGGAAGGATGTGAGCCACATGGCATCTGAGGCCATTACCCGGTCTGGAAAGGCAGACTTGGCTTTGACTCTAAGAACCATGCGGGGGTTAAACTGAATCTCTAGACATATCCTAGTTCTTTTAGCACACCAAATTGCTTCCACCTGGAATGCCATACCCCCCCCCCTCCCCCCAGTACACTCACTGGCTGGAAGTGATCCTGCCTCCTGCTTCCATTCCACACACAGCAATGCCCACAGCAGTCTTACAAACTTCTAGGTGGGCAGTGACCATATTCCTTCTTAATTCTCTGGTGTTTCTCACCTAATGGGTGCTCAATAAATTTGGAGTGAATACAATTATGCACTAAGAGAACTAGCCTAGGAATCCTCTGCTGCTCATTCTGTAACTGGCTCACATTTCCTCAGGTGGAAATAGGAGTTAGATTTGAACCAGGACTCTCAGTGGGGAAGTGGTGGTGTCCATTCCTCACTCAAGGGAGTGTGGTCCTCAGTTAACTGTTGCCACACAATGACACGTAACAAAGCATCCCAGAATTCAGTGGCTTAAAATAAGCATTTATTTTGCTTACAACTCTGGATTGGCGATTAAGACTGGGTGTGGCTGGACAGTCTGGTCTTGACTGGACTCCATATGCCTGGCAGTTTGCAGACTCAGCTGATCTAGGAGGACTTGGCCAGCACGGCTGGAGCAGTTCAGGCAGGCTCCTTGTGCCTTACCCTCTAGCAACCTAGCCCAGCACATTGTCATGGCAAAGGCAGAGACACTAGAGTGAGAGAGGAAACAACCGCCTCTGTCACAATTGCTAACGTGTCATTGGCCAAAGCAAGTCACAGGGTCAAGTTCAGAATCAAGGGGTGGGCAAATACAGTGCATTCTGCCAGGTGACGGGAGGAGTTGCAAGGTGTAGGTACAGAGAAGCGTGAGAATTCGGGCGATCACCGCAATCAATCTACTTCCTCCACGTACGCCATGTCTCTACCATGGTTGACAACACTGGACCATATAATCACTAAGTCCTTCCTCAACTTGGCTTTTCTCCTGGCCAGTTAAATAAGAGTCCACGTAGGGGTTAAGGCCAGTTTCTGTCCATGGTTCCTGCAGAGGGCACCCAAACCAAGCAAAGGCTCCTCTGGACTTGGCACTCTGCCCTATTCAGAGTAGCGTGCTTCCTTTCCAACCTTTCCAACCTAGAGCACCATTCATTGCCTATTGCTAAGTAACAAATTACCCTAAAACTTAGTGGCTAAAACAACATTTTATCTCATGGAATCTGTTGGTTAGGATTTAGGACAGAGCTTGGCAGGGCAATTCTTCTGGCTTCAACTGAGGTCACTCAGTGGGACTCAGTTGGCAGATGGGCAGGACTAGAGAATTCAAACTGGCTTCACTCACATGTCTGGCACCGTGGTGGGGATGGCTGGAAGCAGGCTCATTAGGACTGTCAGCCAGAGACTCTCTAACACAGCAGTCTCAAGGTAACTGGTCTTCTTACGTGATGGCTGCTTTCTCCTAGAATGAGCATCCCAAGAGCTGCTTGGTTGTTTATGACCTAGCCTGGAAAGTCACACAGCATCACATCCACAGTATTCTATTGCTCCAACAATCAAAAGCCCACCTGGATTCAAGAGGGACACAGATCCTATGTCCTTAATGGAAGAGCATGTAAAAAGCCACCTACCCAAAGTCCTCCCGCCCCCCCCCCCCCCCGCCAGTGTATTTGGTCTACGGCCATTGTTCTCAGATGAGATGTTTCCCCAGAGTAGTGGCTCCTAAAATGTGGTCCCTGGTCCAGTACCATCAGCATCCCCTGGGACCTTGTTAGAAATACAATCAAGTCCCCCCCACCCCACCCCGCCCCAAGATCTGTTGAATCGGAAGTTCCAAAGTGGGCCCCAATAATCTGTGTGACAAACCCTTCAGGACATCCTGATAAACCCTAAAGCTTTAGAACCTCTGCCCCAAGGAAACAGACTCCCTTGGTGAGCCTCAAGTGATGACTATGGTATGACTGCTTTCAACTTCCCATCCCAGGTGTTAGACTGAGGATAACCTGGAGTGGTGCCTGCAGTGGGGTATGGTACTCTGTGAACTGGAACGTCAAAACCCAACATCTACAAGAGGTATTAAGGGAGTGGAAAGATGGCAAGATACTTCCTCGTTGTCCTTGAAGAAATTACAGGAACCAAAATAATGACATATTCAATTCTCTTGAGGTAATAGCATCTTGGCAGATTTTCATGATTACATGGGCCCCCTTTCCCATCTATAAAGGTGGTAGGACAAGGGGGAATAGACAGCAGGGGAAATAGCTTATTTCTTCCTTTAGTGAGGTTGTTTCTTGTAAACTTGTCTGACTCTAACTGTCTGGGCTGAAAAGAACTCAGGTGAGCCCCCCCAGAGAGAAAGCCCCTCTGATAAAGGCAATGTGAGTTCACTTCCTCTATGCCCCAGGGTAGGGGTGGAGACAGTCCTTAACCCATTACTTTTGTGTGATTTGCAACCTCTTGGAATGGTTATAAATGAAGATGCTGGAGAGGAACCCACACTCCTGGAGCCTCTGGGCCCATGGGTGGCAACTGGGGGCTGCTGAAGTGTAACAATCTCCCTGATGAATTGCCAAGATACTTGATCTGTGAGCTCATTGTTACCAAATGCAAGATCTGAGTTTCACTGAAACTGGTTCACAATAGAGGAGGGATTGGGGGAGATAACTGAAGTAAGGCAGTCATTGGAGCAGAAGTCGCCCTAATTATGAGGTTTGGAGATTCGTAAGCAATTCGACCCATGTGTCCTCTATGCCCATGTTAGAGTGATGGATGACCAGTATGTCCCATGATGCTCAGAAAATTTGTCCTACCATCTTTCCAAGCACTGCTTTCTAAGTACTAGTTACCGAGTTTCCTCTAAAGACCGTACTTTGCTCACAAATTTGTCATTCAGCTGGCTTTGCAGGTGGATAAAGACTTCTGGGGCCAAACCCCATCCCTGTGCTTCCTTGGTTGTTAGGAGCCTGTGGGCTGACCTGGATCTTTGGGGATCAGTTGAACGGAGCTTGGGCCTCCGTTACTGGTGAAAGGGTTAAAAACCAGTCCAGACTGAGAGAGGAAAAGTCGGCCCTGTTTCTGGCATTCATCAGAGTGCCACAGCAGACACTGATAAAGCCAGCTGCAAAGTTAACGGGAAGCAATCTTCCTGCCAGATCTGCCGTATCATGATCACTCTTTTGAGGGACTACTGCTTGCCTTTCAGTGACGGCCCCAGCCTTGCTTTTTATTCCTGCAACCTGAACAAAAATCACGGTGAACTTTTGTGACAAAATTTTGCAGCGTGCAATGCTATCAGTAAGATTGAAACTTTCCACTCTTGCCTGGAAGACCTGAGCCACGTGAGTCACTTTGACACAGAGAAGAAGTTTCAGTTTCTACCGTAGATACAGAAATTCTGATAGGGATTTCCAGGCATAACATTCCACGCTTTTTTTCCCAACTAACTTTGTAGTTTTCCAAGGAATCAGGACCCGGGTCCACTGCCTAGTCCAGGCTTCATCTTGACCCCCGTTATACACTGCCTGCTCTGCTTTGAGCCTGTCCCCACAATGCTGCTTTCACTTTCTACCTATACTCCACCTCTCCCCCCAGATCCTATCATAATCTGGTCTTTCTTGGTTTGGTGAAATGCCCCATTGTTCTCTGGTGTTCGGTGTCCCTCTGCAAGTCAGCAAACCTAATTTTATTGGTCTACAAAAGTTTTGTTGGTTCATCCCTGGTGGTATTCATCAAATGGGCCAATGTGCTGCAAAGTGTGAGAACCACGGCTCTTTTTCACTGACTTGTAGTAAGGGCTGTGGTCCAAACTGCCATCAAAAGTGGACTCATGCAACCAGCCTCAAAGGGGGAAGAAAGAGACCCCAGGTCCCAAAGAGGTGACCGATTTGGTGTGAGTCACCAAATAATCATGACACAGATAAAACCCAGCCCTCCCTGAAGAGTTTCTAGGTGTCAGAAATTTTAACCATATAATCACTAAAATTCAACACAACCCTGAAAATAAGGTACTATTATTCCCAGTATAAAGACAAAAACAGAAAAGTAAATTATGCAGGATGATTAAACAGTGCACTGGTGACAGCCAGGCTTCAAACCCAGATACGTGAGTCCAGTCCTCTTCCTTTTTTTCCCAAAAGCAAACTACACCACCTCTTTCACTACCTATGCCTCCCTGGGAGAGGCAGCCTCTCTCGAGTGGACCTATCAGAATCAGCCAAGAGCTTTTTGGGTGTGAGGAATCTTCCCAAATGTTTGCCTCAAGTGGCTCAGCACCTATTCCTGCCAAAAAGAAAAGTAAAACCAGAGACGGCCACTGTGATGGACACTGTGTACCCAGCACCCATTCACCCCATTTCTGCTCCCCACTATGTCATCCAGTAGCCACCCTTTCCTTACACAGCCCATCTACTTCTGGAGAGTCGCCAGGGAGTGGGCTACGAGTGTTCTTGTAGCTTTTGCCCCTGTGGGTTCAGGAACCCAGCTGTAATCCAGTTAGCAGGTGGCATTCTCCTGACAATAGGAATTGGTTCAGGAATGGGCATGTGACCCCAAACAGGCAATGAGGCTCAAGGTAAGATTTTGGGGTGGCTTCTGGAAAAAAATGTCTTGGGAGCCACTGGAATAGATGTTCTCTCTTCCTCTGGATATCGTAGGGTGCAGATGTAAGCCTGAAACTGTAACAGTCAGCTTGTGACCACCCCAAGGATCAAACTAACAGGAGAGATGCAAATAGCAGAGAGGACAGCTCAAGCAGAGAAATGGAGTGGGAGCCTTGATTGAACCATGCCTGATCTCCACCCTACCTCTGGAGTTTTTACCTTATATTGGCCAATAAATTTCACCCTGTGGTTTATATGATATTTAAGTTGGATTTTCTGCCACCTACCAACAAAAGCATCTAAGCTGGCATAGCCTTTTTTAGCGACCCAACTGCACCTCTGAAGACCCTATGATATTTTCAGCCACTCCATGTGACAGCCTCAGGAGCAGCTGAAGGAATCCATCACCACTCCTAGGCAGGCCCTGTCACCACTGGAGGATAGCGTCCCCACCCACAAGCTGTTAAAGCCAAAAGAAAATTTAGCCCTTGTTACAGTTTCTTCCGGGTAAGGAAATGGAGGCTGTGAGACGCGACAAACCCAGCCTGAGCCCAGGTGCCAGGACTCCGGGTTCACCGTCCTTCCCTCTACACTGTGGCCCCTCAGTTCCCCACAGGACCAGCAAGCGCTCTCTGGAAACATCTAGCTACCTATCCTGTGGCCGCCTGGCCTGCTTATTACAGGTGCCCCTGTTCCTGGGGAACCTGCTCCCTCCACCACAGTTAGCATTTCAGGGCAGGGCTGGGGACAGCCCATCTTCCTTCATCTTTCATTTCTCCATTTCACAATTCCACAGGGGGAGAACTACTATTATCATATACATATATATAAACACGTGGCTTTGAACCCTTTTATTTTCAGGGCCTTTCAGAACCCCCCTTGCAATACTTGGAGACAGACCCCTCTAATATTGTGGGATCTGGTTACAAGAGCATAGGTGGAGGCTCACACACCAAATGTCTACGTATTTACATTATAATCAAACTAACAGAGTGTTCTTAAATATGTTCTCTCTGCTTACCTGTCAGTCACACCTTCATAAAGACCTAGAAGGCTGGGTTTGAATATGGACTATTTAGATTCCTCAAAGTTCTGTGGCAGCACGAGGAGAGCAAGGCCCAGCCCACACTGAGAGGGGCCTCGTGTGTATCTCTGTGGCAACTCCAGCCCGCCTATCCGAGCCCCGTCTGCAACCTCTAAACACAGCTTGTCCCTGGTCACCCCTCGTGCTTACAGGCATATGCAGGTCACACTCAGGCAGGCAGACTTGGGGAAGAGGCCTCAGGCTCAGGACCGCTTGGGTGAGAGCTGTGGTCTCCTGGGTACCTGGAACACGGTCTGGGAGAGAGGTGTCCAGTAGGCATATCGCCTTGGCCTCACAGACTCCCTGCCCTGTGGGGAGGGTCATGGCCAGAGGAGGGCCAGATTGGTACCCTCTAAGGCAAGAGACCCAGGACAGGGCCCCTCGTGCCAGGTCCAAGGGCAGGGCTGGAATGCCATCTCGTTCTAAACAGGGTCCTAAAATAAGGCTGGGGTGAGGCTAGGTTAGCCAGACCAGGCTCTGTGACTTTGGCTAAGTCCCTCCCTATCTCTCAACCTCCGTTTCCTCCCTTGTCTCTGAGTGGGACTGCTCCACATTCTAGAACCCTCTGCAGAGCCTCAGAAACAGTGAATTCAGACCCCTCATTCCAACCAGTAATGCTGGGACTCTGGTCCAAAACCCCCAGGGAAGAAAAAGCCACAGTGGGGAAACAAACCGCTTATATTTCTTGATATCCAGAGATCCCAGCATGAAGGTGCAGCTTTCATGGGAGCAACATCACCCCCAAGGTGTGCAGTAGAGCCTGGGGGAACCCAGCTGGCCAGTGTGCCCATCTCTGGTGGGCTGTCACCTCACCCTTGGGCTGATCCCATCTGCTACAGACCCACTAGTGATGGCCCGCTGAGCCGGAAGCTCTTGTCTGAAGCCCATCCCTGAAGACCTCACCTTCAGGTTGATCCCATCTGCTACAGACCACTAGTGATGGCCCACTGGGCCAGAAGCTCTTGTCTGCTGAGTCCCCAAGACTCAGGCACGTTAAAGTGCTCTGTACAAAAGCTCAACAGCGTCCCTCCATCTGGTAACAAACAAGGAAATCCCATTTGAGGTCTGCCACTGGGGAGACATCTTTCCAAAACAAAGCTCAGCCCCACTCAGGAAAGATGGTGGTACAAGGCAGCTCACAGTCATGCCAGACTAATGACCCTGCAGAAACACGAGGGGCTCAGGCACACGAGCCCCAGAGACACAAGGCTCTGCACTCCAGAGACACAATGGGAAGGTCACAGGGTGTGCACAGGAGTCAGCAGGCAGCCAGGCGCTGGAGCTCAGGACAGAAATGGTCTCTGCCTAGAACAGGTATTCAGTCGTAGGGCCTCATACGGGGAGACCCGGGGTGGCATTCTCCTAAGGACCGGAAACACCAAAAGCCTGCCCAAGTGTAGACTCAGGAAGTCACACCCTCTGGTGGTGAATCTCCTGGACAAGAGATGGACATAAGGGGCATTCACAAGACAGAGGTCCAAGTACTGAGAGCCACGAGGTCAAGGTGGTGCTGGGGATGGTGAAACTATAGAAGCTACCCTCTTGGGAAACACTGAGAAGCAGGAAGGCCACTGTTCTGTTCACAAGCTGAGCACCCAGCTGGGCCTCCGCCCTCTCCCAGGGGCAGAGCACCGGTTTGGTGGCTTTCTCAGGGCTTTTTCACAGTTGGGTCCCTTCTTGGGGGAGCTGCATCCACATGAGGCTGTGCTGGGCTGTGGCCAGTTGAGGGGTTCCTCAGCGGGTGCAGAGCTTGGAGCCACTCCAAGAAGGCGGGTTCATTTCCCTGCTTTGTGGTTCACAGGCCTGGAGAGACCTGACGGCCGGCTGCCCCGGGTGAGAATGCCCACATTTCTGGAGGTCAGAGGAGTGGGGAGTCCTGTCCACCACATGACCCAGATGGGATGACGACAAATTCAAAAAGCCCTGCAGGTCTAGGCGTAGATAACAGTTGTGAGCCAAGTCCACGGTCTGGGTTGGTAACATTCCGAAGAAAAAGGGCACTGTAGGTCGGCGATTTGGCTGGATGGTAGCAATGGGAAAACGGTTCCCAGCGGGGGCATGTGGAAGGTTCTCCGGTACCTCAGATTAAGACAGGGTGCAGTGGTCCTAAGTTCTTCCGGTTGGACCGAGTTAAAAGCATGTCTTAGCAGCAAGAGCTCGTCCTTATTTTTGTCACACGACGGTGACGGAAACCGGACCGGGGGCTGTGAAGTCAATTTGATGAGGGTAGAAAAGCTGCTGCCGATCCTGTGGGATGCAGCCTGCCTTCTCCGCAAAGGCCCTTCACGTGAAGTAGCGGCAGGACGTGGAGTCGATGTAGCAGTAGGGGGTGCACTGCAGGTCCCCATATGACCTGAGGGGGGGCAGATATGGGTCAGGGTGCGCGCAGGGCAGCGGGCACGATGGCTCCTGCCCAGGCCTCAGGACCAAGGCATGTTCTGAGGCCGCCTCTGGTGACTTCTGGTCCACCCTCATCAGACAGCTGTCACTACTGCTACCTCACTAAGGGCCTCAGGGTTTGCCAGAGAGTGCTCTCATTCTCATTTGGGGTAAGAGGCTTGGGGCAGTTGAGTTCAGGCCTCTGCGGCTTTGCCCCTTGAGCCCAGCTGAGGGATCTGGGTGGAAAGAGTTGGTAACCATGTTCTTAACACAGCATCTCTGAGAGAATCACTCCCTTCTCAAGACCTGAAAGGTTTCCAGGCGCGGTCCATTGGTCATACTGTACTGATGCAAATGTTCTATTTCTGTGCGGTCCAGGCCGGCAGCCTCTAGCCATGTGTACCTACTGAGGTCTTAAAATAAGGTTAGTAGGAATGAATAATTGGATTTTTAATTTTAATTAATTTGAAGTTAAATAGCAATGTGTGGCCGGGGGCCACCAGATTGGACAGCACAGCCTATACCTCTGTAAGCCCAAGTGCTAACGTATGATGGTTACACATTATACCCATATTCACAAGCATCCCTTGAGGCTTCTAGAGATTACATGAGTAACCACAGTGAACCAGTGGGTAAGCCCCAGGCTCTATGCAGTCCTGTGTTCCATGTCCAGTTATCTACACTGACTTGTCTCCATGAAGCCATCAACCAGCTCAGACCTGCCACCTCTCTGGCAAGTGCCAGAGGATAGGGCACTTCAGGGATAGGGCAGTACATACAGACACAGAGATACAGTCGGGCCCTGGCCAAGCCTAAAGTGCTTGGAGTTTTGGAACTACAGATCTGTGGTTCCCCCAGCCTGGTTCGAGACGCTGGTGTATATTTGGGGGTGGGCATTGAGGAAAATGCCTTCCATTGAGGAATGCCTTCCATTCCTTGGACAGAGGACAGAGGGGTGGACAGAGTCAGTGGACAGAGGGGTGACCGAAAGACAGGACTGGTGTCTATTTCCCAGCCCTGCTGAGGGCCTGGGTCCAAGCTTACCAGAGGAATAGGGCTGAAAGCAAAAGCTGAAGAGACTGGACTCCTGAGGGACCTAGGAGGTATGAAGGGCCAGCAATCCATTGCGGAACCAACAGGGAAGCAGGAACTAGGGAGGAAAGCCTTCTCATTTTCCCTACAACACTATACAACTCCACATCTGTGAGGATTAGGGGGAATGTGGTATGGTTTTGCATTTCATAGGCCCAGTGTCTTTCAGCTGGCTTGGGAGATGTCAACTGTGGAGGTCAATGTGAACACCCACTGGAGAGTCCCAGATAGAAGTAGAGGGGTCCCTGAAGGGGGTACTAACTTCCCGGGGTTTTCTTGGAACAGTCATGAGCCAGCAAAATTAGATGTTAATGCTGGTGTGATCTCATCTGCACCTATAGTCCTGCCCTGGGGGCCGGAGTTGTTGCAGAGATTTCGGGTTATACAGATGCTTAGATTCTTGGAAATGCCCTGGTACCTCCATCCTCCACTGGGCTTCCTCCAGACCCACTTTCCAGAAGACTAATGTGGTCATGGTAGCCACTGGGGAGCTGCTCACCCAGGGGCAACAGCTGAACGTAGAGATTGCTGATTGCCAGGGGTCCGGGATGGAGCCGGTGACTCTCTGTCTCAGCTCGGCCTCAGAGGCACTCAGGCACCCTAAGAGGGCACGTGGTCATTATGTGTGTGTTGCCTGTCTCCCTTAGGTGAGCAGGGACCATGTGTTGTGCTATTTGTCACCCTACCTCAGTGTCTAGAAAGTACCAGGAGCATAAGCAGCATTAAAAAAAAGTATTTGTGAAGGAAAGAGGAAGAAGCAGGCAGAGAGGGAGGCAGGGGTGTCATAATAGCACACGAGGTGATTCCTACCCAGGGAGATAGGTCTCGCAGGTCAGGTGGCCAAAGTCAGAGCCGTCGCAGTCCTCCACTCCTTTGTGCTGGTGACCATCTCCACAGTAGGCCCGGTGACAGCCTGAGGGACACAGGGGAGTGTAGCCCTGAGAGGGTGCTGGGGTAGGACAGGCCTACCTTAGCCTGTAAGGACTGTGTGGCCTAAAGGATCCACCCAGAGCATGCACCCTCTTAAGCGGACTCCCATAAAGCTTCAGATGCATCCGGGGACTACCCCCTCAGCCCCCCCAAATCCCACGCCAGAGAATAAGGAGACCCAAGCTCCAGCCCACTCCAGCTACTTGTTAGCCAACAGAACAAGAGCAGGCCCCTTGGCCTCCCTGAGCCTCAATATCTCTATCTCAAACCTGGGGCGTGGACACCACCTCCCCTTCACAGGACACACCGTGGGTTCCCATGGAGTGAGAGTCAGGAGACTGTGCACTGGGCACAAGTGATGGCCACGGTGGCTCTCGTCTACAGAGAACTTCCACGACCCTCTTTTTACAGGGTTCCTTCCTGCTGTGTGATCTCCTATTTGACTCTGTCTGCACCAGGGGCAGAAGGGACTCCAGGCAAAGCGGGCATGCCGGGGATCACCATCCCGGGAACTGTCCCGACAAGTACAGCTACAGAGAGAGAGATCCAGCCATTTCTCGGTCCTTGTGCCCATCGCTGCTCATTTACACATCTCCGGCCCTCAGCCAGGCCGGCTCCTCACAGCAAGGACTTAAAAATCACTCAGTGAAGGGACGTTGAATCCTTACTACACCCAGACGACCTGGTGCACATCAGCTCGCAGCATCTCTAAAGAGCTGAGCTGTCAGTACCGACACAGCCAATTTTCAGTGGAGGAAAGTGAGACTTGAGCTGTGAACTGCCCTCCATTCCCCACTCACTGAGAGCCTCCTCTAGGAACATTCGAACTCTACTCCGTCTGGCTCCAAATCCCCCACTTTACACACCACCTCCTGTTTTTGTCACGTGATTAAAAAAAGAAGAAGGAAAGCAAACCCTCCAGTGCGGTGCCGCCTGCCTGTCCCCGTAGCATCCCACAGCCTGAAGTCTGCTTCCCCTAAGAAGGGCTTTGTCACCAGGGCTCCATCTGGTAAAAGTCCTGATGCAAATTCTTGGCTTCTCCCTTTCATCTTTCACTCTGTATCAGCTTTATCTTTTGATAAAGAACGTGAACTGGAACGTGGGTTTTGCCAAGAAGTAGGATTCAGGGAAAAGGAGGGACTGGTGGCTTCTCTAGGGGCAAGACCCTTGACACTAACCCACCATGATATGCGTGGGCAGTAAAAAGTCAGCATTTGGCCTGAATGGGAGGGCCGTCCCCACAGCAGCCCAGGGGTACTCCCTCTGGCTTGGAGATCACCCCAACCCACCACAGCTGGCATCCAGGGGCTTGCCCTCCCTCATCCAGGCCCTCCCCGAGGCAGGCACCACTCACTGATGCAGCTGTCACCCACGTCATCATTTCCGTCATCACACTCCTCCCCGGGCTGCAGGACTCCATCCCCGCAGGAGCCACGGTGGTCCACAGTATAGTCCACAGGGTGGAAAGGGGTCACCTGGCCAAAGAAACATAGGACAATTACTAGGGATGGCATGACAGGTTGTTGGCACTGGGATGGAGACCCCGGGTCTGGGTGGGGGGGTTCCTTCCGGATGGGAAAGGCACCCCTCTCCTATGGCCCAGAGCTCTGCACTTGGCGGGAAGGCTGGGCCAGATCAGGACAGCATCCTGGCCGTGTGGGGATGGGAGACCGTCTGGAACCCTGGCTCCAAGAGGAGGTCCTATGTGGCGGGCAGGGGGAACGGAGAACTGCTCAGAAGCAGAGAAGAGGAGGGTGCCCAGCCCTTCCACGGAAACAGACTGCAGAAAGCTCTGCGCTAGACCCAACCCGTGGCCCTTCTTTCCTCGGGTATGTCCTGAGTGTCTGCCTCAGGGTACCTGGATGGGGAGCCAGCCAAGGCTGTCCTTGAAGTACAGAGATCTCTGATCTTTGCGGAAGGCAATGGCATTTTGGGTGTTCAGCCTCTCGAGCTCCTCCTGGTTGTTGACCACAAAAATCTGCCAGAGAACACACTGGTGAGGATTCCAGAAAACACTTCTATAGGGGTCAGGGGAAAAGCTGGAAGAGGACACAGAATCTCCATCCTTGGGCTGGTTAACGATGGGGAGGGGGAGTCTGCATATCACATGCCGGGGATCCTCCTGAAGTCGGGAGGGATGTCCTGATTCCCACATCTTCTCAACCCAGTTCCTAAGGTCTGGGTTTGCAATAAGAATGTCCACAATGTAAAATTTTTCTAACATTTAAAATGTTCCCGAGACTTAAATAAAAACATGATGTCATCTAATCAAGTAATTCAACATCTGGAAAGGAGTCTTAACAAAACTGTTATACTCAAAGGTGTTCATTACGGTTTTATTTACATTAGTGAAAAGCCTGGGAGAACCGTACAAGTACCCAACAACAGGGCCCTGGTTAAATAAATCACAGCACAGCCGCATGATGGATGGATGATTATGCATCCATTCAAGTGATGAATTAATGTCCAGAGTTACCTCAAAATAATCCAAGGGAGGGTGGGCAGTAGTGAGTGGGTATAAAGAGGAAACAGGATTAACCAGGAATTGATATGTGTTGAATTTGGGTGAAGGGTACATAGAGGTTTATTACACTATTTCTTCTGCTTTTGCATTTACTTAAAATTTTCTATAATTTTTTGTCCTTAAAAAAAAGACAAAACAAAAAAACCTCAAGTTGGACCCACAACCAAATGGACAACTTGGTTTCCTAGATTTTTATTTTTCCCTTATTTTCCAATTTCCTATAATGAGTGTGTACCAGGTATAATGAGGAAATCAGTTTATTAAAAGGCTTTTACAAGCTCTTGGAGGATCAGGTGAGAGGTCCCAATGGATAACCACCAGATTTTCTCCCAGGAGCCTTACCACAGGAACATGAGGGGAGCTGGACCCATACATGGATTCCCTGTAGGAGGGGTTATTCACATTCGTAGGGGTTCCACAAAGACAACTTCCTGGAGGCCCGGGAAATCCTCTGTCCCCTTTGGGTCCCATCACAAGTTGTCCTAGGAAGCAACAGAATGCTGTGTTACTAGAGCAAAGGAAGCGAAAACCAAACAGCCCCAGGGAGATGTGAGCAACCTTTACAACAGAAAGGTCAAAGTCCACAGCATCTTAGGGTAGGCCCTGGGGAGAGGTCTAAAGAGACTCTTTTGATCCAAGATATGGAGGAGGTGATGTTCTCTGTGGGTCCCTTAACCATACCGGGTGTTGGGGTACCTTCCCCAATTCTCTCCGTTCCCTTTCTCTACACTTTGGAAACCAGACAGACATTCTACTTCCCAGATGACCTTGCATGCAAGGTCTGTGATGGGAGAAGGGTAAGCATCTGAGAAAGTCTATCCTGATAAGGAAAAAACAGAACTGGTGAGAGACCTAGCTTCCTCCTTCTTCCTGTCTAGAAGACAGACAACATGCCTGGTGCAGCAGCAGCCACATTGCAACCCTGAGGTAATAGGTATGAGAAGAGAAGCCAACATACAGGAAAGACCAGGGGCTCATGGGGCATAGGACCCTGATGGTGACACTTAGAAGCTGAACCAAAGTCAGCCACTGTTGACCTCTCTGGACCTCCTCGTATGAGAAAAACAATCTCCTTTTTGTTTAGACTATTATTAACAGGGATCTAAGGAACACAATGCTGACAACTTCTATTATTTTTTTATTCATTTTATTTTGTCCTTATTTGTGAGATCTTTATGAAGGAATTTCTAAAGGTGGGTTTCTTTCATTCCTTCTGGAAGAAAATGGAATGCCTGAAAATGCTCCACCTACTTATTCTCCCCTGGTACTGAGAAGAGTGTCGTGAACGTATATGATTAGGAAATGTATTCCCTGCAATGTGGGTGATCTGCTTGGGCAGTAGTCTTCACCTAGACTTTTAAAGGTCCTAATGTCCAGGCCACACTCCAGACCAATTCCATTAAGAATGCAGAGAATAGAACCCAGGCATCCATACTTTTAAAAGCTCTCAAGATGATTCCAGTGTATACTAAGGTCGCGAACGCTGGTCTAAGGAAACGGTCTTTGCACAAGCCATTTCCCTACTAGATTATTCTTCCTTCACCCTCCATCCCTCCTTCCTCAGGTGCCTTCCAGCTAGCTTCTGATCTGGATTCAAATATCACTTCTGCAGGGAAGCCTTCTGAATCTTCGCACTCTGGCACGTTCACTTGGATAATGTCATAGTTCCCTATGCCTTTTCTTCACAGCACTTATCTCTGTTTGCAATTTTGTGTCTTGTGAGATTATCCGATCAAGGTCAATCTCCCCCAGTGGAATATAAGCTCCACAAGGGCAAGGTTGATGCCCATTTTCATTCACAAGGGTGGGATACACAGTAGGGACATGATACATGCTTGATGATGGAATGAATGGATGCAGACTCACTGGAAAGAAAAGGTGTTCGGAAAAGGCTTAAAAACCCCGGTTGGCAGAAAAGAATGAGAGCAAGAGCCATCCAACAGGGAGAGAGGAAAGAGGAAACATAGAGACTGACGAAGGAAGGAAGGAAGTATGCCTCCTCCTGGAAAAGTAAGGGGAAGTCTGGAGGCCAGTCACTGGTTTCAGGTTGTATAACTTCCCAAGGCAGCCAGCAACTAGGGACACAGCTGGCAGATTCCAGAAGGGCAGAAAGTAAAATGACTCCAGGGGAAAGGTCTGGTCAGGAACCCAAAGAAGCAGCGTTAGCTAGAGGAAGAAACCCCAATGGGAATACCCTCCCCACAACCTTGAGCCTTCCTGAGCTGGTGGACAGATATGTCCAAGATCAGAAGAATGCCAGTACGAGGGCTGGGGCGGGGGCGGGCATTGCCAACATTTCATACCAGGTTGTGGTAGTTGCTGGAACAAGAAATAAGAATACAACGCTGTAGGAGGAGCTCCAGTCCCGTGTTCTGATGTTTTCAGCACAGCCCAGAAAGACACAGACTCCACCAGCCCAGGAATACTCTGGGTAATTATCACCCCCGGGGAACTGAAGTGGGAATGCTCTGTAACCAAGGATGTGCGAGTGGCATCGGAGAAGGTTCTGTGACCCCAACAACTCCTCCAGAACCATGGCCTCAGAGAGGGTCAGGCGTTGGTCCCACTGTCCGGCCAATAAGTGGTGAGGCTGAGATTTGAATTCATGTATGACTTCACACTATGCCACCAAAAGACCAAGTCCAAGAATACTGATGCTTGCAGGAAGCTGGAAATTCCCAGGTACCACAGTGATTCACTTATACCCGGTCCGGGTGCAGGAAGGACTCACTCAGATTTGTAATTTGGTTACTTCAAATCACATCCTAGAGGCATTTTGCCTTGATTCCCTCGGCCACCTCCTAGCACCTCTTTCTCTGTAACTTGGGTGATAAAAAGTTCCCCCTCCACCTCCCCCCAGCACTGTCCTGCCCCACAGCTCTGGGCACCAGAACCAGAGGTGGCCTCCAGAGAGGGTGACAGGATGTGGCAGGGAGCCCGCTTCCTGCCACCACTGCAGTTTCCCTGCCGCTTCCTCTCAGCTGTCAGAGGGCATCTGTTACCCCTGCCTGTTTCCTGCCAGGATCCACTGAAGGGCACAGCAACTCGAACTGCCCCACCTCGGCCTCTCAGAGCTGGTCCAGCGGGCCTGCCTGATCCATCGTCCCGTGGAGCCAGAAGACCTGGCTCTCCATCTGTGCCCAGACTGCCTCCCATCGCTGCTGGCTGTGCAGCGGGAGCAGGCCTGACATGGGAATCGGCGAGGAGGCGGAGGGACCACAGAATAGTCTCCACATCACCCCCAGCTCTTACTCTGCCTCAGCAGAGGCTGCATGGCTAAGTGGGAAGGGTCTCTAGACCAGGAGCCACAGACTGATTCTGGGCCGGGCAAGGCCACCACCGGTCAGCTCTGTGACCTCCAGGAAGTCCCTTTTCTCTGAGGTTCAAAGTTCTTTTCTATAAAGGGAGGGCTGGATAAGACCAGGGTTGTTTGACTTGTGGTTCACAGAGCCCAAAGACATTCTAAGATGGATCTGGGGCAGGGGTTCTGGAACTCTGGGAAGCAGTGTGCAGAATCTTGGGCACAGATAAGACATGTATTTGTCCTGAGTGGGTGTGGGACTTTTATCAGACTCCAGAGATAGTCTCAGGAATCACTTCTGGGGCCTGTTCCCATTCTTGATGATTATCCAACTGGCCCCAGGTCTAGGTTATCTTTTAAATTCCTCCCTCCTCTTCTTTCCCTACCCTGCACCCTGCCCCCCTCAAAAAAAAAGTTTCCAAAGAGCAGGATGATTGCCCCATTTTCTTTAGCCCCTTCACTCTGGGAGGCTCCCCAGAAGGGAAGTGACTCATAAGAAGGCACAGGAAGGGGACCTGAGTCAGAAATGGACTGCATCCTGCTTGCCTGCTATGCAATCACCTGGGGGGGACAGCCTGAGAACCAAAATGGCCCATGTCTGCGAGTGCTTGTGGTGCACAGCCCTGCCCTGCCCACCTGCCAGGTGCCATGGGATGGTAAAGCTGACCGGCCATCGACACTGCCTCGAGGACTTGCTATCTAGAAGGAAGATGAAACACATCTGCAGAAAAGTTATCAGTGAAGGGCCATAGCAGAGAGGCAATATGTACTTGGGCCCAGGGAAAGGAGACCCATCCTGTTAGGGACCAAGGAAGGCCTTACTGAAGAGAGGGCTTTGACAGAAGAAGACGGTTTCATCGGGTGGACCAGAAGGCTGGCCTAATGACCTCTCTTTGCATCCACACCGCTCCCCAAGAGCCTGGCTCTCTCTTCAGTTTTGTGAACTGCTTAAATACCTCAAGGGCCAAGAGAGTCCTCCCCAAAGAAAACTCAGGCCTCGCGCCATGCTCTCGGTCCCTGGGGCTGGCAGCTCATGATCCTAGGCCTTGAGAAGAACATTACTCATGCCAGAAGCGAGGAAGAGGACTTCAACGGACGCTTGAACAACATGGGTTTAAACTGCATGGGTCCTCTTAGATGCAGATTTTTTACCACAGTACTATAAATGCATTTTCTATTGTTTGTGATTTTCTTAATAACATTTCTTTTCTCTAGCTTCCTTTCTTGTAAGCTTACTGTATATGACACATATAACACACAAAGTATATGTTAATCCACTGCTATCAGGAAGGCTTCCAGCCAACAGCAGGCTATTATCAGTAGTTAAGTTTGGGGGGATTCAGGAGCTTATATGTGGGTTTTCAACTGTGCTGGGGTTGGCGTCCCTAACCTCCACATTTTTCGAGGGTCAAGTGTAGTTGGAAGGACCCCCATAGGGATCGTCAAGTCAATTCCCAGAAACAGACTGTGGGGCATGGACACATGGCCCAGGATGCATCTCCAATCTAGTTCCCTTAACAGCACAGAAATAGGTGCGGCAAGATAACTTATTGTCGTACTAACTGACATTTGTTTTCTCACTTTTTCCTCTCCCAATTTCAAGGAGGTAGCAAGATTTTGTGCTTTCTTGCCCTTGCCGAAAACAGGTACTATGTGAAGACTTTTGCCTTCCTGCCCTCTGTTCTCAGAAGAAAAAAGCTCCTGAGACGGGTGGCAGTGCATGAGGAATATGAGAAGTAAGGTGCTGGAGGTCAGAAGAGGGGAGATGACTCCAGACATGGAGAGAGAGGGACCCCCTGTGTTTTGGAGATAAGGTAAGGAAGGTCTCAGAAGGAATAGCTATGGGACTTCTTGGAAAACTGAACCACAGGGACCAGGCTTGGAAATGTTCCGATACCCAAGCATGACATGAATATGGCAGTCACCAGGCACCCTTGGACCACGTGGCCTGGGATAGCAGGCATCTCAGAGGTGAACAGGCAGATCAAAGGCTGGAGGGAACTCCCCTGATGTTTTTTTGCCATAATCCCCAGGATCTTCGCCCAAATCTTTTTAGGTAGTTAGAGGAGTGGAGAGAACCTCTTAATACCTGAGATGGAATTTTCCTGGCATCCTGGAAGGTTAGAATCTCAGAACCAGCTTTAATTTGGTTTAAAGGAGCTAACAAATTATGACATTTCTAGACCATTGCATTACATGGTTGTGAATATATTCCCATAGACCCAGGGAGGAAAAGTACAATGTAGAATTTTAAAATGCCTTCATTTTAAGTTAAGAATAAAACTGTAATACCAATTGCTTTGTTTCCTTGTGTATAACTGAGAGCCAAGAACCCTACATAGTAAAGAGTCTTCTCAGACCTAGAGATGCTGTGTTTATGCAGGAAATGTGCTCTGAAAGGCCATATTTGGAGCTGACGAGGGAACAAACTAACAGGTTTAGCACATCAAATTAAACAAGGTAAACAAGCAGTGTATCTATGCCCTCTTCGATGGCAGACTTTGATTTCTTTTCAGGGTTTCTTTGTATATTCAGTGTAAACCAACAAGGACGCTTTCACAACACTACATAAGATAGAAAAATCGGCCACATCATCTTTACTTCTAGGATTAAGTAAATTGCTTGGAGCCATGAACGGCTTTTCTAGAAAAAGGTGTTAGTTGATGAAAAATGCTCCTGTTACTTTTCACTTGAAGTATAAATGACATCACCAATGTAATTATGTTTTTGTGTTTTTTTTTTCCTCCTCTATTTGTTCTCCAAAATGCTACAACAGAGTCAGGACATTGTTTATCTCTCTTGTGTAGAAGTTGAATGAGCCAAGCTATGGAGAAATTATAAATATATTAAAAGCATCTCTGGTAGTTTCTAACTCAAAACACAAGGCAGACCTCTGCTGTGCCCTCTCTGGGGAGGTTGGCCAGGAGGGCAACACTGTGGATCAAGTGAAGCAGTGTGGCTCTTACCTGTGGATGGGGGGCCCGGGGGGCCTGGGGGACCTGGACGGCCAGGTTGACCAGAAGGCCCAGGCTTGCCTGGTGGGCCCATTACTCCACTATCTCCCTTCTGTCCCTGACAGAGAGAAAGGCAGAGCCTGTTATGACAACATGACATGGCAAACTTCTTTCCCCATTTATGTCTAAATCAGGGACCGCCTTGCACTTTGGAGCAGAAGCCCAGAGCAGGATTCAGCCCCAGAAGCCTTGACCCCCAAACTCCTAAAAAGCTCAGGGCAGGGGCACCTGGCTGGCTCAGCTGGTAGAGCGTGTGACTTTTGATCTCAGAGTCGTGAGTTCAAGCCCCACAGTGGGCATGGAGTCTACTTAAAAAAAAAAAAAAAAAAAAAAAAAAAAAAGCTCAGGGAAAGTGACATTTGAGATTGTGATGGTTACAAGTTTGTAGACATTACTTCTTGCTCTATTCTGGAAACATGGCACTGACTGATGAAAGCAACCAACCCAACCCACTCCTCTCACGGGGCAGAGAAGGAAACGGAGTCTCAGGAAAGAGCAGAGATGTACATTAAGTCACCTAGCATTGAGGCAGCAGACTTGGGCCTAGCCTCAGGGCTCTGCTTGCTCACCAAGACCATGTTTCTTTTACCACAAGACCTGTTTCCATCAAATGAATTTCCGTTGCTCTCAGGATAAAGACCCAGATCCTTATTTCACCTACAAAGGCCTGTATGGCTGGCCTTTCTAGTCACGTTCCAGCCTTTTGGTGTTTTTGGTCTTCAAGGGCATCATGCCTTTTTTTTCCCCCCTCCTCTCTGCCCCAACTCGCTCTCCACTCCTCTGCCTGGTTAACTGCCTCCCAGCCTTTAGCTCTCACGTAAAATGTCACTGCAGCACAGCCTTCCCTGACCTTGCCAGACTAAGTCAGTTCTCCCGGTCACAGCCTCTCAGAACTGGGCCTCTTTCCTTCCAGGCTTTTATCCAGGTCAGAAATGCACCAATATTTGTGTGGTCCTTTCATAATGTCTCTCCATGAGACATAAGCTCCCTCTGGGCCCGAATTTGTCTTGCTCACCTCTCTTCCCCAGATTAAATGAGGGAGGAGGAAGATACTGACAACACAAAGGGGAAGCAGTTCTGGTGAGCTGGAAGTCAAGAGACCTGGATTTTCACGTTGGCCATGAGACCCTGGGTAACTCACGTCATTGCTTTGTGCCTGTTTTCTCATCTGTAAAATGGGGCCAGTAAGCACACACCTTCGCAGCTTTGTTGTAAGGCTAACAAAGATCTCAGAGGTGAAAAACCGCTTTGCACAGAACCAAGGGCTAAGGAAGCCAAGCTGATGATCACAGCAGCTAGTTTGCTTTCATCTTTTCCACATGGTTAGAAAAGGCCTAATTTCTTAAAGAGAGCCACACCTGTAGCTGCAGCCATTCCACATAGGATGTTCTCTTTGCTGCCTCTTCTGAGAGGGTCAAGAGCAAAGATTTCCTCCTTAGGGCTGCTCTTAGGAATGATCCTAGAAACCAAGATCTGTAGATTCTTCCCCTCCACAATTTGCTTACTGTGTGTTCGTATGCTGGTGCTAAACTGGACAGTGATTGATGCACGACATCTTTGACCTGGATCCCCTTTCTACACTTGTGCCTTGGCAAGCTTGCCCATGTAATGAAACATAATCTTCCCCAAGTCTGGGAAGCAGGCAGGCAGGGTACTCCTTTTCAATCACAACAGTGACATGTGGCCTGCTGCCTTGTCAACATGGCTCTGGGGAACCTCTTGACAATGTCCAAGGACTTCTTAAATTCTTTTGTTGTATTTATTCATTCATTCATTCATTCATTCATAGGAGTTCTTAAAGTCCTAATATGGGACCTATAAGGGCAGAGTTTATTTCCAATTCCATCCTGATGGAAGGAGTTCTTAATCCTTGGCCCAAGCTGAAGCTTGGTAACTAAGATGGGTCCCAGAATAGCAAAGGAGGTCACACCATCTTAATATAGCCACAGTTAAGGCTTGTTTTTCTAAAAGCCACATCATCTATGAGCACAGGAAATGCCACAGCTTGAAGGGGCTGGAAGGTACTCCTTGATTCTGACACCAGCAATAATGGATTATTCTGCATAACTGTCATTTGTTCAGAACAAGCCATATCTCTATGAGCAGGACTCACTGAGCAGTGCTTTCCAGGAAAGGCATTGTTTATTCCTTTACTGCCATAAAATTTGGTGATCCCTCTCAAAGAAGCTGCTCTGTCTCCTTAACTGAAGATTTGTATCATAGAGTCAAGGGCTGTTTCCCTGAGCCTGGTTTAAGGCAAGCGCTGAAGCATGAAGGTGAAGAGAGAAGGTGTGTGGAGGGAAGCAGGTCTCAACTCTAAGTTCCAATGCTGGCTTGGAAGTTCACTTGGCTGGGGATCACTCTACTTCCCTGGCCCTTAGGTTCCTTGTGACTAGACAGAGATGAGGTGTTCTCTAAAATCCTTCTGGCTGTGAAATTCTAATCTCCTGAAGTCCCTTCTGGATCTCTGATTCCAGGAGTTGGATAGACTTACATTAACCTCCAGAAACTCTTAGCACCACTGGCCTGACAACACTTGGTGTATAAGACTCTATGCTAGGAAACTAATTCATGATTTAAAAAAAAAAAAACAACAGGGGCGCCTGGGTAGCTCAGTTGGTTAAGCGTCCGACTTCTGGCTCAGGTCATGATCTCGCGGTTCGTGAGTTTGAGCCCCAGGTCGGGCTCTGTGCTGACAGGTCGGAGCCTGCTTCAGATTCTGTGCCCCTCCATCTCCCCGTCCCTCCCCTGCTCATGCTCTGTGTCTCTCTGTCTCTCAATAATAAATAAACGTTAGGGAGCCTGGGTGACTCAGTCGGTTAAGCAGGCAACTTCAGCTCAGGTCATGATCTCGTGGTCCGTGGGTTTGAGCCCCGCGTCGGCCTCTGTGCTGACAGCTCAGAGCCTGGAGCCTGTTTCAGATTCTGTGTCTCCCTCTCTCTCTGACCCTCCCCTGTTCATGCTCTGTCTCTCTCTGTCTCAAAAATAGATAAACATTAAAATAATAATAATAAATAAACGTTTAAAAAAAAAAAAAAAACCACGATGGCAGGCTCCCAAAGCTAACAACCCAAGTATCTGCTGACTAGACAGGCAGTGAAGGTTCAGAGCACACTCAGCTTGTTTATAACATCTTGTAGGAAGGATGAGCTCATTTCTCTGAGCTCCCACACATGGCACTGGTGTAGTTTGAAGAATGTCCCAACCGAATCATTCTCAACAGTGTCAAGAAATAGCTGTCTTGGCTCCAGCCTTCACCAGGAAAAGACAAATACCACCCCAGAAGGGCACTAGAAGCACAGAAGCCTTCTAGAACTTCAAGCATAAAGCCTTCTGCATGGGATGAGCAGTAGGGAAGAAAAATATTTTCCCTTTTTTTTCCCTCCTTTTTCTGAGCCTAGGTTTTAGGACATTGGTATCTGTGGCATCATTGTGAAGTCATGGACATGCCAGCCATTGTAAAACCTCGAAAACTGAACTGGACCATTACGACTTCAAAAGTTATAATGGAATTTGTATTATCTGGGGTTGGAGCCTGTGTCATTCCTAAGTTCACTTGGAAAAGACCAGAACTGGCTCCACACTGTGATCATTGTTCTGAACGTTGGCTACATATTAGAATCATATAGAGAGCTTTAAAAAAAAACCCACAACAACCCATTCTAAAGCCCCATGCCAGGTCAATTACATCAGATCCTCTAAAAAATAAGGCCTAGGTGCTGGGGACAATAGGAGGCAAACTTGGAACTACAACCACTGCACCTGGGGCAGAGAAATCTGTATCGAATCAGCCCCCTAAGTGATTCTGATATAAGCTAAAGTTTGAGAACCATGGACCCAGCCTAAGAAAAGAATAAAAACATAAGAATGGAAAAAGGTTTGTGCCCAAAGATATTCACCTCTCAGCATCTGTGTATAATTTTAGTTAGGCCTCTCTTGTCCAAGCAGTCTACTGCTTTACTCATTTACAAAATGCAATGCAGACATTTAAAAGAGCTTAATAAATATGTGCAGGAATGCGCAAAAATGTGTGGCTTTAAGTTGAAGTTTTAGGATACAACAACTAGATATTGGGTATAAAAGAAACAAACAACCAGAAAGTTCACAAAGAAATAATACTGGAAGGAAACACACCAAAATGGTAACAGGGTTATGTCTGGGTGTTAGGTCTTCAGATGATTTCCCTTCTACTTTTCTGAATTTTCCAAGTTTTCTGTGATGATCACATATTACATTTATAATGGAAAAAGAGGTGAAAGTCTACAAACAGACAACCAAAAAAGTAAAGGAATGATGCCTGTCCATTAGAGAAAAGACAAGAAGCTTCTCCGAGGCACTCAATACAGCTCTAAAGGCAGCTCAGGCAAATGTGCCTTCATCCTTCCTCTCCCTCTCACGTCACAAGTGCCTGCTGACCAGGGAGCGTTCAGAATGAACAATTTCCCCAAGCCCTTAATAGTGCCCATAAAGAGAGTCACTTACAGCTCAGGGGCCCGAGTAGGGAAAAACCACTCTATTGTTGAGACTCAGAAGACCTTTCAACAGCAAGGAAATATTTGGATATTCCCCCAAACTCCATTTGTGTCTGGAGCATTGAGGCAAAAAGCAAGTTTTCTGGGTAAACAACAAGATCTGGCTTCCATTCCCAGTTGCTTTGGTTAAGGTCGACCTGTTCGTATGAAGCAAAGATCCACTCCTGCTTCTGGCCTTGGACACAGTTTGAACGGAGCATTCTAGCCCATCTGCTTCAAACCTCCGTTAGCCTAGAGAAGCTGGAGCTCCTGGAAGTGGTGCTCTTTCTGCCCACCAGCCTAGACGATGTTGGGGACTGTGCCTATGCTGATTGGCTCCACCTGTCTGCCTCTCTATCCCATCTGCCTACATCAGGAGGGAATGACCTCAGGGGCGTGGTAAGCACTGGGATCCTTACCTGCTTGCCTCGTTTTCCTGGTCTTCCCCTGGGTCCCCTGTGTCCTGCTATCCCAGGCTCACCCTTTGGACCCATTTCACCCTGGAAAGAAGAAAGAGAAGGAAGAGAGGAATCTGTGCATGTGGAGCAGGCACTCCTCTGCAGGTCCGTCTGTAGACAGACCAATCATTGGTCATGAGGGCAGTGCACTTGATCGTTCCAGACCTTTTCCAATCGGACAGTCTGAGAGACTGGGAAAGTGATGAGGTCATGTGAAAGGTGGATAGATTTTTCAAGGAAGAGAAAGGAAAGATTACCCTGGGTGGGTTACTTATTCTCCAAGACAGACAGCTCCTGGGCGCCACATATTTTGGTGTCCCAAATCACCATCCCAAACAGCCAAAGTAGGAGATTCTTGCATTTCCGTGATATGTATGCCTGTGACGCTGCAAACTGCCAGGGGAAAATGCTTTCTCTTTTATTTGCAATTTTGCGTTGTACTGTGTTTCGCTTTTATCACAAATTCAAATCTGTGAGTTTTTGAATGATTGGACACAGTTTTGACAACTATCATCTTTGGGAAGTTTCTGCTCACGTAAGGACCTTTATGTAGGGTTATACACTTCCTTACTCTTCTGTAAAAACTGATTTCAGTTCTAGCTCACTTTCATTTGATTCAGATGAAAACCGTGGGGAAAAATGTTCCAGACATATATTCAAATGCTCAATCACTGCAAAAGGCATGGAAGCAATACTTCTTCTTTTTTTTTTTTTTTAACCATTTATTCATTGATGAGAGACAGAGAGCACAAGCAGGGTAGGGACAGAGAGAGAGAGGGAGACACAGAGGCAGAAGCAGGCTCCAGGCTCCAAGCTGTCAGCACAGAGCCCGACGCGGGGCTTGAACTCACGGACCACGAGATCATGACCTGAGCCGAAGTTGGACGCTTAACCGACTGAGCCACCCAGGTGCCCCTGGAAGCAATACTTCTAACTGAAAAGCCTTACTTTGAACAATCAGAACCAAAAGCACCAATGGAAGAATTCCATAGTTTAAGGCCAACCTTTTGTAAAACCCATTTCTCCACTATAGTTTCTCTCTTTCCTCGTGTACTGCTAGGATTCCAGGCCCACTTCCTGTTTATTTGGGTGACGGAGCCTACAGGACACCATTCCTACCTCCAGTTATCCTTCCACAGCCCAGAACGCACCACCAACAAGCTAACTTTAGCAACAGCAACCGGGGGAGTTTCGGTTAGTCAGCATCCAGTGTCCATAAAGAGCTCCTCCAGGCACTCAGAACAATAAACACCCAGTGGGCTCTTCACATGGAAGTCAGGGGAGGTATAACATAATAGAAAATTTCAGGAAATACTAATAAAGAGTAAGGATCAAGAATACAGCTCTGAAATGATCGGTCACTCAGCCAACGTAACAAACTGGCCCCTACCCAAGCCATCAACTCTTGCCACATCAAGAACTGCCCTTAAACCTCTGATTTCCTGCCAACCTGTCGTGTCCTCCAGCATCTGGACAGAAAGGGAGTGTGGGAGAACAGCATGGATTCTACATGGCTATGCAGATGTATGCACCATTTCCCTTGGTTGTTTAGAGGAAGTCAGGGGGTGTTTTGTTTGGCTTGGAAAAACAGCAGCATAAACAGTGTAAGTTTTTTGTTTTTTTTAAAGATTGGCAGAAGGAAGTGTGGCCCCTCTCTTCATCAACTGAAAGCAGACAGTAAGTTCTTGATCTAATTTCTAAGACCTAATTACCATTATCATATCATCTCTGTCTTAAAACAGCCTGCCATGAAAGGGAAAGAGAACTCTACATGGCAAGCCTAGTAAATGGTGCAGAGGCCAGCTGTCATACTTAATTCCACAGTAATTTATTATTCTGATGTTCCCTGTTGCACTGAATGAAAACCTAGCCTAATATTTTTAAATCAAATTAGTTTTTTCTCTTTTAATGTTTCCTTTAATTTGTTTATGTAATTATTTTTAATCCAACACTCCACCTAGGGAATAGCACGAACAGTTTTTTGACAGCTTAAGGCAGTGATAAATAATAATAAATTAATGGCAGATGACTGACATTATTTAAATATGCTTGGGGCACCTGGGTGGCTCAGTCAGTTAAGCATCCGACTTCAGCTCAGGTCATGATCTCACAGTTCATGGGTTCAAGCCCCATGTCGGGCTCTGTGCTGACAGCTCAGAGCCTGGAGCCTGCTTCAGATTCTGTGTCTCCCTCTCTCTCTGCTCCTTCCCTGCTCTCACTCTGTCACTGTCTCTCAAAAATAAATGAACATTATAAATAAACAAACAAATAAATAAGCAAGCAAGCTCTACTGACAGCAGGTCAGATAAAAATTGTTAATTCAAGTTGGAAAAAGAAAACTTTAAGATAAATTTGAAAGACAATTAGAATTCTAAGAAAGCATGCATTTGCATGTTTGAAGAATACTATTCTCTGAGGCTCAGGTGAAAATGACCATCTCCCAGGCCAATGCCTTAAGCATGAGGAACCCCTGTTACTCAAGTTACTATGTTAGATACAGTTGTTCTTAGGGGACATTTATGTACGCTCTCTTTATCCCAACACCCCCTCTCACCACCCCCCTTTCTTCCTAGACCCTGGCCCTAAGTAAAAGTTTCCAGAAATCTATTAGTCACTTGCCACTTCCACAATTTTTGTCATATCGGCACACCGCTCTACTATTAGTGGCTGGATATTTTTTAAAGTCAATTGAATGAACTCCTATTTTTATTAAGACTTGTTCCCAGCAAGATATCCATGAAATCCCACTAAATAGCTAACTATTTAAATGAAAAAATGCAAATAAAAAAGAGTTGTTGTCACCCAGTTAAAATAGCTCTGTGTGCCTCTGACAGTACACATACTGCCCTCCAAGAGGGTCTAGGTTGAGGGTCTTCAACAAAAGCATTAGGCCAAAGATGCCTGTGCTTCGCGCTGGGGCCCTCGACCACTGCAGCTCAGATCTGATCCAACTGTCTGACGCTTGCTGCTTCTGAACATTATCATGGCCCTCTAAGAGGCAGGAAATGCAAAGAAAGTCCTCTCTACCCAGACGGGGCATCCTTTCCCTCCCACTGAACTGGAGGGAGGTCTCAGACCATGCGGTCACCCTCTCACCAACATGCACAGCAACCTGCTCCCCTTCCAAACCAAAACCTTCCATGACGAAACCCACTTTCCCTGCCCAGAGCTCTTTTTGTGGTGCTAAGAAGGTCCAATTTATTACTGAGGCCTATTATTACTACTTCTAAGTACTTACTTTCTGCCCCAACATTCCAGGAAATCCCGGGAAACCCTGTGAAGAGAGCAACACACATAGTGACTGCCTCTGAGATAGTGCTTGAAAGGGCTGTGGAAGAGTGTGGTCAGCTGTTCTCAAGATAGAGCCGTCAGTCAGTCAGTCAGTCAGTCAGTCAGTAGGACAGCCCACAAGATGGCGGTGGGCAAGGGCTGCCATTTCCTCTGTAGTTTATCATTCCATGCAAAGGCCATTACCTTTTCTCCTTTGGGACCCAAGTCACCCCTTTCACCTCTGGATCCCTAGGAGGAAACCACAGGAGGGAATCAAAGAGTTAATACCCTGGGGTAAAACTGGAGAGTTTCAAAATGAAAGCTCCCTAAGCCAACACACTCATTTACAGGCAAAGAAGTAGGCTCAGGTGACTTGCCCAGGGAAGGAATGTTTTGTGGTCTACCTTTTATTTGGACCACAAAGACCCTTGCGTTAATAAAACACAACTCTCAGAAAATTCTGGGTCCCAGATCCTCTCTCCTCCTGTGGGAAATTTGTCCCCAGGTTCTGGCTGGATTTTTTTACTTGGTTTGGTTTCTGACAGATGAGAAAGTTGTGTGGTAGAAGCTTGGTCTACAGACAACACCAACCATCTCCCTCCAGTGCCCTGCAGGCAGGCTGTGTTTCCCCTCCACCAGTACAGACTTCAGCTACTAATCTGCTCCACGTGAGGGGCCTCTACCTCCACTGGGAGCTCCTCCCTAACCTACTCGCCCTGCCTTGGGAGGCCCCTCCCTGCTCTCTCAGTCCAATGACAAAGGACAGGGGGATATCTAGGAATGGTCACTATAGGTGCTAACTTAAGAGAAACCTGGGCCTGTCTTCTGCTCATCACTGACCCCAGAGTCAATAGCCCAGACCAGGCTCTGGGAAGCCATGGGAGTCAAGCACTAACCTTTTCCCCTCTGGATCCAGGGTAGCCCTAAAAGAAAGCAAAAAGTGCATTTACCATTAGCCCTATGTACCCCCAAAGGCCTGAACAAAGTTTTCCATCTGCCTTGTTCAGAGGCTTGACCCTCCCTGCCCAGGAAAATAACAGGAAGGACATCTGTATGCCCCTGCATCCCAGGCATGGTGTCCCCCAAAGGGCTGGTAAAGACAAGCACTCTGGCACTGGGCTTTCTGGTATCTGTGACATTCCCCAAGCCCAGGATAGCAGCCCCACCCAGCCCCCATCTTTGTGGACAGCAGCTGCTCCAGAGCCTTAGTGAGAAGAGCCGGGAATGTCCGTCTGGACCAACACACTGACCTTGAAGCCCATTGGTCCTCTTGACCCTGGTAAGCCCATCATACCCAGGTCACCTTTTTCACCCTGGGGGAATCAGAAGAAGATGGGGAAAACGACCAACGGTGACATTTACTAGAGAAACAGAACCAGGAAAATCATGGGCAAGATCATGATGGAACTAGGGGCATTGGGGCTGGCTTGTGAATCTGAGGACCCCACATGCTCCCTTGCTCACTCCCAGGGGTTCAAGGCTCCATAGTTCACACTTCGTTCTGGTATTTGAGATTAAACGTAAAATGAAATTGCCCAAGGCAGAGCAGATCTCCAAACTAAATGCTAATATGCTACAAATGCTTGATCTTTTCCTGGAGTAGGTTTTGAGAGGGCGGGGAGAGAGCATGGGGGCCTCGGGCCTCACAGGACTAAAGGTCAACACCCCAGAAAACTTCACCTGTTTTATGCTCTGCATAGGGAGGGCCTTTCAGGCATTTTCATATATTCTCACCCCAGGTTTGCAGTCAAACAGAGTGAACATCAGCCTCTGGGCATGCATTACGGAGACAGGGGGCTAAGACTCATGGGTGGGCTCTGTTGCCCCTCAGAATGGTTTGTAGTTGGAACTTTCAGCACCCTCTGTGCTAAAAACTCTATACCAGTGCTAAAAAGTAGAAATATAAGATGAGCCACATACTTAATTTAGAGTTTTTTTAGAAGTTACATAAAACAGGTAAAAAGTAAAACAGGTGAAATCAACTTTAATATATTTTATTTAATCTGATTATCATTTAAACATATAATCAATATAAATTAATGAGATATTTTACAATCTGATTTTTAGAATAGATATTTTAAATCTGTTGTGTATTTTATATTTAAATCATATCTCAATTCAGGCATTAAATTTTCATCCAAAATACTCGATCTGTATTTAGATTTCATAAAATTTATACTGAAACAGCAGAGTCACACATTCAAGTTGTTATAAACATGCCTACGTATTTTCAAATAACTGAACTGAGTAAAGGTTTTTAAATTCAAACTTACATTAAAATAAAAAATTCAGTTCCTCAGTTGTACCAGCCACACTTTAAGGGCTCAGTAGCCACATATGGGTAATTGCTGCCATAGTGGACAGTTCAGACCTATAAAGTAGATTTTTGGAAAAATATCCTTGGGACTTTTCCTAAGAGGACTGGGAACACAGTTTTCTATCCTGTGTAATAAATACAGCTGGTGACTGAATCAGAGGAGATAGTGACATTCACCTGCCCGTCCCTGATTTCTGCAGGTCAAATCTGCACCCAATAGTCTCTGACCAAAGGGAGAAGAATATAAACAAAGGTATGGGTGTGGATGTGTCAGCTTTCCATCATCTGTCTGAAGAAGGGATTTCATCAGCATTTAGCTTAGCTAAATGCAGGATTTCAGTCTTTCCAGCTGGCCAGTGCCCATCACCCTCAACCCCCAAACTCCCGCACAGCTTTCCAGACACAAGCACCTCATGGGTCATCTCAGGGAAACCAAAGAATTTCAGGCTACCTCTGAGGACAAAGGAGAACCGGGGTTCCTGTGAAAGAGGGGAGTGGCCCTTCAATTCTCCCCCCCACCCCCGCTCATAGGAGCAGAGCTGCTGGACGGGCCAAGGTCTTATATTTCAAGTTAAGGTCCCCAAGTGTTTGGGGACCTCTGGGCAGCCCTTATCCTTTCTTCATCCTCCTCCTCTTAAGGAAACAAGTTTCACTATGTGCCAAAGGCTGGGGGGCTGACATCCCCCCTCATGTTCTGATATCACATGAACCCTGAGAGTGTGCCATACTTACCCTGGGTCCTTCAGGGCCGACTGGCCCAGGCATGCCAGGAACACCCGGGGGGCCAGGTCTACCCTTCAAAAATGAACAACAAAAGTCAGGACAACTGGGTTTGTCTCCTTCCTTCCAGGAAATGAGATTTGTTTTGGGAGCTCAGAGGGGACTGTGGGGCCCTTAAGCATGGCTTCTAGGTCCTTCATCCCCACCCTCCAATGACTGATAGCCTAGAAGGTTGGGTCACTTACACATAAGTTAAAGACTTTGGTGTTATATTATGTCAACACATAAGCTCTTATTCTACTCAAGAAATGGAAGGTGCAGGGGCGGGGGGGGGGTGTTGTGGCAAAGGACGGTGATAGAGAAGGGATTCTAAACTTCTTGGCTGATGACCTCCAATCACCTGCCCACTCACCCAAATGTTCCTTGCATTCCAACAGGTTCTCCCCAAGGATATGGCATGGAATGGGGTGGGGTTTTGCTTGGGGTACAGCAGCAGATGCTGTTGGTATTCCCTCAAGATCTTTTTCACTTGCTCACTGTGCCCATCCCCCCAGTGGCTACCTGCCTTCCTGCCACAACACATTCCTGCAACCTGTAATTGTGGAATTTGCCAATGGTCAATTGGAGCTGCCCGGCAATTCATGCACCTCTTCTCCCTGCGGCCAATAACCTAGCTCCCTTATATCAGGACAGGATAAGCTCTGTGGGGCTGTTCACACACCGGAGCTCCCCTAGCAATGAGGCTAAAGACAGACTTCATCTGACACCACACCCAAGCTGGGCTTCTTCCCCAGCACCATCCGGCTTCCCCTCCCCTCAGGATCCTTCTGAGAGAACTCCCTTAATGTGTTCACTTCTACATGGCATATGTGGTCTCTACCTCTGCTTCTAGGGAGGCCAACCTAAGCCAGGAGCCATGCAAGAGCAAACCTTACAAGAGGAAGTGGGGGCGGGGACCTGGGGTCTATCTCAACCTCTGCACCCACTGGCTAATTTCACAGTTAGCCTAACTAGACATGTGGAAGGCTCAACCCCTAAACTGGAGATCACAAATGCTAACACGTGTCCTCGTTTCTACTCTTGCCTCCCACTTTCATGGCAGACATCACTAAGCGATCACGGCCCTCGTTAGTTCTGAGCATGAAGACCATCCCAGAATGCTTTCCAGCCCAGCGCTTCAGAAAACCACTGTGCCTTGGCTGGAGCTGCGATCTGTGTCCTTGAGGGATGTAATTTTGCTTGCAAAGGTCTGTTTGAGGCTTTTGTTGATAGTGAAACCATCTGAATAGAACATTTAACCAGAAAACTAATAATTTATATTTAGAATCATAAGCACCTTGTTTGGCCACAGTGTTACACCGCCTTCTATCACTGAGACCTACAGTTTCAGTGCCAACATCCATTGACCACAGTGAGTGGCTGCTGGTTTACTCTTTCCTGACCTGAATGAGAGCCTTGGTAACATGTGTTTGGTTCAAAGTCCCTATGACCTTAAGTGACTCCTATGTATTTCAGCTGGGCCAAAAGGCAAAAGCTATTGGCTTCTGTTTTGCACTTTATTCCAGTTTAATCAAATAGACAGTAAGAGTCATTTAGTGCCACTGGTTGGGGCCCTGGATGATTTCCCTAATGGGTGGCAGAATGAGATGGTCTGAGGTTGGGGGAAATTTGGGCAGGCTTGGCAGCCTCTGGGAGAGGTCCAGATGCCTGGCAGTAGCAGGCTCTCGACCAAAAGAACAGGCAGAAAATGGGGCACCTGAGTGACTCAGTCGGTTAAGTGTCTGACTCTTGGTTTCGGCTCGGATCATGATCTCACAGTTCGTGGGCTTGAGCCCCACATGGGGCTCTGTGCTGGCAGTGTGGAGCCTGCTCGGGATTCTCTCCCTCTCCCTTTCTCTCTGCCCCTCCCTTGCTCATGCTCCCTGTCTCTCTCTCAAAAAAAAAAAAAAAAAAAAAAAAAAAAGAACAGGCAGAAAAAGCTCACTGTCATCAGAATGGCAGTGCCATTATTGTCCACCCGGATACTGGAGTCTAAGGAAGCGTACGGCTGGTGGCCCCTACCCCTAAGAGTACTTGTGGGTGCGTGCACACGCACACTCACACACACACGCGCACACACACACAGAGAACAGTTGCCCGTGCAATGCTGACAGAACAGCATGAACCGTACCTTTCTTCCTGGTAGGCCAAGCTCCCCCTGTGGATGGAGAAGACAGGTAAGCAGAGGCTTCTTTGGAAGAGAAGTTCTGGAAGCACAGAGCTTAGTAGGGCTGACGGCTGGGCATGAGCATGTGGCTTGGTTGCTTGGCCATTCACAGCACCCCTGCCATGTCAGTGGGCCAAGCTGAAATACGCCAGTGGGATCTCACACCTGCAGCAGCAGCCCCGCCATCACAGAGCCCATCCTCACTCTCTCAGGCAGAATTAGCACATTCTTTGAAATCTCAACCAGAAAATTCTCAGTGGTATCCCCAGGAAACAGGCTGGAATTACCAAGAAGGGGTGGACTGAAGAAAGCAGTGGCTCATACCTTTTCTCCCTTTGGTCCTATCTTGCCAGGAAGTCCCGGTGGACCCTATGCAATCAAGATAAGAAATGAAAAGGTCTCCATCAAAACAAGGCAGGATGGGTGGGGAGGGGAGCGTGACTAAGAGGGAGGCTCTTGGTGCATTGGGCTCCTCTAGCAGCGTGGTTCCCTCTAGCAGACTCGGGGCTCCAAGGTCCCCATGAAGGACCCTCTTGTGCCCTCCAACCCAGTCTCCTTGTCCTCTGGTAACTTTCCCTGAGCTGTGCTTCCAGGGGTGCCATGGTTACAACTAGAGAGTCTTGAAGAAATGCTGTTTGCAGAAAACAAGATGCGTCACCACCTCTCATAGCTTTTCAGCTGCTCTCAACCAAGCCCCCCTGGGGCCCTGACAAGAGGGAAGATACTCTTTGCACACAGGAGCAGCCAACTTAGAAATTTCTGTGCTGGATCTATGGGCACCAGGTGCAGTGAAAGCCTTCTTTAAGACGTTAAGAATGTGGGCAATGGTGCGTTTTGTCTCATTGCCCAGTCCCAGGAGTGGGGCTGACTCCAGCTCAGGGACTCTAGCACCCACTACACTAAAGCCTGCCACACCCACAGCCAATATGCAGCTGCTTTCTGTTCACGCGTCTATGAAATGCTCGGTTGACTGTTTTCCAAATTCCCCAGTACGGCAGAGAGGAAATCCATCAACTTGTAGCAGGCCGCAATTTTATCCCCATGATCTGCTGGGGAACACACCTACCACAAAGCCTGTTTGAAAGATGATTCCTTTGAGACTTGTCCAAATGATAAACAGTCCCCTCAGTGGTTCCCAAAGCTGTCTGCACATTAGAATCCCCTGAGGATCTTTTGAAAATCCTGACCAAGCCAACCCAGATCAATTACATCACAATCTCAAGGAAAGGGGCATTAGGCATCAGGAATTTTTGAATCTCCCAGGGATTCTTTTTAATTAAAAAAAAAAAATTTTAATGTTTACTTTTGGGAGAGAAAGAGAGACAGAACATGAGCAGGGAAGGGGCAGAGACAGGGGGACACAGAATCTGAAGTAGGCTCCAGGCTCTGAGCCGTCAGCACAGAGCCTGAGGTGGGGCTGGAACTCATGAACCATGAAATCATGACGTGAGCTGTAGTTGGCTGCTTAACTGACTGAGCCACCCAGGTGCCCCGAAGCTCTCAGGGATTCTAATGTACAGCTAAGTTTGGGAACCAGACTTTGATTTATTTTCCTGTTTGCGGGATGGGAAGAGGCAAAGTCATCATTTCATTTCCCTTTCCACTCTCCCCTTCTCTCCTTCCCCTGCCTCCACCTTACCTCTTCTTTCAAGCCCCCCTGCTCCCCCTACCTTTCCCCCCCTCCCCGCTTCTCTCCCTCCTCACTCCTGGTCTGGACACCCTTGTGTGGAAATAGGGCTTCCTGGGAGGGTGGCTTCACCCCCACTTCCCCAGCCACTTGCCCAGTGACCTGCTGGGGACTGCGCTGGCCCCAGCACCTGGCCCTACTTCAGGGCTGTGAGGGCCAGCTTGGATTGATAGCCCAGCGTACAGGGTACACAGTCCTTGAGGATCAAAGCCTAGGGGGTGCCAGGGCTCCCAGAGAGTGTGACTCAGAGGGGCAGAGGTTCCCTGCTCCCCAAAGTCTAGGAGCCCATGGTGACAGGGAGCCCCAGGGCAGTGTGCCTGCCACCGGTCCAGTCCCCTTGCAAGGATGAACGCTGTTCCATTCTCTCATTTCTTATTTTCAAGCCTGTTTTTTCGATTTCTTAAAATGGGCTGGAAGGATTTTACCAGGCCATTGTGCTCTAGCTCAGTGCTTTCCAAATTCTGATGTGCAGATGTTTTACTAGGGGGACTTGTTAAAATGCAGATTTGGGGGTGTCTGGGTGGCTCAGTGGGTTAAGCTTCTCCATCTCCCAGTTTGTGAGTTTGAGCCCGTCGGGGTCTGAGCTGACGGCGTGCAGCGCTTCGGATTCTGTGTCTCCTCTCTCTCTGCTCCTTCCCCACTTGCTCTCTCTCAAAAATAAACATTAAAAATATTTTTTAATGCAGATTTTGATTGAGTGAGTGGGGGTGTGTGAAGGGGAGGAGAGAATGAGATTGTGCATGTCTGACAAGCTCCCAGAGGACGCCCTTGTTACTGATTCACAGACCTCATTTTGCTTGGGAACAGCATTTACACTATGTTCTAAGGAATGGAAGTGGCTGCAAATGCTCCCACTACCCCCACCCCACCTAGCTGGGCAGCACATTCTCTGAATGACTCAAGTGGATCACGTGAGTTAGAGGTGTGCAAGCAGGGCTGGAGAGGGTGTGAGTTCAGCAGAAAATCCCCCTTTCCTTCCCATGCCGTGTGGCTCTCAGGCATTCTGAGATCCACCAGTGTAGACTGCCGGAGGTGGGAAGATAGAAATCCACCTGGGAGGTGCTCCTCGGTGTCCATCTTGCTTTTCTGCAGACTTCCTAGCCCCTCTGTGGCAGCCTCTGGCCATTTCTGGGTTCAAAGTCCTGTTCTGTGTTCTTTATTGCGTTCAATAAATATTTATGGAGAGATCACAAGAACCCGTGCACTGGTACAGACCGGGCACAAAACAGACGATATCCCTGCTCTAGGACCACGGGTCGGAAAACCTTTTCTGTAAAGAGGCAGATAGTAAATATCTTAAACTACGCCTCTGATACAGCATCTCTGTCACAGCCGCTGACCTCTGCCCTTGCAGCACAAAGGCAGCCAGAGATAATAAAGTTTAATTACAAAAACAGGCTGCTGCCAGATCTGATTGGCCATAGTGTGCCAGTCCTCGCCATAGAGCTTATACTTTATAAAAAGACCAAAGAGACCGACCACAATAACAAAATAAGAAAACCGTAATGAGAAAATTGTGCGGAGAATTAAAATAGGTCATCGGGATTGAGAATGACAGGGAACGGTACTGTAGACTGGCTGGTTGAGGAAGGCATCTCTAAGGAGGTGGCCTATAAACTGTTCTGAGTAATGAAGGAGCTGGCCGTGGTAAAAATCAGAGGAAAGAACATTCCAAAAAGCCTGAGCCACGAGCGCAAAAGCCCTAAGGCTGGAACAAGCTTGATATGCTTTAGGACCCAAGAGATATGTGTTGGGTGGACAATGTTGGTATGATACACTGTAGGAGATACAGGTGGGGTCCTCTTGCAGGGCCTTAGTCTCCTGGGATGGGAAGCCGTAGGAGGGGTCACCCAGGGGGGGTGACAGAATTCCTAAGGCACTTGGGCAACTGACTATACTGCCTGTACCCTTTTTCATCTCCCCACGGCAGGCCCCGAGCCCCAAGCCAGGGGGCGGTCCTCCTTGCTGGGCCCCCTCTCCCAGCAAGCCAGGGGAGCCAGGGTCTGTGAGACAGGGTCTCTGGAGGGTACTCTTGTTTGCCTAGAAAATCCTTTCTCTAACATTTCACCTGTTCCTCACTCTTTCCTTTAGCTTTAGTGGGGTGGGGGGAGGCTGCCTGGTCACAGTGTCTAATGAGGCTCAGACTAACAAGTTCCCCATTACCTCCGCTTTCCTGAGCCAAATGCAGGCACTTCTTGGTTTACGGGGGGGGCGGGGGGGGATTGGTCAATGGTCACATAAGGGGCAACCAATTGTCGTCAAGCGTCTGATGATCATTATAATAATAATAATAATAATAATAATAATAATAATCATATCCATCTAGACAGCAGCTCATCTGGTCCCCTCACCACCACCACCCAAATCCAGTACCGTGGGGGTAATTACTGTCTCCGCTGTGTAGGTGAGGATATCAAGGCTGGGAGGCCAGCATTCTCCCAGAGAAGAGGAATCCGTATACTCACCTCGTGGCTCTGGAGCCGGAGGTGAGCTAGGGAAAGAAAAACGGCCCCCATGTCGCGTTGAAGAGGGCAGCTCTAAGAGACTCTCCCCAGTGGGTTTTACTGCTCTGAACAGAAGACAGCAGGACAGGGTCTGGTGGAATGCACCAACCTGGGGGCCAGGGGGCCCAGGGGAGCCGAGTGATCCTTGCACACATGAGGACTGTGTGGTCTCCAGTTCCAGGATGAAATTCTTCATGTCTGGGGAGAGAAGCTTCAATGCAAGCAACACATGGTCATGGGTCAGACGTGGGGGACGGAAGAAGGGTCACTACCCCTGGACACAGATCTGCCTCCCAATCCAGTCCCCAAGATTGGTGGTTCCCTGACACCCCAGTGGGTGTCCCAAGAAGATGACCTTCTGAGCCCCAAGTTCCTGTTCTCTCCTGAGACATTCCTGGCTTGAATAGATTATAGAGATAGAAGAGCCCCTTTGGATGGAGTTAGGAAGCTCATTTCAGGGCCTTTGCCTAATGTCTAGGCCAGCACCATCCAACAGAAATGAAATGCAAGCCACCTAGGTAGCTTAAAATTTTCTGGTAGCCACGTTAAAAAAAGGAAAAAGAAGGAAATAAAATTAAGTTTAATAATAGATTTAACCCAACATGTCCCAGATAGCATTTCAACATCTATTCAATATTAAAACATTACTGAGACGTTTTACCTTCTTTCTTCATCCCAAGTCTTCAAAATCCAGTGCGTATTTCATACGTACGGCACATCTCAACTCTAACGAGCCACATGAGAGGTGTTGAAGACACACATGGCTAGTGGCTACTGCATTGGGCAGTACAGGTCTAAGAATTCTCAGAAAAATTCAAGAATCTCAAGTCGCAAGACTCTTCTGGCCTGTTGTCTTCCCAAATCCTGTTCCCTCTCACACCTCAGTATGACTATAGGGGGACCATTTCCTGCGCCCCCTCATAGAAACAGGCTATGTTAAACATGGGCTGTGGAAGGGAACTTCATAAATACTTGGGAAGAAAGGGGAAATTCTGTTCTGAGCAACTGAAGGGAGCCTAGAAAGTTATAAATTCACCTCATTGTTCTCAGGGAGATGGGACGCTTTTCCAAATCCAATTTCCTGCTGACAAGAATCTCCCTCCATAACTTATTTATGACAGCGGGAGAATGGACACACACAGGAAACTGCAAAATGCCCATTCTAGAGTTCAACCTGCTGTGTGAGAGTAAAGGGTTGGATCCCTCGAAAAGAATCTGGAGGCTTCTCACTTCAAGTGTGGGGAAGCTGGGGGCGGGGGCTGTGTGGTGGGCACTGGGGAGCCCGTGTGTCTGTTCTCTCACAAGCCCTGAGGTACTCACCAGGCTTCGGCCTCCTCTGAAGAATGGTGGTGGGAACAGCGGGGGTGGAGGGGGCGTCAGGAGGCAGCATGCTCTGTGGCTGCCACGCTTCTTCTGATCCAGGCCGGGAAGAGCTGTGCAGAGAGAATTGCTGCTCATAGCCCCGACAGTGTCGGGACCTCTGTCATGTCCCCTGAACCCTAGGGAGACCCATGCCGCAAACTCCAGGTTTCTGAATGGGATTTCTAACCAGTTAGATGTGAGTGCACCGTCTGTTTGCCACTTGATGTAGCCCTCCCCCGGCCTTTGCTGAACGAAGATGGTTAAGCAGCTGGTATGGACACCATGACCATAATAAAGTCCATGTCTCCTTCTTCGTGGACTGACTTGTCACTTTGTAGATGTGACAAGGAACGAAAAGTCCAGACTCATAATACACCTCCAACAGAGGAGGAGAAGGAAGTGTTTGTTAATTACTTTGATGGTGCCCCTCAGAGGGAGGCTCAGGGAGGGGGCATCCAGGGCCCAAGGTGGCATGGACTATACAAGACCCGGAGCCCTGATTTAAAACACATACTTGATCCTAGACTCTACACACCCATTTGGTGTCACCCATGCTCACAAAAGGGTTACAGTCTAATGACTCAATACACGGGTGTGAGGAGATGAAGGCGGGGGCCCTGGACCCTGATAGCTTTATTGAACACGGGGTCTTGCCCATGTTTGATGTTAGGGTATGTTCAATGTTGAAGTATACCTTACAGAAAGGACATAGATCATAAGCACACAGCCCAACAGATTTCTGCAAAGTGAACACACCCTAGAGGCTGGCCCCTGGATCAAAACACACAACTCCCCATCATCCACAAGCCCCATAAACTCCTGTCCAATCTCTGCACACCTCCCTCGCCACCATTCTGACTTCTCACCCCAGGGACTCATTGTATCTATTCTGGAACTTTATATAAATAGAATCAGACAATATGAATTCTTGTGTATGGCTTTTTTTGCTCAACACAGTGTTTGTGAGGGTCATTCGGGTTGTCGTTTGTAGCTGTTAGCGCTGAAGAGAGTTCCGTTGTGTGACCAAACCACAATCTACTTATCCATTCTGCAGCGGCTGAACATTGGGTCGATAGCACTCCACACCCCACCAGAATGGCTAAAATGAAAAGGACAGGAAATAACAAATGTGGGCAAGAACGTGGAACAAACAGAACTCTCGTACATTGGCTGGAGGCGGGGGGTGTAAGTTGGTTCAACCTCCCTGGAAAACTGCTTGGTATTGTCTACTAAAGCTGAATCCAGGCAACCCCGACAGCCCAGCAGTTTCACTCAGGGGTGTTTAGCAACAGACAAGTGGGCATATGTTCACCAAAACACATGTACTAGAATATTCACAGCATTGATATCCATAATCACCAAAAGCTGTACATTTACAGTTCCCAGTTTGGGTCTCGTGAGGGTACCCTCACCTTCAACCCTTACGTCGAGCCTCTGACTTTGTAGAACTTGGGCAGGTCACCCGCCACATGCCTCTCGGGCCCTGAACCCAGTTTCAGTCTTCTCTCTCAGGGGCCTGGGCTTGCCTACTGTCTCCACCCTGTGCTCCAGGACCTGCCTGCGGACATCAGGCAGCTGGTGGGTGCTCCCCAGGAATGGCTGCTTCGTGCGCTCCCACGTACTCCCTCCCTGATGGAGGAACATTCCACTGGCCCATGCCAATGGTCCTCGGCCCTCTCCGAGCCAATGCCTCTGTTTGTAAAGACCCTTTTATTACCCGGAAATGAAATGCATAAACAATACACCATACATATGCAATTTTAAAAATCAATATAATCTTGCAGCAGCCAGACGTGGAGGTGGCCCGTCAGGGCCATGGAAGTGGTGAGGACAAAAAAGGAAGCAACCAATGCACACGTCACTGGGGAGAAAGAAACTGGGGGCCAGCGTGCCACAAGAGTGAATGAGGAGGAACAATCGAGGGTGGTTTTGAGGTGGCCGGGACCTGGGACAACAGTGAGTCAGAGTATGAGACGGGAAGGTCAGAGGAGGCACTGGTTTGTGGGAAACCTGTCAGATTTGGTATTAGATATTTGTTCATTCCAGTACATGCTTTGTCAGGCACTGGGCCAGGCCATGATGAGGGGCAGAAAGATGTCTAACTGGTGCCCCTGACCTGTAGACACTAAGGCCTGAGGGGCTGCCAATGCCCTTCTGCTCATATCCCATCCCTCCCCCCTGACACCTAGCCCATCCTGGAGACTCTTACTCACTAACCGAGAACTGGCAGGTGCCGCCTCCACCAGGAAGCTTTCCTTGACTTCCCAGGCCAATGTTGAGGGTCCTGCCATGTTTTTCTCTGGGTTTGCCTCTATGTTAGCTCTTATCCATGGGGTAAAACAGTTTCCTTGTATTTTCCCGACTATAGTACTTTCTGGGAGGATGGAAGCCAGCTTTTAATCCCCATGTTCTAGCACAGTACAATGACATACACTAGATATTCCACAAATGTTTGCTAAATTGATAATAATTAATAAAACCCAAGACACTACATGCGTAGGCACCACTGAAGTGCTTCACATATAGAAATTGACCTAATCCTCACAGCAATCCTGAACGTCATCGTCACCCCCATTTTATAGATCAGTTAACTGAGGCAAAGACTAACAGTCTGGTTCTAGGGTTCTTCTCTTGATCTCCACATTCTTCCACGCGCGGTGGGAATGTGGGAAATAAAGGTCGGGAGCTTGGAAGAAGGCAAGGGGCTCCCATGACAACTACCTGAGATACAGTACGAAGCGCCTCCAACCAACCCCACCCCATCGGCAACACGCCTGTAGTTGAGTGAGACTGCCTCTTTGGACTCATTGCGAGGGAGGATACACACCCAGGGGGACCACGTGGCATCTTGGTAAGAGGGTGCTAGAAAGGATTTACTCTAGGATTTGGGCTTTCACTCAGTGATGTTGGGGGAGACTCTGAGGAAGTTGAGTCTGGCTTCGCTCTGGACCAGATGCTGGCACGGAGCGAGAGCTCGTCTGTGATTATCTTAGTTCTTATCTAGAAGAAGAACAGAGCAGAGGGAGACGGAAGCTGTGGTTAGTAAAGCAACAGCACTCACGCATATTAACAAGGATCGAGGGATGGCTGGCCATTTTTGTGGTTGGATGGTGGTCTTTTGTCTGTGTCTGACATGATGACGCAGTGGCCTGGTTTTGTCTTGGTCCATCACAGTCACAGACTGGCCTTGTCTGAGGGTGTTCTACGACACTGATTCTGTTCAACAGAACACCATGGCCCAGCTGTGAGTGGCAGATCCATTCTACCTGTCATGGGCCACTTTCTCTCTCTCTCTCTCTCTCTCTCTCTCTCTCTCTCAGTGGTAAAATACTATAGCTATGTTGTTATAAAGCATGACATTAACGCCAATCATATTCCTCTTCAAATTCCTCCAAGTTTCTTTGCTGGACTGTTGGGTAAGCTGGGAGTGGCAGGGTCCATTGTTCCACCCTGCCTGGGGCACGTGGTGAAGGTGGCAGACACGCACCAGCACTCCAGGACCATTTCAATGCCACCCCAGTGGCAGTTTCTCCTTTGCTGCTCTTTGTGTGCTTTGGCACACAGCTAAGGGCTGAGGTTGTGGTTTTCCACAAAGTCTCTCCCGGCCAAGAGCACCTGGCAGGCTGGCAGGTTCACGTGGCTCATTTGCACTCCTCACCATTTATTTTTCCAGACCATATATGGTCTCCAGTGCCTCGCTTCACCCCACATTCTTTGTGGTCTCCCACTAATGAAAGAGTCTATCATTTGAAGCAATTCTCTTATTTCTTCCTGGAAACTGGAGAACTCTTCAGCGAGCATAAGTTGCTTTTCCTGCCGAGGCATCTGCATTGTTCACCTCTCCCCATCCCTCCTCGCCCTTTCCCCCTTGACCTTGACTTCACTTTCAGCAGGTGAAGAGCATCTATTTCTGCCCACCCCCCCAACTCCCTGGAGATGTTTGTTTTTAGCACAGTCTAGTTTATTTACGGCTCATTCCAGCTCAGAATATTTCCATCAGGTGGATGTGTTTGGGAACAGCTTCCCACCCCTCCCTCCCCTCCCAGCCAACTAAGCCAGGACTTCACATGTCTATTTTGGTGTCATCCGAGCGGCCTGTGGGTCTCTTTCAGGACTGTGATGCCTCCGTGGAATCATGTCTCAGCCCAGGGTCCAGCTTGGAAAGGCCCCAGCAGGCTCTGTGGTAATGGAAACAATCATGCACGTATGAACACAGGGCCTGCAGAAACCTGGGTGCGCCACGTGGCTCCGACCCAGGCAGCTGCCTGGGAAATGCCAATTACCATGGAATTTCAGGACCACTTGCCCTGACTTAAAGCCACTGAAGTCCTACTGTACGTGGCCACTGCAGTGCCAAATCACGGGTAGAAATAACACTGGGTCTAATGTAGGCTTTGGGCAACTGTTTGGGTTTTGTTTCTGTTTTGTTTACTGTTATGGATGCTGGCTTTGCCCTTTTCACTCAATACCCACTTGACTCTTGGGCACTTCCTTGGAAAGTGTGATTCACTTGAACTTACTCCTGGAAATATAGGGAGTTGGATCAAAGAGTAGGAATCTGGGTGCAAGTGACTAAGTGGCCCAGCACAACTCATTTCTGAGACTTGGTTTCCTTACCTAAGCCCAACCCATCTGCAAATTCTGTTTTCATACATATGACACCAGGGTCACCACTGTGTACGGATGCAGTGGGAGTCTGCATCTCCCACTCACGAGGCCAGCCCATCAGTAGGGTATGAGAGGCAGCCTTTCTGTTTCTGCCTCCTGTGTTTGTATGAAGCAGTCCCCCCCACTCCGCATTCCCTACCCAATCAAGAAAATGTGTCATTAGAAGTCACCAAAGGAGGGACACCTAGGTGGATCAGTTGGTCAGGCATCTGATTCTTGGATTCGACTCAGTTCATGATCTCTCAGTTTGTGGGATTGAGCCCCACATCAGGCTCTGTACTGACAGCACAGAGCCTTATTGGAATTCTCTTTCTCTCCCTGCCCCTTCCCAACTCAAAATAAATAAACTTAAAAAAAAGAAGCCACCAAAGGAAAGAAGTCACATAAACATCCTGCCTTTGTAGGGTGAGAAAATTTCAGATACAGCCATATACTAACTATTCTGCCACCGTTTGTGAAGTTGGGAGACTGCTTAACTTCTTATTCCCACCTCCTTCCACTTTCGGGCCTTTCCCTGCCTGTTAGAACTTGTACTAGAAGGAGAGAAGAGGTGAAGGGCACACATTCCACTCAGCTTTCTGAATGTGAGTCAGATGTCTCCACTACAGTGAAGTTCTAGTGATAGCTGGCTTCAATCTGCTCCAAGTTTTTCCTGATTCACATATTCCAGAGAAGGCTGCACCCTACAACTTTCCTCCAACCCCCACACACCCTGAAAACCAAATTCTGATCTTAAAAGTTGAGTGTATATGAACTTCTCTGAAAGACCATGGTAGGAATTTGCCATCTTGCAATTTGCCCCTGAATGGGCAAGGGGAGCAGGTGAGGACACAACCCACAAAGAAAATGACTTGGCAGTGACCACATGACCTAAGCCGGTCAGCCTGGAGAGTAATGGAGAACATCTTGGCCACCCAATACCAGGGCTGGCCCCGACCACAGTACATGACATTACTTCAAAGCCACAGGAGCAGCAGCTGCCAGCCTGCCACCTCAAAGTCAAGGTCACAAGAAGGGCACACATAAGTGCACACACCCGAGTGTGTATACCAAGGTCCCCACCAACTCCACTCCCAAACCCCTTTATGTTGCATCCAACACTGGTCGAGAAGTTTCAGATTAAAGACTGCTAAAAGCACCCAGAACAAGTCTGCCTTCCAAGCCTTTTTTCTAAAACAATGCACACATCATATATGCAGGCGCGCACACACACACACACACACGCAAACTCACCCGAGCAGCAAGCTGAGTAACAGAGCAGTCCTGAAATGGTGAGCAGGTGAGTGAAGCTGAGTGATGGAACAGTCATCGTGGGCAAGGCCCAAGGAGGGACTGGCCAGGGAACACAGGCTGGCGACAGGCTGAGATCTGTCACGCCTCTGAGCACTCCCAGCTGGGCATTTGGGGTGGGAGGCAGCCAATCCCTGCTTTGGTGTTGCTTCTGCCCCAGATGCCAGGGGTCCAGGGGCCAGTCCTGAGCTCCGGGGAGCAGGAACAGGTAGGCAGTGCTCTGGCCTCACCAGAGGCTACCCTGGGGGCGGCTTGGGGGAAGAAGAGGGCCCCTGTCCCAGGGAAGGAGGCGAGGCTGGGAGCCCGGGATCGGATCGCCCCTGCCAGCCAAGAGGAAATGGGAGTGTAATCCGTCTAAAAGGCTGCTTCTCGTTCAGCTCAGAAACTGCCCCTGTCAATACTGTTCTGGCGAGCCTCAAAGTCCACACCCACCATGACTGTCCTGGGGGAATAGGCCCTCCTTTACTTCAGGGAAGACCTTTGTCACCAGGGTCTTGGCTCTGACCATGTCTGTGCCAAGGTGCTGCCAGCAAAGCTAAACTTAATTTTTAAAATTATAAAAATTTTAAAAAGGTATATATAGATATATCTAGATATAGATATTCCCAAGGGCCTGGTGGGGCAAACCTTTTTAGATGAAGCCTGCCTGTAAAATAATAAAGTGGCATATACCAGATACATGTGGAATCTATCTGATAACAAGCATGCACACACACACACACACACGCACAATTCTAGATCATAAAAGACAAGATTATTAGTACTTATCAATAAGCACCATTGTTTTAACCAGCTTAGTAAAAATCTGCACTGCAGGAGTCCTGACTGCAGGAGTCAGAAAACTTTTTCTGGAAAGGGCCAGACAGTAAATATTTTAGGCTCTGTGGGCTGCATGGTGTCTCTCACAACATCACTCTACTGTTACACATGAAAGTAGCCACAGACAATAAAGGAATGAACATGGCTGCATTCTAATAAAACTTTATTTACAAAAATAGGAAGCAGGCTGGATTTGGCCCCCCAGGCTGTAGTTGACTGACCCCTGAGCTATAGGCTTCAAAAGAAAGGATATTCTTTGGATTCATTCGTTCACTTACTGTTTCATTCATTCAGAAACACAAACTGAATGCCAAAAGTATGCAAGACCCAATGACTAGACACAGTTCCTGTCCTTGGCATATGTCATTCAGTTTTATGGAAAGAATACAGGCACTGGAGTCAGGCAAACCCAGGCTGGAGTACCCAGGCTGCCACTTACTAGCTTGAGGAAGTTATTCACTCTGAGTCTCAATTTTCTTATCTTTAAAATGGGTAAAGCAAAACCCACTTTGTTAGTTTGTTGTGAGGATTAGAGCAAAGGATTTCAGAGTTCCTGGAATAGAATAGGGGCTATTTTATTGACATTTTCAGAGATAACTATTATACAAAGTACAAAAAGAGAAGTGGCTAACACAGGGCTAGGGGATGTCTAGAGGGATTTATAACAAGAAGTGATGGGTACCGGTTGGCAGAGGGATATAAGTGAGAAATCAGGGAAAGCTTCCTGGAAGAGGTGAGCTGAGCTTTGAAAGCAGAGAAGATCTGCTGGTACCAAGATGAAAGGAGTAAGGGAGGAAAGGGTTAGGCTCTGTTCCTTCTCTGGAACATTTCCCTCTGTTCTCAAAACACAGAGTCTAAGACATCAGAAAGAGCACAGAGGGCATGGGGTGCTTGGTCTTAAATCCCAGACAGTTGCAGAAATGTCATTGGCATATTGTCCCAAATGCCCCTGCACTGGGTCACATTCCTACAGCTCATTTTTCAAATCCCATTCAAAAACTCTTAGAGATGGAAGTTTTTCCACTTTTTAGCACCACAAGCATTTCCTTTTTACCATTCAGCATCAAACTGTTCCTGAAAAGGTTTACACAGGTCAACTACTCAGCTGCACTTTGACTATTGTAAAAATAAAGGAGACTGACCTAGCTGGTCGCTGAGGTCCTGCCCCACCCTGCTGGTGTTCGAATCTCTATTTTGAACGTAATGACTCAGGCCCATGAACATCTCTTTCTCTTTTCCATGTTGCTCTCCTTCTGCAACTCTCTTCTCTGTCCATTTCATTCTGTCTCTATGTCTCCCTATCTCCGACTTTGTCTCAGTCTCTCCAAGCACTCTGGGCTGAATGCCTAGATGTGTGCCCGACTAGTGTTAACTGCCCTGCAGCCAAGCATGGCAGCCTGGGATTAGGATTGGGCTGGTCTCCAGCCCTGGTGCAGCCAGTAACTTGTTGTGTGACCTTGGCAATTCACGTCCCCCCCGGGCCTTGGTTTTCCCAAATATAAAATGGGAGCATTGGACCAGCTGAGCTCTAAGCCCTTTCCAGCTCTGGCTTCTACCAGGGGTTATGATTTCTGAGACTTAAATGGTCCTTCATGAGGGCCCTGGAAATGGACGGAAGATCACTCTTTCCCCTTCTCCCCTGGTGAGCCATCCCCTGCCCTCGAGGCAGCTGGCCTGCTGAGCTCCCTCAGGTTCCTTGGCCCAGGCACCAGCTCACCACAGCAGAGTGGCCTGCAGAATCTAATTCATAATAAAAGTTTCCGGGGCCTTCCTGCAGCTGTCAGCAGGTGTCATATTCACAGTATTTTGTCTTAATTACAGCTCTGGTATTTATCAACCGGGCCAGAAGTCCACTTCTGGAATGCCGCCTCCCTGGGCACTGTTCCAGAAGCTCCTGTCCCCCTGCTGCCACATGCAGTCCTGTTCCCCAAGGATCTGGGCGAGTGGAGTCCTTTCTGCATCTTCCCCTCCTGTGGCTCCCACCCCTGCTGCACAGAGAGATCCTGAGGCCTGGATAACGGAGCATCCTCCCCAAGGACCCAGAGTTCCCAGTGTGAGGCAAAAACACCTGCATGTTTAAAGGCACAGCCCAGGGTTCCACCAGCCCCAGGGTACCTCAAGTCTGATGTCCCATCCCCAAACCTGCATGGGCAGAGAAGTAGACTGGAAGATATGGGATCTGCCTTCCCACCGGCAGAGACTCTCTGTTTGACCAAACTTTGTTCAGCTTCTCGACATGGCCTTGAACTTGGGCCTCTGTGTCTGCCCTTGTAGAGCTCAGTTTTAGCAAGAGTCCAGCAAAATCACTTTACAGTGACTCCCCACCCTTGATATCTAACTACCGTTGGTATCTGTCTGACCAAGTTCCTCATTCCCCCTACCCTTGACATCTTAGCACCCCGGCCCGCCTTTGACAAGAATTCCATTGAATGGATTTAGCAAGAATCTCCCAACCCCTGATGTTTCCTCTTAGTAATTTTCCATCCACTGAGCGCCTCTCCTCAACAGCTCCTTGGCCATAAATCCCCACTTGTTCCCACTACATTCAGAATTGAGCCCATTCTTTCCCCTGCGGAGACAAGTTTGCACCTAGGGCAATAGTCTTGAACAGAGTCTTCCTTCCCATGTCAACAAGAGAATAATTTCTTCTTAAACACCACCTCCAAGAGAGGCCTACAACAGATTCTACTTCATTTACTGAACACTAACCATTGTCAAGTCCTTGCTACGCCACATGGATACAGAGGTGAAGAAGCCTGAAGCGTGGCCTCTGGAGGTCAAAGAGTTTTCATCCTACCTGCTAGTGAACTGTTTGGTCCAGCTTTCCTGGAATGCTATGTTAAGAAGGACTCTGAGGAAGGAGGGGTCACCATGTATTAGTACTGGCCTCCCTGAGACGAGGGGAAGGAGGGGCGCCTGTGCTGCAAGCTTGCAGACCCTTGCTTAGCAAAATCCTCCTTGCGAAACAAGGACAACACTGGGCTCGGCACCTCCCGCGCGTCGTGGCGTTTAATCCTCACAGTAGGACTATCCTCATTTTACAGAGAAGGCATCACTTGGTCCAGGCCACACAGACGGCACAGAATTGGGGTCAGAGTTCAAAAGGGGTCTTGCACACGGCCTTGTGAGATGGTGCCCTCCTGCTGGCCAACTTACCCAGCCCTGGAGGGACGGCTCTCCACGCTGCCACCTCCCACTCTCCTGCTGTTCTCACTGCTCTCCTGGGAGGGCAGGGTGGCTTTCCCACTGCCCTGGCCCTTCCCTCGCCAACAGGCTCATTCCACTCTTCACTCCCAGTCACTGACTTTACGTCCAGGAGAGCTGGGGCTATGCAGAGAAGGCTAGTACTCCCCCCAGAGGTGTGCTCCTCCTTCCAGAGGCACTTCCCCAGCCCCCTGCAGTGTGAACCGCTAGGGGCATGGGACTATTCTTGCCAATGGTTCTGCCTCGGTGCGGAGCACTCAGACCTGAGGGGATGGTGGAGCCACAGAAGGGGTCCACATCCCTAAATGCCAGCGTGGACAGGAACTGCCCCCAGCCAGGAACCCTGGACTGTTAGGCGAGCATAAATTTTGATCAGATGAAGCCATTAAAATGTCACTGCTTGTTTATTACAGCAGATAGTGTTACCCTACCCTGGTAATGAGGCGCCAACAATAGGAACTAGGCTGTGAGCATTCAGCATCCTTCTCTGATACTAATACACACAAGGTGTATCAATACATCTTGTATTAGTATTATCATCCTCATTGTTAGACAAGGCTCAGAGATTTAGGGATGCATCTATGGTCATACGCAGCCAGTAGGTAGTAGGCCAGGAATGAAGCCAGATGTCTGACACTGGAGACTTCCGGAGATTTGGTTACCAGCACAACGCGATGACCTCTCTCCCTGACTACCAGCCAGACAGAAGGAGCGGGGAAGCGCAGAAAAAAATGGCAGGTGTCATCTCAGCCAGCTGGGGTTGGAGAAGCTTACTGATGGCCAGTTCCATGCTTTTCTAATCAAACCTTACAATCAGTCATCTTTGGGCCTCAGTCTCCTGGTTTGTAAACTCACATGAATAGACAATCTTAGTTGCTCCCTATCATGACCACAGAGAGGGTTCAATTAGTATGTGAATGGGCTTCAGTCAAACATCAACCTTTTCTGTTAAATAGTTTAGTCTTCAAAGTGGGCAATGAGGGGCACCTGGGTGGCTCAGTCGGTTGTGTCTTGATTTCGGCTCAGGTCATGATCTCATGGTTTATGAGATCCAGCCCCAAGTCAGGCTCTGTGCTAACGGCCAGGAGGCTGTTTGGGATTTTCTCTCTCTGCCCCTCCCCAACTTGTTTTCTCTCTCTCTCTCCCTCTCTCTCTCTCTCTCTCTCTCTCTCTCTCAAAATAAATAAACTTAACAAAAAAGTGTGGGCAATGAATCCACAACTCATTTTGAAATCCATCCAAAGAAAAAAACAAGATGGACAAAGGGATATGTGATAGAGTAAATATAGCAAAATGATAATGATTGCATAATCTCTTTGGTGGGTGTATCTGTTTGCCAAGGCTGCCATAACAAAGTACCAGGGTGGCTTAAACAACAGAAATTTATTTTTCACAGTTCTGGAAGCTAGAAGTCCAAGATTAAGGTGTTGGAAGGTTTGGTTCCTTTGGAAGCCTCTCTCCTTGGCTTGCAGATGGCCACCTTCTTCTAGCTGTGTCCTCACATGGCCTTTCCCCTGTTTGAGCATCCTTTGGTATCTCTGTGTGTCCAAGTTTCTTCTTCTTATAAGGACACCATTCAGACTGGATTATGACCTTATGACCTCACTTAACCTCAATTACCTCTTTTAAAGGCCCTGTCACCAAGTACGGTCACATTCTGACGTGCTGGGGTTAAGGCTTCGACATATGAATTTGGGTGTGGGGTACACAACTCAGTCCATAACTGTAGGCATACTGGGGTCTCCTGGACAGTTTTTCCCACTCATTTGAATGTTTGAACTTTTTCATAATGACAAAGAATAAAATATAAAAAATTTAAATAGGAAACAGAGAACAAGTAGATACCTCCACAAGGATTAGGATTGGGAGTGTGTCAAAGTTAGGGCACCAGCGTTGCCTGGAGAAGCCTGCAGCCATTCATTATGAGAACTTGAGCAGGAAACTGAATCCCCCTGAAGGACATGTTCTCTTCTGCCCCATCCCCTGCCAATAGGGATGTGTCGAGGAGGAAGGTCTGTCTTAGGCAGATGAAAGAAAATCCTCTCATATTTGCTATTTTATATTAAGTCATATATCAAAGGTGACTCCTTTGTGCATAGATTCAAGGAGACAACCCATCCTCCTTTCTTCCCACAAGGGAATTTTTTGACCTTATCTAAAGGGAGCCATCTGTTTTTTTTTTTAGTTCAAGTTCTAATTTGACAAAATGGCATGTGGTAAACAGAAAGGAAGAAGGAGACAATGTTATTAGGAGCCAAGGGAACATCAAGACACCTCCCCAAGACTGGCTGCGCCTTGGCTCTGAATTTAATTACAGTGTTCAGCATAAAGCAGAGAGCACTATTAAATCTTCTGCTACGGCTTGACAGGGAAGGCCAAGTTTGTAGAGTTATTCAGGAGATCTGGCAATAGGTCAGAGACAAAAAACCCCCCCGCTACATTGGCCCAAAGGGTTGGTTATTTCCAAAACCCACTGACAATTGGGGCCTAGTGGAAAGACCCTGTGTTTCTAGCCACTGTGTCCACACCTTCATTTTTCCATGGTGACATTGTAGCTCTATTGACACTTGTGATTCAAAGCCACATAGCTCACTTAACCCTTCCCCTGGAGCACCCCTCCCCATCCTTGCCCCCAATGCCTCTGGTATTTGTTGTCCGAGAGTCCTTGGCAGGTGGGGAGGAGGGAAGCATGGTAACTGGGAGTCCCCTGGCTCCCACCCCCAGCACAAGCATTTCTACCTATTGGTCTCACTGAATCACTCAGATCTCTGGATTCCAGAAAGTGGGGGACCTTAGGCTGACTCCTTTGGACTCAACTGAGCAATAGAGCTTCTCAATTAAACAAGTTGGAAAGATGAGCCCTAGACTTTCTGCAGCACTATAACTGTGTGACTCTACCATTCTGAGATCTCAACTCCCATTGCTTTAAACAGACTTTTAAAGACAGAAAAATCCCATCCCGTGTGCTCCAGATGAGAGGCTCTGTTTTGTGTGCATAGCTGGAATTGAATCGGTAATACATTCATGTGATTCAAAATTCCAAAAGTACAAATGAACATACATGAAAACTTTCCTACTTCTGTAGCAGTTCCAATTATTATCACTCATTTAGTTTTCTGTGTATTCTTTCAGAAATGTTCTATGCATATACAAGCAGATAAGTAAACAGAATAGATCCCCCCCTCTTTCTCAAAGGGTTACCTGAATATACAACTATACATAGGCTACTCCATCTTGGTTTCTTCACAGCATTTCTAAGAGCTTATTCTCTAGAACTACAGAAAACGCATCTACATTCCTTTCTATGGCTGCAGAATATTCCTTCACTTGGAAGACATTTTACCTGAAGCAAAAAACAAAATCATTCTTTAAACTATCTTCACGTAGCCTGAAAAAAATCAACTATGAAAATAGTAACAGGCACTGAACACTTACTATGCGCTAAGCACTAGCCTCCAACAACCTTAATGGTTATTAATATTTTCTCCCTATGACAGATAAGTAAACTGAGGCTCACAGCAGTGCCCAGGTAAGGGACAGAGTCATGACTTGAACCTAGATCAGCTGTCTCCTTGTCTTAGTTGCTCGGCTCTCCTACAAATTCCAATTACTTGCGCAGCCTGAGACACCCCGGGCGATCTGCTTCACTCCTCATTAGAGATTTCACTTGTGTTATTTTATTTAAATATTTATTTATTTGAAAGAGAGCACGTGCATGTGAGCAGGAAAGGGGAAGAATGAGGGGAGACACGGAATCTCAAGCAGGCTCCTCACGGTCAGTGCAGAGCCAGACACAGGGCTCGATCTCAAAACTAGGAGATCATGACCTGAGCCGAAATCAAGAGCCAGACACCTAACTGACTGAGCCACTCAGGCGCCCCTCATTTGTGTTATTTTCGTGTCACAAATAGACTGTGGGTTCCTAGAGTTAGTCTTACGAATCTTCTTCAATATAATAGTCCAGTACATATAGTAGGAGGTGCCATAAATATTGGTCGTTATGTTGATGGGAAGTGTATCAAAAATTATATATCTCAGGGCACCTGAGTGGCTCAGTCGGTTAAGCATCTGACTTTGTCTCAGGTCATGATCTCACGGCTTGTGGGTTCGAGCCCCGCGTTGGTCTCTGTGCTGACAGCTCAGAGCCCAGAACCTGCTTCAGCTTCTGTGTCTCCCTGTCTCTCTGCCCCTCCCTGCTTGCACTCTCTCTTTCACTTGCTCTCAAAATAATAGTAAATTTTTTAAAAATCATATCTCAAGTAATTGTCACAATTAATTTAGAGATGGAGACAGATTTAAACATGCTAATAATAAGAGAATTTGAATCAATTCAAGTGGATTTTATTGCCCCATTTAGAAAAATAAAGTTGAACAAAATGCAAAGTGGTCGCAGATAGGTATTTAGTCAGAAAACTGAGCATCTTGTCAAATCAGCCACCATTTGCTGGCATTCTATTTGAAAATTTCATACTTAATAATCTTCCTCTTACTGCCTGGGAGAGCCCACACCGGGCAGGCCTGGTGACTTGGCATCCACTGTCCATTTTGAAGGGGGGAAGATTGTCAAAGATTATCATTCCACAGTCCCCTTCTCCTGACAGGGACGAATTGGATACAGGAAATGGTTTGTCTTACCAGCCATGCTCCACACAGGACTGCACAGTTTCCAGAGGGTAGACACTCTCAGGACTCCACTGCCCTGCCAGGGTTCCCAGAAAGCTCACCTCCGTCTGCGGAGGGAGGGCGGCCTGTGGTGGACTGTGCCCATCGGCAGGCTTTTCAGCTGAGAACTCAGTGTGCTAAGGCACCGCCCTTAGGTGTGAGCCCGTGCTCCCCACGTCTAGCAAGCCCAGTGTCGCCTCTCAAGACACAACGGCACCCAAGTACATACTCGGCCAGCTTAGAGCTAGGAACTCCCATGCTTTCTCCTTGGATCCTCACAATGGCCCCTCAAATTACCTTCCATTGCATCCCACTGTCCAGGTGAGGAAAACTGGCTCTGACATTCAAGGTCGCCTGGAGTGCAGACATCCAATTCCAAAGCCCAGGCACCGAGCTGGCCCCTGCTCTGGCTTTAGATGGGAACTTGGAATTCTGAAACGGACCCTTCGGCATTATGAGCAAATCTCTCCAGGCTCAACAGGAGCAGAGGGGATCACAGCAGAAATGAGGCATCCCAGAAGGAGGCAAGCGGCCTGGAGTCCAGCCCTCTTAACACTATTTGGAATACCTGCTGCAGCCAGCAACTGAGCTTAACTATGTTCCAGGTGCAAGGCTCTGTACCTATTAGCTCATTCAGTCCTCAGTGCCATCTAACGAGACAGGTACTCTTATCATCCCCATTTTACAGAGGTGGAAACTGAGGTGTTGAGCTATTAAACCGCAACCATTTGGCCAAGATCACTCAGCTAGTGAGTCATGAAGAGGTCACTCAAGGCCAGGGCTGTCTGAATATGAACCCCATGCCCTTCAGGCACATACCTGTGGATTCTCAGGTGCCAGGGCTCAGAAGAGAAACACGTGCCAAGACCCCTTTATCGCGTAGGTGCTAATTACAATAAGTTAGCAAGCAACTCGTTAGCCACAAAGTCAGAGAAGTCTACGGCTGTCAAATCTGGTCCATCCCTTCATGTTACAGATGAGGAAACAGTCTCACAGAGAGCAAACAGGTTGGCCAATACTACACATGTGTCCTGGGAGTTAGTAGTAGGTCCAGAGAAATAACCCACGTTTCTTGAATTCTACCTCAGTGCCTTAGCCCTGTGCTACAATACCTCCCTAAGCACATCACTCAACAGGCCAACGTGATTGACTAGATGGGCCTGCGCCTCCTTCCAGTTGGACCCAAACAAGAGAACCTTAGCAGCAATCACTATGGTGGCCAGCTCTAAGCCTGTCAGGAAGGTACACTCTTTCAGGGCCTGCCAGCGGAGAAGGCGCAGGCCAGAGCAGGGGGCCCAGGTAACTGAAGGAAATTAAAAAAACAAAACAAAACCCATTTACCTCAGATACTTTGGGGAAAGCATTTCCAGGTCCCAAACTGTCCAGATAGCCATCTCAGCCTTCCACTCCTCGCTTTCCATGGGCAGGCATGGAGAGTGAAGGACGGTGCCACCCAGAACGACACCACTCCCTCGGGCTCTCATGTTCCTTAGACACGGAAGGCATTCTTCTTTTCCGGGGTTAACTTTCCCTACCATGACCTTGCCAACACAGCTCTACTAAAGATGGGCGGGGAGGGGAAAAGGGCTGTTGTTCTTGCTTGGAGCACCCCTCCCCAGCCCCCATGCTGAACACGAATCTCAATGGTTCAGAGTTTGGTTTCCGAAGGACCATAGAGACTTTGGAAGGCTTCCGGGGGCTACTCTGTGAGGTTCACCCAAGTATAGATGATCTCAGAAGCGAAACCAGTTCATTTGGGGCACAAAGGGGCAGCCCAGTTTCAATTTTCAATGATAATGACCCATCCCTTCTTATAGGAGACAAGTTCAAACACTTGAACAAACCCCCAGTCACAGTAAAGTAAGAAAGCCCCAGGAGGACAGGTAGGTCTCTGTGGTTAGGGTGGCCATCGTCACTCCATCCCCCACCCACCTGGAACCCTGAGAAGCCGCATGCTAGGCCTGAGACCCCTGGAAGGTCCCTCCTGGAGCACGTGTCCCCAGAGAGAACTACAAGCTGCAGCAGGAAAGCTCGTGGGGGCTTTCTCCAGACTTCTCAGACACACCAAGAAGGCCAGGTGAGCAGCAGGGCAGCATGAGTGGGGAAAGGAGTGCGGAGGCCTGGGAGGGAAGGAGACTGCCCAACTCACATTCATGTTTCCTTCTTGGTGTTCCTCTCTTTTTTCAGCCCCCAGCTGGTTTATGGTGCAAAGCCCTCAGCAGCCACGAGGCCTCTCCGTCAGCTGTTGCCAGCTCCCAACACACGCCTCATGCTTGTGCTTATATTGGTTGCTGTGGAGACCTAAGTGTGGGCTTGAATGGAGCTAAATGCTCTTGGGCTGGGAGATGGAATCGGGCCAGGTGTATTTTTAAAGCGATCTGGGAAAGCCAGTCATCACGAGAAGAGCCTTTTTTCCCTGGTCAACGTGTTCCTGCTTTAGGGACTCATTCACAAATGCTAAGTAATAGCTGAGCCCCTATTTTTGCCTTAGCTCACTGGATATTTTAAGCAAAAAGTTATGGTGTGGGTTGTATTTGCAACTTTTGACTTTTATAACGCAAGTGCATCGCAGGGGAAATCGTGCCCTTTGGCACGTGTACAGACACTGTGAGGTTCTGGAAATAACGACAGAAATAATGACACACTATACACCAGGCACTGTAGTTTAAGTACCGTATGTTCCTAATTAGCCCACTTAACCTTCACAACCCCTCTGTGAGTTAAACCCTACTTTTGGCCCCATTTTATGGATGGGGAAACTGAGGCACCAAAAGGGCAATTTGCTTGCCCAACATCACAAAGCTAAAGAAAACACAAGATTTGAAACCTGGTAGCAAGGCACCAGAGACCCTACCCCTAATCACTAGAATATTCTGCTTCTACAATGTTTTGAGAGTCAGAAAGTTCTAATTCGGAATTTTGGCCCTAGTACTGTGTGACCTCAGATAAGTGACTACCCCTTCCTGAATGTTAGTTTCCAGCTTGGTAAAATGGGGGTACTACTGGCTCATGAAAATGTTGTGAGATTAGAAGTTATATATGTAGGGATGCCTGGGTGGCTCAGTCGGTTAAGCGTCCCACTTTAGCTCAGGTCACGATCTCACAGTCTGTGAGTTCGAGCCCCGCGTCAGGCTCTGGGCTGACAGCTCAGACCCTGGAGCCTGCTTCGGATTCTGTGTCTCCCTCTCTGCTCCTCCCCCACTCATGCTCTGTCTCTCTCTCAAAAAAATAAACATTAAAAAAATAAAACAAAAAGAAGTTATACATGTAAAGAGGCTAGCAAAGAGAAAGCACTCAATGCAAGGTAGCTGAATTAGTATAGCTCTTTTTTTTTTAAATTTTTTTTTTAACGTTTATTTATTTTTGAGACAGAGAGAGACAGAGCATGAACGGGGGAGGGGCAGAGAGAGAGGGAGACACAGAATCGGAAGCATGCTCCAGGCTCTGAGCCATCAGCCCAGAGCCTGACGCGGGGCTCGAACTCACAGACCGTGAGATTGTGACCTGAGCTAAAGTGGGACGCTTAACCGACTGAGCCACCCAGGTGCCCCGAGTATAGCTCTTTTAAAGTATCAATGGCAGACACAGCTGCTTCCCTGCCCATAGGCCACAGCACCCATCAGGCTCTTCGGGCTTCAAGCTCCTACCACAAACACTTGTAACTATGCCAGAGGGCTCCTCCAGTCAAGAAATATGCTAGGGGCAAGCATGTCCCCAGGGGTTGGTGGGTAACTATCCCAGTCTTCTGTCTCCCTGCCCTCCTATTCTCCTAGAACTGCACCCCAGCAGCAATCCGCTCATGATCTCCCTCCGTGCTGCCTTCCCTTCCCTGTCTCATGTCCCCACTGCCCTACTGGGATTACCTCCTACATAAACTACTGACACACAAATCCTTGTGTTGGGATCTGCTGTTAGAAGGAACCCAAATGAAGACCAGTATATATGCTGATGCCTTTGATTCTGATGCCACTTAACCCTCGTGGGACGCTTTACCCAGTGGAAAGGTAGCTATGGTAGACTGAACAAAGAGGTCCAGACTGGTCCCTAGAACCTGTAAATATTACTCTATGCGGCAAAAGGAACTTTGCAGATGTGATTCAACTAAGAAGCTTAGGATGGGGAGATCAACTCAGGGGATCTTAAATGCAATCACACATGTCCTTTTAAGAGAGAGGCAGAAAACTTGACAGAGAAGAAGGTGGCAATATGACCACTTAGGATGCTATGTTACTACTGGTTTTGAAGATGAAGAAAGGGGCCAGGAAACAAAGATGGCAATGAACGTCGCTTAGAACTAGAAAAAGCAAGGAAACATTTGCCAGAGAGTCTACGGAGGGAGCACAGCCTTGCCAACACTTTGATTTCCACCAAGTGAAACTAATTTGGCATCCAACTTCCAGAACTACAAGGGAACAAATGTGTGTTGTTTTAAGGCACTACATTTGGGGTGATTTGTTCCAGTGGCCAAAGGAGACTAATACAGTGGCTCCGAGGCAAACTTGAGCAGTGGCTCTCAAAGTGTGGTCCCTGGACCAGAGCATCAGCAGCACCTGGGATCTTATTAGAAATGCAAACTCTTGGGCCCCACCCCAAATCTACTGAAATTCCAGAGATGGGGCCCAGCTGGCTGTGTTTTTACAAGTCCTCCAGGTGATAGGGACGCTGGTTACAGTTCGGTGGTTAACTCAAGTCAGCCATTAGGGCACCCAGTGAGCTTTAAACACTATCAATGCCTGGGCACATGCCCCAGAGAGTGATTTATTTGGTTCGTTCAGTCTGGCCACTGGGCTTCTATAAAACATCCTAAGTGATTCTTATGTCTAGCCCGGGCTGAGAACCAGCGCTACAGTTTGAGAATCGCTAATCTGCAACATTCACTTTCAAACTGAACTCTGCAGAGCTTGGGAATTCAGGAAAAATGCCCTGAGACTTCTAACGGCGGAGGAGGAGGCAGGGAGATCTGGGGGGCTCAGTCGGTTGGGCGTCCGACTTCGGCTCAGGTCATGATCTCACTGCTTGTGAGTTTGAGCCCAGCGTCGGGTTCTGTGCTGCCAGCTCAGAGCCTGGAGCCCGCTTCAAATTCTGTCTCCATCTCTCTGCCCTTCCCCTGCTTGTGTTCTGTCTCTGTCTCTCTCACAAATATGAAAAATAAAACTTAAAAAAAAATTAAAGGCGGAGGAAGAGGCAGGGACATCTGGGTGGCTCAGTCGGTTAAGCATCTGACTTCGGCTCAGGTCATGATCTTGGGGTTCATAAGTTCGAGCCCTGTGTCAGGCTCTGTGTTGACAGCTCAGAGCCTGGAGCCTGCCTTGGGTTCTGTGTCTCCCTCTCTTTCTGCCCCACTCCTGCTCACACTCTGTCTCTCTCAAAAATAAACATTAAAAAACTTTTTTTTTTTTTTAAATACAAAAATAAAGGAGGAGGAGGAGGAGGCAGAGTCCAAGCCAGCATGACTGCTGGACCCAGAGGTCAAAAAGTCACGTGCCCAGATGGGGCTAGCTAGGTAAATGCAAGAAGTGGACCAGGCTTAAGACAAGAGGGTGCAGTGGGGGTCTGAGGAGCTGGCACTGAGCAGCCACCAGCCACTGCATTCCAAACAGTTCTTGTCATATCAGAATATGTCTTGTGGGTCCTGTCCCATTTGTCAAGAATTTTGTTGTTTTTTTTTAAGAGACATCAGAAGCACCTTTTAAAAATGTTAAATCACTCTATTTTAAACGTTAGCAATGAAGGCCATGAAATACTTCTCTATTTTAAAGGACTACAACGTGAAGTCTGAACATGCTACACAGGAAGACTGGATTCCATCCTTGGGCAGCTGGTGTGGGCCTCCATCCCTGCCGCAGGTGTCTTTCATTCACGTCTTGGGACCAGCGGGCCAGCCTGGCCTAGTGCGTTTCAGGGTGATGCCTGAACTCCATATGGGTGGAATGTGCTTGTCTGCTCACTGCTGCATCCAGTTCCAGGTACATGGCTGGCACTTATTAAGTGTTTGTTGAGTGAATACTTACAGTAATTCTGGGAGACAGAATTTTATACCTATCTTACAGAGGAGGAATTTGAAGCTCACTGCAGTGAAGTGGCCTTCCCCCAACACACGCTAATAACCAACTAGCTCAGGATTCAAACTACTGTGCAGGGCAAATACAAACAGAGCTGTGAAAATGCTTTGCAAAACGAGAGGTTTGGGGATAACTGGTACCAATTATAAGAGCAGTACGAGTCAGTACTCACAATGTGAACCACATTTCAAGATGATGGGACGCCAGCTTATTTGGTCCCACAGGAGTCAGAGGGGCTTTCTATTCATTCTGGGGCTGTGCTGCTGTTGTGTGGCTGTGGCAGTGGCGGTTGTGGATCTGGGGGAAGCAGGTGTGAGCGAGGTGGATGGTGATGTGGGGGCATGCCTCTGGATATCGGAAGGGAAAGCCTCCCATCTCATACCCAGCTCTCTCTGTACCTGAGCTGCAGCTGAGTCCACTGCTTTATTCAGAGGCTTGGGGTGAGGTGAAGGGGGAGATTGGGACCCATGGGGAGCCCTCTAATTTAAGAACCCTCTCTGATTGCATTATCCAGAGGAAATATGAAAAGCTAAATCAGAGGAGATGGTTAGGAAGTGCATTATGGAACATTAAACAATAGCTGATCACCATCAGACACAAATAAATGGCCCATAATCTACTGCCAAGAACATGAATGGTTCCCAAGTGGTGACCTGGCTGGCTTCCAGGCAGGGCAGGGCAGAGCTGGACAGCAGGTCTTTTAGGCCACAAAAACCCTGCTCAGGGTCACACCCCAGTAGCCAACAGAAGATTCTGGTGCCCAGACAGTATTCACTTTTTTCCACATGATCGCATTCTACGGGACTGAATTGGGGTCTTCTCACCATCTGGTGTGGGAGTCCCGCCTACCTGGGAAATCCTGTATTGGGGGAGGCATAGGATAGGTGGGCTCACAGTACCTGAAGAGAATGTCCGTGAAGTAGTATTCCCCTCATTCCAGAAGGTTTCATCCCCCAAAATACCCTGGTTGAGGCTCATCTTACTAGATCATCCTTTAGTTTAAATCCCCATGAAAATGCAAATACCTTTCATCAACAATAGCCAAACTATGGAGAGAGCCCAAGTGTCCATCGACTGATGGATGGATAAAGAAGATGTGGTATATACACAATGGAATAGTACTCAGCCATCAAAAAGAATGAAATCTTGTCATTTGCAAGAATGTGGATGGAGCTAGAGTGTATTGTGTAAGCAAAATAAATCAGAGAAAGACAAATATATAATTTCACTCATATGTGGAATTTTAAGAAGCAAAACAGATGAATATATGGAAGGGGGAAAAAAGAGAGAGGGAAACAAACCACAAGAGACTCTTAAAGATAGAGAACAAACTGAGGGTTGATGGAGGGAGATAGAGGGGCCGTGGGCTAGATGGGTGGTGGCTATTAAGGAGGGTACTTGTTAAATTTTTGTTTTGTTTTTTACATTTATTTATTTTTGAGAAACTGAGTGAGACAAAGTGTGAGCGGAGGAGGGGCAGAGAGAGAAGAAGACACAGAATCCGAGCAGGCTCCAGGCTCCGAGTAAGCGGTCAGCACAGAGCCTGAGGCGGAGCTCAAACCCACGAACCGTGAGATCATGACCTGAGCTGAAGTCGGACGCTCAACCGACTGAGCCACCCAGGTGCCCCAAGGAGGGTACTTGTTGTGATGAGCATTGGGTATTACACGTAAGTGATGAATCACTGAATTCTACTCCTGAAACCAATACTGTGCTGTATGTTAACTAAGTAGAATTTAAAAACAAACAAACAAACAAACAAACAAACAAAATGCAAATACCTTCAAAGGAGAGAGTAAGGTAGGTAGGCCCTACACACTTTACTATAAAATAATCTTTAATCTTTTGCTAAGACCTTTAGGCATTGATATGCTGAGGAGAAGGTAGGAGGGAATGGAGAATAAAGAATCTAGAGGAGAGTTTCTGGAGGGTAGGAGGGTAGTCTGCAGGACTTTAAAAGCTACTGTCACTATTTGTCCATGGACATCGATCTAAGTTAGTAAAATCCCTGGACTTAAAGTCAGAGGATGGGATTTCTGTCTCCAGCTCTCTTATTTTATACCAGCTGTGTGATCTTGAGGAAGTCACTTAACCTCTCTGAACCTTCACCTCCTCAGCTGAAAACTGGGAGTCTCGCCACACCCATCCCAGAGGTGCTATGAGAATTACATAAATCGAAGTGTGTGCAAGGTCTGCCCTTCTATAAATATTGTCCTTGGGTCTGTGCCACCACATTCTAGAAATTGTACAACCACTGAGCTATATCTGTGAATGGATATTGGAGCTGAGTCAATCCACAGACCCATAGCGAGCCCAGCCAGGGCCTGCCAAACCCAGGCTAGATCAGCTGACCTTGGTTGGCCCACAAACACGTGAACTTCAGTGATAAATGATTGTTATGTAAGCCACTGAGCGTTAGGATGCTTTATTACTCAGCGATAGTTAACACAATATCCCAAAATTACGGCTCCTGACACTTAAAATTTTAAGGCCATGTTCAAGAGAAATCATTCTAAAACATACCTGACACTTATCTGCCTTTTTAAACAAAATTAAGTGTACACAATTCAGTCTTCACTGGGCCATTCATGCTCATAATAGTGAGAAACAGTTAATGTGTCATAAGTCAATGGTGCCCTCAGGGGTTACCTACAGAACAGGGGCTCTAGAAATAATTCCGGTCTGCTATTCTTTTTGATCTCAGAACTATTCCCTGCTGATTGGCCATTTTTCTTGTAATCACTTTGGTCAGCTTTTTTTGTTGTTGTCATGGTGTCCATCGTAAGCATGAACTCACCCTCCCCAACCTAATGTGCCACACCACCCTTCCAGAAGCCTGCTATCTAAGCCTGCTCAAACGGTATCCAAAGCGACAATTAATAGACTTGGAGGAAGAGTCAGAACTAGTTTTCTGTGTATCAAATGCATGTGCTTTAACACTGGGCGTTCTGTCATCAATTCTGGCCTCTTTGAGGCTTTTTGCGCCCTTCTGTGGTTCTCCTCTGGGACCCGGCAGTGGAGTTTGCTAGGCAGTAAGCCTCTCTCTGGTCTAGATAGTTGGTGCTGTGTCTGGAGTTGTGGGAATACAGTCCTTCCTGGAGACAGTGAAGGGCTGGCTCAGCTTTGAAGGAAAGTACTGCCCAACAGGCCTGTAAGAGCTCTTTCTCCATCACACCCTTGCTGGGCCATTTAGCACATGCTGCCTGTGTTTCAACAGCGGATGTTCACAAATTCCCCCAGAGCAGAGGCAGCATCCGACTTGTCTCTGTGTCCTCTGTACCACTTAGCCCAGTGCTAGGCACATAGTAGGTGCTCACTAAGGTATGGTGGGTGGCCCTTGTGTCTACGAGCATAGGGCTTGTCTTCCTCAGAAGAGTAAGAATCTATAAGATTCTGAATATAGAATATTTTACACCAAATTATTGGAAAATATTTTCAAAGGATTAAAGTGATCCTGTGTCAAAGAACAGTTCTCATTTCAGGGCAGAAGTTTATTTCTGAACTGTGTTATGAAGAAGCCATGGTGACTAATTGTGGGAACAAGGCCAAGAGACTCTACAGGTGAAAGCAGATATTTTTTGCTCTATTGAACTGTTACCTTAGTGATTCTCCCTAGGTGCACTCCCATTGTTTGTTTGTTTGTTTGTTTTTTAAGTAGGCTTCACGCCCAACATGGAGTATAACCCGGGGCTTGAACTTGCAACCCTGAGATCAAGAGTCTGATGCTCAACTCACTGAGCCAACCAGGTGGCCCCTTCCATTGTTTTACCAAATGTCTAAGGACCACATTCACAACCAGAAGATCTGGATTTAGAAATTCATCAGGCAGGGGTGCCTGGGTGGCTCAGTCAGTTGAGCATCTGACTTCAGCTCAGGTCATGATTCAAATCTCTCACGGATTTGAGCACCGTGTCGGGCTCTGTGCTGACAGCTCAGAGCCTGGAGCCTGCTTCAGATTCTGTGCCCCTCTCTCTGCCCCTCCCCCACTCATTCTCTCTCTCAAAAATAAGCATCAAAAAAAATTAGAAATTCATCAGGAAGTGCCAGTGGATGTATGAGCTAGCTATTCCACGTTCCCACCCCTCCCTCTCACTCTGTGCCCCAGAAGCTAATTGCCATAGATTGTATCCAGAGGCTCCCCCTGCCCCCTAGCTTCAGGCTGGGTTTGGCCAATGGCAGGCACTGCAGGAGGAGCTGAGGCACCTGGGTGGCTCAGGCAGTTAAGCATCTGACTGCGGTTCAGGTCATGATTTCACAGCTCATAGGTTCAAGCCCCGTGTCAGGCTCTGTGCTGACAGCCCAGAGTCTGGAGCCTGCTTCAGATTCTGTGTCTCCTTCTCTCTCTCTGCCCCTCCCCCCCCCACACACACACTCTCTCTCTCTCTCCTTCAAAAATAAATAAAATAAAATAACAAAAAAAAGAGGTAGCTAGATTGGAGTAGAGAGAAGTTGGGGTACTTCTTGTCTATTTTCTCCCTGCTTTGGGTCCTTCTGTGGTCATAGCTCTTGTTCAATGGCCCCTCCTCCAAGGTTCCAAATCTTCTTAGGATCAATTTCCCTATTTCTTCATCTTGCCTTTCCTTTTTCTTTTCTTTTCTTTTTAATATTTATTGATTTTGGGGAGAGCGCAAGCAGGGGGGTGGGAAGGGGGCAGAGAGAAGGGGACAGATGATCCGAAGTGGGCTCTGCATTGACAGGCTGAGAGCAGACAGCCCTATGTGGGGCTTGAACTCACAAACCATGAGATCATGACCTGAGCCGAAGGTGGACACTCAACTGACTGAGCCACCCAGGTGCCCCTCTTCCTCTTGCCTTTTTTTTTTTTTAATTTTTTTTTAATGTTAATTTATTTTTGAGACAGAGAGAGACAGAGCATGAATGGGGGAGGGGCAGAGAGAGAGGGAGACACAGAATCGGAAGCAGGCTCCAGGCTCCGAGCCATCAGCCCAGAGCCTGACGCGGGGCTCGAACTCACGAACCGTGAGATTGTGGCCTGAGCTGAAGTCGGACGCTCAACCGACTGAGCCACCCAGGCGCCCCTTCCTCTTGCCTTTTTAAGCAAAAGCGTGGTAAAGACTTCCCGAGTTACTAATTCCTCAACTTTCCCTGTTGGCTCCCTTAACCCCACTCACACCTCTGAAAGTGGTCCCTTCGTTCAAATCTTCATCTGAACCATCTGAAGTGCTTCTTTTTCCTGTTGTTACCTTGACTGCTACAATCTATACAATGTCCTACCTAAAAGATGTCTACACTGCACCAGCAGTGTCTCTAGGGCAAGGAGTTAAAAAACAAAAAATCAGAGGTTCTTTTCTCTCTAGTTTACAGAACCTAGTAGCCATCTGAGTCTATCTAAATTAAATGATATAAAATGAAGGCAAGCCCCAATCTACAGATGAGAAGAATTATTATTCCTCCATTCACTCACTCATTCATCAAATATTTATTGTGCACCTACCATGTGCCAAGGCCTGCTCTGACCCTGGGGAACCAATGATAACATACAAGACAGTCCCTGCCCACATGATGCTTACAGTCGAATGCCGACTGTCTCCCAGAAGTCAGAGCCCATCAGAGGCAGGGCTAGAACCAGAAGCCAGAGTTTCCTTAAGTCTGGAGCCTTCAGCAGATTCTCAAAGGACTCTATTACCTAAATAAGGTTAAGAACCCACTGGATCAGACCGAATGAACTATCCAGCTGCCCCCCCTTAAATAGAAGGATCATGACCCACCAGCTCCCAGAAGTGTGGCGCTCCCAACTGGAATTTGTGGGGGCATATTGTCATACAGGCGTGGTGACACAACCACCCACCTTTCCTACCCTCCCTACTCTTCACCTCCCAACAAGTTCCCCTGTCCTCTCCTTCAGCTTCTCCCATTTTCATAATTACCCTGTGCCCTTCTCCGAGCCCTTCCCTCAGGGCCCACAGATGCAGGCAGGCCTGGCCGCACAACACGTTGCTGAACTGATTTTATGAACAGAGAGGGGCTGGGGTCTGGATTCTGAGACATGTCCTCTCTGAGAGCCTGTGTTTTCAGCAAAGGCAGTGAGAATGAAATGTCTGCCTACGTGAAAGTATTTGTGAGATTCAAGTTGGAGGGCATGACTGAAACCGCCTCTGCTGGGGGAGAGGGGGGAAGCCAGGGGCGGCTGAGGTGAATTGAGGGGGGCTATAACGGGACAGGCAGCAAAACCAGGGGGTCTGCCTGGCTCCCTCAAGCCCTCTGGAAACATTTGAGTTTCCTCAGAAAGGTTTAAATAGGCCATGCCAGTAACACAATACTTCCCCTGCTCTGGGTCAGACAGGACGAGGGCAATCTGGTGCCTGCTGCCCTCAGAGAAGTTTGGCAGGTCAGCTTAAAAAGCCCTCTTCCCCAAATCACCCAGCCCTACCTCTGACAGACACAGTCCACTCTAGGCCAGGCCAGGGGCACTCTGGAACCCTCCACATCCCCTCAGAAATCTCCCATCTCCCACGACCTCCAGCTGCCCTATTTGGGCAGAAGTCTCACCGCGGGAAGAAGGCACAACAGGAAAGCAGCCAGCGCTGGAAAAATGGGAGACCTAGGACTGAGGCTGCAAGGGTCCCTGCCCACGGGCGAATCACTGGATTCCCCTTTTCCCTGCTGGGACAGGAAGGGAAGAGCTCAGCGGAGGCGTATTTGCTCCACGACATCCCCCTTGAGTCAAGCCCCCTTCAGAAGGGGTTGGGGATGTGTTCACAGAAATGTCTGGGGCTCACTTCTCCCTTCCATGCTCTCCTCTGTGTCTCTTTTAAGCTCCCCACGATTCCCAAAGTGAAATCACGCAGCAAGTGGGGAGAAGTGGGAGAGGCAGAAACCATTTTTAAAAGGGTCTCTGGCTTTGAGCAGCTGGGTGGGGGCCACTTGGAACAAGGACGGAGCGAGCTTCTGAGACAGCTCGGGTGACAGGAAGCTGCTGGGGTGGCTGTCTCCCTCCAGCCTCCTTCCACCGAGAGCAGAAGGGGGAAAATATCAGGACACGCTGCAAAATAATCTTCCACCCTCCCCCCCACCCTGCCCCTAACGGATGGAAGAGAGGAAAGTGTGGTCATCATTTACCTGCTGAAATTGGGAGGACGCTGTTGATGAAAGTAGGCTGAGACACGATAAAGCGGAAGAAAAGCTGCAGATAGATTCCCAAAGTCACTGGATTCAGGACAACCATGCTGGCTGGGGTCTGGCAAGTGTCAAGTTCTCTGGGCAAGACTGCTCGGGAAGCCTTGCTTATCTCTGCCTTTGTCTTCCTCACTGCTGTTTGCGCCTCTCTCTCCCCCCTCCCCCTCCCCCTCTCCCTCTCTCTCCTGTCTCCCTCTCCTTTCCCCATGCCTTTACCAAGAAAGAATGCCAACCATTTCCCATTAAACCTTCTCCGTACTACACAGGGTTATATTTATCTCCCGCACTGAATCAAATGCCCACATTAAAATACTATGTCAGAACTTCTGTTTTGGAGACTGAGGTGAGTGGCTACTGAAGAGGCGGTGAAAAGGCAGTTGAGTCTCAAACGTTCACTAGAAGCAGTCCTCAAAGGCAGTCAGATCCCCAATTACCCCCCAGCAGCTGCCTGCTCGGAACAGAGGTGTCCAACAGCACCACAGAATCACTGAATTTCCACAGACACAAATCCCTCTGCTGTCAGCCTGTGACACTTTTACCCGCTCGGTGACAAATGCAAAGTTGACCTTGGATTATTTTTCTTTAATCGTCCAATAAAATGGGGGAGGTGGATTTTCTCAAACAGCTTTCTCCAAGAGAAAGTGTTTGTTCTCCCTGCAGAAGCAGCACCCTTCTATCTCATCCACAGCAAAATAAGTGAAAAGACAGAAAGTGAATGATTATCAAATTACACTTGGAGAAAGAGCATCAATGACTTGATCTTTGGCTGGGCAAAATCCAAGTAAAAAGTGCTGCGTCCTTAAATGAATACCTCTTATGAGTTTATGAAGCCTGTTACAGAGATCCTTAGATTATTAAAATAATGATCTACAGAGTTGCCCAGTTGGCTTTAATGCACATAACGTACTCCCGGGGCCCCGTGGGAGTTTGTTTGGGAGTGGTTTGGGAGTCCTGGCCTCTGGGGTGGGCGTCGTTGGGGAAGAGCACCTTTCCTCATCTCTGGGGGAGGCAGAGCGTAAGGCAAGGCTCCCTGGCTTTCGCACCAGTCTCGTCCGCCTCCCAGCTCTGCTGTGACAGCAGCCGCGTGTTTGCCATCTCTGAACCTCAGTTTTCTCATCATAAAATGGAGGCAGTGTTCCCTTTAAAGGTATGCCGGAAAGGTTAAATGAGGTAACACGGATGGATCACAGATGAGGTAAAATCTGTGTATGCAGACAGCAAAAATGAAACGCAGGGAGCTGTGGTGGACTGGGGGTGATGATGGCCACTGAAAATCCGTCCCGTCCCTGTGCGCGTGAGCCACTCTCCTCGGCAAGAGCTGGAGTCTGTTTCCTCCCCCATTCAACTGGGCTGGGCTTGTCATTGGCTTTGACTAGTACAGTGTGGCAGAAGTGACACTGTACCACTTCCAGGCTGAGGCCCTAATGGGCCCGGCAGCTCTGCCTTTGCCTTCTAGAAGCTGCCCCATAAAGCTGCCACATAGGAGAGTCTGAACCATCAGATAGCAGCAGGGAGGGGGAAGCAGCCAGCCCCTGTCTGGCCATCTCAGATGAGGCAACAGCCACATGAGGGAAGCCAGACCACATGGGTCACCAGATGACAATGGCAGTCACAGCTGAAGAACAGCCCAAATGAACCCAACCCAGAATATGGATTCATGAGCATATAAAATGGCTGTTGTTTTAGAATGATTTATTGTACGGTCATAGGTAACTGATAAGGGGCTTATAAGGAAATCTTTTGAAAGCTTGAAGAATATACTTAGGTTATATTCAAAATTAACAGGACGGGGTGCCTGGGTGGCTCAGTCAGTTAAGTCAGGTAATTTCAGCTCACATCATGATCTCATAGTTTGTGGGTTCAAGCCCCACATCAGGCTCTGAGCTGGTGATGCAGAGCCTGCTTGGGATTCTCTCTGCCCCTTCCCAACTTGTGCACATGCTCTCTCTCTCTCTCAAAATAAATAAATAAACTTAAAATTGTTTTATTTTATTTTTTATGTTTTATTTTATATTTGAGAGAGACAGAGAGAGACAGAGTGCGAGCAGGGATGGGGCAGAGAGAGGGAGACACAGAATCTGAAGCAGGCTCCAGGCTCTGAGCTGTCAGCACAGAGCCCAAAATGGGGCTCAAACTTATGAACCCTGAGATCATGACCTCAGCCGAAGTCGGACGCTTAACTGACTGAGCCACCCAGGTGACCCAAACTTAAAAATTTTTAACAGGACAGCTTCATGGTGCACCCATTTAGCTATTCCCAAACTATTTAACAGAAGGATCTGTGATTGTTGGCTAAACCCCACTAGGAAATTCTCAGGCTTGTTCTTGTTAACTTTTGAAACCTATAGTCCCAGCAGTGGTCTTTGGAGAACGTGCTACCTGGGAAGAAGGTAACTCTTGAGTAACCTGCTGCCAGAATCTGAACTTTCACCATCTAGCTCAGATCCCTCCTGTGAAGCAAGAGTGATTTCTTCCTTCTCTCAGCACACAGTTCTCACCACTGACTCTGCTGTTGGCACAAAGTGGGTCAATATGTCCTGCCTGCAACGCCTGCTATTGTTTTTGAGCTGCTTCTAAACCACCTTGCATTGCTATTTAACTTGTGTTAATGTCTCCAGAGATAGAGGACGGTCCCATAGCTCTGTGTACCCCAGGACAGTCCTTGCCACCTAATCCTCAACAATGTCAGTTAATTTGATCAAATCACACCACCACAGGATGAAAAGAAAAGAAAAGAAAATGGCATAGTTTTATGCTCCAGCCACACTAAACAAACTGCATTACCCAGCACCCCTTTGTGCCTTTGCACAGACAGTAGCTGGTTGGCCCAGGCCTGGTACAAGAAAGGACTTTGGTAAGTATGGGGAGAAAGTGAGAGGGAATGTGGACAGCCAGCCACGCAGAATTAGAGCCTGCACAGGAGAGGCTGCATATACACATTCAGGCCACTGGGGGGCGAGTCACCTCTACCCTCTGGGGAGGCCCCAGCACAGAGGTATTTATAAGCCCCAATAGTTATGAAACAGCTCTTTGTAAATTTCCATTTCCCATGTACTGTGTATTTTATGAGTCTATTTCTTACAGGGTTACCCTAACTGACTGAGAAGTTATCTTTCTTCAAACTCTCCTGGAAGGGCTCTCAATCTTTCAGAATCTAATAACACAGGCTATTAGATTACCTAGAAGGAAATTATTTGAGATTTGTGAAAGGCTTATACCAACAAAGCCAGTCAAAGCTAGAGCTTTCTCTCACAGGCCTCGTAGGTAGGAATGTATGGTATACAGATAGGCAATCTGATGGTACTCATCAACACATGACATACACATGTGTCGTTTGATTCAGTATTCCACAGAAATACTCATTCAACTGCCCAGGGGTTGAGGTGCAAGGATGTTCGTTACAGCCTCAGGTCTGAAACAGCCTAACTTTCAATGAATATGAGATTGGTTGAATAAATCATAGGACTTCTCTTCAGTGAAACATTATACAGTCATTACAAAGAAGAAAGTAGTCTTTGCAACAAATATTGCTGGAAAAAGCAATATTTGGGAAGAAATGGTAAGAAAAATCAGTCTTCCATATGCAGAACAAACAAAATTTATTCTTAACTCTTACTTTACCCCATACATAAAAATTATCTCAAAATGGATCATAGACTTAAGAGAGAAAATCATTAAACTTCTAGAAGAAAACACAAGAAAATCTTAGTGACCTTGGGCTAGGCAAAGATTTCTCTTCAAATTAAAATTTTTTTCTTAAATAAAAATGGCATATATTTAAGATATATGGCACGTTTTGGTACACATATATTTTGTGAAATGATTACTGCAGTCAAGACAATGAACATATCTGTCAACTCATATAGTTACCTTTTTTCTAGTGAAAACACTTAAAAACTACTCTCTTAGAAATTTCCACTGCACCAAAACAGTATTGGTAACCGTAACCCCCATGCTATATGTTATTATTCATCCTATATAACTGAAACTTTGTACCCTCTGACCAATGTCTCTCCATTTCCCCCATCTTCCCCAGCCCCTGGTAATCACCATTTGACCCTTGGGTTCTATGAAAAAAAGTGTTTTAAATATTAGGACATAAAATGCATTTAAGAAAAATGTTAAACTGGACTTGATCAAAAATTTTAAACTTCTGCTCTATGAAAACCAATGTTAAATTGAAACGACAAGCCAAAATGAGCACCTGGGTACCTGGGTGGCTCAGTCAGTTAAGCGTCTGACTTTGGCTCAGGTCATAATCTCATGGTCCATGAGTTTGAGCCCTGCATCGGGCTCTCTGCTGTCAGCACAGAGCCTGCTTCAGATCCTCTCTTCCCATGCCCCACTCATAAACGTGCTCTCTCTCCCTCTCTCAAAAATAAACAAACAATAAAGAAGAAAAGAAAAGGCAGGGCAGGGCACCTGGGTGGCTCAGTTGACTGAATGTCTGATTTCTGCTCAGGTCATGATCTTGCAGTTCGTGGGTTTGAGCCCCACGCTGGGTTCTGTGCTGACAGCTCAGAGCCTAGAGCCTGCTTCAGATTCTTTGTCTCCCTCTCTCTCTGCCCCTCCCCTGCTTGCACTCTGTTTCTCTCTCTCTCTCTCAAAAATAAATAAACATTAAAAAAAAAACCTCTCTAAAAAAGAAAAGACAAGCCAAAGACGATAAGTAAATATTTGCAAAACACATATATGATAAAGGATGCATATTCAGAATACCTAAAGAACTTTACAAGTCAAAAATAATAAAGCAAGCCAATTAAAAGAAAAGGGCAAAAGGTGTAAATAGATACTTCACCAAAGGAGATACGTGAATGGCAAATGAGCACATGAAAAGATATTCAACATCATTAGTCATTAGAGAAATGTAAACTAAAACCTTAATGAAACGCCACTACATACTACTAGAATGGCTAAGTTTAAAAAGACAGACATTTCCAAGTGTTAGTAAGGATGTGGAGCTGCTGGAACTCTCACACATTGCTACTGGGAATGCAGAATGGTGCAACCGCTTGGGAAAACAGTTTGGCAGTTTCCTTTAAAGTTAAATATGCACTTACTCTACCACACAACAATTCTATTCATAGAAATGAAACCGTATATCCACCCAAAGACTTGTACGTGAATGTTCATAACTACTTTCTTTGTAATAATGAAAAACTAGAAACAACCCAAATGGCCATCTACTGGTGTAACCAGTTGTGTACAATACGATACTACACGGCAGAAACAAGTCATCGGGATGAATCTCAAATGCATTATGCTAAAGCCAACACCACAAAAGGCTACATACTGCATAACTCCATCTATAAGGCATTCTGGAAAAGGCAACACTACCGGATGGAGAACAGATCAGTGGTGACCAAGAGTTAATGGTCGTGAGAATCAGCTACAAAGGGAACTTTTGGTGGTGATGGGGGATGTTCTTTATCTTGACTGGAGTGGTTGTTTGCCTCCTTTGTCAAAACACGTCAAACCGGGGGCGCCTGGGTGGCGCAGTCGGTTAAGCGTCCGACTTCAGCCAGGTCACGATCTCGCGGTCCGTGAGTTCGAGCCCCGCGTCAGGCTCTGGGCTGATGGCTCAGAGCCTGGAGCCTGTTTCCGATTCTGTGTCTCCCTCTCTCTCTGCCCCTCCCCCGTTCATGCTCTGTCTCTCTCTGTCCCAAAAATAAATAAAAAACGTTGAAAAAAAAATAAAAAAAAAAAAAACACGTCAAACCGTATTCTTAAAAAGGGTGAGTTTTATGTGAATTTTCCTGCAATAAGCTTGACTTTAAAAAAATGAGGCAAAGATAGTTTACATTTATGCATGGACGTGGAAGGCTGTCCAGAGAATATTACTGACTAAAACTGCAAAGGTGCAGTGCATCTGACCAAACATCTGAACAAACAAGCAAATCTATTTATCAATTATGCATATGTGCAGAGAGAAAGATCTAAAATAATACACATTTCACACTTGGGGATGGCAGTATGTAGGATAAGAGATGGAGGGAAATTCCCTCTTTACTCTTATACATATTTGTATTGGAAATTTTTGCAATGAGTGTAACTTAATTTGTAACTTAAAAGATATATTTTTTAGCAGAATCAGAGTCTTGGCAATCTTAGGAGTAAGGAAGGAAGGAAGGGGGGGAATAAAAGGTGTCTTTTCTCCATGTATGAGATCCAACAAGTCCCTGCCGACGTGCTGAGAGGAACAGATAGAACATTTTGATTGGTTCTGCCAGAGAACAGATCTCTGAGCATGTTCTGGCCTGGAATTAACGATGATTCAGTTATGCTAAGGCCCTGGCCACCTCCTGCTGGCAGCTGCACCAGTAGGAGAGAGATAAGACAGGGCAACTGAGAGGCCCAGGGAAAGTCCCTCCTCACAGCTCCCTGTCCTCTGACAACTCAAGCTGAAATCAGAGCCAGAACCCACAGAGCCTCGAGATGCAACAGAAAGACCCAGCAGAGAACCAGAAGAACGAGTAAGTCTAATTAGACGAATTAGACTCACCAAGGCCTTGAATCTGCAGTTCTAATCCCAGGGCAGGGAGCTTGCTGTCCTCACTTTCAGGGAGGAGATTTGCACTGAGTTGGCCTCGAACTACCTGGATGCAATCACAATAACAACAATAATCTTACCCAATTCAGTGTTTCTCAAACTGTGCTAGAGGTGCTCCCACTGTAAGAGATATTCCATTTTTACAAGGTAGAGGAGTTCCCATAAATTGAGAAACACTGTCTACTTTATGCTCCTCTTGGAAATTTACAATATATATAAGTATACTAAAGCCACTGGTGTGTCCTGTAGTAAAGAAACCATTTTACTTGCTTTTACCTCTCAAAGTATTTGACTCTCAAACCCATTTTTATTTAATTCTTATTTGATTCCCCCTTTTCTTCTTATCTAGGTTCTATACAATAAATACATTACTGATGTGCTAGATAAATAATTACAATGTAGGGCTTTATTTTTTTATAAAATCTTTTTTTTATCATTTTTCCCCATTTGTTGTTCATGCAGTGAACAACAATGAGATAAGACTTGTAATTCCTATTTTACAGATAAGAAAACTAAGGCTTATGGGAGGCTCTGGTGACAGCAGCAGACATTGGGTCACTGGCAGGTGGAGTGATTACCAGCAAGACTGGACCTGAACCCTCGTGCTGGTACACTGAGCCAGAGGTCATCAGCGCTCCCAGGCCTGGACTTGTTCTCCAAGGGAACATCAATCAACTTCATCTTTACCTGGAACTGGACCTAGAAATGCTGTGAGTCCAAGAATCGTTCAGCTCTGAAGATGCGAAAGCACACTCTTGGTAGGGAGGACAGGAAATTTTTTATGGTAGGAAGTTAGGGAGGGCTGGAGACTTCAGAGGAGATCTCCCAATGGTTTACGACAACCGAGGAGTGATGGTTCTTGAACTGAAACCTGTAAGGAGGGAAAACATCCTGATTCCCAAGCAAAGCCAGTTTCCTGGTGTTACTTATTTCAAGGACAACAGAAAGGTATGAACTCAAAAGAATAAAGCCACCAAAGAACATAACAGATCTTAGCCCCACTTTTGAAGGTCAGGCGGTGAGTTTACCCCAGATTTCCCCTAGGGTGAACCCCAGAAAACTTAGTTGAATTCACTTCATTCTCTTCTAGCCAGTCCAAATGCATGTTTCTAGTTAACCACTGTTTGAACTTACCATGTGTTCATTGCAAAATTTTATTTTTACATATTTATTGGAAGAACATTACCACCCCAGTTCCCCTGCCTCCCCCTTACCTAAACCCCACTGCCTCATCACATCACATCCAGCACAGCCCCACTTAGAGACAGTGGTTCTTCTTATCTTCTAGGAGATTAGATGGAGTACAAAGGAAGGGCTGCCCTCACAATTTGATTTGGTTCAAGGTAAAGACAAAGCATCATTTTCAAATGATCTAGTCTCTGTCCAGCTGGAGGTAGCAATCATACCTTTCTTTTTCTTTTTCTTTTTTTTTTTTTTTTTTTTTTTTTTTTTTTTTTTTTTTAGTTTGGATACCATTAGTTTATTATAAAAGAGACATGAAAATTATTTACCTGATGAAAGATTTCACAACTTCACTGGAATGGGCAGCTTCACTTCATGCCATTTCAATAATGATTTATTTCAGTCTACATACTTTCCGAGAATGTCACCATCTCTAAATAAGAAATAATCCTTGTCATCTAGAACTACTTTGGTGCCTCCATATTCTGGGAGAAGAACTTTATCTCCAACTTTCACACTGACTGGTTGGATCTCTCCACCCTTTCCTTTAGAGCCTGATCCAACAGCTACTACTGTTGCTTGCAAAACTTTTCCTTGCGATTTTTCTGGAAGCATAATGCCTCCTTTGGTTACAGTTTCGGCTGCACTCCTTTCAACTAAAACTCGGTCAAAGAGAGGAAGAAACTTCCTAAACGCTTGTCCTGCCATGACTCTGGCCACCGCAGTTCCTACTCTGCTCTTGAGCTGCCGCCGCCGCCGCAAGGAGACCCGCAGTCAGCAATCATACCTTTCTATGGCATGTGGCTGTGTTGGTTGGCAAGGCCCTAGAACAGGACCATTCCTAACACATCGATAGGCAGATGCTGACCAAGGCTCTCAGGTAAAGGGTGGGAAAGGGCACTGCCTGTGTCACATATAATGATGCATCCTCCCATGGCATCGTGGGAAGGGAGATATTGGCCAAGATAAACAATAATCGGAAGCCGCTGAGGAGCCTTTTAGAATTACAGACTTCTAGGAAACAATACGCTATGACACAAAGGACATACACGGGGACTGCAGTCCATGTTGCTTTGGGGTCCGTGTAATTCCTGTAACCAGGAGGTTCTCCATCCTGTAGGCTATCATGGAACAAACTGCATAAACTGGGAGCCACAGCGTTCCATATTACTCCACTCCTTAGTCTTAAAGTGCTTTAAAAATACTCAGCCCACAGAGAAAGGGTGGCCTGCAAGGCCAAATATATAGCTATACAATCTAGGATAAGAACAGGTGACTTTTTTTTTTAAGCACTAGAGAGAAAAAATTTTCCATCGAGTTATCATGGATTATGTGATTACCTGTTTCCTTATATACAGAGTTACCCAATATAACTGTGATGTTTCACAAACACATGCATGTCCCCAGGAAGTGGAGGCAAAAGGCTAAACTGGAGAAGATGGAAACAGAGAAAGAATGATTCGGGAAGGTAAGAGAGGTCAGAGGACTCATTCATTCATTCAACAAATATTTACCCAGTTCCTACTGTGCTCCAGGCAAAGATCTACGAGTTGGGGATTCAGTGTGAATCAAATGTAAGAAATTTCTAGCCCCCAGGGACTTAACTTCTAGTGGGAGTCTCAAGACAGACAAGAAGCATGTATAATAAAAGGTCCATGTTATTATATTATTCATCGTAATCAAGAATAACGGAGAGATATAATTAATCAAGAGAGCCTCATGAAGGGAAGTAAAAGGTAAGAAATTAGGAAGGTAAGAGAAAAGTTTGCCTTTAGTCGTCAAGGGGGGGTTCATGAAAGAGTCTGAGGCAATTCTGACCTTACGGGATGGAAATACCAACATCAGCCACTGTTCACTAAACATCTATTGCACTTGTACATATGTACTTGTACATTTTTTGAAAGCCTCACAGCCTCACAGCAACTCCATGAGGTAGGTGTTACTATCTCCATGTGACACATGAAGAAACCAGGGCTGATAAAGGCAATTGAGGTAATCTGCTCAAGGCCGCAGAGCTAGAACACAAAGCTGGCTGCATACCCCAAAGCGTGGATTCTTTACACTGTACTATTCAGCCCCAGGCCCAGACACCACAGGGAGAGGGCAGGTGGGTGAGGGAAACTACTCTGGCCCAGGGCTTAGAGTGGGCATGAACATGGCCTTTCCAGGGGCCACCAACAGGGCCTCTTGTCCAGAGTCCTCAGAGGGAAACAGAATGGGCTGAGCCTAGGTGACAGATGCTGGCAGATTCTGACAGCCTGGAATGGCAGAAGGTCACTTCCAAATGGGAATGACTCTACAATGACTGGATGGGGGATATTTTATATGTGCTCAGTGCATTCCAGCTCCCACTCAGGCTGGGAATTGCTAGCAGGGACAGTTTGCCTTGTGTTCTCCCTGGCCTGACAGTCAATTCCAGAATACCTGTTCTTCTATACTCCCACCCCTTCATGTCCAAATGCTCCCAGTTTTCTCAAGTTCAAATGTTTCCTCTCCACGAAGAGTTTGCCAGGAGGAATGTGTTCTACCCCCCAGCCCCCAGGAACTTCCCTAGCACATTCTTGGATCTTCATTCTTGGCACTTGAAGGCAGTGTGCGTGGGGTCAACAGCCACAGTTTAAGCATGGCTTTGAAGCCATTAGCCAGTTCAAATCCTGACTCTGCCACTCACTGTGGGGAAACTCTTCAGGAGTTCAATAAAGATAATATTCCTTGATGTTATCTCTATGAAGTAGAGTGATTAACCTAGAGTTTCCTTGGGCTAGAAATACCCACGTCTCGGGATTCCGCTTTTTCCCTTCAGGACTCCTGAGGAGGGGCTTCCACGCAAGCCTTACAGCAGCCAAATGGGAACACTTTATCACTTGTCATAACAACCCAGACAGAGTCTGGCAAAGGCTGAGTTGGAAGGTGTTGGCTAGGCCTGCAAGCCACAGAGGATGGCCTGCTTCCTCCCCCAAAGAATTGTGATGGCCAGCCCTTCTTTGACCTTCTGCTTTCCCTCCTCCACCCGCCACCAACCCTCCCCCCCGCCCCCCCCCCCCCCCCCCCCGCCCTGCCGCCGCCACAGGAACAAGAATGAAGAAGATGCAGCAGAGGCCACACCTGGGTGAGCAGCCCCTAGGAAGCCTCCTGACCCCATGTACAGAAGGACAGGTGGCTCTCCCACAAAGCTGATCTTTAAGGTGGAGTGACGCTGCCCATGGGCAAAATGGCCCAATCCATGTCCTGGGTTCTGACCAACCAGACCGATAACTCCTTTCCTTCTAAAAAACATGGAGACATAAATTTAGAAGGGGATGGCCCAGGGTGGAAGTATGGGGAGAGAGGTCTCCTCTTTAACAGTATGGATTTGATATAGCCTTCTAAACTGCCTTACACAATGCTGCCACATAATAGGAGCAGTCTAAACTACTCAGAAATAAGAATACTTATGTGGGTATGTATATATGCAAATACGAGTATAGATCTAGTCTGTGTGTTCAACCTTATAATATGCGACTTAGCTGTATTTTATTTCTGAGTAAGTTGTTAATCACTTGAGCACAAGGCTCATGACTGCTTGATCCCTTTATTCCCCTAAGTGTCAACTCAGATACACAGCAGGCCTTCCAAGTGTCAAATCGGTTAATGAAATGGTTTGGATGGTATACACAGGACAGATAAACTACACTGCAGTATATCCAAAACCTTAAGAGTAATTCACACCGGGGCACCTACGTTGAGCATCCTACTTTGGCTCAGGTCATGATCTCATGGTTCACGAGTTCGAGCCCCACATCCAGCTGCTGTTAGCACAGAGCCCACGTTGGATCCTCTGTCCCCCTCTTTCTGCCTCTCCCTGCTTGTGCTCTCTTTCTCTCTCTCTCAAAAAACATAAATAAAAAAACATTTAAAAAAAAAAAGAGTGATTCATACTGGATCAAGAATTCCGTTGTGATGTTTCAGAACAGACTTTTCTATTGCCAAGGGAATCATGAGTTTGCAGCTGCAGAGGAGTCAGCTTTAAGTGAAATGACACATGTAAGGCAACTTGTGCATAGGCTGGTCTTTAATTTTTTTTTTTTTAAGTTTATTTATTTTTGAAACAGAGAGAGACAGAGCATGAACGGGGGTGGGTCAGAGAGAGAGGGAGACATAGAATCGGAAGCAGGCTCCAGGCTCTGAGCCGTTAGCACAGAGCCCGACGCGGGGCTCGAACTCATGGACCGTGAGATCGTGACCTGAGCTGAAGTCGGACACTTAACCGACTGAGCCACCGAGGCGCCCCTAGGCTGGTCTTTAAATGTGAGGTTCCAGAGGTCCCTCTGTGAATTGGTGCCTTTGTGAGGGCCTTGGCTCCCACCTGCCTCCCCCAGGCTCTCTCTATGATGTGCCAGACTCTTCCCATGTCAGTGATACCACCTGGCCCGCGACAAAAGAACCAGCTCAGCCCAGCTCTAGCTTCAGGAAATAAATGTCATCAACCCCTAAAAAATAGACTTCAGAGAGGAAGATGCTGACATACCATCAACTACAGTCTGGGATTCTCCACACACTGCCTGAAAAATGCATGAACCCAGTGTATTTGTTCGCTAGGGCTGCCCTAACATAACACCACAGATTGGGTAGCTTCAGCAAACAAATGTGTTTTCTCACAGATCTGGAGGCTAGAAAATCTCACAGATCTGGACAGGAAAAAAAAAAAAAATGGGCCAAGTTTTCTCTCTTAGATGCCTAAAACTAAAAACCTATGAATGTGGAGTAAGTAGATTTGGCATGCACCAGACTTAGCATGCTCCAGATCACCCAGAGGGTTCGTCAAAACACAGATTTCTGTTTCTGACTCAGAATGTCTTCGAAGCTGGGTGGGGGTTTACATTTCTTAGATTTCAGGGTGCTGTTGCTGCTGGTCTACTTTAAGAACCACTAGTCTAAGGGTTCAGTTAGCAAAAGGAGTGTATCCACAGTGATTGAATTATTGGGGCATAATTATCCAGATGACCATTTGTTTCCATGGCGAATTCTGGACAAATTTATAACTGCCCTAGAGAATTCTACTTTGTAGCAGTGTTCTTCTGGTCTCATCTTCTATGTTCCTCCCCTCCCTTTACCATTGTATTCACCCTAAAAGCGTGTATAACCTTATTTCCAGATTACAGTTGTAACTATATTTTACTTTATTGGTGAAGAAATTCTCTGGAAGAGGCCTGTGGTTTGCAAATTCAAAGACATACTTTGAATTGAAGCCAATTTAAATATATAGCTCATTACTTTTTTTTGTCTTTCATATAGACTCCAAATTTCTTCTACAATTCCCCCTTTATGTATCAGTTTGAATTGCATTTTTAAAACTGAATGGTTCTTGAATTAGGAACTCCACAAACCCAAGGCAACTGGTAAGCGGTAGCATCCAATATGCAAATGACCTTCTAAAGTAATTTTCCATTTTTATTCCTGCCCTATTTCAGTCAGTCTGGGAGATTCTTGGAAAGAACATGTGCTAAACGCATTTCCATTCATATTAGTAGTTGGCTCCATAAATAGCCAATTTGTTCTACTTTTCTCTGGATCATCCTCAAACCTATTAGCCTAAGCTGAGTCACACTGTCAAAGAAAGCTGACATGGTTTATATTCAAATAGATCAAACTTGTTAGTCCCGGTATACAACCATAAACACATTTAGAGAGAAAAGAAAAAGAAAACTACAATATATTCCCAGAAATCAGTAGCGTTTCTATACAGTAATAATGAAATAGCAGAAAGAGAAGTTAAGAATACTCCATTTACTTTTTTTAATCATTTTATTTTTTAATTTTTTTTTTGAGAGACAGAGAGAGAGAGAGAGAGAGAGAGAGAGAGAATCCCAAGTAGGCTTTGCACTGTCAGCACATAGCCCAACATGGGGCTCAATCTCATGAACTGGGAGATCATGACTTGAGCCTAAATCAAGAGTCGATGCTTAACCGACTGAGACACCCAGGCTCCCCACCACTCCATTTCCAACTGCACCAAAAAGAATAAAATACCTGGGAATAAACTTAACCAAAAAGGTGAAAAACGTGTACTCTGAAGACTATACAACACTGATGAAAGAAATTGGAGATGACACAAATGGAAAGATACTCCATGCTTATAGACTGGAAGAATTAATATTTTTTAAATGGCCACACTACCCCCAGGGCAATCTACAATTCAATGCAATCCCTCTCAAAATACCAACAGCATTTTTTCACAAAACTATAACAAACAATACTAAAATTTGTATGGTACCACCAAAGACCCTGAATAACCAAAGCAATCTTGAGAAAGAACAAAACTGGAGGTATCACAATTCCAGATTTCAAGATGTACTACAAAGCTGTAGTAATCAAAACTGTATGGTACTGGCACAAAAACAGACACACAGATCAATGGAACAGGAACATATAATCCACAATTATATGGTCAATAAGTCCATGACAAAGGAGACAAGAATACACATTGGGGGAAAAACAGTCTCGTCAACAAACGGTTCTGGGAAAACTGGACAGTTACATGCAAAAGAATGAAACTGAACTGCCTTCTAACACCATACACAAAAATGAACTCAAATGGATTAAAGACCTAAACATGAGACCTGAAACCATAAAAATTCCAGAAGAGAACACAGGCAGTCATTTCTCTGACATCTGACATCGGCCATATATACCACCATTGTTTTTGTTGGTGACCTCTCTCCAGCCATAGTGGTCTATTTGTATTTAAAATGGAGTATGGCTTGGGGCACCTGGGTGACTCAGTCAGTTAAGTGTCTGACTTCAGCTCAGATCATGACCTCAAGGCTTGTGAGTTTGAGCCCCACCTTGGTCTGACAGCTCAGAGCCTGGAGCCTGCTTCGGACACTGTGTCCCCCCTCTCTCTCTGCCCCTCACCCACTCATGCCCTCCCTCTCTCTCCTTCAAAAGTAAATAAACATTTAAAAAATAGAAATAAAATGGAGTCTGTCTTTATTTATTGTTTTATGAATATAATTGGCTTTTTAAAAATAATGAATGTAAAGTGTTCACTATGCCCTGGTTTACAGGAAGGATCAAGATATATTAAAAGAGCCAGTGGGAAGCAATTTTCAAAGACCCCAAAGACAAAGTCTCTGGTGAGCCCTTTTTCTCCCATGTCTGCTGGCTCTTGTGAGAGCAATCTCCTGTTCCGTTTAGTTCCATATTGTCAGAAATTTGAGGAGCAGCCTCAATTGCACATGGCCAAGCATGTTGCCACGTGTTATCATTGCTGAGGAGCTAGATTTACCCCTTCCGTGGCTGTCCCTCAGAGCCCGGATTCTTCCTCTGTGCCTAAAACAGCCTCCCCTCATACTCTCTTGCAACTTGAAAAACACCATCTCACCTGCATCCTCTTTATTATCAATCTCATTGAGTCACATCTCAGCCCAAAGTTGGTGTGGAGACCCCAGTAGGTGTTCCAGGGTAGAAGTTTCATCTCATGACTTCTCAGATAAGCAACCTAGAAGCTCCTATCTTGCCACATACAGGGTGGGCAAAATGAATGGCACATGGTAGGGATTCAATGGATGTCGAATTAAATAGAAGCTTTACGATCTATTTCTTTATCACTTCATCACTGCTGTTCCTCATACTCTGTCACTGTTCTTTAGGTAACACTGATTTTTTTCCCTAAATCTTAAGCCAAGCATTTTGTGAGATCATCAAAATGGAAAATTCCAGAAATCCTCATGTCAAAATCACAGTTCCATTTGTTCTCTTTCAAATCTTTTCTCTTTGAAAATTGTCCCTTCAATGGGGCGCCTCAGTGGCTCAGTTGGTGAAGCATCCGAGTTTGGTTCAGGTCATGGTCTCACGGTTTGTGAGTTCGAGCCCCACATCGGGCTCTCTGCTGACACCTCAGAGCCTGCCTCGGTACTCTCTCTCTCAAAAATAAACATAAAAAAGTAAAGTAAAAGATTAAATTAAAAAATAAAATAAAATTGTCCCTTCAAGATAAAACCCCACAATATGTGATTTTGGAAGTCACTTGATTTCCCTACGCCTGTTTCCTTATCATAGGAATAACAATAATCACTCCTTTCAAAGGTTGCTGTAAAGATGAAATAAAATTATGTGTGTGAAAGCTCTTAAGGGCTAGCCAAACCTTATCATTATCATTACCTTAAACTCAGATCACAGCAATACTGATATTCAACATTAATAGCTACCTAAAACAGAACAGCCTCACTGATGGAGCTTTCTTTAAAAGGTTATACTACTCTATTTAGAGTTTAGCCATTTTCTCTTCCATATTTTTTTCTTGTTTTCCCACAGCCCTTCATTCCTTGAATCAGTGGCATTCACTTCCTCAGGAGGTAGGTGGGTAGGTCAGCCTGGTTTGGGGAATCCCGTGGCAGAAGGGGGTGGGGGCTGGCTCCCCATAGCGTAGACCTAGAGGAGAAGCCACATCCAACACGGCATCTGGTGGTAGCACTAGAATGTCTGAGGGAGAAGTCCAGGCAGAGGGGCCTGTGAAGCCCTGGACATGCCAGGACAGTGTGGAGAATGCAGCCAGAAACTTCTGAGGGCCAGAGGGAGGTGGAAAGGACTGAGAAGATGGCAAAAGAGCCCTGACAGTTTGCAAAAAGTGGATGCGATCAGCAGAATAGCAGGGTCTGAGGCGGATGAAGCTTCGAGATGGGAACTGCCATGAGGAAAAAGGACAGCTGTGGAAGCTGACCTCCAAAGACGGCCCTCAATGAAACCACGCCTCCTGACGGTCACGGACCTGCACAGTCCTCTCTCACACTGAATTTGGGTTGGCCCTGGCACTCACTTTAACCAAGAGAGTAATGGCACAAGTAACACAGTTCCAGGCCAAAGTCTTAAGAAAGCCTTGTAGCTTTTGCTTGTGCCCTGGTGGAAGTCAGCTGCTTTGTGAAAAGCCCAGGTCTTTCTGCTTGTGCAGAGAGACCACGCGAAGGAGTGCCAAGGGCCTAGGCCTGTCCCAGACCAACCAGCTCATGGCTGTCAGGAACAAACCTGTAGTCTCACAAAGTCAGGTTTATTAGCCCACTGCAATGAAACAGACCACATCCAGAGGAACCATGGGACGACTCACCAAAGGTAGAGTTAGCATAGGATTGGAGGGAGGGATGGAGTTTAGGTGGAATATAAATGAAGCTGAGTGCTTTGTTTCTGAATTGAAGAAATCATTTTATTAAATTGAGGTCATTGGGGCGCCTGGGTGGCTCAGTCGGTTAAGCGGCCGACTTCGGCTCAGGTCATGATCTCACGGTCCATGAGTTCGAGCCCCGCGTCGGGCTCTGTGCTGACAGCTCAGAGCCTGGAGCCCGTTTCAGATTCTGTGTCTCCCTCTCTCTCTGCCCCTCCCCTGTTCATGCTCTCTCTCTGTCTCAAAAATAAATAAACATTAAAAAAAATAAATAAATAAAATAAAAATAAATTGAGGTCATTGAGGAAACTCAGTGTAAGGTGACATTAAAAGCCAACAATTTTCATGCAAAGCATTTGCAGAATACGTATGCATTATATGAGGAGGGATGAGAGGGCTCAAGGAGGATGAGTGGGGTGCAGACGGAGGACAAAAGACCCATGGGGGTGCATGAGAGAGTTTCAGTATTCCCACCCAGTTACAAATTGGAACAATGGAGGTCTGCTAGGAGCCGGGCAATGGGATTATGACAATAATCCTGGCTGGCCTAGGAAGTGCCAATGGATTCAAAGCCACACATAACATTCTAATTCTTTCGATGGCTATCATTTAAAAAAATCAGGATGCCATCTTTCATAGATCAAAAATTCACATACCATGAAATTCACCATTTAAGAATACACAAATAAATGATTTCAGTATTGAATCAAAGGTTCAATTGGCTCAAAGCAAAGCAGGCTCCGTGTAGAGGATTCCATGTCAGATCTGGACTGTGAAGCGGACCCCGAGGTCCTGTTTCCCGGAATGCTATGAAGTTATAACAGATGGAGAAATCTGTGTCCAGAAACTCTGCATGTGCATCGCAAATCAAGGCTGTTTGGGCATGGCACGCTTACTGATAAAAATTCCTGATAATCTCTGATTTTAGAAAGCAAAGTTTCTCATGAACAAGAAAGATGGATGTTAGGGCACTTCCAGCTGCAGTGTGTCCTTGGCTAAAATATTTCCTTCTGGGGGCGCCTGGGTGGCGCAGTCGGTTAAGCGTCCGACTTCAGCCAGGTCACGATCTCGCGGTCCGTGGGTTCGAGCCCCGCGTCGGGCTCTGGGCTGATGGCTCGGAGCCTGGAGCCTGTTTCCGATTCTGTGTCTCCCTCTCTCTCTGCCCCTGCCCCGTTCATGCTTTGTCTCTCTCTGTCCCAAAAATAAATAAAAAACGTTGAAAAAAAAAAAAAATTTTAAAATATTTCCTTCTGTTAACTGTGCATCTGACATTATCCATGTCTCTGATTCCAGCCTGATGAATGGCTAGGCAGATGTTTACATTCATGGTCTGAGCTGATTTTTACTTTCTCAGAGTAAAGAAGGCAACTCAGGACTTCCAGGCCAATGGAGCCTCCAGCGGGCCCAGTTCCAGCTGCCATCTGATGGCCGCTGTGACAGAGGCCCCAAGCGAGGTTAGGAGAATCAGCTGAGTCCCACCAACCTGCAAAGCTGGGAGAGAGAATAATGTCTTGCATTTAGCTGCTAAGTTTGGGAACGGTTTGTTACCCATAGATTATGGAATCAGCCAGGCTTGAAGCAAACCTCTCCCCTGATGGCAGGGAAGATCCCCCAAAATGAGATCATCCTCAGGTAAGAAGGAGACAGGGGAGAGGAGTGAATCGAAAGTAGATGAAGCACTTAGAAGAGACTGAGTGTTACCCTCTGGTGATAGAAGTCAGAAAGCGGCTACCCCTGGGGGATGGAGGTTTGACTGGAAAGAGCATGAGGGAGCCCTCTGCATTGCTGGACATGCTATGTGTCTCGATCTGGGAATGGTTACCCGGATGCATACCTACTTAAGAATTCATCAAGCCGTACGCGTAAGATAAGTAGAAATGGAGCTCAGGAGCTGATTTCTATTACAGAGGAATAAAGAAAAGTCAACCAATTTTGTGAACTATATACCTGCCACAAACATACTATATAAGTGAAAATAAGAGATTACGACAGACACATGAAGGAAACAAATATTTATGTAGGAGAAAAAGTACAAATTATGAATTTAAGGAGGAACATGATTGTGAGCAGAGAACTTAAGAAGGGTATAAAATTACAAAATTGCTGGAATATTCACTCAGAATTCCTATTTTATGAATGAAATTAGAAATAGACTTTACCTCTTCAAGGTCATGTCCCTGGAATTAGAGATGGAAGGAAGCTTTGAAACCCTCTTTCACTAGTTCTCAAACTGGGCTGCACACCGGGATCACCTGGGGAGCTTTAAAAATACTGATCCCTGTGCCCCTAGAGATTCTGATGTAATTGGGTTACAGTGCAGCCTGGGATTCAAGATTTTTAAGATCCCCAGGTGGTTTCCGTGTGCTGCCAGGATTGAGAACCACTGGTCAATTTCAACCACTCTTCACAAATGAGAACAGAGGCCCAGTACTGACAAATGGCTTGCAAAGTATCCATTAATTGGCCAAAGCCAATTTTCTCTGATGTGCCTTAATAGGAGGGAGCTGTGGCATGGATAATACCAAACAGTGAATAATCTAAAAATAATTTCTATTTGGTTTGGGAAAGCAGCACGTGACTTCCCGGCCACTGACTGGTCTGCTAATTCAGTTTGGCTCAAATGAATGTGCCTTTTCCTGAGTTTACACTGACAGCCCAGGCCTGTGCTGAGGTGTGGAAGGAAGGCGGCCAAACTAAATATTGACCATGGTCAGTTCCCCAGCTGTCCAAAGCACACAATAACTATACAGACGTGCGGACTTCTCTTTCTTACCAGAAGACTCCACAGAGGGACAAAACTAGCTTTTTCCTGACCCTTTGTTCTGTGAGCGGTGGGTGCCTGAGGCATGAAGAGGGAGTGAGGCGGAGGGGCTAACGGTTATCAAGGGGCATTTTTGTGCCAGGTTTCATGCTACCCATTCCTATAAACAGCATGTGCTCCAGACCACTCTATGAGTTAGGCATTCTATTATCCTCGTTATAGAGATGAGGAAACTGAGACTTAGGTTGTAGAAGCACCAAAGCAGAGCCAAGATGGAAACTCGGGCTTACTTTGTCTGAGAGGGACAGTCGAGGCCCGAAACTGAAAAACAAGCTGCAGGTGGATCCTTGGATTTTAAGCCCTGAACAGGCCCTGCCTCCCTACTTCTCAGCCCTAACAGTCTAAAGGCAGCAGCAGAGGCCTCCAGAAGTGCCTGTGGCAGCCACGAGGAGCCAACTACCAAGATCCCCAGCTGCTGCTTCTCCAAAATCCATCGCCTGATGTGTGCCAAGCTCACACCTCCCAGGCATTGTGCGGCTCCCCTCCGATGTCTGCGTCCAGTAGGATATGAAGGGGGCCCGTTCCTGGGAGACATGGGACTGTGACAGAAGCTTTGCCAAATCTTCCTCAGACGGCAGGCAACGGGAATGCTTGGGCCCTTCTCTCCCTCCCTCCTTTCCCAGGGTGAGGTTTGCATGGCAGTCTGATGGCTCTCTCAGCCTTTTCCTGCTCCTTCTGTTTTCTCTCACACAGGTGGTTCCCTGAATAAAACCCTTGGAGTGTTCAATCCCATGCAACGCCCCTCCCCGACTGGCGCCCCCAACCATATATGCATCACTGTGGGGGGAAAGGAGGTCATCCTCTGCTGACTCTTCTAGAAGAACATGGTCCGAGATTTTGAAGGTGAAGTCTACAGAGGAACAAGTTTCTCAGTGTTTGCCCTTGTCATCGGTCTTAGTGCCATGAAGGAAGAGGGCCTAGGCAACAAATGGTTCACTAGCACACCAACTAGCCCTAATTCATTTGCCAAGAGTTACCTTTTACAGCAGGCGTCCAGGAACACCAGTGCCAACTTAAAAAGGGTAGGGATTCTTTTCCGACTTCACATCCTTTGGGGAAGACATTCAAACCCTGCAGCCTCAGTGACTCCTTGTAGGGAGATTCTCTTGTCATCTTTTGCTGCTCCTGAAAGAAGAAAGCAGATAAATGATATGCTGATTCTAAAACACCTAGAAGGGGGGCGCCTGGGTGGCTGTCAGTTAAGCATCAGACTTCGGCTCAGGCCATGATCTCATGGTTCGTGGGTTCGAGCCCTGTGTTGGGCTCTGTGCTGACAGCTCAGAGCCTGGAGCCTGCTCCGGAATCTGTCTACCGCTTTCTCTGCCCCTCCCCCACTCATTCTCTCCCCCTCTCTCTCCAATAAACATTAAAAAATTTTTAAAACACCCAGAAGGAAAGTGGTGCGTGCCACAGTCACCAGTATCAGTCAGTGTTGTTCTGGAAGTACCGACCAATGCCACCAGATAAAAGAAAGGAAGAAGAGGTGTTTTGAAAATTATTTATTTTTTAAGTTTGTATTTTAATTCCAGTTAGTGAACATAAAGGGTAATATTAGTTTCAGGTGTACAATACAGTGATTCAACATGCCCAAACATCACCTGGTGCTCATCACAAGTCAGTCCTTAATCCCCATTGCCTATTTCACGCATCCCTCCCCGTCTCCCCTCGGTTCCTTCTCTAGGAAAGGAAGAGGTTTAAGAGAACCCATTAAGTATGAAATTAATACACAAAATATGTAAATAATAGCTAACTATAAATGTAGTAGAAGAATTTATTTACACCAGCACAAAACACATTAATGTCCAGGAACAAATTTATTTATTTATTTATTTAAAAAAATTTTTTTTTCCAACGTTTTTTATTTATTTTGGGGACAGAGAGAGACAGAGCATGAACGGGGGAGGGGCAGAGGGAGAGGGAGACACAGAATCGGAAACAGGCTCCAGGCTCTGAGCCATCAGCCCAGAGCCTGATGCGGGGCTCGAACTCACGGACCGCGAGATCGTGACCTGGCTGAAGTCGGACGCTTAACCGACTGCGCCACCCAGGCGCCCCGTCCAGGAACAAATTTAATAAAAATGGGGCAAGGCTACTATGAAAACTTTAAAACTCCACTGAGGGACAAAGAAAACCCACTTTCAAAAAATCAAAGATACCTTAGCATTAGTAGAAACAATACTTAAAGATTCAATTCTCCAAATATCATAAGAACTGATATTTGAGAAATATGCATTTAATGCCGTTCTGTATTAACCCTGTCTTTTTGTTTTCTGTAATTCTGATTCTTTGACAGCGGGCTAGCTTACCCGGGAGGGACTGCCCCTCCCAGGTTAGTTAATTCCTAGAGAGAGTAAATAAAACCAAATGATCCAGAATCCACAATCCCAACCACCCTCTTTATCACAGTCCTTACTCCTCTTCTTCTCCCTCCCCACCATCCTCCTACACTAACCACCCCAGGGTCACAGCACCAGGTCACCAGGGGCTGCCCCTACACTCCAGAGCCCTGGGAAATTATTCAAACTGGCCAATCCTAAACCTGTTTACTGTGCCTCACCTTTTTCTTCCCAAGATCACGGTAGAGACTTCAGCCCACTAGTTCCCTTTCTCTCTATGCCTGAGATCAACCTCTGTGTCTTCTGTGGCCTGAGTGGTGCGGCACACTCCTCTTAGGAATTGTAAGAAACTTCTCTTTTCAAGACAATGGTCTCCTGATCTGTTGGCCTTATTGAATCTCGAGTTTTTCTATTATTACTGTATTTTAAAGCACAATCCAAGGAAAATACCAGGGTTTTTTTTTTGTGTGCTACTGAATATACAAAAATAATCAAGTGGTTATTATGAAGAGAACCATGAAAATTCTGGCAAATGAAAATGTAGGTAGGGTGGTGGGGAGGAAGATAGAGTGGCTGGTGGAAGGTGGGGAGGCAGAAATGGCAGTGAGTTATGAAATGGTTTATGGGTGTAAATTTCAGTCCAAAGCACTCAAGTGTGAAAAAAGTATTTATTTTTAGTAATTCGACTTCAGTCATGTCAGGGCCTCATGGCCCACAGCCATCCTCCCCGACCCTGCTCTAAGAATCGTGGGGCTCATCTAATACCCAGGCGTAAGGGTGGGCTTCTGATTCTTGGTGGCTCATCTATCTACCCTGCACCCTTGGTTGAGGCTGATGCAGCTTTTGGTACATAACCCCCTCCTGGGTCACCTCCCAGGCAAGAAAATGTCTGTGACGTTTAGATTGCTATATGCCATGTGGAAGTGGACTCTTCAGGGGTGAACTCAGAGGAGCATGCCAAACAGGAGCACAAGGACACAGGCCCTGGAAGATGAGGGGTGGGTGACATCTGGGTACACAGACACTCAGTTGAGTGGGGGAGGGCAATGGGAATTAACTGCGAACATTCTGAATAGTGACAGATGCCCATACAGGGTGTTGTAGGAGTGCTGGGAGGGAGAGCAGTTTCACAGAAGAGGGGTCTTTTGAGCTAGACCTTGAAGGATATAGCTGATTTCACATGGCAAAAATTGGTAGGTGTGCACAGGGCACTGCAGTAGAAACAGCATGAGCAAAATTCAGGCTAAGGTGAAATCAGATCTGATTTCCTGAGTCCACCTTCATCAGTGGAGGGAGGGAGGCAATTCCCAGGAAACTGCTGGGACCAGGGCATGAGCCATATGGCTGTTGATTAACCATTCCATAGACCACAGGTCATCTTAGTGACTGCTGGATACAAAGTACAAAATTGTGGATGATGCCATCTCTGTGGATATTTCCAGGCCTGAGTCAAAATTTAGAATGTTTCCTTCAAACTTCGAAACTGAAGATCCAGGGGTTTCTGGGTGTGCCTTTTTTCTGCTCCCTAATTGGAGTAAATTTACAACCTGGATTTAACATGGGTTCACTGACTGGCTAGCCCCTCTCCTGGAAAAGGCCTTAGAAGGGACAGAAGATCCTACGATAATCCAGTGGAAGCCAGAGGTGTAGACAGCGCTGCTTGTCAGATCTGAATCTAAGCAAGGTATACTTTTGTTTGCACCTCATCAATGGGGAGAATTCATAGGATCTTCAATTTCCTTTATCCTCATTACTCCATTATTCACATTAGCAGCAGCAAATGCAACCAGGAAACACCAGATGCTTCAGACTTCTTTCTGTATACATTTCACTTTCCAACGCAGGTAGCAGAGTTTCTCAGTCATAATTCCCATCTAGAATTTAACTGGTTTCCAACTTTCTTTAATGCGTTCAAATGAAATGCTACCTACCCTAGTCATTCTGAATTTCCATTTGTTTCAGTCACCTGGCACTTCCACACGGGAATGCACTGCTCCCTGCTGCCTAGTGAAGAGTCTTGCAAATAGTAAAGGAACAAAAACATTTCTGGAATCCGTATTTTCATTTTCCTTTGGGGTTCAAAAGTCCTACTAATTCTTTGTAACAGAGTTGAGACCTTTTTTCCTAAGGAAAATATACTCACTTCACATGATAAACGGAGCTACTTCAAAGGTGCATGTGTTAAAAAACCATAGAAGGTATCCACTGAGCTATTTCCAACCATCATGAATTCTCATTCAACGATTACTTAGTGAACCCCTGCAGAGCAGGTGGCTGTATAAAGAAGGAAAACAGTGGTGCCTGGCTGGCTCAGCCAGAAGAGCATGTGACTCTTGATCTCAGAGTCATGAGTTCGAGCCTCATGCTGGGTGTAAAGATTACTTAGAAAAATAAATAAAATAACTTAAAAAAAAAGGTAAGTAAAAACACACAACCCCTGTTTTCCAGGAAATGACTTATTTGGGGAAGTAAGACCCATTTATTTAAAACATGAAGCCACACTGCTCAAGGCAGGATGTAATTCAGCCAGTGTCTCCTCTAAAGTCATATATTCCTAAAACACAGTCACATCAGCATGCCTTCTATAGGCCAGGCATTGGGCTTGGAGTTTCAGGGTAGCATTCTGAATTCCCAAACAATCTCATGATGTAGGAAAGCTTTTAGAAAGAATATGAGTAGAGGAACTAACCCAAGAAGTCGTTTCCCACCCCAGATTTAGTTTTCCTAAATCAAGAAAGCAACCCAAATCTTTCAAAGTTCAGTTTTTATGAGACACTTGAGTATTCAACATACCAGGATCACATAAGAGTGTTCATTAAATCAACTAGGAGGTGCAAAATGTTGTATCATGGTAAATTTGACTATCAACCAGTAGATTTATCTTAGAGGGGCTTCTTCAATATCTTATCCTTCTAAGGGAAGATTCTTAGAAGGAAACCAATTTCAAGATTACTGTTACAAAATAGGTAGTCAATGGACAGCGTCATCAAAGTGCTCCTAGACTAATCAGGTCTTCATATGCTCAGACTGACCTCTGCTGGATAGTCTACTAATGTGTTACCATGTTTGGTTTTTTTTTCCTCTTGAGCTAAATGTGGCTAGGGAACAAGCATTTTCCCCAAATTATATCTAGTATTTAGATTTACATAGTTCAGTTCACAAATATTCATCAAAGCTTCTACACTACTTTACAGCAAAATCTTGCATTGCACTTGGCTGCCAGAGGCAAACATCCATGGGTAGAGTAGGACACTGACAAGGTTACACGACCTACTCACTCTCAACACTCTTTTTGATATTCTCTATGCTTTTATGCAGCCCAGGCCCTCCAGTGTGTACCTCAGAAGTATGTAAGTGTGTTTGCCCAATTTCAGGGGCTCACTGGGTAAAACCACAGCTCCCCGCAAGTGTCTTGACATCTCAAAGCTGGACTCCACTCTGTAGAAGTCACTTATGCCCTTAAATAGCCAATGGAGACAAGTCTTATGTGTATATTGCAAACCAGCTGAACTTTGAGATAGAGTCATATGCTCCAATTCATATAAAATTCCAGATCATAAATGATACTTTTCAATTTCTAATATCCTTTTAAAATAATGTCTGTTCCTGATAATAAAAATTAAATATTTTTATTTTAAAATTTCGTAAAAGAAGGAAAAATTAAAGAAAATAAAAATTGCTTATAACTCCATCAACACATTACATTAAAATTTTGGTTTATTTTGTGCCCATCTTTTTCCTTCTTTGTATGTATGACTGTGCGAGTATAGGTGTATACCCTGACCTGGATCCATCCATTTTGTAGCTTGTCTTTTCACTAGTATTATATTGTGATTATTCATCCAGTTATATATACTCTTTTTTTAGAGAAAGAGCAAGCATGGCAGGGGCCGAGGGAGAAGGAGAAAGAATCTTAAGCAGGTTCCACACTGGGTAACATGGGACTCGAACCCATGCCCATGAGATCATGACCTGAACCGAAATAAAAGTCAGATGCTTACTGACTAAGCCACCCAGGTATCCCTATACATACTCATTAACACAATTTTTATTTTACGAGGTCAATAGGTCATAACATATGTAGCCAATGTCTTACTATTAAACACTGGCACTGTCTCTAATTTGTGCTGAATGGCCCTATATATAAATATTTGACAAAATGTTTTATTCTTTCTTTAGGACACACTCTCTAAATGGGCTCCCTGGGTCAAAAGGTATAGTGTATGAACATTTTTTTTTAATTTAATTTATTTATTTTGAGAGACAGAGCAAGTGGGGAGGGGCAAAAAGAGGGAGAGGGAGAGAATTCCAAGCAGGCTCCACGCTGTCAGTGCAGAGCCCAATGTGGGGCTCGAACTCATGAAACCATGAGATCATGACCTGAGCTGAAACCAAGAGTCAGACACTTAATCGACTGAGCCACCCAAGGCTCAGTATGAACATTTTTAAGATTCCAAATACAAGCACTGCTAGGATTACTTTATGAAAATGTACCAATTTCATCTTCCACCACAACACAGCAGTTCCGTCTTCATTTTACCCTCACCCTCACTGAGAATTGTAATTTTGAAAGTGCTCTGCCAAGTGGATAGGCAAAAATAAGGGCTTGCAGTCTAACTTATATATTCACATTTATTCATACTCCTTTTATTGTATTTTTTCCATTGATTATACACTCATGCCCTTTGCTCATTTTTCTACTAGTGTGTTAATATTTTTCTTATTTGTAAGAGTTCTTTTTTTTTTTTTTTAAATTTTTTTTTTTTTTTTCAACATTTTTTATTTATTTTTGGGACAGAGAGAGACAGAGCATGAACGGGGGAGGGGCAGAGAGAGAGGGAGACACAGAATCGGAAACAGGCTCCAGGCTCCGAGCCATCAGCCCAGAGCCCGACGCGGGGCTCGAACTCACGGACCGTGAGATCGTGACCTGGCTGAAGTCGGACGCTTAACCGACTGCGCCACCCAGGCGCCCCTGTAAGAGTTCTTTATATATCAAAAGACTGTTGCCTCTGCTGGTCTCAATGTGGTACACATAAACTAAGGTTGCTAATCTAAACATACCCTGAAATTAACAGTTTAGGTATGGCATGACTTCTCCTTTGGCTCAATAAGTTCTCTCCAGAAAAACAAAACAAAACAAAACAAAACACCAATTCATAAAGTATAGAACAAGCCCCATTAAATACTGGGGGGGCTAAGGTACAAAGTGATCAACAGATAAACTACAAAGTAGAAATAGCCTATATACTCCAACTTACTGAACATGCTTCTACATTAGAAAATTCTTGGGAGATTTTTTTCTCCGAAGATGTTTTTTAAAAAACATGTGACTTTAAGAATGGATTTATGTGAAAGAAGACTGATGTGTAACTCAGCAGTTAGGCAGCTACGATGCTATTATTTAATAAAACTCTCTTTCTTCTTTCATCTGCCAATTGTTCTCTCTGTGGTAGAATACTGGTAACTTTTTCTGGTTTTAGTCACAGTCAATTCCTTTACTATAAGATGTCATTTAGAAATGTTTTTTATTTTTCTTTGTACAATAATTTTAGCACTTTAGTATTTTGCTGTGGAAAATAAAATTCCATCTTACAGGAAAGAAAACTCCTCACGACAATTCCCGGACATCTTTATACCTTAGAGCGTGTCAGCCAGTGAAAATCCTAGAAAAAGAAAAGACAACAAACATTCAGTGAAAGAAGTAATTGTCTCAAATATCCTCCTTTGCTTGCTCTAAAATCTAAAAGTCCCATTATAACCACATTTACCACAATGGCGGTAAATGAAGTTTGTCGTTGGTCTTGTGCTTTTCCCAAAAAGAAGCTAAAAACTCACAGTGCATCTTGCCGTCTTGTCCTATAAAATAACTATTATCAAGTAATCAGGGCACAAAAAACTAGAGTCCGAAAGAACCAGAAGTCGAGTCAAAAGAAGAAAGAAGAGGGGGAGTATCCAAATCTGAAAAGAAGCTGGGTAGGAAGAGCAGTGCACAGAAGCCAAGCCTTTCCCAGGATTCATTCTATCCCACACATGTGGCCTGCACAGAGGTGACTGCAGAGATTAGGTCCTCTCTATAGTACAGCAGGAAGCAGTCAGTTTACACCGCAAATCAATGACCAAATGGCAGATGGACACACAGACAATCAATGAAAATGAACAGCCTGGAAACAATATATGTGTGGAATTTACTGGAATGAGGATAACTCATGTTGAAGTGATAGATTCAAGAAATATAAGGATGATCCTTATGGAGTTATCGAAGAAGAGATAAGAACCTAAATTTCTCCAGCAATATCCCCCAAAATTCATAGAGAACTTGGAGAAGAGATCATTAGAAACCTGAATTCACTAGCGAGAGGGGGACAGTTCATTAGGGCTTTACTGTGACTAGCATGGTTTCAAGAATGTCTATTTTGTGTGGTTCTGAATATATCTATTAAATCCATCCAATCTAATGTGTCATTTAAGGCCAATGTTTCCTTATTGATTTTCTGTCTGGATGATCTATCTATCCATTGATGTAAGTGGTGTATTAAAGTCCCCTACTATTTTTTGCAGTGCTATTTCTCCCATTAGGTCTGTTAATATTTGCTTTATATATTTAGGTCCTCCTACGTTGTGTGCATAAATATTCACAAATGTCATATCCTCTTGTTGGATTAACCCCTTTACTACTATGTAGTGTCCTTCTTTGTCTCTTATTAAAATGCTTGTTTTAAAGTCTATTGTGTCTCCATCCCCAAAGGCAAGGGAATTAAAAGCAAAAATGAATCACTGGGACTTTATGAAGATAAAAAGCTTCTGCACAGCAAAGGAAACAACCAACAAAACTAAAAGGCAACTGACGGAATGGGAAAAGATATTTGCAAATGACATATCGGACAAAGGGCTAGTATCCAAAATCTATAAAGAGCTCACCAAACTCCACACCCGAAAAACAAATAACCCAGTGAAGAAATGGGCAGAAAACATGAATAGACACTTCTCTAAAGAAGACATCTGGATGGCCAACAGGCACATGAAAAGATGCTCAACATCGCTCCTTATTAGGGAAACACAAATCAAAACCACACTCAGGTATCACCTCACGCCAGTCAGAGTGGCCAAAATGAACAAATCAGGAGACTATAGATGCTGGAGAGGATGTGGAGAAACGGGAACCCTCTTGCACTGTTGGTGGGAATGCAAATTGGTGCAGCCACTCTGGAAAACAGTGTGGAGGTTCCTCAGAAAATTAAAAATAGACCTACCCTATGACCCAGCAATAGCACTGCTAGGAATTTACCCAAGGGATACAGGAGTACTGATGCATAGGGGCACTTGTACCCCAATGTTTATAGCAGCACTCTCAACAATAGCCAAAGTATGGAAAGAGCCTAAATGTCCATCAACTGATGAATGGATAAAGAAATTGTGGTTTATATACACAATGGAATACTATGTGGTAATGAGAAAAAATGAAATATGGCCTTTTGTAGCAGCATGGATGGAACTGGAGAGTGTGATGCTAAGTGAAATAAGCCATACAGAGAAAGACAGATACCATATGGTTTCACTTTATGTGGATCCTGAGAAACTTAACAGAAACCCATGGGGGTGGGGAAGGAAAAAAAAAAAAGAGGTTAGAGTGGGAGAGAGCCAAAGCATAAGAGACTCTTAAAAAGTGAGAACAAACTGAGGGTTGATGGGGGGTGGGAGGGAGGGGAGGGTGGGTGATGGGTATTGAGGAGGGCACCTTTTGGGATGAGCACTGGGTGTTGTATGGAAACCAATCTGACAATAAATTTCATATATTTAAAAAAAAATAAGAATTTGTAGATTAAAAAAATACAATTCCTAAAAAAAATTAAAAAAAAAAAAAAGTCTATTGTGTCTGATATAAACATAGCTATCCCAGCTTTCTTTTAGTTTCCATTTGCATGGAATATCTTTTTCCATCCCTTCACTTTCAGACTGTGTGTCCTTACATCTGAGGTGAGTCTCCTGTAGACAGCATATAGGTGGGTCTTGTTTTCTTATCCATTCAGCCACTCCTCTGATTGGAGCATTTAGTCCATTTACATTTAAAGTAATTACAGATAAATATGTACTTATTGCCATTTTGTTCATTGTTTCCTGGCTATTTTGTAGTTCTGTTCCTTTCACCAAAGTCTCTGATATCTGTTTTTATAGAACATAATTTCAGTAGAACTTTATGTATCTTATAGTTTCTAAATCAGTTAATTTACATTTCACTGACTGTCCAGGCATCCACTTGCCCACTGGTCTACTACCTTATTCAAAAAAGAAAACGACCTCATGGCATATATATGTATAAAGAACCAAGACAGAAACTTCTTGAAAAAATGATCTGCTCTGAAAACAGTGACTGATACACAATGTGTAAGCATGGAAGATAGATATATAAGAGAGGACAACTGGCAGGACCAGGATCAGAGCACAAAATTAAGTATGAAAAGCAACTTAATCTGAGATGGGAGAGGATTATGCTACACACCTTATCATTTATTTTACAGCTGTAATCTACACTGTAGTTTTGCTATGGAGGCCAAAGTAACCAATTTTGAATGTAACTGCACAAATCTTCCTGTTATGGTCTCATCCTCCCACTCTGTCTCCCACTCCCATTCTGCCTTTCAGCCACTGTGGCCTTCTTTCAGTTCCTCAGACCTGCCATGCTCCTTGCTGCCACAGAGCCTTTGCACATCTCTTCCCTAGCCTCTTTGCTTGACTGTCCCTACTTACCTTTTGGATCTCAGCTTAAGCATCAATCAGTTCCTCTGAGAAGCCTTCCCCCGTGACCCCAATACAGATCAGATTCCTTGGTAGTATATTTGTTCAGAACTGGGTGCCTCTCCCTCAGAGCAATTGCCTCAGTCTGCTGTGATGCATTCAGTTGTGAGGTGACTAGGCTGTTCCTCTCCCCTAATGGACTGTAAGCCATTAGGTGAGGCCGAGTCCAGGTTTGCTCATCATGCTATTCTTAGCAAGTAACACAACATACCTAACACATATCTCAACAAATATTTATTGAAAAAACCCAAGAAAGTGCCAAACTCAGAAACGGTTTAGAAAAAACAGTGTTCTATTTGGTAGATACTTCTAGGGATAGGATGGGAGATGCATTTCTGATTTCTACTTAGCAACTGAATTTACCTGGGCTTTCCGCGTGGCTTGTGGCTCAATCATGATATTGATAAGAGAAGGTGCAGTTGTGTCTGCCAAACTCTCCCTCAGTGATTTTTGGAGCTCTTCTGGTGTTTGTACGAAATACCCTTTGCCTCCAAACGCAGTCATAACCTGCTCGTAATGTGAGTTTGGCAAAAGACAGACGGGAGGGGCCCTAAAAAAGGTCATAAGTCAATAGAAAAAAAGTCATTCTCTGAAATAATCTGTGGAAAAATTTAGGCTGAACTAAAAGGTGTACATTTATGTTCAACACTTAAAGATGCCAGTACACTAAACTTTCCATATATTTTTTGTTGTCTATACAGCAATGTCTAACAGGACTTTTTGTGATGAAAGAAATGTTTTATATTTACATTTAAATATATATATTTATGTATACATTATCCAATATGATAGTCACTAGCGACCTGTTGCTGTGAGCACTTGAAACGTGACTAGTTAAAATAAGAACGATTTTTAAATTTAATTTAAATAGCCACACATGGCTAGTAGCTACTAGCTACTACACCATCAGCTACGATGAATCCAAAAGAAAAAGAAGAAAAGAGGAATGGTTACTGCAAAACACCAAGTAACAACAAAATGAGAAATGGAGTCAGTGAGGCAGAAGCAAACATACTCACATCCCATTCCACCCCTAGGCTGACTCCCACATGGCTAGCTACGATACTGTCACAGTTTGACTCTGCCACCAGATAATCAAGAATTAGTTAAGTAATAAAAAGAAGGAAGATCTCTGGATCATAAATAATGTGTTAACATCCATTTCCTCCATGGTGTAGTAGGAACAGAAGGACTGGAAGCATTTTGCAACAAGCCCTTTCATTAACAAAGCTTGCACATCAATCTTAATTGTCTGAGTCTTTAGTGGCTCCCTGATCATAAATTATTTATTGAAGCACCCCATCATGGGCAGTTGTACAAAGAGGGGCCATGCATACGGGGTTCCTGCCCTTTAGGGGGGCTGAAAATATAAATAAACAATATTGACACCACAGAAGCACATTATAATACAGCAGACTTTGTAAGGAGACCTTAAAATAGATGAGAGAAAATAAATACATACTGTTCTGGGTTACTTACACTGCAGTAGCATCTCCAAATTTTAACATTTCCTTCCAACTATCCACATCAAAACCTTGGTAAATTCCATTATTATTCACCACCAAAAGAATGATGGGCAAGTTGTACCTAAAATTGAAAGCAAAATATAAAGGAAATCATTCTTCATTCTAAAGCACTTTATTATCTTCAGGCTGAAACTTTAACTTAAAAATGGATAGTTTTCTAGAAATAACCTTTTTTGTAATATTAGGGTAAGACTAAAACTTAAACATTTGTTACCTAAAAAGGAACATCAAATCATTAATGGAAATACGGAGTCAGAAAGGATGTAAGAACACCAGGTGCTAGCATTATGCATCTATGGACCTCACTGTGCTTTTCTGAACCTTGGTTTTCATAGATCCAGGTGCTAAGAAGGACACCTTCCACCTTCTATATTTAATACCTTCTGAAGCACCACTTCTAGGTGGTGCCTAAGAGTACTATTTGAAAAGTATCTTTTTATTTCCTGAACTCCTCACAGACAAGCAGTATTTGCTAGATGCTGTGGGAAGCATACAAGTGACTAGCATACATTCTCTTCTCTCAAACCACTTCGCTCCAAGCTAGAAAAGCATTATATGGGGATGCCTGAGTGGCTCAGTTGGTTAAGCATCCGACTTCGGCTCAGGTCATGATCTCACAGTTCGTGACTTTGAGCCCTGCATTGGGCTCTGTGCTGACAGTTCAGAGACTGAAGCCTGCCTCAGATTCTGGGTCTCCCTTTCTCTCTGCCCCTCCCCCGCTCTCTGTCTCTCTCAAAAATAAAAACATTAAAAAAATTAAAAAAATAAAAGCATTGTATAATAGAGAAAAAAAGAGTATTTAATAATGTGCTATAAACAGTACTGTAAAGATGAAAGGATGATTAAATTTTACTAACGACTGACAAAAGAACATGGGCTTTATTTTGTACACACATAATTTCTGAGACCAGGTGTAAAAACAAAACTACACAGCATACTGTTATGCAATAGGACTGTGGAAACTACTTGTGCTCCATGCTCAGCGGGAATCATGACTCTCTAGAAGGCTGGCTTTTCCATAAATCATCTTTTTGGTGTATACCACTAGGGTTGTCAATACAGACATTCTAATAAGTACATTTTTCCATCTGATCTTGAAAGTGTTGTATACCAAAGCTCTGAAAGCCCCCAAAACATGATTTACAAAAGGTCTAATAAGAGTCCTGGCTAAGAATAAAGAAGGACTTTACTACAGTTTAAATAATTAGGGAGAAAAAAGTCCCCATCCTTCTATAGCAGGATCTACAGCTCGTGAGTTTCTCCCTATAAACAACCCTCACAACTATAAACATAATCCGAACAGCTCACATTCAATGAACAATCGTCTCGAGCTTTACCTAGATTACCTCATTTAATCCTCACTACCGTCCTCTAAGGTAGGAACTATTACGATTCCTCTCCCTATTTTAGAGGAGACAGCAGCTTAGTAAAGTAACTTAACCCACATCACCTGGCTCTGTTGTGGTCAACCGGTATTTAAATCCAGACCATGGACCCAGAGGCTGTGCTCTTACCCACAAAGCTTTGCTGTCTCCCTGCCAAAAACAAGCTTTTCTCAGACTAGAACTTTTTGCAGTGATCTCAAAACCACTCCTCACAGTTTTGCGGGTTTGGGGCATGTAGTAAAGAGGTCATGAACACACTGTCCTAGATGAGAAAGACCCCGGGGTTATTTTACACTAGTATTCTCAGGACACAGCACAGAGTGTGTACAGGGCATTTGGCACATGGTGAACGCTGAGTAAGCATCTGTTAGGCAAGTGAGTCTTTATTCTTTATCTTTTGGAGAAAGAAATGAATGCTGTTGTACCTACAGATGGTTTCCACTTCCATGCCAGAAAACCCAAATGCACTGTCTCCTTCCACACAGACGACCCGCTGACCTGTGTTTCTAGCTTTAGCCAGTAGAGCGGCTGCAATGGCAAAGCCCAAACCAACTCCCATGGTTCCAAAAGTACCAGCATCAAGCCTGTTGGGGGAAAAAGCTAAAATGAAACCCTCTGGGGCACGTTGCAGATGGTGGGCGGGCACAAATCTAGTCATACTCATGTGTAAAATAGAGAACAATAAAAACATTCTCTGTGTTTAATATAAAGTTTTTAGACTGTGAGGAACCGACTAGTCAAGGATAAGCGGTATGAGAGGAAAAAGTCTCTCGTGATGGCTTGGAAAACTGTGAATATATCCTTGGAATGGTAAGTATACAAATTATCACATGACCTCAAAGACATATCAGGCATAAAAACTCTGCCAAATCTCACCTAAGAATACTTTTGTGGAATATATCCTTATACACTGAACATGTATAATCCTCCAATGTTTTATGAACCTGCATTACTGTAGTTTCAAAGTTAACACATTAAAATTACTTTTCTGGAAGCCTTACCTGTGACGAGGAAGGTAGTTCTGAAGCACAGTGCGTCCAATATCCATAGTATTTGCTCCTTCACTTACTACAAAACAGTCTCTGGGTAGCTGTTCTTGAACATGATAGAATACTGTGTAATAATTCATAGGCAGAGATTTTTGGGAAGCTAATTCCTAAAGTATTTGAGGGAAATATAATCAAATTAGGTTGAGATACAGTGAAAAATGAGGAATGTCAATAAGCTACTACCAAACTCATTTGGAAAGAGGCTACAAAGTTCCCAAATGGCCTCTCTTAGAAGCTAATGGATCTGTGGGCAGCCCTGTGGGACAGGCTAAGAAAAATGGGTTCCACAGTCCCAGTCTGGGACACAATCAAATAATCTAGGGAATATCTTTCTTCTTGCAGATCCACAATACACATTAGCATCCTAAAGTCAGACAAGTCGTATGGTAAAGATAGCTGGAAACATTGGGTTAAACACAACTAAACAGTCTTATTTGAGCACTTTTATGAATACACTGCCTTAGAAAGTAAACATTTTATTCTAGAATACTTTAATCTGAAATACGCCCTGAATCTTAAAATAAAAATGAAGTCAGGATTTTAGAAAATCTGAAAATCTGGTTCTTCTCCACATGCATTAGAGAGTAAAGGAGATATGCTTCACCCACTAAAGAGTCTTTGAATGGAGCAAGATAAGTGCCTTTGTCTAGCCATATGCCTCTTAGAGCAGAGAGAAAGCCACATGGGGCTTTAGCAGCAACAGTCCCAAGGGCTTCCGGCATTGCCTCTTCACCTGTGCTGTTTTGGCCTGTTGGAGGTTATACCTAAGATGGATGAGGTATACTCCTGCACCAGAGAAGAGAGGCAAGTTCCTCCCATCTTAAACCAGTATGATTCCTAGGAAAAAGAAGGGATTAATCATGACACCTCTTAGGAAAATAGAATTGAGACTGTCTCTTGATAGAAATAGCCACTGATTAACATTCTAATAAAACATAGAATTATGTATAGTTAATTCTGCTGTTTTTGAAAATGTGAATTGGGGCGCCTGGGTGGCTCGGTCGGTTAAGCGTCCGACTTCGGCCCAGGTCATGATCTCACGGTCCGTGAGTTTGAGCCCCGCGTCGGGCTCTGTGCTGACAGCTCAGAGCCTGGAGCCTGTTTCAGATTCTGTGTCTCCCTCTCTCTCTGCTCCTCCCCTGTTCATGCTCTGCCTCTCTCTGTCTCAAAAATAAATAAACATTTAAAAAAAAAATAAAAAAAAAATAAAAAAAAATTAAAAAAAGAAAATGTGAATTTATTCCAAGACATCTGACATATAAAGGAATAATATGAGCACAATGCAAATTTCACATTTGCTCCTGTAGGATTCCGTCAGTGAGAAACACTACATGAACACAGAAAACTGCACCCAGCTGAACCAAAATGCACAGGAATACACAAAACATCAGAAAAAATCATGAACAACCTTTCTCACAATCAAAGAAAAAAATTCTACCTATATACGAAGACCCTAAATAGAAATCACCACATCCTACAGAGGTGGTTCATTTCACTGCTAGTAGTAGGTGGTCTGGTAGTTTCACACATTACTATAGTTTCCAAAGCCTTTAGATATCAGGCAAAGCCATGAATGCAGATGAGGAAGTCACAAAATAATTTTCTGTGGTGACACAAAAGTTAACTTAAAAAGGCTATAAGTGGTCTCACAAAAAAAAAAAAAAAAGAAAGAAAGAAAGAAAGAAAGAAAGAAAAGAAAGAAAAGTGAGGTGATGGATGTGTTAGTGAAATAGATGGGGGCAATCCTTCCACAGTGTATATGCATTATCAAATCATCGTGATATACCTTTAAATATCTTACAATTTTAAGTGTCAATTATACCTCAACAAAGCTGACATTTTTTTTTTTTAAAAAGGCTATACATTGGAACAAATTTTCTATTTTGATGAAACACTTATCTATTATACATGCATGCCTTGAAGGACTTATACCTTAAGGGTAGAAAAACATGCCCCAGTTTAAGATTCCAAAAGATTTCTTAATTGTGATTTGGTGCCAAGGTCAAACTGAGGACAGTGAGTCCTACCCATTCACATGGGCTCTTATAACTTTCTGTCCAATGTCAGATCAGCCTCCTTCCACCATGTCACGCTAACTCACAAGCTGAGATCCTCCCAATGCCCACTTCCACAAGAGACTTCAGGTCTTTTTCAAGGAAAAGTACTATATTTATTGAAGTACATATGTCTTAACCATTGAACGTGTGTAGAATTTTGCCACCATTTTTATTAGGTTCCTATCTTAATGTTTCACAAAGTTGACAGCTGTGCCTCTAAACCTTTTTCCCCATAAATCCCACGGGTTTTACTCCATGATTTTATATAGCGTGGTGATTTAGGAATGCGTAGGTCATGTTATGACAGAGCTACTGGAACCATGGGCCTGAAGTGTTTCTAAATTTCTGTGAGTCTCGTATTACCTTGGATGCGGCTTCATTGCTCTTCATTTTTTCTCTCAGAGTTTTCCACCAGCTGCTCTCTGGAGGATACTGCCATGGCGTTTTATCAAATTGTTCTAAAAGCTAAAAAACCACAGACTTTTACTTTTTGAGAATAAGCTTATGTCATATTAACACAACAATATCTTGTTAAAGAAGATGATACTGCTCTGCTATCCTGCCCTTCTCATCACTCCTACTGTCCGCACTCTAGGCAGCTAACAACTGGTAGAAAATAAATAGGCAACACGGAAAGCGTTCGTTTGGGTCAGTGTGGACTTCTGCCAAATGGGATTTCCACAGGACACAAGGGAAATGCTACCTCACCTCACAGGCAGGGGCTTTTATGTCCTCCTCAGCTTTTGACGCTAGAAAGAAAATCACCCCCACCATAGAATCCTTGAGGAAAGGACAAGAGCCCCAAATATCCAGGGACTTCCAAGATACAAACCAAATGTCCCAGGATGTTCTAATATGTGATTGGGGATTGCTTCCTAATATTATGTAACAACACCAATTTGTATCCAATATCAAGTGAAAGATGTCACTATACTTTATCTCCTGATATAGTGAACTGTATAAATTACATACAAATGATGAGTACCATTTGAAGAGTAAAAAAATCTCTTTATTGCCTAATGAAATACTAAGTTAGGTTTTTCCAGTACATTAAGACATTTCTTGGCTGTAAGTTCAGTTACTCTGGAAGCTGTATTATAATTTTTCAGAGAGCTGAATCCTATTTAGTATATCACTGTTTGCCTACTGACTGCCTTTAAGTCTTCATCGCCTTCCAAAATGATTAACTTACTTGCTTAAAAATGATTTATATATAAGGAGTTGGATTTACTGAGTTCCAAAGTTCTTTTCAAGACTAGCTTTCCATCATAAATTTTGCTTAAAATAGATATTAATAAGCCTGTCATGAAGTGAATCAAGGCTGAGACATTTTTAACAACAGACTATTGCTTAAAGACCAATCCATATAAATTAAAGCCTAGGTAAAAGCTCTTACCTGTTTAGTGACAGCATTTATGTCTCCTAGCAAAGTCACAGCAGGCTTTACATTATTCCCCAATTCTTCTGCACAGATATCAACCTAAAAGAGATAAAGCTTAAGAACAAGCCATGCTTATTCTTAAAAATCTTTAAGAAGTCAATTAACACTGGGGCACCTGGGTGGCTCAGCTGGTTAAGCGTCTGACTTCAGCTGAGGTCACGATCTCGCAGTTCATGAGATCGAGCCCTGGATCGGGCTCTGTGCTGACAGCTCAGAGCCTGGAGCCTGCTTCAGATTCTGTGTCTCCCTCTCTCTCTGCCCCTCCCCTGCTCACGCTGTCTCTCTCTCTCAAAAATAAATATTTTTAAAAAATGTTTTTTAATAAAAATAAAAAAGAAGTCAAGTAATACTGAATAAATGAACTGTGTATATGTAACAAATGATAAAGATGATTTTATATCCAAGATATTTCTTAATAAAAGTAAAAATCCATAGAACTGTAAGTATCACAGCAAGTACAGAAACCTCATCATCTTCCTTCATTTTAATGTCTACTCTGTAGATTTGGGTATTGTTCTATTATACCCACAGGAATCCATCTGACTTGATCAATTATAGTTTTGAATCTCATCAATAATAAGGTTCTGTTTAATTACACTGTAGTTCCCTACTTAGAGCAGCTCTCAAATGTGAACTATCAGAATCACCTGGTAGCCTTGTTAAACCACAGACTGCAAGAGTCTACTTCAGAGTTTCAGCAGCTCTGCACGAGGCCCCAAAATGTGGTTTTCTAACAGGTTTCCCAGGTGATGCTGACGCTGTTGTTCCGGGGACCACACTTTGAACTACTACTCCCTAGGGTATAGCATGATTAGTTTCCACTTACCTAGAGGCCCCATTTCTGAATGGCCATGGGCAAGTGGAAATAGCTGTGCAAGAAGTTGTAATTTAGCCACCCTAAAGGGGATGCATTGTATTCTGTACTCAAGAGATATAATCAAGAGGCAGCAGCATCTTCCAGGGAAACCCCAGTCTTGCTTATTTGCAGTGTTAGTTCTCCCATAGCCCCAGGGGGAATGGGACTATTAGAAGTTGACTCCTTAAAAAGTAAACAGGGAGAAGATAGCAATTGTAGCTGGGTCATCAAACACCATACATAATCTCTGGAGGACAAATAGGTTCACGTTGTACTATATAGGCAGTACTTTCCACACCAATAAGGAAACTGGCTTAGAAAGAGGATCATAATGGTACATGAATCATTAGAGGGAGGTCAGAGTATATATTCCACTATTCAGTGACAGGTAAAAGCATTTAGAGATTCCTAATCAAAGGGTGTTGGAAAGATTTGGCATCTTGGGTGCCTGGCTAGCTCAGTCAGTGGAGCGTATGAATCTCGATCTTGGGGTTGTGGGTTCAAACCCTATGTTGTGTGTAGAAATAACTTTTTAAAAAAATCTTAAAGAGAAAGAGTTGGCATCTAAAAAAACAACTCATGGACACATGGAAGCTTGCTCATTAATGTCTTGTTAGCGCTTATCTGCATTTGTGGCAGGGCCTGAGAGCTGCTATCTAATCTTCCCTCCTTCCTTAGGAATACCCCTTGAAGACTGTTTCCTAGTTCCCTTCATCCAGAGTGGGCAGTGAGACATAAGCAAAAGTTGTAGGGTGGGGCTTCAAGAGTTGGCCCTATTAATAAAACTACCATATCCCCCCTTTCCCAAATCGTCCTATTTCCTGCCCGGAATCATAACCTGATGGTTGGCACTCCAGCAGCCATTTTGGATGATGCAACCTTGATGGTGGAAACCAGGCACTAAGGATGGAGAAGAAAGATAGAAAAAGCCAGAATCCCTGATGACATTGAAAGTCTGCACTCTAGCCATGAACCACCTACTTCTGCACTTCACATTATGTAAGAGAAAAATAACCCCCTAAATCTTTCTAAAAATAAATAAAATAAAAAGAAAACTCAATCTCTAACAATGCTGAATGTTTTGTTCTAATCTACCATTGTACTCAAACCCCTTCTGTCTGCCTTTAAATATACTTGAACTATGAAGAAGAGGCAAATTATGCTTTTCAAACTATTTAAAACTTGGTTTTGAAAGGTTTTCTGGTTAGAAGTAAAGTGGCACATTATGTTTCATAGGCTTGAAAAGGCAGCTTACTTTGGTACCTGTAATTATGTTAGACGATAAAAATCTACAAAAGCCAAGAAGAAAGCGGAGCTGGCAATAGCTGAGGACAATAAGTCACAGATAGCTCTGGTTTTAAATCTCGGCACTCTGAGTACCTGGATAAACTTCACATCTGGCTGGTATCTTGGAGGCAGTCCAAAATGCAAAATCCAATTTAATCGGGCACCAAATAACACAATTACATCAGCAAATTGCAAAGCCCTATTAAAAAGAAAAATCTGTTTAATACAAAAAGTATGTATCTATTATTTCTTATTTGAATTATTCTAAAATCATTTTTTAAATATTTATAAAAGTTCAAATGATTTGGAGGTTATTTTATTCTAGTTTTCAGAATCAGCTTCTAGAGTAAATTTGAATTTTCAAACCAAAATAATTTATGAAGCCATTCTATTTAAATAGTAATCTACAAGGTAAAATAAGTAGAAAAATATTATATAAGACTATACCTATTTCATTGTTTATTTTTTATCATTAGAAAAATTATTATAAGTCTACTGTAGATAATGTGGAAGAATAGAAACAGTATAAAGAAAAAAAACCTCATGCAGTAATACTATCGACTTGAAAGCTATTGTCAGTAGTCTGGTATATTTTCATCTCTAGTCTTCTTTCTATGCAAGCGTATTTTTACATAGTTGAGCTTATATGCTATAATACTGTCTCATGCACTTTTGCTTATTATTACGTTTTCCTTATCATTAGGTTCTTAAAATTTTTATCATTTTTATTATTTTTATGCTCTATTTATATATTTTTTTAGTAATCTCTATACCCAGCGTAGGTCTTGAACGCACAACCCTGAGATCAAGTCGCATGCTCTTCTGACTGAGCCAGCCAGGCACCCCTTAAATACAATTTTGAAAGGCTGCATATTTTGCAGAACACATATACCAAATTTATTAAATCTTTTAATTACTGGATAATCTGTTATTAATAGTACTGGGTTGCACATCTTTATGCTTAAATCTTTTTTTTATGTTTACTTATTTTGAGAGAGAGAAAGTGAGCAGGGGAGGGGGAGAGAGGGAGGGGAGAGAGAACCCCAAGCAGGCTCCACGCTCAGTGGAGCCTGAGCCTGAGCCGTTATCAAGAGTCGGATGTCTAACTGATTGAGCCACACAGGCGCCCCTACACTTGAACATTTAATGCATGTTTCATACTGATTCCTAGAAGCAGGTATTTGTAAGACAATTGATTCATATTCCCAAAATGCTTTCAAAAATATTTACCAAATGTATTAATAGTTTTATTTTATATATCTTAATATCCTTGTCAATACAATGAATTTTTTAAAAATAATTTTTACTTTGACATGCACACTGATGTTAACATAGTCATCTTTGCTTTGTTCTTACCTCATACACCTTTGCTTACTTTATGCTGTATCATTTGCTTCAGATGTTGTTCTTATATGTAACTGTCTTTTTATTGATCCAATCAATAATGTTTCTACCTTTCTACAGAAGGATTTATATCATAACTGCTATGGGGTTCTTTTTTCACTTCTCATTTTTCTGCTTCTTGGCTGTTTCCCTTTTATCCTACATTTTTCTATAGGGGATCTATTCTTTTGCTTTTGTCTTCTTCAGTGAGGATATCATACATGAAATAGCATTTTCATATACTGTATTGGTCCTGTGGGACCCAATTTAACAGATAAAAACTGCAATTAGAAGAATAGATTTGCTTATTGATACTTGATAATATTGATTCGATTATTTATGACTGCTTGGAATCTTTTTTACACTATTAACTTCTTTTTTCAAGATAAATATTCTTCATTGTTATTCTTTTTTAATTTACATCCAAGTTAGTTAGCATACAGTGCAATCATAATTTCAGGAATAGAATCCAGTGATTCATCCCCTACATATAACACCCAGTGCTCATCCCAACAAGTGTCCTCCCTAATGCCCCTTGCCCATTTAGCCTATCCCCCAGCCACAACCCTCCAGCAATGTTGTTTGTTCTCTGATTTTAAGAGTCTCTTATGGTTTGTCCCCCTCCCTGTTTTTATATTATTTTTGCTTCACTTCCCTTCTGTTCATCTGTTTTGTATCCTAAATTCCATGAGTCATATATTTGTCTTTCTCTAATTTCACTTAGTATAATGCGCTCTAGTTCCATCCATGTTGCAAATGGCAAGATTTCATTCTTTTTGATCAAGTAATATCCCATTGCATATATATACCACATCTTCTTTATCCATCAATGGACATTTGGGTTCTTTCCACATTTTGGCTATTGTCGATAGCTCTGCTATAAACATTAAGGTGCATGTGCCCCTTCAAAACAGCACTCCTGTATCCTTTGGATAAATACCTAGTAGTGCAATTGCTGGGTCATATGGTAGTTCTATTGTTAATTTAATATAATTTATTGTCAAGTTAACTAACTAAAACCAAGTGTGCTCTTGGTTTCAGTGGTAGATTCCCATGATTCGTCGCTTATATACAACACCCAGTACTCATCCCAAGAAGTGTGCTCCTCAATGCCCATCACCCATTTTCCCCTCTCCCCCCCGCCATCAACCCTTAGTTTGTTCTCTGTATTTAAGAGTCTCTTATGGGTTTGCCTCCTTCTCTGTTTGAAACTATTTTCCCCCTTCCCTTCCTCCATGGTCTTCTGTTAAGTTTCTCAAGTTCCACATATGAGTGAAAACATATGAGATCTTTTTCTGACTTAGTTCACTTAGCATAATACCTCCAGTTCCATCCATGTTGTTGCAAATGGCAGGATTTCATTATTTCTCATTGCCAAGTAGTATTCCATTGTATATATAAACCACATCTTCTTTATCCATTCAGCAGTTGATGGATATTTGGTCTCTTTCCATGATTTGGCTATTGTTGAAAGTGCTGCTATAAACATTGGGGTACAAGTGCCCCTATGAATCAGCACTCCTGTATCCTTTGGATAAATTCCTAGTAGTGTTATTGCTGGGTTGTAGGGTAGTTCTATTTTTAATTTTTTGAGGAACCTCCACACTGTTTTCCAGAGTATGGAAAACTACATCCTGAAGTCCAGAATTGTGATGCCTCCAGCTTTGGTTTTCTTTTTCAGGACTGTTTTGGCCATTTGGGGTCTTTTCTGGTTCCATACAAATTTTTAGGATTGTTTGTTCTAGCTCTGTGAAGAATACTGGTGTTATTCTGATAGGGATGCACCGAATATGTAGATTGCTTTGGATAGTATCGACATTTTAACAATATTTGTTCTTCCAATGCAGGAGCATGGAATATTTTTCCATTTTTTTGTGTGTCTTCTTCATTTTCTTTCATAAGCTTTCTATAGTTTTCAGTGCATACATTTTTCACTTCTTTGGTTAGGTTTATTCCTAGGTATTTTATGGGTTTTGGTGCAATTGTAAATGGGATCGATTCCTTGATCTCTCTTTCTGCTGCTTCATTATTGGTGTATAGAATAGAAATACAACCGATTTCTGTGCACTGATTTTATATCCTGCGACTTTGCTGAATTCACGGATCAGTTCTAGCAGTTTTTTGGTGGAATCTTTTGGGTTTCCCACATAGAGTATCATGTCATCTGCGAAGAGTGAAAGTTTGACTTTCTCCTTGTGGATCTGGATGCCTTTTATTTCTTTGTGTTGTCTGATTGCTGAGGCTAGGACTTCCAACAGTATGTTGAATAACAGTGGTGGGAGTGGACATCCTTGTCGTGTTCCTGACGTAAGGGGAAAAGGTCTCAGCTCTTTCCCATTGAGGATGATATTAGTGGCAGGTCTTTCATATATGGCTTTTATGATCTTGAGGTATAATCCTTCTATCCCTACTTTCTTGAGGGGTTTTATCAAGAAAGGATGCTGTATTTTGTCAAATGCTTTCTCTGCATCTACTGAGAGGATCATGCGGTTCTTGATCTTTCTTTTATTAATGTGATGTATAACACTGATTGATTTGCAGTTATTGAACCAGCCCTGCATCCCAGGTATAAATCCCACTTGATCATGGCGAATAATTCTTTTAATGCACTGTTGGATCCGGTTGGCTAGTATTTTGTTGAGAATTTTTGCATCCATGTTCATCAGGGAAATTGGTCTGTAGTTCTCCTTTTTAGTGGGGTCTTTGTCTGGTTTTGGAATCAAGATAATGCTGGCCTCGTAGAATGAGTTTGGAAGTTTTCCTTCCATTTCTATTTTTTAGAACAGCTTCGAAAGAATAGGTGTTAACTCTTCTTTAAATGTTTGGTAGAGGGGCGCCTGGGTGGCTCGGTCAGTTAAGCTACCGACTTCGGCTCAGGTCATGATCTCATGGTCCGTGAGTTCGAGCCCTGCGTCGGGCTCTGTGCTGACAGCTCAGAGCCTGGAGCCTGTTTCAGATTCTGTGTCTCCCTCTCTCTCTGCTCCTCCCCTGTTCATGCTCTGTCTCTCTCTGTCTCAAAAATAAATAAACGTTAAAAAAAATTTTTTTTTTAAAAAAATAAATGTTTGGTAGAATTCCCCTGGAAAGCCATCCAGCCCTGGACTCTTGTTTTTTGGGAAATTTTTGATTACTGATTCAATTTCTTTAGTGGTTATGGGTCTGTTCAAATTCTCTATTTCTTCCTGTTTCAGTTTTGGTAGTTTATATTTTTCTAGGAATTTTTCCATTTTTTCCAGATTGCCTAATTTATTGGCATATACTCACAATATTCTCTTATTATTGTTTGTATTTCTGCAGTGTTGGCTGTGATCTCTCCTCTTTCATTCTGGATTTTATTTATTTGGCTCTTTTCCTTTTTCTTTTTGATCAATCTGGCTAAAGGTTTATCAGTTTTGTTAATTCTTTCAAAGAACCAGCTCCTGGTTTCACTGATCTGTTCTACTGTTTGTTTTTTAAATTTCAATAGCATTGAGTCCATGGGGGAGGGGAAGAAAAAAAAAAAAGAGGTTAGAGATGGAGAGAGCCAAAGCATAAGAGACTCTTAAAAACTGAGAACAAGCTGAGGGTTGATGGGGGAGGGAGGGTGGGTGATGGGTATTGAGGAGGGCACCTTTTGGGATGAGCACTGGGTGTTGTATGGAAACCAATTTGACAATAAATTTCATATTAAAAATAAATTTCAATAGCATTGATTTCTGCTCTAATCTTTATTATTTCCCATCTTCTGGTGGTTTTGGGGATTTGCTGTTCTTTTTCCAACTCTTTAAGGTATAAGTTTAGGTTGTGTATCTGAGACCTTTCTTCCTTCTTTAGGAAAGCCTGCATTGCTACATACTTCCCTCTTATGATGGCTTTTGCTGCATCCCAGAGGTTTTGGGCTGTCATGTTATCATTTTCATTGGCTTCCATGCACTTTTTGATTTCGTCTTTAATTTCTTGGTTAACTCATTCATTATTTAGTAGGATGTTCTTTAATCTCCAAGTATTTGTGGTCATTCCAAATTTTTTCTTGTGGTGGATTTTGGGTTTCATAGCATTGTGGTCTGAAAATATGCATGGTATGATCTAAGTCTTTTGTACTTGTCAAGGGCTGATTTGTGTCCCAGTATGTGATCTATTCTGGAGAATGTTCCATGTGTTTAATATTACCTTCTTAAACTTCTGATGGAATGAAGATAAACTTCAGCTCAAGCCAAGTTAAAATACAAATATATAAATATACACATGCACACACTAAAACCTTAACAGGCTAAGAATTTGGTTACTGTACAATGTATACCAATATGAAAAAAAAGTAAAGGTATAGTCTATACTTGTATAGATTAAGGTATAATCTATTTAAGATAGCATTAAATGAGCAAAAATTACATTCTAAAAACCCTCAATATTAATTTTAGTGTGTGCATGAGATTATGAAAAGCACCAAATGCATAACCATGGTGAACTCTGTACAGGGAGGAAGGAATGAGATCAGAAAAGCTATTCAGAGGACTACAAATGAATCTGTAATTTTTTTCTTTCCTAAAAAAAAAAAACAAAGCAATGACATATTACTTAATTACTTAATATTACATATTACTTAATAGATTACATTATATTTAATAAAGCTGAGTGGCAGTTATATAAGTGTTAATTAAATGATCTCTTATTTGTATTATTTAGAATATTTCATAATAAAGAAATTTCAAGAAGTTAAAAGAAAAATGTATAGTTTATCAAAATGTATGTTTTAAAAATCTAAAAAGGAGAGACTTCTAGTGCCAGCCAAGACTGGGTAAGCCCACTATAGCCTAGCTCTCTAATCACAATGGAAAACTGGGAACAAAATATAAAAAGCAACTGCCTGAGGATTCTGAAAAGTAACCAATAGTAGATGGTGGGGGGGGGGGGAGAGAGGAGTCAAAGAAGTGACTCACACAAGGGGTGAGTTTCTAAGGTTTATTTCCCTCTCTTTTACTTTGTAGCTTTGACTCAGGGCGGTGCTGGTTATAGAACTGGAGGGTAACAAAAACTTGGGGAGAAACGTCTTTTTGGACAGGTGATCAAACAAAGGGACCCTGAAAGTCAGGGAGGAGCACGGCGGGGAGAAGTTCAGGTTTTTTTCTTTCTCCTGTTTTGCTCTCACAGCCATGCTCTGGGAGCGGCCCTCCTGCACAGCTGTATCATGGTAGATCCCCAGCAGCTAAAATTCTAAGAGAGACTTCATTTTTCAGGCAAGAAGAACCAGAAAAGGGGCCCCTTCGGACGGTGAAGAGTATGGGGACAATCCCCCTTACTTTTTATCTTTCTTTCTTTCTGTTACTTTGCCCCAAAGGCAGTTCTGTTTGTGCAGTACTATAAGGCAGCAGCAAGGGACTGCTGGAAAGGGCAGGGGGTGTCCTACAGAGTGTTACTCTGGGGAAAAGAAATCCCTAGTTCTGGAGAGGAACTGACACACAACTGGGGTTCACCCTTGGGCTTTGCATGTGTGGACAAACACAGCAAAGGCTTTGAAACTCAACTGACTCTGGAGCTACGGCCCCTCTAGTAAGACCTTGCAGTCTGAACCTAACCAGACTAACTGCTTGCTAAAACAAACAAAATCAACATTCAACAGAGGATGTAAATAGGACCTAGAATCTTGCGACTATGTAATACTTAAAATCTAGGATACATTCCAAAAATACTCAATATATGAAAGAACCAGAAAAATGTGACCAATTCTCAAAAGAAATGAAAAGAGACCCATTCTGTGATGACTCAGATAATGAAATGAGTAAACAAGGACATTAAAACAGCTATTATAATATGCTCCATAAAGTGAACAAAAATACTCTTCAAATAAATGGGAAGATAGAAGCTCTCAAAAGAGAAATATAAAATATAAAAGAGACAAAAGCATTGAAAAGAACTGAATGGAGAACACGGCATAATGTATAGAGCTATCAAAGCACTATGTTGTATACCTGAAACAAATGCAACATTGCATAGCAATGATATTTCAATTAAAAGGTAAATAAAATAAAAAATTTATTTAAAAATAAATAAAAATAAAACACATTTCATATAGGAAATTTCTAATAAACTACTTTAAAGATGAAAAAAAATTGAAAAGATATTTAGGGACCAATGGGACAGTATCAGAATGTCTACAATTTGCATTATCCCAGGAAAGGAGAAAGAGATTGGTACAGAAAAAATATTTAAGAAATAGTGGTCAAAAACTTTACAAATTTGGTGGAAGACATTAATTTACAGATTGGAGATTACAGAACAAGGATAAACTGAAAGAAAACCATGCCTAGACATATAATCAAACTGCTGAAAACCAAAAATAAAGAAAAAATCCTGCAAGCAGGCACAGGAGAACATACTACATGTAGGGGAACAAGGATTCAAACGACTACAGATTTCTCATCTGGAACCAGGAGGGTCAGAAGGCAGTGGGCAACATCTTTAAAGTGCTGAAAAGTCTAAAAATAAACAGGTGTGCTTAAAATTACATTTCAGAACTTCTCCTAGATTCATTAAAGTCACAAAATAATTTAAATGAGCTTAAAATCTGCCAGGCCATTGTACTTAAATTCTAGAATGCCACGCACCTGGATCTGGCAGCAGCCACACAGTTCGGATGGTTATCAGGGATAACACCCTTTCCCATGGGGGTGGGCAAAAACGGCAATTTACACCGCTCCACCAATTTCCTGATACCCTCCTCTGCACGGGCATAAGCAGCACCTACAAGAAATGCAAACATATTAGACAAGTCAGTTAAGCTCCAGGCACTGTGATTCTTAAAACAGTTCACATGAAATTGCTTTTAGAACTTCTCAAATTTTCTTCCTGGGAATCTATCTTAAAGCCTATATATGGAAGAGGCGTTAAGCACAAACATGTTTGTCACAACTATACTGAACAAACAAAAAAAAAATGGCAAAGATTTAAGTATCTACCAGTGAAGTATTAGTATATACATGAACAGACATTAAAATTATACTTAGGAAAAAAATTTAGGACGGAAGAAATGTTGTTATAATATTAAATGAAATAACCAATATAACTAAAACAGTCTATATGGTGTGATCACAACATACAAAATATACACACAAAAATGAATGTTTAAGATAGTTGTCTTTGGAAGAAGGGATTTCTTCTTTCTAATCTTCTGGATTTTCCAGCATTTTTAATAATGATCACATATTATTTTTATAGTGGAAGAAACCATAATTCATGCATAGAACTGAAGAAATATAATAGATATTCCCTTAAAAGGGTAAGATCTCTGGGCACTCTAGAATAATTCTGTGATTTCAAAATTAATAAATAATGCTAAATGGAAAGAACTCATACTCCAATTTTGAATATTAGATATGTTAATAAGTAATGAAGACAATTTCTAAACAGAATCAACATTCTTTTGACAGCTGGGCAAAGTTTAGAGTTCCAATCAATGCTACCTTTCCCGATGATAAGAAGGGGCTTCTTGGCATTTCTAATAACAGTTGCTGCCATACATATAGCGGAGGTCTCTGCCATACTAACAGGAGGTGGCATGCAACACTCCATGTACCTGGAAGTGAAGAGCTCTGTTCATTAAAAGAGGCAAGTTTTAAACTTTTGACTGTGAAAATAACAAATATATAAAAAGGTAGAAAAAAAGCAGTACAATAAACTCCATATATCCACCTGGTATATTCAACAACTTAGTATCATTTTACCACATTTGCTTCACACATACGCACACAAATATGTACATAAATTTGTTTCCTGAACCATTTTATTTTTTTTTTTTTTAGTTTTTAGTGTTTTATTTATTTTTGAGACAGAGACAGACAGAGTGCGAGTAGGGGAAGGGCAGAGAGAGAGGGAGACACAGAATCTGAAGCAGGCTCCAGGCTCCGAGCTGACAGCATAGAGCCCAACATGGGGCTCGAACTCATGAACCGTGAGATCATGACCTCAGCCAAAGTTGCTCAACCGACTGAGCCACCCAGGCGCCCCATTCCTGAACCATTTTAAAGAGAATTATAGGCAATTAAAAGCTTTTCCATGCAGCTCTAAAATATAAAGACTTTCTCCTATATAACCATAATGTCCCTATCACACCTAGTAAATTAAGTTATTGCCTAATACCATCTAAAACCAATCAAGTGAGTAATTCATTGACAGGAAATTTGAATCAATGGTTTTACATTGTAGTAACAGTTCTTGTTGTAATAATAGTAAAAACATGCTAAAAGCCAGTGTTTAATACTATGTGTCATTTAGTCTCATTTAATTTTCAAAACAATGAGGTTAGGCATTTTATTTCCATATCAGCACTGGGGGAAAAACTCAAAGTAATTTGCCCAGCGTCCCCAGATGGTATGTGGCAGAGACTGGATTGAACTAGGTCATTCTGTCTCCAAAGTCCATGCTTTTTTTTTTTTAATGTTTATTTATTTTTGAGACAGAGAGGGACAGAGCATGAACGGGGGAGGGGCAGAGACAGAGGGAGACACAGAATCGGAAACAGGCTCCAGGCTCTGAGCCATCAGCCCAGAGCCTGACGCGGGGCTCGAACTCACGGACCGTGAGATCATGACCTGAGCCGAAGTCAGATGCTTAACCGACTGAGCCACCCTGGCGCCCCAAAGTCCATGCTTTTAACTACCTCACTGTATTTCCATTCACTGGGAGAGTCAGTATTTTAGTATACAACATGCATTAGGAAAGAAATATTAAGTATAGTTAGCATAGAAATTTAAGTTATAGTTAAGTATTTCTAGACACCAAATCCTCAGTGTTTTCATTTATTTGAATAAACATTGCACACTGTACAAAATTTGAACATATAATACAAAAAAGACATTCAACCTTTACAAAAATTTTAAAGAAGGCTTACACAGTTAACTTACCAGAGACTCATCTCTGCCTTCCCTCCGCTCAATACTACATTTATCATGTTCAGGTATTATGCAGAGTAGATGACTCTCACCAAGAGAAACAACTCCTTGGTATACCGAATATACAGAAATGCACACCGTCTCTCTGTAGTCACTGGAGAACCACTGGGTCCACAACAGCAAGAATATACTAAATGGTACCCAGGGTGATGCATTAACCTAAGTATCCATCCTTATCTGAGGTGACTTTGATCCCAGTGAAAAATGTTTCCTATACTCTTTATTCACCCAGTGTTTATTTAAGGAAGAAGGGAACATGGCAAATCATAGTAACACCTGAGTTGGAATATTTTTAAATCACAGAGACAGACAGAAAGACTAAAATTTTTTATGCCGAGTCCTAAAGAATTTTTCAACAGTCGCCTTATCTCTTGGCTTACACTATGAAGACTCTATATAACCCCTACTACATTGATGGTGATGTATTATTTATAGCTATTAGAAGAATAATTTAAAATGAGTGTTCAGAAAGCTCCAGGCCTTTGGCCAGGATTTAGTTTAATTATTAAATTGTCAAAAGTTAAGACAAATGAAGATTAATTTATAAACTGCTAAGTAATCTGTGAAAAAGTTAAACATTATAATAACACAATTAAGAAAGAACTCCAGTGTTCTTATTACCCAGTGTTCTATTCCTTACCTTACAGAATTCACATTCACCTGCAAGTTCACAAAATCTGCAGGTATGTCAACATAACAAGCACCTGGACGACCATAAATGCTGCTTCTCACTGCCTAAATTTATTACAAACAGAAGAATATATTTTAAAACTCTCATTACATAATTGAAATACATAATTCACTCAAAGATAATTAAAATTGTGAAAGGAATATGATTTTAATTTTTCTGGACATCCTTAGCTGGAGAAATAAACAATTTTAACTAAAACTGAAATGCCCTCGATTGAAATATATATTTTAAAAGTATTTTTTTAAAGGGCAGAGATATGAAAGAAAATGCTCGCCAAAGGTTTTAAAATTCATGTTGTAGCACCCATTGGTCTTAGAAATTACCCACCAAGCTCTGCCTGCCAAGTCTTTACTCTGTAACATGTACTTTTCCCTGCTTCCTAATCCTAAAGACTTGGCCAACTGTGATGTTATAATATGTATCACGTGGTTTTGAAACAGCTCAAGCATAACTCCACATACCAATGTTGGCCAACTAAAATTACTTTATCATACGCTGTTTAATCAACTAAGACACAGTTTTATATACATTAGTATAATTTTCAAACATAATCTTTTGGAAAAGCATGACAGAAAGGGAACTCAGGGTCTCCTTTTATCTTTCTTTTTACTTTTCTGTAATTAAAAAATAATAATGTAAAAAACTTAAGGAGAAACTTTTTTCAAAAATTATTTATCTCTGTGTCTATAATTAAATGACAGCAAAATTAAAATATACATAGCTCTTTAACTGTATCATTTTTGACTCCCTGAATATATACTAAATTGTTGCTCATTCTATTGAGAATAAAAATAACAGGTGTGAGCAACTGAGAAAAACCAGTTGACTTGGAGGACCTGTAATTAAATACTTTACCTTCTCAATAATAGAGGGAATAGTCTCTATGCTGCTTGGCCGGGCAGAGAACTTGCTATATAATCTACAAGCTTCAACCTATATGCAGAAAGAAAATCCCTTAAAATTCAGCTTAAAGATCATATTACTCTTCTGAAGGAAGACAAAACGTTAACTCATTACTTCCTATTATGTTTAGAGAAAAGATGGAGAAAATACATTACTTGGGCTGTTTCTGTAAAGCCTACGCAAAGCACAATCAAATTTAAATCTCGGTATGATTCAGACAGTAAATAAAAAACAAGACACCATTTTCATTTCTCAGACTAGCAAAAAAGAAAAGAGTTTGATAATATTCAGCGTCTACCTCCACACAGGAAAACAGGCACTCTCCTAAGCTGCTGGTGAAAGTCTAAATAGAAGGGAAGTTGATCATGTCCACTAAAAATTAAAATGAGCATATCTTGGACCCAAAAATTACATAGCCAGGAATACAAAACTTCATCTGTTTCACGTTGTTACAATGATAATCTATCCTTACGTTTCTGCCAATTTTCCTGTTACATATTTTACTGCTATGCTGTTCGGGACGTGTCAGTTCAGTATTGTAAATTTTTCACTGTTTAAGGTTCCCTGAGGCATTATATAGAAATGGTGTCTCTTGATACTTTTTGGTAGGAAGTCTATGGAACAGTTGGTAGTCTTAGTCCCACAAGCACAAAGGAATTAAGATTTTCAGTCTCTTCCTGGTCATGGCAGTATTTCCACAAAAACAGAATTTAGATTTTAAATCAAATGTGGTGATCTTTCTCTTCAAATTTCTCATTTCATCTAATAAACTTATTTCATCTTCCTTTTCAGGAAAAAAATATCTGCAATGGACATTATCTCTGCTTTCTTTTCATCTATAAAGTTTCTATAGCAATCTGAAATTTCCTTTTAAATAACTTATCTGCTCTACTTATCTCTCAAATATATCAGCATCTTTTATTTTAATTTTTTAAAATGTTTTTTTTTTTTTTTTTTTTTTGAGACAGAGAGAGACAGAGCATGAGCAGGGGAGGGGCAGAGAGAGAGAGAGACACAGAATCTGAAACAGGCTCCAGGCTCTGAGCTGGCAGCACAGAGCCTGACGCGGGTTCGAACTCATGGAATGTGAGATCATGACCTGAGCCGAAGTCAGACGCCTAACCAACGGAGCCACCCAGGCGCCCCATCAGCATCTTTTAAATAGCCACTGTTATTCTTTGCCATTAACGAAGTAAAACTTCAATTCCCTTTTAAGAGGACAGAAATATAACTTTTGCATCAAACTATGCCAAGATCTAAAATTTTACAATGATTTAAACCATATATAGGGGCGCCTGGGTGGCGCAGTCGGTTAAGCGTCCGACTTCAGCCAGGTCACGATCTCACAGTCCACGAGTTCGAGCCCCGCGTCGGGCTCTGGGCTGATGGCTCACTGATGGCTCAGAGCCTGGAGCTTGCTTCTGATTCTGTGTCTCCCTCTCTCTCTGCCCCTCCCCCGTTCATGCTGTGTCTCTCTCTGTCTCAAAAATAAACCATATATAAAATTCTATGTTTATATTCTGAGGTTCTCACAATGACTTATGATTAACCAGTAGACTCTGCCTAATGGTTTTAACTTTGCTCATAACTTTGTACTATGAATGGGTAAATATATGCTTAAGAGTTAATCATTCACTCTCATCTATTTGTTTCTACAATGATTCTTAAACCTGTAGCATTTTGTTTTATGCAACTATTTATGAATACCTCTGTTGCACCTGTATTAAATATGTAGAAAAGCAAAAAAAAAAAAAAAAAATCCCACTATACCATCTTGTTGACAAATTCTTTTAAGTTTTTAGAAATTTTTAAATATTTTCTTTCCTCAGCTTTCTAAGATAAAAATGAACTTGTCCAGAGTCTACTGACCGTCATTTTATTTTTTACTGACAGTCATTTTAAGTAGGATTTTTCCTCTCAATTTTTTACTTCCTTAAAGTTTGAGAGGCATTGTCCTATACCATTTTTATTCCTGCATCTTTAAGACTTATTTTCAGAGTGTAAAAGCCTGTTAAAAAGATGTATTTCTTAGGGTGCTTGGGTGGCTCAGTCGGTTAAGTGTCTGTGCAGACAGCTCAGAGCTTGGAGACTGCTTTGGATTCTGTGTCTCCCTCTCTCTCTGCCCCCGCTCCCTGTCTCAAAAATAAACATTAAGGGGGGCGCCTGGGTGGCTCGGTCGGTTGAGCGTCCGACTTCAGCTCAGGTCATGATCTCACAGTTTGTGGGTTCGAGCCCCGCGTCGGGCTCTGTGCTGACAGCTTGGAGCCTGTTTCGGATTCTGTGTCTCCCTCTCTCTCTGCCCCTCCCCTGTTCATGCTCTGTCTCTCTCTGTCTCAAAAATAAATAAACGTTAAAAAAATAAATAAATAAATAAAAATAAACATTAAGGGGAAAAAAAAAAAAAAGATGTATTTCTTGGAAGACTGCTCCTAAGCAGGCAGAGCCTGAGCTTCTTTAATATCCACACTGAGATTATCTTGTAGTTAAGGAAAAATCACCTTTAAATTATCTCAAATATGTCTATTTTATTGTCATTGTTTATTTTACAGATAGGTTTTTATTTTTTCTCGTTAAATCTTTTTTTTTCTTCTCATTAAATCTTAATAGCATTGATTTATGCTACTAAACTCTGTAATAACAATTTTAGAGTTGGATACCTGAGGAAACTCCTGGAAGGCTCCCATAGTCTCCTGACTTCTTTCAGAAGAACCACCAATCACAATCAAGGGCCTGAAAAATTCGTTGTTTTAAAAGAGAATTACAAATAAGATAGACATGTAAAATACTGAGGAAAGTGCCCAATAAGTAAACAGCAATGTATGTTGACAGAGAAAATTTCAACAAACTAAATATTTAGTAGGCAACCGGATATGAGAGAACCCTTCTTTAATTCCTTAATTTCAGAAAAATCTGAAATTTATAGTAAATGCTTTTCCTCCATGCCTCCCTCTTCCCAAGTCCTTCTGGATATGATGCTAAATCTCTACGTGTGATAATGTAAAATAACTTTTTATGCCCTTCCCATTATTAGTCTTGGGATTAAGAGGAGGAAACAATTGTTTTTCACACCTTCCTAAGTGACTCTATTTGGAAATGATGGAGTGAAAGAAACTCCACACCAATAATCCAATCTTATCCTTCAAGGAGAAGAAAAGTTATGGCAAACTTAAAAGTTACAAAAAACAAAGTCAGGCCCTAAAGAAGGTAAAGAAAGAGAAAGACTAGGAAGGGAGAAAGAAGGCATATGTCAAGAAAGTGAACAATGCCCTCCTACTAGGACATTAGTCTAAATAACACTAAAATACTTAATCTTCTTTCATATTCCTAGTATTAAAGAAGATTAAATATTTTATGAATTGACTAGAACATAACCCCCCTCTAACATGATCTTATTGGCTAAAGCATGGATCTTTGATCTTCTTTAGTAACAGATTCATTTAAAACCATTTCCTCTAAGAACTGCAAGTTACAAATACTGTATATTTTCAATCTTTGGAGTTCTGTTGGGATTCCCTTTATGGCCTCCACATGGTTAGTTTTTACTTTTAAACTACTGTAAGAAGAAAGGAAAGAAGGCATCTGGCAAGAAAGCGGACAATGTCCTTCCTACTAGGACATTGGTGTAAATAATATCTAAATATTTACTCTTCCTTCATACTAGGATGATACTTCTTTGTATGAAGGAAGATTAAATGTTTTATGAATTGGCTAGCACATAACTCCTTTTATCATGACCTTACTGGTTAACCCCAAAGATGGGGTTAAGTGCAAGGTCAAAGAGTAAGTACTAAAGAGCTTATATAGCAAACTCAAAAAATCTAAGAATTTCAATTGTCTTGCTAGTTATGCAAAACAAGATAAAGAACGGGATACATTCTTACATTCTGAGCAGAGGTGTTTTAAAAATAATTCTGCACTTAAAGAGAACTGCACACACATTCACATATATAGAGAGACACATACACATACATATACACACACACTCCAAAATGTGTTGGTTTTTTTAAAGGTTTATACACAGTATAGTTTTAATGAGTTAAGCATAAGCCTGTTCCCACAAGCTTCTACACGTAAGTTTATAAACACTTCTATCTTAATGAAAGATGAATATGAATGACATGTTATACACTGTCTAGTGTCTATGAGTTAAACACAGAGCTATCACCATATGCTTCTACACATACGTTTAGAAACACATATCTTGGGACACCTGGGTGGCTCAGTTGGTTAAGCGTCTGACTTCAGCTCGGGTCACGATCTCACAGTCCGTGAGTTTGAGCCCCGCGTCGGGCTCTGGGCTGATGGCTCAGAGCCTGGAGCCTGCTTCAGATTCTGTGTTTCCCTCTCCTCTGCCCCTCCCCTGCTCATGCTCTGTCTCTGTCTCAAAAATAAATAAAAACATTAAAAAAAATTTTTTAAAGAAACACTTATATCTTTTTTATTTTTAGTAGGCTCCATGCCCAATGTAGGGCTTGAACTTACGACCCTGAGATTAAGAGTCCCATGCCTTACAAAATAAACCAGCCAGGCACCACTAGAAATGCTTATATCTTAATGAAGGAAGATGTTACTTGAAAGAAGGTTTATACACAAGGGAGACTTCATGAATTAAGCATACGTGTATTCCCATACGCTTCTACACATAAGTTTTCCAAAAACTCAAAAATGTGTTTACCTCTAAGTAAGATTACTGATATTTTTTTGTTGTTCTTCCTAATACTATTCTTAATTTAATTTTGTACCAAGCCATTCCCTCAAGCACCTGATTCCAGGTCTTCTCACACTAGATCACTGGTTGTTCCAGTAGGTAAAATCACACACTGACATTTAAGAAAATGTTTTCAGTAATAGCAATTTAATTACCAACAGTTCATGTTTGCATTTGCCATACCACCCAAAGCATGGATGAGACCTGGACCGGAAACAACAAGGCATACGCCAGGCCTAGAAGCAAAACAGAATTTATTTTATTAAAAGCAGGTCAAGTGGAACAGGTGATTATATCACTTTAGGGGGAAACATGGCAACTTTCTTGGACTTCAAAGGAAGGACATACAGGTCTTTACTACAATTGGTAAAGCAATTATTAGAATATTTTGTGAATTACAAAAGAAACAAAAGAAAGATTCTATCAGTCTTCCTGCAACAAAGAAGAGACCCATCATCTTCACACTATATTTCACTAACTTCTTCATATTTTGAACCTCTTCATATTTTAAAGAGGTTATATTTGGGGCCCATTGACTTAACTGCATACAAAAGCAAATTTTTGACGTGGAGTACATTTTTATGTGGAAAAATATCTTTAAAAAATTTTAATAGATAAATATGTCAATTGATATCTGACAGAAAGTAATTCTGAAATGGAATGATCTGCCTCAACTTTTTAAAAAATTTAATTTGAATGCTTTACCCTAGATGTGACTTTCTAACTTCAGAACACTCAAGGAAAAAGTATCTCCATATATAATTCAGTTTGCCATTTTATATTCACAAAGTAATTTCTTAAGAAACTCTGTTTAAGACAGCCTTTAAAAGAAACAGAAATAAAACATAGACTTGAGTTTACCTGCCTGTCAGATATCCAATCGCAGAGGCAGCATAACAAGCCTACAAAGAAAAAATACTGGGACTTAAGCATACTGGGATCATTACAGTAAGTACATGTATAAATATTTACTATTAAATAAAAAACTAGAACAGAGTGGTAAAGGAGGAAGTGGAATGCTTTCAGTTTTAACAAGTAATGTTCTACCTGTAAATTTCTTTTTTTTTTTTTTCTTCAACGTTTTTTTTTTTTTTTATTTATTTTTGGGACAGACAGAGACAGAGCATGAACGGGGGAGGGGCAGAGAGAGAGGGAGACACAGAATCGGAAACAGGCTCCAGGCTCCGAGCCATCGGCCCAGAGCCTGACGCGGGGCTCGAACTCACGGACCGCGAGATCGTGACCTGGCTGAAGTCGGACGCTTAACCGACTGTGCCACCCAGGCGCCCCAACCTGTAAATTTCAAGTAATGGCTTAGGTATCTAATCTAGCTCTTAGTGTTTCAAGGAATTTGTCTATATCATCTAGTTTATTAATAATATCCTCTTAGATTATTATTAATAATATCTGCAAGATCAACAGAAATGTTCTCCCTCATTCCTAATATTGGCAATTTATGTTTTCTCTCTTTTATTCTTCATCAGTCTTGCTAGGGATTTATCAAATTTATTAATCTTTTAAAAGAACCAATTTTGGGCTTTGTTGATTCTACTGTTAGATTCTACTGTTGTTTTCTATTTCACTGATTTCTGCTCTTGTATTTATTATTTTACTCCTTTCATTTTAGGTTCAGTTCGGTTTTCTTTCTCTAGCTTCTTAAAATATAAGCTTAAAGCATGGATTTTTAAAAATCTTCTTTGGTAATAGATTTACTTAAAGCTATTTCTTCTAAGAACTGCTTTAGCTCTACCTTACAAGTTTCAAATCTCATCTTTTCTATATCATTCAATTCAATATATTTCTTATTTTCTGCTGTGATTTCTTCCTCAACCCATTGGTTAGTTAGGGTTCATAGTGATGTGTCCTTTTTCATTCCTGCTATTAGTAATTTGTATTTTCTCTCTTTCATTTTTGACCACTCTGCCCTAAAGTTTTTTAGATTTTACCAATCCTTAAAAACGTTTACCAAGTATCAAATATGTTATTTCACTTTCAGGTTTGGGGATTTTCTAGTTATCTTTCTGTTACTGAATTTATTTCTACGCTGTCAGGTTACATATACTGTATGTTTTCAATCTTTGAAGATTTGTTGAGATTCCCTTTATAGCCTCCATATGGTTAGTTTTTACTTTTCTTTTTTATTTTCTTTTTTTTATGTTTATTTATTTTTGAGGGGGACGAGGGAGCCGGGGAGGGGCAGAGAGAGAGGAAGATAGAATATCTGAAGCTTGGACCCATGAACCCTGAGATCATGACATGAGCTGAAGTTGGATGCTTAACAAACTGAGCCACCCAGGCACCCTGGTTAGGTTTTACTTTTAAACTACCCTTCAACTGCACAGGAAAAAGGGGAGGTGCTAAATTAAATACAAGATAACCTGAAAAACTGCTAAATACTCTCTCAAATAAATCCTTTTTCTTAGTCTGAGACATCTTTTTCTAGTATTATTTCTTCTCATTTTTTTTTAGAAATAGTAATGAAAATGATATTTTTCTAAACTCCACTCAATTTTATGTGTAGTAGACTTAAATAAACGTTTAGGATAGAAGTGTAAAAAAAATTAAAAATAAATTTTTAAGAATCTTTAACTGCTACCACTACCATATGCCCAACTAAGAAAGGGCACACCGGCTCCATGCCATTTCTTTGTTACTATTCTCCACTGGCCCTTATCACTTTCCCTTTTGCACACAAGACCAAATTCACACAGGACAGTAATAAGACAACTCCAAAAACGCAAGTGCATAAAATATAATGTCTGGTGCAATCTGAACACTGAAGAACACTGTCCACTTATTAAAGCAGGGTAAGAAATATTGCTACAGAATGCAAAATACGAAGCAACATATACCAAAAATTATATCCTTCTGGTAGCAAATGTCAAAAGCTGAAAGGAACTCTTTTTATGATCATAAAACATGTATTTCTCTACCAAATTAGCTCCACTCACAAGCAGAATGCTGTGTGTAGTACTTGAGAGCACACTCTAGAACTGAATTGTTTTGATTCGAATCTTGCTCCTCTCCTTTCTGCTGTGTAATTTTGGCAAGTTCCTCTGTACCCTGGCTTCCTTATCTATAAAATGAACATGACTGACAGCACTGCTTTGAGGATGAAATCAGTTAACATATGTAAAACATTCAGAACATTGCCTGCACAGTTAGTCCTCAGTAACTGTCACATTCCCAACAGTGTGCCTCCTCCCTGGAAAGCCAGTCAGCGTATGTCTTGATCACGCTAAGGATCTGATGAAAGACCACCAGGTCACAACCATCCACAACCAACTACACCTTTCTCTTTAGTACAAACGTGTAATTGGACACCAAGTCCTCTTCGGCCTCTTGAATGGCTTCTGAATCTGTTCTCACACTCTCCTTTCATCACCCTGTCATTACCCTGAAGTCAGGCACTAGTTAAGTCTTCCTGAGTACTGTACTGCGAAGAGTCAGGTTGACTGAGGGGACTATGTACCGGGAATGTCCTACAGGCATCTCAGTCATCAAATTTGCATTCATTACCTTTTCCCTCCAAACTGGTTCTTCCATCTGTATTCCTGATCTGAGTCAGCGGTGCTGGGATCCCCCTAGTCAGTTAAGCAAGCCCACATCTAAGAATCGTCTCCAGAAGAGCCTGTCCTCTCCTTCCTAGTTGGTTAATGCCCACTCATACTTCAAGACAGCTCAGGGATCATCTCCAGGAAACCTTTTCTGAAGCTTTAGGCTGAGCTGAGTACCCTTTTCTGGACTTCCATAGCACCCTGAATATATCTCTATCATAGCACTTATCACATTATAATAAAATTGTCTGTTTATGTCTGTCTCCACAGCCAGGTTATAAGCTCCTCAAGTACAAGGAAAGTATGTCATTCATCTCCATATTCCATATGTCCAATAAAGCACCTGGGACCTATGGAGGCCCTCCACTGAGATTACAGGGACTGAAATAAAACTTCAAGCTGCCCTGCTGATCCATACTCTGTACTACCATGATTTCTAGAGTACAAATCTAATTATGTCTCCCACCTATTTCAAAAAACCTTTCAGGTCTCATTCAATGCCTACTAAAAAAGTCCACATTCCTTTTCCAGCCATAGACTTTCTACAACCTCCCCTTGGTCTACCTATTCAGTCTCACAGCTCATTGTGCCTTTAAGCTATTTTGATGAAACAGCATGAACAAACCTTGCCTTCACGGGTAATCTTCTCTGTCCCACTCAGAGAGAACCAGTCATCCTTTATGTGCACCATTCCTTTATATATATATATACATATATATATATATATATATGTATATATATATATATATATATATATATATATATTTTTTTTTTTTTAGAGGAAGAGACAGATACAGATAGAGTGCAAGCAGGGAAGGGGCAAAGAGACAGGGAGACACAGAATCTGAAGCAGACTCCAGGCTATGAGCTGTCAGCACAGAGCCCGACAGGTTCTCGAACCCATGAACCACAAGATCATGACCTGAGCTGAAGTCAGACACTTAACTGACTGAGCCACCCAGGTGCCCCTATGTGCACCATTCCTTATATATACATTTTTTGTTTTATTTATTTATTTTTGAGAGAGAGAGAGAGAGAGAGAGAGAATGCACGTGAGCCAGAGAGGGGCAGTGAGAGGGAGAGAGAATCCTAAGCAGACTCTACCCTGTTAGCCCAGAGCTAGACATGGGGCTCGATCTCATGAATCATGAGATCATGACCTAAGTCAAAATCAGGAGTTGGATGCTTAGCTGATTGAGCTGCCCAGGTGTCCCTTATACATACATTTATAAGTATACTATTATAATTACCTCACCTTCCCAAACTTAAAGATCACAACTAAACCTGGTTCCTGAAGGAAATATTGAAATATAACCCTCTAGATTTGGGCTTGCTTGACTGACTAGGTGAATCACAGTGCCACTGACTCAAATCATGAATACAGAGGGAAGAGCCAATCTGGAGGGAAAACGTAGTGATTTCAAAATCAAACATGGGTTTCAGATACCTGTAAGACATTCCTGATATATATTTCCCTCAGTCATGTGACTCGTTCCAATAGTCAGAAGACGACTTATACACCAGTACCTGGTAAGTACTCAATAAATATTTGGTGTTTGAAGAAGAAACCAAACGTTCCACCTTCATAAAAAACAGTAAAATGTAAGTTATTTTATCACATTTTACTTACTGACTTATTAATAGATCAATAGCCTTATTTTCTCACATAGACGACAGAATAGAATATTGTTCCCACTAAGAAGATAGAAATGATACAAACTCAAGACCTGATTTAAGATTTTAAAAAACCCATACTCCTCAAATCTTACACTTAAGGCCTGCCATTCAATTAATAAACAATGTGGTAAGCATTTACATCATGCAAAAGCCCCAAACAAGCCAGGCACTCTGGGGATATAACAAATGAACTACAACTCCTGCTCTCTAGGAGCCTACATGTGATGGCAGAGAAAGGGTACCACTTACGGAGGTCAAGGCAGCTGTCTGGGCAACAGATGGTAAGAGCCTGAATTAGAGAGCAACAAACAGTGAGAGTGCAAAGCAGGAATACTTAGCTTTAGATGGACTGACAGGATATGACGCTGCAGAAGTAGTTTCTTGATCTTTTAAACCAGCACATAGTAAGCACTGAGACTGGGTTGACAAAATGTCTTATCTTCCTTTCTTTTGCTTCCAAATAAGCCTCTAAGAAGAGTGGTTGCATGATGCAGTGGAAGGAGGACTGGACTGGGATTTAGGACACCAGAGTTCGAATCATGGCTTTACCATTTGTGAACCTATTACCTTGCAGGGCCATCTACCATATAACATGAGAGCCTTGGCCTTCACCCATTCATCTCGTAGGAAAGGCCTGAGCACCTATCATCTGCTAGGCACTGGGGATACAGATGCGTCAAGAAGAAATAATATCCCCACTCTCCTGGATCTCACAGCCTAATAGGGAAGTCAGACCACACATATAATACACAGAAAGAGATACATCATAACAGGTAGTTATGAGAGGACAGAGGGACTGAATTCAGACCAGGAAAAGTGTCCCTTTCAGTTCCAACGCTCTAGACTTGGCAGAGAACAACCCGGTGTAGTGTCAAGAGCATGGACTCCAGACCCCAGAATACTTGGGTTCAAATCCTGGCTTCTGACACTAGCAACTTGTCACCTCGGGCAAATTACTCAACCTCTCTGTGTCAACTAGGATTAACAATAACAGTTCTTGCTTCATAGGATTGATGCGCTTGGTCTGGTTGAAGAACGGTGGTAAGGGCTGAGTGTCTGCGATGAATATCTGCTGCTATTATCAATCATTCCCAATAACGCTTTCGGCCCCCCACTGTCCATACTCACCGCTTGCTCATTCCTCATCCCGACATATCTGATGCCCATCTTCTGGGCCGCAACGGCTATTTCGGTCACTGGGATACCTACGATGCCAAACATGTACTCCACATCCTGGGGGCCAAGAACAGGGGAGTAAATGCCCGGGCCCGCGCCACACCGTTCCCTCCCGGGGCGCTAAAAGGAAAGCCTCAAGGAAAACCTCCCCACCTCCCACCGCACCGCTCTCCTTGTCTCCAAGACAACGTCTCCGCCCCCCCGCCGGCTTCCGTAGGAGAGTCCACCGTACTTGCGTTTTCAGGGCCTGGGCGATGACTTCAGCACCAGAAACCTGCTCCTCGTCTCCGTCGCTACATGCGGCTCTGTTAGTCTCCGACATCTTCCACCTAAAACTTCGAGATGCTCTCGCAGTCAAACATCAAGCTGACACGTAGACGCCCAGCAAAATAAAGTGGGGGGGACAGCCGCTCACCAATTGTGGAAACCGCTCCTCTGACTGACAAGGAGGAAGGCAACCAACCAATTTGAAAAGCGGGAAGGAAAAGGCGGGCTTAAATCCGTCGGCTCGCAGCGTGAGTTGAGAATGTAAACACACTCCTCCAATCAGAGCCGTGCCCTTTTCCCAGCTCCTCCATTCGCGGGGCCAGAGTGCCAGAAGGAGGCGGGACTAGCAGGAGGCTGAGACCTATGCCAAGCAGGTGAGACGCGGAGCCTCTGAGGCCTCTAGCTCCTCTGTGCGTACCCTCCGGAGGCATTTGGGGGTTCGCTAAGGCGAGTGGAGCACACGCAGAGTAGGAGCGGAAGGAGGGCTAGGAGCACTGGCGGAAGGGGGCGTGGCGGGCGCTCTCGCCTCCGCCCCCCCCGCCCCCCCGGCGCCCTAAGGGCCTAGGCAGGTTTCGCAAAGGCTGCTGGGACCCGGGTGGGCTGGGTGGAGCCTAGCCTAGTGCAAAGTTGATTTTCGGTCGTGTTGTGCTTCCAGGTCTGCTGCGTACTAGGCGTTCACTACACGTTTTTTGGTTTACACGCTTTTTTGTAACTAAAGAAGTTTCACAACTATGTAGTTTCTGAAACATAGTCAATAGTACACGTCAGTTAAACCCATAAACGGATTTACTCTTTATCCCAATATACATGGGGACACCGAATTTCCAACCAAAAGACAAAGTAATTTTGCCCAGAGCCATTGAACCCATCCCATTCTTCAGAATCCCCAGCTTGTACTCTACTCACTGTTTAGCCCTTAGGCTACAAGAGACAAGAAGGAACCCTTGAACCTAGTTACATTTGACCATTGTTTTCTCTAACCCTTGCGACTAGCCCACTCTTCCTCTCCACTCTCCATTCTTGTCTTTCCAAAATCAGGAAATGTGGGTTTTCATAATTTTTAGATTTAGTCCCTGTCTACCACCAGTCCCTGTAGCTTGATAACCTTTTAAAACGCATTTTTGAGCGAAAAAGATGTTTGTAGTGCAATTTCTGAGGGTGTGGTCTCCCTCCAGGTCCTGAAATCACCGGTTCAGTAATAAAATCTCCATAACAAAGAGTGGAACTTTAAATTTTTGAGGATTTGGAGTGTTTCAAAGCAAAAAGGCAAGTAATATGTGGAAGGTAGAGAGAGGAGAAGGGAGTGGATCATGGGTAGAGGAATGAGTGAAAAGCACTGGAAGTGAAAGGATTTCTAAATCCAGAGGTTTTCCAACTGTAGTCATGGGCCCTTCCGAAAGGTCTTCTTTTTGGCGGTTCAAGCCCTAACCTCCCACTCTAAAGACAAGAGAGTGAAATAGTTACCTCCCTGAATACGGGACCTAGCCTAAGGTAGCCGATCAAAGAGGGAGATTTCTTTGATGTTTCAGAGTTCCTCTAAAATATAAATGCAGGTGTTGCATTTCCACTCCAAAATGTATCCATATTTTAATATAAGTATTATCTTTTTATGAGGTAAAATAAACATGCAATTAAATGTACAGGTCATAAAGAAGTTTTGACAATTGGCTATACCTATGTAATCGCCACCCAAAATAAAAATGACATTTTAAACTTACCAGTCAAGTGAAATTGATGTTCCAGAAAGATGCAAAATGTTCTTTGTGTGGCTTTGAATAGTCCTGTTCTTTGTCTCCCGTCTCTGAGAAGCATGGACCCCACCCTCCTCTATCAGGTAGTATTGTTTATATCAACACTTATGTGACAGTCTGTACTACCATTGTATCAGAATCACTTGGAAAGCTTTTTAAAAATGCAGTTGCTTAGGCCCTACACCACATCTTCTGAATCAGTGAGTTAGGACAAGTTAGGCACCTATATATTTTTTAAAGCTGCTACCTAATTTTGATTTGCAGCCTGACTTGGGAACTCCTAGCTCTGTACTCATGGTTGAGGCATTAGTTAACAATGAAATGTGTGACTGCCTGTTACCAAAGTAATACTGTTGATTCGTTTGGATTTACAGGTTCAAGGCTACTTGTTTGACATTGGCAGCACAGACCGTGTAGATTGTTAGTCCATTCATGGGACCTTGTGTCTACTTCTGTGTCAAAAGAATCATGGACAAAATCACTCCACATAAAGTGTTGTGAAAACTGTGCCATGAATTGGAACAAGTCCCCTGAATTTAGATTAATGGGTTTTACAAAAAGGATAAATTCTCAACTGACTGGATTCTGGCCTTTAGCAAGGGGAAAAGTCAATGAGACTATTTAAACTTGCTTTCACCTTTGTATCTTTGGTTCAGGGTACAACGTTCCACTGTGTACTTGGTCGGATGATTCAGCAGAAGTGATCCTTGTCCCCAGGATTAGCAAGCACTGAGAGCAACTCCTTTCCATCCAATTGTGATTACAGGATTCTGCTGTGATTTATCCAGGCCCTTCCATGCAAACTTTGTAAGCATTAACCACATTCTTTATTACTTTGATTGGTGGTAGGCATGGAATTTTATTTGTTGCATGTTTTATTGGAATTTTTTTGTTTGATTTTGTTTCTTTATCCATGGAATGAGGTCAAAGGAGGAATAAGTCTGAGTTGGGTTTTTTTTTTGTTTGTTTTTTTTTTTTCAGAAAAGGCTAACACAATGATAATATGCTCTCTAAAGCACAGAGCTGGGATGACTGGGTGGCTCAGTTGGTTAAGTGTCTGATTCTTGATCTCAGCTCAGGTCTTGATCTCATGGTCATGAGTTCAAGCCCCACATTGGGCTTCGTGCTGGGTGTGAAGGCTACTTAAAGAAATAAAATAATAAAACAAACAAAGAGCAGAGGTGGTCATCAAAGTGTCTATGCCCAAGTTCATCTGGGTAAAGAGAATATCCAGGCAACCAGGTAACTTATTAAGAGTTGCAAATATAGTGCCTAGAGAAAATATATTCTCTAAAGGCAGTTTCTAAAAGTAATAGTAACTCCTCAGGCCCCCAAATTATGATAGTATGTTTTAATTTCAGTAAACAAAGACACTAAAAATCCTTGTGATTATTTAAAAAGCAAAACACCAGCTGAACCTATAAGAAATTGTCTCACAAACCTATGTTATCAAGATGTGAAGTGTTTGGTTATCAAGTGAAGAAATGAATTAGGGTTATCTGTGATATATTATAGAATGGCTGAAAAGAAAAGAAAATTGGCTGAAATAAAAGAAAGCTGAAACTAAGTACCTTAAAAACAAACAAAAAGCAAGCAACAATAACAAAAAGAAAAAAGAATATCTATGTAGAATACTCTTTTTAAAACCAACACTGAAAACCGTACAGCAAGAAATGTGCTATAAAAAAAAATGTGTGAACATAATTAGAGCAGAAAATAAAATATAAAATAAAATGTTCTTTGAATAAAATAGGTTAAGTTGATCTTTGCTTCTCATTAAATTGATGGACTGCAAAGTACCAAAGCTCAGAAATAGGCTTGAAGCAAAACCAGTGAAAAGCAGTTTTATTATTGAGGTGTCTGGGACAGGTTTAATGCCTATTACTGGGAGACGGGTACTCGGGGACAGGTACTGGGTTTTTTTTCCAGTTGTCTGTGACCTAGAGAAAGGTTGGATTTCTGCCCTTGGCTAGGACATGTCACAAGCACCTTTTCTCTACATTTGAATGCCAGCTAGACCCAGACCTGGAGTGGGAAACGCAGTTGGGCAGAAACTGAAGAAACATTGTGTCCCTCTTATTGCTGTGTCTTTGTCCATTGTGTGTTTGGTTGTTTGTTTGTTTTTTTTCAATTTAAATTTGGGGTGGTTTGACTTCAGCAATCGTTAAATCACTAATAAACATGTTACTTTATGTAAAGCGCACCAGAAAATGGTGACAACTGTGTGTCATGCTATGAGGATGTAAGAGATTTATCTCAAGTGGCTTAGAAACCGTAATCCAACATTTCTCAGTATGATAGAACCCCACACTTGGGGGTGGCCCATGGTGGGGGTGGGGTGGGGGACAGCTATGACTTATGAAAAATGGTAGCAATAGTTCAATGCTTCTGTTCTCATTTGTTTCTTCTGTTTTGCCATTAGCCTTCATTACAGTCCCTTTCCTTAGCTTTTAAAAGTGTACCTTATTGTTTTGTTTTGCTTTTAATCTGTTCCTCATGTGAGCAAAACAAAGAATCCACTCTGGGGCAGAATCTCTGAATGATTCCCGGGGTTCTGAATGGAACTGCTGGGGTGTAATCCCAGGTGAGGGACATCTTCCTGATTAAGAGTTTAGGCCCTTGAACTTCCTTCTGTGTCACAACCTTTGAGTTCCCCTTTGGAGCTTACCTGTGACATACTGTTTTATTCACTTTAAAGTTTGTTTATATTTAACATTTACGGCATCTTTCAAACCCATGAACGGGAACAGAGATGGATTCATACACATGTACCCAGCCCCTAGCTCAAGAAATTCATTAAAAATACAGTGAAGCTCCCTGTGGATCCCTTCCCCAGTGCATTTTCCACCCCCTGTGCCATAGAGGTAACCACTATCTTGAATTTGGTGTTTATAATTCCCACATTAGCCATTCTCTTTTTTTTTCTAGTTTTTTAATGCTTTTATTTACGTTTGAGACAGAGAGAGACAGAGCATGAGTGGGGGAGGGGCAGAGAGAGCCGGGGAGGCACAGAATCTGAAGCAGGCTCCAGGCTCTGAGCTGTCAGCACAGAGCTCGATGTGGGACTCAAACTCAGGAACCATGAGATCATGACCTGAGCCAAAGTTGAACATTTAAACGACTGAGCCACCCAGGCACCCCTCACATTATCCATTCTTTACGGGATGGACATTTAGGTTATCTTTAACTTTTCATTGTTATAAACAAATTTCTCTAAACGTTTTTGCATGTCCCCTGGTGTACCTGTGTGAGTTTTTATGTATATGTGGCTAGGGGTGGGTCACATCAGTGTTACTAGATATTGCCAAATTGGTCTCCAAAGTTACTGTACCAATTGATAGTCCCACATTCTGTTTATAAGAACTCCCCTTTCTCCACATTCTCAATCATGAAATTTGTAATTTTTGCCAATCTACGTGAATGTGAAATGGCTTCTCATTTGCATTTCCCTGATTACTAATGAAGATACAGGTATAGATATGCCATCTGGGTTTTCTTATTCTGTCAATTGCCTCTTTTATATCTTTTGCCCATTCCTTTATGGATTGTTTATCTTTTTCTTATTTATTTGTAGATATTCTTTATATATTCTGAATGCTTATGCTTTGTCTTTTAACTTTGTTTATAGTTACTTTTGAGGTGCAAAGTTGTGGGGTTTTGGGGTGTGGTCACATTTGACAATTCTTTTCCTGGGCTCCTTCATGTGCCCGTGGTCAGTTGCTAGGTCACTCTGCCACTGGAAGCTGACTGGTAACCCACTGGGGTGGCAGGTATATTGCTACTGAACCCGTTATCGCTCATCATTCAACAGGTGTCCCTGGGCTTCTTCAGATGGTGGCAGCAGATTGCAAAAGGGGACAAACCCCATTGTGGAACCTTTGTGTATCATGGTTGCTAACATCCTATCAGCTAAAGCAAGTTACATGGCCGAGTTCAGACTCTGACTAAGATGGCATTAAAAGTGACATGATAAAGAAACATGAATATGGAGAGAGGAATCGTTGCTAGCCATTTTTGCTAGTCAATTTCCCAAAATATCCATTTTCCATTTACGGTATAGTTCATTCTTATCCCAATGATCCATAGTGTCATCTCTGTTATACTATCAAGTTTCCATATATGTATGTGGTCTGTCTCTGTACTCTGCTCTTTCTTAATTTTTTTGAAATAAGTCTTATGTTGGTAGGGAAGTCCTTCTATTTTGTTCTTTTGAAAACACCTTGTCAGTTGCTATAATGTCCTATTGCTGCTATAACAGGTTACCACAAATTTGGTGGCTTAAAAACAACATAAATGCATTATCTTATAGCTCTATAGTTCAGAAGTCTGAAATGGGTCTCCCTGGGATAATATCAAAATGCTGGCAGGACTGCGTTCCTTTCTGGAGGCCTTAAAAGAGACTCCTTCTAGCTTCTAGAGGCTTCCCACATTCTTGGCAATGTGAACAATATCAGGCCTAAACCTTCTCATGCTACCATCCCTCTGGTTCTCCCTCTTCTACTTTCACTCATAAAGGCACTGGTGATTGCATTGAGCCTACCTACATAATCCAGGATAATGTCTATTTTACAGTCAGCTCTTTAGCAAACTTTAAAAATACATATATATGCACACATATAATATATATATGTGTGTATATATATTATATATATAGATATCTATATATATATCTATAAATATAGATATATATACCTAATATATATATATGTGTATATATGTATATATATGTATATATGTATGTATATGTGTATATATATATATATGTGTGTGTATATATATATGTATATACATATATATAAAGCAGGCTCCACACTCAGCATGGGGTCTAATATGGACTCAATCCCATGATGCTGGGATCATGACCTGAGCCAAAATCAAGAGTTGGATGCTTAACCAACCGAGCCACCCAGGCGACTTTAGCATCTTTAGCAACTTTAATTCCCTTTTTGCCATGTAACCCAACATACTCATAGGTTCTGGGGATTAGAATGTCTTTAAAGGGCCGTTATTCTGCCTACCAGATCTATTCATGGTCTTTTTCTCTTTTCTACGTATTATAGAATCAGTCTGTCACATTCCAGTTTATCACTCATTAGGATTTCAATTGGAATTATATTGAATTTATAGATTAATTTGGAAAGAACAATGTCTTTATATTATTGAGTCTTTTTGCCATAAGCATATCTCTCCATTTATTTTATTCTTCTTTAATGTCTTTCAATAAAAATATTTCATCATACTTGCTATATTTATTCCTAAGCACCTAACTTTTTATTGATTTTTTTGCATTTTCTAGTTTTAGGGGGCCACTGTATTAGAATGCAATTAATTTTCATATGTTGGTCTTAAATGTAACTATTTTACTATACTTTCCTATTAATTATAATAATTTGTTTATGGATTCTCTTGGATTTCTTTGTAGATAATCATAGAATCAATGAAAGTTTGTTTTTTCTTTTCTTGGTCTTATATCTTTTCTATTTCTTTTTCTTAGCTTAATGCACTACCTAAGACCTCCAGTACAATATAGATAAGAAGCACTGATAAGTGGCATTTTTGTTTCATTTAACGTGTTAATACAGTGAATTAAGTTGATATACTTTTTCATATTAAATGCTTTATCATTCTTGTGATAAACCTCGTTTGGTCATGATGATGATTTTCTTCTTATACATTGCATAATTCAGTTTGCTATTATTTTTATTTAGACTTTCTACATTTGTGTTTAAGAGTGAGAGTCAACCATTATTTCATTTCTCGAACTATCCTTATCTAGTGTGGGTATCAAGGTTATACCATCTTTTTAAAAATTTTGGGACAGTTTGTATAAAATACGTAGGTGTCAATATCTTCATATAAAAAAAAATACAGTATGTATCTTTTCCTTGAATGTTTGGGAGAATTTCCCTAAAAAGTAGACCAAGATTGGTGCTTCTGGGGAGGAGTCTTTGATAATTTAATTTTTCTTGGATAATTGGTGTGCTTAGTTTTTTTCTTTTTTGGACTTAGTTTTGGTAAATTTTATTTTCCTAGAAAGTTACGTGTTTCATCCACATATCCATTCAACATACATTTGTTCCAGAGTAACAGATAATCAATTCTAAATCTTTGTTATGTTCCCTTTTAATTTTTTCTTTATGTTCATGTGCATGTTTATTACTTTTGTTCCTGATCAATCTTGATGGAGATTTGCTTAATTTCATAAGTCTTTTCAGAGAATAAATTTTGTACCCAGGCTCTCTGGAGAAATGGCTACTTCTAGACCTGAGCCAAGGAATGTGCAAGAGAAGCTTGGGACATAGTTTAATGTCAGATTGCAGAAAAGCTATTAGAAACTACTAGGGTAATATCAAGAAGAATCTATAGCTAACGTGAAGAGGCTGCCATTGGCCAAGGATGGGATACTTTGAGTTTCAATAATGATAATAATTGAGATGGAGAGAAACTCATAAAATATGTTTAAATATATGAGTTCATAAATGATATTTTTTAAAGATTTTTTTTTTTAAATTTTTAAGTAATCTCCTCACCCAACATGGAGCTCAGGCTTACAACCCTGAAATCAAGAGTTGCATGCTCCACCAACTGAGCCACCCATAAATGATATTTTAAAAAATTGGTCAACTTCAGAGAATAATAGAGAACCAATTCATTGTCTTGAAAACTGATTTTAAAAAGAATGGAAGAGAGAATCTAGCATTTATCCTGCCTTTTCTGTATGCACTGTACCACTAGATAACCAAATAGCAGATAAAATAGAATGTCTTTTTATGAAAAGTATTCCAATTAATAAATTAAATGATGGAATTAGAAAGCTAGCACTTTGCAATCCCCAATGAACATATAAAGGCATTAAGTATCAATGTTTTGTGCTAAGATTATGAGAAGAGAGTTAGACACGTGCCTTGTGATGAAAATACACACTGCCACCCATAGCCTTGCCAAAAGGATGGACACTGAGTCTGATCCAGTTTTGGATCCAGCTGCCAATTGGCAAGAAATAGCAAAGAAAGAGGAAAAGTTTGAACCTCACCATGCATTTGCAATAATACAACCCATTCTGTTGGAAAATCTACAGGTCTAATCTACAGGCTTCTTCAACAAGTTTGTTTTATGGAAATAAAAGGGACGAAAAAGGAAATTCTAGATTGAAAGAGACTTAAAGCCTATATCAATGTTTTAATTTTTTTTTAAATTTACTTTTTTAGTAATCTCTACACCCAACATGGGGCTTGAGCTCACGACCCCGAGATCAAGAGTTTCATGCTGTTCTGACTGAGCCAGTCAGGCACCTCAATATATCAGTGTTTTTAAATTAGGAAGACTAAACTATAATGTCTAGGGATGCACATTGGGTCATAAAGCTTTTCTTTCTTTTAAAGGAAGTGATAAGCATAAAAGCCATGGTAGTGGTTAGTTGGTCACTTATGGGTAGAGTTGCCAGATTTAGAAAAACAAAACAGGGCACCCAGGACTCCCAGTTAAATTTGACTTTCAGATAAACAATGAATAATTTTTTAGCACAAGTATGTCCCAATACACTTGTTTATCCAAAAGTCAAGCTTAACTTGGCTTCCTATATTTTATCTGGCAAAATCTTCATTTTATTCAAGATGGTAATGCAGCACTCTTCCCAGCCTTCCTTGTTGCTGCGGGCCAGCTGCAGGGCTTTGGGGTGGTTCTTCCAGCCTGCAGCAGAGTAGAATTGGGTATGGAAGTTGCGCTGTCTTGCAGTGAGCCCGTGCCTTGTACTGTGAACTTCACAAGTTCACAGGATGGTGAGACGGGGCTGGAGGTGGGTATTTCCCCTTCCTCCAGGTCAGTCAGGCTCTGATAAAACCTTAACTGGTTAGCTCAGTTCTCTTGAGGGCAGTCCTCCTGAAGAACAGAATGCTCTGACTGCTTTCCCCTTCTCCCTGCCAGAAACATGAGATTTTTTCCCAGGGTTCACTGGGACAACCTGATAGAGCTCTTGGAGGCAAAACTCACAAAAGTGTGGGTACCCTCCCCCCCAAGCCGGAAGTTTTTAACTCTGACTTACCTGCCCTGAGCCTCCAAAATTTGTCCGTTGCAGTTGAAGTTTTCCTGTGCTAGTACTGCCTCCCATGGAGGTTTCTGTGCTTCTCTGTATCCACCTGTCTGTCTCTCTAAGTTTGGAGGCAACGGTTTGCCCCGTGACCTCAGTTCTCTGAAACAATTACGAAGAGTTGTTGGTTTTCAGATCTTTTAGGTTTTTACTTGTAAACAATAGAATGGCTCCTTCCAAGCTCCTTATATGCCAGACTGTAAGCCAGAAGTCTCAGCTGGTTTTTTTCCCTTACGTTTTTCAATTTATTAGAAAAACAGGGTAACATTTAAGAAAATATTTTAAATCCCCGTAAGATGACCTGCCATGTTTTCATTAATTCACATTCTCTTCTAGTCTTTGGTCACATGTATACATGTTTTACTTAGCTATTATCGTTGTAAATACAAAAAGATATTTATTATATGTTTATTTAGCACATCTTTTTTTTTTTTTTTAATTTTTTTTTTCAACGTTTTTTATTTTTATTTTTGGGACAGAGAGAGACAGAGCATGAACGGGGGAGGGTCAGAGAGAGAGGGAGACACAGAATCGGAATTATTTAGCACATCTTAAATGTGGCCCATCATTAGAGTCTTCATAACTGTTTTTTCCGTGTTTGCTTAATATTCCACCTGGTTTATATACATCAACTTTCATACCTTTGTTCATATTATTGTTTATTTCCAACTTTTAGCTGCTGGGAGTTATTCTTCAATTTGAACTGGCTTCCACTTCTTGAACACTAAGCACTTTACATTTCTAACTGACAGACAACTTATTTACTCAAAGTTCTATAGTGAGTAGATCGTAGCCAGGATTTGAACTCACATATGTTGAAACTCAAAAGCCCGTATTCTTTACTTCCATGGTATGTTGTCATTTCAACTAACTTTTGTTTTGAATGACTTCCTAGGATAAAGTCCCAGAAGTAGACTATAATTCATAATAGAAATTGTCAAACTTTTTTTCCCAGTGAGAAATTGCTATTCTTTATCATTTTACTAATTTACCTTACTTCTTTTACAAATTTAATACTTTGGACTAATACTAGTTAATGTCTATTTTGTACATAAATTCAAAGTCTTTTTTTTATGTTTATTTTATTTATTTGGGAGGGGAGGGGCAGAAAGAGAATCTGAAGCAGGCTCAGGCTGTCAGCACAGTGTCTGACCTTCAGCTGGATCTCCAAAGTCAAGAGTTACACGCTTAACCAATCAAGCCACCCAGGCGCCCCCAAGTTCAGAATCTTTCAAAGTGTTTGTTTATGATTGTTTTCTTCTCATTTAAATCTGTTCTTGTTCATTGCCTGTTTATAACTGTTGTCTTGATGTTTATATTTTGCATGTAAATTTTAATTTGTCAGTCTGTTTCTTCTGTTGTTTAAACGCCTTCAGGTTTTAGAAAGTGGCTTCATCAAATATCTGATGTCAAATTCTCATTTATGCTCGTTTTCCTATCATTCAAATAGTTAGCTCTTGATTTTGAGTTTATTTTTGTATATGGCCTAAGATGTCTAAACTTAGTTCCAGGGACGCGTGGGTGTCTCAGTCAGTTAAGTGCCCAACTCTTGATCTCAGCTCAGGTCGTGATCTCAGGGTCATGATCTCAGGCTCATAAGTTCAAGCCCTGTGTTGGGGCTATTTAAAAAAAATAAAAAACAAACTTCATTCCAAATTGTTTGTAAGTCAGTCATCCCAATATCACTTATTCAATCACATGCTTCCCCCCATTGTTTTGAGTTGCATTGGCATAAAAAGAATGTAGGCTTTTGCACAAAATCAGTTTGGGTTAAATCCTGACTCTGGGTCTTGATCCCCTTCAAGTTTAGGAGTAAGCTCTTTCCTAAGAAGAGCTAGACTGTTCCCCTCTGCTTTGCCCCCAGTGCTCAGGAATGTAGCACCAACTATCATGGCAGAGTCAGAAACCTCCCCATCCAACTCCACCCTTCCATCAACCCCAAAGAGCCCTGAGCTTGGAGGAGATGCAGCTGTGGCTGAACGGGGACCTTTACCAGAGGGAAGAAGGCACACGAGTAACTACTGATCTGATCAAAGCGGAAGCAAACAAAACTACTCAGGGCCTCCAGGAAGTGAGACAAAGGTGGAGATCTACTAACCATTTCTCTACACCTCTACCATACCGTGGATGGAGAAGACAACCGACTTAGTGAATAGGCTGGAAAGTCCGTTACTCTTGATTGTGTACTGTGCTCTAGCTGAATACCGTGAGCGCCTGCCCATACTGTGGGGTCGCCTGCATGTTCCCACCACGTTTGTGTCAGGAGAATGCTCTATAGGTACTCAGAACGGATCACATTCAGACCTGTTTGCCTGCTTTGTGCTGTTTCTCTCTTGGTGATCTTGACTGTGCCTTCCCCGCGATGTAATAACTTCTGGTTTCTCCTTAGGAAAAAGTAGACTTCAGCATGTTTTCTTTAGTGCTATGTCTTACTTTAGCTTTGTTTGTTGTTTGTTTCATACTTCCTACTGTTATTTATTTTCAGTGTTTCCAGATTTTTTAACGTTTATATATTTATTTTGAGAGAGAGAGAGAGCACAAGCAGGGGAGGGACAGAGAGAGACAGAGAGAGAATCCCGAGCAAGACTCTGCAGTGTCAGTACAGAGCCCAACACAGGGCTCGAAGTCACCAACCGTAAGATCACAACCTGAGCCGAAATCGAGAGTCGGCTGCTTAATTGACTGAGCCACCGAGGCACCCCTCCAGATCATTTTATTAAGGATTGTTCTTTTGCCTTGGGGAGCCTGGTTCCCCCATTGTTCTTCACTGTCTGCATCCAGGGCATTTCCACCATCGTCGTGGTTCTGTGATTTGGATTTTCACTCCTGAACACTGGTAGGTAAGAGCACAGGGGTGATGGACTTACAGTGATGTTTCACCCACTCCACCCTTAGACATGTTGTGTCCATACACTTAGTAATCACAAAGAGTCTTGGGGCACCTCAGTGCTCCGTCAGTTAAGCATCCAACTTCTGCTCAGGTCATGATCTTGCAGTTCGTGGGTTTGAGCCCCACATCTGCTTCAGAGCCTGCTTTGGATTCTGTGTCTCCCTCTCTCCCTCTGCCCCTCCTCTGCTCATGCTCTGTCTCTCTCTCCCTCTCTATCAAAAATAAATAAACACTAAAAAAAATTTTTTTTAATCACAAAGAGTCTTTACATTGCCCTCATTTCTGAGCACATCTTCCCTGAAAAATTTGACCTGAGGTTTTGGGACATCATATTTTCCTTGCACTGGTTGTATTACTTCTGGGTGTCCAGCCTTCAGGTCCTCATTATCTAGAAGGTGGTTCTTCTGATGGTTCTTCTGAAGGTGGTTCCTCTAGTTGAAGGTAGTCCAACAAAGAAATGGAGGAAAAATTTCCCAAAGACTTTGAAAAATAATTCTTTGCTGACATTCACTGAGACCCATTTTGGGGAAATTGATGATTCATTCTTAGAGGATGAAGAAGGTAAAGCCTAACTGGAAGCTATAAATATTCCAGAAGAGCAAAGTGGCTGCAAGTGACCCCATCATTCTTTTCTCTGAAGACTGACTGGCAGTGGAAGAAGCCTTCTCCGTGCTTATTTATTTATTTATTTATTTACGTATTCATTCATTCATTCATCTATTTATTTAATTTATTTATTATTTTAATTTATATCCTAGTTAGCATGTAGTGCAACAATGATTTCAGGAGTAGAATCCAGTGATTCATTCCCTCCATATAACACCCAGTGTTCATCCCAATAAGTGTCCTCCTTAATGCCTCTTAGCCATTTAGCCCATCCCCCAGCCACAACCCTCCAGCAAGCCTCAGCTTGTTCTCTGTATTTATAGAGTCTCTTATGTTTTGTCCCCCTCCCTGTTTTTATATTATTTTTACTTCCCTTCCCTTAGGTTCATCTGTTTTGTCTCTTAAATTCCACATGTGAGTGAAGTCATATGATATTTGTCTCTCTCTGACTAATTTTACTTAGCGTAATACGCTCTAGTTCCATCCATGTAGTTGCAAATGGCAAGATTTCATTCTTTTTGATTGCCAAGTAATACTCCATTGTATATATAAACCACATCTTCTTTATCCATTCATCCATCAGTGGACACTTGGGCTCTTTCCAATACTTTGGATATTGTGGATAGTGCTGCTAGAAACATGGGGGTGCATGTGTCCCTTCGAAACAGCACATCTGTATCCTGTGGATAAATGCCTAGTAGTGCAATTGCTGGGTTGTAGGGTAGTTCTATTTTTAGTTTTTTGAGGAACCTCCATACTGTTTTCCAGAGTGGCTGGACCAGTTTGCGTTCCCACCAGCAGTGTAAGAGGGTTCACGTTTCTCCACATCCTCGCCAACCTCTGTTGTTGCCTGAGTTGTTAACTTTAGTCATTCTGACAAGTATGAGGTGGTATCTCATTGTGGTTTTGATTTGTATTTCCCTGATGATGAGTGATGTTGAGCATTTTTTCATGTGTTTGTTAGCCATCTGGATGTCTTCTTTGGAGAAGTGTCTATTCATGTCTTTTGCCCATTTCTTCACTGGATTATTTGGTTTTGGGGTTTTGAGTTTGATAAGTTCCTTATAGATTTTGGGTACAAACCCTTTCATTTTTGCTTTTGTTTCCCTTGCTTCCAGAGACATGTTGTGTAAGAAGTTGCTGTGGCTAAAATCAGAGATGTTTTTGCCTGCTTTCTCCTCGAGGATTTTGATGGCTTCCTGTCTTACATTTAGGTCTTTCATCCATTTTGAATTTATTTTTGTGTCTAGTGTAAGAAAGCAGTCCAGGTTCATTTTTCTGCATGTCGCTGTCCAGTTTTCCCACCACCACTTGCTGAAGAGACTGTCTTTATTCCATTGGATATTCTTTCCTGCTTTGTCAAAGGTTAGTTGGCCATATGTTTATGGGTCCATTTCTGGTTCTCTATTCTATTCCACTGATATACTGTTTTTATTCCAGGACATAAGGTCTTGATGATTACAGCTTTGTAATACGTCCTGAAGTCCGGGATTGTGATGCCTCCAGCTTTGGTTTTCTTTTTCAAGATTGCTTTGGCTATTCAGGGTCTTTTCTGGTTCCATACAAATTTTAAGATTGTTCGTTCGAGCTCTGTGAAGAATGCTGGTGTTATTTTGATAGGGACTGCATTGAATATGTAGACCACTTTGGGTAGTATCAACCTTTTAACAATATTTGTTCTTACAATGTATGAACATGGAATATTTTTCCTTTTTTGTGCGTCTTCTTCAATTTCTTTCATAAGCTTTCTATAGTTTTCAGTGTATACATTTTTCACTTCTTTGGTTAGGTTTATTCCTAGGTATTTTATGGGTTTTGGTGTAGTTGTAAATGGGATCAATTCCTTGATTTCTCTTTCAGCTGCTTCATTATTGCTGCATAGAAATGCAACCGATTTCTGTGCATTGATTTTTATATCCTGTGACTTTGCAGAATTTATGGATCAGTTCTAGCAGTTTTTTGGTGGAATCTTTTGGGTTTTCCATATAGAGTATCATGTCATCTGTGAGGAGTGAAAGTTTGACCTCCTGGCCTATTTGGAATGCCTTTTATTTCTTTGTGTTGTCTGATTGCTGAGGCTAAGACTTCCAATACTATGTTGAATAACAGTGGCGAGAGTGGACATCTGTCGTGTTCCTGACCTTAGGGTGTGCTCTTTCCTTTGTTATTAGTCTCAGACCACAAAGTCTCTGGACCCAGTTTAAGACTTACATCGTCAGTGGTTCAATTTTGACCCCTAAGGATTTCTGCTATGCAGTTTTTGAGATGGAAACTGATACGTTTTTGCAGAACATAGGAGATTTTTCAGATTACCTATTTATTTATAAGTGTATAATTTAAATGTATAAATGTATTAACTATTTATATAACAAAATATTTATCTATTGTCTGGGTTTTAGTCTTTTAAAATCAGGAGCTTTAGGGTGCCACCTGGGTGGCTCAGTCGGTTAAGTGTCCAACTTTGGCTCAGGTCATGATCTCATGGTCCATGAGTTTGAGCCCTGCATCGGGCTCTGTGCTGACAGCTCAGAGCCTGCTTGAGATTCTCTCTCTCTCTCTCTCTCTCTCTCTCTCTCTCTCTCTCAATTCCCCTCCCCCACTTGTGTGCATGCTCTCTTTCTGTCTCTCTTTCAAAATAAATAAATAAACTTTAAAAAATCAGGAACTTTAAACAAATGAAAACCAGCAACAACCTGGTTCTACAATGATGTTTCTGTTAAGGCTAAGGACAAGCACTGAATCCTTTAATTGACATGGACCCGAATTGTTTGGGGGAAGTTTTCCCCCTTAGTTTGAGTGTTAAATACTTTGCCACTTATTTTCATTAAATATGGTGGAAACACTTTGAAATCTGCCCCAATTCTATCAGCCCTGTTGAGGAGGCACTCAGGAAATAAAGGTTCTGAATCATGTCTTCGACATGAGGGAAATATAGGAATCAGAACATATGTTCTGTGTGCCTTTACCTTCTAGCCCAGTGGGTTTCCAGGTATGACTGCATGCCAGGAACATCAGCATCAGCATCACCTAGGAATTTGTTAGAAAATGCACATTCTGGGGCCCTGTCCCAGACCTGATGAATCAAAACTTCTAGGCACGGGGTGCAGGGATCTGTGTGGGCAAGCCCTCCAGGTGACTGAAGGGATGCTCACGTTTGAGAACCACTGCTGTGGTCTGACCCCCCAGATTCTCCCTTGGGAGTGCTACTTGGAATCTGTTTCTGCTGCAGCTAAATTGAACACTACCCATTGGTCTTTGAACGTTTGACTGATAAGTTGCCCCAGTTCTTCAACATGTGCCAGAAGGGCTGGACCAGGAGTCAGGAGACTTGGTTTCCAGTCTGTTCTCACTACTAACTAGTGCTGGAGTTTTCCCTCACCGTGAAAATAGAATTTTACCATTTCACTTCCACTGCTTTCTGCAATAGGAAGATAAAATGAAATAATGGATGGTGAAAATGATTCGAAAATGTTAGCACGTAACATGTAAAAGTCAGTGTGGCGTTGATATAAAATTTTGTTCCCCTAGAACCCTTAACTCAGCTAGATTTCCGCCATTCATTGTGCTGCCTGTCACAGTGTGGCTGGGCTGTGTCACTGCAAATCCAGTCACATCCTATGAAGTGTGCCACTGTAAGGTAAGAGATGGCAACAAATTTAGGACTTGTGAATACAGTCCTAAATTAGGTCCTGGAAGCATAGCAAATAAAAAAACAGTTTTCATGAAGCCCACATCTTAGAAAACCTCTTTTACAGTGAGAAGCAGAAAAAAAATAAAAATGAGAAGGAAAGCAGGAAGAACACCATCCACTTACTACGTAAGAATCACTTTGCTATTGTGCGACTTAAGAGCGAACCAACGTGGGCCAATGATCCTCCGTTTGTCCACATGGTGGCAGCAGCGAACCTGTAGATTCCATCTCCGCAGGGGCTCTTTCTGTCCACACAAGAAAAAGAAAGCACCTTCTTACATTAAATACCGGGTGTTTCAGGGAGAAGTATTATTTGACTTAAATTATGAAGATAATTTCCCATTTGAGGAAAAGAGAGAGGACTTATAGTTAGATTCAAGTGTCAACAATCCTTTGATTGTAGTGTAGCCAATGGAACAGAAATAGGCCCTAATCAAAGGCCTGGTCCAAAGTTACACTTCTGTATGTCACTCTCTTTTTTTTTTTTTTTAAGATCATAGGTGGAATTAAAAAAAAAAAATGAAATCGCAACTTACCAGTTCAATTCAGAGGACTGGGTAATTTACTCGCTGTTTGGAGTTCAGCCTTGAATCTTGACACCATCATCACTTGCCACTCACAAGTGTTTTATTTACACTTGACATTTCCTACTGAGACATCAAAAGTGTCATCGGTGGATAGGTTTGCATGAAACTGTCCAAGCTAAAACCATCGTGGGGCATCTTATTCCAGGGGCCAGTCCCAGGCGAGCTCACAACTAGCATCAGCAGAGGGGGGAACCAGAAAATAGGCGGCTTTCTAGGAAATAAAAGGTCTATTTTGGGATTTCTTTAAATTCAGATTATGTAAATTAGGTGGAGATTGGACATTATTTCTCCTTCTGTAAAAGAATCCAGGCAAGGATATCATAAACTTCATAAGTTTAAAACTATTTGGAACTTTACAGTGACTTGGGGGGCATCCTGCCAGATATGCACAGGAACGTATAGTGTGCTGAGCCCTTACTGACTTAGCAGCTCCCTCAGTTTTGTTCCACAGGATGTGACATTTCCTTTGCTGACTTTTCCTGCCTCCTTTCCCAGTCATGGGACTGTTCTTCTCCCTGACAAGGCAGGCATGACAGGATCTTTTATTAAAATGATCCATAGTTCTATATATAAATTTTTAAATGTATATACCTGCCTCTGAAATTATCTTATTAAGAGTACCTTAATAACAATCCTTTCATTTTATTGCAAAAGATACTATTGTACTAGTATGGCCAGGAAGGAAATACAGGTAATTATCAAGATGAATCACTTAGTAGAGTAGAAAAAAAAGTTTGCATGTGTAAAAATAACCAGTGAGTGATATGTTACCAAATTTCCACAAAATAGCTTTCCGTGTAATTTAGACTTTGATTTCTTTTTCTCAGAGACCACAGGAACCTTCCCAACCAGGATTAGTGTCAGAGGAACATTTTTCATGATGAAATGAGATGCTGGGGCTTCTCTGGGGCAGTTAAAAGGTCAGGATGCTTGCTTAGAGATGTCACTCCAGCAAAGCTCTCCCCACCCCGTCAACAATTTCCTGTCTCCCAGATCATTCCTATTGGCATACTATATGGACTCTGGCTTTTCCTCTGCATGAAATGGGGAGGCATTGGAAGATTTTGAGCAGAGGAGTGTCAGGACTGACTTGGGCTTTAACCGGATCTCATGGGCTGTTCTAGAAGGGGGAGAATGGAAGCAGACAGGGCAACTGCCTGGCATTGTGAGAGACCGGGGACAGGGCCTGTGATTTTTCTCTGATTTCACTTTTTGCTGTCTTCCTCTGCCCTGGGCTCCAGCCCACTGTTCTCCTTGCTGGTTTCTTGAGCCCTCTCAGCAAGTTCCCACTCAGGCCTTGTTGACCTAGCTGTCCTCTCTGCCTGGAACATTTCCCCCAGGCATCCACATGGCCTCCTCCCTCACCTTTGGCAGACCTCACCTCACTGAGACCTTTCCTGACCATACTATTTAAAATTGTCCCCTACCCAGGCCAGACCCTCGCTGCCCCCTTCCCTGTCTTTATTTCCCCTTTGCACATACTGCGTAAGGCATCCTCAGTGTTTATTTGATTGTGGTCAGTCTCCCCATACATCCTGAGTGGGGGCTGCTTGAGGAAGGGCCGGGCTTGTTCATGGCTGTACCCCTGACACCTATACCTGCGTCTGGCTCACAGTCAGATGTCTCTTGGATGTCTGAAGGGAGCACCCTCCCCACTGTGCTGTTTCCTGGCAGTGAGGCTCAGGGCACCCTGTGAGCCCGAGCCCCCACATCAGAGGGTCGTGGTGAGCTGAGTGGACGAAGCAGGGTGTGGGGGCACACCGTCACCCAGACGGGGCCTTCGTGTCAGGCCTTCCTGCAGTTTTAGCTCGCCTGTCAAATGCCCTCCGATGGAAGAGGGTGTGTGTGTACCTTTTCAGACTGAGCACACGCCTGTACTCATGGCTGTTTATCGTCCGGGTCCTGGCCAGCTCTAGAACTACATCTATGGCTGGGTTTCCAAGAGCCCCAGGACTTCCGGAAGCTTCTTGTTCCCAGGGAGCCCCAACACCCCAGCCCACCTGTGCTTTCTGTGGTGAACCAGCACCTGGTAACCACCGGAAACCAGATCTGGATGCTGTCCTGCCCCATTAAAACTGCCCTCCTCGGGGCGCCTGGGTGGCGCAGTCGGTTAAGCGTCCGACTTCAGCCAGGTCACGATCTCGCGGTCCGTGAGTTCGAGCCCCGCGTCAGGCTCTGGGCTGATGGCTCGGAGCCTGGAGCCTGTTTCCGATTCTGTGTCTCCCTCTCTCTCTGCCCCTCCCCCGTTCATGCTCTGTCTTTCTCTGTCCCAAAAAAAAAAAAAAAAAAAAAAAAAACTGTCCCCCTCTCCTACCCGCTGTGCCCTCCAGAGTCCCTATCTTGGGTCTTGTTGGTTTTCTTGAGACATTTGTGTAGTGCCAAATAAAGAGGGAAAGCCAGCATTTGCAAATTTGGTTAAACCAGCTGCTATTTCACCACACATCAGGACGGGCAAACTGTGGTACCTATTTTTATCATAATTACTCATTCTCTCCTACCTCATTAAGCTTGCTTCTATCAAGCATGAATACCTGGTTAAATCTGCCTAACCTCTTATTATCACCCACCTTTGTTCACACACAAGTGATTGCCATTTACAGCCCTCCTGCCAAGCACCTTTTGTAAATAATCTACATTTTACTTTCTCAAAATAGAAAGAAATGTAATATCTTGCTGGTTCCATAGTTTTACCATTTTGCAAGTCCTGACACTTAAACTAATGTCCTCTGTCCCCAAGTAAATGGGTGACACACAGCTCTTTGTTGAGAAAGGGGGATGCTGTGACCACCCCGCTGGGCCCCAGGAACTCCTGAGCTGGCTCCACCGGGCACTGGTTGACACAACTCTCCCCTCCCCCGGCCTCCGTTTCCCCACCTCTGAGTGAGGCCAGCATCTACTGCTTGAGAAATACCGGGAATGTGTCTTTGAAGATGAAAGTTTCTCCCCCGAACCATTCCCCATTATCATCATTCTGAAACCAGAGGGAGCGGAAACTAGATTTTGACCGTTAAAATTATCCCGTGCTGGTCTTCAGAGGCAAAATTCAGATAAGAAACCTTATCAATTATACTTTTGTTTCTACTCAGAATCTCATGACTGCTTGCTCAAAGCCTCCTTGTTCTAATCTCAGAACATCGTTCAGGGTCCCAGATGAACGGCACAAGTCCTGGGGTTGGGTATCTGGATGGTGCACTTAGTCCCTGGGACAAGAAGTAACAGTGTGTGAGACAAGGCCGTGGGATGAGGCCTGCTCAGCCTGACAAGTGTTTGGTTTTGCAAGAATTCAGACTGAGCCTCCCAAGTCCTTGTTCTGTTGCTGAAAATACTTATGGTTACTTTTGTTTCTGGAACTATTAAGAGAAAAATAAAAGGAAGTTTGCAGCCTGGAAAGTTTGGTTTTAAAATGCAAACACGGGAGTTATGAGTCAGACTTGGACAGGGCGTCGTTGTCTTTTTAAAAAGCATCAGTAGGATTCCTTGATTTGTCTTTGTTATCTCGATGTTTAATCCGGATTCCTGGGCACTTGGTCAGCCCCAGCGCATCTCCACAGAGCAAGTGGCCTGGCCTTGGCACACCCCCTGGTATATCTGTGTGTTAGGCGAGGGGCTTCAGCTGGGAGGCCAGGCTGGTTTTCAAGGAAGAATTGGAATATTCACTCTAACACAGTAACACGTAACTATTGGGAATAAAAACTCCTCTTGGGGAAAAAAAGGCACACAGAAGTGTCATTGTAAGTGACATAATTTACTTCTAATTGCTTATGGTAGGGCCTACATAGCTGGGTGTACGTCCTAGAAAATCCTCTTACGTTTTCTAGAAAATCCTCATATATTTTCTAGACGGTTGCATTTTATCACTGCAAAAGGATTTTATTTCCAAACGATTATGCTTTTGAGCACGAGTGGTGGAATCGCAGAGACAGAGGTTGAGAAGGTGATGATTCCCAAATTCAAGGAGGAGAAACAAAACGCTTTGATTGGGAGCCCTCTTTTTACCTATCCATAACCAAGAGTAGACACTGGCACGTAAGTAGAAGTCAGCAGCTTCTCTGCACCAAATAAAGAATGTCGTGCTAAGAAGGACTTACCCTTTATATTCATTACTGACCAAAGAAATGCAGGGAGAATTTTAATCCATCAGAGTTTTGTAGCTAGGAAAGCCGAGCTGTATTATCGGGATCGCAACAATCAGAGCTGATGTGGATGGTTGACACGTTTGTGTGTGTGGAGGGCAGGTGGTGGGATGTGGAATATGCCACCGACTTCTATAAAATAGTCATGGTAGTTATTCTTGCCTAAAACTTAGGTACGTGGCTAGAAAGGCGAGTAGTGACACAATGCCGTCTTGCTGAACGCTGGGGAAGAAAATCATGGCAAACATCGGGTCTGTTTTGGAAACATTCTAAAACCAGACTAACACAGCGAGCCATTTTAAATGTAGCTTGCTACGCGTTTGGAGAGAAACACAGACCCTTTTATTAGGAACATGAAACAAATCTTTGAGTTGCAGTATCACGGTGGGTAGGTTTAATTGCTGAGATTAATAAGTCACAGCTGCAAAAGTTACATTCTTGGCAGGATTCTTTATTCAGCTGTTTTCCCCTTGCCTCCTTACGTTCCAGATTTATGGTCTGCATTATGTCTGGAGCCGGCAGTCAGCTTGCTCTTTTCCTCTTCGGCTGCTACGTGGTTGCCCTTGGAGTCCACACCGAGGCACCACGCATGGCCCAGCACTCTGAGGCTGAACACTACGTGGCTGCTGTGTACGAGCACCAGTCAATCTTCACTCCCAGCCCTCTAGCACTCGTGGGCCGCAAGCAGGCCTTGGACCTAATGAACCAGAACCTCGACATCTATGAACAGCAAGTGATGACCGCAGCCCAAAAGGCAAGAAACACTCCTGGGTTAGCCCGCGCCCCCCAGCTTGTCTAGCAGAACAGGGCGAATTGCTCTCTGGCTCTCTGTCAATGGCTCCCGCAGCCCTTCTGGAAAATTAGTCCAGCTGGTAAAGCGGAGCTGAAGTAGTCAGGTGGCTGGGGTCTCGCTGCTCAGTGGTCCATGGACCAGTGGCATCAGCAGCCCTCTGGAGCCTGTGAGAAATGCAGGATCTGGGGCCCGCCCGGACCTGCTGAATCAATCAACATCATAGCAGGATCCCCAGGTGCTGCTTTTCCCCTCATGTCTGAGGAGTCCGGAGCTCAGTCCCTGGTTCTCAAATGTGGCCGTGCAGAGGGAGTGCTCAGCCAGTCGTAAACTAAGTGGGTGCCTGTATGCCATACCCGCAGAGGCAGATGGGGTGTGGATTGAGCACAGGGAGTTCTAAGGCTCCCCAGTGGATTCTGATGTGCAGAAAATTCTAGAGACTTCCAGGCATGAGGGTCTGTCCTGCTCTCTGAGGCATTCAAAATAGTAAGCATCCACAGAACTGCTGTTTTCCACCTTCAGTCTATTTGGGGCTCATTTCTCGTCTCTGTTCCAGACCATGAACAGTCTGAGACCTCAGTCCAGACAGAACGGAGGTGGACAGAGGGAGGTCTTTGCCAGCCTTTGTGAAGGCTTCCTGCTTGGCCTGCATTTCCCACTTCTGCCAGGAAGGGTGGGGCAGAGGGGCAGTGTCCGTGCCAGACGTGACCATAACAAAATGCCCTGTTGGGAAACCCATAACCAAAGGGAAATTTGGACTTTCACCTGGTGTGTGGTGACCAAGCCCAGTCATGTGAGGAAGCCCTGCTCTGCCCTGACAGGAAGTACACTCCATGTGAGCAAAACTTCCCTGTGCCGGTGAGTTTGGAGGGCAGGACAGTTCAGGCCAGCAGGTCCTGCTCCAGAATAGTTCCTATCTGTGTTCAGGGTACTCAGGATTGCCTGGACGGCCACTAGCTATTGCTGCATTTTAAAATTCTACCTCATTACATGTGTATGTGTATATATGCATATATAAAATTATAGGCTACCTTTTAGAGATATACATATATATAGGGGCGCCTGGGTAGCTTAGTAGGTTAAGCATCTGACTTCGGCTCAGGTCATGATCTCGAGGTTCGGGAGTTCAAACCCTGCATTGGGCTCTGTGCTGACAGCTTGGAGCCTGGAGCCTGTTTCAGACTCTGTGTCTCCCTCTGTCTCTGCCCCTCCCCTGCTCACTCTCTGTCTCTCTCAAAAATAAACATTAAAAAAATTAAAACAATATACATATATAAGGCTAATATTGGAAGAGAGTTTGAGACCTTGTGCAGCTTCTTCTGATGGGTGATGCTCCTCTCTCGTTCAAAGCCCCACATCCAGTCTCTCCTTGAACTGTGGCCCAGAACGCACCGTCTGATGAGAGTGCGGGAGCTTCTGGCGAGGTTTGCCTTTCAGTGAACAACAGTTTGTCTCCCGGCAACTGCCACCCGTTATGTCCCCTTAGCTAAACAGAACAGACCGAGGAACTGACCATGGCGGGTCGTCTTCCACAGGAGGACAGCCGTCATGCTCCATCCCCCCGCCCCCAAACCCAGCATCTCTTCTCCAGGCTGTATGTCCCTTTTACAAAGATTTCCCAGATGATCTCTGTGCCCAGAGCCATAGGAAGGTCTCTGTATTCAAGGGCAGAGTGGAGGAGATGTAGGACCATTCTCATTCGAGACTTTGTCCCCAGAAAGCTGTTGGCAGCCACATCTCACTGTGGATTCATAAGGCATTTGCTGCCAACTCACACTCCCGGGTCTTCTTCCCACACACGGACACACGTGCCACTCTTGCCACCCGGTACTTACAAGGTTAACTTCTTTAACCTGAACACACGACTTCACATTGATGCTGTTAAATCTCATCATTCCAGCCTGTTCGGCTATTTGGGGATCTTTACTGACATCCTGCATATCAGTTACCTTCACGTCATTCACACATTTGATACACACCTCACTTATGTTTGCGCTGAAGTCAGTGTAAAAAAATCCCAGGCTGTGCCCTTAGACCTCCTGATGACACAGATCCACTCGAGACCATTCTGTGCACAGAGGTGTTTGCTTGCATGGTGCTGAAATACGAGCCATCCCTCGCTTCTCCATCCTGTCCACAAGACCATTCTAAGAGGCTGGGCAGAGGCCATGCTGAACTCCAGAGGCTGTGACGGTGGTATTCCCCTGCCTTCCAATAACCTGCCCCCAAAGGAAACCTATAACATGTTTTTGTTGAGCCCATGCTGCCTGCAAGTCATCATTCCTTCTCTGTTTGTGGTCCAAGAGAACAGATTGTTTATCTGATCATTTCTTAGTGCTTACAGATCTCTCAGCTTCCCTGCATGGTTTTATGCGTTCAAGCAACTTCTATGACAAATTGATGCCAAGCATGTGTCAAAATTTTAGATCAAACTTGCTGGAAGGCAAGCGTTCCCGAACTAGCCAACTGAAGTATTTCTCTCTTGGTAGAGATATTTATAGGGAAGAAAAGGACTCCAACTTAAAGATATTAGGCTGGCCCATCAACTGGGTTGGCAACCTTAATTCCTCAGGAGTTCTTGACCTCATTGAAGTCTGTCCGAAAACTCCTCATTTATCAGGGATGCTAACTGCTTTCTAGATGGATTGATAGTCACATTAGATCCAGCGTTCTACCCTGGCTCAGGTTGGTTCCTCTTCTTATTCCTAGAAAATATGTATTTAGGAAATGCAATTTAACTTCAGTATTAATCTAATATGTATACATAACATAAATGGTATTGTCCATAGGAAACCATTCAACATTCTTGGGGAAAGTTTTGTTTTTAATAAAGGAAAACATTTGTCCAAGTATAATTTTCAAAAAGTTAAAACATGACTCCTGGGATGCCTGAGTGGCTCAGCTGGTTGGGTGTCCGGCTTTGGCTTGGGTCATGATCTCACCATTTTTGGGTTCGAGCCTTGTGTCGGGCTCTGTGCTGACAGCTCAGAGCCTGGAGCCTGCTTCAGATTCTGTGTCTCCCTCTCTCTCTGCCCCTTCCCCGCTTGCACTCTGTGCCTCTCTCTCTCTCAAAAATAAATAAAAACGTAAAAAAAATTTTAAAACCTCTTACACAAATATAGAACGAACATGTGCCAAAACTGTTATTTAACTCACTGATCTAATGAAGAAATCAGTCAGATGGTAAAGCTGGCTCAAAAGAGCATCGGAGGAACATGAGTGTGTGTATTGGTCAAATGAACGTTGAAATGAATTTGCTCGTGTATACAAAACTGGCTAATGTCCTATAGAGCAATACAATTGCAGTCTGGGGTGATCTAATATTAAATAACAAAGCCTAGCAATAGTACATTCACTAAATAATCCTTGAGTGAGCCTCTTAAATAGTACCCTAGTATATGTTAGAAAGGGAAACATCTTGCTTTATTTCCAAGTTTGTGATAATTTTGCTTTATCGTGTGCTGTAAGGTGACCAATCTTAACACTCTACTGGGAGGAGCATACATTGGTATAATCTTTCTGGAGGGCTATTTGGCAATGTAAACAACTGAAAACTCTTCCTGTCTGTGAGCCCGTATCCTCACTTACAAGACTTTATTCTGAAGAAATCATCAGACACCTAAACACTTGTGTATAATACTCATTAAGTGTTTTGAGCACCCTGTATGCAGATGGTCACCAGAAGTTGGGAACAATTCAGAGGTCCGCTGATAAAAGATGAATTATGGTGTTCTCTTAAATATAATGTGGCCATTGCAAATGGTATTTTTGAAAGTATCTTGGTAGTCTTGATGCTGTATGTAGTGAGGGAAGTCAAGATGGAAAACTATTTATGTATTTATTTAAAATTTTCTTTAAAAGTAGGCTCCATGCTCAGCGGAGCCCAGCGTGGGGCTTGAACTCATGACCCTGAGCTGAGATCATGATTCCAATGCTTTACCAGCTGCGTCACTTAGGTGCTCCCGAAACACCATGTATTTATCATTATTGCAATTATATACACACACACAGACAAAATAAAAATAGCCAAGATATTAACTAAACTAATATTAATATTATCTGTTCTCCAAGTTTTCTACAGTTACACTTTCGAAGCTTTTTTAGCCAGAATAAAATATTATAAAGAGTTTGCAGTGCATTCCAGAAATAAGTGACTCAAATTGCCTCTTATTTTAGGTTATTCATACCTTCTCTGCCTTCCTCCTCCACCTTTCACTCTGGAGCAATGTTCCAGGCTTCGCATTTTAAGCCGTGTAAGTGGAGAGCAGCAGGAGAGTGAGGCCCTGATGCTGGGAGCTTAGGGTGCCCCGTTTGTTTGGATTTCATTCAGTTAATGTGAACATCACAGGGAGCCCCAGGCTATCAGTCAGGAAACCTAGGTTGTCTCCAGGTGTGGGACAAAGCCTGGGGAGTGGTTAGGATTCGGAAAAGGACCTCCTAATTCCCAGTTGGAGAACTTCAAGTTAGAGAAAGTCCTTATTTCTATGCTGAAATGAACACACTTGAATTTTACCCACCAGCCCAGTGAAGCAGACTTTTTAGGAGTGGGCCCCAGCATCACCCATAAACCAAGTGTTTTTTCAGGAGCTCCCCGTCTGATTTAGATGCACAATGAGTGGAAACCACTGGATTGGAGACACCCCATCTGTTAACAAGCCCAGTATTCAAGGCCTTTGTACTGTGCCACCACCAGGAACTCCAAACCTCTCCTGATTGTCTGCTTGGCAAACTCCTGCTTTCTGCTCCAATCTCACTCATTCCCCCTTCCCTAACATGAGGTATGGTTAATGGTTGTTTCTAAATCCATCTGCCTTTGTTACCTGACAATGAGGCCAAGTGAGACAGTTTCCCCAAGACCAAGATCCCTGATGATCCCCAGCCACCATCTTAGAACCTCTGGTTCCTGGCACAGTACAACTACCTGATGGCTGTCCGACGAGTGAATGAAAGAACGGATGAGTGAAAGAAGGGGTGTTTCCTGTAATCGGATAATATACCATACTTTGATGTGTTTGACCTACAGGGTGTACAGATTATAGTGTTTCCAGAAGATGGCATTCATGGATTCAACTTTACAAGAACATCTGTTTACCCATTTTTGGACTTCATGCCGTCTCCCCAGTTGGTCAGGTGGAATCCTTGCCTGGAGCCCCACCGATTCAATGACACAGAGGTAAGGGAGAGTCCCAGCCTTCCTCCTCCGTAGACTGAAGGCATGCAGAGATGAACCAAGCCAGGGGCCAACAGCCAAGACAGGTTAAATGAGACCGAAAGGAGACCCTAGGTTCCTAAAAATGAAATCTGAGCTCCCCAAACTCCCTGTGCCACATATTCCATCAGTTAAAGAGTGTCTGGTATTATGGGGCATTTACTCATCTCTGGATCGTTCTATTTATTAATTACACAGGACATACAAGAATATATACTTAGAAAACAAACGAATCAGAAGTAAGAAAATTAAAGTCCCATCTTCACACACCCCACCAATTACCCTCCTTCTCTTCCTAGAGAAACTGCCATCAACACTTTGATATGCATCCAACTATATTCTTTTCTATTCATTTCATAGTTATTGACATCCTCTTTATTAGCATGCTGTATGCTTTTGTAAAACCCTTGCTATTATAACGTTTGAGTCAATATCCTTGTACATATATCTTCATAAATATGTCCAAGTTTTTCTGTAAGGTAAGATTCCTAGAAATGGAATTTCTCAGCGAAAGGATATGCACATTTTGAATTATTTTAAAGACTACCAAATTTCCCTTTTGAAAGACCTTCGTTTCATTTTACATCCCTTGTGATAGTCTCGAGTGCCTGTTTCCCCACCTTTGGTCAATGCAAGATGGAATAATATCTTGAATTTTTGCCAATCCTACGAAGGTGCAGAATGAGATCTCATTATTTTCATTTGTGTTTCCTCATTACTAATGAGGTTGAGTATCTTCTCAGATGTCCATTGGCCATTTGTATTTGTGCTGTGAATCACCTGTTCATATCCTGTGCACTCTTCCAGTAGTGTTTTTTCTTTACTGATTTATGATAGCTGTTTACATATTATAGACACAATACAGGTACTTTTCTATTTTAAAATTATAAGGCAAATGGCAGGATTTTAAAAATTCATTTATTTATGCCTTTTTTTTCCTTTAGGTCCTCCAGCGCCTGAGTTGCATGGCCATCAAGGGCAATATGTTCCTGGTGGCCAATCTTGGGACCAAGCAGCCTTGCCATAACAATGACCCGGGGTGCCCACATGATGGAAGATACCAGTTTAACACAAATGTCGTGTTCAGCAACAACGGAACCCTTGTTGACCGCTATCGCAAACACAACCTCTACTTTGAGGCAGCTTTTGATACCCCTCTCAAAGTGGATCACATCATCTTTGATACCCCTTTTGCTGGCAAATTTGGCATCTTCACCTGCTTTGATATATTGTTTTTTGACCCTGCCATTAGACTCCTCAGAGACTCTGAGGTGAAGCACGTCGTATATCCTACTGCCTGGATGAACCAGCTCCCACTCTTGGCAGCCATTCAGATTCAGAGAGCTTTTGCCATTGCCTTTGGTATCAACCTGCTGGCTGCCAACATCCACCACCCATCTCTGGGGATGACCGGAAGTGGCATACACAGCCCTCGGAAGTCCTTTTGGCACCATGACATGGAAAATGCCACTGGTCATCTTATAATTGCACAGGTAGCCAGAAATCCACTGGGTCTCATTGGTCTAGAGAATGCCACAGGTAAAATGAACCCATCTCGTAGTAAGTTTTTAGAAATCTTGGCAGGTGATCCATACTGTGAAAAGGATGCTCAGGAAGTCCATTGTGATGGAGCCACCAAGTGGAACATGAACACTCCTCCTGTGTTTCATTCGGAGATGATGTATGACAATTTCACCCTGGTCCCTGTGTGGGGAAAGGAAGGCTACCTCCGTGTCTGTGCAAACGGCCTCTGCTGTTATTTGCTTTACCAGCGGCCCACTTTGTCCAAAGAGCTGTATGCCCTGGGGGTCTTTGACGGTCTTCACACTGTGCACGGCACTTACTATGTTCAAGTTTGTGCCCTGGTCAAGTGTGGGGGTCTTGGCTTTAACACCTGTGGGCAGGAGATCACAGAGGCCACAGGGATATTTGAGTTCCACCTATGGGGGAACTTCAGTACTTCCTATATCTTTCCTCTGCTTCTTACCTCAGGGATGTCCCTGGAAACCCCTGATCAGCTTGGCTGGGAGAATGACTACTCCTTCCTGAGCAAGAGCGGACTGTCCTCTGGCCTGGTGACGGCAGCTCTCTACGGGCGGCTGTATGAGAGGGACTAGGGCAGTGTGGGGTGGGCAGCCCTGCACTTGTCCAGACCACAGCTCACAAGCACTGGGACCACCTCTCTGCCCCACAGCCCACTGTGGGAGCTGTGGGATGAGGTAGGAGAGGCACCTTCCCCCATTGTCTTTTCCTCTTTGACGTGGATTAGCGAGTCTTTTCTGGTATTCCCTGCTCCCGTTTCTCTTTTTCAAGCCATATCTTCCTTCAGCAAACCTCTCATTATACAATTGGTTTTAAGAGCTAAAATAAAAATGCCAGTTTATATTTTACACATCCACAAAACAGTGGGTTTTGTGTGTGTTTTCCTTGTTCTTATTGTTCATGAAGTGAGACCCAGGACATACAAGTATCTCACAAGCCTCACCTTCTAACATAAGAAACAAACTCTCAGAGCAAAACCTGTTTTAGAAATGGCTGCGTGGGTCCTTTTCCATTCTGGATGAACAGAATTCTATCCAGATGAAATGGTAATGCCAGAGCCACCAGCAACATCAGAAATGTGTATCTTGAAGCAGCTTTTAAAAATAGAAGGGAACTTTCTCTCCCATATGCCTTTCCATCAGTAAATGGAATCTGTCAGGCAGGGCTCATAATAACTGGAAAAGAGTGCAGTGCCTCAGAGAGAAAGACAGAGAGAGAGGCTGGAAACAAGTGCTGAAGAGAGGGGCAGCAGAGGGAAAGTATGAGTAAGAGGATTCTTTCTGCACAACATGTCTCATCCAGGGATTCCAGGGACCTAAATAAATCATGCTAACTTTGGGCAAGAGCCTTCCAGTTGCCCAACTGCGCAGGATGGAACGATGCAGGCATGATTCCATGAACAGTCCCCAGAGGGCCTACCCTTTGAGAGAGGCATCACGCCTCTTGAAGAAAAGTTGCAAGAGCTGCCATGGAGGTTGGCCCTCTGTAGTCATTCATTAATCTGATCACACAACAGGTGTTTTTGGAAAGCCCACCAGGTGCAGAGCAAGGCCCTCCCACAATAGGAGTTCCAGATGCAGAACCAACGTAATCAGTGAGGGAAGACATTTTTAGGCCACTCATTTCTGTATTACTTGGAGCCAACATTTCAAAGTAATTTTGAATCAATGCCTAGTAACTCAGATAATTTTTAAGTAGGAAAATGAATAATTTTTAAGAAGATGGATAATTAGCCTTCTGTGATTTGCCTCTTCCATGGTGTGGCTGTTTAGTTTTTTTTAATTAGGTTTTTTAAAGCAGTATGTGCATATATATAATTATACAAAGTAAAAAATGGGATTCCTTCCCCATTCCCTTGCAGCATAGCCTTCTAGACCCCTTTTCTGGCTTTTAGGCAGAATAAAGAGTACAGACCCTGGTCTCAAGACTGTCCAGGCTCACATCCTTGGCCTCACAGCTTACTCTTCACTGCATAGACCTTGGACAATTTATTTAAACCCTGTCACACCACGGTCTTCTCATTCATATAATGTGCGTTGAATAATCCATGTGGGAATGATCCAAAAAAGCAAAACCCCTGCTGACTCACTGCTCACTCGCAAAGGTTTGGAGTGAGTCACATCTTTAGGGAATAAGCAGGAAGAACTCAGAATTCCTGAGGAAGGCCTGGGAAGTCCTCCTGGAATGGGAGCGGGACCCCTCCCACCAAATGGCAGAGCCTGCCTGCCGTCCCCAGTGCAGGACCTGCCAGGAGGAGTGAGCTTGTCTCTCTGGATGTGGCTGTCTGCCACCCACTCAGCTCCCTGCCCCAAACACCAGGGAAATAGAAATCATCTTAAAAATGCATATTGTTGCTTCATGCCAAGAGTTTTCAACTCAGCCCGAGAAAGAGACGTACAGAGACAGTAGACCTAAATACAGACTTGGTGGAACTACTCCACCCAGTAAGCACTTATGAAGCACCTGCTGGATACACATTCTGCCCTTCTGAACAGAGCACCTAGAACTTTCCCTGAGTTACTTTCTATTGACAAGTTAGAACCAATTGTTTATGAAGTAGAAATGAGGGAAGATATAAATGATGGGGGTAACACAAAATTATTTTTATAATAAAAAGTAGCTGCCAGCTGACAGAACAAAGAGGAGGATGGGAAAATGAGTAAAATGAATCATTTTCAGGAAAAAAAAAACACCTATGACTAATGGTTGTGACATGCTTTTGTCAACTGTAATCCTGAAATTCAAGGAAACAAATGGTAATCTTGACCATAACATAGAGGCAGGAAATCAAATGTATTTTTGGTCAAATCAGACTTGGGGGAAGTCGGTTGGTCCATGTGGTTTCTCATGTAGGTGCAGCTGTGCCTGTCTGTGGCTTTCCTCACAGAGGAAGTGAGAGGCACAATGAGCTGTGTTCACACTGGACTTAAAAAGGCCTGTTCCTAGAGAAGACAAAATCCACAGCCTGATCACAGACTGTCAATGCTGGTGCCCACCGCCCCCTCCTGCAGGGAGAGACAGCCTGCGCATGGCCCTGCTGAGGGAAACCCACCCGGACCGCCCCTTACCCACAGGTGGCCCTGCTCTGTACCTTGTGGCCCCATCCCCTGGCCATCACGCATTGAACCGGGAGTATGCACCTGACCCCAGACCAGCCAGCCAGCCTGGCACCGGAGCTCTGCCCAGAGAGGGAAAATCTGAGTCAGCTGCTTGGATTCCCAGTGAAACTCAGAACTGCTCAAACACCCAATTACCCACTAGATGAACAAATGGTTTCTCAACAAAGTGAATGTACATAGGGCAAAACTTTTTAAAAAAAGTTTTAGCAGTATGAAATGTTGCATAAAAAGGCTCTGATTTAAAATAAATGCTGATATGACATGAAGATCTGTTGAGTAGGATTGCTGTGGAGGCCTTTGGTCTTTTACTGCCATGTCTTCCTCCTTGTGTTGATTGCCTATTCCCACATAACAAATCTTAGTGGCTTAAAGCAATCGTGAACATGATTAATTCACGCAGTTTCCATGAGTCAAGAATCTGGGAGTGGCTTAGCTGGGTTGTTCTAGCTCAAGGTCTCATGAGGCTGCAGTCAAGATGTGAGCTGGAGCTGTGGTCAGCTGAAGGCTTCACTGGAGGTGGAGAACGTTATCAACAACTGTGTTCCCCAAAAAGATGCGTTGAAGTCTTAACCCCCATACATCATAATGTGATCTTATTTGGAAATAGGGTCTTTGTAGATGTGATTAATTAAGATGAGATCACACTTAAATAGGGTGGCCCCTTAATCCAATGTGACCCGTGTCCTTATAAGAAAAGGAGAAGATATAGACACACAGGGAGAAGACAGCCATGTGACGAGAGGCATAGTGGAGGGATGCATCCATGAGCCAAGGAACACCAAGGATTACTGAGAAACATCAGAAGCTAGCGGAGTCAAGGAAGGATTCTCCCCTACAGGTCTCAGGAGGAGCATGGCCCTGCTAACACCTTGATATTGGACTTTTAGCCTCCAGAACTATGAGATAGTAAATTTCTATGTTTTAAACCACCCATTTGGTGGTACTTTTTTATGGCAGCTCTAGAAAACTACTACCCATCAGTTTGGTGCAGCCACATGGCTGGCTGCTGGCAGGAGGCTCAGTTGCTCAACACAGGGTCCTTTCTGTAGAGCTATTTGGCTGTCCAAAGTGGCAGCTGGCTTCCCATGGAACAAGTGATCCAAGGGAGACCAAGGTAGAAGCCACAGTGTCTATTATGACCCACGCTCAGAAGTCACATTTTATCATTCCATACTATCTTCTTGGCTTACCCAGATCAGCCTTGTTCATTGAAGGAGGGGACAGGACACAGGCCAGGAGGTGAGGATACTGGGCACCATCTTGGAGCTGGTTACCAAACCCCTCAGTCCAAATCCTGCTTCTCTTTTTCTTCGCCTCCCTGAAGTTCATACCCTACACAACCCGCCCCTGCCTGTGCTGAGCCCCACGCTGACCCCACACTATGAATCCAGCTCCGATTCCGCCATGGCCAAATTCTCTCAATTCCCTGATATGCTGAGCACAATGTGGCCTTAGCAATGTTGTCTTTGCTAAAATGCCTCTTTTGATGGGGAAACTCCTCCATCCTTGAAGGTCCACTCCATGACATGCACTTTGTGAATCTTCTTCCACCGAATTGACTTTTCCTGTTCCCAGAGCCCTTCCCCATCGGGCCATAATACTTATCCAGGTCCTCTCTGCCAGGATGTGAGCTGCACCGAGAGTATCTGCCCTGTAGTGAGTGACAGCTTTGTGCTGGATGTGGCACATAAATGGCTCCCTTAACTTTCTCCGTGAGCCTTAAAGAAGGCTTGATAGGGCCATCTTGCAGACAAGGAAAACTGACAGAGATGCTAGTGAACTGCCCATGTGCTGATTAGAGCTGGTGCTGGAATCTGCATCTTCTTCACGGTGACTATGGAGATGCCATCTGAGAACACAGTCCATGTGCTACTAATCTTTGTGTCTATGGCTCCTGGCACCCCTCTGTGGTTTTTAAAATCTGGGCTCAATACATGGGTGCTGAATGAATGAGTGAATGAATGAATGAATGAGCAGTCACCAAGCATGCTTATTTCATTTAGACAGGCTGAAACAACAAAAGAACAACAATTTTTTTCTCTTTTTAAAGTTTTCTAGCATTGAAGTAAAAATCTAACAAACGGTTAAAAATAAAATTACCAATAGATCAATGAGCTGCTAGGAGTCATGTATGTGTAACTCACGCATTTTTTTTTTTTTTGGTTTGAGCAAAAATTATCATTTATTGACTTATGTAACTGAAGAGTCTAGAGAGTAGATCTCTTCAGGCATGGCTGGATTCAGGAGCTGAAACAGTCTGTGAACAGCGTCTGTGTGTGTATGGGTATATGTAGTATGTCTGTACTTGGCGTTCTTTATCAGCTTCTTTCCCAGACAGACTCCCCATATAATGGTAATGATAATGGCCACCACAGCCCGAGGCGTCATCTGATGCTTTAGCAACCCCTAAGGAAAGAGCTTCTCTTTTCACAAAGTCCCAGAACTGAGCCTTCCTGGCTCTGCCTTGGGCCACATGCCCAATCACTGTTCAGAGGGCCATGATATTCTTATTGGCCTGTTGGCCAGCAGCAAATCCCAGGCCCACCGGGAGAGTGAGGGATCATGGGCATGGCTCTGACAAGACACAGGAAGTGGGCAGGGCTGGATCCCCAAAGGAACGCTGAGGCAGGGTGGTGGGTGGGATATGCTTGGGCAGAAACAGTAGATGTCCACCAGGCCTGCTTCCTCTGAGCATAAATTTCTCTCTGATACTAGTTACATGCTGTTGCAGTCAGGGTCATAGCAGGAAGGAGACTGCACACCCCATTAACACAGAGGAGTAATAACAGAGCAATTTACACAGGTGTGGGCAGGGGTTATAGGGAAGCCTGCAAAGGGCAGTCCAATATTCAGGGGCTAGCAACAGCAGGAGCCATTAGCCTCCCAGGCCTGAAGGTATGAAGGGCTCAAGTGGTTACAGAATCAGGGGAGGGAAGGAAGCTGTATGGAGAGAGCAGCCCGGCAGGAGCTGCAGCCTTTAGAAGGGAGATCCAGGCAGACTACAGTGATCTTACACAGAAGGAGGCCAGGCAAGAAGTACCATGTCTTTTCTCTCTTCTGCTACCCTTTCATCACCTGCTGCTGCTTCCTATTGGTTGGACCCAACAGCAAGGCAGAGAACAAGAAAGTGCAGCTGGTGCTGTCTGCAGAAGTCAGTGCTACGGTCACACAACAGGATGGAGAAGGGGGGAGTGTGTAGGGAGGAAACTGCAGCACATGATGCTCCCAACACATTCTGGGAGCTTATGAACAAGTTCATTTGAGAGAGGGAGTCAGGGAAGAGACAGCCCTGTGGACAAACAGGTTTCTTAATGAGCATAACCATGGTAGCTAGTCTTAACATAGCTCCCACTGATCCCTATGGACACTCTTGTGTGGTGCCTTCCCACATTGTTCCATGGTTGTTCTATGTGACCACTAGAACATGGCAGACACAATGTCCTGTTATTTTCTGAGATTAGATATCAAAGATCCTGTGGCTTCTGTCTTGGTTGCCTACCTTCCATGTTGGATCACTTGCTCGGGGGAAAGCCAGCTACCATGTCTCACGGAGCCTTATGGAAAGGCCCATTTAGCAAGAAACTGAAGCCTCCTGTCGCTAGTCCCATAAGTGAGCTGTGTTGCAAGTGGATCCTCCAGCCCCAATCCAGCCTTTAGATAACTGCCACCCTGGCCAATGTCTTGACTACAACTTTCTGAGAGACTCTCAGCCAAAACAACCTAGCTACGCCACTCTCGAATTGCTAACCCTCAGAAACCTTCAGATAAATGTTTGTTGTTTTAGGGGTACCTGGGTGGCTCAGTCAGCTAAGCATCTGACTTCAGCTCGGTCATATCTCACAGCTCGTGAGTTTGAGCCTCGGGTCAGGCTCTGTGCTAACAGCTCAGAGCCTGGAGCCTGCTTCAGATTCTGTGTCTCCCTCTCTCTCTGCCCTTCCCCCACTCATGCTCTCTCTCTCTCTCTCTCTCTCTCTCTCTCAAAAATAAATAAACATTAAAAAGAAAGAAAATTAGGGGCGCCTGGGTGGCTCAGTTGGTTGAGCATCCGACTTTGGCTCAGGTCATGATCTCAGAGTCTGTGAGTTCGAGCCCCGCGTCAGGCTCTGTGCTGACAGCTCAGAGCCTGGAGCCTGCTTCAGATTCTATGTCTCCCTCTCTCTCTGCCCCTTCCCTGCTCATGTTCTGTCTCTCTCTGTCTCAAAAATAAATAAAAACATTTTAAAAAATTAAAAAAAAAGAAAATTTAAAAAAATGTTGTTTTAAGCCTCTAAGTTTGGGGGTAATTTTTTATGCAACGATAATGAATGCAGTAATCTTCCTGACAGCACCTCAATCCCCTGCCAAAATTCCAATGCATCTGATGCTCTGTCTTCCAGCTGTCCTGACTACTGCCCCTTTACAGGTCTCTCTCCCACTATATATGATACAAGTGCTACTAGTAGTTATTATCTGCTGGACTAGCTCAGAAATAACCTTTCTTTTCTCATGGTTTTGAAGACTGAAGTGCACCTGGGCAATATTCTCAAATAGAGGGAGAAAACCACAAAGAGGGGCTCACAATGAGCAGATGTTGGCTGCTTTGAAATTGGAAGTTCTAGAAAAGGCATTCTGAGAGTGGCCAGGAAAACCTTCCTGTCTCCAGAATTACCTAACCCTCCGCCCCGCTCCCCACACCCGCCCCGTCCCCCCAGCCTGGCATCATACAGACAGTGGTTCTCAAAGGGTGGTCCCAACCCAGCAGCACTAGCATCACCTGGGAACTTGTTAGGAAAACAAATTCTTGGGCTCTGGGGATAGGTCCCATCACTCTGTGTTTAATAAGCTTTCAGGTGATCCTAATCAAGTGTGAGACCATTACTCCAGTGCTGTGCATTTTTCAAAGCATGTGTGCACGCCTTAGTAATCAGCTCCCCATATCAGTTCTCTGAAAGGGGCAAGTGTGTCCATTTTAAAGAAGAGAGAACTGAGGCTTGGATGGGAAGTGCCTTGCCCAAGGCTAAACCAGTATCCTAGCATCAGAGCTAGAGCCTGGAAACCCCACCCCAGGACCGAGGGATAGCTAGTTTCCAAATGACCAGTTCAGAACACTCTTCTCTCCTATCCTCATGCTAGTTTTCAACCCATTATTCCCCTTTCTGTGGGACTTTTTTTGTCACCCAAATACATTACTTTTCTTTGATCAAAGACAAATCAGTGTGGGGAAAATATGATCTATAGTTAAGGAATTGCCTTGCATCAGGTTGTGTGTAACTTTGAAAGTTCACAAAAGGCTTCATGGGAATGCAGAAATCTTATGGAAACTATCTGCAGATATTTTTAAAAAAATTTTAACATTTATTCACTTTTGAGAAACAGAGAGAGACAGAGTGTGAGTGGGGGAGGGGAAGAGAACGAGGGAGACACAGAACCCAAACCAGGCTCCAGCACAGAGCCCAATGTGGGGCTTGAACTCACAAATCGCGAGATCATGACCTGAGCCAAAGTTGGACGCTTAACCAACTGAGCCATTCAGGATCCCCAATCTGCAGATATTTTCAGTATAATCCCTTTATTCAGTTCCAATGGAAGAAAACTGGCATGGAATGCTTTTGAAATCTTTTAATCTGGTGCTTCAACATTTTGAATAAAATATATAATAAGATGGTTGCTTGTTTTTATGCTTACTGGACATGCCTGTACTAAACCTTCCATGCAAGTCAGATGATCGGTTTTATCAATACTTTCAGTGTTTAAAATTTCTGATATATTACCACCTGATTTGGCAGAATGAAATTCTTGATGCTGTGCCCTTTAACTTCAAGACTTGTTTTGTAGTTTATCTTATGAATCCCGAGTTTATTGCCATAGGGTCCTGATGTGATAACTAAAGATACTACTACACTGAAAGTAAAGACACCGCCTTTCTCATTTCCACACTCTAAATATTCCTACAGAATCTGTAAATGGTCAGTATTTACATTTTCTCTGAGTACTGGAATGTTGAAAGTGGTATCTATTGATCTCAAAGAATTGTAGGGTTCCTAAAATGATTCCTGAATAATCAAATAAAGATAAAATTATGTACAGTGTGATTTTAAGATAAGATATATTTGGGGATTCTAAGTCTTTAAAAATTATTGACTCAATTATGAATATCTTGCAGCTCATAAAATCAGGTGTGAAAATTAAGTGTTAGCTGCACATAAAATACTGTGTTAGAAATTGTACAGTTTGTAAACACATAAGAAAAGACTATTATCTTTAGAGAGAGCTTACCACCTAAGGCTCATTTAAACATGGGATTTATGCACGCGCGTGCGCGCGCGCGCACACACACACACACACACACAGAGTAAATCAGTAAAGCATATTGTGGTAATTTATTTTCCAAAAATGGCTGCAACATTTCCATTGCTGCTTGTTCCTCCAAAACTTTGCCATTCCCCGTCATGAGATCTATGCTCCTTCCCTTGACCCTGGGCAGGACTTCATAACTGCCTCCATGAATGTAGTGTGGCAGATGTGACACAGTGTGGCAGACATGACTTTCAAATCTAGGTCGTGAATGACTTATATGGTTCCTGTCTGGTTCTTTCTTGGGGATTTCACTCTTGGAACCTAACCACACTCCAAGGAAATGAAGGCCGCATGGGGAGATTCATGTGGAGAGAAATTGAGGTCCTCAACTCTCAGCCCCAGTTGGGTTCCCATATGACAGCAGAGCCAGCTTCTCAACCATCAGATCCCACAGCCCTCAGATAACAGCCCCAGCGTGCCGAGCAGAGGTTGGCTTCCTCCACCTTGCACTGACCAAGTTGCAGATTCATAAGCAAAATGAGTGGTTATTTTAAGCCATTACATTTTGAAGTGGTTTGTTACCTATGACAGTCAGAATGATTTAAATCAACCATAGAAGTTTGTCAAACTTCAGGTTATGCAGGCCCTGGTAGGCCATGGCAGGAGTTTGAGTTTATATGGGAAGCAGTTAGAGGGTATTAAGCAGGGGAATGGCACAATTAAGTGATTCCTCTGGCTGCTGATGGGGTTTTCAGAAACCCCACTCCTTCCTGAGACAGTCACAGTTCATGACCACCCATGAGGACTCACCAAGAAGCTCTGAAAAATAGTTTAAAATTTATAATAAATTAACTAGTAATTGAAGGGAAAAAATAATTATTTGGGATTATCCATTTTAAGTTTGATATTTTCTAATATAATCCTGCATCAGTTTTTAGAAGACTACTGAATATGTCAAAACAAACGGAGAAAAAGAACCCCTGTATTCACAGATAACAGACATTTGTTTTCAGTAAAATACACATCATCAAAGAATGGCTGCAGTCCAAATTTTTCAGCCACCATTGAAAAAAAACAAAACCAAAAACAAAAAACCAAAAACAAAAAAACCCCACCAAACCTAAAAAACATAGAAGGATGTGTCCTCTGAATCATAATGTGCTGAGTACTGGGGGTGGGGGGTGGGGGTGGGGGGGAGTGAGTCATCATACAGTGAGTGTGAAATGTATAAGGATAATTAGTGGGTTGATGGAATATAGAGACAAAAAGATACAATAAGAGCCACTATTTTGGCATTACAAATGAATCTGAAAAGGGTGAAGATTTTCATTGTTTTGCAACTAGTATACCAAAATTGGCTCCTACATTCCACAGGCCCTGATAACATTCTGTTTCAGACCTTTCCTAGGGACATGGGCACTGTCTGTTGAATGTGTAAAATGGATGTGTCACAAAATAGATTTGTTCCTGCAAGGTAGCACAACAAAAATATAAATAAACCAAGAAATAAAATAGTATTTTTAAAGTTCTGGCTTAAGAGTGCAGAGGCAGGCCTAGCTTCCTCCTAACTTGCTGTGTGACCTGGAGCGCCTTCTCTCCCTTTTCCAAGCCTAAGGTCCCATCCGTAAAAGGGGGTTAAACTCATTGATTTCAGTTCAAACACCCTTGGAGACTCTTTTCCCTGTGTCCTTTCTAGGAGTAAATAAGGACATAAACAGCATCCACATATGACAGGAACTCTTGTATTTTGTAAAACAACTAAAATGAGGACCTAATTTGTAACATGAGTCATCGTTTCCCTAGGCTAGAGACTACCCACTCCTTCCAACTCATTCATTTGTTTAGTGTTTAGATTTTCATAATCAGTGTTGTGATTACTGCTAAGTAACAGAACTACCCCGAAATGTAATGACTTGAAATAACCATTTCAATTTGCTCATGGCTTTGTGTGTCTGGGAAGGACTCGTGTGTGTAGCAGCCGGTCTCTCTCAAGCTGGAATGGTTTAGGGCTGGCAACCCCACTTTCAAGATAGTTCCCCCACTCACATGCCTGGCACACTGATGGGGGCAGCTGACAGGCTCTGCTGGGTCTCTCCATGTGGTCCTCGAGCGTGGTGGTCTCAAAATAGACTTCTAACAGGACATCTGTTAGAAGAGACAGGAAGGGGGAGTTGTCAGTTTCTGAAGGCTGGGGCAGTGGCTCTTCTACCATATCCTATTGGTAAAGTTGCTACAGAGCCCATCTGCATTCAAGGGGAAGAAACATAGACACAACCCATTGGTGGGAAGAATGTAAAACAATTTGTGACCATTCTAAATCTACCTCAAAGGAGACTGCAATATTGATAGTTATTATTATTATTGGGCACAGTGACTCAATTAATCTTTCCAATAACTCTATGAGACAGAGATCTATATTACCTGAATTTCACAGAAGAGGAAACAAAGACATTAAGGTTAAACCACAGGCTCAAGCCCACTCAGTTGTAGGAGCCAGGTTTTGAAACCAGGCAGTGTGTGCATGGTAAATCAATGAATTAACTAGGCTTTCTTATCACAACTTCATGTAATCATTAACATCAGTAATGAAGCATATTGCAAGCACTATGCAAGAGTGTGGACTTTCTATATTTCAAATAAACACCCCTTCTCAGGTGTGGATGGTCCCAGCTGCCTTTTTGGTATGGGTTTATGGATCCAGAAGATGGTGCCTGTGGGTGAGTGAGGGGTTGAGCAAAGGCACCTTCTGCAGGAATCTTTGGTACCCTTAATTGAAATCTATTGGCCATAGATGAATGGGTTTATTTCTAGACTCTTAATTCTATTCCACTGATCTCTAGATATGTCTATCATTAAGCTAAAGCAAGTACCACATTGTCCTGATAACTGTAGCTTTGTTGTAAGTTTTGAAATTAGGAAGTGTGAGTCTTCTTTGTTCTTACTAAAATTGTTTTGGTATTATGAGTCCTTTGCCATCCCGTATGAATTTTAGGGTCAGCTTGCCAGTATCTGCCAAAAAGACAATGGAATTTTCACAGGGATTGCATTCATGTGATAGATCAATTTAGGGAATGTTGCTATTCTAACATTAAGTCTTCCAATTCATGAATACAGGATGTCTTTCCATTTATTTAGGTATTCTTTACTTTCTTTCAGTGAGGTTTTATATTTTTTGGGTACAACTCTTATACCTCTTTTGTTAAATTTATTTCCAAGTATTCTTTACTTTTGTGGATGCTATTATAAATGGAATTTTCATTTCATTTTTGGATTGTTCGTTGCAAGTGTATAAAAATGCAATTGATTTTTAAAAGTGTTTTATTTTTCTGAGAGGGCACAAGCAGGGGAGGGGCAGAGGCAGGGGACAGAAAATCTGAAACAGGCTCTGTGCTGACAGGGCGAGAGCAGCAAGCCTGATGTGGGGCTGAACACATGAACCACAAGATCGTGACCTGAGCCAAAGTCAGGCACTCAACTGACTGAGACACCCAGGTGCCCCCAAACACAACTGATTTTTGTATCCAGCAATCTTGCCAAATTTATCAGCAGTAACACTTTTTTGGTGGATTCCTTAGGATTTTCTATATACAAGATCATGTAACCTACGAATAGTTTAACTTCCTTTTCAATGTGGGTATCTTTTTTTTCCTAATTGCTCTGGCCTGAACTTCTAGTCCAATGTTCAATACATGTCATGAGAGTGGACATCTTTGTCTTGTTCCTGATCTTAGATGGTAAGTTTTCAGTTGTTCATCATGAAGTATAATATTGGCTGTGGGTTTTTCATAGATGCTCTTTATCAGGTAAGTTTTCCCTATTCTTCCGTTGTTACCATGAGATGTTGAATTTTTGTCAAATGATTTTTTTCCATCAATAGAGACAATCTAGTGCCTCCTCGCCTTTATTGTATTGATAATATATTATGTACTTCATTGACTTAGTTTTGTATGTTGAAACTACCTGGCATTCCTTGGATAAATCCCACTTGGTCAAGGTGTATAATAATTTCTTATGGATTGATGGATTCTATTTGATACTATTTTGTGTGTGATTTTTACATCTGTATTCGTAAGAGATATCCCTGGTGTACAATGCTTTCTAGATAGTGATGGGTTCAGTTTGATAGGATTTTGTTAAGGATTTTTTACATCTATCATCAGAAAGGATATCGGTCCGTGGTGTTCTTTTCTTGTGATACTTTGGTTTGATTTGGTATCAGGTTAAAATCAACCACATAGAGTGAGTTGGGAAGTGTTCCTTCCACTCCTTTAAGAAAAAAAAAGTTTTTGAAAGAAAGATTGGTAATTCTTTACATGTTTTGCAGAACTCACCACTGAAGTCTTCTGGTCCTAAGTGTCTCTTTTTGAAATATTTTATTACTAATTCAACGTCTTTACTTGCTATGGTCTACGCAGATTTTCTGTTATCTTCCTGAAACCGTTTTGATAATTTGTCTTTCTAAAAATGTGTCCATTTTGTCTAGGTTAGCAAATGTGTTGGTATGTAATAATTTGTGTTATTCTTTTATAATTCTTTTTATTTTTATGAAGTCAGTAGAATGCCCCCTCTTCATTCCTGACTTCAGTGAGTATTTTTTTCTTCTTGGTCATTCTAACCACAGATTTATCAACTGTGTTGATCTTTTCAAAGGAACAATTTTGTTTTGTTGGTTTTTCTCTAAGGTGTTTTGAATCTCTACTTCGTTTATTTCGGCTATAATATATTTATTATTTCCTTTCTTCTGCTTGCTTTGGGTTTCGTCTGCACTTCTTTTTTCTAGTTTTTTTTAAGGTCAAAGATTAGGTTACAGAATTGAGACCTTTCTTTCTTTTTATGTTTACAGCTAGATTTCCCTCTAAGCACTGCTTTCACTGCATCTCATAAGTTTTGGAATGTGGTACTTTTGTTTTCATTTATCTCAGATATTTTCTAGTTTATTTCTTGACCCATTAGTTATTTAGGAGTACAGTCACTACCAGCTCTTTTGGTTGCTGTTTACATGGTTGTTTATTTTATCACCTTCTTACTTTCAACTTGTGTCACTGAATGTAAAGCGTGTCTCTTCTAGGCCGCGTATAATTGATGTCTTATATTCATTCTATTAATCTCTATCTTGTAATTATAGAGTTTAATCTACTTACATTTAATGTAATTACTGATAAGGTAAAATTTACAGCTGCTGTTTGTTTTCTATCTGCCATATCTTTTTTATTTCTCTAGTCCTCCATTCCTGGCTTATTTTGTGTTAGATATTTTCTAGGGTTACCATTTTAATTCTCATTGTCATTTCTTTTATATTTTATAGTTATTTTCTCAGTGTTTGTCCTGGGGATTACAATTAACACCTTAATTTGTATCAATCTAGTTCAGATTAATAAAACAAAATTTCAATGCTATACAAAATCTTTTCTCCTATGTAGCTCTATTTCCTGTACCTTTGTGCTGTCATAAATTACATTTTTAGGCACACATGGTCCTTATCAACGTAATTTGTAATTGCAGCTTTATGCAGCTTTTATTTTTTATTTATTTTTAAATATTTATTTCTGAGAGAGAGAAAGAGCACAAGCAGGGGAGGGGCGAAGAGAGAGAGGGAGACACAGAATCTGAAACAGGCTCCAGGCTCCGAGCTGTCAGCACAGAGCCCAACGTGGGGCTCGAACCCACGAACCATGAGATCATGACCTGAGCTAAAGTCAGATGCTTAACCGACTGAGCCACCCAGGCACCCCATGCAGCTGTCTTTTAAATCAGACAGGAGTAAAAAAGAGTTACAGAAATACATTTACATATTGTCCTTTAAATTTACTTTGCTGTTACCTTTACTGCTGCTCTTTATTTCTTCATGCGCACTTGAGTTATTGTCTAATGTTCTCTCGTCAGTCTGAAGGACTCCCTTTAGTATTTCTTGAAGGGCAGGTCTGCTAGTGACAAGTTCTCTCAGTTTTGGTTATTCTGAGAATGTCTTAATTTGTCCTTCATTTTTGAAGGATAATTGTCCTGGATAAAGAATTCTTGATTGATAATCATTTGTCTTTCAGCACCTTGAATAGGTCAACCTACTACTTTCTGATCTCCACTGGACTCTGATGAGAAACTAGCTGTCAATTTTATTTAGGATTCCTTGTACACGGTGATAGTTGTTTCTTTCTGCTTTGAAGGTTCTTTTTTGTCTTTTGATAGTTTGCTTATAACGTGCGTACATTAGATCTCTTTGAATTTATTCTACTTGGTGTTGAACTTTTTTTTTTTAATATTTTATTTATTTAGAGTGTGTGTGTGAGCAGGGGAGGGGGAGGGGAAGAGGGAGAGGGAGAGAGAGAATCTTCAGCAGGCTCCATGCCCAGTGTAGGGCCGACATGGGGTTCAACCTCACAACCATGAGATCATGACCTGAGCTGAAATCAACAGTTGGAAGCTTAAATGACTGATCCACCCAGTCACCCTGGTGTTGAGGGTTTTTTTGTTTGTTTTGTTTTTGGTTTTGAAGTTTATTTATTTTGAGAGAGAGAGTGTGAGTGGCGAAGGGGCAGAGAAAGGGGAGAGAGATGGAGAGAATCTCAAGCAGGCTCCATGCTCAACATGGAGCCTGATGTGGGGCTGGATCCCATGAACCATGGGATCATGACCTGAGCTGAAATCAAGAGTCAGATGTTTAACTGAGTCACCCAGGCAGCCCCTGGTGTTGAGTTTTTTGAATTCGTACATTAACATTTTTCAAACTTGGTCAGTTTTCAGTCATAGGTCTTCAAATATTCTTTCTGTCCCCCTTTCTGTTCTCCTTCCAGGCTTTCCCTTATGTGTATGCTGGTATGTCTGATTATGTCACACAGGTCTCTCCGTGAGTCTCTCCCACCTCCAACATACATTCCTTAGGCTGGCTACTCACAATGGACATATTTTCAAGCTCACTGATTTTTTCTTCTGCCTACTGAAATCTAATATTGAGACCCTCTATTTCAGCTATTTATTGTACTTTCCAAATCAAAGATTTCCATTTGCTTTTTAAAATATAATTTCTAAATAATTTATTGATAATCTTTATTTAGTGAGGCATTCAAAAATACTTTCATTTAATTTTTTAGACATGGCTTCCTTTAGCTCCTTGAACATAATTTAAGGTCTTTGTCTGGTAAGCCCTATGTCCTTGAAGAAGGACAGTTTCAACTGATTGTTTTTCCTGTGTATGGGCCATACATAGCTTTTGTACGTATCAAAACCTTTTGTTGAAAATTAGACATTTTAAATAATATAACACAGTTCTGGAAATCAGATTCATCTCCCTCCCCAGATTTGCTGTCATTGCTACTTGTTACAGAATTCTGAATGAACAGAATAACAAATTCTGTAAAGTCTGCATACTTTGCCATGTGTGGTCAATGAAATTTTTTACTCAGCTTAGCAGCTGGCTAATGATTAGACATTTCCTCAAACCCCCGCAACAACAACAACAATAACCACAACAACATAAAATTTCCCAGTTTTTGCCAAGGGGCTGTGTGTGTATGTGTTAAGGTATGCCTTCCTAACAGCCTAGCAGTTGAAAACTAGCTTCCACTTGTTTGTACAGCCTCAAAATTAGCCACAGGTGAGAGCTTAGGGTGGCCTTAGGTCTTTCACAGGTGGCAACAGCCCCGTGTGTGCATATGACATTGTAGATTCCTAGAACTATGTAAGAGCTTTTCAAAGCTCCTGTGGATATCGATTCCCTCGGCTTTTCCTTTTCAACTCTTTGGTTAGTCTATTTGCTTGACTCAGCTCTTTTCAATCACCTAAGGCGAGTGCAACATTAAGAGTCTTGCCTACAAATGTTTTTAACAAATACCCCTCCAATGAGAGTACTTTTTATACTGGGTCCACTCTGAGTTAGTTCAACTACAGACAGCCTTATAAATGAGGTATTCCAGGAAACCATCAGGCAGGCCAAACAATGGCATCTCTTTGGGAATGAGGCTTCAAAAGAGCTCTAGCTTTGTTTTGTTCTCTCTGGTGACTAATAGACTGCATTGGGAATGTGGACTGTTAGCCATCTGCTACTGCAGAGCTGGAATGAGGAATGGCATTAGAGCAAGTTAAAATGTCACAACGGTCACTGTTCTTACAGGTCCTTCCTCTGCCATTTTCACTGACATCAGTTAGTAAAAGCTATTTGACCACTTAGTGTCTAATCCTATTAGTTGCCTAACTGCAGGCAATTGACAGACTTCTTCCCATGCCTACACATTTATTGCTACCTAGAGGTAGACTGAGACAAATGCCTTCAACAGAATCTCCTATCTCTTGAATTCTCCTCATTCACATTTTCTCAGATTTTAGCATTTCTTACCATGCATATCAGAACCACAAGCTACTTTTCTCTCCTGTGTGCTGGGTCCTGTCATCTTTGTGGCAGACATAAGGGCTCAAAAGCAGGTTATACAAGAAGCAGGTCATGTAAAAAACTTACCTATCAACATAAAAAATGCACTTTGATTATTTCTACTAGGTCTGAGACAGTGTTACTCATAGCACCCGCTATTATTTTGGGTACCAGAAATGAACTTCCCATTTTGGTGGGGGAGGGTTGGGCAACTATTACATTAGCATAGAGCTCAAGTTTGAGAGCTTAGTGCTAACCTGTCCAACCTTAAGCATTGTGCCATCTTCATTTTTAGTTGGAAGGTGAAGCAAGTTACATGCCATGGACTGTGGAAGGTTGACCCAGCAGGCATCTAAGAAACACTTTCAATCAACCCAGATCAAATGATAATCGATCCCTAGGTTGACCTATGACATGCTTTTGGGTCAGTTAGCCTCAGCAGAATCCCCTGGTTTACTTTTGTGGATTAGCTCACCCTCTCAATCTATCCTTTCCTGCTTTTATTATTTTGTTACTTCAACATTCTTCCACTTTCTCAGCAAAATCTGTGTCTCACATCAGAATATTTGTGTAATCCCCTGGTGCACGAATGGCAAAGCATTCTTTATCCTCAAGGACCTCTCCCTCCTATCCAGGTATTCTCACAAATCCTTCTTTACAGAGTAATCACGTTCTGTCATCTTTCTTGTCTGTCTCCCCAACTAAAACATGAGCTTCTTGATGGCAGTGACCTCACCAGGTTTGTTATTGTATCCCTGGTACTGCTCCAGTATTTAAACAGTATTTGTCACAGTATATGTACTCAAGAAGTGTTTGCTAAAGGGCTAAATAGGCCTTAAAAGTAAAAACGTGGGGCGCCTGGGTGGCTCAGTCGGTTTAATGTCTGACTTTGGCTCAGGTCATGATCTCACGGTTCGTGAGTTTGAGCCCCACGTCCGGCTCTGTCCTGACAGCTCAGAGCCTGGAGCCTGCTTCGGATTCTGTGTCTCCCTCTCTCTCTGCCCCTCCCCATTAACGCTCTGTCTCTCTTCAAAATAAACAAATATTAAAAAGAAGTGAAAATGCAGTTTTTCTTAAAGTTTAGAGAAGGGTAAAGAAAAGAAAATATTTTAAGATTAAACTACTGGCTTTTCTAATTAAGGAAATAGCACTTGAGCCTGTATTTCAGTCCTAATTTAAGAGAGAAGACCACTAAAAATCTTAAGTGCAAGAGAGTAAAATAACCATAAAGAAATGAGAACACAAAAAAGAAAAATGAAGTGGAGAAATAGAGACTTACACAAGTGCTGGAGAGGGTGAGATGGAGAAATGATCTAGATAGAGTGGAGCACTTTATACACTAGCTTTTTTTTTTTTTTTTTTTTGCCTTAAAAGTAAGTCACTTAGCCAAGCTTTACTTTCTATCTTCCATCAGACTGGGCTCTGGTTTGAAAGGGATGGTCACAGTTAAGATCCAAAAGGGGACTGGTACTACATTCTTCTGGAGTTTTAGGTAGGCAAAGAGTTGACTTCACCACCTCTGGAAAAGGGCAAATCCAACACCTAACCAATCAGTTCTGCACTGTCAAAAACTTTACAATTCAAAATAAAGTCTTGCTACCCAGTTTTATATCTGAACCACCTACACCACCAGAAGGGGGACCACAAGAAAGGAAGGAGCCAGAAAACAAAAGACTACCAAGAATGCCCATGGACAAATTGCGAACAATGACAGACTGGTTGACTCATCAGTTCAGGGCTAAGTGAATTGTGGGAACTGAACTCAAACTATCCCTCCCCAGTGGGCAGAGCCAAATGGCCCCATCCCACTGAGGCTGGGTTGGCCATGTGACTTGCTCTGGCCAGTGGAGTATTAGCACATGTGACGCATGCAGAAGCATAAACTGTGTTTGTGTGATTAGGCTTGCCTTCTTGTGCTTTTGTCATCGTCACTGAGAACTTCTGGACAACTTCTGCAGTCTAGTCCAAGTCCGAAGAACACAGATGGAGCAGACCCGAGCTCAACTCATGGCAAGTAGTCAAGCTCAGCCAGATCTCCAGCTTGAAGCAGTCACCCAGCCAAGCCTGTCAGCCAACCTGCAAAAGCATGAGTGAGAACGATTATTTTAAGTTGAGCAGATTTGGGGCAGCAATAGCAACTGAAACCTAAGTACGTATCATTCTCTTAGACTCATCGCAAGGGCAAATCTTGTTCCCTTTTCCTTCACTGCAACATGCCCAGAACCTAGCAGTTTCTGTACAGAGCAGATGTTCAAAAAACATCTGTTGTGGTCACATTTATGTTTCTTCTAAAACTGGGGACGGAGGAGAATAACACTGAAAGGAACTTACATAATTGAGTTGTCAGGAATGTGGTCCAACTGGAAAATTACCAATTTCAGCAAAGACCAGAAAGCACGTTAGAGATCATTAGTTGGATAAAAGCACAGACAATGGAAATGACTGCTGGGATTTAAATTTAGGCTTCAGGAATTACTGGCCAGGCAATCTTGGGGAAAAGTCACTTCACCTCTCTGCCTCATTCCTCACCTGTTAAATGGTACTATTTTTTTTTTTTTTTTTAATTTATTTTTGGGACAGAGAGAGACAGAGCATGAACGGGGGAGGGGCAGAGAGAGAGGGAGACACAGAATCGGAAACAGGCTCCAGGCTCTGAGCCATCAGCCCAGAGCCTGACGCGGGGCTCGAACTCACGGACCGCGAGATCGTGACCTGGCTGAAGTCGGACGCTTAACCGACTGCGCCACCCAGGCGCCCCTAAATGGTACTATTAATAGTACCTACCTCATAGGATAGTTCGTGGATTAAGAGATGTACTTCAGTTTCTTACAACCTCGCCTCGTACATGACAAACACTGTACAGGCATTTTGACTTATCAATACCAGCATAAGATGATTTTGAGCAAGGTTATTAAAGTCCTTTTTGCCTGCTCCTCCAGTCACCTATTTATATCTATTTGTTCTCACTTTTGTAGCTCATCTCCGTGCATGTGTATAATTAGCTCTTTTGTAGGTCTGCACGGTCTTTTTGTGCTCTGGAGTGCTAAGTGCTAACACCTATTCCATCCTCTCCCTTTCACCAGCCATTTTACAAACTACTGATTTTGCTCTTCTCACCTAGGCTAATATTTGCCCCTCTCGACCTGCCCAAAATATAGCTGTTCCTCCATGTCCAGTCTCAAGGTCATCTCTCCCAGAAAGCCTGTTTTGATCTTCCTTTTGTTCTCTGACCTCCCCTAGCAGTTCATCTCAATTATACTTTTGTCCTTTCTATTTTCAGGTATATGTCTTTCCATGATGAGATGAGAACTCCTAGAGGATACCACCATGCTTTCTAGGTTCTTTCTGCCCATCCCCACCCTCAAGTATATGGCAGGCAAGCAATAAATATTTGTTGAGTGAATATTTGAAAAACCCCATTAGGCTCATCTAAATCCTAAAACAGCTTTTGTGAGAAGTCAAGTTTTTAAAGAAGGGTAAAAACTAGTCTGGATACTAATTAGCCATTAAAAGATAAAGAAGTTTGAAAAAAAAAGTTTGCATGTAAAAATGAAAGACACTTGATTTATTGCATTAAAAAACTTTATTTCATTTAAAAGGTCCAATATAAGCCAAATTAAACCCCAAATTGACAGCTACACTTAGAGATCTCCTGAACTAAATGGCACTGTTTGAGATGAGTGTCTTGTTAAAGGAAGTCATTTGCTACTACCACCATTTCCCCCAAAGTAGTTCTAGAGCAGAAGCTGGTTTTACTATAATACACATCAGATATTTCAGATGTCATCTTCCATGCAGAAGTTAAAAAAGCAAACAGGCTCTTCTATTCTGTATGAGGATAAACACCACTTCAGAGCAGGGCCTGAATGCTTTTAACATACAAGGTGTAACTGTAAAGGAACTTACTGTGGCCCTGTGTTCATTCACTGAAGCTGTCCATGTATGTACTCCAACCATACTAGTGCTGCTCAAATACTATTTGGACCAGTAGCTTGGGATTTCCCCTCATTAGGTTCAGACCAAAGAAGTGGCTGATCAGTTGGGGACAGACTATCACAAAATGCGACCACAAAGCAAGGAAACAGATTTCTTAGTGGGCAAGCAATTGAAATAACCACCTCACAAACAATTTCAGCAGTGGCATCATTTACATAAAGTGATGCAAGACCTAAGTTTTGGTGTGTGTGAGGAGAAATTAAAACAGCTTGTTACTTTATAGCTACACCTTGGATTTCATTAGATGGGTAAATCTAACAGTGTGTTTCATGAGTCCTTCTGGAAATCACTTCAGCAGGTAAGTCAAACAGCCTGTAAAAGAGAAGACATGGCAGAGGGCGTAAGATTCATCCTTCCAACGTTCTCAGCGTTCTCTTGGAGGACAGACCCGGGCACAAGGACAGAAGTTACCGGGAGGGAGGCTTCAACTCCATCTAAGGAAGACCTTTCTAACAGTTAGAGCTGCTCAACAACTGAATGGACTGCTTGGTGAGGTAGAGTCACTGGAAGTGTTCAAGGTGGAAAGATCACCCTTGTAGAAGGGACTCCTGCATTTTGTTAAGAGGTTAGACTGGATGAACCTCAGGTCTCTTTCAATTCTGAGATTCTAGAAAATTCCCTCAGGGAATTCAGAAGAGAATTCCTAAAAGGAAAGAGAAAGCACACATATGTATACTTTTAGAATCCTCTTGAGTTTTTTTTCATTTTTTTCAAAAGGTACAATAGAAAATGTAGTCCACTGTCTTTAAAATGCATATTCACCTTCCTACCACTAACAATTAGGAAGGGTCCATTATGACTTCTTTATATTATAAAGAAAAGATGGAGGATTACATTTATAATTTCTGTAAATATTTTAGAAAAAAAATGCTTAAAATCTAGTAGTCAATGCCCTAGAAACTTTATAGATTTTTAGGTAATATGCACAGATACAAATACATTATTCATTAAATACAACTCACATCTGTGTTTTATTATACTCTAAAATATACAGGTATCTTGATGTACTGAAAGAGTGCAAGTAAATACAGTATTCAAGCAGTCACTATTTCTATGTACATGCTCATTAATTCTTCAAAAACCCCACAAAATTATCAAATAGATCAAAATACTGTTCTGTGTTTTCACACTTTATATTCAGAAAAACCAGCTGATAATTTACAATGTCATAAAGTTTCCAGTTGCACAATACAAAAAGGATAAAATGAAATTGGGTATCATTCTGTGAAAATTTCTGGAACTTCACCCAGATCTGTAACACCCCTTACATACGTGAAATCATTCTTACTGGGAAAGTGACAGTTACAGTAAAAGCAGAACCATATAAATGGTTATTTAAAAACCTAAACATCAGCCTTTCTGTTATTTGAAAGGCAGTCTTCCAATTCGACAGGCAACTGCTTCCTTCCCCAAGTAGTAGCATGTTTAAATCTGAATAGGACCCAATACAGAAATGCCTTCCAAGAGACCCGATGATGTTAACATATCAATAACAAGGGATTTTCTTTTGATTATTCACCAAACAGTGAAAACAAAAATCCCCCAATCCATTGTGGAGGCACAAAAGTAACATAAGAGACAAAGCTGTACCATCCAAAGTAGTGAGGTTGAAAACTCCATTTCCCAGGACCATATAGCTGCAATAGGGTGAAAATAATCTACTTTTTTGATTTCACGAAATTTTCTTCTTCTAAGAAATTCTTTACATTTTGAAACAAAAATAGTTCAGTTTTAAACCTAAACCATTCAGAAGTGGGCAACAACAGCCCGACTCCAATCTATCTCATGTCAATATCACCAGTATTTTCACCCTGACTGCACTCAGTCAGCTGGTTTTTAATTCTAATATTATAAAAGTTGGAATTTTTAAATTTTTATGTAAAAGAAAAAATGTAAAAATACATCTGCTTTCTCTCATGGTTTAATACAGTATTCGAAGGCTTTCAGATGTTTTCTTAAAAAAAAATCAACGTTTAAAACCAAATCTCAGCTTCATTTTCAGAAATATTAAAGTTTGGTTTAGATACTGTCTCATTTCACCTATTCCAGTTTCCACAAAATGGCATTCTATTAAAAAACTTTTAAGTTACTTGGTCCTTTGGCAATTTGCTGTGCACATAATGCCTACTATACCAAACTTTTATTGCCCTTAAATTTAGTTGTAGTTTTATTGGTAAATTTTTAATCTAGTGTCCTTATCTCTTCTTTTAGAATAGTGTTGCTTGTGTAAGCAGATTAGGGTGCACAGTGTCCCAAATTATTCCTGGCACTGCAAAACCAAATTAAACAACTCCACAAAGTAACTTGACATCAAAGTGTTTTTCTCTGGTCAAGTCTATTTCAAGATTCTAGAAGTTCCTTTTGCAAAACTTGCCTTTAAAACTCTTCTTCCTAATGTATCACATTTCTCATACTTGCTCACTCTGTGATCTCTCCTTTTAGGTTGAATTTGTACGTGAATAAGAAAGTGCCTTTTTCCTGAAAAAGCACAATCTGAAGCGTTAGCGTCAGAACTCCTCACTTAGACCTCTGGCTCAGCCTCTTAGTAGGTCTCAGAATCAGAGTCGTTGAGCTCGTCCACATCGGTGTATAAGTACTCCTGTTCCCCGCCAATGTTGTTGAAACTGCAATAGGAGCTAGGTTCATTCCTCATGATGGGCAAGGCTTCAAAGCTGACTGTTTTTGAGGTGTTGGTATAACGGTTAATGGCATTGAATGTCAGGGATGATAAAGGGCTACTTGATGAGACAGGCATCATGGTGGCCAAAATGAGAGCCAGGCAATCAGCCACATCCTTATTGGGAGCACAGGCCAAAGCTGGGGTATAGCCTAGAATTAAAGATAAAATTTAAATAATTAGACATCCTGAGACCCACTGCATGGATATAAGGAAATAAGCTCAAATGGCCTTCAATTTCAGACATGTTTTAAATTACCTGGTTTATAATGAACTGTTTGTTTAAAACGATTTAGAAAATTTCCACTCAGTAGAAAAGAGAAAAGTCATAGAAATCTAGTATGAGAGGAGACCTTAGTTATGTTACAGAAGAGGAAAGAAACTGAGGCCCGGAGATGGTGATTGCTTCAAGATCCCAAAACTTAAACCATATCCACCTGAGTTCACAGAAGATACTGAGCTAGAATTTAAAAACAAAAACAAAAACAAAAACAAGAACACCTCAGACTGATAAAGCTTCCTTCAGAATGCCGGAAGAATCTTAATCATTAATTTATAGTTACTTAAGAGTTTACATGCTGAGAAATCTAAAAGTGTACACATTCATGAATGAGGCACTGAGCAGGTGCCCAAAGATGTGTATTGAATGAAAGACAGTTGGCTATCGATCAACTTTTTGGTAAACTTTATTATTATTATTATCTTTAATGTATTTATTTTGAGAGAGAGAGAGAGAAAATCCCAAGCAGATCCTATGCTGTCAGTGTGGAGCCCTACCTAGGGCTTGAACCCATGAACTGAGATCATGACCTAAGTCAAAACCAAGAAGTTGGATGCTTAGCTGACTGAGCTAACCAGGTGCCCCAAAACAGGTAAACTTTAAAAACTCCTAAGCCAAAACAAATGTTTTGCTTTCAACTGTTTCTTCCGTTAGAAGACTGACTAAGCTTAGCCTTAAGGCACTGCAAAGTATCAACAAACTGAGTAAGTAAACATTTGGTACCCCGGCTGGTACAAGATCCTGAGGATGAAGTGAAAGAGAAGATGGGGAGAGCACACAATATGATGCTCAGTTTAGATCACCCCATATGGAACTTTAGCAGCAAATGTCTTAAAGTTTTAATATACAGCTTCATTTTTGTTGCACATTTGGACACAGTTTTCCCTATTACTATATACACTCATGTTTTAGCTTTCATACTCATATATGTACAAGCTGACCCTTGAACAATGTGGTGGGAAGCTAGGGGCACTGACCCCTGCATAGTTGAAAATCTGTAACTTTTTAAAAAAATTTTGAAAGAGAGCAAGAACACGAGGGAGGGGAAGAGAGAGGGAGAGAGAGAATTCCAAGCAGGCTCTGCGCTGTCAATGCAGAGCCTGACGCGGGGCTGGGAACTCATGAACTGTGAGATCATGACCTGAGCCGAAATCAAGAGTTGGACACTTAACCAACTGAGCCACCCATGTAACCCAAAAATTTGTCTGTAACTTTTGACATCCCAAAACGTAACTCTGAATAGTCTACTGTTGACTGGAAGCCTTACCAATAACACATAACAGTTAATCAACACGTATTTTGTATGTTATATGTACTATAAACTGTATTCTTATAAGAAAGTAAGCTAGAGAAAAAAGTCCTAAGAAAATACATTTATAGTACTGTAAAAAATCCATGTTATTAAATGACATGTGGTTCAAACCTATGTTGTTCAAGGGCCAGCTGTATATATTTTGTAAACTCTTATTTGTTTTTTATTTTTTTATTTTTTTTTATTAAAAAAATTTTTTTTTAACATTTATTCACTTTTGAGAGACAGAGAGAGACAGAGCACAAGCGGGGGAGGGGCAGAAAGAGAGGGAGACGCAGGATGAGAAGCAGGCTCCAGGCTCTGAGCTGTCAGCACAGAGCCCGATACGGGGCTTGAACTCACGAGCTGTGAGATCATGACCTGAGCCGAAGTCAGATGCCTAACCGACTGAGCCACCCAGGCGCCCCTTGTATTTGTTTTTTAAATAGCTAAATGATTTATAAAAAAACATTCATGTAACCACCATCCAGATTAAGAAAGAATATTCTCAGCATACCAGGAGACCCCATGTTCCTTACTAATCACTACCCTTCTTCTTTTTCACAAAGGTAACCACTATCCTGACTTGGTAATAAACACCTGATGTGGTAATAAATACCTGATGTAGTAATAAACATGGCTATGCTTTCCTTTCTAGTTGTATTCATAAACACTATAGTTTAGACTTTTTTTGAACTCAATATAAATGGAATCACACAGTATATATTAGTTTATACCTTGATTCTTTTGTTTAACATTATGTCTGTGAGATTTATCCATGGTATTGTATATAGTATATACCATTTTCACTGTTATACATTCCACTACTGTGATTATACCATGGTTTAGTTATCCATTCTAACTACCGGCATTTGGTGGTTTCCAGATCTCCTATGTATTTTTATCCATGCTGTATTAGCCTTCAGAAAAAAAAAGTTGTTTTTTCCCCCTCATAAATCTTCCCTTTGTCAAGGGCTGAAGGGAACAGCTGGTGCCCCTACAAGCTTGGCAGGAGTGACTGAAGCGTGTGCATTTTCAAATTAAAAAAAAAAAAAAAAAAAAAAAAAAAAAAAAAAATTTTTTTTTAAATACTTATTTATTTTTGAGAGAGACAGAGTGTGAGTGGGGGAGGGGCAGAGAGAGAGGGAGACACAGTATCCAAAGCAGGCTCCAGGCTCTGAGCTGTCAGCACGGAGCCTGATGCGGGGTTTGAACCACAAACTATAAGATTATGACCTGAGTCAAAGTCGGAAGCTTAACTGACTAAGCCACCCAGGCACCCCACATGTGCATTTTTAAATTAAACCCTGTTTACTCAAAATGTGTAGGAGAGTGCTTCAATGCCCATACTTCTTTCAAGGGCTCTGCTGAAAGTCTGAAGGTACCTATTGTATTGTAGTCAGAGTGACCCATTAGATAGGCCATGATCCCTTGGATGAGTAGGGATTGGGGGAGAAGAGCATCTCAGGAGTGTTTTATAGCTGGAATATGATGAAAACCAGGCTCCTCTCATCTGCATGGAGTTGATATGGTCAGCTAAAGAGAAAAGTAAGAGAAGTAAACTGCCTGAGGACGAGGGTCTAATTTATCCCATGCAAGTATAAAACATTGTGCTTCCTCCAGAAAATCCATGGAAATATATTGCTAGGACATATCAACTTTGGACCATGATTACTATTTCACATTGCAAAGTGTGTTAGAAGATACCCAGGTGGTCACAGGTGACCTTCATTATTATGTTATATTATCCCCTGTATTTCTTTATAAGGAAAAAATATATATAAAATCTTCAAAATGATCAACAAAGATTTGAATGTTAGCTATTGATTCAGAGTCTCACAATGTGGCCAAACATATACGATTAGCATTTTAGGCTCCTCATTTTAAACTATATATAGTAGCTATATTTCCAGAAATGTAATTTACTGATAATGAAAATTTATTTTAAAGCTATGTAAGTCTGGGGTGCCTGGGTGGCTCAGTCGGTTGAGCATCCGACTTTGGCTCAGGTCATGATCTCATGCCTTGTGGGTTCGTGCCCTGCATCGGGCTCTGTGCTGACAGCTCAGAGCCTGGAGCCTGCTTCGGATTCTGTGTCCCTGTCTTGCTCTGCTCCTCTCCTGTTTGTGTTCTGTCTCTCTCTGTCTCTGTCTCTCTCAAGAATAAATTAACATAAAGAAAAAAAAAAAAGCTATGTAGGTCTGAATTTATAGGTGAGAGCATTCACTTCTTTGGATTTCATGACTACATACACTTATGATTCCCACATCTCTATGTCCAATCTAGATCTTGCTTTTGGGCTCCAGATCCCTATGTCCCATTATCCACTTGGGAGTCTAGCTCTAGCTCTTCCTCCTACTTTCTAATCTTAAACAACAGCACTTCCATCTACACAGCACTCGAAGGTAGGTGGTGTGAGACCTCTTCCCTCACACAGTCCCTGTGAGTCCCATCATAAGATCGCTAGAAACAGTTACATTTTTTCATCTCCAGTGCTTCTACCATAATTCTGGTCACTACCTTATCTCAACTATAAATGTTAATTTGTTTTCCCATTCTAATCTAGCAAACTAACTGCTAATTTCCTAGTGCACAGATCCTTTTTGCCACTTGATCTAAGAGACTCTGGTGTACTCCAATAGTTGGTGTCTTCTGTTAGATTTTTAAACATGTCACTCTCTCCCTACTTCTTTTACTTGTCCTTTGGATTTTGGCTTATAAGTTGCTTTTTGGGGATGCCTTTCCTGATCCTGCAAGAGTCTAAAGATTCTCTTAAGTGTTTGCATTGCATTTTAAGTTTATTCCAAACGAACCACTTCCAGGGCACTCCAACAGCCTGTTTATACTCCATTCAAGGAAGTAGACGGTCTTATTCTACATCGTTATCTTCAGAATTGAGTACAGTGCCTGGCACAATCACTCACCCAACAAATAATCACTATATCCAGGCACTCACCTCAGCACTCAGAATATAACAACAAATGCAAATGATATAGATTCCCTGTCCCCATGGAGCTTATCTTATGTTCATTCTAGTGGGGAGACACACAGTCAACATAATAAAAAAGTAAGTCATATACAATATATTAGAAGATAAGCTCTATGGAAAAAAGGAAGAGGAAAGAATAGAACATGTTAACCAGGACTAAGCATGCTATGGTAGCTGTCTATAGCAGGTTGCAGTACAGATGGGGTTCAGGATAGGCTTCAATGAGAAGATAAAACTTGAGTAAAGATTTGAAACAGGTGAGGGACTTAGTCAAAGACTGAGTGGGGACAGAGTGTTCCAGGCAGAGAAAATAGCCAGAACAAAGATCACAATGCGTGTACATTCCTGGTGTGCAGAGGGGCTGGCATGGCAGAATGGAGTGAGAGAAGGAAGAGCAGGAGATGAGGTCAGAGAGATAATATGGCCACGGACTAATCATGTAGGGCCTTGTAGATCATTATAAGTGAAGACTCTCACATATTTTAAAAGGATCCAGGCCAGGGTGGTAAGAATAGAAGAGAAAAAAGTGGGCCTTTTTTGGAGGTAGATCAATAGTATATGAAGGACACTACACTAGTGAGAGAGAGAGAAGTCAAGGATGACTCCAGGTTTTTGTCCTGAGCATCTATAAGGATGAGAATTGTCATCGACTAAGATCAGGTGGCTGTGGGGAGAAGGGGCTTGGCAGGGAAAAGGAGAATCAGTTAACTTCTGAGCAGGTTAGGCTTGAGCTGTTTATTAGACATCCATACAGTACTGTCAATTAGGCAGCTGGATCTGCAAATGGATCATATCTTCACAGAGATTATGAGAGGTCTGGGCTATAGATACAAATCCAGAAATTCTCAGCATGTAGGTAGTATCCAGAACCAAATGACTGGAGGTAGATAGGGAAAGGAAAAAGAACCAAGGACTGAGTCCTAGAGCCCTCCAATATTAAGAAACTGGGCACAAGAGGGAGAAACTCCACAAAAGAAATTGAGAAGGAGTAGCTAGTAACATACGACAAACCCCAAGGAAGTATGAAGTCCTGAAAGCCAAGTAAAGAAGAGTTTTAAGAAAAAAGTATATACCTGAAATTAACATTAATATTGCATGTTAGTTATGCCTCAATATAAAATAAAATAAAAAATTAAAAATTTTGGTTCCACTGAATCTGGTTATTTAATCCAACCATCAAAATACCAAATTACAAACCCTCACCTGGTTATTAATTCAAGGAACCATGTATTTGTGGATGAAGGCAGACTGGGTTCACCTAAAGAAGGATACTATAATCTTTTTTTTTTTTTTTAATTTTTTTTTTAACGTTTATTTATTTTTGAGACAGAGAGAGAGACAGAGCATGAACGGGGGAGGGGCAGAGAGAGAGAGAGACACAGAATCAGAAGCAGGCTCCAGGCTCTGAGCCATCAGCCCAGGGCCCGACGTGGGGCTCGAACTCACGGACCGTGAGATCGTGACCTGAGCTGAAGTCAGACGCTTAACCGACTGAGCCACCCAGGCGCCCCTCCTTTTTTTTTTTTTTTTTTTTTTTAACACTTATTTATTCCTGAGAGACAGGTGTGAGTGGGAGAGGGGCAGAGAGAGAGAGAGAGAGAGAGAGAGAGAGAGAGAGAGAGAGAGAGAGAGAGAGAGAGAAACAGAATCCGAAGCAGAATTCAGGCTCTGACCTGTCAGCACAGAGCCCAATGCGGGGCTCAAACCCACAAACCATGAGATCAAGACCTGAGCCAAAGTCAGACACTAAACTGAGCCACCCAGGCACCCCTGTAATCTCCCTCTTACCCTGACCTAAAGTAATCTGTACCTATTTATCCATGTAACTGTGTGCAGTATAAAGGGAAATATGGAGACTCTTTGGATTATTTGCCACAGACACTTGCTATGGCAGATTGCAACCTTCACATCCCCAGTTAGTCCCTTATTCCTGTCTATTTTTAATTCCCTATTAAAACCCTTATTCCTATAAAAAAAAAAAAAAGAAAAGAAAAAGAGAAAGGCATAATCAGTTATGCCAAACTCTGATGTCACTGGTGATCTTGAGACAGTTTAGTGGTGTGGTAGGGGCAAAGGTCTGACCAGAGGGCCCATAGGAGAGAATGAAGGAGGAGAAGAAATGGGGATAGCAGAAAGCCAACACTTGAGTAATTCTGCTGCAAAGAGGAAGAGAAATATGGCAGTAGCTGCAGAAGTAAATTAAAGGAAGATTTTTTAAGATGAGGGAAATAATGTTTATATACTGATGGGAATAATCTAGGAAGACTCCTACAAAAGGTCCTTATTGCAGGACACAAAGTGAAGAATTGCTAAAGTGATAGTCTCAAGTAGGCAAAAGGGGATAGGATCTAATGAGTTAGTAGGAAGATTAACTTTAGGGCCTTGATAAGTATTTGTTGACAGAACAAATTCTTTGAATACTAAGATGAACAAAGGTGGTAACACTAAACCAAAGTTAGTGAAATTCAGAAGTTCATCTGTTAGACAGACTTTTCTTATTTTTCTTGCCCTTATTCCTTTTGCCACAAAGTACTATTCAATATTAAATTCAGCTGTTCTCTGTGACCAATAAAAAATATCCACATTTACTTTACTTCAAATATGGATCAAAAGATAAGAGCTTCTAGTAAAATACAGTTTAAGGAAAGAAAATACAGAACCTACTTACCATTTTCATCTACTGCAAGCACACTTGCTCCTTTCCCCAAAAGTTCCTGAACCACCATCGTTAGCCCATTTCGGGCAGCAACATGCAGAGGTCTAGAGGAAAAAATGTATATATGTACACACAAATAGGTACAAGGCCTTGCATGTGCATGTGCGCACATTCTCCCTCTCTCTCTCTTTCTCTCTCAATCCTGGTTGTTGAGGAGCACTTTTGCAAAGTTATGATGACCCAGAGATACAAAATTGAGGCACCCAGTCCTAACAGCAATAAAGATGGTAATGGGGGACAAAAAAATCAGCGTGCAGAGTACACTGTCAAATCTTGCCAATGTGCATAAGCACAACCCTGGGCCTCACCAGCAATTCACTTTTACCAATACCTCTTGTTTCCTTCTAAGACTCAATGTTTAAAAAGATTTTACTAACTAAACTGCATTCTTAAGTGGTTGTTTTGAGAAATGAAGTTGGCAAATGCATATAATAGAATATACAATAAAAGTCGTAAATTGCAATAGCACAAATTCCAATAGGCTTTGAAAGTAATTTACAGGTTCCATGACTAGTTTCTAGAACCTCAAGAGATATGGCTGATATGTGAATGGGAACCAGTATTATGAATTTTTTGTTGTTGTTGTTGTTGTTGTTTTTACCAAGACTCAAAGTAGAATAGCAAACAGAAATTAGAAGAGAAACATGGGAGATGTATGTCTAAGACTTAAGCAGTCACTTGAAAGATGGCTGCTCACATTAAGAACTTGATTCTTTCTGAAATCTCTCTAGTTTACAGACACATGTAAAGCTTTTACCTCATATACTGCTGGTGTCAAATAACTTATCATTCTGGTTCATTTCCATAAAACACACAGAATAGTATTACTTTCCTTCATAAAATTATGGGTAATCAGATCAAGAAAAAAAAAAAAATCCACAGTATTTTCCATTATAAAGTTTCAGTCCAAAAACTTTTAAAATGATAAGCCTTTTAATTGTGATGACTTTAGAAATGAATTTTGTCAATTATAAAAATGATACTCTACTTTGTAACTGCTTCTGTGACTGAGACTGATGCCAATAGTCCCATGTTAGAAAAAAAATAACTATTAATCATTTTTATAATTCTAGGTCACAAGGTTTATACCAGACATGAAAATACTCACGTTTGCAAGGCTGCATTGGTTGCATTGATGAGGTTTCTATCTGTTATCTTTTCCAGTATTAACAAGGCACTAGTTTCATGACCCTAAAATTATGGCAAATAACTTTTAAAAATGTAGGTATCATTAAAGATAAATTTACAAATACAGTAAACCTCAACTCTAGTCCATACAATATGTACATCACCATATAAATGCCATGAATTTTCTTGGCTAATTATGCCTTAAATATTTGTCCAACATGTGTTGGTGGAGTAGGCTTAGGGCAGAGGACAAGAATATTTAAGATTGGAGAGATTAAAGGAAGATAATAATTACATTTAGGCTTATACTCCAAAACTTACTTGGCCCACTGGAGACTTTCATATATCAGGGTGACTAATACAATATTTTCTTTTTTTTCTCAAGAAATTTGATGTCAGTCAGAGATATCATTACAGAGGTTAAAGAGGTTACAGATCATTACAGAGGTTCTATCTCTAGCTCTGTTCACTTTAGTGAAATGGAAAAATTTTAAATGCCATTGTTGATATTAACAATGAAAACATATCCTTAAAATGAGTACCTACCTTGCTGCAAGCCAAATGGAGGGCGGTGTTTTTACTGTTATCTTGTAAAGTCAGATCTGCACTAGCACTGCTAACCAGCATCTCTGGGAGGAAAATTGCATCAAATCTTATGTTTATGAATACATATCTTGGATTACTAATAAACTCACTATAGAGAAAGATACAAAGCAAAAATATCCCTCTAGTGAAAGTTTAAGGACAAGAAAAATACTGTAATATACAATGTACACACTATATGGTCACATTACTGTCTAAGGCACAGACACAACAGCAACTAACTGTGAGAGTTTAGTGCCCTGGATTCATATTCTCCAGTAACTCTACAAAGTAGGCCTCTGTTATTTTTCTCAACTTTAAAAATTAAAAAATTGAGGCATAAGGTCATTTAATTGGCAGAGCTAGGACTCACATGCAGTCCATCCAACTCCAGAGTCAGTGTCTTAACCTCTATTCTATACTGCCTTGCCACAGTGGACTGTTCAGTCAGTAAGGGCAAATGAAAACATTGTGGCCCTAGATAAAAATGTGGGCTGAAAGCAGGTTAATAAAGGTTTAAAGCTCAAGGGTGGGGAGAAAACTGGCAGATTCAATAGAATCAGAAGGTTTGAGATCCAAGTTTTCCATAAGTTAAACATACATAAGCAACATAGCATTATAATAATAAAAGCCTTAACCACTTTCTTTACCAACTGTATTTGTCTGTCCATTTTCTGCGGCCATCATGAGAGGTGTTTTCCCAGAAGAGTCCACAGAATTGACTTGAGCATTATGGCTGAGCAGCAGCTGTAAACACTCTACGTGGTCTGTGAAGGCGGCCGCATGGAGAGGGGTTCTGTAATGCAAAGAAATGGGAAGAGTTCACTAAATCTGTAGGTTGTATACTCTCGAAAAAATTATTCCTGAATTTATGATAAGCAATTTTCAAGGGTTTACATATTAGGCTATAAAATCATTGCGTGGATACAAACAGGTTTACTGGAGCTTACTAATTTCTAACAGAGTAATTTGTATTTCTGATAATGTAAAAGGCCCTTAATCTAATATAACATAAAACTGTTAAAAAAATTACATCATTAAAGAAATAAAGGAAATAAATCCTGACCCAGTGTTGCCACCCATTGCAACCACTGGACTTTCCTTCAGTCTTTATTCCTATTTAGAAAGCTGCTAACTTTATTAACAATAACCTCTGGGTAATAAACATACCTTTAAAAAAAGGGAAATCTTTATATTTTAAAGTTTTAAAGAGGAAGACTGGCTAAAAATCATAATAAAAATAAGAAAGTCTTTTATAATGAGAACATAGTTAAGATTTTATAATTAATACTTGCAAATATAAAAATCAGCTTTTAGTTAATAAAGGGTTCTCTACAAATTCTTCCACACTAGTAGTTAAAATTTTTTCCTATTGCAAATCAAACTATTTCCTACACAGTGGAGTTCCTACCTTCCTTTTGAATCTGTGGCGCTCACGATGCTGGCACCTAATGTATCGATTAACATTTCAGCAGCACCTTCATTGTCATTTATCCTGTGTAAGGTAGCACAGTGGTCACTCACAGCGATGGTGCACTTCGTAAATAGTTAAGAACAAATGTGATTCATCTGCCTTTACTTACACGGCACAATGCAAAGGACTGAAAGCATTTCCCTCCATTTTCTGGAAAACTTCCTGTTCTAAAAGGAGTTCTACACATGTCTCATGACCTAAATAAGTAAATGAGAATTGGATATTAAAATCCAAAAAAGATACTGAAGTGCCCACATATACACCCACACATCCCTAACACAGATAAGAAAAAACTTTACATGGATTTAAAATAACTAGAGTTCAATGAATATGTTAAACATCACATTTCTAGGAGTTTGAAATCCAAAGCACAACCTCAAGACCTGAAATTCAGAAGCTTCTTATAATTTTATAGCAGTTTATTAACTGCTATAAGCAGTAATAAACTGACACAACAAATGTTTGTTTTATGGGGATAAAAATTAGTCTCATTATCTTTTTCATAGTAACTAGTTCCAGTCATTTTTAAAGTCATATTTGTATAGCATAATAGAACTTTAAAATTAACATATTTATACAGCATAATTAACTTCAAAATTTAAATATTTTCTGATTTTACTAATGAGCTAATGATAAAATCTCAAATACTACAGAAGTGTCTGGAGGGAAAAAGTACATGCCCCTATCCCTACCCCCAACTCCAGTTCCACTTTCTAGACTGTAATACTATTATCTTAACAGTTCCAGAAAATTTCTAGGCATATACAACTACATGCACATAAACATGCACTTCTTTTTAAAACTTTTATGTAAATTTTTAATTCTGCAACTTGTTTTTCACTTAATAAATTGTATACATCCTTCCAAAGTAGCATATAAAGAAATTGTATTCTTCAATGTTTAGAAAAACTTCATAGTATTAAAGTCTATCATAAATGATCTAATTTCTAATTATGTATTTTGACTGCTGGTTTGTTTTTGTTATAGTACCAATACTGTAAATGAAACATTCCAGTACTTAAAAAAAAAAAAAAAAACATTTTGTAGGACAATTTCCTAGAAATGATACTGCTGGGCTGAAGGACAAGTATATGGATTACTGCTAGATTTCAGGCTCACACTTTTTAATAGCAACTTTGAAGACAAGGAAAAACCCAAACCTCAGATTTTCTTTACCCAATTTTCAAAGCAGGGTTTTAGTTTTAAAATACCCCAACTGCTCTACTAATTGCTGCCAATGAAAGGTTGCATCCTTTTTTATTTTAAAAAAATATTTATTTTTTTATTAAAAAAAATTTTTTTTAATATTTATTTATTTTTGAGAGAAAGAGACAGAGCATGAGGGGGAGAGGGACAGAGAGAGGGAGACACAGAATCCAAAGCAGGCTCCAGGCTCTGAGCTGTCAGCACAGAGCCTGACACAGGGCTCAAACTCACGAACCGTGAGATCATGACCTGAGCTGAAGTCAGACGCTCAACCAACTGAGCCACCCAGGTGCCCCAAAATATTTTTTTTATTTTTAAGTAATCTCTACATCCAATGTGGGGCTCGAACTCACAACCCCAAGATCAAGAGTTGCATGCTCTACCGACTGAGCCAACCAGGCACCCAAGATCTTCCTTTATCTTATAACTGTTTTTACCATAAAAGTATGTTTTAGGAAATCTGTAGTTGTTCCATCTTCTGTCAGTTCTTTTCTCTAATCCAGGGATTCCCAACTGGAGCAATTTTGCCTTTCAGGAGACATTTAATCATGTCTAGAGACATTTTTGCTCACCACAACTGAGGATGGGGTAAAGGAGTGCATACAGTGGGAAAGAGGCTAGGGATGCTGCTAAACACCTTCAGTCCACACGTTAGTCCCTCACAACAAAGAGTTATCTGGCCCACAATGCCAATAATGCTGAGGTTGAGAAGGCTTTTATTTAAGTTTAATTTTATTTAATTTAAATGTTTTACTTATTTTGAGAGAGAAAGAGAGAGAGAGAGAGAGAGAGCGAGCATGGGAGGGGCAGAGAGGAGGAGACAGAGAATCCCAAGCAGGCTCTCCACTGTCAGCCCAGAGCCTGACCTGGGGCTCAAACCCATGAATTGTGAGATCATGACCTGAGCTGAAACCAAGAGTGGGACACTTAACCCACTGAGCCACCCATAGGTGTCCCTATGTTTATTTTTGAGAGTGAGAGAGGGAGCATGAGTGGGGGAGGGGCAGAGAGTGAAGAAGAGAGAGAATCCCAAGCAGCAGTGCCTGCCACTGGGGGTGTGTGTGTTGGGGAGGGGGGGGGGGATTGTAGGGGGCTCAGTATCAGGAACTGTAAGATTCTGACCTGAGTCAAAATCAAGAGTCAGATGCTTAACTGACTGAGCCACCCAGGCACCCAGAGAAGCCTTGCTTTCATTCTCTCCAAATGTCAACTCATTACCAAGAAGTAGCCATGGAAATTTGTCCATTATAGATTTAAGGGTTTCCTATTTTCCTAGATAGCAGTTCTCAAGGTGTGGGTCTGGGGAACCTTGGGGTACCACTGATAACTAGTGTTCTGAACTAGCCTGTAAAGAAATTTGCCACTCTTCTAACTAAAATTCTTTTTTGTTTTGAAAAGAGGTTATTTTTTATAAAAATGTTATTTTATACTATAAAATGTTTTTATAATGTTATTTATATTATAAATATGTTTTTTATAAAATGTTATTTATATTAACATTTGATGGATTACTTTAATTAATAAATATTCTTAAGTTTCTGTTCTCATTTCCAATATAGTAAATATTAATAGCTCTAACTCCCAGGTCCTGAGACTGAAAGGTTTGAGAATCACTATCTGAGCAGACTGCATACTGCAAAGACAGAGTTCTGGGCTATGGATTATCTCCAGCAATCATATCAAGGTGAAAACTCATCACTTTGTGTCCTTGTTTATGGAAGGATGAGAAAACTGGTCTCTTCATGTTTCAGAGGGATATTCTGAAGATACATAGAGCTTCACAAAAATTTATAAATTTTTAAAAGCAACAAAAGGATAATATAAATACCCTTAAGAGTGTCCTGTGATTGAATGACTACATAAACTGGAAATCTGGAACTCTAAAACTTAGCATGTATAACCAATTCTTTTGTAATACTTTGTCATCATTCCATTTTAATTTTTAGACAAAGGTTGTTTTCTGGTCTACTGGAGTGCATCCAGTTTTGTTTTTAGCTATACAATAATTACTAGCGGAAGTAAAACCATTTTATATATTCTACTCTCAGAATACCAAACTATAAAATAGACTTTTGGCTATAAATATGGTATTAATTTTAGACTGTCTGTATGGTCTCTTATTGCATATAGCCAATACACATCTAATTCATTCCAGCTCAATTCAGAATCATCACAATTTTGCTACAGTCTGGAAATTAGACGCATCTGTTATGATCCTTAAATGGCAACCAGGCATGAAGCTCATGCAAAATTTTGTCTATTTTGTCTCTTGTACACAACATGTTTAGAGTCTAAATTCAGCAGTAATACAGCAGGAACTCACTTTAGGGAAACCATGTTCTTCATAAAGATCTGATAAGAAATGTACTAGACAGCAACTCTCCAAAGGATAGTTACAGCAGTGTATTCACACTAAATACTCTGCCTGAGGACAGATAGCTTACTGTGTGATTTTTCCAATGGTTAATTCTGATATGTTTTAAAAAAAAATCAAGCAAAAGTCTGCTTCAAAACACTTTCATTTCTTAATTAAAATTCACATCCATAAGGTGTATCCCTACTATATTAGATCGTTTTGGTTTTCCTCTACTTGTGAAGATGTCAAGTTACATCATAAAAACAAATTCCATTGGCAAAATACAGTATCTTTTTTGACTCTGGATTTCAAATTTTTTTTTTTTTTCAACGTTTTTTTAAATTTATTTTTGGGACAGAGAGACACAGAGGATGAATGGGGGAGGGGCAGAGAGAGAGGGAGACACAGAATTGGAAACAGGCTCCAGGCTCCGAGCTGTCAGCACAGAGCCCGACGCGGGGCTCGAACTCACAGACCGCGAGATCGTGACCTGGCTGAAGTCGGCCGCTTAACCGACTGCGCCACCCAGGCGCCCCGACTCTGGATTTCAGCCTGAATATTTGGCCACTTGACTCTACTCATTAAATACCAACTTTACTGAGTTAAAAGGGAAAAAGAGAATCTAAAATCCCAAAGGTTTTAATCTTCAACAAAACTGTTCTGGCTAGGGATCTGAGGCAGTAAAAATGAAACTGACTAAACTAAGCTTGTGAATTAGTAATACATTGAACTATTCAAGTTTTGATGGTACCATCAGTACTCAGAGATGATGGATGCCCAACAATAATCACAGAACAATCCTTAAGAAGAGATCAAAACTTTCTCACAGCAAAAGATTAGAACTCTCAATTCTGGCACAAGGATTAATATGAGCATTCAAATACTGCATCTATAAAATACTTATGAAAACATTTAAACTATAATTTTGCAAGATTCAGGTTTCTCTTCTTTCACCATAACTCAATAACATTATTTGTCAAAATGGCTCCAGTAGGGGGTGCCTGGGTGGCTCAGTAGGTTAAACATCTGACTCTTGGTTTCAGCTCAGGTCATAATCTCACAGTTTGTGAGTTTGAGCCCCACATCAGGCTTTGTGCTGACAGTGCAGAGCCTGCTTGGGATTCTTTCTCTTTCTCTTTCTCTCTCTCTCTCTCTCTCTCTCTCTATCTCCCTCCCTCCCTCCCTCCCTCCCCCCCTTGTTCTTTATCTCTCTCAAAATAAGTTAAAAACAAAACAAAAACAAAAACAAAAAACCTCAAAATGGCTCCAATGAAGAACCATGAAGCAGCACAGTACAGAAAGAGAGAAACCTAAACTCTCTCATAAAGCAGACAGCTGAATTTTAGAACAGATACTATACTTACTTTTTTAAGCACGTCAACATTTATATCAAGAGGCAATTTATATTTTCTTAACATTTTGAGGGAAAGTTGTTATGATTATGAACTAGTTTTTTCTAGGTATGCTCCTGACAACTAATAGTAATCTGAATGCTACAATGAAATTCAAAACAAATAAAAATCTTCATATCCCTGGCTAAGCCCAAAGCCCAAAATTTGACAGAAATGATGTCTGGAATGTATGTCATGTATCTTAGCATTTTATAACATGATCAAATCTGTGGCCCTACACAAGGCAAAAATCATTCTCTCTCAACATGCCTCATTACTTATTTTAGTGATATTTCATAAGCCAAACTCCATTTTGAACATTTATACCTTAAACATAGCTCTGTACTTCTCTGAGTGAAGTGAGCTTACCTATAAAAGGAGTATCTGGCTGTGAGCCTCTAGGAAGCTAAAAGTATGTGTGTTCTAACTATGCAGCAAAGTTAACAATAGAAGTTTCTGAAGTTTCTACTTCTGTGATCTGCTAGAATTTTATTCCCTTAAAATGTTGAGCATACATGTTACTATTGACATAAGGATCTTATCTCGCAATATGCTCTGAAAACATGTACAGGTTTCAGTTCAGAATGTGATAGTTTCATTTTCTCCACCTTTTTTTGCCTAACACAAGTGCACTTAGAAAGTAAAAGAACATAATCAAACTACAAGCATACTATACAAAAGACATCACACATGTTATAAAAGTATGTTAAAAATGCAAAATACCTGTTGAAGCAAAGATTTAGAAAAAATTCAGACTTAATGAAAGCTTATCTCAAAAGATCTTTGACAAACTAATGTCTTGGCTTTAGCATGACAAGGGATAGGAGTAAGCTAGAACTATGCAGTAGATGATGTCTATGCTTCCTACCGATCTTACATTTTACCTTACAAATATTCATGAATATCAGAGTGCTATATACTAGAGTTTCTTGTCTCTACTTGGTGCATTAATGGTACTTAATGTAGATTTGCATGTGTATACTTAACCATTGTAGCAAGCCCAATGAAGTGCTGTATATCCATGATTGTCTGCTATGGCTGGATTTGCATCCACAGATGCTGCTGACTGCAAAAGGGCTCCAAGAACACCAATGTGTCCACAGGCAGCTGATAAGTGTATAGGTGTCCGGCCCCTGCTATCTCGAAATAAGCACTTAGCACCATGTTGAAGTAATGCATCTACACATTCTTCATGGCCTGTAACTGCCTGAAAGAAAAATTATTTGCAGGTAGTTGAATATGTCATCTTGGGTAACATGCCAATTTTTGCTAATTAAAAACTTTTGAAGTCCGTATTTCCCATATTCTACCATCAATCAAAGCATTTATCATTTTTTGAGTAATTCAATATTTTTATTGAAATTTGCCTAAAAGTTTATCTAAAGCATTAACTTTGTCAAAATACACATATTACAAAAAACAGGAACAAAGGAACTTATAAATCAGTGAAAACAAGGTAAAAAGGTGAAAGGTTTCAAAGGTGAAAACGACAAAAATGTGTAAGAAAATAGTTGTGATGAGAAAAAGTAAAATTGACATTAATTCTACTTAAGGTCTTAGGTTTTTAAAATTTTGTTCCAACATTATTGTTTCCTGGATTAAGTTGTGTTTTACAGCTGTTTAAAATTCACACTCAAAAACTATAATACTAAAAGAAAGAGTAAAGACTATCTGGGAGAAATTTAATGAAGAAGAATAAACATAGCCTAGTTCAGTTTTAGGTAAAAGGAGATCCTAAGAAATTTTTGAAAGGCAATGGGAATATTTTTGCTTACCCCTCTATGCAATGCTGTCCTTCCCCATTTATCTTTGGCATCTACATTTGCTCCTTTGTTCAGCAGTGAGTAAACACAGTCCGTGTGCCCGTTGAGAACAGACAGCATCAGAGGAGTCCTGAGCAACAAGAGTAATAATAGGTTCAGTGTTACAACTTAAGACTACTCCATGAAAAACAAACTCCTGTTTTCTAAATATGCCTTTTTGTGATACAACTTCTAAAGTATACTTAAAGTGAGAAAACTGTATTTGTTGTTACTCAGTTACATAGTATGACAGACTTTTAGGGTTAAAAGTATGAAGATTAACACACATCTTAAAAATAATTTAAAAATTATTAAAACTTACTGTCCATTTCCATCTTGAATGTCGACTGCATTCTGTGGTTCTGCATTTCCTATTAGTAGCCGTAAGCACTCTGAATGACCATTTGTTGCTGTAAAGTGGTATTTTAAAATTTCAGTAATTACAATGATAAAATAGAAAATTTCTATCATAGAGCCCATTTTCTGGATATAACTGTGGGATAGTTTCATTGGATTTAATAGTCTAAGAGAAAAATATATACATACAAAGTTTTATATTGCCTTTGTTGGTGAAACTGACTACAGGTATCAATTCCTCATGGTTAATTATGGCCATAGCCATCCCTCACCATCTGCCCTGGTATTATAACGCTCGTTTTATCTGGTTTTCGTGGTGGCAATGTGGTCAAGGGAATGCCTTCAGCCAAGGGATGAAACCATGATTAGATCAAGTCCATCACAACTCTGTTCTCTGTCAATGACAGCTTCCAAGATAAGTGCTGATCCAGTTCTGACCACTGAGATGCTAAGTCTGAAGGCTTCTGGGAAATATTTTTATCCCTGATAATGACAAGTCCTCCTCCTTTTCCTGATTTTAGAGGTGATACCATAAAGAAGCAGTAGCCATTCTGTGCCATGACTGCAAAGGCAAGAGAATAATAGAGAGTTCTGGTACCACTGCTGAATCAGTCAATCCTGGAACTGACTCTACCTCTGAACATTTTATGTAAGAGGTTAAAACTCTTGTCACTTATGCCACCTTTTAGTTGGGTACTATGAGAATTCCAACTGATACATATACAATAAAAGAAAAAATGATCTCTCTAAAGAATGCATTTATATGTCCAAATACATAAAATGGGCAACAGTATAAAGTAGAAGTAACCAAAAGAAAATAATAAGCTTTTAAGGTAAATTAAATTCCCTGCAAAATTCAGGTCCTTCCCATAATATAATAAAATCTGAAGTTGAAAGAAATATGTAAGTCACATAATGATGCAAAAAGGAATATCTGTCACTATTCTTCCTAATTAAAAGATGACAATATTTTTTAATGTTTATTTTTGAGAGAGCAAGCGCACGCGCACGCACATTGGAGTGTAGGAGGGGAAGAGAGAAAGGGAGACAGAATCCAAAGCAGGCTCCAGGCTCTGAGCTGTCAACACAGAGCCTTACATGGGGCTCAAACTCACAGATCACGAAATCATGACCTGAGTCAAAGTCGGATGTTTAAAACAACTGAGCCACCCAGGCGCCTCGAAATGACAAATTAGTGAAAGCAAGCTAGGTGCCTAATATTCTATAGTAACTTCTAAAAGCTATATTAAATTCTAATAGCGATTAAGATTTGTGGTAACAACATCACTCCACATCTGTATGCTACACTCAGCCAGCAACTCTCATAGTAATCAATAACAGCTGTCACTGAAGCATCCCACCTGGGATGTGTCGAGGAAATTGTTTGACCCACCATTTCTTTATTTTTTTAACTGCTATTTATTTATTTATTTATTTGAGAGAGAATAGAATAGAATAGAATAGGAGTAGAATCTTAAGCAAGCTCCATGCTCAGCTCAGAACCCAATTTGGAGCTCGATCCCACAACCCTGGGATCATCACCTGAGCTGAAATCAAGAGTTGGATGCTCAACCAACTGAGCCACCCAGGTGTCCCAGCCCACCATTTCTTTAAGTGACTCGCCTGCACTCAGTACACAGCAGCTACTGAGGAGTTTTTGTGTTTTCTAAGTTCAGTATCTAAAATATCAAGCATAGTACCACTGTAGGAGAAAACTGGCTCACTTTCAGAAAAAAATTAAAAGATCACAGTGTTCTCTTCATGACTTATGAGTACGGTACTCCCTAGCAATCTCCTAATTTGAAAGACATGTGTAGAACCAAAGCTTGTGTTTACTGAATAGGTTGGCACCAACAGTAAACTGCAGCTGTTTCACTGGATAGAATTTATAGACTATATGACATTGGTTAGCTACTTCTCAGGGACTGGCTAGTGTCTTGGTTCAATATTTATCTATAAAGAGTGCAAACCACTCCATAAAAGCTTTAAATCAGCTCTTCAAATGATCTGTGCTTACGGCATAATTTTTCAAGTTGCAGAATGATATATAACTTCATTCTTTTTCAGAATAACAGAAAATGGCAGCATTTTGACTTAATTCTTACCATATAACAATATACACACATTTATAGGCGTTTTATTCCACTTAAAAATTTTTTGTTTTTGAGTCCTGCTTAAATATCTAACAGTTTCTGGAAAGGCTGCTCTGGAGCAACAGAGGGTGTCACCTACCTACCTAGTCTTCAAAAAGACAAGTTTCCTAAAGGACTAGAAGTAAAGTTCAAAACCCATATTAAAATGTGGTTCTTAAAAATCACTCTACAAAAACAGACTAAGTGAAATGTATCTAATCATATAAAGAAGAAAATAGTAAGGTTTTAAGGTAAATTAAATCCTCTGCAAAATTCAGTAGTGGGGGGTGAAAAAAAAATACTTGGCTAGGATTCCTTCCAGTGGACCAGTCTTATTTGTTTTATTCTTTTAAGTCTATTTATTTTGAGAGAGAGAGAGAGAGAGAGAGAGAGAGAAAGAGAGAGGGAGAATGTGAGAGAGCACAAGCAGGGGAGGGGCAGAAAGAGAAAGAGAGAGCGAAAGAAAAAGAGAGAGAATCCCAAGCAGGTTCTGTGCTGTCAGTGTAGAGCCTGAGGCAGGACTTGATCTTACGACTGTGAGATCATGACCTGAGCTGAAATCAAGAGTCAGACACTTAACCCACTGAGCCACCCAGGCACCTCCTACCCTTTTTTAAGTTAGTTTTATTTATTTTTATATTTATGTATTTAGTTTTTAATTTTTTAAATGCTTTTATTTTTCAAAGAGAAAGAGAGAGAGAGGAGAAGGGGTAGAGAGAGGGGGACAGAGGATCTGACACAGGCTCCGCACTGTCAGTAGACAGCCCAATGCGGGGCTCGAACTCATGAACCCTGAGATCGTGATCTGAGCTCTAGTTGGACGTTTAACTGACTGAGCCACCCAGACACCCCTAGTCTTAGTTATTTAAAATGAATACTGACTTGTAGTAATTCCTGTGGAGAGTCAGGAATTTGTATCTGCTAGAGATACACAGCTACCAAGTCCTCACAATGACATGGTTACACAATTTTGCATTCTGACACATTTGCAACATCACAAAATCACACCGTGGAGTAGATCTTGCATAAAGTAGGTGCTCTATAACTCCTGTGTGAATACACGTTAAATGTAGTACTCTGGTACAATAAGTCAAAATTGTTAACCATTAAATGAAAGCACATACTAATCCAAAATAATTTCCATCAAAAAGAAGTAAAAAATATTGTATTGTTTTGTTGATAAAGTACTTCAGAAGTTAAACTATTACATAAATCCAACTTCTAAGGTAGACAATGATTTTTTAAAGCAATTATAATCTTGCTGTTGGCTTTTCCCTGAGAGAAAAATCATTCGACCTTTCAAAGTCAAGATTATTAAAATAATTACCAGGAGTATAACATATGAAAAACTGAAAAAGAAAAGAGTATTAGAAAGTGGTAAATAAAATCATGCGTAATATTTGACATACCTGCTGCATGTATAGGTGTTCTCTTCAAAACGTAATCTTTTACTAAAATGGAGGCTCCCTGATTAATGAGTACATCCACACATTCAACATGGCCCTTAAAGGCTGCAAGATCTAAGGGTGTTCTTCCACTACTGTTTCTCACATCAAGATCTAACAAAGACTGTACCAACACTTCCAGTGCTTGGTGGTGACCATGATAGGCCTAGGAATAAATAAAAATATAAATTAAAAAAAATACATATTTAGACTGACTTCTCAGATGTCTTTGAAAACAAAGGAAGTAAACTTGTCTTCACATTATTATATTTGAGATAATCCAAAACTTGCATTATTGAGAATTCAGAAAACTTAACTGTAAGTATTTCTAATAACCAAATAGTACAACATTAGAGTATATGTTAGAGAACAGGTATACTGCAGAAAATAAATGTTCAAATGACAGGTGATTTTATCACTAGTATACAACTTTCTGATTCATAGCATTCAATGAAAGTGTAACACAGATCCAATTAAAGCTTTCATCCTAAGTCTATAATTCCAAAGCCTGTGTTCTTTTTTTCTTCTTTTAAAAGTTTTTTTTTTTTTTTAAATGTTTATTTATTTTTGAGAAAGAGAGAGACAGAGTATAAGCGGGGGAGGAGGGGCAGAGAGAGAGGGAGACAGACACAGAATCCAAAGCAGGTTCCAGGCTCTGAGCTGTCAACACAGAGCCCGACGCGGGGCTCAAACTCACGAACTGTGAGATCATGACCTGAGTCAAAGTCGCACGCTTAACTGATTGAGTCACCCAGGCGGGTGCCTGTGTTCTTAATCACAATTCAGTGCTCCACTTAACTCCCTGATAAAATTTGACTATACTTAAATTATAGAGATGGCCAGCAACTGAAGTTAATACTTAAGTCTTCTGATTTCTCAAATTAAAATAACTATCCTTACCTCATAACATGCTATATCTAAAAAAATAAACATTTGTTTTAGCACAAAAACAGACAGACTAAATCTGGCTCGAGTAACTGCCATGTGCCAAGTTCTGTCTTAGCTGTACAAAGAGAACACGAAAATTTTTAAAGATTTGTCAGAATGAAGTCCTCTTCTTTATCACAGTTGAGGAAGAAGCTTTCCAGGTAATTCATTTCAAAAACCAACATATCTACTGAACATCTATTACTCTCGTTGGACTAGATGCTGAGCAAGACCTAAAGCAATTAACAAGACCCAGTTCTGGCACAAAACGAATGTTGTCTCTAGTTCATTCATATTACCACTTTGTAGCTAAAGGACTTTTACAAGTCATTTCTGACACTATTTAGACCTACAGCTTAGCAGTTTGTTATCACAGGTGAACTTTTCACTGGGAACTGAAAAATGTAAAATTGTACCATACTTGAGCTAAATCTGAAAATATCCACTTAGCCAGAAATGGGCCCCACACTGCAGCAAAGGGCTGTAAAGTTATTTCTTGCAGAAAATGTCAGAAAGTACCAGAAAGAGGTAAAGTTGCTCTGGGCCTTACTGGTCTCTTTGATGTTTCTCACTACCTACAGAGTTTCTTGACCACCTCGAAGATTAAAGTAACTGGAGATTATGGAACTCTACCGTCCTAGGATCACATCTAATCTTGTTCCGTAATAACCTGGTCAATGAGATGATGCTATTAACCGAAAGAAATGTGAGAGATACAGCATATGCATAAGACACTAGGAGTGTATAACAAGAAGAGACACAATAAGGATGACAAAAAGCCATGACGAGTTGCCAGAGAGCCTCCTGTCAGGATGTCCTTGTATAGGACTGAGACAACGAATTTGTACACACAGTATGTACAAAGATAAGAACCAAGACCAGTTTCCTTAAGCCTCAAGCTGGTATGTTTTCATAGCATTAAGGTGTCTTGGATGGGGTGAGTTTGGAAGGGTAAAAAAGCACTTCGAGTCATTTCTGAAAACCTCCTAGGAACAGATATATAATGTGAAAGTGGTGATATAATCACAGTTCACTGAGCCTAATTTACTAAATTTTAACAAAATTGGTTCCATTTCAGCTTAAAACCACTATTTAGCATAGCCATGTTCATATTTTGCACCACTATTCATAATAGCCATGGAGTAAAAACCTAGCAACCGCCCCCACCCCAAAACAAAAAACCTATAGTTTCTGAGGTAACGTATTCATAAACTTGGCAAAATGCTTAGTGTGGCACCTAGTAGATGGGAAGGGACAGTGCTAGTGTAAGAATGGTGGTGACGGAGCAGGAAGAACTGCCTTGCCATCTGCTCAGACTGCATCTCTTGCCACCAACAGTAAAATGGCTGTTTTCTCCACGCTGGCTTTGCCCTTTCACAGGACTTATTTACTGGGCACGTCTGGGAGAGTACATAGTATTTCCAAAGATCCACAGGGCAAGGAAGCAAGAAGCTGCAGCATGCCTCCCTAGTTATTTAGGAAATGGCAGCAAGTACTAGTGGGGAAAAGAGCAAGAAAATTCAATGAACGTGTGTTGGTGTTACGAAATACACAAGGAGAGGATTATAAAAAATAATAGCATATATAAGAAGAAACAATTAAATGGATCACTGAACTTGTAGTGATCCATTAACTTAAGTATACACCCTCCTTATAAGCATTTTACTATATTTAAAACCAGAAGTCTCCCAAAAAGCTGGTGACTATATCGGAGTCTCCGGACTCTTAGTCTCTTTCTCACCCCCAACAACTGTTAATGTGCTCTGTTCCAAAAATAGACTCTTCTTGTAGCACAAAAAGAACTAGACTGGGCCCTGCTTGAAATTTCCTAAAGTAATTCATTCCCACATTTGATTTAAAGAATTGTTACACTTCGCTAACCTTCTCCTCTTAGGGACTAATCATTAAGAGGAAAAATCCAGAGGTTTCTTTTTTTTATAAGTTTATTTATTTTTGAGGGGGGGGGGCACAGAGAGGGAGACAGAGAATCCCAAGCAGGCTCTGCACTGTCATCATGGAGCCAGACACAGCGCTCGATCTCATGAACTGTGAGACAACGACCTGAGCCAAAACCAAGAGTGGACACTTAACTGACTGAACCACCCAGGTGCCCCAAATCCTATAGCATGAGTAACTGAAGGACCAGTGAGTACACACTTAGTGCTCCAAGATCAAAAAGTAAGCAAAAAGTTGTAGAAATACCACAGAAAATACAGTTCTGTTTAGCAAGTTAGAAGCCATTCCTTTAGGGCAGTGTTTTTTTAAATTCACATCACAGGTATATTCTCTCCTTTAGAGTAGAGTAGGCCTTTGGGGGAAATCCAAAGACCACAATTTTTTTTTTTTTTTTTAATAAAACAAAACATAACAAAGTGCACTCAAGAAGTCTCTGAATTAAAAAAAAATTCTTAAGTTTTAATTTCATGATCATCATACATGGACCATCATACATGGGTACTAGTTTGAGTCAAACAAACATATATGAGATATTTTCAGTAAACCAGCCATCAAGTTGGCTGTGAAGGTAGTACTCACAGCCAAATGTAAAGGGCTTATTGTCGCTCTATTGTCTGAATCACTCAGCATGTCTGTCCCCGAGGTTTCCATTAACTGGGAAGGAAAAGCGTTTGAAATGTCAGAAATGGTACTTTTGGATATATTCTAGCAGTTATTCCTGCTCCCTCTCCCCCAAGTTTAAATCAATTTTAGAGTCAAAATTGACACTTGAACCATTATATTTTAAAATCTTAGTCCATTATATTATGAAAAACTCCACTCAGCAACCTTACACAATAGATCATCTTGCATGTGTGGTAAGTACCACAGAATAAGAACTCTGAGGGAGGGCTATAAACTAGCTTGAGGGAAATGCTATTTGCTCACCACCAAGTAAGAACCCCTTCCCATCCCCTGCACATATGATTTCTGTCACTATGTTTGTTCTTAGGAATGTGTAAAACAGGCTTCAGCTCTAGTGAGAGCAAAGAAATAATACTCTGAATAGTAAAGGGGATATTCATTATTACTTACAACATCTAAAGGAGTTTCGCTTGCAATCTGAAATAAAATTTAAAATAAGAATATTTAGCTTAGGAAGTATTCATATATATTAGAGATAAATGTTAACTACAGGTCTATTTATACAAGGCTTCTGTTAAATTCTATTCTGAACTTGTGCTTCCTTTGTCTCCCAAGATTGAGTCTTTTAAATAAACAAGTGTATAACAGACCACAAATCTACATTCATGGGTCTAAGATATTAGTCTACAAGATACATAGTAACCTAAGAAAATACCTGTTATTTCTGATAGCAGGTTTTAAGTGCTATATTGAATATGTCAACCTGCTTTTTCAATCTTTAATACTCACTCTCTTTGAGGGGAAGCAAAGTTTAATACAATTTATAAGGTAAATCTAAATAAAGAAACCTTTAACTTGAAGCATTTGTTACACACTTGAGAATCTTTTAACTTGTCTTTGATTTGGCAAAATGGGAGTGAATGGTGCATATATTCAAGGATGAGACCATAACTGAAATAAAAAGTTCCTTTGCAGTATTGTCTCCCCTACCAGGAGAGGCTGTAAAAAGAACGGGCTTTTCAGAACTCTAAATATGTGGGAAAAAAGGCCTCCTCTCACAGAAGACATGGTTACAGTTCTTTAGAAATTTCTAGAAAACATTTATTTAAAGGAAGAGAAATGCTACACCAATGTGATGTGGTAATATAAGGGAAGGACAATAAGTAGCCCTCTCCAGAGATCTAATTTTCTCCTTCCCTTTTTTTTTTTTTTTTTAAAGTATGAAACTTATTGTCAAATTGGTTTCCATACAACACCCAGGGCTCATCCCAACAGGTGCCCTCCTCAATGCCCATCACCCACTTTCCCCTTCTCTTTCTTTTTGAAAGGGAAAAGGGAACGCAAGATACTGAGGCAAGTATGAATTTAAGAGGTATATAGGTTCTAAAAATATTAAAAAGTGATAGAGTTTGTATCTTGATTCATTTATTCTCATTTTCATTATGTTATTAGAATATAAAATCACATTAGCCCTTCCACAAGAATTCAGGAATCTTACCAGCTGAAGACATAGACGGTGACCATAAGCAGCTGAATAATGAACTGCATTGTATCCTTGCTTGTCACGGATCCCTGGATTTGCATCATTTCTTAATAAGTATTCCAGGCACCTATATATAGTAATAACACATTCAAAATTCTAAATCTTGCATTTTACCAAGGATTAAAACAGCCTGCAACCAAAAACTATTTTTTTACAATTACAATTTCTTACAATTCTCTTCTTGAGTAATGTAAAAATCATAAATATATCTACACTACATAAATTTGTCTTTAAATGACATTGACTGTAACTATCGTAAGAATACAAGCAAGATGTTCATAAGAATGAAGAAAATTCATTCAGAGTGAGTATCTCCAGTCTGTCAATAAGCTCAGTGTACCTGCGGGCTGTCTTTTACACAGTCACTATGTATGGCACCACCTATTCCACTCAAACAATATCTGACAGGATTAAACTTAGTGGTGGTGAACATCCAATGTTGGCAATATTACTGCTGACGTATCTGGAACACACAGTGAGTGTAAGATCTCATTAGGAAGCTGAAGAAAGGATATAAAAAAAAAAATCTCAGGAAAACAAGGTCAGATTTCAATGATCTCGAATCAGAGGACTGAGAAGGGTGTTCTCAGTAGAAAGTGGTATGGTGGTAACAAGAAAGACCTTCCCATGGTAGATTTACTTCATTTCTGTGCTATTAAAACATGAGAAAAATAATTTTCAAAGGCATCATATGGTTCATGACTTGTTACAATTTTATTACGTGTTATTGTTACTGCAGCAACAAAGAGCACTGAATTAGAAATGAAAAGATCTGTCCATAGAACTTGTTATATACTAGGGATCTTGAACAAATCAAATAGAAATTTCAACTTTATGGTGAAATGGCCTCTGTTTATTCATTTGACAGATGGGGGGGAGGGCAGAAATCCAACTAAGGAAGCTAAACTCCATTCAGGCTCAAATTCCAAGTTCATAATTATTCATTGATAATTTGTCTAATATTGCAATATTGACTAATATTAACTAAATATTAATACAACTACTGGGGGAAAATTTATAGTCAAATATTCCTTGTTAAAAATTGAAGTTTCCTTAAGGAGTGCACTTGTCATGATGAACAATGGGTAATGTATGGAATAGTTTAATCACTAAATTGTACACCTGAAACTAATTTAACACTGTATGTTAAATATACACACACACACACACAAAAAAAAAACCTATGAAAAAATTCGAGTTTCCAAAAGCATACTGAAGTTACACAAAAACAAAACTCTAAAGCAACGTAATTGGTCTTTCAGTAACTATATCATACATATACATAACTATCATCTATATCTTATCTATCTATATTATCTATTATCTACCCAGGCTATTCTTTTCAATGCCAACCCTTATTTCTTTAATACTGAATTGCTTAAAATCCTTTCAATCCCCTAGGAATTACTTGCAGAATCTATATTTATTATACTATCCTCAATGGTAGCAAATGTCTATGCTTTTAAGTGGGATTTTTATATTTATGTACAGCTAAAATTATTAGTCAAACATGGTGAACTGGGTATCATTGTGATTAAAACAAACAAACAAACAAACAAACAAACAAACAAACTAACTCAATCTGACTCTAAGGTAAGAAGACTGTTATTTTTTGGTATTCATAAATTAGCTCTGAGGAGCCTGTACAAATTGTTCTAGGCAGGGCATAAACTGTATCCAGTTTTCCTAGGTATCCAACTCAGAGGTCAATGCTCACTGGAATGCATAAAAGATCTGCAGGGCTGGAGGACAGTCTCACTGCTTTGCAGGCACAAACATTTCACACAAGGGCATATCTATCTTTAATCAAGTTCTCTAGGTGAGAGAGAGAGAGAGATAGAGAGCGAGAGAGCAGAAATAGTTCTCCCGAGACCTGAGTACCAGGAAGATTCTATCCGTGGAACAAACTATTTTAAGATAACTTGCTGATATATGAGTACTGAAAAAAAGATTTATTTAAGGAAGGCAAAACAAGTAGGTAAGTTCATGTTTACTTTCTGAAGTAGGAAAGCACATCTCAAGGCATTATTCATAGTGACTAGTCCAAATATACAGCATTAGTGCAGCGTTGGTGGTATAGCGGTAAGCGTAGCTGCCTTCCAAGCAGTGAATGGTTTCAAATAATTTAAGTGTTACAGATGCAGTAGGTAGTTCTTATCATATTATTTATTATTTTTTACATTCACATTATTCAGATAATTGGTCTCCTGTAACAAAACAAAGGCTAACGGTTGATTCAAAATGATAAAATTCCTTCTACTGGCATATCTTTTAGATTTTGCTAAGCAATATAAAATTTCTTAACTACTTTGTGAGATGAGCATTACCTTTAACAACTGGAAAAATTACTGTGGCTCACGAAAATCAAATCATTTGTTCCAAATCTTTTGGCTAGCATATGGCAAAGCAAGGACTAGACCTTAGGTTTTCTTTTTATCCAGTGCTCCTTTCATGCTACCAAATGCCTTAGCACAGGAATTAATGAATTAGAGTGATACTTTAACCTGGGTGCTTACAAAATACTGAACCACAAATTATGTGATCTCGAATATTTGGACCTCACATTTAATTTGCAAATAAAATGGAGGGGAGAAAGTCTAATTTTCCTTTTTCTGAAATTGTAAGTTAGCACACACACTGATTTTATACAAGTCAAAAAAATTAAGATGAATATTCTCTTTAATCTCTCTTTCCCCTAACATAAGCTGTATGCAAAACCTGGAGCAATATTCATGATGAAACAGCTAAGTAATAAACTGCTCTTACTGTTGCATATTTTGTTTCCTTCATTTAATATGTTAGACAAATTAAGTATCATTCCAGTTAAGCACATAATTTAAACCAGAGTACATTTCGAACTATTTAAATTTCAACTACTCTTCCCCTACCACCCATGAGTCCCATGGCTGGTCAGAGCTCTTGGTAAGACCCACTCAGCCCGGGGCAGGGAATGTGGCATTGTTACCAGAGGCCCTCCTTCCTCTATTTTCTCCCATTATGGTGTATAATAGTGTCTGTTCTTATCAAAGAAGAAAAAAGAAAAAGATATCAAGCATAGTTTAAAAAATACAGCTCATCTTTACAGGAAGATTAGAGGTACTGTTCTAGGCATTCAGATACCCTACACCTTATTTGGCCATTTGAGTTAGGTCAGACTATTTCCCCCATTTCACAGACAAAATGGGTAGAGAGATGTAAAGTAACTTGCCCCGAGTCTCACAACAGGTAGCAGAGCCACTATCAAACCCAATGTTGTCTTACATACATTTTCAAAATGAGTTACACAAGCCTGCTGAATATAAAGTCATGTACAAAAGCTAAATGTATTTCCTCTGTACCACAACAAAAGGAAATTTAAAGATAGGTTTATTTTGGCAATAAAAGTATTAAGTACTTGGGAAGAAATCTAAAGATTATAAAGCTTCTACACAAAGAACTGTATGATGCCATTTATATAAAGTTCAAAACAATGATATTAGAAGTCAAAATATACCATTTTTGTGAAAAATGCCAACTATCACCTTAAAAGTGGATCTCAGTGAAATATATATACTCATAAAAACATTTATATACAATTACATGAACACAGAAAAGGCTAAGGAAAGGCACATACCAAGGCTTTAACTTTGATTAGACTATGATGGACATGAAATGATCTACATACACACACAGAAATATTCAGGTTAATAGTGGTTATCTCAGGAGAACAGGCATGAAGAGGATTTCTTCTTTATGTATAATCAGAAACCCCCCCCCCCAATCTTTTCCTTCTCTTATACATACCACATGGGTATGGAGGAGATCCTTAACCATCTTGCTCAAAGACAGCCCTATTTCTCTTCAACTGGCAAAGAGAATTTTACTTATTAATATTTAGTACATTAAATTAATATTTAGTACCTGTTTCTTGTGACAGCAACTATGTATTTGAGTCATGACTGTCTATAAAGAATGCAGACACTAGGACAATGGGGGTGACTAAAAGAATGAGTAGAATGAGTCAAGAAAGATTTTACGTATTTTTCTAATATTTATTGAAACTGAAGACAGAGGGACATTAAGGCAGAGGAGAGTTATAAATACTTATATCGCTCTTGGATAGCAGAAAACCAATGTCAGGTATCAAAAATTCCAAAATATAAATAACTTTCCCTGGGGGTGCTGATAGGAAATTAGTAAGTCATCATCAAAAAAACAAAGCAACAGACACATATTACTGAATAATAGTAATATGAAACTATGGGATTTTGTGTTTTCTTTAAGAAAATATTTCATACTTGCTTTGCCAGAATTATATATGAAATCATGCCAAATTCTCTTATTATTCGACCTATACCTGGGAATTAAATGAGCACAACTTAGAAAAATAAATCTTTAATGCTACTATTTAAGCCTCCAAAACAATCACTTATTGAAAGGATGCCTCTGGTATCCTAAAATGGTTACTGTGGCTTATAGCTTCCACAAAGTTCTCAGGGAACAAATCACTGAGTCAATAAATGATGGCATTAAACAGGATCTCTGGGATTCTGATTCTTTAAGGAAACAGAGGCTCTAAGAAACAGTGCTAGATTCTTTTATACCCATGATCTCAGTTTTCCCCACAATTCTAAGAAGTACATTTCTTTCTAATCTTACAGATAAAGAAGATTTTGCTTGGCAATTACTTGCTCAGGCTCAAAGAGGTATAATATAGAAACTCCAAGATTTAGACTGGGTCTTTTGGACCCCAAAGCTCATGTTCTTTCTATACATTAGGCTGCTTGGTGTAGACACTGAGAATTAAACGTTTAAGCAATAAATATTAGTAGCTATGGCTCTAAACCATTTATATGGCATGAGAAAACTAATGATTTCATTCACTTTAGTAGTAGTACACCTCTAAAGAAAAAGTACATTGGCTTAAAATAAAACCACAAATCCTAAACAGTATGGGCTGAACACTGTTGCTCTTTTGATTTTTGTGCAAGAAGTAACATTTAATGTAATTTTCTAAGGGCAGGAGAACTTTGGGTAATCTCAATGTGCATGTGTGTGTGTTTATGTGTGTGACCTCTCAGTGGAATTTATGTAGATTCTGCTGAGCAACACCCAATAACCAGTCTGTGGGAGCAATGGTAAAGGATTATTGGTAGTGATATAGTCATTTTAGGCATAACCTATTTCAAGGAAATCTATAAATCGAATCCTGAAAGTACAAAATTTATAAATCAGAGGATGATCTATTTTATCCAAATTTACCAAAATACTTTCTCATTTACAAAGTCTTTACCATAGATTTTCTTTCTTTGAAGAGGCACTACCTAAAAACATAGTCAAATAATTTAACTTCTCCCAAAATCTATCTGTACCTAACTATTCTGGGTATATATGAAATTGTACAAAGCGATATATTGTTGTAAACAAAAAGTACATTTTACTAGTGCTTTCAAGATTAGAGTTTTAGCTATAAACCAACATAACAAAGTGCTACTGATAGAAATGGCTTTGATATCAGTTATAAAATTTATAACAAATTAACGTTTGTGAATACCATCAAATTATGCTTTTTATTTTGAGGGTAAAAAGCAAATAGTAAAAACCAAAGAAATAGTTCTTTGTTAAATAAAACTTCCTTGACATATATTTTATAAAATCCTTCACTAAAAATCACTATTTATTTTTTCTTAAGGTTATTTTTGCTCTTAACTGATCCAGACACATGGAGAATACCACAGACTGAAGATCACGGTCTCCAAGGAGGTTATTTTTTTCCAAGAAGGCAATATATATAAGGTACTATAAACAGTTCTGATCAACTTTAGCTGAACAATTTACACATCTCTCAATCCTTTGTTCTTATTCAGTCATTCTTGGCCAATATTTAGTTAGCCTATTATCTCATTTACTTATTTAAGTAATATTTAGCAACAACTACATGTCAGATTCTGCGTTTGGTTACTCCCTTATTGGATACCAATTTATAAGGGTCTCTTACAAATATAAACTCTCTACCTCTGACGGATACTGGTATTCCAATCTCTGCCCCATCTTCTGTTGGCATTGTCCATCTCTCTTCTCCTTCCCTTTCCCTACGATAAACTCAAGGCTGCTGCCTCTGAGAAGTCAGAGGGAAAAAACACGGAGGTGATATTAAGATGTGCTTTTGGCAGAGAGGACGACAAGAGGCCTTTATCTTTCTTCTACCAGACCAGTCAATAAGGCAGGTTGCTGAGTAGAAATAGGTAGTAAACTATGATTTAGGAATAATTATGAAACCAATTTATTTCCCACACCAGAGACTAAAAAAAAGTACAAAAAGAAAATATAAAATTGCATAAAAAACCAACAGCCATCCACATGGAAGATGCTGGTTTATAGAAACAATCCTTCATTCTCACCACATGATACTTACTTGCCATCTGTGTCTGATGTAGCTGCGTAGTGCAGGGGTGTGCATCCTCTTTCATCAAGGTCATTCACACTTGCTCCTGATCCCACAAGAGCAAACAGGCACTGGTAATTGCAGTTGGCAGCAGCATAGTGAAGTGGAGATCTTCTGTGCCCAAGTTAATATCAGAAAAATAAAAGCCAGGGACATATACCAGTAAACAAGAGCTTACTCTTACTTGACCCAGTTACAAATAATGTATTTATAGTGAGCCTGAGATTGATTTCTGCCATATACTAAGTCTTTTGGAAGGCTGGACAGAAAGCCAGCTGAAGAAAGTAAGATGGCAGAGAACCTCTAAGAATAGGGAATAAAACAGAAACACAGTTAAATTATTTCATGGTCCCCACAGTAACAATTCTAGTCTTTTGAGTATATCACAGATACCTTCATATTCTGCTCAGAAACTTCAAAACTTTCATTTTAACAAGGCTTTTCTTATACTAATAAAATGTTTTGCAGTACAGAGGTAGAAGAAACGTCTACTCCTGTCTCAGTAGAAGAATAAAGAGAAACATAGAAGCATTTAAAAGAATGCCCAGTTGTAAAGTATACAGTAAAGGTGCACAGTAATAACAGGATTCTTAAGCAAAAAATGCACATTGTTCACTATTCAGAAGAGTTAGAGTACTGTTTTTAATTTCTAAAGAATGAATATTTATTTGTAGCCATTTTCGTCTCAGTTACTGAAATGCAACAGAATGTTACTAAAGTTAGGAGTCCCTAGTCTTTGGATTACAACTCTATGATGATCCCATGACTTTTCACTTAAAAAAAAAAAAAAAAAAAAAAAAAGGGGGGGGGAGGAGGAGGGAAAAAAAAAAAAACAAAGTGAAGGTAAATACAGTCCAGAGTCTTCGTGGTATAATCTCTTCTAAAACACTTACTGAGTGAGATGACAGTAAAACATTATTTTACTTTATTGGATAACAATATACTGTAGTAATCGCATTTTAAGAAATACAGTTAACCCTGAATTACTTTCAAGCTTCTAAACTCAGAATATGCTTCCGAGGCCCTCTCTGCATCTGTAGTAAAAAACTCTTCAAGTACTACAAATTAACTAATACAAGATGGATTACAGTACAATTATAAAAGCAAATTGGCTGTAAAAATATTGCATTGCAAAGCCAAAGTGATTTTTGATTTTGCAGGTCATTAGTTCTTTCTATTAGTAAGCCTATGAGAGCAGTCTATTCCTCAAAGTAATTATGGAGTCAAGTAGTTTTTTTTTTTTCTTCTGTGCATTTCTGATTCCCTACCATACATAATTCTGTTTACTTCTGTACTGGCCCATCACATGCACTGACATACATCCACACATTTCCTTCTGACACACACTCTTTCTTGTCATGTACTTTGATATAATTCTCAAGACACACAACCTTTTTTGCACTGCCACTTTTATTTTTTAAAGTAGGCTTCATGCCCAGCACAGAGCCCCACATGGGGTTCGAACTCAACCCTGAGATCAAGACCTGAACTGTGAGATTAAGAGTTGGATACTTAACTGGCTGAGCCACCCAGGCACCCCTCCACTTCTGTTTTTTAAACCAATGTGAACTGCCTTCCATCATTTCCTGTATGGCTTTAGCACATGCTGTACCAACTCCTACTCAAAATAACTTCGCAGGTCGTGGTGGATATAAGTACTGCTACCATGAATGCCAGTCACAAAGAGGCCTGGGGCTACACAGTGAGAATAAGGATTAGCTAAAAAGACTACAAAGAGACTGTCACTTCACAGGTGCTTTCCTACCAGTCATATGAAGGGGTATGTGTGGATGTGTTGTTATGTGTGTATGTTTACACGGGAGAACAAAAATTTCATATATGTTTATAACCTATTTCCCCATAGGGGAAATGACCATGAAATGACTTATGGGGAAGGAGAAATGTATTACTGAGTTCTGGGTCTTATGAGTTTCTTGAAGGAACTCAGGCACCATGGGGGTTTACATTTTCATGGTATAAATATGGGAGGAGGAGGAATGATACCAAGATATACAGAGGTGCTCATAAGGTAGACCTGGTAGCCTGGGGCTGTGGCAGGGGCCCAAGTGGAAGACGACTGTGGGTAAAAATGAGTATTTAGAAGTTACTGACTTATTTGGGCTTCTCAATCGTGATCACAATGCAAATGATACTGAACGGTTCAGTTAATTCTCAGAAGCCAGTTAGAAGGTCACGCTACTCATTAAGTAAATAACATTAATTACGTTCTATAGAGGAACTATATCACACCGTACCTCCCAAATTTGTCCTTTTTGTTGAAGTCTGCACCAGTATTCAGCAGAAGGTTTAGGCACTCCAAATTCCTAGATGGGAAAATACAGTTATAAGACTTAATTGTCAATATTTTTAAAATGAAATTGGTAGGTTTAAATAAGTATCAAAGCATGCTTTCATTCAAGTGAAGGTAAAGTGAATAACATGATTTATATTTTATAAAAATTAAAACATTAAAATTCACCTTATTTAGAATTTTTAACAGTTAGGTACACACATATTGATCGGCACGTTGATAGGAAATAACAAACGAATCACGTTTAACCGCTATTTAAAAGAAAGTTCACATTTGTAGTTTTCCTGAGAGTTTTTAGGAACCTTTAAAACAAACTTCAAACAACATGCTTTTAACGGAACGGTTTAAATTTAAGTGGTTTTTAATACCAAAATAAATGAAAATGGGCAAAAAAAAAAAAAAATTAAACCTGATAACACAGATAACATTCCAAGATGCTTTCCTTATTTTCTCCTATACTATAATTGCTTAGATGTTTCCTTAGTTAAAATTACAGGGGAGTACATGTGTGGATATTTCTATAATTTCATTTTCAAAAACCAGAACATCAACTTACTACATTACAATAAAAACTGTGACTGCCAAGTGATCAGATACTCATGTTTTCTTTTGTCCCTCTCTGTGGAGGCAAGTAACATGGAAGCTAGGTTTTAACTGGAAGGTTCTTTGGTGACCTTGGAAGAACAAGAGGACCCAGTCATAATAGTTCACAATCCATCTCTGGAACTGAGACTGACCTAGTGGCAGTCTTGGTTCAGCACACTTGTCATCTGAAACCACTGGGAATTATTAAGGAATTATTATCAGGAATAAAATTCTTATAAATGATGTTTTTTTGATAAACCATCATGAATTAAATGGCTTATTATAGATTTAGGATCTAAACGATCAGAAACATTAGATTAGCAGCATGCTTCAGAGACCAAGAGTTTTAACTGAAGCTTGTTTATTCAAACCAACAGCCTGTTTTCCCATAGGAGTAGCATTGAAAACTTTGTCCAAAATCTTTCAATCTCAAATTTTCTTCTTCCTATATATTAGCGCTGAGTAGAGGTAAGACATAAACAAACCATCAACACTTTTTTCCCTAAAATTATGACCAAAAAGCCCCAAATACTTTCCCAAAGAACACTAATATTACTCAAAACATCTCTAAATGTTTTGCTGGCTCTCATTTGAAGACATATATTCTTTTCACTTATCCAGAAATAATTTTTCTCTGATAGAAAGCAATAGTTCCTTTTACAGTTTCGCTCTATCTCTCCCAATCACAATTTATGACTCAGGTGGAAGATTTAAAAAAAAGCATTTTCTACTATTCTTGACTTTTCTTCTCCCAAACCACTCTTATTACAGTTTGTTTTCTATTTTGAGGCAGCTCAGAACTAATAAAGAGAAACAAAGAGAAGAGAAAAAACTGGCACAACCAACTACCTCCTTCTTTAAAAAGTAAAAATTTTGTTAACATACCCTCCAGCTGCAGCTGCATGTAGACAGGTCCTGCCAAAATCATCTGGGGTATCTATGTCAAATCCTGTAAAAATGGATATATCTTATATAGTATCATAGATATGGTTACTTCATACTAAAGTTCTAAGTCAAGAAATGTCAAGTGTCACATACACCACAATCTCAAACAAAACTGAATTACAAATAGGCACAAAATTATTGAAAATAGCTTAATAATGTCTAATACTACCAAAATATGCCTCTAGAGGACTGGGAGTTTTAGGACAAGTGCTGGCATACTTGTTTAAAAGCCATAGGATACAATGCTTAGTTGGTTGAGCGTCCAATACTTGATTTAGGCTCAGGTCATGATCTCATAGCTCATGATATTGAGCCTCACATCAGGCTCTGTGCTGACAGCGTAGAGCCTGCTTGGGATTCTCTCTGTCTCAAAATAAATAAACACTAAAAAAAAAGCGCCACAGGATACAATGGAATATTATTCAACAATAAAACAACAACAACGCACTGACACATGTTATAATATGGATGATCCTTGAGAACATTTGGCTAAGTGAAAGAAAAGACCACATCTTGGGTGACCATTTCTATGAACTATCCAGAACAGGCAAATTTATAGAGACGGAATGTAATGATTGCTTAGGGAGAGGCAGGAGGAAATGGGGACTGACTGCTAACAAGAGGATGAGAATGTTCTAAACCCGACTCTAGTGATGGTCCCACATCTCTGCGACTATACCAACAAACACTGAACTATATACTTTAAATGGGTGAAATGTATGTTATGTGAACTATCTCTTAGTACAGTTGTTTTTAAAAGAAGCCATAGGTGCTCTGCTATCTGTGGACTATTTCTAACACTGAGGAGAAATTTTAGACTTCTCTTTCATAGATAAATGGGTTTGTGAATACTTGTGGAAATACACAAACTTTTAAAGACTTAAAGTAGAATTAACTTAAAAAATTACTAAGAAAAAAGAAGTGTTGTCTCACACAAAATGTTAATTTTCACTGAAACTTTCCCGTAATTCTTTCGGTAATCGTGAGTATTAACATACAAAATATGTTCAACTTCAACACTCTGAGAAACAGACTATCCTTTAAAATCAATGAAATCATATATATTCAGTAATTCTATGCATTTAATAAGGATCATAGTTTTGTAATGTTTATAGAAAGCTATAGACCCTGTTTTGTTTCAAACGGACTATGATTATGGTATTTTAACACAGTAATTAGATATGGTATAAATAATTTCACAAACCTGGGAGATATTATAGAATGGCTATCAGCTCCTAAAAAAGGAGCATGCAAATGAAGATACTGTTTCTAGGCATAAAGGGACAATACAAGAAAACTACCATCCAACGAACAGAAACTGCTCTAGAAATATTCTACAACCCATTCCCCCACTAACAGAAAGAAGGAAATCCCTGAAAGATAAAACCTTTCCCAGATCTGAAGAGAAAATTGAATGTTAAAATTAAAGAACCCAACATCTTCTAAGAGGACTTAATAAATGATTCACATTTGGACATATCTATAAGTAATTTTGGGAAAGCAGGATAAAGAGATTAAATTTTGGGGGATTTTGTGGAGACACACACACAAAAAAAGGAGAATCAGTCTGCAATGGTTCCACTTACCAGAAGAAAGAAGTTTCCTGCAGCAATCTGAAAAACCACTTAAAGCTGCCAAATGGAGGGGGAACATTCCATGTATGCCACGCCTAAAATAAGTAGGACAGTAACCTCAATACAAGAATAATATAATCATTTAAATAAGTGACAAAGAAACTAGCTACAGTGAAAAGATAATGAGTCCAAACTTTTACACTTTGAAGAGCAATGTGGCAAAAGGCTAAAGGTGACTGCAGCTTATTTATTATCTAGCAATTTTCCTCCAGGAGTAGGATATTTCAACCAGGGCATTATTGTCCTGATGAACTTTGTTGGATGTGGGGGGGTGAGGGGTGGGGTGGCGGCTATCCTGTGCGTGCAGGATGTTCAGCAGTGCCCCTGGGCTCTACCCACACCAGATGCCAGTAACATCCTTCTACCAAATTATGACAACCAAAAATGTCTCTGGACATTGGCCTAGGGTGTGAAATTCAATCCCCCTGCCTCACTCTTATTGAGAATCATTACCACAACACAAAACGTTCAAGAAGTTTCACTGTAGTAATTGTTGTAGCAATAAAAAATAGGAAGCAACTTATGTTTGCAAATAAGTCGAATGAATAAACTGTGAATTCTTTATAAATAATTACATTTTATAAAATGAATGAACTAGAGGTATTTGTAGAAATGTGAGGAAAAAGCCTGAATTTTATCTACGTGGCTAAATCAAAAAAGTTGCAAAAAGTGTACAGTGGCATCACAGTTACAGAAAGTTTACAAGGAGGTTTAAAACATGTTAACGAATATATATAAATATAATAAAATGTAATAAAAATATAAAGGCACACAAAGGAATGATAAACATCAACTTCAGTAGGATATTTACTTTTGCAGAACATGCAAGAGAATCCATCTTTCTAACAACATCTTGTATAGAAACTTTTATAAAACAGACAAAGCGAGCTGTTCCCACCAAATGAGCGGGCAAAAGACCTACAGGTAGTAGTACTTGGATGAAAAGGAAAAGCATTCAGCATATAAACATTTTTAGGTCTTTTATTTACATTTAGATTACAAATAATTAGATCAAAACAATGAAGAGCTCTAACCCAAACTGCTTATTATTCATAATCTAGAATGAACTGGGGTAAAAAACATAAAAATACACTATGCTGCATTACCAAATGAAATCATACTTAAACATCTATTCTAGCATATCATCAACACAAAGGAGAAAAAGCTCAAGCAATGAATACCATATTGGGCACAAAATCCACACTTCTACTTGAAATATCTAGAAAACTACAATTCACTGCCATCTGTGTTTCCCAGTCATCATAGCTATCGACGCTGTGTTAAGTACTTACTTTGCAGTGTCAGCACCACTTGTAATAAGAGTGTTGATTAGCAGCTCATGGCCGTACCTTGCTGCTATGTGCAAAGGGGTGTTTCCATTCTTATCCTCACAGTCGATTACAGCTCCTGCAATAAATAGCATACCATCAGATAGTGGACTAATATTAAGTCGCATCTGTTACGTGGAAAGTAACATAAAACACTATTCAAGCATAAACTAATGAATATAGAGATCTAACTAGAGTTCATTCATAGGACATTTATTGGGCCAGGCACTGCAGTTATAGATCTTACACTTAAAACAATTTTGTAAACTAAGCATACGTTTTTAACATTTTACAATGACAAAAGGGTTCTGGGGTCCAGTAAGTTTGGAAACCACTGTATTAAAACAAAAGTAAACATATTTCTTTAGAGCAAGACGTCAGAGCTTTAATGTGCAAACTTCATGTGTCATCAAGATTGCAAGCAATCCTTCAGGAATTATTTGATCATGAAACTACTACTTTTTCTTTGCAGAACCGTAACAGCTATTATTTTGAGAACTACTAACAGTTGCTTGGAACACGGCTTGGCAAACACTAAAGTAATGTACCGAAGAGTTTTTATTTAAAGGTTTAGCTTGGCTAGTGCTACTTCAAATGCAAAAGAATATAAATTCAGAAAATAAATGAAAATCCTAAAAATAGTTCAAAACATTCAAAGGGGGAAAAAAAATACATGCAACAGAGTTTTGTTAACGTGTAATACAAACTGCGATGGAAAGGCAAAGTCTTCTATTCAGCAATGCTTCAAAAAAGCCCACACTAACTGCTGGAGAAATTATATTTATAATTCAGGGGAAACAAAATGAAAACAAATGAAAAACAAATTGTGAAAGATACATATACATGGCATTTTGTACTCTTCATTATTTGATTTTCATAAGATCTGAAATCAAATATTAAAAATATATAGACTGTTATAACAATTCCACAATACCATTCATTTTGTGGATGTTTTTACTACATTTAAGAAAAAAAACAAACAGAAATACTTTTTACCACTCTGGATAATGGTTTGTGATCTGGAGAATCTACCGTGGAGGGCAGTCATGTGCAGTGGGGTTTTCCCATCCTTGCTCTGAAATAATCAAATAAAAGAGATTTAAAATTACTATTACATCTGTCATATGTAATCCTTAGTTTTATTCTGAATGTCCTCCCCCATCATTATTTTGTAAAACTATTACTCAAACATTAAGTTTAGTTCAAGCTTATGGAGGCAGAACAGTTCAAGCTGTTCAAAATTAGGAACTTTTAATTAATTAATTAATTAATTTTTAAACATTTATTAAAAAAAATTTTTTTTAATGTTTATTTATTTTTGAGATAGAGAGAGACAGAGCATGAACAGGGGAGGGTCAGAGAGAGAGGGAGATACAGAATCCAAGGCAGGCTCCAGGCTCTGAGCTGTCAGCACAGAGCCTGATGCAGGGCTTGAACTCACGGATGGTGAGATCATGACCTGAGCCGAAGCTGGATGCTTAACCGACTGAGCCACCCAGGTGCCCCTAAACATTTATTTTTGAGAGAGAGCATGTGCACATGAGCGAGCATGTGCACATGAGCGAGCACATGCAACACGGGGGAGGGGCAGAGATGGGGACAGAAGATCTGAAGTGGGCTCTGCACCAACAGAGAGAGACCAATGTGGGGCTCGAACTCCTGAACCATGAAACCATGACCTGAGCCAAAGTCAGATGCTCAATTGACTGAGCCATCTAGATGCCCCAAGAATTTTTTTTTAAGTACAGATATTATAAAGCACAAATATACAAAAAACCCTCAATACCTACCATTTATAAAAAGCTATGCATGGTAGATATGGTATAATCTTAATATCTTTCCTATTTCATAGGTGGGTAAACTGAAGCACAAGGATGTTAAATGATTCAACCAAGGTCACATAATCAGTAGTGGTACAGCTAGGATGTGTTTCCCACATTTCAAAAATTCACATTGCTACAATTCTTTCATTCTAAGAAATGCTAAATCCCTCCTCAACAAAGAAAAAAATGAATATCTGAATTAACTCCACCACTATAATTCATTTAGAATACTTTATTAATTTGGTCATAATTATTGATAATAAATAGCTTTTTTCTCAAATGACTTAAATTAATCAGACTGGCTGTGCAGGTATGTATTTAATATTCAAGTTCTGAAATTCGAAAGGACTTTGTCAAAACATGCAATATGACTGTTACAAAGGAAAGAAAATACTTTGCAATTCCTAATCCCTCAGCAATACTCAGCATACTTTCTGTGTGTGTATGTATGTTTATATATATATATATATATATTTTTTTTTCTTCCAAACTGAAATGTGGCAAGTGTCCTAAGTTTACACTAAAATTGTATAATGCAGATCTCCTTAAGAAATGCTCCTGTCATAATAATGGAGTGTTAGACGAACTTCATAATTACTTATATATATTTGATTCCATAATTTTATATTAATTTTTTCAAGCAAACAAGCCATCCAATTGGCAATTTATCTCAAAGAACTTTCAAACCTTTGCAGGCAATGTGTGCACAGGAGGGAAAACAAAACAAGCAAGCAAACAAGGTAGGCTCTGGAGTCACAATGACCTGTGCTGAATCCCAGTTCTCCAATTACCACAGCAAGATTTAGGAGAAACTGCCTACCGTCTTGAGCCCCCACTTCTCGACTGACAGTGGACACAAATTACCTCTACCTCATAGGTCTGTGGTACAGAATAAATAGAATAATCTTTGTAAAACACCCATATAACATACCAGTGTCTGTTATGTTTGGTGTTTTTATCAATGTACCAGTTGTTATTCTTTCAACCAGAAAAGAACAAAACAAAAAGTACAAAAGCATTTTAATAAAGGGATTCTAGTTTGTAGTATCTTTTCAAAATGTTCCCTATATAACATATCTTGATTTTTTAAAGTTTCTTTACTTTGAGAGAAAGACAGAGTGCGCGAGCAGGGGAGGGACAGAGAGAGAGGGAGAGAGTGAATCCCAAGCAGGCTCCGTGCTGTCAGCACAAGCTTGATGCAGAGCTTGATCTTACAACTGGGAGGATTAGGACCTGAGCCAAAATCAAGAGTTAGATGCTTAACTAAGCCACCTAAGCACCCCAACATATCTTAATTTTTTAATGTTAATTTTTACCTATAGACAGACATGTTTTAACAAAAGAAAAAAACAAAGTAAAAAAAAAAAAAAACAAACTAAACTGTAATATATATTTTGAGTGCATAAAATGATGAACTTTGAAATATAGCTAACATTTACATAAATAGTAAGCACTATGTTCCAGGCAGTTTTATTTTTATTTATTTTTAATCTTTATTTATTTTTGAGAGTGAGAGCAGGAAAGGGACAGAGAGAGAGGGAGACACAGAATCTGAAACAGGCTCCAGGCTCTGAGCTGCCAGCACAGAGCCCGTTGTGGGGCTTAAACTCACAAAGCATGAGATCATGACCTGAGCCTAAGTCCAGCGCTTAACCAACTGAGCCACCCAGACGCCCCTGTTTCAGGCAGTTTTAAAATATTTCATATACATTAGTCATTTACTTCTCAAAACCCTATGAGTTACATACTACTGACCTGATTTTATAGGCCATGGGGTTAAGAAATGTAACAAGGTCTCATAGCTAGTATGCAGTCCTTTACTATATACTATAAGGCTATAAGTAGCACTGGATTAACATTTTTACTTTCTATATACTTACTGATTATAAAAAGTATTCCAAATATACTAAAAAAAAAATTCAGATTACCAACTGAAAAGTCCACCATAAGCCATGTTAGGAAGGGGGAGGGCACATTTATTTCCCTCTGAATTGGGGAGACAATGGGTAAATTTCTTTTTTAAGTCACCTTAACTAATTTGAGAATCAAATTAGGAGTTTTAAACAAAAAATAAAGATCTACCAACATTCTAAGAGTTGGTTTCACAGGTGACCATAAACAGCAACAACAATAAGTAAGCCACACATACTACTTCCTAGATTTAAGTTTTAAATAAAATATTTGGGTATTTTATCTGACCAATATTTATTCTTAAGAATAAGGTTAAGTGGGAAGATACACATTTCAGTGATACAATCAACACAGTAGGGCTCATGTAAAGCAAGGTAAAAAAACCCGACCTATATTGCCTTTTAAACTCCATTCACTTTATGCAGTACTTTGAAAGACAGCCGATTTAAAAACTTATAAATGAATAACTGAATAATTTCAAGCTTACATTCACATTCCAATTTCTAGTCATCCACAAGTTGATCAGGGACACAAACACCAAAATGGAGAAAGAGATGACTTGATACAGAGAATATGAGGGCTACACCAAGTAGTATCTTTTATAATGTAAGGCAAGTGTCAAAGCCTTATTAGCTTCTTAATCAAGCAACAATTTGATAGGCACTATATTTGGCAATGATAGGAAACACAGGTGTCTGGAATGAAGATATATTCTTCAATGAATATACATTCTTATTGGTTGAAAGCACATAGCTGTCAATAATTTTTATATAATTTCAGATCTGGAAGGTACCTTAGAAGTCATTAACAACATGGGAATTGTGTTCCAATGGAACTTTGCTAGAAGATAACTACACAATTGCATTTAAATGGGATGTCGTACATCCCTAGGCAAGATTAAGGCAACTTTTATGAAATCTATTTCTTTTTATCTTTTTTAACTTTTATTTATTTATTTTGGGGGGGAGGGACAGAGAGAGGGAGAGAGGGAATCCCAAGCAGGCTCTGTGCTGTCAGTGTGCAGCCCCATGCGGATTTGATCACATGAACCGTGAGATCATGACCTGAGCCAAAACCAAGAGTCAGATACTGAACTGACTGAGCCACCCAGGTGCCCCTATGAAATCTATTTCTAAACCAACATCATAGGTTGTTGCCTTAAAATCTACTTAACCACCACATCTCAATTGCTTTCCTAAAAAATTCCCTTTTCATGTATAAAATCCACCATTGGTTTTTTTCTAAATCAATAAAGAGGTAGCTTCAAATAGGACCACCGGTCTAAGCATTACACTGTAAATGAGCCTCATGTAGGACTAATTCTCATTTCTATATTTCAAAAGAAAACAGAGTTAAAACAAATCACAAATAGAGTTAAAACAAGAGTCAGCTACATAGGCAATGACATATGAAGCAAGTGATCTATCATCAAATTATATTCAATATTCATGTCTAAATGGCATTGTACAAATAAAAAGCCTAATTTTTACCCCTTAAAGACAGCACAACAGAAACTAAAACATGTGTCACAGCTAATGATATAGGTAAGCCATGATCCTTAATATTTCACACACAAAAGATAATTTAACTATAGTCACTTGATCATAAACAGATCTCATAGAGACTAAAAAAATTTGGTTGTGGGGCGCCTGGGCGGCTCAGTCAATTAAGCATCCGACTTAGGCTCGAGGTCAGGATCTCACAGTTCATGAGTTTGAGCCCCACTTCGGGCTCTGTGCTGACAGCCCAGAGCCTGGAACCTGCTTCGGATTCTGTGTCTTCCTCTCTCTCTGCCCCTCCCCCACTTGTGCGCAAGCACGTGCGCGCGCTCTCTCTCTCTCTCAAAAATAAACAAACATTAAAAAAATTAAAAAAAAAATCAGTTGTGATCTTTTGAGGAATGTTAAGACCTACTCTGTATTAAAAAATATTACTAGGCTTTTGAGGAAACAATTAACAAATTTCTTTCCTTCACAAATGTTTAAATATTGTTCTGGTCCCCAATTATCCAAACAGCAGGAATTCTTCAAACCAAAACAAGGAGTTCAAATTTATTATCAAATATTTTTAGCAATTTTTTAGATGATTAAAAAAAACTTTAGTATGTAATATGACTGAGAACTGGAAACCTGAAACATATATTAGGTATTTTAAATTTAAGCATATAGGGGGCACCTGGGTGGCTCAGTCGGTTAAGCATCTGACTCTTGACTTGGGCTCAGGTCACGATCTCCAGGTACATGAGTTGGAGCCCCATGTCTGGCTCTGTGCTGACAGCACGGAGCCTGCTTGGGATTCTCTCTCTCCCTCTTTCCCGGCCCCTCCCCTGCTTGCACTCTCTCAAAAATAGAAAAATAAACATTTAAAAAATAAAAATAAATAAACCTAAGCATATATATAACAGGAGTTCTTTATGATACCTTATATCATATCCTTTCCTTCCTTAAGTATAGTATGCATAAATTTTGTCCTGTAGCTGAGAGGGTAATTTATAGAGCAAAGACCTAATTATATATGGACTTGCTGCTATTGCAGCTGTCAGACAGGAAGTCAGTGGCATCACTAAAGGCTTATCTAAAGTTAAGAGACATAAGAAAATGGATTCTTTTCTCTACCAGTCTGAAGGACACTGGCTCATCATACCCACAAAAGATGAAATCTTAAGAAATTAAAGTTCTGAAAAACACATTTTAAGGTTAAATGTTTTCACTAATCTGAAACAGTTCAATTTTTTTTTTGTGCTTTTCTTTTCTTCATAACACAAGATATGGACTGGCAAATACTCAAATAATGAACTGATGAATTAACACAGAATCAATGAGAATATCTTGGAAAAATCAAAATGATGATTACACATTATAAAGTAGTGATGTTCAAAACTGTGGCTGCATGTGGCTTCTCATAGAATTATATACTGACAGTACATTTATCGGGGCTCCAGAATTCTCACGTATTTCAAAATTCAAATGCTCATTCCTAAAAGTAACCGTAACCAAAAAACAAAAAAACAGCTATTCCTTACATGTAACACATTGATACTGGTCTTTCAATTTTTATAAAATTGAAAAAAAAAAAAATTGAAAACAGAAATGTTGAAAGATTACTGTGAACACTCATATACATAGCACCTAAATTCTATCACTAATATTCTACTATAAGCGCATCATCATATACCAGTGTGTCCACCCTGCCATCCACCCAATTATTTCATGTTTTTCAAAAGTTGCAGATATGTCTAAATAGGTTGGTATGCATATCATTAATTAGGGTTCAACATCAGCTTGGTGTGTTACCTAAGGGAAAATTTATAAGCAATGAAGCACAAAAATCTTAAATGTATTATTTCATGAGTTTTGACAAATGCTTATTTATATAATATAAAGCCTGTCAAAATATAGAATATTATCATCACCCCAGAAAGTTCTTCTATGTCCCTTTTTCATCAATCCCTCCTCACAGGGGCAAGTGTTTTATTTCCACTACAGAATCTGGAACCCAATATAGATGGAATTTCATCTGTTCTAGAACTTCATATAAATGGGAATAATATGTATAGTCTTGTGTAAGGCTTTGACTCAGCGTAATATTTTTTTTTAATGTTTATTTATTTTTGACAGAGAGAGAGAAACAGAGCATGAGCAGGGGAGGGGCAGAGAGAGAGGGAGACAAGAATCCGAAGCAGGCTCCAGGCTCTGAGCTGTCAGCACAGAGTCTGATGTGGGGCTGGAACTCACAAACCGTGAGATCATGACCTGAGACGAAGTCAGACGCTCAACCAACTGAGCCACCCAGGCGCCCCGACTCAGCATAATATTTTTAAGATTCACCTGTGATCTTTTGTCTATCAGTATTTTGTTCCTTTTTATTGCCAAATGGTATTTGTTATCGATATTGTTTTAAACACCCAACTCCTAAATACTATAGTATGGATTCTGATTTTATTTCATACCTTCATATTGACATCAGCCCCATTGCCTACTAGAAGCTCTAAACACAACGCTCCATGTGTTGATGCAGCAGCAAAGTGCAAAGGAGTAAATCCTTTTTCATTCTTTTGATTTACATTAGCACCACAGTCTATAAGTTCATTCACTACAACATCTTGTCCATTATAGCAGGCTACATGAAGAGGTGTATTTCCATAGGCATTTGGTTCATTCATCTATTGGAAGAAAAAAAATCTCAATGTTATGAAGCAGTCTTGCTTCTTGCTTCAAGAATGAAGGTTATTTTAGCACTGTTGTGGTCGCAATCAAATTATTAAAGTGAGAAACAAGGATAAATACACAGATAAGGTTTATAATCCTAAAGTTCTTTTAAAATAATGAATATTCACAAAAGCATTTTGGTGTGAAATAGATTTTGTACATTCAAGGAATATAATTTATACATACAATGTCTGCTTCATGACAAAATTCAATGATTTTGAGAGAGAGATTTTAGGTAAACGAAAACTAAACGTATTTCTAAAAGCTTTCAAAGTAAGGTACAGTTGTAAGAGTTAAATCTAAGAATCATGACAAATTAATGCAAACTGAAAATTCTGAGATATACTGAATAACATGCATATTTTCAATCTTTTCACTTGAAGTTGTTAATGAAGATTAAGATTTTAAACAATGAGTGGCATCTTTTTCTACTTCATTTTTGCAACAAAGTTGGAGTCTAGATATTTTCCAGCCTTACATGTTGATGCTGTAATAAAATGAATGTGTTCAAAAGAATATGCTCAATGTTGAGAAGTAATTCTTGCAGCTCAAGTTTCTTTTTCATTTTGTTTCTAATAAAATAGGTGAATACTTTATAGTTTTTTTTTCGTTTTTTTTGTTTTTTTAGAGACAGAAAGCATGTGAGATAGAAAGCATGTGAGTGGGGGACAAGGGCAGAGGGAGAGAGTAAGAATCTTAAGCAGGCTCCACACTCAGCCCAGAGCCTGATGGAGGCTTAATCCCATGACCCTGGGATCATGACTTGAGCTGAAATCAAGAGTTGGATGCTCAACCAACTGAGCCACCCAGGTGCCTCTCTATGGCTTTTGTGTAAAGAACCAGACCTTTGTCCAAAGAGATATCTGGCCTTTGTCCTTGTCTTCTGGGAGGTAATCTATGGCATACTTGATAGAAGGGTCCTTTATTTAGGGTGGGAGCTGGCTACACTGGATCTTAGAATAGGCTTGGCCACAGTCAATAGTGTAAGGGCAGGATCTGACCATGCCACATAAACCAACTGTGTCATTTGAGGAGAAGGGGGAGCTTTGGTGCTCTCTGTTATCAGTGGACTTGGAGACTGAAATCAACCATGTGGGTAATTGATCAACCAATCACACTTATGTAATGGAGCCCCAATAAAATCTCTGAAAACAAAGCTATGGTGAGCTTTCCCGGTTGGCAAATACCATGAGCATATTCTCATATATTGATGCTAGGAGAGTAGGGAGTCCTAACTTCATCAGGAGAGAACAATGGAAGCTTTGTGTTTAGAATACTCCTGGGCCCAGCCCTATGTGTCTGTTCCTTTGGCTGATCTTAATTTGTATATTTTTGTGTAACAAACCATGGGTATAATAGTTTTCAGTAAATTTTTTGAATCCTAGTGAATTATCAAACCCGAAGGTAGTTCTGGGCAACACTCCAAACTTGTAGTTGGTTGGAAGTAAGGGTGGTCTTGTGTGGAGACTGTGCCCTCTAACTTTGAAGTTGGCCCCAACTTACCACAACTCTATTTTACATTTTCTTTTCTGAAATCTCTGGGAACAGAAACTGAAGGAAGTGAAAAAGGAACACACTTAACTTTGGTCAAAGTACCTAGATTTCATCACCAAAAGCTAAGACACATGGAATAGATTCCCCTCAGTCTCCAGAACTTTGGGAGATTGAATCTGTTGTTTTAAGTCCCTTACTTTATGGTAAATTGTTATGGCAGCCCTGGGAAACTAATAAATTATGCAATTGGAGGCCACATGTCACTAAACAGCTCTAAGTCTGACCACTTATTTTGAAGAATGCGGTCACCATGGTTTACAAATGTTATTTTACTGTCAATAAAAGAAATTTTAAAAACTGCACTAGAATGGATGTGAAACAGAGCTACAGAACTGCTGAGCTGAAATAAAACTTCTATCTGTTCATACTCTACAGGACCCTACTTAACAACGTTAGGATTTTTGCAACTTCTCACAATCCTGACACATTTAGTAACTATTTGCTTGCTTCAGGCAGTGTTTCATATAATCCTTAAATTGAGTCTATTCAGCTCCACAATTCTGCCTTGCATTCTTTGTCCAACCAGACTACCATTTACCTTTTATTGTTTTTATAGTTGATCAAAAACACCTCCCTCTGAGGCAAACCATAAGACCCTCTTAAATACTGAGAACAAACTGAGGGTTGATGGGGGAGAGGGGAAAGTGGGTGATGGGCATTGAGGAGGGCACCTGTTGGGATGAGCACTGGGTGTTGTATGGAAACCAATTTGACAATAAATTATATTTAATATTAAAAAAATAAATTTTATGTGAAACTAAAAAAAATAATAATAAAAAAAATAAAACACCTCCCTCTGGCAGACCCTAACCCTCTCTCTCCTTCTAATTTGTTCTTTAAAAAAAAAAAAAAAAAATTATTTTCAAGAGAGAAAGAGCTTGAACAGGGGAGGGGCAGAGAGAGGCTGGGGACAGAGGATCTGAGGCAAGCTCCACAATGACAGCAACAAGCCTGACATGGGGCTTGAATTCACAAAATGTGAGATCATGACCTGACCCAAAGTCAGATGCTCAACCAACTGAGCCACCCAGGTGCTCCCTTCTAATTTGCTCTTTTTAATCTATTTTGAACAATCAGGTGAGTTTGTCAAAACTGTACCTAAAATAAATATACTAAGAGAGGTATATAAGCACAAGTGCTTAAAGGATGGCCTGTGAAAGTGACAGGCATTCTTAACTATCTCAATTCAGAAATCAAATATATTCTGATAAAGCAACAACCTTCCTAACCAAACAGATTTATACAGTAAGGAACACTTACAGTTGATGGGCAAGAAGCCTTGAGTTTTCCTGCCTAGCTCTTGCCATTATTTGGTAATGTGAACTGCTACAGTCATTTAATGGGAATACTAGACTAACTACTAAGCAAGTAAGACTAACAGTAGAGACCCAGCCATTTAGGACAAACTGTCTAAATAATCCAGGTGTGTCTGATCTGCTCATTTCCATGGCTAAAATGGAGCTACAGGGCTTGAAATATGAAGCAGAAAAACCTGCATCGTCATTCCCCTGTGGAATGTACTTTACCTCTTAATATACTTTGACTAATTCACATGATCAGATATTAGTGCACTATTATTATGTAAAGAACTATAAATATCTAATTAAAAGACAAATATTATTGTATAAAATTATCTTTTAAGTTTGAAATAAATTCTGCCAACAAGGTAATCACAAACATATAAAATGCCTCCTTCATTTATACTGCTCAATCTATATACCTACATCAACTCCAAGATCCAGAAGGTACTTGACCACGCTGATCATTCCACTAGAGGCTGCTGCATGAAGAGGTGTATAAGACTTCTTATCCTTGCATGTCACTTCAGCTCCATGTGCCACAAGTAATTTCACTACTTCGATGTGACCTGAAAATGTGTTTAAGAGAAAAAAATAAAAGCAGAGGAGCATATGGAAAATATGAAATATAATCGTGGATATCTTTTAAAAAAAGGTAAAAATGCAAATTAATAAATAATGCACAAGTCACCAATAAATCAAGTTATAACCAGAGAAAGGATGGAAGAAAAAGAAGTACTCAGATAATTTCGATAAATCTTGACAGCAGTAAGTAATTGAAAACTATTGTATTTATTATTTTATCCGGTGACAACCTTACAATCTATAACCCTCCGTTTGTCTAGATCTTGATTTCAAGGTTGTTTTAACACATTCGATTTTTTTTTTTTTTTAAATGTTATTTACTTTTGTGTGTGTCTGTGTGCGAGAGAGAGAGAGAGAGAGAGAGAGCGCGCGAGCACAAGCGGGCGAGAGGCAGAGAGAGGGAGACACAGAATCCAAAGCAGGCTCCAGGCTCCAAGCTGTCAGCACAGAGCCTGATGTGGGGCTAAAACCCATGAATCATGAGATCATAACCTGAACCGAAGTTGGACACTTAACCAACTAAGCCACCCAGGCACCCCAACACATTCAAGTTTTGAAGTTAGCTTTTTATGTCTGATATAACACATAAGTTTATGTTTCTCTGCCTTAGTGGAATCTTATATTTGAAAATCTGGGAGTGACATAGGCTTGGGTTTCTTTAAAATGTTACTCTTTAGAACATGTGGTTAAAGACTTCTTCTCCCCTATTAATTCCACCAGATGTCTTTAATCAACTTAGTTTGTTATTCACCTTTGTATCAATCAGGATAGGCTAGGTTATGTGTGCTGTGGTTAAAAATCAGTTCCCAAATCTCAGTGGTGTTTTATTTCTCATCATCACCATGATTGCTTGGCCAGAGGGCTCTGCTCAGTCACTCAAGGACCCAGGTTCATATAGCTGACACCACCTTGCATGTGGCCAGCCAGTACCAAAAGGAGGAATAGACTGCAGAATCTATCTTGAATCAGCAATTAACTGCTCTGGTCCAGAGGTGATGCTGCTATCAATTCACTAGTCAGAACTAGTACCAGGCCCCACCATACCAAACAAGGAGGCCAGGAAGGGGGACATGTATCCAGAAAGTAGGAGAACCACTATTCTCTTTTTATATCCCCTTGGTCTTTATCAGATTAGATTATACAGCGCTTTTTCCTCCTCCCATAATGCTTCCCATCCTTGTGCCTTTGTTCATGGGATTCCTTCATTGCATGGAATGTTCTGCTTGGATGTCTCTTTCCAAGGATTGTTACTAACCCTTGAAGGCCCACATCAGTTCCCATCTTCCCTGATCAACCCCGTTATCTCTCTTCCCTAGAAGCCTTATAAGCCAAAAGCACTACATACCTGTAAATACTATCTAATAAGTATATAATACCTTCTGATGGTTCTTAAACTTAAATCATTATTTATTTAATTGCCTCTAATTACTTTTATGTATTAGCTTCCCAAATATATTTTTTCAAAGGCAAAGCTATATTCCACAGGGCTGAGAACAGTGTTATAAACAAATAGGCACTCAAATATTTGTTAAATAAATTGTTCATGACACCATTTTTTTATATCCCTTCATAGGGAATGAATATGTAAAGTTAATAACTATAAAAATGAAGCTTTCAAACATAGGCCCCTCTTCCTTGACAAAATTAGGCCAGGTTATAAGATGCACAAAAATCAAGTAGATTTAATTGTTTATATGTAAATTACCAACTAAAGTGGATACTTTCAGCTATTTTTGCCCCCATCTCAATAAGAAATCTCTACCATATTTTTAGGAAAAAAACCAAAGGAATATCTATCAAATCATTAAGTGCCAAATCAAATGTAATTATCACATAAGAGTATCACCTGGCCCAAAGATCACTCACTACACATTACACCTTCTGATCTATGGCTCTAGAAAGATAGCTACTTGCATTTATTGTAATGTGTGAAAATCAGTACCTAGAAGCCTCACACATAAACATAGCTTTTCAACTGGGCAAGTGCATATTATTCACTAATACACCAAAAAGAAACAAAGTTCTCTTGATGTTTAAGACTAAAAGGCTCATAATACTAACATACTAGAAAAACTGTTCAAAACCAAAACATCATTCATATAAATGGCACAGAACGTATTAATTGTGCATATAAACTAGTAGATTTCAGGAAGTATGAACTTCTCCTAACATCAATAAAACTTGAAAAGGGGCTATGCATAGGCAAATTTACAATTTTAAAACTGACAAATACTTATTTAAGCACATTTCAGAAATATGGATAAATTCCTTTAACTGAACCACTGAAAATATGAAAAAAGGGGCCTCTCCACAGCCAGTTTGAGGGTGACTTATTTAAAAGAAAAAAGGGAATAAAGTTCCAGAATGAAATAAATGATATTTGTTCTACCTACATTGTGGCCCTGGCCAGAACAAGTACGTGTCCTCCCTGTCAATTTATAGACTTATGCTACCAGGAAGACTAGATTTCATGTAATTTGTCTAGGTGTAGTTTTAGAAAATGGCATTTTTTGGACATGTATAGTATACATACTTTTACTTGAAAAATTCCCTGAATTTTTCTTTTGTTCATGACTGTGTAAAAATAAGGAAAATGAACTGTGATCAGAATTTGTAAGTCTTTATGAAAAGGAAAGGAAGGAGAAAAAAATACTATTTCATATTCATTCAAATTATGCACTGCTTTAAGAAGAAATTCGGGAATGAGTTGCTAATCAAGGTAATTAATATTTATTCAGTACTTTCTATGTCAAAGTCATTATGGTAAGGTGATTTGAGGTAGAACTTGGCTGAATATTGCTAAAAGTACTGAAAGCAACAGAAAAGATGAGTGTATAAAAGGGATATCAATGGAGGTTCACAGTCAGAGTGAACATAGGGTAGGGAGGGGGATATGATGAACTCTTCGGGGATAGAGATACTGTTGCCAAACACTGACACATAATTCAGTAACAGCATAGGGATAAATGGTAGAGCCTAAGAGAAGAGTAAGGGGAACTTCAACCAGGGACAGAAGTCCAGGGCAAATAAGAAGTTTGTGAGAAATAAATGATAAGAAGACTACATGTAATTTTAATGTCTCTTTCACAAATACTGACAGATTCTCTGAATATAACCCTAGTAGGGCCAAAGACCTGGACACCGGGCTTGTCTATTAGACCAGTCAATAGCTCCCTACTTTTACATGTTTAGCTCTCTTTAATCCTGAATGCTTAGAACAGCTGAACAGTTTTAGAAACTATGTGTCAACATTCTTCTTCCATGCTGAAAGAGATAGGGAAAGGAGAATTATAAATCCCTGAATGTTTATGCTCAAAAATTAAATGAGGCCCAAGAAACACAGAATACCTTTTTTAATCCACAACTGGACTGAAAAGTGACATTCAGTGCACCAAAGAAAACAAAGCTATCAAAGGAGGGCTCCTGAGATATACACACCCAGCTATTCTGGGAGGTCAATTAGAGGCAACCCACAAAATCTGCTGGCCTTCAATTTCATGAAAACAACTGCTTAGTTAAGTCTTAATTCTTTGGAGGTAAGAGGCCTGATGAATTCTGCTTCATGTTTAAATCCTTTAACATAAGGTGTACCAAATCATTCAGAATAGATGCTCCAAAACTATCTGGAAGGATAAGCTACAGAAGAATATTCAGAAAAGTCCCCAAGACTTAAAATATGAAAAATATACAGGCTGTGAGGAAGGGACTTCCGGATGCTACAGGAGACGGGCTTCTGGATGTTTTACTTTCAAGTTACAGAAGAAAATTGCCCATGATATAACTAGAGGCATGAATCTCTGGTGTGAGAGAAATACCAGAAGCCCAAATGTTCAGCATCTGGCTTTCAAAACAGGGACATCCGACAAGGATATTAACCTTCAAGAACCTTCATTTTTGATCATTCCTTATACTCACACTAAAGGTCAGACTTGCAATTCACTATGGATTCTGCTCCTTTTGGTTTTTTCTACTACAGGCAAAAAATGCTGGACCTTGGGGTTATCTACACAACTGGTTTGAGCTCATTTATTTTCTTCCAATGTCATATTTTACAATTTTATATAGTTTTAAAAATTAATAATCTTCCATCAAATCTTCCTTTAATTTTTTATTTTTATGTCAGAAACAGGAAAAGACAAAACCAAGAGCAGGGAGTCCTGAGGATAAGCTATGCCTATAAGAAGGGTGGCCAGCTAAATGTCTTTGTAATTAGGTAGTATGCATGGCAAATCAGGGAATGACTCTAGTATTACACATAAGGTGTCAATCCATATGTGATTTTTCTTAAGCCAGAGGAGCCAAAATAGCAGAAGGAGAATTATAACCTTTGGCAGGGAAGAGAAAAAATTCTGAGGCTCCATCGCTACAAAGGGAGGAAGAGTTCTTTCAGTTTTATTTTGAGAAACTTGAAAAATGAATGTCTATATCCAGCTCTTCCTCCCAGAGGTACAACCCTAGCCTTGTAGGACTTGCAAGGTTCGTGGCAGGTTGTACTTCCTCCATACTTAGAGATTTACTTCCACCTGCATGGTTTTAGCACCCACAAGCCTTTTCTTTTTGTGCACTTAAAAATATCTTGAGGTAGGCTCAAGATCTGCCTGCACTCTAGCTGTCCAAGTCACCTTAAGAACCAATTAATGTTTCTGTTAGTACTCTGGTTGCCTGGTTTTGGGTAGTCTACCCCAAGACTGTTTTCCCACGAGCTCTGTCAGGTTGTAGGGTGCAATTTTGCAAATCCCAAGATTTTTCAAGAACATATACATGTCACAGCAGAAAAGCCTACACTCTAAGCCTTAGTTTCTTTCTGTGAAATTACTGTTGTAGAAATCAAACACGATGTTGCCTATTCAACCCAGTGGCCCAAAATAATAGGCTTCTTAAAGAATCTTCATAACTTCTATCTTAATATTCCCATGAAAACAAGGATGGATATAAGAATGGGCTTCTAGTAAACCACCAACTAAGATTATGCTTCCCAGATTTGTGTCTAGGATGTCTCTCCCTTTAAAAGTAAACAGAATTATTTTCAAACAGCTTTAAGAAAACTGGACCTGACATGTCCCCCACTACCAGGCTGGGTCCACTTGGGCAGCAAATTTAGATATGGTGTAACTTCTCACTATCCTTAAAAACAGATGTTATACCAAATGCAAGAACTAAAATGTACAAATTTTCCTGAATACATAATGTCAAAAAAATGAAACTTAAAACATACATACCCATATATGCTGCCCAATGAATTGCCCGTCTATCTTTCTTGTCAAAAGCATTAATATTGGCACCTCTAGACAAGAGTAGTTTGACCATCTGTAATAAGAATAAACACAGTTTCATCAAAATTCAGTAGAAGAACTGTTCATGAATATCCCTTATGATGACTACTCATCTCAATCTCTGTGGCACTGAATTTCTGTGTTGTAGACTAAACAGTGAAGACCCTTTAACATAATTCAATAAATAATAGGACAAGATATGAAAAAAAGATTTACAGTGCACGTTACTGAAGTCAGGCATCAGTATCTTTTAAAGATGCCCTTTTGTGTCCTGTCCTGGTATTTTATGAACAAAGAAGTACAAATATGGGAAGTCTAAAGGTGGAATATTTAACAACAGGTTTTATTTCTTTTAATAGCCCAAAGTGCTGTTAAGATGTAAAGTGCATTCTTATCCCAGAAATGTCTTAAATTTAATTCAAACACAAACGTAGTATCTATAATACGGTTAGATCCAAGGGTCACTGGGTAGTCTACTTACCTCATGATGTAGTACCTCATAGATTTCTATTCTGTCTAACCATATTTATGATAAGTTTCCCCACAGGAAAGGGCATTCCATGTTCCAAAAAAGGGGACGTATCTTGTGACCTTAACTGCAGTGAAGGCAAGGATTCTTTATGTTGCAAAAACAGAGAAACAGTGAAAACAACACTGCAGCCACTAGCACTCAGGCATGGAATCTTGGGAATGTCACTTTATCTCTGAGTTTCTGTGTCTGCAACAAAAATGAAGGATGGGCAAGCTGGCCTCAAAGGTTTTTTTGTTACTCTGTATTTCCTTCTTTATTAAGTCTTTTATGTACACATAAACCTTACTCTTTACCATAACAATATCTAACATGAAGCAATGATTGTTGTAGAAGATAACTAAATATTGGGGTGCCTGGGTGGCTCAGTCAGCTAAGTGTCCACCTTCAGCTCACATCATGACCTCATGGTTCGTGAGTTCAAGCCCTGCATCGGGTTCTGTGCTGACAGCTTGGAGCCTGGAGCCTGCTTCAGATTCTGTGTCTCCCTCTCTCTCTGCCCCTTCCCTGTTTGTGCTTACTCTCTCTCTCTCTCTCTCTCTCAAGAAAAAAAGAGAAAGAAAAGAAAACTAAATATTAATTTTCTTAAATTATTTCCTTTCATGGTCTGTTATCAAAGAATTCTTGACTAAACATTGATAATAAATGATAAGAAAATATTTTCTAATCTCTGTTTTCCTTTTTTACTATCTTTCTGGGAGCAAAATGAAACTGCTCTATCTTTCTGGATTATTTTTTCCACAATGCCAGAACGTACTTTTCACATTGTGTTTAGCTGGCAGTGCTCTCCTTCCTCTTCTGTTGTCCTTTGACCATGAAATTCAAGTGTATAGGGCTGTATCTGATACATAAACTTCAAAATTTGAGAATGTTGTGTCACAAATTTTATCATGAAAAGAAGTCGAGGGTTTGCTAAAGGCAAAATTAGACAAAAATGAGCAAGACGGATATTTCTGTTTGCTACTACCATGGATTGAGTGGCTAAAAAGGGCAAGTTCATTAATAATTAGACTGGTGAGTGGGAGGATGATGGGAGAGAGAATCACTGTCTAACTGAACACTACCTACCTCACCATGTCCACTAAAAGCTGCATGATGTAATGCGGTCCTCCCCGCTCGATCAGACACGTTTACATTACTTAGAAGAGGTACCAAAGCTTCAGCACACTTTACAGCTTTATTAGCAGCAGCGATGTGTAAAGGGGTTTGCCAATTTTTGTCTCGAGCATTAACATCTGCAGAATGCTTCAAAAGTACCTGCACTGCTTCCTAAAACATATGAAGGTAAAAGTTACAAAAGACAAATGGGTTAACAGTTTTAGAAATTATATATATACATATTATATATATTAAGGAATCATATATATAACTTATATATGTAATATATATATTAAATTTAATTCAAGGTTTATATATGTAATATATATATTACATATATAAATTATATATATTAAGGAATTAAAATTTCCTAAGGAAATAAAAAGTCTGGCAGAACCTGCTATAAATGAGTCGGATTTATTCAAGAAAATAAAATATTCTGAACTAAAGGCAGTACTACTCAGAGCCATTATAAAATGCAATGAGATAAAACACTGCCCTTTTCTGTTGTCCAATTAAAGGCATACCAACATTAAAATGTGCAAGAAATACTAACAAATATTCTTTAAAAACATTCATCAGTTCTCATTTTTCTAGATGGCAAGATACAATTAATTTGTACTCTAAATAGTTTTAAAGAGAATTATTACTTTGACAATAAATACATAAAAATTTAAAACATACTGTCTCCCAAATTAATATACACGTTGTATTTTATAAAAGGAGAAATCACTATGATCTGGAGAGAAACAGACCAACAGGTGAATAAAGAAACAGATGCTGTGATGCTAACTGGTGAGAAAGTTAACAGGCAATTTAAGAGCTTAGTATCCAAAGGGATTTGTCTTCCAGAAACACAAGGAAAACTTCACAACACATCTATAAATTGGCCTCATGGCTAGATACTAAGGAATCCAGTATGCAATCTACAGTAAGCAATATAGTCAGAACTAAACTTAGCAAGAAGTTTTTCCTTGTAGTAATAATCCTATCTTTGGCAGATGAATGACAAACTATGTATGAAATAAAAAGGCCCAGAACAGAAATCATCTCAGTTCATTTACCAGGTATAACTATTTAAGTCTAGTAATAATGACCCTTGGTTTTCTTTAAAAAAAAAAAAAAGAAAAAAAAAAGTACATGAAAAGTGTTCGAAAGTGTCAAATAACTAAGTAGCAAGGAAGACTAAACAAAATACTATCATCTCTGATTCACACATAGCTTTCAAAGCCTTTCAAATAAAAAGTAATCAGAACTGTCTGAAATATGGGAAACAGCATAAATACTTATTAACAGGACTGACAAAGGCTAGAGAGAGGCCCAGTAACCTATCAATCTGCTAAAGAAGTCAGCCAGTCATATACATGTATATGTGCGTATATGTATGTACAGGCCTACTCTAGACCCCACAATTCCACTTGTTATCTGCCCAACAGAAATTTAAAAAGACCCATCCAAGAATGTCCACAGTAGTTTTATTCATAAGAGCCACAAACCAGAAATGCAGACAGCCATTAACAGGAAAATGGATAAACTATTGTACATCCATATAGTGAAATACTCTTCAGCAATAAAAGGAATGAACATTCAATTCACGTAATATGGAAGACTCTCAAAAATATTAAGTTGGGGCCCTGGTTGACTCAGTCAGTTAAGTGTCTCTTGGTTTTGGCTTAGGTCATTATCTCAACAGTTAGTGAGATCAAGCCCTGAGTTGGGCTCTGCACTGACAGCACAGAGACTGCTTGAGATTCTATCTCTTTCTCTCTCTTTCTGCTCCCCTGCTCTCAAAAAACAAACACCCAAAACCAAAAGACAACCAACAACAACAAAACTTAAAAAAGTATTAAGTTGAACAAAAGAAGTCAAGATACAAGAGTACATACCGTATGGTTCCATTTTTATAAAGCTCTAGAATAAGCAAAATTATTCTATGGTGGAAGAAATCAGAACAGTGGTTGCCTCGGGGACAGGGAAGACTGACTAGAAAGGGACATGAGGTAACTTGCTGGAGTGATGGAAATCTTCCATATCTTGATTGGGAAAAAAGGTTACATGAGTGGATACATGTGTCCAAACCCAAGACTACACATGTGTTCATTTACTGTAAATTATACTTCAATGAAAAAAAGGAGTATAAAGAAAAGGATACAGACAGCAAGTGGTACAAACACACAGTCAGGATTCTCCAACTCAAGAAGGGTATATTGTGATTTGGAGGATAAAACTAACATTATCCTGGGAAATGTTAGTAGATATATTGATGGATGTACTAGAAAATAATTAAAAACAAAATGAAGAATTTATAATTGGATTAAGTTAGGCAAACAGTGGGAATAAGTGCCAGGCTTCCCTTATTCATTCCCACTCTGGAATTCATAGTGTATACTTCTGAAAAGTATGGAGAATATTTATGTTCCATTAGCAAGAAATAGAAAAATCAAAACTATTTTTTTGTTTTGCTGAAAAACAAGAATAAATCCAGTTAATGGTAGGTGAGGGTGGGTAAGACGGCACCTAAGAAACGCTATAAACATAGTTACCAAGATCCTAGAATCAAGACAGACCAAAGTTTGAACAAGGGGTTCACTGCTATGGACCGAATTGTGTTCCCCCACAATTCATATGTTGAAGCCCTAACCTCCCAGTGTGACTATATTTGGAGACAGTGTCTTTGGGAGGTAATTGAAGTTAAATGAGATCATAAGGGAGGCAACCTGATCTGATACTTTAGAAGAAGAGAAGTGAGAAAGATCCCCCCCCTCTTTCTCTTTACCATGTGAAGATACAGTAAGAAGTAGCAGTTTGCAAAAGCCCAGAAGATAGCCCTCATTAGAAACTCTGCTGGACCTTGATCTGGGACTTCCAGCCTCCAGACTATGAGAAAACAAATTTCTGTTGTTATGCCACACAGTCAATAATATTTTGTTATGGCAACCCAAGCTGACTAACGTATCCACCATTTATCATTCACAATAGGAAGTCAGATCACAATAGCAGTAATCTTTGAAAATTCAGAAAAAAACAAATCGCTACAGACTGGAGGGAGACATTAAACCATACCAAACGCGGATTTCTAGAAATTACAATCAATAAGCCTGTTGTCAGAACTAGTAAAACTCTAGATCATATTATCAGCACATTATAAGTATTTAGAAAATAATATAGGAATAATAAAAGGTATATACGGTTCCACTAATGATAAATATTACCATAGCAACCTTAATTCCAATTTTTCCATTATTAGAGGCTATGTATGTGTAAGAAATACTCCAGGTGTGCCTTGACTTTAAAAAATCAGCTAAGTAGGGTGCTCGGGTGGCTCAGTCGATTAAGCAACCGACTTTAGCTCAGGTCATTATCTCATGGTCCATGGGTTTGAACTCCGTGTTGGACTCTCTGCTGACAGCTCAGAGCCTGGAGCCTGCTTTAGATTCTCTCTCTCTCTCTCTCTCTCTCTCTCTCTCTCTCTCTCTCTCTCCTCCTTCCCTTTTCATGCTCTGTATCTCTCTCTCTCTCTCAAAAATAAACAAACATTAAAAAAAATTTTTTTAAGAAAAAACTCAGCTAAATATCCTATGACACAGATTTTAATAAAATTATGACATATGGGTGATGACAAAAGGTTAAATAATTTTATCCAAAGAGTATTTATTCATTGCTTGGGGTCCACCTAGAAGAGTTTCTACAGCACTAGCTGTCCGTGGCTCTACCTTTTTAAAAGCAATTGTTACCAATGATTTGAAGTCAGGCATGGGAAAAAGAAGGGCTAACACATTTGCAAATAAACGTAATAGTGGGAGGGACTGCTAATATCTCATGTGATAATATAAACTTGGGGTCTTGACAGAACTAAGATGTAATTCCTAAAGTTAAAAAAGTAAATGTATATCTTCCAGAGGATTTAGCAGTGTGATGTGGCTTCTTAAAAAAAACAAGCTAAAAAAAACCAAAACAAGAACACACAAAAAGCCCTAATACTCAGTAATCAATTTATTCAGAAGAATACTCAGCATTGAGAGAGCTAAATTGTATGCTCCGACTTGAAGAATGGCAGTCACAAATCACCACTGGAGATGAGATGAGTCAGCCAGCCAATACGATGAGGTGTGTGGAAGCCATGTCACTGAGGGAGAGTGAGGAGTTTAGGATTTGTAACCCAAAGCAGCCTTTCTCAACCCAGGTAAAGTGCAGGAATTAAGCACTAAGGCATCCTCTTTGTGATGAATTAACTTCTCCACTATGTTCTATGATGGTGTTAGTTTCCAAAGGCCTTGGAGGATTGGCACCCTCTTTAGGGCTTTCTTCTCTCACAGTACTTCAAAAACATAAACCAAAGCTGCCTAAAATTTTGTCTTTTCCATACCCTTCTGTGGCTATATTTCCTTATTCAATGAAATTAAGTACAGCACTCTTTTGCTCTCAGGATGTAGTAGAAAAAATGAAAAGAACATGGGTGCAACTGGTATTCTTGACTAGGTTTCCTACAAAAGAATACTACTACACAGCCCAGTAATTTTTAGGCTGAAAGCATACTCAAGAAACTTATTAAGATCACTGCTTTCTAACCTACAGCTTGCCTGTAAGTTCAGGCTAAGTACATAGTTTTAAAAAATCAGCTGTTAATCTTTGGGTGGAACCTGCTACCTTCCTCTAATATTAATTATCTTAAGAATTTCTGGTCTGTTTTAATTATCTTAAGAATTTCTGGTCTGTTTTACAATCTCGACAAATATGCAAAGTGTCCCTTATGACTTAATTTGGCAAAACTCCATTAATTTTAATAATCATATTCCCAAGGGTCATACTAAAAACTGGATAGGTATGACTAACTTATTAATAGGTCCCAATGACAGTAATGTTTATCTTCCTTAACTGCCTTGTTTACAGAAACTCTTTATAAGAGGGCTAACCACAAACTTAACATTACCAAGGAATTTCAGAATTCAAAATATTTTGGTTAATGTCTTAGTTTTCATGATAATCCCCAGATCTGCCTAAGATCACAGAGCTAGAAAGTGGCAAGTGATATCTGTAGCCAGTTTCTCCAGATCCAAGTTGCACATTCCAGCAGCTACAGCACATCACAGACCCAGATGTGGTAAGATGTGCTCCAGTGCACCACCCACGGTTCTCTCCCTCCTGTTCCTCCCAACTAGGAGGCTACAGCTAACAGACTGCCGCAGTCACGTTGCAGGGTTTGAAATCCCTCCCAGCCGCTCACCCTCTACTTCTCTTCACTTCTTTAATTCGTGTTCTGGGTTCAAGATGTAGTTCATAATGAGAAATACAAAGAAAAGTGAAGAGATAAGAGTTCTTTGGACACAATGCATTTTTAAAATGCACCGAATACATTTTAGAAAGAGTAAAATGACAGAAAAAAGAGGGTCTAGGTTTTCATCCCATTTCTGCTACTCAAAAGTTGAGTGGTTTCTGGCAAATGATGAACTACAATTCCCTCAAAATATCTATCCTACAAGGATGTCATGAGGACTAGAAGTATGAAAAACATAAAAATGAATGTTCTCCAAAAAAGTCAGTTATCTTGAAGAGTAAATAGTATAGGGTTACAAATAAGAAGAAGCTGTTCTTCCCCATAAGACACCTAGAATTGTTAGGTTATATATTTAGAACTGGTAAAATGTGAGATCGAGCAATGTTTTTGAAGCTAATTTCAGTGTTTAACCAAACGATACTTCAATGAATCGTTATATACTGCTGAGATTATTTCTTGATTACACTCAGCAGAACCTCTGCAGCCTGTCTAGTAGAGATACGATTGAGGAGGATTTTATAAGATAACAAATAATTTCTCTTGTAGGACATATACAAGGAGGGTTTTCTATTCTTTGCTATTTCAGACTCTTCAAGAGACCTTAGTCACAAAAGAGAAATGGGGAACACTTAACTTGGTTTGTACAAATTCTAAAGTCAAATAACCAATCTAGGTATTTTCAGTTGCTTTTTCCTACTTGTGAAAACACAGAATTTTAATATGGGCTCACAGGCAGGCCTACTTATAATGTTTTTATATATGATGTATTTACTAAGAGAAATTTCATACCTCACTACAAGATGCAACTGCTCTGTGTAAAGGTGTCAACCATTTGCTGTCTTTGGCATTAACTCTAGCTCCTGCAACAAGAAGAAAAAAATAAATTGAAATATTTTACATAAAATATTTTAAATAAATTTCCTGAAATATTAGTTATATATAGTCCAAATTGGGTAAGTAACAACTGAAAAAGTAGTACTTCATTTTTTTATACTTTCTGCTAATAAATTACCATTAAATCACAAAACAAAATTCTCCAATAAGGTATTAGCTCTTTTTATTAAAAATAAAAGAAACATCCTTTTATATATAGACTAGAAAAGCACCTTTATACAGAGCATATTAAAGTAAAAATAAGATCCCATTTTAAATCGTGTCTTAAAAAAGTCAAATACTTAATAAGAATACTCCTATCTAAAACGCAGACCATTACAAAGTCTTCATTACATTTCTTTACTAGGAATCTATCATGGTATAAAGCAATATAATATCAAAATAGTTCTTCAATGAGGATAAAAACTGCATTGGGTATTCCTGTGTAAAATGGATACAATGGCTACCGACTTAAGGAAAAAAAAACTGAGAAAGAAATGAATGAACCCACATGTCTTTCTGGGTTACACCTAAAGGTTTAAATAATTACAAAAATATCAACTACGTACAGTTACTTAAAAATCATTGCTGGGGCACCTGGGTGGCTCAGTCAGTTAAGCATCAGACTTGGTCTCAGGTCATGATCTCACAGTTTGTGAGTTCGACCGAGCCCTGTGTCGGGTTCTGTGCTGACAGCTCAGAGCCTGGAGCCTGCTTCAGATTCTGTCTCCTCTCTGCCCCTCCCCTACTCACACACTGTCTCTCTTTCTCTCTCTCAAATATAAATCAATGTTAAAAAAATTATAAAAAGTCACTGGCAATGGATAAAAATTATCCTTAATAGAATATAAATACATTTAGTGAGACAAAAAAAAAAAAAAAAAAAAAAAAAAAGGAGGGAAAAATCTATTGGCTATATAAAATCCACTGATTTTGTACCTAAATCCCAACCAAACAGAAGCAGCAACCAAACTGTAGCATCAGTGTATATCTAAGTAAAAACACACAGCCCCAGCTCTTAAAAGTGTAGAAGGACTGGCAATAGGTCCTACACTATAAACAATCCTATATTTATATCCAAGATCATTACTAGCTAGTAAGAAAGGCCTTTAGATATCTAGTCCAAACTCCTTATTTTCTAGATGATGAAACACAGGTACAGCGGATAGCTTAACATCAAAGTATAGTAGAACCAAGGCTAAATTCAGATGTCTAATGTTTACACTGTATGTTTTGAGTGTGAGGTTCCAGGGAATAATCAAGTGCAGTGACTCGAAGTTACAGCTCTAATAACTACTAGCTATGGGTTCCTAACTAGCTGTGTGATCCCTCTCAACCTGTTTCTTCATCTATAAAGCAGATCTCCTAATACCTTGTTACAAAGATTAACATGATAAACACACAATACACGTTTATTAGAATAGATTTAAAAGTCTTGAATGTGAGAGAAAAATGAAATGAAATGTAAGTGTATAAAACCATCCACAAATGTAAGAAGTTGAAATTCTGAGAGTAGTTAAACTCTGAGCAGTGACAGTGAGGACACTGAAAGAATCAAGAACCAACATGAGAGCTTTTCATGATTGTTCAGTTAGGCTTTGGGTGAAAGACAGAGGCTCAGCAAAATGAAGAACAGCTACAGAGAGCAGTATAATATTCATGTAATAAACATCTGAACAACCATCTGCTAGGCTCTTGGGAGACCAAAATGGTTAAAACACAGACTGCCTGAGTACAATAAAGTCAGCATTTATTTTGTGTAAGATCATCATCAAAAATCATCATGTAGATAGTGCAAACATTTTAAATGTTTACTGGTTAGGAGGTTAGAGTCCTTAGAGACAATAAAGGGGCAATATAGAACCTAGGCTTCTTCATTCTCCCATTTATCTGGTTGGAATTTCAATTGTTCTCCATTATCCTTGTACCTCTCTCTACAATTTTTTATTTATGTGCATAGTTGAAAGGCAAGAATTGGCCTTAAAGCCTCAAAGGTAGTGACACACTCAGAAAAGACAATTACTCTGGACAAAGGCAGAAAAGAATGAGGCCTGATTATGGATCTTCAGCAAATGGGAAGGGTCAAAAGTCTGGTTGCAGATATTAATTAACAAGGAAATAGAATGTGGCTGTCATGAAAAATGAGAAGAATCTTTATGTGCTGATAAAGATCTGAGAAATAAAAAGTGAAAAACGCAGTGAGAACTGTTTGAATAATATTCTTTAATTTTATGTAGAAAATGGAAGAGATAAGTATCTACGGAAAAGATAAATATCTACATTCATATTTGCTTTATATGCAGAAGGAAACTCTGGAGGAACACTAAGACATTAATAACAGTGGTTGCCTATACATTTGTGTAAGTGGTGGGGTACAGTGAGAACTGTGTGATAGAGGACTGGGGTAGAAAGGCAACTTCACTGTACCACATACCTTTAAATATATATTTAAAAATTTTTAAAATAAAATTGAAATACGACTTACTAAAAAAAAAAAAAATGTACTGAAGAAGGAATAAAAGGAATGGCCATAAAAAATTCCAAGAATTTGGCTTCAAGTGCTTCAAATTGGAAAGTAACTAGGAAGAAAGTAAAGATAGTTTTGTCTTTCTTTGGAACAGTTATCACATACATAGTTGAAGGACGAAAATCCAATTTTCATGGCCATTTGTCAGCCCAAAGTAAAAGACTCTGCTGGTACCATTTTTCCACTTTAAGTTATGATAATTAAGTAGTCTTTCTTTCTCTTCACTTATTTTTTTTTAATGTTTTTTTTAATGTTTATTTAATGTTTCTCTTTGAGAGAGAGAAAGAGGGAGAGAAAGTAGGGGAGAGGCAGAGAGAGAGGGAGACACAGAATCTGAAGCAGGCTCTGAGTTGCCAGCACAGAGCCTGATGTGGAGTGTGAACCTACAAACTGTGAGATCATGACCTGAGACAGTCTGACTCTTAACTGACTGAGCCACTCAGGTGCCCCATCTCTTCACTTTTAATAACAAATTTTATTGTTTTTATTATTTTTTAAATGTTTATTTTTGAGAGACAGAACGTGAGCGGGGGAGAAGCATAGAGAGGGAGACACAGAATTGGAAGTAGGCTCCAGGCTCTGAGCTGTCAGCACAGATCCTGATGTGGGGCTCAAACTCATGAACTGTGAGGTCATGACCTGAGAGGCAAATTCGGACACTTAATCGACTGAGCCACCCAGGTGCCCCATAATAACAAATTCAAAGTTAATTTATCAAAAAACATGAGTGACTGTAACAATCCACTGATAGTTTACTGAGGATACAAAATACTACTACTTGCTATTAATGTAACAGGCAACTTGATTAAAAAATCTGGCTTGTTCTTTGTAGATTCTAAAGATAGTTATCTGAAGGAAGAGGAACACCATAGGATTTTAGACATCTGATCATATCTTTTTCAGAAGACACTCATCTTTTGTTTAAACCATGTGTTTCTTCTAATAGCATTAATCAAATGTTTTAATTCCCTGGAAATTAAAAGTCAAGTAGATGAGAAATGGTTGAACTACTTCTAAGGACACCAACAGAACAAATATCTCGCCTGCCCACATCCATTAATTAGTATGCGCTTTACATATTAACAGGCAAATACGGCATAGCAATGCACATTATAAGAGCAGCAGTGGGTATAAAATGAAAATGGAGTAAGAGCAACAAGCATGGCGGCACACTTCAGATGGCCAGGCTCCCAAAAATCATCTTATGAGAATTGTGAAGGTAACCAGACTTCTGTTCTACACAGAGGGCTCCAAAATTAACTATATATTCATAAACACAAACTACAAAGTCATTCCACTAATGGAAAATATATTTCTAGAGTAAAGTTTACTAGTCTAATAGCTGAAAACCAGTCACAATGGCTAACAATGAAGATGGAGACAGAGGAAAAAAGATCATATCAACTTAAAACACAAAAAAGCCTTCAAAGAGAGAAAATCAAAATGTAACAGCTCTAGTGACTACACCACATACTCTATACATGGCAGAGTACAATATTTGTGGTTTCAACGTTTATTTATTTTTGGGACAGAGAGAGACAGAGCATGAACGGGGGAGGGACAGAGAGAGAGGGAGACACAGAATCGGAAACAGGCTCCAGGCTCTGAGCCATCAGCCCAGAGCCCGACGCGGGGCTCGAACTCACGGACCGTGAGATCGTGACCTGGCTGAAGTCGGACGCTTAACCGACTGCGCCACCCAGGCACCCCCAATATTTGTGGTTTCTAAATCACCAAGAAAGAATTAATTCCTTTACTATTTCCTAATCATCAAAACAGAAGAGAATATATAACAGCAGCTCCATCCCTAGTGTTGAAGTTAGGTTACTGGGAGGCCCTCGGGTAAGAGGAAGAACTGCTGAGAAATTGAAGAAAATTAAGATAGGAATTTAAGAATGGTATTACTGACTGACTACTGCAAACCAACATTTACAGAAAATCTCTCAGTGCAAGAAGCACATTTCATTAAATCCAAGACAGTTATGTCCAATAGTATACCAAATACTTTCTTTACGAGACTCCCCCCGCCGCCACAAATCCACGTATAAGGGAAATCTATGAGCCTTCCCTTAAGATAATAAATAAGCGGCCAGCACATATGCCATGTCAAATATCTGAATTTGGATCCATCTTCCCAGAGTAGAAATGTGATTAGATTTCTGCAATATTAAAAGCAAAAAAGAAAACAAGCAAACAAAAAACAACTGCAAGGTAACCAAAACAGGTTGTATCCATTTGATACCAGAGTTAATGATTATATAGAAAAATTCAGATAACCAGCTTCTCTTTTCATTTCACACAGTCTTTTCATTTAATAATGCATATATATAAAAATGTACTCTGACAGTTTATAAAAGAAAAAAAATTAAGGTGAGATTTCCAAGATTAAGCAAATGCCTAGTTCATTTGAAGATAAACAAGAAAATAATTTTTTTAAAAATCTGATTTACTTACATCAGTCTATTCTGGGCTCTAGACAACAGTGTAGCTGAGGAGAGGTCTGCACTCATGAAGAGACAGTCAGGGGTTAGTGGAAGGAGCCAGGGAGCAGGAACTGTGATCTAATAATGGCTCTGTAACCAGCAGGCTGTGTGACCTGGGGCTGTTCCCCACAACCCAGACCTTCATGTTGTTAATCATAATCCCTGTCTCCTATGCCTTGCTGTGTACATGGAGGGTGGGGTAGAGGGCGAGGGAGGATGGGCCCCAGGTTGAAACAACAGAGGGAGCTCCTGTTTCCACAAAGTGGGTTCCACACGTCAGGAACTCAGATCAGGAGCATCCCACTTGACTCTAGGTCTCAACTCATCTGTTTTTTCCCCTAATCAGTCAACAAAATGTGCCAATTCTCTGAGCTTTGAAAACTCAGTTATTAGTAAAACAAGGGTTTTGCTAAGTGATCTGTATGATCCATTTCTAGTTACAACATTCTATTCTATTTTGAAACAGGTACCCAGAATGAATTATTTCATACTTATTAAAATACCTTGCCCTACCTTAACATTAGGTAGATGAGGTAGCATCTTCATAATCTATACCAGGGTGTCTTCAAATTACAGCCCACAGATTGCCAACCACCTACTGGGTAAATAAAGTTCTACTGCAATACAGCTACACCTATTACAATGTTAACTATGTGGCTTTCACATCAGAGGAGTAGAATTAAAAGTAGTTGCCAGGTGTCTGTCTGGCCCTTTACATAAAAAGTCTATTGACCTCTGAGCTAGGCTAAGTACTTGATAGTAGATATTATTAAAGTTATTTCTATTGTCAAGGTGTTTATAATCATTATAAGTACTCCCACTAATAATATTCTCAAGCTTCTCCTTACAGAGAATAATTCTCTTTGCTACTCCTAAGCTTCAGAGGAGACTGTCCAAATCCAGTGAGCTGGGCCAGGAGCCAAACACTTTCATTACTCTTTTCAAACTGGAAATAATGCTTTCCTTTGGCTGCCTACCATAAGCAGTGGTAAAAGCTTCAGATTCTGTTTTCAGGTTGGGAGTGGAATAAGCAAAAAACAATTACATTTCCACTTTTCCACCTGCAATGCTAAAAAACAAACAAACAAACAAACAAACAAACAAACAAACAAAAAATCCAAAAGCTGCTGAACTGTATCATTTATGATGGTATTATGGACACCAGATACCGTGGTTAAACTGTGTCCCCTCCACCCTTCCCAAATTCATATGTTGAAGTCCTAAACCCAGCATCTCAGAATGAAAACTTATTTGAAAACAGGGTCTCTACAGAGATAAGTTAAAATGAGGTTATTAAGGTGGGCCCTAATCTAATATGACTGGTATCCTTTCAAGCAGAAGAAATGTGGACTCAGATATATACAGACAGAAGACACAAAAAGAAATGGTCATCTACAAGCTATGGAGAGAGGCCTAGAACAGATCCTTCCCTCACAGCCTCATAATAAGTGATGCCACCAAAACCTTGATCTCAGACTTTTAACCTCTAGAATTATGAAAAAATAAATTTCTGCTGTTTAAGTCACTCAACTTGTGGTACTTTTTTATAGCAGCCCTAGCAAACTAATATACCAGCAATGAAGGTTTTCAAGGGCCACATACTTTATGTCTAATTCCTAATACCAAAAACGTAATATTCGTATTTCCTTATTAAGGACTATATTTTCTATAACAGACTAACCAAATGAATTTTTGACTTACACAACACAGTCATTTACCAGTTAATCACACACTAGAAACAGTCTGAGGTACTGCTAAACCTATCATTTTAAATACAAGCATTAAATGAATAGCTGTCATAAAAATATATATAGTTTGTAGCCAAGAACATTTAGTCCTTAAAACAGAAGTTCTTCACTAAAAGCAATTATCTACACAAATTTTGCTAAGTCAGTGGGCAGAGTGGAGGGGGCAGAGTGAAGAGGGGAGCAAGACTACAGCAGAGTAACTTTTGGCCAGTTATTATATCTAAATACCTTAGTTTCCCTCTCTATAATAATAATACCTTCACAGAGTTAAGAGTGAAAAAGTAAATTTAGAATAGTACTTGAAAGGTAGTAAGAGCACAAAGTTTCCTCTTACTATTTTACCTCAAAAAATAATAACTGTGAAGTTAATTCCACTAGACTCCAGTGTTACTATAGATTCTACAGAAGGATTTACTTGTTTGATTACACATAACACGTCAAGAATGATACCCCTGATCCAAAAATCTTGGAGGTGCATCATGTATAAATGTATGATTTCCAATGAATTTAGTTCTGGACTGCAGGTTAAAGAGAGTCCGTAGTTTTGCTCTTAACAAAAAACCTAACCAAAATATAAAAGAGAATATGAGGAAATAACATCCTTAATACAACGAGAAAACAGTTGCACCTGCAAACCAAACTATGAAAATTTCCACCAAATACAGTGAAATCTATACCAAAATGAGGGAGGATACCAAATGAAGCTTCTTTGGATTTGGGGAAGGCCACGGAGTCTTCTAAAAGAATGTGTTTGTGTGTATGTGCATCTGTCCTTTTTTCCTGCTGTGTCCCAGAACCTCTTTCTAACAATCTTTTAGATGATCTACAGCAGTATGTGGGTAATTCACAGAACTCTAACTTCACAATACAGAAGAACAAAGTGGGGCAGTTCTAAAAGAGGGACCAACCAGGCATCTTTACTACTTTTGACCCAAATGAAGATGGAGGGTAAGAGCCAAACACCAGCAGATGACTACCTAAGGACCTGTGATCTAAGGAGGTAATGACATGAAGTACGCAAAGAACTGAAGGAAGCTCCTCTGCTAGACTGAGAAAACCCATTTAGCGTGAGAGCTACTGGAACAGACAAACCTAACTGATGCTCACTTTTTGCCCCTGCCTACTCTATTTGTTAGCAAATAGCTGTTCCAGAGAAGAATATTCTTCAAAGATACGTAAAGATGCAGCATGGGACACTAGGAAAAATATATATGGGAGCAGAATAAACTGAGCAAACAGTCAATAGGTATATCTGAAAGAAATTATCCCAGGAAAGCAGAGGATGAATCTATAAACTACTCTATACACAACCTCAGAGAAAGTAAGCTCTGAAGAGAGACCTTAAAGAGTTCCAAGACAGAGGAAAAACAATGCAAAGGGATGAGGGCTGGCAGAGATAAGAAAGAAAGAAGGAAAATAAGCAATCATAGATAAAAGCCCAGAAATTACAGAAGGTAAAATAAACATGATTTAAAACACAGCCAGGAATCTGAACCACAGTCAAAAAACCTACATCAGACCAGGCCACTTCCCTCAAAAACTCTCCTTTGGCTTTCCACGTCACTTTAAGGGCCAAACCAAGTCTTTGCCAAAGCCTATAAGGCCACACATGATCTGGAACCTTGCTACCTCCTCCACTTCTTTTCCTGTTTTTTGCACTTGCCTCCAAACATGCCACCACCTCAGGGTGTCTGGTCTTGTTCTCTCCATTTCCTCTAAATATCTGCATGGTGTACAAGGTTTGCTTCCTCATCTCCTTCATTTATCTGCTCAAATGTCATATAACACTGAATCTTTTCCTAATAACCTAATATAAAACAGGAACTGATCCCCACCCAATATACTATTGCTTTAATCTTCTCATAGCAATTATCACTTACAAGACAAGCTACAGGTATTAACTTCTGACTCCTCCATCAAAACAAACTCCATGAAGGCTGGGACTTCCATCGATTTTATTTACTGCTCTACCCACAGCACCTAGAATAGTGCTTGATACACAGACACGCTCATTAAATATTTGATGCATGAATGAAGGACAATAACCTAAAACTAAAAGGAAAAGATAAAATTACAATCAGAGAAAAAAGCTCATAGAAAAATATACAGTAGAAAAAATTTACTGACAGAAAAACACAGAAATAAAATATTCAAAGATTCAGTGGACAATAAACATGAAATAAAAATCTAAGTTTTAGGGGCATCTGAGTGGCTCCGTCGGTTAGTCTTGATTTTGGCTCAGGTCATGATCTCACGGTTTGTGAGTTTCAGCCCTGCATTGGGCTCTGCACTGACACTGCAGAGCCTGCTTGGGATTCTGTTTCCCTCTCTGCCCCCACCCCCCTGCTCACTCTCTTATCACTCTATCAAAATAAGTAAAAATAAACTTTAAAAAAAAATCTAAATTTCAGAGCTAGAAGTGCATACTGACATTTCCCAGCAAAAATAATCAACAGATTTAGCCTACGTAAGTTAGTACTGGATTTTAGGGATAAATAATTGAATCCTACAGGCATCCAGGCAAAAGAGAAGTGACCATAATGGTGGAGGTGGTATTGGGGGCAGGGGGGGTGGGGGAGGGGGGGGGAGAGTGGGGAGATGGAAATGGTCAGTAGACCAGTAGACCAGGTCAGTAGGCCTGATCCAAGACTTGCATTTAATGCTAGAAGATACTGAAGTAACATCTATAAAGTTGAGAGTAGAAAGCATGAATCAAGAATTTTATTAGCCAATCTACCTTTCAGTTAAATAAAAAAGGCAACAGTCCCAAATAAATAAGAATGAGCTCTTACTGAAAATTAAAAAAAAAAAGAAATAACAACAACAACAACAAAAAAACACCCAGCCCCCAACAACTTGATGCTGTCTATACAACCAAGAGATACACAAAAATAAAAAAACCTGGGGCTAGAGAAGCAATGGATAAAGACTGGGGGTGTGTGTGAAAACAGTGGGAATTCTGATTACAAAATAGAACGTAAAGTCATAATTCTTGACAATGAAAACACAAGAGTGAAACAAATTAGAGAACACGGTTTCCTACTTCCCACCATAGGAAGTCAGAAAACAACCAAAATCCAAACACGAACATGGAAGGACAGGACTATAGGCTGATGTCAACCTTTTTATCTTCTTCATTTTTCATTTCAGAGAAATATGTAGCAACAAATAACCTTGTTATCAACACCAAAGTAGTTTTTATAATATAAAATTAATGCATTTATTTTATTGTGTTTTTATTGAAGCATATCATGACTTTGGTATAATGCAAGAGCTAAATGGGGATTGTTTCACATTAATTTTCTTAAGATTATTATTTTTTTAATTTAAATTCAATTTAGTTAACATACACTGTAGTCCTGGTTTCAGGTAGAACGCAGTGATTCATCTCTTACATATGATACCCAGTGCTCATCCCAAAAAGTACCTCTTTGATGCCCATCCCCCCACCATTATGACTATAAAATGTCACTAATTACTATTATTTTCCATTTTTTAATGTTTATTTGAGAGAGAGAGTGCACGCGCACGCACACATGAGTGGGGGAGGGGGAGAGAGAGAGGGAGACACAGAATCCAAACCAGACTCCAGGCTCTGAGCTGTCAGCACATAGCCCGATGTGGGGCTTGAATTCAGACCCGAGATCATGACCGGAACCAAAGTCAGACACTTAACTGACTGAGCCACCCAGGCACCCCAAAATGTCACTAATTATTAACATGAAAGGCAGGAGCAATCTGCCCTGAACTTTCTTTGTTAACAGTTTTCACCACTAACATGGGCAGATTAGCCTACTTTTGTTGCCTACTTTCTCCTCTCCATGTATTCCATTCTCTTCTTTGTTTAGAGACTCGATCAGGTCAAACACCTAGTTTCAATTCTAATTCCTAAGTAAACTTATTAAAAGTTAATTCAATATGATTATAAAGTTGTTTGATGGACACAGAATTTGAAATCAAGGGTATGGAAATCAGAGTCTAACCTGGGCCTCAACAACCACAGCTTTCACACCAAATTTAAGTAGAACTCTTAAAGTACCACTACACAAACTTAAAGTCTACTTTTGCAGATTTAAAGTATACTATTTGGAGACTACTGTATTGAGTGATATTTATACTTTTCCTCACAGTTTTATTGCGATATAACTGACTTATTGACAACAAATTTGATATTAAAGATATAATTGACTTATACAAAATGTATTAGTTTAAAATATACATGATTTGAAACGTATATTGTGAAAAAATTACAATAAGTTAACATCCATCACCTCAGATAGTTAAAAAAAAATTTTGTGACAACTTTGACGATCTACTCTCCTATAACTTTCAAATATACATTATTGTTTACTATAGTCAACATGCTATACATTACATCCCCAGGACTTACTTATAACTAGTAGTTCCTACCTTTTGACTGCCTATACTCATTTCCCCCAACCCTGGCAACCAGCAATTCCTTCTGTTTCAATGAGTTCAGTTTTTTTCAGATTCCACATATAAGTGAGAATATGCATTACTTATCTTTCTCTAACTTATTTCATTTAGCATAATGTTCTCAAGGTCCATCCATCTCGTTGGATCATTGACCAGTTATCTTTTTTATGGCTGAACAATATTCCAGTGTACACATACACACGATTTCTTTATCCATCCATTGACAGACATGTAGGCTGTTTCCATGTCTTGCTTATTGAGAATAATGCTGCCATTAACACGCGAGTGCAGATATCTCTTCTAGATAGTGATTTCATTTCCTTTGGGTATACACTCAGAAGTGGAATTGTTGGATCCTATGGTAGGTAGTTCCATTCTTAATGTTTTGAGGAACCTTCATACTGTTTTCCACGGTAGCCCTACCAATTTACACTCCTACCAACAGTACACAAGGCTTTCCTTTTCTTTACATTCTTGCCAAAACTTTTCACCTCATCTTTTTCATAAAAACCATTCAAATGAGTGTGAGATGATATGTCATTGTGGTTTTGCTTTGCATTTCCCTGATGAATAGTGATGATGAGCATCTTTTCATGTATCTGTCAGCCATATGTAGGTCTCTTTTGGAAAAATGTCTTTCCAGTTCCTTTGCCCAAGATTTAATCAGATTGTTCTGCTATTGATTTGTGTGAATTTTCTGTATTTTGGATATCAATCCCTTATGAGATACATAATTTTAAATATTTTCTCCCATTCTGTACATTGCCCTTTCATTTTGTTGGTTTCCTTTGCTGTACTGAATGAAACCTTTTAGTTCAATGTAGTCCCTGCTTGTTATTTCTGCTTTTGGTGTCAAATCCAAAAAAAATCACTGCCAAGACTGAGGTCAAAGAGCTTACCCCCTACAATTTCTTCTAGGAATTTTATGGTTTCAAGTCTTTAATCCATTCTTAGTTGATTTTTGTATATGGTAGGAGACAGTGGTAAGGTTTCATTCTCTGCATGTGACTGTTCAGTGTTCCCAACACCATTTATTGAAAAAACTGCCCTTAACCCATTGCATAGTTTTGGCTTTGTCATAAATTATCATATACACATGGATTGAGTTCTGGGCTTTCTTTTTGCTCCACTGATCTGTGTGTCTATTTTTATGCCAATACCATATTAGTTTGGTTACTACAGCTTTGTATATAGTTTGAAATCAGAAAATGTGATGCCCTTAGCTTTTTCTTTTCCAAGATTGTTTGGGTTATTTGGGGTCTTTGTGGTTCCATACAAATTTCAGTACTGTTTTTCCTACTCCTGTTACAATTCCATTGGAATTTTGATAAAGACTGCATGCATTAAAGCTGTAGATTGCTTCGGGTAGTATACAGATTTAACAATATTAATTCTTGTAATTCATGAGCATGGAATATCTTTCCATTTATTTTTATCTTCTTCAATTTCTTTCATCAATGACTTATTTGTTTTCAGTATACAAATCTTTTACCTCCTTGATTAAATTTGTTCCTACCTATCTTACTCATTTTGATGCACTTTATATCTTTTTGATGGGACTGTTTTCTTTATTTCTCTTTCTGATAGTACATTATCAATCTACAGAAAGAAACACAATGATTTATGTATACTAATTTTGTATCCGGAAACTTTACTGAATTTATTAGTTCTAACAGTTTTTTGGTGAACTGTACAGTTTTCTATATATAATGTCATGTCATCTACAAATAGAGATAGTTTCACTTATTTCTTTTCAATTTGGATGTCTTTAATTTCTTTTTCTTGCCTATTTGCTCTGCCTGGGATTTCCAGGATTATGTTGAATCAAAGTGAAGAGAGTGGGTACCTTCATCTTGTTCCTGATTTTAGAGGAAAAATGTTCAGCTTTTCACTGTTGAGTATGATGGTAGCTGTGGGTTTGTCATATATGACCTTCATTAGATTGAACACTATGTTGAGTGTTTTTATCATGAATGGATGATGAATTCTGTCAAATGTTTTTACTGCACTAAGATGATCATGTAATTTTTATCCTTCATTTTGTTAATGTGGTGCTTCTCAATGATTTGCAGATGTTGAACCATTCTTACATTCCTGCAGTAAACCCCACTTGAAAATGGTGTATGATCCTTTTAATGTACTATTGAATTTGGTTTACTGATATTGTGTTGAGGATTTCTGCATCTGTGTTCATCAGGAATACTGGACTATAATTTTCATTTCTCGTAGTATCCTTGTCTGGTTTTGTTATCAGGACAATGCTTGCCTCATAAAAAAAGAAGTCTGGAAGTGTTCCTTCTTCTTCCTTAAAATTTGGTAGAATCTACCAGTGAAGCCATCTGTCTTGACTTTTCTTTGTTAGGAGGTTCTTGACTACAGACTCGATCTCCTTACTAGTAATTGGTCTGTTCAGATTTCCTATTTCTTCATGATGCAATCTTGGTAGGTTGTATGTTTGTACAAATTTATCCATTTTTTCTTGGTTGTCCAATTTGTTGGTATATAACTATTCATTGTCGCTTACGATCCTTCATATATACATATTTTTTAATGTTTATTTTTGAGAGACAGAGTGTGAGCAGGGGAGGGGCAGACAGAGAAGGAGACACAGAATTGGAAGCAGGCTCCAGGCTCCCAGCTGTCAGCACATAGCCTAATGCGGGGCTCAAACTCATGAACCCCAAGATCATGACCTGAGCCGAAGACGGATGTTTAACCGACTGAGTCACCCAGGCGCTCCTGATCCTTTTGTTTCTGTGGGATCCGTTGGCATGATTCCTCCTTCTGATCTTATTTAACTTGAGTAACTCTCCTTTCTTCTCAATAAGTCTCATTAACAGTTTGCCTATCTTTTGGGGGAAAAAAAAGTTCTTAATTTCATTAATTTTTCTATTGTTTTTAGATTTTCATTTATTTCTACTTTGATCTTTGTTATTTCCTTCCTTCTGGTAACTTTGGGCTTACTTTCTTCTTTCTCTTGTTCTTTGAGGTGAAAAGCCAAGCTGTTTGAGTTCTTTCGCTTTTCTTAATGCAGGCAATTACTGCTATGAACTTTCCTCTTAGAATTGCTTTTGCTACACCTCATAAGTTTTGGTATATTTTCATTTTCAATTGTCTCAAGATATTTTTTGCTCTTTTATTTCTTTTTTTCACCCATTGGTTGTTCAGTAACATGGCACACCCCTTCTGTATAGTTTTAAAATCCGCCCCCCCCCACCTTTTTTTGATTCTAGAATTGAGTAAGAATACTCTGTGTACAGTCTATTTTGTTTCAACCTTTGTCTTTCTTGGTTGTGGAAATAAACTCTTATCTGTATTTCCCCAATAGACAAGTCACTCCTCCAGTTAATCATTTCAGAATGTGAGTGGATTACACAATGGGGAGAGGAGAATTTTTAGGAGATTATATCTAAAAGTCACAAAAAAGGTAATTCCTGATATCAGGAATTTATTTATTTATTTGGCAGGACCAAAATAAAGTTGAGGAAAGAAAGGAGTGCTTAAAAAATAATAACCCAGGGACTCCTATGTGGCTCAGTCAGTTAAGTGTCCAACATGGTCTCAGCTCAAGTCATGATCTCACAGTTTGTGACTTCGAGCCCGCATGAGGCTTCTGCACTGACAGTACAGAGCCTGCTTGGGATTTTTCTCTCTTTCCCTCCCCCACTCTCTCTTTCACTCTCAAAATAAATAATAAACTTAAAAAAATAATAGCCCAAATTTTAATTATCTATGATGTACCAGGAACTTTTTCTAGATATCTTAATAACATCATCTCATTTGCTTCAAACCTATAAAATTTATATTAGAAATATAAATGATTTATATTTAAAATGTAAATTTTAAAATATATATAAAAATATTAAATCTGAAAATAAATATAAATTTATAAATTCCTTCAAAAGAGGAAGTTAAAGCTGAGAGATTAAATAACCTCCCAAAGTTCACAAAGGTGCTAAGAGGTAGGACTAAGATTTGCACCTAAATCTATCTGGCCACAGAATCTATGCTCTTTATACTATCTGCTGTGCTTCTCCTGGCAACACAGAGCCCGGTTCATTTACTTTTTTTTCATTTGTAAGTAGAAAATGGAGGTTCTGGTTTAGTAGAAACTTAGCCTTGGATTTCATTCCAACTCATTTTATTCCAGATCCAAGTAAGTTTTTATTTATTTTTCTTAGAGCCTACGTGGTTGTCTGAAGAGAAACAAAGTCTAAGGAAGAGCTTGAGTTGCATCCATAGGAAACAAATCATTTGTCTTCCTTCCTTTTCTTTTTCTTTTTTTTTTTTTTTTAAATTTTGGTATTTATTTATTTATTTTTTAATTTTTTTTAACGTTTATTTATTTTTGAGACAGAGAGAGACAGAGCATGAACAGGGGAGGGGCAGAGAGAGAGGGAGACACAGAATCTGAAACAGGCTCCAGGCTCTGAGCTGTCAGCACAGAGCCCGATGCGGGGCTTGAACTCACGGACCGCGAGATCGTGACCTGAGCCGAAGTCGGACGCTTATATGACTGAGCCACCCAGGCGCCCCTCTTCTTTCCTTTTCCACTTACCCTGCACCCCCACATTCCTACCTCATTCCCACCTCTCCCATTCTCACTTCCACGAAAGACCTTAGAAACTGAGACCAAAATGTGAAGAGCCTAAACTTATATTGCTATAACCACACATTCACTCAACAAGTATCCAAAACTATTGTAGGTATTGGGAATAAATATGTTAGAAAACAAAGCTGACTAAATCCATCCTTGCCTTGGAGTTTGCATTCTAGTAAGGAGAGAATGATTGGAAACAAGCAGCAAAATTTTAAAAGAATATCAGATAGTAAGTACTAGGAAAAAAGATAACACAAAGGAGAGGGAAAGGATGGTGGCGGTGGTGGCAGTGATCAGGCATCACTTCCCCGAGGGGGTAACATCTGAACAAGGACATAAAAAAAGGTAAGATCACGTGGCTATTTGAGAAAAGACAGTTTGAGGTTAAAGAAGGAGCAGTTCAAAGACCCAGAATGGAAGGCCAGTGGCATTAGAGCAGAATGTGCAAAAGGGAGAGTAGTAGAAACTGAAGGCAAAGGAAATTTGGAGCCAGGAAATAATACAGTGCGAGGTTAAGGTAAAAATGTAATTTTTTATCCTGAGAACTATAAATACAACTATATGAACTATTACCCATGAAACTGATAAAACATAGTATTAAAAGTATTTTTCAAAGACAAGCTGAAATAGTTTTTAATAAATGTATGGTGGTTAATTTTATACATTATTTCTATTCATATTATTCAAAAGAAATTAAGCATCCTCTCAAATGTTTATTATTTTGAAGCTGATATCTGATATTATCATATCATAACGTTCATCGGACTATATAATACAGAGACAAGGAAGTCAACCTTCTATAGGTAGCTAAAAATCCTTGGTGCATTCACTTTAAAAGCCAGGGATTAAGTCAAACTTTGAGCATTTGAAAAGTTTCTCCTAGGTTAAAAAATTAAAAATGGGAAAAAAGAACCCTCCATGTTAAGTCATAACATCTTTGCATTAAAATGTGAAGTAAATAAACAGAATTCTGTGTTAAAATTAGAAACCTAGCAGTATAGTTCTTATCCAAAGTCCTAGACATTAAATTAGCAGGAACTGTACTGTTTGTAGCATACCTATTTCTTAACAAAAAAAAGAAACTGTTTCTTGGAAAATGTTTGTAAAGAAAATTCCATATATAAACCTATATCCATCAATTCATATTATTATAGTAGAAACCTTAATTAAGAGGAAATATGATTTTTCTCTTGTACCTCCTCCGTTCTTATCTCTAGTAAATTTAAGCTAGAAACTAGGGAGCTAGCATTCACAGAGGAACAGACATCTTCAAGGAAGTGCATCTGTGATGAAGTTACTCATGAAGAAACTAATATAAGAATATCATCTGGGAAGCACTGAGTAATGTGTTTGTTGTACACCTGAAACTAATATAACATTGTAGGTTAATTATACTTCAATAAAAAAAGAATATTAGCTGGGTCAATATTTAATTATATTTAATTCTATATAAGCATACAATTTGTTATAAAACCCAGATTTTAAAACTTTCATAAATTTATAAAATGGCAAAAGTCTATTTAGGCTATTGAATTGGGATCTTCATTCAAAAATTCTCTCAGTGGTCTTACTCCCCAAAATTAAATGAATGATACTATTTTTCCAATTGCACTGTGTGTATATCGCAATTTGACAACACAAGCACAATTCAAGCACGTGCATCCTTTTCCAACAAATATAATTTATAATAACTTGGCTACAACAAAAATATATCTGAACTCTGAGCTCTGTTTGACAACAGACCGTCTGATCTGTACAATAAAGTACAAGTTCCTAAAATGTATTTTACCGGCCCTCAAAAAGAGTTAGATAGAAGCTACTTACAGATAGACACCTGGCTGCCATCACTTTCAAAATACATCAAATTACTACCACTTCTCAATATCTCCACTACAGCACTTGGTCTGAGCCACATCACCTTCCCCTTGAAGAACTGCAATTGTCTCCCAGTCACTCTACGGTGAATCAGGCCTACTATGAATAGTCGATGTACTGCCTGAGCTTATATACTGCTCATCTCACCCCATAATTCTCACCTACCTTTTTATTTTTCTATAGCAGTTATCATCTTCTAACATGCTATAACATTTATTTACTTGTATTTATAGCCTGTTTTTCCTTATTAGAGTATACACTCCAGAAGGGCAGTCATCTTTGTTTTGCTCTCTGATGTACTCTACGCAATAGAGTAGGACCTAGCACGTGACAGAAGGTCAGCTGTAGAATGAACAAGCAAGTTTCAGCTTAGGAAACAAATACAAGGAAATAGTCAACTAGGTTTGATAAACATTAATTATGACAAAAATATGCATCATGTGCTCTTATTATATAGAGCTTTACATACCAGATAAAATAAGCAGTTCAATGATTTCTGCATCTCCAAGATAGGCAGCAGCATGCAGTGGAGTTCTCTTTTCATTGTCCTGTGAGAAGAAGGAAATGTGGAACTTAAGTTTTAACATAAACTTGATTTCAGTGTACTTTAAATGAAGAAGAACAATGAACTACCAACTTACAAGTTCCACAACCCTAGTCTAAGTCAGCAAGTCCCATTAACAAAATATTTCCTTGCTAGGAGAAGAAAGACCTGAAAAAATATTTTGGCCTTAAATATAAAGTACAGCAAAAATAAAACCTAAGGTGAACAGAGAAATAGCTTCTTAGGCTTTCTTTGAATAAAGATGCCTATATGCTGCTGATATACGAATGCAAATTTCTTTGACTTCATCCTATTCCTCCTCAATACATTTCCACAATTTTACATAGTTTGGAATTGTTAACCTAACTAAATAAAACAAACCCTAACAAACCAAAAGTTTTGCCTATCAAAATGTTTCCACAGGTACCCCAGAATATTTCTCTGGGGATTTGAAGTTATCCCTTAAAACAGTCGTAAGGTTTTTCTTAAAATTCCTGCCAATTTTGTTTGTGGCTCTAAAATATATTCCTATCTTTTTAAACATAAAAAAATACACAGTTTTCCATTTTGCACAGCAAAAAAATAAAATAAAATAAAGCATCAACAAAACAAACAGGCAATCTACTGAATGGGAAATGATACTTGTAACTGATCTATCCTATAAGGGGTTAATATCCAAACTATATCAAGAATCTGTATGACTCAACACCAAAACAAACAAACAAACAAACAATCCAATTAAAAAATAGGCAGAGGACCTGAATAGACATTTTTCCAAAGAAGACATGCAGATGCCCACCAGACACTTGGAAAGTTGTTCAACATCACTAACCATCAGGGAAATGTAAATTAAAACCACAATGAGATATCACCTGTCAGAATCACCAAAATCAAAAAGAGAAGAAATAACAAGTATTGGCAAGGATATGGAGAAAAGGCAACCCTTGTGCACTGATAGTGGGAATGCAAATTAATGCAGCCACTGTGGAAAACAGTAAGAAAGTTCCTCAAAAAATTAAAAATAGAATTACCATATGATCCAGTAATTCCACTACTGGATATTTACCTCCAAAAAAGAAAAACACTAATTCCAAAAAATATATGCATCCCTATGTTTACTGCAGCATTACATACAACCATGGAAGCAACACAAGTGTCTATCCATAGATACATGGATAAAGATGTGGCATATATACACAATGGACTACTACTCAGCCATAAAAAAAAAAAAAAGAATAAAATCTTACCATTTGCAATAATGCTAAGTGAAGTAAGTCAGGCAAAGAAAGACAAATATCATATGAATTTATGTGGAATTTATGAAACTGAACAAATGAACCAAGAAAAAAAAGAGACCAAAAAAAAAAAAAAACCCAACATACACACACTCTAACATACACACACTCTAAAATACAGAGAACAAACTGGTGGTTGCCAAAGAGGAGATGAGTTGGGGGATAGGTGGAACAGATAAAGGGGACTCAGAGTACACTTATCTTGATAAGCACTGAGAAATGTATAAAACTGCTGAACCATTACATTTTACACCTGAAACTAATGTAACAGTGTATTTAATTATACTGTCATTAAAAAATACATAGTCTTCCAAATCTTCCTTCAAGAAGAGAAGCTACAACTAATGTAAGGCATCATGTACCTCCCCTGCTCAAACACCAATGATCTCCAGTTTCAGAAGCAAGATTGTGGGGTAAAGTGACATTCAGGGATTTTTAATTCATGTTTACACCTCATCTAAAGTTACAAGGGTATTGCTGACTTGGTTGCATCTGAGAAAGCTATTTACATAGAGTTATTTTGAAATTTACACCCAAATTTTTGGATACAGCTTTGTGATAGACTGTTAGTTGTTTTCCATTATTTATTTTCCCCTTTGTCCATACAAATAAAGTCGTAGCTGGTTATTTACCCATGCAGTAACAGAATATACTCCTAGTCTGCCTTTAGGTTTTGTTACTTAGTGTGAACCAGTGTGGTATGTAAGGTGGAAGTAAAGACACAACTTTCAGGTCATCTTTAATTTAGCAGACAACCACCTTAGAGAAGGACTAATACTTTCCCACTTCCCACAGGCTGGAAGGCAGATGTGAAACTGAGCCAGCTTTGATTCTACAGAGGTTAGGCCAATATACTAGAAGACTATCAAGCAATTAGATGTTGAATGATCTTCTATAGAACAGAGTTGCTCTACAAACCTGGACCACTAACTCCTATACTATTAGGAGAAATAAATTTCCTATTTATTTATCTATTTATTTGAGAGAGCACATGCATGTGGGGGAGAGGGGCAGAGGGAGAAAGAGAATCTTAAGCAGGCTCCATGCTCAGCGCCAAGCCCAACGCAGGGCTTGATCCTACAAAAGCTGGGATCATGACCTGAGCTGCAATCATGAATTGGGAGGTTCGACCAACTGAACCGCCCAGCTGCCCCAATAAATTTCTCACTTAAAGAGGTTTGGTGTCTTTTACCTTATTAGAATATGATAGCTTTCAAATTTTAAGAAAAAGAAAAAGTTTATTTCATGATGCAATAATTTTCTAGTTTGGCAATACCCCAAATACTTTAAGAAAGAATAATTGGACAATTGAGAATAAATTAGGAAAAAAGTTGCTAGTCAAAAGAGAGATGGAAAAAATATTAATAGGTAGTCCAAAAAAGGTTTAACAGTAGCATATAAAAAGGTATTATAAAAATGTGTGTATTTATCACTTGCTCTTCATTGGCTTTTTCATATAACTTTAATACATGTGTGATACTGTTTTTTATCATTTAGGTATTAACAGATGTTTCAGTAACGGGAGGTTGGTACAGTGGCTATTAAAACTGTTTAGTGATAAGAGCTCATGTCTCTCTAACCACAATTAATTTCCACAAGATCATGTTTTTTATTCCAGTATATACCCCACCAAACAGAATTCTTTGCACAGAAATCACTGAATAGTTGTTGATAACCAACATTAGAGCCACTAAAATCTCAGACTTTATTCAAAGCTGAGTCCTAATTTAGTCATTTTAATAAAAGGATCCTTGGTTTAAGGCTTTTCAGTATTAATCATTAACATAGCAAACTTCCCTAGAGTGTTTAAATATGATCAGACTTACTCAAATTGAGAAACATATCTATTGCAAAGGATAAACCACACACACAGCACACACACAAAGTGAGTCATTTATGTGTGAGAGATGTCTGGAATTCTATGACTCAATGCATTGAATACTATTCATGTATTTTATGACTCGTGAACATAGTTTTCCTCTCTACAAATCAAACTAAAGGAAAAAAGGAACACATTGGATAATTTTAAAAGAAATAAATCTACCTATATTTTACTTTACGATAGTTAAGTATTGATAATTACACAATATTTAAGATTTCCCTCTAGCAAAATTTACTAATATGAAAAAATGACTATCCCCTTGTACACACTAATTCTAGTTCAGGGAATTTTTAGATAAAGATATTCCTACGTATATGCAAACAAAATGATTAAGTATATTTATTGATTATTGTAGGAAGCAAAATGCTGGAAACAATTTAAATGCCCACCAACAGGCGAATGGCGATCTAAAACGAAATACAAGAAGCTCTTAACCAACCTTCATTTAACTGACTCACATGATTAATCGATACTCTGTTTTCCTGTGTAAAACTAATGAAGACTCTGGCACACGGTGTATTTTGACTATTAGGTTACCACTTTTATTCCCACCACTCAGTGTCTATTTATCAAGGATAAGATGTGTTTGTTACCACAAATGTTCGTCCAAATTGCAATCATAACTATGTAATTTAAGTATTATTTAAGCTGATAAAATAGGAGTGGGAAAAGCAAATTGTTTCTATGATCACTAGACTGAATATCACATAAAGACTCAATAAAGGTAAGCTATCAAAAAAAGTGCTACTGAACTGGGTGTGGCTGAGAAATGAATCACTAAGGCAAATAGTCAACAAATGGGCAGTTTTGCCCTAAGTTTGATTCTTTTTTTAATGTTTATTTATTTTGAGAAAAAGAGACAGAGAGAAAGAGAAAGAGAGAGAGAGAGAGAGAGAGAGAGAGAGAGAGAACAAGCAGGGGAGGAGTAGAGAGAGGGAGAGAGAGAATCCCAACCAGGTTCCATGCTGTCAGTGCGGAGCCTAACCTGGGGCTCAATCCCACAAAGAGTGAGATCATGACCTGAGTCAAAATCCAGAGTCAGAAGCTTAACTGACTGAGCCACCCAGGCTCCAACTAAGTTTGATTCTTAAGTGTCTAAATTCTCACACCACTTAAAGAAACCCAAAATGGGTTACAGATAATGCACTGGGGGCAGGGTCTATACAAGGAAGATAACAATGAACAGCAGAATCCACGTTGTCAACAAAAAAGCCTCGGCTCAATTAAAAAAAAAAAAAAAAAAGATGGCTGTCAAGTAAACATTATTACAATAAAAAGCTCAAAGATCACTTTTTATAGTTCCCTCTGTCAAACTTATTAACTACCAGTTATAAAAGCTATCAGATGAGAGAACTTCTAGTTGTACATTCATAAAGTGAAATACCACGTAAGGGTTCTACATCCAGTTTCATTGTGTAGGTTTTTTTCCCTCCACACATCTAAGCAAAGCCCCAATACACAATGGTGTTACCATTCAACTCAGACTAGGGGAGAGCATCAGATCCCATAGGCTAAAGGTTCAGTCTTACAAGACCTCCCCCTGCACTTGAAATGCCAATAGCAAGTCCAGGTTGTGTACCTGTACTTCTTCTAACCAAATGGCTATTAATCAAAGGTTCCCCTGACACCCTCCTTGCTACAGTGCTCACAGGGTTCAGTAAACCAGTTTTTCTCACTAGACTGCCAGTTCATTGCAAGGACATTAGAGGGTACGAATCAACAGCCAGATGGAAAAGAAACACAGAGTGAGATGCTGAACAAAGAACTTTAATCCTGATAGTGTTTCAGGTCCAGCACAGTGGCAGGTGTAAGGGTTTCTGGTCAACCAACCTGGAAGTTCTCCAAACCCCCTCCTTTGGGACTTTTATGGAGGTTTCCTTAGTAGACATGACTGATTGCATCAACACCTGCTGGCAACTAAGCTTAATCCACTCCCCAGAGGCAGTGGTACTGGGGGAAAGGGGGACTGAGAGTCCCCACCCTCTAATCACAAGGTTGGCTCCACTGGCAAGGAGCCCTCATTCTAAGCTTTCCAAAAGTCACTTCATTTACATAAAAAAGACATCTTTCATTGCTCTCTCACAGGAAATTCCAAGGGTTTTTAGGAGCTCACTGCCAGAAATGGGAACAGAGACCAAATATATACTTTTTATCATAAATCCTAATATCACACCATGCCCCCAATTTAAAAAAACAAGCAGACCTCAATGTTCCTTATCAATGGAAAAGTCTTTAAAGCACAGTGTTAAATGAAAAAATGCAGGCTTAGAACAATTGTATGATAAAAGGTTCTACATCCACTTTGGCTTGATTATGCATAAAATATCTTTGGAAGGATACTCAAGAAACTAATAGAGTGATTACCTCTGGGTGAACGGGAACTGGCAGACTAGGGTTTAAAGTGTGAGAAAGAGTTTTCACTATTTGTAGCCTTTGGTATTGTTTGGAGTTATTACCATGTACATGTTTCAAAAAGTAAAAAAGGAAAAAATTAAAAATAACATTTATACCAACTGAAAAGCTATTTATTAAAAATCCTAAAAATATTTTAATATCCCAGGCATTTTCACAAGTACCAGGTACACATTACAAAAACAATGTTTCTCAGATATGAAGTCAGTTTTTTAAGAAACCACTGCATCTCAGTGTAGTATTCTTAAAATAATCCCAACTAGAATTATTGAATATATACACTAGACTCAAACAACAAATATTAACTTTGATCACATAGATTTGATCATATATTCTGAAGTACACTTTTCTTACAGTTCTTATGTAACTACTCAGAAAAAATATTTTGTGCACATGATTAGGGCAACCAAAACTTAACTGCCCACACTCCCCAAATAAGAACAAACAAAAAATACCTATAACTCTTACAAACGATAATCCTGAAAGAAGATGGCCTACAACAGATGGGTTAAGAAGATCAGGGATTGCTAACAATTTGGGGTTGGGCCAATATGCTGAGCTGGTACATACAAAAGAGAGATACGCAAGTGATCGGAACGTGAAGGAGTTCTTCACAGTGAAGAACTTATCTTCACTGTATCTTAACGTGTTGGTAGTTATACAAATCTACACATGTGACAAAATGTCATACGATTATTCATAAAGACGATGCCAAATAAATGAATGCAAAATAAATAAATGAATGCAAAAAAACTGGTGAAATCCAAGAGAAGTCTATTCTGTAATTAGTTGTATTGTACCAATATCAGTTTCCTGGTTTTAATAATGCACAGTATGATGTCACCACATTTGAAGAATCTGGTTGATGGAAAGAAAGGATCTCTCTGTACCACTTCTGCAATTTCTGATGTATCTATAATTTCTTTAAAGTTTTAAAAAAGTATTCAGAAAAATCCTATTATATTTTGGTTTATATGTTGTGTTATAGTGAGCTCCAAAAGGAGTCTATAAAACATAGGCAAGCAAGATTGGACAACCTAGGGAATGAGGCTGTGAGAAAGAAGGGAATCCATGGTAGATCCCAAGCACAGGTCAGGAAAAGGACTGTATCTAAGGGGAAGTATCTTAAGTAAAATCTGGGAACTAAAACTGTACTTGTACATTCTCAATATTTTGTGTAGGAGCTTTTAATATAAAGCAGATTTCAGGATCAGGTTGGAATGAGAGGAAACATATAGGGTAGGAAAACCAAAAAGTGACAAGTCAGAAATGCTAAAGTGAAAGTGAAACAGAACATTCGTACAAGAAATACTTAGAGACTGTGAGAATTTATCCACTTACATGGATTCAACCACGACTTTCATAGCAAGGACTCAATTCTGTAATTCTGCCCTTGTCCAGTAACTGAAAGTGTTTATATATATTAGCTATAACCTCTTAAGAATAGTAATCCTAAAAATCTCAACAATCAACACTTATCTAGTGCTTACTTTCTGCTAGGACTGCCCTAAGCACTTTACCCTGCAGGGTTAAGGAACCAATGTATTTCCTTATTCTACAGATAAAGAAATCAAGGCACAGGAAGGTTTAAGGAACTTACTCAAGATCATGTGGCAGTGGCAGAATCAACATTCAAATACAGGCAGTTGGGCTCCTAACTTCTTACACAGCCTCTATTTGTAATGTTCCATTATGCACGGGAGCTTTAAGCACCATGGTCTGCTTAAAACTAATAATTCTCCTTCAAAACATTCTGTGGCCTGACTTCACTTTTTTACCAAATTTTAATCAAAATTTTCTTAGTAATTTTTTTCCCTTTCTCTTTTATCTGTACTATCAGACTGAAACTCCCATGTATAGTAGTCAGCTATTAACTTCCAATGCTGTTTGTGGTCCACAGAGTTCAGCTGAACTTACCTAGGACTTTATCAGATCCAATCTTGTCTTACCCTTTCATAAATAAGTTATAAGGCCTGGCTGTTCTCAAAACTGCACACAAGGAACCTCAGCCTTGGGATACGGTTCTGTAGGGTGCTGGTGGATGTCTGTAGCTGCTTCAAATAAAACTCTAGCTTACTCTGGTATATAAGTGGTACTTTGTATACTTACAGCTGTTTGGAACAATCCTTACATTGTGTTTTATTTACTTTTTTAGTTTTTAAAATTTCATTTTGGGAGAGACAGAGTGCAATCAGGGAGAGGGAGGGAGGGAGGGAGGGAGGGAGGGAGGGAGGGAGAGAGGGAGAGGGAGAGGGAGAGGGAGAGAGGGAGAGAGAGAGAGAGAATATCTTAAGCAGATTCCACACTCAGTGTGGAGCCTGATGCAGGGCTCAATCCCATGACCTGGGCTGAAATCAGAGTCAGATGCTCAACTGACCAAGCCACCCAGGTGCCCTGATTATGTTTTATTTTTAAATTCACTACTATCCTCCAACCTTATCCTCTCATCCTCAAATCACGGTAGAGATCCAACTGGTTTACCTGCTAGCAGATCAAACCTGGAAGGCAATTTCACATTCATTAGCTACCCTGCTCAATCCCTGTAGTGACTGTGACCACCACCAATCATCTCCACTCTACCTCTATAACCTGATATTCAAAAGCCACTAACCTATAGCTGGAACCACAATAGTTAATTTCTATTAACAGAATGAGTAATGGCACATTGTCATCTTTCACCTTTGTTCCCTTTGCCCAGAATGTCTTTCCCCTACCCAAATCCCTTCCAGTCTTCACAGCCCAAGTTCTATCTCCTTTACCAAGGCTTCAAGACCATGTAAGTACACTCAAATCACTCTGTGTTCCCTATTATGACATTATCATCTGTACCACACAGCTGACATTTTGGTTATTGTTCAATTTTGGGTTTATGTCATGGCTTCATTATTAGGTAATAAATATCTAGAGAAAATAAGTTGTCTAATTTTATGCCCATATAGCACTTGACTCAAAGTTATATACCTCATAGGCACTAGAGAGGTTTAAATAAATTAAAATATTAATGAAGAAAATTTGCCATGAATCATGATATTCTAATGTATTATAGGTTGTAGAAGATTTCTATAATTGACTTTGGGGTCCTAGAACAAAGCACATTCTAGAACTGCCTCTAAGAGATGGCTATCCAAATTCCTGGGTACAGACAACTCTTCATAAATGAATTAAAAACCAGTTCTAAGATGTATGCTATCGCTCTTTCCCAAGAAATATTATGAAAACCTCTATGGAACCTTAAAGTTTCAGATTATGACATGAAAAATCATTAGCATTTAGCAGACTAATATAACTTGAAATAAAAAGTGTTTCAACTAAGTACATTATTGTCTTGTTCTCTAATTGCCCGTAATAGTTACTATTTATTTAATACAGGTATTAGATATTACTGGGTGCAAGTGACAGAAATCTAAATTAAACTAGTTTAGGCAAAATGGACTTATTAAAAAGAGTGAAATGCCTCATGGAATTGGGTATCAAACAAACAAAATTTAGGTAAGGAAGGGGCATGGGTAGACCATAAGAACTAAAATCAAGCACTTTACACATTCAGGACCACTTTTTGTCTCTGTTTTTCCATGTATCAGCTTTTTTTTCCCCCCTTCACCAACAACACTTTTCCTCATAGTTCAAAAAAAACAACCCATCCATACAGATCCTGAGATTTACTCTTAGAACTTCAGTAGTCCAAAGAGAAGTTTTTTAATTCCAAATCCTAAAATAGTATTCTGATTGACTCTATTTTGGTTAGATCCTACTCATATATCAATCAAGCGAGAATAGGTAAAGAAGTTATATTTTATGTACAAAATACAATATCAACATACTGATCACAGTAACTATGTGGAATGGGGAGAGTTTCTCAGAAAATGAGGGCAACCCTACAGATCTTTATTTTGTGGTAGGCATTGCATAAAGCACTTGAAACAGTTGTTTTACTTTGCAAACTTACTGTATAGTTTAAATATTATTTTTAAAGATGAGGAAACTACCTCCAAACTCATGCTTTTCATTAAAATGTTCTATTGACAATTATAATTAACAACTACAACTAAATGTAAGCAGTCCATTCAATCCCTATCTATTCGAAGCTGGACCAGCTGTGGCTTCTCTTGAGAGTCTTTGAAAGCAGCAAAACTGCTCCAAGTAAACTGCTCAGCAATTTGGGCTGGAGGTGGAGTTTCCCCACACCTTAAGGAAGCTGAAATCTAGCTTATTACTTTTAGACACAGGACAGAACTATCACTAACCTATAAATGATGCGTTTCTCTATTCCCTTTCTATAGTCACACAGAAAGGAAAAGGAATAGCTAAGGAACAATCAGGTAATAAAGAATACTACCTTTCTTTTCATCCCTTTAGAAAAGCTGTATTAGCTAGATCGAGATCAGGATGTATATAAATACTAGAGACGCTGCATAGGTATGTATGTCTAAACTCCTAAGTTTCTGAAAATTTAGCAATAATAATTCTACCAGACAATTTACCAATGAACAATGTAATATAATCAGCTATGTTTCAAATAATATAAATGAATCAGTTAATTCTTCTGGTTAAACTAAAAAACAAAAACATTTCATCTCAAATAACATATCTTATACATGGCAAGGGATTCTTCATAAATCCTAATCTCTTCACTACAACAAAGGTAATCCAATCTTTAAGAAACCCAGAACAATACAATGGATGTTTAATAAATATTTCCTAGCTTGAATTTATCAAACTCATGGTCAAAACTCCTAAGACAGATAAAAATTAAAGTCAAACAGAAGCACAATTCAAAATGTAAAGTAACTACAAGAGTTTAGTTTTTGACAGTGACAATCACTTTGGATGATAGTAGACAAGGAGATTTTACATGACCCCTCAGTTATTTTACAAAGAACACTGTAATCAACATATTCTAGGGAAGCTAGGGAAGGGGAGTAAGAGATAAGGAAGGAGAAAGAGAGGCAGGAAAAGGGAGAAAATTATTCTCTTAGTTCAATTCTGTATTAATGGGATTTTTAAAGCAGCACTATCAGGACACAAAATTAATGTTTACAATTAGTGCTTTAATTGTATTCTATGTAGCTTTCCAAGTACAGAAAAACACTAACTAAAAATGGTTTAAGGGGCATCTGGGTGGCTCAGACAGTTAAGTGTCCAACTCTTGATTTTGGCTTAGGTCATGATCTCACAGATCTCACAGCACAGACCTGCTTGGGATTCTCTCTCCCTGTCTCTGTGCCCCTCCCCGGCTCACACTCTTTCTCTCTCAAAAAAAATAAGCATTTTTAAAAAATGCTTTAAAAATAAGATTTACTCTTATACAGGACAGGGGTAAAACTGGTTGATTTAGCAACTCAAAGACATCAACCAGGTGTAAGAAATTCTACCTTTCTACTTTGCCAACCACAACCACATAACCAAAGTATAGGCTCATCCAAGCTAGTTCACCCCAAACAACAGCCAGTAGCAGGGGGAAAAAAGCCATCTCTTCCTCTCTTGTGCTCTTATTTTTTATATTAAAAAAATGTTTTTTTAGTTAACATAATTGTTGGGGCACCTGGGTGGCTCAGTCAGTTAAGCAACCAACTTCGGCTCACGTCACAATCTCACAGTTTGTGAGTTCGAACCTCGCATCAGGCTCTGTGCTGACAGCTCAGAGCCTGGAGCCTGCTTCAGATTCTGTGTCTCCTCTCTCTGTCCCTCCCGCCTCTCCCCCCCCACCCCCCCGCCCAATAAATAAACATTAAAGAAATGTTTAAATAAACATGAAAAAAACTATATAAAAAAGAGACAATTGTTTTAGATTCACAGCAAAATGAAGGGAAAGTACAGAGATTTCCAATATACTCCCTACTTCCAGGTGTGCAAAGCACCCACCATTATCAACGGCCCCTAATAGAGTGATACATTTGTTACAATGTACAGTGTAGGTGATGGACCCACACTGACACATCATAATCATCCAAAGTTTACCTTGGGTTTCACTCTTGATGATGTAAATTCTATGGGTTTGGACAAATGCATGATGACACTTATCTATCATTATATTATTAGAGTATTTTCACTGCCCTAAAAATCCTCTGTGTTCTACCTGTTCATCTCCATCCCCCACCAACCCTTCCTGTTTATACTATCTCCATAACTTGATACTCTGCTGTTAGGTGCATACACATTAAAGTTTGTTATTTCTTTCTCAAGAAATGACACTTTTATTATTATTTAACACCCTTCTTTATCCCTGATAACTTTCCTTGCTCTGAAGTCTATTCTGTCTGAAGTATATATAGCTACTCCTGCCTTCTTTTGATAAGTGCTAGCGTATTTTTCATCATCCATTTACTTTTAATCTATAGATTTCTTTTTATTTAAAGTAGGTTTCTCAAAAACAACATATAATTGGGTCTTGTTTTATGATCCACTAATGACAATCTCTGTCTTGTAACTGGTATACTCAGAGCATTAGTGATACAGATGGATTATTATCTACTATATTTGCTACATTTTTGTTTGTTTCCCTCATTTTTTGTTCCTGTTTTTATCCTTCACTCTTTTTCTGCATTTTGTGGTTTTAACTGAGCCTGTAGTATGACTCCATTTTCTTTTCTCAGAATATTGGTTATACTTGAAAAATAATTTTTTTAATGGCTGCCCTAGAGTTTACAGCAGAAATTCACAACTAATCCAAATCTATTTTCAAATATCACGATACCACTTAATAGGCAATGTCTTATTAATAACAAATTAATCCTAATTCTCCTTCCTGTCCCTTGTATCATTGCTGTCATCCATTTCACTTACATAGAAGTATAAACAATGAAAAAAATATATATGTGCATATACACACACACACGTTGTATATACGTAGGATATATATATACACATATATAAGCACACATAATACGTTACTTTAAACAAGCTTATACATTAGATTAAAAATAAGAAAACTATTTTCATTTTACTTTGACATACTCAATTCTCTTCCTTATGTAAATCTGAGTTTTTGATCTGTGTTATTTTCCTTCCATGTAAGAACTTCATTTAACATTTCTTACAAGGCAGGTCTACCAGTAACAAACTTCTTTAATTTTTATTTGCTTAAGAAAATCTTTATTCTCCTTTACCTTTTTATTTCACTTATGTATTCATTCATTCACTCATTCATTTATGAGAGAGAGCTAGTGAGCGCAGGGGGAGGGGCAGATAGAGAGCAAGACATAGAATCCCAAGCAGGCCCCACGCTGTCAGTGCAGAGCCCGACACAGGGCTCAAACCCACAAACCATGAGATCATGACCTGAGCGAAAATCAAGAGTCAGATGCTTAACTGACTGAGCCACCCAGGCACCATTCTCCTTTACCTTTTTAAATATTTCACTCCACTCTCTTCTTGCTTGTATGGTTTCTGAGATTTTTCTTCAGCTATGTCCAGTCTATTTAAGAAGTTCAACAAAAACTTTTTTTTTTTTTTTTTTTTTAATCTTTTACTGTTTTTGATCTCTAGCATTTCCTTTTGGTTCTTTCTTAGGATTTCCATCTCTCTTCAAACTGTGCTTTTTGACTTTTATATATCTTCTAATTTTTTCTTGATAACCAGACATGATGTACTGGGTAAAAGGCACCACTGTAAATAGGCCTTTCATAATTAATGTGTTGTGAGGTGTGAGGGGAGGGGAAGTGTCCTATGATTAGGTTTTTTATTTAGTGAGCTTATACCTCTGGTCTGTGAACTTCACAAGTGTTTCCCAGCCACCCTCCCCTGCCTCCAGGTGGGACAGAATGGCTAGAGGGGGCTGGAGTTGGGTATTTCCTTTCCTCCAGAGTCAGTCAGCCTCTGGTTAACTAGTCTCCCCCAGAGGGCAGGCCTTGTTAAGAACAGAGTGCTCTGGGGGCACCTGCATGGCTCAGTCAGTTGAGCATCCAACTTCAGCTCAGGTCATGATCTCACAGTTTATGAGTTCAAGCCCCACATCAGGCTTGCTGCTATCAGCGCAGAGCCCACTTCAGATACTCTGTCCCTCTCTCTTTGCCCCTCCCTGGTTTGCACTCTTTCAAAAATAAAGAAAACATTAAAAAATAAAAAAGGATGGAATGCTCTGTCATATTTCAAAATGCTCCCCACCCCCCCACCCCGGGCCCCTGCTAGAAGCGTGAGGGGTTTTCTCTGATATTTACTGTGAGAACCTCATTCGGCTCCTGGAGGTAAACCTTACAATACTGTGGTGGCCTGTGACTGGATCCCCTGGTGTTTTCAACTCTCAGAATTATCCACACTGAACCCTCAGCAATCTGTCAATTAAAGTTCAGTTTTTCCTTCCCAGCACTGATTCCTGAGCAGTTGCTACTCACGAGTCTGCTCTTCAAGCCTCAGCTTTCTATGTTCGTTTGTGTCTATCTGATCTTAGGGGCAGTGGTTTGCCCTGGGTCACAAGAAGGGCTGTTATGGACCCAAGAAGAGCTGTTAAATTTTCAGTCTGTTTAGCTTTGTACTTGTTAGAACAGAGTGGCAACTTCCAAGTTTCTTACATATGGAACTAGAAACCGGAAGTGTCCTTTATGTCTATTTTTAATCAGTGAGGAAACTGCCCCAAAGGCATCCATGTAACTTTCTCTCACTTCTCATTGTCCAGTCTTGTGTCACCTGCTATGCCTACATCAACCACTTGATTATGACACCCTGGAGGTAGGAAGGGGATCATTTTCCAGTGACATGGGGGATCAAATGCCCAAACAAAATCAGAGCTCTGCTCATTAGAGGAAAATGGGAAACAAATGGGCACTAACAAAATAGTCAAAGTTTCTGCCACTTTGTGATTGTTATATAGCCTTTGATGTGTGTAAGAAAAGTAGAACAAGAAAGACACCTAGAGAAAATATTCAAATCAATATTGTTACCACTCACTGAAAAGGGTAACAGAAGAAAAAAGGAACCATTAACCTGATTCTTAACTAAATCTGCTGAAATACCCTCCCGTTCCCCCCAAATTGTTGTGAAATAACCCAGACTTAAATGATATAATTTAGAAAGCAAATATAATAGTTTAATGCGTTGTCAAAGTAATATATTAGGGATAGAAATAGCCCTAGAGAGCAAGTTCAGTCACCTCATTTTACAAATCAGAAGAACAGGGCTCGGAGAGGCTAAACTACTGAAAGACAGACTAGAGTCTAGTTTGCCTGATTTAAAGATCAAGGTCCTTCTTGCTGTTTACATTCTGGACCTCTTCACTTCCTTGGAGTTTAAATAAGTTAACAGCAACAGTGATGTAAGCAACCAGTCATTTTTCATGTGCATGTATTTATCTCTAAATATCTGAACATACGTTAGATTCTGGAAAATAATGTATTTTTAAAAATCATACCAGTAACAAGGGATTCCTCACCCTTACGTAACTGTAGAAGTATGGTCCCACTCTAGAAAATTTTTTCACAATATGGCAATCTTAATATTCTTTTCTACAGCTCTCTATTTGGGTTAGTTACAAGTAGGTGATACTTACAAAGTCTGGGAAAAAGAGTGAGAGATTTTCATTTCTTAGAAAAGAATCAGAACACAGGTGAACCTACCATAAGACAAATCATTTTAGCATAAAAATACCATTCTTGTCTACAAGACTATACATGCAACTGAAAGATTTATATATTTAAACCAATTACTAACACTTTCAGTTTATGGCTAGTAAACAAGTAAGATACATCTAACAAATAGCTTCACTACTCACACTTCTTGATCAAACTTTTTAAAAAACTAAATTAGTGCCTTGGAGTGACAGGACATTTCACTCCATTAATAAGCAAATACCTGAATGAGGCTACCCAAACATGCCCTCACTCAACTTTAAGTATTAATCTACAGCAGTGGTAACATTTTATACAGTAACAACTTGAAGAAAAATAAATCTAGACTGTCACAAATATATGCACATACACTGTCTATAACCATGATATTTAACTGTTAAATTAAGCATATATTCCAACTTAATAAAGGTAATCTGAATATGCAACACTCGTAAATTATACATTTCATAACCTTAAACCTTAATTTAGAGTAGAACTTTAAAATCATGTAAGTTTCAGATTCTACAGCTACTATCAAAGGGGGGGGGAATCTTAAACTTGAAATATACGAGTTATTTTTTTTAACCTTTTTTTTTTTATCATGAAATTTATTGTCAAATTGGTTTCCATACAACACCCAGTGCTCATCCCAACAGGTGCCCTCCTCAATACCCATCACCCATCCTCCCCTCCCTCCCATCCTCCATAAACCCTCAGTTTGTTCTCAGTTTTTAGGAGTCTCTTATGTTTTTGGCTCCCTCCCTCTCTAACCATTTTTTTTCTTCCCCTCCCTCATGGTCTTCTGTTAAGTTTCTCAGGATCCACATAGGAGTGAAAACATATGGAGTCTGTCCTTCTCTGTATGAGTTATTTCACTTAGCGTAACACTCTCCAGTTCCATCCATGTTGCTACAAAAGCCCATATTTCATTCTTTCCCATTGCCACGTAGTATTCCATTGTGTATAGAAACCACAATTTCTTTATCCATTCATCAGTTGATGGACATTTAGGCTCTTTCCATAATTTAGTTATTGTTGAGAGTGCTGCAAACTTTTTCTTTTTTATTTATTTTTCAATATATGAAATTTATTGTCAAATTGGTTTCCATACAACACCCAGTGCTCATCCCAAAAGGTGCCCTCTTCAATACCCATCACCCACCCTCCCCTCCCTCCCACCTCCCATCAACCCTCAGTTTGTTCTCAGTTTTTAAGAGTCTCTTATGCTTTGGCTCTCTCCCACTCTAACCTCTTTTTTTTTTTTTTTTCTCCTTCCCCTCCCCCATGGGTTTCTGTTAGGCTTCTCAGGATCCACATAAGAGTGAAAACATATGGTATCTGTCTTTCTCTGTATGGCTTATTTCACTTAGCATCACACTCTCCAGTTCCATCCACATTGCTACAAAGGGCCATATTTCGGTCTTTCTCATTGCCATGTAGTACTCCATTGTGTATATAAACCACAATTTCTTTATCCATTCATCAGTTGATGGACATTTAGGCTCTTTCCATAATTTGGCTATTGTTGAGAGTGCTGCTATAAACATTGGGGTACAAGTGCCCCTATGCATCAGTACTCTTGTATCCCTTGGGTAAATTCCTAGCAGTGCTATTGCTGGGTCATAGGGTAGGTCTATTTTTAATTTTCTGAGGAACCTCCACACTGTTTTCCAGAGTGGCTGCACCAATTTGCATTCCCACCAACAGTGCAAGAGGGTTCCCGTTTCTCCACATCCTCTCCAGCATCTATAGTCTCCTGATTTGTTCATTTTGGCGACTCTAACTGGCGTGAGAAATATACCAGTTATTTAATGGTGAAAGAGTAAATGTTTTCCTTCTAAGATCAGAAACAAGGCAAGGATGTCTACTCTCGTCATTCCTATTCATTCTCATACTGGTAGTCCTAAGTCAGTAAGAATAAAAAGAAGCAAAAGGCATATAGATTGGGAAAGAAAACATAAAACTGTCTCTATTTATAAATGACATATTGTTCATGGAGAAAATCCCAAGAAAATTTATTGTAAAAAATCCAAAAATGAGTTTATAAAAGTTGCTGAATGCAAGGTCAATATACAACAAGCAAATGTATTTCCACATACTAGCAATTAACTGGAAATTAAAAATGTTAAAGACTTTACATTTACAATACAAAAGAAGGAAAGAAAGAAGGAAAGAAAGAAAAGCCAGAAAAATGCTTGGGTATAAATCTAATAAAAACTTGCAGGATCCGTATACGTTCACTGTAACATACTCATTAAAGACTTACAGAAAACCTACATAGAGATAACATGTTCATGAATTAGAAGACTCATTATTGCTAAGATGTCAATTTGATCTATGGATTCAATGTAATCTTACTCAAAATCTCAGCAGGATTCCTTTTAGATATTAATGATCTAAAATTTACATGGAAAGGCAAAGACACTAGAACAGCCAGAGCAATTTTGAGTGAAAAGAACATAGTTGGGGGATGGGGGTCTTACACAGTGTGATTTCAAGAATTTCTATGAAGGGGCGCCTGGGTGGCTCAGCTGGTTAAGCGTACAACTTCGGCTAAGGTCATGATCTTGTGGTTCAGTTCTTGAGTTCAAGCCCCACATCAGGTTCTATACTGACAGATCAGAGCCTGGAGCCTGCTTTAGATTCTATCTCCCTCTCTCTCTGCCTCTCCCCCATTCACGCTCTGTCTTGCTCTCTCTCAAAAATAAAAATAAACATTTTTACAAAAAGCTCAAAAGCATTAACCATAAAGGAAAATACTGAAAAATCTGCATTAAATTAAGACCTCATGTTCAATGACACAAGAGTGAAAAGTCAAGCTGGACTGGGAGAAGACATCTGCAACATACACAGTTCACAAAAGGTTCATATTCTGCATACATAAAGAAATGTAAATTAATAAGCAAAGAAAGAACTCAAAAGAAAAATGGGCAAGAGATTTAATAGGCATTTGATAAAAGAGGCTATGTGAATCTCTAACAAACATATAAAAAGGTATTTGACATTGTCATCAAAAAAAACTCAAACTTTGTACAAATAATGAGACACACTAACTACTACATAACAAATAGAATGGCTACAAAACAAAAAGGATGTAGTCCAAAAATGTGGAGCAAAAAGAAATCTCATACAATTTTCATGGGAGTATAAATTGCTTAATACAGCATTCTCATTTAAGCTGAATGAACGTATGCAGAGCCTATATATCAGAAATTCTGAGTGGGCATATATCCTAGAGAAATGCATGCTCATGTGCAACACAGGCACGTTTCTGAATAGCTGCATTATTCATAATAGGCAAAAAGCTGGAAACAACTATCTATCTATCAATAGCAGAATATGGATAAACTGTGGTGCATGCATTCAGCGGAATATTATGAATAATCTTAGGTTCATATAACACGGGTAAAGTTTTGAAATAAGATAGTACCGTGCAGAAGAACCCAGATCCGAAAGAATATATGTTGCAAGATTCATTTAACTTAAAAATATGCAAAATTAAATTGTATTGTTTGGAGAGGAAAGATTATTTAAATTTTTTTTTTCTTTTCTTTTCAACGTTTTTTTTAATTTATTTTTGGGACAGAGAGAGACAGAGCATGAGCGGGGGAGGGACAGAGAGAGAGGGAGACACAGAATCGGAAACAGGCTCCAGGCTCCGAGCCATCAGCCCAGAGCCTGATGCGGGGCTCGAACTCACGGACCGCGAGATCGTGACCTGGCTGAAGTCGGACGCTTAACCGACTGCGCCACCCAGGCGCCCCTGGAGAGGAAAGATTAAATGGCAAAATTATAAAAGAAAACAGAGAGAGACTATTATACAAGTCATAGTAATGCCTACATTGCAGGATGGGAATAAATACTTCTGATCATAAAGTGGGCACCAAGACAGCTTTTGTAGCAATAGCAACATTGTCTTTTTTGATCTGGGTAGAGGTTACATTTAAATAATTCATTATAGTCTACATTTGTTTTACATATTTTTGAGTATTAAAAGTTTTTTAAAAGATTTTTTAAAGGTTTTTAAAAGATTCAAAGAATCTTTTTTAAAATTTTTAAATTTTTAAAAGATTAAAAGAAAGGAGAAAAAACATTGAACATGAGTGTTCAATCACTTGTCTAAAATATCAATTAAAATACAACTGAACTAAAAGGAAAAGCATATAAAAACCTGGCAGAAGACACAGGACCTAATATGGTATTTCAGCTTAAGAACAACAACAGTAGCTTCCTTTGTTGGTTGGGCAAGTTTTGTTCTCTTGAACAAATTCGTTCAAAATGAAAACGAAAAAAAAGTCACCTGAAAATTGAAAAAGAAAACTACTCACCCCTTGCACCCATGCCCTTCCCCCAACCACCAATTTGGGTCTACAAAGGAATTAAGAATAAAAACGGAAATTATGTTGACAGAAATTTGTGTAAGGCAATCTTAAAAAACCCAAACAAAAAAATTAATGTAATCTAGCTTCTATGTAAACAAAACCCAAAACCCTCATTTATCTTCCAAACTAATGATAAAAACTTGACATAAAGCATTTTATAAATCATATTTTCCTCATATGCAGAGATAAATGTATTCTAAAATAACTTTATTATTAATTTATTGAGCTTGCACAAGAGAACATGATTTAAATCACTGTGGTAAGTAATATTCAAATCATTAGTTCTGTATAAAAACTACCAAAGAAAACAATGGTACATTATTAGTTTAAAATATTTATGTTGTTTACCTGTTTTACACAACAAGTAATTATAATAAGATACGGAAAAACATATCTCAAGATGTGTCACTGTAATTTTATGGAAAATGTTTATTCATTTAGTAATTAATCTATTATTAATTAAATCACTCACTTTCATCCTAGGTAATTTAAGATTATGTAATTAAAATATGTTTTCTTTGTGACTACATGATTTGGGTGGGATGGGAGAAGTTGTTTCCTTTCCCAAATCTGACTCTGGCTATTACAGGTACTTTGTTGCTGTTGCTGTTTTCTTGTCAAACATTTATTTATTTATTCCATGAAACACTCAAAGTTTAGGTCAGTGGGAAACAATTTTAATCAAAGAACTGTACAATTTCTTCCCACATATTTTGATTTGTAATAGGAAATGACATTGCAACCCATTTTACTAAAATATTACAAAATATTTACAAGAAAATATTAAAATAGGTCAAACACAAAAGGCAAGATGGGGTAAAATAAACTTTTTTCGGAAATCTCTACTCCAGTGCCAATAGCACACAAGAAGAGAATCAAAACAAGTAACAAAGATCCCCTGACCATGTTTCCAAAGAATTGGAGAAGGGAAACAAACGGGATGAAAATGGTGGTAAGAAGGGAATAGATGTTAGCAGCCTGGCTTCAATAACCAATCTATTCTGAATGAAATAACTCTTTCTTATATGCAATAAATTCTGAACAAGGCTAAATTTTAGGATATTTCTTGAAATGAGATTTAAAAATACCCTGGCAGCTCTTTCACTAAGTTTAATACGAGCCTCTTTCCCCATGAACCACACATGCAAATAGAAACCCATTCTGGCATTAAAAGCTGTCACAGCAGGGGCGCCTGGGTGGCTCAGTGGGTTGAGCATCCGACTTCAGCTCAGGTCATGATCTCACGGTCTGTGGGTTCGAGCCCCGCGTTGGGCTCTGTGCTGACAGCTCAGAGCCTGGAGCCTGTTTGGGATTCTGTGTCTCCCTCACTCTCTGCCCCTCCCCCACTTGTGCTCTGTCTCTCAAAAATAAACATTTAAAAAAATTAAAAATAAAAAAGCTGTCACAGTAGCCCTTCCATTTCTTTCATGAAAGCTTCATAAACATCATCCTTAGTTTGCCCCGAAATGGGAACAGATGGACCAGATTTTGGGGCTGCTTTGGCAAGAGGCACAGCAGAATCATCCTCTGACTTTCTCTGGGGAGCAGCAGCGGTCCCTTTATTCTCTTGATGTACCCTCATTGCAGTGGGCACAAATCAAGTAATCTCCGCCTAGGGATTGGTGATCCGTGGCTTGGCACTGATGGATGCTGTGGCTTTCTTCTCAATGGTGGCTGCGCTTGTATCATCCGCCTTGGGTTGCTGAATCAAGTTGGGTGGAGCACTTAAAACCCCCGGGTTCAGCAAGGGAGCTGGTGGGAAAAGCCCAGGTGGGGCAGGTCCAAGTAGAGGCACCAAAGGTGAGCACATCATGCCAGGACGGGGTGGAGGAATACTTGGAGGTGCAGGGGGAGGTAGCCTTGGTGGGGGTCCCCGAAGAGGAGGGCCAGGAGGCAGACTTGGAAGTGGACCTGAGGGAGGGCCAGGGGGCCAGCCTGGTGGTGGGCCTGGAGGTAAAAGTCGAGGTAAAGGCCCTTGGAGCCCTGGCATTCCAGATGGTCTCAGGAATGGAGGAGCTCCTGGAAGTGGTCCAGGAGGAAGGCCAAGTAGGTGGTCCAGGTGACTGTAAAGGTGGAGCAGGTGGTGGTCCAGGAGGAGGTGGTTCTGGCATGGGAGATGCTTGTATCTGAGAAGGAGGAGCAGACTGCGTGGGAGCTTGCTGCTATGAAGCGGCAGGAAATGTGCCATCAGAAAGAGAGATTCCTCTTTATGCTGTTTTTGTGACTGCTTTTCCGCTTCTGAATCATCAGAATCACCTTCATCATCATCCTCTGAAATTTCTTCTACTGCTCGTCCCTCCTCTGGGACTTCCTGACCTGCCATTTGAAGCATCATGGCTTGAAGAGGAGTCAGCTCCTTTGTGTTCTTTTTCTTCCTTGATTTTCCAGGCATATGTGCAAATCTTACACTCAGACCTGACTTTTTTTCTTCATTGTTGTCTCTTTCATTATCATCACAGTGCACAAATTCAGCCCCTTCACTTTCTCCATCTGACCCATCAGTGTCACTGTCATCAGTACTGTCATCATGCTTATCTTGATCCATGTCCTCAGAATACCATCATCTTCACTGGTGCTGGAAACATCATCATCATGACCCCGTTGAGCAAGTTCAGGACTATATAAAATGTCTTCATCCCACCTATGAGGGGGAAAGATCTAGAGCAAAGCCTACTTTACAGCCATACATTTGCAAGACTTGAGGAGGTGGTGGACCAGGGGGAGGACCAGGAGGTTTTCTGCCAGGGGGCAAACATAGAACACCATGTCCAAGAAGAGGAAATATAGAAACTACCTGCGTTGAAGGTCATAGGCGAGGACGTTTTAAGGATGGAGTGTGGCTGGGCACCAGGAAGTGGAATGTCCTGGATCAGAATGTTGGAAGGAGCATGTGGCATATCTGGCAAGGAAATGCTCTCCACTTCCACATGCTGAGCATTCTTGACAGCATCAAAATATTGGCTAGGTTGAGCCCTCTTCTGTTCATACTCCACTTCTAGCTTTCTCAATTCTTTGTAAATATCCAGATTCTCTTCCACAGAGTTGTAGAATATGTTAAAAGGTTTCACGCAGCTTTTTACACTTATCTTCAACACCTTCTCATTTAACTGTTTGCTGCACTGGGTTAAGCTCCATTTCATCCAATTTCTCCATGTCCCGAATAATCTGTTTGGGATCCTTCATTCTTAAAACTGCAGCCCGTACCATCATGCACCGTTTTTTGTTCTTCTTTAATTCTCTCTTCTGGGCTTCTTTTTGATTATTACAGGTACCTTGGTTTATGCACAATTACCAATATATCAGCTATTTAGATTTGTTCATATGTGGCACTGCTCTGGCAACATGAAGAGTGAACCCCATGTTATCAAAAACTATACACTGGGCTTATGAGGCAGCTTTTAACAATGACTGGCAGCTTCCAGCATCTCCTCTTCACCTATGAAGTTTCCATCATTTCCTGTGCTGCTTCTGTGCTGTGTGTTCAGCAATTGTGCAAACTTTACTTTTATTTAATGATGATGATTTGGACGTTAATACAATAATATGAAAGCTGCTTTCTAGTTGGTCAGGGAAACTAACACTAAGAACTTTATTAAATGCCTTCCCTAGAACCAACTTCTATTCCTAAGCATTGGGGGGCAAGATGGGATTTAGTCCCCTTGACAAAGAACTCGGTAGAATATCCCATCTCATTGTCTCTTTAAAGTCAATGCTCTGACAGATCATCAAGAGAATACTGCAAATGATAAAGTTATTACAGAAGAGTGCCTTTGTCCACATGCTCCCCTCCATGTTCAAAGTCAGCAACACAGAACCTGCCTCACATCAAATCCCTTACTGTCTTTGTTTCTGACTCTAGATACACATTTACTTTTTTTTTAATATTTATTTTTGAAAGAGACAGAGTGTGAGCAGCAGAAGGGAGAGGCAGAGAGAGAAAGGGAGACCTAGAATCCAAAGCAGGCTCCAGGCTCTGAGCTGTCAGCACAGAACCCGATGCAGGACTTGAACCCATGAACTGTGAGATCATGACGTGGGCCAAAGTCGGCTGCTTAACCGACTGAGCCACCCAGGCGCCCCTAGGTCCACATTTAAAGGGTTCATGTAATTAGGTCAGGTCTACTCAGCTAATCTCACCTTCCTAGTTAACTGTGCCAAACGTTATAAAGTAATCACAAGAGTGCTATCCTATCATATTTACAGTACAGAAAATTATACAGGATATGTACATGGAGGGGGAGTAAGATTCTTGTGGGCCATCTTAGGAATTCTGCCTACTATCAGGGGTAACCTAAAGAACAAAGAGAAACTGAAGATGAAGCAAAGACTGAATTGGAGACAACGCGGGCACAAGTGATATCCTGAGTCAGGAAAGAGCAGGAAAGAATAGGGGGAAAAAGTATGTATGACTGGACTTGTCTCCCCAGTACCCAGCATAGTAACTGGCACATAATTTTTCAAGGGAATGGACCAACATACCAAGTTATACCAAATTAAGCTAGCAGGTATTTACTAAGAGTTTACATACTTAATAGCTATAGGACAAAAGCTAAGAAACTTACTGTAATGTGAAACCACTAGGCAGAATTGAGGGGTGACAAACCAATGGAGACAACATGGACAGAAAACAAACTGGACATTAAGAAAACTAGGCTCTTATGCTATCTCTGCTAAATATAAGTGACCAAATCAAATAAACTCCAAGACTTTAGTTTTGTCTCATCTTTAACAGAGATGATATAACCACTTAATTTCTAAGATCCCTTTCCAGTGCTACCTATCCTACAAAATGGAAGGCATGGCTCTTGCCCTCAAGCATATTCTATTTAGGAAGTTTAGAATGTAAGTATTAATTCATGTTGTAACCCACACATTGCTCTATCAGTAGTAATATTAAAAAGACAATAGGAAGAATCCTATTTTAAACACTGAATTTACCCTCTTCTATAAATTTAGCAGTAAACAGATACTCCTATGCTAAGATTTACTTGCTCTTCCCAGTAAAAAAATAAAACACCAAAATTACCTATCTTTATTTTATTATTTTTTTTAGGTAGGCTCCATGCCCAACGTGGGGCTTTAACTCACAACCATAAGATCAAGAGTCACATGCTCTACCAAGTGAGCCAGCCAGGTGCTCCCAAAATTACATATCAATACCAGGTCCCATTAGAATAAGGCAAAGTAAGGTAATGCCACCGTCTGGGGAGAACAGGGACTAGAATTCTCAGGACAGAGTAACAGAGAGAGGATGGTACAGCTAGAAAATGCCAGAGATCTTCAGATTATGCACTTGTATACTCAACTAAGTACTGAGCAGCACAAGTGTATAAAAATACTACCCAAGTCTGGTGAAAAGAAGCATCTAAAGCAATTAAAGTAGTGCTTCTCAACCGTTTTCTCCTTATCATCCTAATCCAGGAGGTTTTTGATACTTTATTTTTCCTAACTGCCCTCATGAAATTTTACTACTACTGTGTATCTATCTAATTTCTACAGTTTAATCCTTTGGAAGGCCATAATCATTGTAATATGCAAGATTCTCTCTCTCTCTCTCTCTCTCTCGCTCTCTCTCTCTCATACATACACACACACACACACACACACACACACACACACACACACACACGGCAAAAAAATAAATTTTGCCAAGTTGGAGGTGATAGCATCACCAGTGAGGATACATGGATTTTGAAGGAATAGTGCCTGGATTGCATACAGGGAAGTAATCTGTTCCCGCCAGCCAGGGTAAAAAACTTGTGTTTCCTGGAGCACTGGAGAGAGTACTCAAAAAGAAACTTACCTCAGCAGTACTGGATATTTAACATATTTTGAATTAAATACCATTTATAGTAAGAACAAAATTTATAAAATATAAATTTAACAAAGTATGTAAAAAGGCCATCCACAGTGAAATTACAAAATCTGCTGAGAGAAATTAAAAATGACCTAAATAAATGGAGAGCTGGGTGAGAAGACTCAATATTGTTAAGATGTTAATTTTTGCCAACTTCACCTACAGATCAACATAATCCAATTTTCTCCCCAGAGACGGACAAGCTGATTCTAAAATATATATAAAAACGCTAAGTACTCACACAATTTTGAAAAAGAAAAAAGTTGATGATTTCAAGACTTATTATAAAATGCTACCATATCACAACAGTATGGCACTGGCATTAACAACTGACTTAATAAAGACACAAAGACAATTCAGTGAAATAGTCTTGTTTTTCCACAAGTATCTAAGAACTGAATATATCTACATATTTAAAAAGTGAACTTTGGCATATACCTTGCATAATATGCAAATATTAACTCAAAATAGTCTGTAGATCTAAATGTAAAATACAAAACTTCTGGGAGATACAAAGAAAATCTACATGATGCGGAGATAGAGATCTTTTTAGATACAACACCAAAACCACAATCCATAACAGAATAAATTGATAAACTGGACATCAACAAAATTTAAAACTTCTGCTCTTCAAATACATTCTTAAGAGAATGAAAACACAGCCACAGATTGAGTACTTGTATCCAGAACATACAAAGAACTCTCAAAACTCGAGAGCAAGAAAACAATCCAATTAAGGGGGGAAAAAAAAACAAAGAAACTAGCAAAAACATTTGAAAGACACTTCACCAAAGAGGATAGATATACAGATTGCCAAGAGGCACATGAAAAGATGTTCAATATCATTAGTCATCACAGAAATGTAAATTAAAACTATAATGAGATATACTGTGGGATGGATACACATCTATTACAATTTTTAAGATTAGAAAAGACTGACCTTACCAAATATTGGTGAGAATGTGGAAAAACTGGCATTCTCATGTCTTGGTGGTGGGAATGTGTAATGATACAACCAATTTGGAAACAGCCGGCAATTTCTTAAAAAGTTAAACATATAGATACCTACCATATGGTCTGACCTTTCCACCACTAGACATTTACCCAAGAGAAAGGAAAGCCTATATTCATACAAAGACTTGTACAGAAAGGTTCATCATAGCTTTATTCGTAATAGATGAAAACGGGAAACAACTCAAATGTCCATCGATAGTTAAGTGGATAAACAAATTGTGTTTATAGTTACAATGGAATACTACTCAGCAACAGAAAAGAACTGTTAATACCATGCCACAACATGTGAGATTCAAAATAATTATGCTGAGTGAAAAAACGCCAGACAAAAGGAAGACATATTGTATAATCTCATTTATATAAAGCTCTAGAAAATACAAATTAATCTGTAGGGATACAAAGCAAATCAGAGGTTATGGAGGGGCAAATGGAATCTTTTGGAAGTGATGGAAGCATTAGCTACCTTGATTATGGTGAAGGTTTCACAGGTATATGCATATGTCAAAATTTATGAAACAGTGTAATTGAAATATATGTAATTCATTGTATATCAATTATACCTCACTAAAACCTAAAAAAAAAAAAAAAAAAAAAAAAAAAAAAAGGCTGAGGTACTAGCTGAGACTAACAGACCAATTAGTAACTTTAGCTCTGTCTAAAATTTAGGACAGAATTTATGCCATTTTTGTTATACTACCTAACATATTACTTATATACAGTTATGAGTATAAAAACTCATCAGCATTATTTCAGACTATGCAAGTAAAAGCACCTGATCTCTATTAAAAATATCACAGTTGGGGTACCTGGGTAGCTCAATCAGTTAAGTGTCCGACTCTTGGTTTCAGCTCAGGTCATGATTTCACAGTTCCTGAGTTCGAGCCCCGCGCTGGGCTCTGTATTGACAGTGCGGAGCCTGCTTGGGATTCTCTCTCTCCCTCTCTTTCTGCTCCTTTCTGAGCATGTGTGCACACACTCTCTCTCCCTCTCTCAAAATAAATAAACTTTAAAAAAAACATATCACTGTTTACCCAACAAATATTTATTTATACATGTCCAGTAAAATTGCTTCAAAGAACTAAGAGGACATTTAGTCTATTTGGAAAGATGATAATTTAATAATTTATAATAAATATAAACATTCCAAAATTTTTGCATGTCCACTGAAGCAGAATTTTTGTTTTCTTGGTGAAAAGATCTCAATTTATTTCCAATTAGCAAGATTTAAAATAATCCAAATGCTCTCTAAAAGGGGACTAGTTAAATAAATTACATTATAAACAATGGAAAATGATGTGGCTATAAAGAAAAATGAGAAGTTCTCATTACTAATATGGACTAATATACTACATTCCCAATATATATTCCCCAAATATATTGGAGATGAAAAATGAAAGATGCAGAATGTGTATATGCTAAATAAAAAACAATACATGAATGGAATATAAAAATAAGTCACCATCAGTCTCTAGCTGAAAAAACAGCTAGTTTCATTAGATAATACCTTCTTTGTTTCAGAATCTTCCAAAGCCATTTATAGTCACAATGACAGGATGTAAACTCATTTAAGATCTTGGGGGAAAACTGACCATTGGTGAAGAAAATTTAAAAATCTGAGGCTAGATGCTAGAAGCACGGGCAAGAATAGAGGAGAGGTGCCATCTCTAGGCACCTAGAAACTATAGAGGAATTCTCTCCTGGGTGTTAACTGAGTTGGTTCCTTGTTCTTCTTCACTCCCCGCCTTACTACTCGATGTTCCATGGAAGCCAGCTAGAAGTTGGGTGGGTACACTTGAGAAGGGGTTGAAGGGTTGGTCACAGGTTCCATTACTAATTACTGTAAGTAGCTAAAAAAGACCATGTGCACATGTACAATTTTAGGGCAGAGAGTGCACATGACCTCAAGTAACTGAGTGAAGAGGTTTTAAGAACTTAGAACACCAACAGTGTGGTATACTGACAGCCAGCAGAAGTGACATGTGGCCACAAGAAAGACTGGTTAAAGATTAGAGCATTTCTTGTTAATTTCCAGAAAAGACTAGAGAACACAGTGAAGGATGGGGGTGGGCAGAATTCAGGCAACCTGTGTAAACTTAGGGTTTACTACTTTGTGTTAACTGCCAGCAATATTATTATAATAATAATGAAAACTAATGATCTGTTTGTATGATGTGTATATATAGATTTGCTGAGCACTTCATCTGACAAAGTAAAATCAACATCATTTCAATGATCCCAGAAAGTACTTTTGAAAGCTTAAAGATGTTAATAATTTGGAAGGCTATTTTGGCAAATCAATCCCAAAATACTTTGAATGACAAAGCTAAATTCAGAAGCTAATAAAATATACAAGATAGCATTTTCAAAAATACTAAGTTATATGGCAGATATAGGGAAGATCTACTTATTGACTAGCTCTTAAATCAACTCTTTTGTGTTTAAAAAGGGTCACTCATAATCTAAGCATTCCTGTTTTGAATACTGAGAACAGCATTGGCTAAATTATAATTACCTCTAGTTTGGTATTATCTTGAATGACATTTTTATCCAGCCAAAAATTAAGACATCAGGGAGGCTTCTGTAGTCACTCATTTGCAATGCTAACATTAACAGCACTTGGTATCATGAAAATTAGGAATCCACTTGAATTACAGTTTAAAAGATAGGAGTCCATAGAATCGACCTAACTTTTGGGGGGAAAATCCACTTCTGGACCATTACTGCTTTATGGCACTATTTGACAAAAGAAAAAAACTATTTCTCTCTCTCCAATTTACTTTATTTTCCCAGTTACTATCAAGTCTGACATGGGTTCAAATTCCTGTTCCTGCTATACTTACTGGTCCTGGAGATATTTAACCTTTCTGAATTGTAGTTTTGTTATCTATTAGTGGAATGTAAATGCTAACCTACCAACATTACAAGATTGTTGTATGAACTGAATCATAACATAAAAAGATTTAGGCATATCACTGTCTCTGAAATAAAATTCTATAATTAACACCAATTTCTATCACTCTGGATATAGGAAAACAATTTCTTTGTGTAGAAATAATTTTCCGACAAAGTCAGACCTTTCCTCTGAAATATGTTATTGATATTTTAGACTAAATTATTTGGACTCTACAATAGGGCATTAAGTTCTACTAAATCCTCGGGAAAGGAAATAATAATAATTATTATTTTGGCTACATATATTTAGAAATACAAATGAAACCTTCTGGGCAAAAGCAGGAGGTCATTCAAGGTCATTCAGAATTTTTAGGCCATCTTAAAAATTTTTTTTTAAATGTTTATCTGATTTAATTTTGAGAGGCATGCAGGGGAGGGGGCAGAGAGAGGCTCCAAAGCAGGCTCTCTGTGCTAACAGACAGCCTGATGTGGGGCTCAAATTCATGAATGTAAGATCATGACCTGAGTTCTGAGCCCAAGTTGAATGCTTAACCCCTTAATCTACTGAGCCACCCAGGCACACCTTAGAGCATCTTAAATTTGGAGAGGCAAACACCCTGAAAGCCATTATTGTAATCCACACATTTTATAACAAAAGAGAGCCTCAAAGAACTTAAAAGGATTTGCTCAAGTAGTATATACAGGCAATAAGGTATGAAAACAGGAGTACTTAGGTCTAATAACTTAAATTCCAATTGTTCTTTACACTATATATACATACCACTCTGCTTTCATAAATTTTTGACAGTATCACCTTTTTGATTAACAGTGTTTCTTCCATAATCAGGTAACTTATTTTTCCAAAAGTTTGCTACTTCAACTGCTTCTAGGCAATCAAAATCTTCTATTAGGTTACTACCGAAACAACTATTTCCCCTTTATGCCTTCCTATGAACATGCGAATTTTCTCCACATATGGAATGGTAATATAACCAGTGATGATAAGCCTCTATTCTTGTCCCAGGGGATGAACCAGGTGAAAAACAATGACTAATCTAAGCAAAACGCTAATCCCATTCTACCTTTGCTGGTGGACTGGTTTAGAGTAAGCCAGTAACCAATCCAATCTCAGGGAGAGTTTGGAGGGGATTTGGAAAAAGATAGTTTTGCTTGATTAAAAATACAAAGAAAAAGGAAACTTACAGGGAGAGTCCCCTTTCCATTTCTTTGGCTGTGTGTCATAAGCACAAAATGCATCAGTCATCTCTACTAGGAGAAGAAAGCTGAAAGCCTCACAGAGCCACTCACCCAGAGCTCTGACAGTACGATCTTAACCAACCAAACTGCCTTGCTTTAGAGTAAATTATTATAAAAGCAATAAACCTGTATTTAGTTAGGCACTCAATTACTTGTGGCCCAAAGCCTCCAAATATGAAACTCCAACATTTTTAAAAATTTATTTGAGAGAGAGAGAGAGAGAGAGAGAGAGAGAGAGAGAGAGAAGAGAGCACACACGCATGAGCAGGGGAGAAGCAGGGAGAGAGAATCCCAAGTAGGCTCTACGCTGCTAGTGCAGAGTCCGATGCAGGACCCAAACTCAGGAACCGTTAGATCATGACCTGAGCCAAAATCAAGAGCTGGACGTTTAAGCAACTGAGCCACCAGAACTCCAGCATTTCTAGTGAAATCATCTTACCTAAGCCTCCACAACAGAAGACTTCCTTCTCAACCAAATAATACACATGTATTTTAAATTAAGAGTTTTGTTAAAAATCAATTTAGGTATGTTACTAAGAAAAATGCTATTTGGTGATTCACAGTATCCAAAACTTCAGGACATGACTGAAGAAACTAAATCTAAAAAAATACAATGTTCATTTAACAGTACAGAAACAAATCTGAATTTGTATACCCATTCTAAAAACTGATAAAAACAACTTCAAAAACTGTACGTTTCAAAGAAATGTTATTCTCAATTACTTATTTAAATAAAATTATTTTTAAAAAAACACCACTGTCACACTGACATAAAGCTTAAACATACTTTATTACCTATCAACAATCACAGATTTAACTCAGATCACAGATTTAACAAATTGTAAAATTATGACATTACTCTCAACTACTAAGAGTCACATGAGAAAAGACGTAAAAGCAGCTGTAGAATAACTTGTCAAAAACCCATGAATCACTGAAGACGACTGAAGTCACCCACCCTCAAGAAAAGCCTACTGATTTGAAGTACTAACCTTTTAGTTCTGCCCTAAGTCACAGTAAGGGCACCAGCTAGGAGATGTTAAGAAATGGTGGTTATTATGGAAAGAGCCTAAATGTCCATCAACTGATGAATGGATAAAGAAATTGTGGTTTATATACACAATGGAGTACTACATGGCAATGAGAAAGAACGAAATATGGCCCTTTGTAGCAACGTGGATGGAACTGGAGAGTGTGATGCTAAGTGAAATAAGCCATACAGAGAAAGACAGATACCATATGTGTTCACTCTCATGTGGATCCTGAGAAACTTAACAGAAACCCATGGGGGAGGGGAAGGGGAAAAAAAAAGAAAAAGAGGTTAGAGGGGGAGAGAGCCAAAGCATAAGAGACTCTTAAAAACTGAGAACAAACTGAGGGTTGATGGGGGGAGGGAGGGAGGGGAGGGTGGGTGATGGGTATTGAGGAGGGCACCTTTTGGGATGAGCACTGGGTGTTGTATGGAAACCAATTTGACAATAAATTTCATATATTGAAGAAAAAAAAAAGAAGTGGTGGTTAAAAGCAAGTAAAGAAAGGAATCTATAAGTAGAGGCTAAAAATCATAAATGTTTGGGGGTGACACACTAATGACACATACACAATAGTTTCCAAGGACATCACAGTAGAATAAACTTATGCTCAAGATGATTCTGAGTAATTTTTAAAAATTTAAAATAATTTGATCAATATAGCAGAAAACAGTGTTGGCTATGAGACTGCATAATGACAGGGAAATTAATCTTGGTAGGTAGCATTACAGTCCAAACTTTCTCACCAAGATAAGATTTGTTAGTACTATTAAGAAAACTAGCAAATAACCCAAAAAACTAGAGTTCAACAGAACAGAAAGCCATTTTTTTCCTTTTCATTAACTCTATACCCCTGTAACTATTTTCTGTCCTAAGAAAAAAATAGACTCTTCAGAACACCCCAATTAGGTAAAGTAACCAGGCACTCCATTTAAAATAAATAAATATATCCTGAATTAGGTGCATGTTTCCAACAAATATAAATTTAAAGGCAATTCATTTAGGAAGGTTTAAAAAAAATGTAGTAATAGCATTTTGATCACTCTAATGTTAGAATGAACCATTTTAGCTAAAGATTAAATTTATTTGGATAATCCAACTTTTAAAAGATTAATACTTTTTATATCTACTTAACATTATCACAGTAGTACTGTATGAAAGAATGAAAGAAAGATGAGAGCTTGAGATGACCTTGCAGGCTTTTGCAGAACTACCAATCATTTTAGGTCATCTGTTTTGGTGTTGCTATGGCAACTTTATGAATCATGACCCCCCTCACCACAATAATTCAGAGGACTGAATTATGTATGAAGAATGTACTGTCAACCTGTTTCCCGTAAAAATATACACATTAATGAATTAGATCTTACTATAGTAAATTATATATCTTTAGCCTCAATTCAGTAAATTAAAGAAACTACTGGCCACTAGAGAAACAGAAAATTATCCATATGCCCAATCTGTATAAAACTGTCTCTCATGTCAGTCCTGAATGTTAAATCCACTACATCTTTCAGTTTGGACACTTTTCAAACAATATGTCTTTCTTTACTGAGAGGCTCAAACAGATGAGTCTGTGTATAATGCTTACCATACTTATTTACAGAAAACAAATTCGATCTATTATAAACTTAATAGAAATGTCTTTTAGAGTTCACAAAAAAGAACCCTCATCTAAAATGCATACAAGCATTTAACAGTCAAATGTCACGATGTCCACAACTTACTTTCAAATGGATTCAGCAAAAGAAAAAACCGTATGTGTCTGTATATAAAATATGTGTAAATATGAGAGGGAAAGCAAATGTGGCAAAATGTTCTCACTGCTGGATCTATGTGGAGTGTATGTGGGTATTCAGAATATTGTTTCAACTTTTCTGTAAAATATTCCCAAGTAAAAAGCTGTGGAAACAAAGGACCCTCACTGGTTCCTAGTCCTCTTGTGTGAGTTTTTACCCTGAATATACACCCAGTCCCCTTCTTTTGAGGCAACTACTTCAAGACCCTCTGCCCTCATTTAAAACAACTGTTACTGGGGCGCCTGGGTGGCGCAGTCGGTTAAGCGTCCGACTTCAGCCAGGTCACGATCTCGCGGTCCGTGAGTTCGAGCCCCGCGTCAGGCTCTGGGCTGATGGCTCGGAGCCTGGAGCCTGTTTCCGATTCTGTGTCTCCCTCTCTCTCTGCCCCTCCCCCGTTCATGCTCTGTCTCTCTCTGTCCCAAAAATAAATAAAAAATGTTGAAAAAAAAAAAATTTTAAAACAACTGTTACAGAACTGTTACGTCTTTTTTAACAAAGTCATAATTCTAGAAAAGAGTTTTTATAAGTATATTTAAAGGCCAGTATCAGTGAATTAACTGTTTTACCTGAAAGTTAACATCTTCTTTCTTAAATATTAGTGCTCGAACTTCATCAGGATCTCCATTAAATATAGCTTGCACCAGTGATGGCTAAAACACAAGAGAGTAATAAAAATATTAATCACACTGCATGGATAATTCTAAAGATATTTCCACATAATTTTTAAACCTAAAATTTTTCTTCTCTTTAGCAACAATAATCAATTTGTTTTTGACATTAACCGATACTTTTATTGAGTCAAATTGTATGAAAGTACAGGATTCCTCCTTGAATAAAAAAGGCCTAATTAAAAAAAAAAAAAAATCAGTTCAGTATGGCCAAAATTAGGTAGTACAATAAACACAATCAAACCTGAGTAGAAGCCTTTTGTTCATATATATGGTAAAAACAAAGTCTCTTCCAAATACAAGTGTGACATCTCAACATCTACTTGTGGGACATAAGTTGTCAAACAAGCCATTGCCAGGCCACACTGATGCCCATGAAGGCAGGCCTTTTTGAAAAGTTCTGTTTGGGGCATTCAATAACTTGCATGGGTTAGCATTACCTGTTACACAGATTTAAATCCGAAGAAAGAAAATCTGGCAATTGATGAAAATCACTATTATTCAAAGACCAAAAAATAGCATATACCTGAATAACACGAAGAGGCAAACACGTGCATGTCTAAATATAACAATTTCTTAATCAACAACAGTCTCTTTGATAAGGTATCATATTATACTAGTCAAACAAACCAATTGACAACAGCATTAAAAATAAGGTTAAGGAAGTCTGATTCTTTTTCATATAAAAGTGCTGCATGTAAATACATAAAATTCATTACAGAAAAGGTTGTACCTCGGTGTTGCTAGCAGTAGTAAACCTTTCCTAAAACATACAGTTCCTCATTCTCATTACATCATTTTTTAAAACCACAAAATGAAAACAGAAACGTGGTTGCCAGGACTACAATTCTCAAATTATTTTTTAAAAAGTCTTTGTAAGAGAGTAATACATAGTAAGGAAAGTCTGAGAATGTTAGCTAAACGTCTGAAGAAGTAAAAACCAAAACTGTGTCCATTTTATACACAAGTAATACTGCATCATATTTACATACCTATACTGCTTTTATTTGGGTTTTTAGTAAAACTAGTGGAAGCTACCTTATGTTTATTCTTAAGAGATAAAATTTACCCCATTAGTTCAGTAGAAGATAATAAACATAAACTCTCATATCTTACCAATACACTTCCAGAAGGTGGTGGTGAATGTAGGGATTTATTTTCCTGTGGCAATTTAGAAATGAATGCAGGAGATTCATCTTCTACCTCCTCCAAAACAACAATACACACTCGACTCATTCGCTCTTTTAAAACACTAAATTCCAAGCTATGTGATAAAAGTCACAGTTGGAAGAGCACAAACAGTTTTTCCTCCTCTTCTGTACAACACTTAGGATCATTCTCTGAACAGCGCAGCTGGTTTTTTAAAGTTAGTAAGTACTATCAGAAAAACTGAAGTTTAAAATTATGACTACATAACATAACTTCCTAAAAACAACAAAATTCTGTTATTTTCTGTTGGGTTACTGTAATACTTAAAAGAAATTTCATATCAACATGTCACTAACTAAAACGGAGTCCAGTACAAGCTCATCTAAAAATATTTTTCCCTTACCAAAATAATCATATTGCTCTCTGTCTCACAGAAATTTACTTGCATAAAAAGATTATTGTTTGGGGTGACAACACCACACAATACAGAATGAAATGAGAAACAACTACTGTGACAGAGAGGATTATAGCTATACCCACTCTTGCCTGCAAGGTCATATAGTTAGCAGTAGCTGACTTGCTTATAATTGGGAAAAAAAAAAAATCTCACTATTCTGTTTCCACTTCTAATTTGTCTTCATTTCTTCAGCTTCTGGTTTAAAGCAGATACTATCCAGAGGAAAAAAAAATATCTAGAGCTCAGCATAAATTCTTAAAATGAAGCTCAGAGGTTGACAATTCTTTCTGTGTTTGGGAAAGAAAAAAAACAACAACACTCTGCATTAATAGCAAAGCTGCAGTACATTTACATGCGATGAGTCAGACCCCAAGAGACAATAGGACTCTTGGTACTAGAATACAGCTTGATTAATCCAGATATCCCATATAAAGAAGAAACACAGATAGCTTTATTCCCATCGATAGCATAAGCAAGGCAGAGCGTTCATTCTTTCTCCATCAGGCAGTTGTCTGTGGCTGCTCCAGCAAAAGGGCACAGCACCAGGCAGAAATAGTGTTAGCAGAGGATCCTAACGGAACAGGCAGGCTGCGAAGGAATTAGAAGGCATTTGAGCTCAAATTACTGCTTCAGGCTTTTCATTTAAAAAAAGAGAGAGAAAAGCCCAGTAGTTTATCATTCCAGTGTTTCCTTTGATCTCCACATGAATACAGCTTCCATTAAATAGTCTTCATTCACAGGAAAAAACAGCAGACTGTGCATCTTCTTTGAGCCAACTACTTTATTCAATCATCTGCTCTGTGCCAATATAGTTTCCTTCCACTGTGAAAACCGCTACAGTTATCCTTTTCAGTAGATTTCAGATGTTTTCCTGTTCCCCAGATGATCTTGCAAAACGGCCACTGATACCTCCAAATAGGTAGGTCCTTAAAAAATCTCTACAGAACCTCAGGATCGGCCCCACAGAAGCATTCCAACTGAGCAACAGTCTGAATAGCAAAGACTGCAGAACCGCAGGATGAAATGCCTAGTAATGCTCACATGTTACACTTACCAGAGATCTGAGCTACTGCTCGGGGATGTAACTTCCTCTAGCAGGAGAAAAAAATAGTGCATTTGGACAGCCTTCACAATTAGAAGGTTCATGCCAGTTCTGTGACTAATCCAGATCAAACTGAAAAATTCTATAACTGAAAAATGAGTGCGCTTTTAACATTTTCCACTAAAAGCCACAAGGAAATCTGGTGTACTGCCTCTGCTGACTAACACTGGTTTTAGCAAGTAAACAATTCCAAACAGCTTAACTGCTTTCGTATGTTACAATATAGCAAATGTTTAACCCTATAAATGACAACGGCAATAAGAATGTCTGCAGTGGACCCATAAAAGAGATGGAGAAATATTTTATGATAACAGAAAAACACAAATCTGAGATTTTATTTTTTTACCAAGATCATTTTTAATATACCAGATGCATTTATTTTCAAAAATGCAAAAAAGTTTAAGCAAAGAAATTTAAAATTTACAATTTCTGTTGTTGAATTTAATCAATCATGTCATATTTTAAAGGGAAAAAACAAAAATTTCATAGTGTAAAAATCCTAGCTCTAAGCTTCTGTGGATCATCTGAATTTCACTGAAGAAATTAAATAATTCCACCTTCCCATCTGGAAATGGAATAAAGCCTCAAATCCGTTAAATAGCGGCATAAAACTATTGTTTAATGCCCTAAGTATTCATTTTCTCTATGTCAAAAAGGCACGAGGTAACATAAAAAAGTCAGATGTTCCTTCCTCTATAAAATTAATTTCCCCAAAGCTACAAGGAAGTGTCAAAAACAACCAATCTATTGTAAGCTTTCCCTTCTTTCTCTATTTATTAAGCATGCGAGTTATTTTCTAACAGAAAAATTACAAATACTATGGTTTCCCTTCAATTTTTGTTCTTTCTCCTATCAACTAGCATTTTTTTAAATTAAGGAACATAATAGCTATTTTTGAACATTTACGATGTGCTAATAAGTGTTGTACATTCTCATTTAAAACTCACAATAACCTTGCTATGTTTCCATATAATAGACGGAAAAAACTGACTCAAAAATTATTTTATCAAGTCATACAAATTACTAAACTTGTGTCTAATTCCAAACACATGCTCTTTCTTTCTAATCTATTCTGCTTCCACTGAGTGTACGCACTTGTGCACACACCCCCACCCCACTACTCTCTCAAGATCTTTGCAACCTATGCTAGATTGTCAAAGTAATCTTAAAAAACAGGTAACCTATAATGGCTATGAAAAGTTAAGGTAACAAAGAATATACTATTTATTGTCATAATACTCCTAAACAAGTTATTTTTAAACGGGTATTTCAGGGCTAGTGTTATCTCATGTGTTTAAGCTAATTTACTTACCAAAACACAAAAAGAAAAAAAAAAATCCGCATGATATGGATAATATAAGAAATGCCAGAATTTAAGAACAAAAACCATTAAATATCAATCTATTAAAGAACCTGTAATCCTAACATAATTGTACCAAGGTACTGAAATATGCTAACAATTTGCAGAGTTGTATTTTAAAGTAAGCAAAATGGTTTTAAGCCAAATTAAAGACATGCAAATATTTTTGCATACAAAATGATGTTAACTATCTCCACATGACTAACTCAAAAATATCATCTTGATATATGAAATACGTAAAAATTAAATCACTGTGGTGACAATATCCTATATTCTGTCTTCAGGGGTTTTTTGCACCCCAAACAAAATCTCTTTTTATACAGACAATTTTAACTCGTTCCAAAGTATTCAATGTGTAAGTTCAGCTACTTAGACTTAAGCAGGTACATCCTATTTCTTGTTCTAGGTGAACTTCCGTACTTAGGTCTTTCCCAGCCACAGAACAAGCTCTTTGAAGGCAGAGACTATGTTTACACACACACACACACACACACACACACACACACACACACACACACACACACACACAGAGTTTCCTTCTACTTTCTCCCACTTGTAAACAATTTCAATGAAATTAATTCTATTATGTCACAAGACTCTGGAATAGAGTAGTAAAATTATAAAGACAACAGGGGATTCATGTGTATATATTAAGTGTGTGTGTGTATATATATATACACTTACTTTAATCCAAAAACACAAGAGGCATTAAGGTGTAGAAGTTGAGCAACTTAAAATGCAGAAGTTGACAGGATATAAACCAATGATACAGGATGACAGCTAAAATTAAGGCCTCAGGAGGTCAGCCTACCTGGAATTCAAATTCTGATTCCATTATTTATTAGTTCTGTCCTTGGGCAAGCTACTTAAATGCCCTGGGCCTAAATGTCTTTGCACTTATAAAGTAAGAATAATAGTCTTCAGAGATTTTTACCTAGGAGAAATACAATAATAGCACAGTGATTGAGAATGTAGGCTTTGTAGCCAAACTGCCTGTGTTCTCATCCAGTTTCTGCACTAACAAACCTAACCGTGACCTTGAGCAAGTTACTTAATCTCGGTCTCACTTCAACATCTAATAAAGAACATTAACAGAATCTACTTCATAGTGTTATTCAGAGTGAAGTTTAAAATAAAATGTAGATAATCTTATTATTATGGATATTTAGGGGAGTAGAATGATTTCCCATGTGAAGGTAGTGAGGAGAGGACTACTGTCGATTTCTCCCCCTACCGGTGAGATGATTCAGACTAATGTCTAGAGATCTCATTCAGTTGCTAAGTACACTCCCCTCACCCTACCCTTTCCAGGCTTCTGGAGAGACTGCTAGAAGCTTGTCTTAACACTGGAATAACCAAACAAGAATTAAGTAAGCATTACGGAGGGGAGGAAGGAGTAAACTTAGGCAAGAAGTAGGATTATGGGTTTTGCCATTTTTGAACATTCACTGTACTTTACAGTCTAAGGAAAGAGAACTGGCCCATGAGGTGCCTAGCTGGCTCAGTCAGTACAGCACAAGACTCTTCATCTCACAGTGGTGAGTTCAAGTCCCACGTTGGGCATGGAGCCTACTTAAAAACAAAATGTAAAAAAAAAAAAAAAATTCATTAGGGTGCCTGGGTGGCTCAGTCGGTTAAGTGTCCAACTTAGGCTCAAGTCATGATCTCACAGTTCGTGAGTTCGAGCCCCGCATGGGGCTCTGTATTGACAGCTCTGAGCCTGGAGCCTGCTTCTGGTTCTGTGTCTCCCTCTCTCTCTGCCCCTCCCCCACTCGTGTGCTCTGTCTCTTGAAAATGAATAAACGTTAAAAAAAAAAAAATTCCTGGCCCATGATATCCAATATAATCAAAGGAAGATGAAAAAACTGAGATAATTGCTGCACTATTTTTTATTATTGCAGTTAACAGCACCATATAGCACTGTTTTAAATCTTCTACTGAATGAGACAGACCCCTAATACAAGGAATTCACATCTTAAAGGAAAAAAAAAACAGGTAAGTAACTATTAGGAATGTACAAAGTATTTATCATAAAAAATTACTGACAAAGATAGTGCAAACTTAAGTTCAACAATTTTTTTTTCAATTGAACAATGGTAAGGGGATGTGGTTTTTATCTTGAGGCATTTACTCTTTAAGCCAAATTAAGTTTTTAATAAGCCAATAAATTACAATTCTGACAACTTCATAATCCTTCCATTCTTTATACTAAAATGTATCCTATCAACAGCTTACTCCTACTCTTCACAGAATCACATAATGGAAAGCTGGTTTAAACCTTTGTTTAACGATAAAATATTTTAACATCGCAAAAGATTTTTTTTTTGGTTCCTAATTTTGTTACACCAAAAGTTTTTCGGACACATGTGATTTTTTCTTTCTGCATACAGATTCAATCCAAAGTTATCTTATCTCTTGAAAATCTGTGACCTCCATATTGATTACCATCGAATAGGAATTTTACTCAGGGTGGATAGAGCAGAGCACGCTACTGTCTTAGTATTGAAAAATAAAAAGCTTGTGGTGAAAGATGGCAAGAAATGGATTTAAATCATGTTTCAGAAACATTTCTCATAGTTCAAGAATCCTGAACAATCTTCTTGAGCTAGGCCTCATCTGTCCATGTATTTTAGAAAAATCCTATGAACAGATTTTAAAAGAAAATGGGGGAGAAGGAGGGGGGAAAAAATCTTAAATAGCTCTTGTTAGGTTATTGGTTAGCTTCCTCAGTATTAGTACAGCCACTGAAAAAATAACATTACGTATTTAAAAAGTGATGAATTCAAGATCCTTATAATACATGCAAATTAACTCTCTGCATGTAATATATTTACAAACTAGACCACTTTTTAAATATTTACCCAACCATACTTCCAAAATGGCTGACAACCAATGTTATCCAATGATCTCAAGTGGTTTGACCCCACTGGTATATTATAATGGTATAATGAATTGTTACCCCTTCCATTAATACTATCATATACTGCATATTGTTAACATATATTAATGTTACCTATTATTACTCTGATGTGTTCTACTACGACCTATCTATATTCTGCATCCATTCTTCCCATATTCCATTTGCCCAGAAGACTTAATTTTTAGGTAAGTACAGGGCCTCCTAGAACAATGTCTATACTTCTCAGCCTAGAAGCCTGAGACTTCTAGGCTAGAAGCCACAAGACAAAGTTGTGACCAGCATTTTAAGTAGAGGTGTTGTGTGGCTTCCAGAAAACTGCCTATTCCTACAAGGACAAATGGTATATCCACCCTGCTTCCTGGAACATGGATGACTCACCACCATCTTAAACCAAATAAGGACCAGAGTCTAGGGTGATGGAACAGTATATTAGAGGGGATCTGGGTCCCTGAGGACTTTATGGGACAGAACTGCCATAAAAGCCCTAGACTGCCCACTTCCCAACTCTTATGTTACAAAGAGAAGTTCCACCTTGTATAAGTCTTTGTGATTTTTGAGTCTCTTTACTCAGAGCTGAAACTAACACTAACTGGTACTCTTCCTCTTCCTCCAATCATCAATCAGTGATCCATACTCCAGTACAGTATAGCTACTTAAATTTTCAAAAATTAAAATGGATTATAAACATTAGCTGCAACAAACTGAAATAGAAATAACCAACCAGAAAACAGCTCAAAAAACAAATCCACTATATTAATCCGTGGAGGGAGAAGGAAACATATTTATCACAAATATTTTCATTGAATCCTCAATCACGTCTTGTGGATACTATTATCCAATTTATATACGGAAAGTAGAGGCTCAGTAACATCCAGTCAGACAATGACTCATCCATTCATCTGTATTTATTCATCATCTACTATGTGTCAGGCTTTCTGCTAGGCTAAGGAAACAAAATTATGAATAAACAGTCAATCCTTATTCTAATGGAGCTTACATACAAATAAATATTATATACTGCAAACTGCAATAAAGTGTAGAAGGAAAAAATTTCTTGGAAAAAAACTAGGTCCACATGGCTGCAGTAAGCAACTATGAGTAACTATGAGGAGCAGATGTAGTGGGAGAAACAGTTAAACTCAGATTATACAGAACTTTGTAAGCCAAGTTATAAAGTTTGTACTTCCTAAGTGATTGAAAAGTCATTAGAAATTTTTAAGCTAGTCAGTCATGATGATTTGCTTTAAAAAGATTATGTGGCTTCAGTGTAGAGAACAAATTTGAGGAGAAGAAGGAAGTCAGAGGACTAGTTGAAATAATCCAGGAGACTGTTGCAATAATCCAAAGAGTGGGTAATCTGAACTAGGATGCTGGGCATGTAAATGCAGACACTGAGATATATTTTAGAAATAGGATTTATAGGACATGCTAATAGACCGGATTTAGGGGTGAGGGAGAAGATGGTAACCACAAACAACTCCTAGGTGTTTTATGCAAGCAACTAGTGCTTGCAAGACTTTAAGCAATCTAGGCCTTCTTCAGTTTCCAAAGGTATTAAAATGAGTAATAAGACTTGTTCTATCATATCTAAGGACCCTTCAAGCTCTAAGTCGGTTCCAATCTTAATCCAAAATATGTATCTTAACATCTACTCTCATGATTTGAAAACAAAGTGTTAACAATCCTGAACCTGTCTAAATTCAAAGAGGAGTATAAAAAAGTTCCTAAAGGATGGTAAGATTGGGTTCCATATTACCCAAGATTCAGTACATTGAAATAATCTAAAAAATGTTTGGCAAAAATACCTTAATCTAAAACATTCAAAATTACAATAGCAACTAATTCAACAAATATTTCCTATTAATATTTCCACTCTACTATACACACACCAAGAGATTATGAAATGTCATATATCATCTCCACATTCAAAGACCTTACGCAACCTAATGATTTTTTGGCTATGACACCAAAAGCACAGGCAACAAAGGCAAACAGAAACAAAAGGGACTACATCAAACTAAAAAGCTTCTGCACGGCAAAGGAAACTATCAACAAAATAAAAAGACAATCAATGGAATGGGAGAAAATATCTTATCTGTAACCATATATATCTAATAATAAATTAATATTCAAACTATATAAGGAACGCATACAACTCAATAGCAAAAAACATATAAATAACCTTATTTTTTTTTAATGGGCAAAAAACCTAAATAAATATTTTTCTAAAGAAGGCCATATAAATGTCCACAGGTACATGAAAGGGCACTCTTGTGCTGATAAGGATGTGGAGAAAAGGGAACCCTTGCACACTGTTGGTTGAATGTAAATTGGTACAACCACCATCAAAAACAGTATGGCACTTCCTCAAAAAGTTAAATATATGGGGCGCCTGGGTGGCGCAGTCGGTTAAGCGTCCGACTTCAGCCAGGTCACGATCTCGCGGTCCGTGAGTTCGAGCCCCGCGTCAGGCTCTGGGCCGATGGCTCGGAGCCTGGAGCCTGTTTCGGATTCTGTGTCTCCCTCTCTCTCTGCCCCTCCCCCGTTCATGCTCTGTCTCTCTCTGTCCCAAAAATAAATAAAAAATGTTAAAAAAAAAAAAAAAAAAAAAAAAAAGTTAAATATAAAACTACTATCAGATCCTGCAATCTCACTTCTGGGTATACATCCAAAAAAAATGAAATCAGTATCTCAAAGAGACATCTACCCTCCCATGTTCATTGCAACATTATTCACAAAGACAAGATATGGAAACAACCTAAGTGTCTGTCAAAGGATGAATGGATAAAAAAAAAAAAAAAAAAAAAATGTGGTGTATGTATACACACTGGAGTATTATTCAGCCATAAAAATCAAAGAAATTCTGCTATTTCCTACAACATGGATGAACACAGAGGACATTTATGCTAATAAAATAAGCATAAATAAGCCAGACACAAAAAAACAAATACTGTATGATTCCTCTTACTTGAACTCCTAGAAACAGAGAGTCGAATGGTGGCTGCCAGGGGCTTGAAGGTAGAGATGGGGAAACTCTGGTCAAAGAGTACAAACTCTCAGTTTTAAGAATAGTAACTTTGGGAGATCTATACATACAGCTACAGTTAACAATACTGTACTGTATACTTCAAATCTACTGAGAGTATATCTTGTGTTCTTACCACAAAAGAAACAAAAAAGGTAACTATGAGAGGTGACAGATGTATTAATAAACATACTTTTAGCTTGATAGTAGTAACCATTTCACAATGGATATGTATTTCAAATTATCACATTGTACACCTTAAGTAATACAATTTTTACTTGTCAATTATACCTCAGTAAAGCAGGGGGGGGAAAGACCTTATATAGTCTAAATGAGGTACACAAGAAAAATTAACCAGTACAAGAACACAAGTGATAGTAAAAAGTAGTGTAAAAAGTAGTATATACAGAGACCTAAATATGAAGTATAAGACAAACCTGCTACTAATAAAGTCATTGGTAAGAGTATAGCATATTAACAATTGTAATTGGTACATAAAGATATCTTCTAATTGTCCATTCTCTTAAAAAAATGATGGCTTTTATGAAACTGTTCATAAACTTCACTGTTGCTACTTTTTCCTCTGATTTATTAATGGAAGGGTGCTTTCTCAAACCAACGGTCAACTAGCTAGAATATCTAACCAAAACCTCCTCTTGACGATTACATTTCTAAGAAAATCGTTCAAACCATTTTATTTGTTAGTTTTATTTAACATTAATACTATTTACAGGGGCTTCTGGGTGGCCCAGTCAGTTAAGCACTGGCTCTTGATTTCAGCTCAGGTCATGATCTCACGGTTGGGGAGATCAAGCCCTGCAATGGGCTCTGTGCTGACAGCTGTCAGCACAGATTCTCTGCCTAGGATTCTCTCTCCCTCTCTCTCTCTGCCCCTCCCCACTAGTGTGCACATTCTCTCTCTCCCTCCCTATAAATACATAAATAAATAAACATTAAAAAAAAAACTATTTACAATGCCAGACTAATAGTTTAGTTACTCAGAGAGTAGACAAGTGCCAAACAGAAATAAAAAATAAGCCACATACTTTAAAATTTTCTAGTAAATACATTTTAAAATGGTGAAAATTAATAATAGCAGTATTTCATGTAATTAAATAGATCCCAAATATTATCATTTCAGCTTGTAATCAATATAGTTATTGGATATTTTACATTTTTTATTACCTTCAAAATTTGTTGCATATTTTATACTTAAAGCATATCTCAATGTGAACATTAAATTTTCATTGGAAATAATAGATCTGTATTTAGAGATCAAAAAATTTACAGTTGAGAATATAAATACATGTGCCTGAGTTGTTACAATCATAAATATATATTTTAACATTTACTCATTTTTTGAGAGACAGAGCATGAGTGGGGAAAGGGCAGAGAAAGAGAGAGACACAGAATCTGAAGCAGGCTCCAGGCTCTGAGCTGTCAGCCACCCAGGCACCCCACAAACATATTTTTTAAGTTCCAGTAACTAAATCATGTATTCTTAAAATTTAGATTAAACTAAATCAAGAATTCAGTTCCTCAGTTACATTAGCCAGCCATATCTGCCTAGTGACTATCGTATTACACAACACTGGTTTAGACCTATAAAGACTAACTTTTTAAAAGTTTAACTGTTCTAGACAGAAACCTAAAATATGCTACCTACATCACTGTCTTACAGAAAAGAACATCGATTTTTATGATGGCTCGGAGTCAATAATATGAACATACACTGTTATTGTTAGACTGCTTCATAGTAAAATAATCACAACAGCCTTAGTTGACTGTTCCTAAATATTTCTGTCATAACTTGAATGGTTCACTAGTTCTCTTTCTTTTCCCCTTTGTTTCTTCCCTAAAGACACATACATCTCTCTAATTTTTCACAGTATTAGCCCTGGCTTGAAGGCAACAACATTATTTTCATATGAAACAAAGTACATGAACTTCTTAAGGTCCCATTTTCTTCAGTATTCAAAGGTCTCTTCACATACACTAGGGTTCCATACAGAATTCATAAGTTGAAGTTAACAAAAGTTGACTAGCTATCTGTCAGCACATTACTTCATTTCTTTAGGCACCTTTGTTTTGCTGTTGAAGCAAATGAAATTGATCAAGTTGTTTTCAGTTCTGGCATTTTATAACTTTATGTCCCTTTTCTGATAAGAATAGGTTGATTCATGATGAAAGGAAGGTACCAAAAGCAGTGGTAGTGACCATCGATTAGATTTCTTCAATAAAATTGGCTCTGAGAAAAGAATAAGTTGGGTAATATTTAACCCAAAAAGGGCTAAGGGGAAAAAAGGCAAAGATCAAGATAAACACGTAGAAGGCTAAAGAACTTGATTTTCAAAAAAGAACTAACCAATCAAAAGATATGGTATGACTGAATGGATTTTAAAAATCCAAGATCCAGGGCTCCTGGGTGGCTCAAGTTGGTTAAGTGTCCGACTCTTAATTTCGGCTCAGGTCATGATCTCACAGTTTGTGAGTTTGAGCCCTGTATCAGGCTCTGTGCTGTCAGCTTGGGATTCTGTCTCCCTCTTCCTCTCTTCCTCTCTCTCTCTCTCTCTCTCCCTCCCTCCCTCCCCCCCCCCCATAAATAAATAAACATTAAAAAAAAAGATCCAACTCTATGTGGTCTACAAGAGACTAACTTTAGATTTAAGGGCACATGTAGGCCGAAAGTGAAGTGATGGAAAAGGTATTCCATGTAAATGGTAACAAAAAAAAGAACAGGGTGGCTAAACTTCATCAGACAAAATAGACTCTAAGTCAAAAAGTGTCAAATGGGACAAAGGACTCTATATAATGACAAAACTAGGAAGAGAAATACACACACCCAACATTAGAGCATCTAAATAGATTTAGCAAACACTGACAGAACTAAAGGGAAAACTTGACAGCAATATAATAATAATAGTAGCAGACTTCAATATCCCATTTTCAATAATGTATAGAACATATGACAGGTAATCAGCAAGAAAATAGTTGGCTTGAACAGTATAGACCAAATGGGCTTAACAGAACATTCCACCCAACAGTAGCAGAATACACATTGTTCTCAAGCACACAAAGAACATTCTCCAGGATAAGTTGACATCTTAGGTCACAAAACAAATTTCAACAATTTTAAGAAGAAATCATACCAAATATCTTTTCTGACCAAAACAGAATGAAACTAACAATCCATAGCAAAAGGAATACTGGAAAAATAATGTGTGGAAATTAAATAACACACTCTTGAAAAACCAACAGATCAAAGAAGAAATCAAAAGGCAAGTTAGAAATATCTCAGTATCTTGAGACAAAAACAGAAACAAAACATACCAAAACTTATGGGATGTAAAAAAGGCAGTACTAAGAGGGAAGTTTATTTTGATAAACACCTATATTAAAAAATAAAGACCTCAATGTCAGGCACAGAGTTGGCACTAAACTTAGGTCTCTGGAATTTTATTCCAGATTTCTGGGGTCATTTCATTCACCCATACTTTCATTCATTTCTTCATTCAATAAACACTTATTGAACAACTATTACACACAAAATAAAGATAACATTATAGTTAAAAGTGCCAACTTTGAAACCATATTGCATAAGTTATCATTCAGATGATACTTTGCAGGAAAAGAAAAAAGTCAAACAATGGGAAGTAGAAAGAGCAAAAAGTAAACCTCTCCTTTTCTACTAATATTTTTTAGCTGTGTGACCTTTATTAAGTCATATAGCCTCTTTGTATCTGTTTCCCCAAATTTAAGTGAGAATAATGATGGAGCCTCATAAGATTGTTGAGAACACATGAAAGGGGCTTAAAACATCTTGTACTATAAAAATGATAGCTACTAAGAAAAAAAGAAAAGAAAGACCTCAAATAACCTAACTTTACACCTGAAGGAGCTAGAAAAAGCAGCACCTAAACCCAAAGTTAGCAGAAGGAAGAAAATAATGATTAGAGCAGAACTAAATGAGATAAGGGGGAAAAAACTGGATTGGTTATTTGAAAATATTAAATTGTCAAAACTTTAGCTAGACTAGGAAAAACAGAGAACTCAAATGAAACCAAAAGTGAAAAAGGAGATGAGACATTATAACTGATGCCACAGGAAAGGGGGGAAGGGGCGGAGGGGTGGGTGGGAAGGATAAGGGATTACTATGAACAATTATAATGCCAAGAAATTGAGTAACCTAAAATAAATGGATGAATTCCTAGAAACATACAACCTACCAAAGACTGAATCATGAATAGAAAAAGACTGAATCAGTAATCAAACACCTCCAACAATGAAAAGCTCAGGACCAAATGGCATTACTGGTGAATTATACCAAACATTTAAATAATTAATGCCAATCCTTCTCAAACTCTTCCAAAAAAATTGAAAAGGAACACTTCTGAACTCATTTTATGGGCCAGAATCACCCCGATACCAAACCAAAGACACTACAAAAAAAGAAAATTATAAGCGAAAACAGAATTCCTGACAAACATAGATACAAAAAGTGTCAACGAAACACTAGCAAACCAAATTCAACATTACATTAAAAACATCATACGCCATGACAAAGTGGGACTTATGCTTGACATGAAATCATGGTTCATCATACAAAAATGAGTTAACACACAGTATTAACAGAATGAAGGATTTAAAAAATGACACAATCACCTCAATAGATACAGAAAAAAACATTTGAAAAAATTCAACACCTTTTCATGATAAAAACTTGCAACACACTAGGAATAGAAGGAAAGTACCTTAACATAATACAGACAATATATGAAAAGTCCACAAATTCAGTGGTGAAAAACTGAAAGCTTTTCCTCTAAGATCAGAAACATGGCAAAGATGCGCTCTCTCATTACTTCTATTTAACATAGTACTGAATTTTCTAGCCAGACCAATTAGGCAAGAAAAAGAAATAAATGGCATCCAAATCAGAAAGAAAGAAGTATTCTGTGTGTAGAAGACATAAACTTTGTACAAAACCCTTTAGATTGCACACAAAAAAACCTTAGAATTAATTAATTCAGTAAAGGTGCAGGATACAAATATTAACCAAATCAGTTGCATTTCTATACACTAAGAATAAACTATCTGAAAAGGAAATTAAGAAAATAATCTCATTTACAATAGCATCATAAACAATAAGATAATTGGTAATAAACTTGACTAGAAAAGTAAAAGACTTGTACATTAAAAAATTACAAAACATGGATGAAAAAATTAAAATGACATAAACAAAAAGATATCCTGTGTTCATAGATTAGAAGACAGTATCGTCAAAAAAGAAAAGATTAAAAATGGGGAATAACTAAAAAACAAACAACAAAAAAATAACTGGGGAAGGAAGATCTCACAGATGCAGAAAAAAGGGGGTTGTAGTATGGAGGTGGAAAATTACCTTGAGTTATGAAGAGAACATCTTTGTCTTCTGAAGCAAGAAGGAAGGATTGATGTAGGTAAGGTAAGTGGAAGTGAAAGTATAAAGTTGAAAAGGAATAAGTGTGAATGTTTAGCAGCTGAAAGTAATGGGTCATGAGGTCTAGGCTGGATGATAATAATAAAAATACAGAAGTGCAGGTAGTTTCAGTACAAGAAACAAACTGTGGGATGTGCTTAGTGGAGTATATGGTTAGAGCCAAGTGGAGAGTATCGCTGGTGTGGAAGTTGGTACACTGGGAAGTATGATATTCAAAATGTCATCTACAAAGAAATGAAATCATGTAGATAACTGATATAACTCTGACCCAGATGTAGAACTGCAGAGTGAGATTTGACAGACAATAGCAACAAAAAACAGGAGTCACCTAGCCAGATGGCATGTGCTTCAAAAGATTTTTTATAGATAGGTAGACTTGTAACATTCAATAGCTGTAGTGGACGACTAGAAGAATGCTGACGCCGCTCCCCTCCCTCCTACACACACACACACACACACACACACACACACACACACACACACTCTCACACACACATTCCCAAGATATACCGGCTATGAGCAGAGGAACAATAATACTTAAGCAGACCTCTGGAGAAGAATGTACTTATGAAAACACAGTTTCAATTAAGACAGGAAATGGAATGGACTTCCTGAAAAGAGTAGAGATTCAAGAGTTATACATGAGACGTTAAGGTCTAAATCAATATTTAAATGACTGTTTTTAGATTTGAGTCCTCATGGCTCGTGAGTTGAGCCCCACATCGGGCACTGTGCTGACAGCTCAGAGCCTGGAGCCTGCTTCAGATTCTCCCACTTGCTCTGCCCCTCCCCTACTCGTGCTGTCTCTCCCCCCCCCCCCAAAAATAAACATTAAAAAAATTTTAGATTTGAGTCTTAAAAGAAACAATTATTTCCTTCAAAAAGTATGCAAGCAAAAAATTTAACAAGACGAATATAACAATTTAGGTAGTTTTCTAGAGTACACTCAGTATGCCAAAAGTAACAGAGAAAGGGGAGGAAACCATTCTGTTGTCAAGTATGTAGTACTGTATTTAAGCAATATTTTTAAAAGTTAAATTATTTTCTTCATAATTTTGATTACCTCAAGAAGTAGTTTGAAATTAAGCAAAAGTATTTATCAGACTGAAGGCTAGAATGAATTAGTTATTTAGGCTGTGTTACTTTTAAACACCTTATTTGATCTGTCTCTTATTAGTATAATTTTTTGGCTGGGATGTATGTTAACTAGCAGAATCTCTGGCATATGACTTATGTCCCACCAGGCCCAGGATAAGCACATTCTCTGAAATGTAATTTTATGTTATTATTTACATAATTATTTCTCAGCAACTGCATCAAAGACAACTTATGTCCAATATTACAAATTAGCAGAGTGTACGATTTTTAAACAGGCTGAATTTCTGCCCTCCTTTAAGAAAAAACTAAGGAGAGGTTATTTGCAATTCATTCTGGTTTCTACAATGTGGTGACACTGGGATAAATAATATCCCTTTAAAAACTGGAGAAACTTTTCAATTTAAGAATAAGTTGCTATGGTTACCCAATGTTTACGTTTATAACCAATAATTACGTGAGACGTCCAAGGGATTCCCACAAAGTGCAGTAAAATCAGTAAAGTGTATGCTAGTTATTTCACACACAAACTGGGACCACATACACCACTTCCCTTTCAAAGCAGCTATCATTTGGGAAATACTAAAGAAAATGATTCACATCTTTCTAAACTGTAGAAGGGTGGAGACAAAAATACTAAAACTTGTAACTATTTTAAAGTCCAAGTGATGACTCAGATAGAAAAGAACACTTTTCATATTCTTCAGCTCCCTTCACTAAAAAGTGCTATCTAAAATTTTATAAAATAGCTTCTATTGTTAAAAGAAGGAAAGGGTGTTTCTAATGTGTATCAGGCATGGATTTTTTTTGGATAAATAAGATTTTCATGCCGTTGATAAACCTGCAAAAAGCCATGCTTATAACTTGATGTTACTTCAGAGTAAGACAACATCCAATTCTTTTAGATGTAGTCAATTTTGAACTTCTTAAATGGAAAGAAAGGGCCCCTATCAGAATTGATAATTAGCTCAACTCTTGACTAACTGGGTAATTAAATCTGCATCAGTTACTGCAGTACAGAAATGTTTTTGCCTGTTTTGTTCATAGCCTGAACATCCAGTAGTTGAGAATACCCATGAAGTTTTTGACCCGAATATAATTCTAATGTGATCTTAAAATTAATGAGACTCATCATTACATCTCTGTTTTTTAATGTTTATTTTAATTTTTGAGTGAAAGAGGAGAGAGAGAGAATCCCAAGAAGGCTCTGCACTGCCAGCACAGAGCCTGATGCGGGGCTCAAACTCACAAACCGCAAAATCACGACCTGAGCTGAAGTTGGACAGGCATTCAACCAACCAAGTCACCCTGGCGCCGCTCATCATTGTATCTTAATGGGCCTTCCACAAAGTGTCTACTTTTCTGTATAGCAGACTTTCAAATATTTTGTTCTTTAACATTAGGGCTACCCTAAACTAAACTAAAACAGCATGTTATAGTCAACTGGTTTAAACAATAAAGAAACTTACCATAAACAACAAGAAGTGAAATTATGATGGTTCTAAGGTAACTGACTGACATCTAGGCTCTGGCTGAGTCTTCTCTGTCAGACTCAGTACGGCCCTCAGGATAATTCCCTTCATAGTCACAGATAACCTGCCATACTTCAAGGCCATCATATCAGACACATATTGTTGCCCAGCAGAAAGGGAAGTTTCCTGCTGTGTCTCTCATTTTAGGTGCAAGGAAGACTTTCCTAGAAGCTACCTAACCTGACTTTTCCTGACATGTGACCAGTCTTGGTTCTTATGTTCTTCCCGAAACAAATCACTACTAGGTAGAGGAGGATTAGCTTTACACTATTAAGGACTTTTCCAAGTCATGTATAAAAGGAGTAACCAACCAAACAAAACTGGGGTCCTGCAAGGAAGGAAGTGGGTGGTGGCTGGTGAATGGACAACAAATAGTATGCTTTGTATTACACTGAAAAACTGAATCTTGGCATTTTATTTCAATAGTTTACTTTACTAGGGGTGCCTGGATGGCTCCCCTTGATTTCTTGATTTCAGCTTGGGTCATGATCTCATGGTTCATGAGATCAGGCCCTCAATCGAATTCTCTCTCTCCCTCTCTCTCTCCAAATAAATAAATAAACTTTAAGAAAACAGTTTATTTTCTCATTCTTGTTAATGAATCACAACACACTAGTGCTAGATAATACTGAGGGCTATAGAGATTTATTTTTAAAGGGGGAAAAAACAGTCACAAGTAATTTATCTTAAAGCAGACTAAAGGCAATCACTTTATAAATGCCATTAACAAGAGTATATTTTAGTGTATGAAATATTAAAATTACACTTTAATTTTGACCCATTAAAATTAAAGTTTTATCTCAAAAAAAGTTTCTCATTAATCTCATTTTCCTCCTCTAGGAAAGGTCAGGGTAATTCCTAGACATAGGTCAAACTACATCTAGAGTAATGAGACTAGAACACATTTAAAGCCAGGATGATGGTGGATCTAAAAACCATATCATAAGTGTCAATGAAGCTGAAGGTATTTTGTCTGAAAAGGAGTCAGGGAGAATATGATAGTGTTAAAATATCTGAAGTGCTATCACTGTGAAGAGATACCAAATGTGCACAGGTCTAGAGATAAGAACTAGATCAATGAATAATAATAACAAGCAGCAAGATTAGATTTGGTTCAATGTAAGATAGTACTTTTATCTAGCATTATTTTATGTGAAGATGGAACAAGGCTGGCTGATCATATGAGGCTGGGATGAACATCCCAGGTAATGTGAATACCTATGACAATTCTAGGTACTTTATGTGTACTCAGTTGTAACATGTCTGTCAAGTAATTTCTACTTCCAATTTCACAGATAAAACTCTGAGGTGGAAAAGTAAAACACTGGAAATTACATGGCTAACAAGTAGAGAAAAATGGACTCTAACCCAGGACCATTTGTTTCCAAAGCCTAGCTCCTACAAATCACACATCTAAGTGACGTTAAATTAGCAGTTGTTGAGGAAGCAAACAGGTTCTGAGTTGGTGAGAACCAAAACGCATCTGATTTGAAGTCCCTGATTTCAAAATTAAAATGCCAGAAATGAAAAGTATTACTCCCTTCCATATGATTCAGCAGTTCCTAGTTTAAGAATGCTCTCACATTTATTCCTACATTGCTTCCTCACAGCTATGCTCTAAGGTAAGCAAGCTAGGGAGACACTATTTCTTGGCATTCTACCTGAGAGAGAAAGAGAACAGCAAGGATGAGTTCCTTCAACTTTCTTCTGGTTTACTTTCAAAGATATTTGTACCTTTGATTTTCCTCTCTGATCTTTCAGTTACTCGTGGCCATTTATTAAACACGTCTTACATGCCAGATACCATACCTTAATGACTTTGCAGTCATTGGGAAGGAGCTTATACTCACAGAAGAAAAAGTATTCAAAGCCACTTGTTTCACCCTTGTTTCACCCTACTGCAATCTGACTTCCACACTCACCATTCAAGTGAAATTGCTCTAAGGTCACCAGTGGTAACTTATTACAAAATCTGCATTTTTCTCAACTAGTCTATAATACTGGATACCAATGATCTTTATTAAAACTATCTTCCAGGGGCGCCTGGGCGGCTCAGTGGGTTAAGCATCTGACTCTTGGTTTCTGCTCTGGTCATGATTTCATAGTTCGGGAGTTTGAGCCCTGTGTCAGGCTCTCTGCTGTCAGCACAGAGCCTGCTTCGGACCCTCTGTCTCCCTCTCTCTCTACCCCTCCCCTGCTCTCTCTCTCATTCTCTCAAAAATTAATAAACAAACATTAAAAAAAAACTCTATTGCATAAAATTTTCACCTCTATTTCTAAACCTTCTTTTTTGGCCCCTTCCACTTGACTTTTCTTCCACCATCCATATTTAAATACTGGCTTTTCTTTCAGCCCACTTTTCTTACCCCTGTCTAATAACCTCCTCTTGGACAATCTCATCGATAATATCAGCCATCACATTTGATACTTTCAAGTCTTTATTTCCAATCCTAACCTCCAGACACAACTTCCAAATGTACAACAGGCCATTTTACCTGCATATTCTAGACTATCTCAGACTCAGTATGTCAAAAATCAACTTACCATCTCTAGTCCACTCCCCCAAAGTGTTCTTTTCCTAACCTTCCCAGATTGGTTAATAATAATGGCATCACCATATATATACAGTAGCCCAGAACACAAAGAATTATCTAGAAGCCTACTCTCACTTCACCACCTCCCACTTCTTTTTCTTTTTTTTAATGTTTATTATTTTTGAGAAAGAGAGAGAGAGACAGACAGAGTGCGAGCAGGGGAGGAACAGAGAGGGAGACACAGAATCCAAAGCAGGCTCCAGGCTCTGAGCTCTCAGCACAGAGCCCGACGCAGGGCTTGAACTCACAAACCATGAGATCATGGCCTGAGCTGAAGTCAGACGCTCAACTGACTAAGCCATCCAGGCGCCCCCTTCATCTCCCACTTCTAATTGGTCACCCACTCCTAGGCATTTTACGTAAAATCCTCCTGAACTTTCTTCACAGTGATCTATTTCAGACCCACTTAAGTCCTCAACCTGAGTTATGAAAACCACCTTTTTTTTTTTTTTTTAATTTTTTTTGATAGAGACAGAGAGCGAGTGGGGGAAGGGGGGAGAGAGGGGGAGAGAGGGGGAGAGAGGGGGAGGGAGAGGGGGAGAGGGAGGGAGAGAGAGAGAGAGAGACAGACAGACAGACAGACAGAGGATCCAAAGCAGGCTCTGCACTGACAGCAGAGAACCCAACGCAGAGCTCAAACCCACGAACTGCAGGATCATGACCTGAGCGGAAGTCAGACACTCAACCAACTGAGCCACCCAGGTGCCCCGGAAAACCTCTTAACTGGTCTCTCAATTCCTGGTTCTCCTTTCTCCACTTCTATCCATCCTTATAGTAAACATAGATTCTTTCACAAGAATGCTTTCCTTTCGGGAGTTCATCTGGTCCAAAGATATACAAGAGACCCAGGAATGGCCAGAAGACCACTTACTCCTAGTCACATGCTAATTCAGGGATGAACATATGATCAAAGCCAGATAGGGTCTTTCTTAGGACTTGCTTTCCTGCCAAGGCTGTCAGGAAAGATACTCTCTTTTCTTTTATAATTATAACTAAGGACAATGTAAGCTAAACTGCCTGTAGGAGAGAAAAAAAAAAGGACAAAATGTTAAAGGGGTGGGTGGTGATGGGGAATCTACTGTTACCAAGTCCTGGATCTAGCTCTGCCTGGCCAGTAAATTTCCTTTTGCATGTAAGTCATTTTGAGTTGGGATTTTTGTCGTAACCAAGAGTCTTGATTAATAATTCTCTTCATCACCAGTTACTTTCTAAATCATAGATAAAATATTATTTGCCTTTTATTTAGTCACTAAGTTTTATTAAAATACACTAAAGACATCCACCACTTATCTTGTCTTTGTTTCACATATATAAATGTACTTGGTGCAATTCAAATATACCATGTCGTTTCCTGTAGCTGTGCCTCAGAATATGCTGTTCCCCCTACTTAGAATGTTCCCTTCCTACCTGCTTACATAGCAGGGTTGCATTACAATAAGGCTGGAAAATCAGACAGGGGCTAAATCATGAAGGCCCTTGGATGCCACATTAAAGTATATACATTTTAACCTGAATACTGGGGAAACCACCAAAAAAGTTTAAGTCAAAAAGTGACATAATCAGATTATATCTTGAAGCCTCACTGTGCATACAGTGTAAATGATGGCCTAAAAATGAGGTGGTATTAAAGACAGAAAACAACAGCAGGCTGCTGTTATTGTCCAACCTAGGGACTACAAGGGATGACGAAAGGAGTAAACTGGGACTTGGGACTTTTCTGGGAAAAAAGTTTGCCAACTCTTGTCAATAGCACTGATAAGTCTTTCAAATTTTTTAAGCTAGCATTTCTTACAATAGTGTAAATACAAGGAAAAGGGAGGCCTACAAAACTTGGCATGAAAGATTTTACTGAAGTATCATTTATAACAATAAAACTAATTTTATGTTGAATGATTTAAAACACAGTATATATCATACAATAAAACTGAATGATATTTAGTAACAAAATTTTAAAGAATTTCTAAAAATATGGGACAAACAATACTCATAAAAGTATTAAGTGAAACACAGTATATAAAATATATTCTAATTATGTTAAATAATGATCAGAAGATTTTTAAGTAACAACAGATTAATTAAACTCTGGCAGGATTATGGGTACTCTGTTCTTTCCTTCCTGTGTGCATATAATTATTTTTTTCTGATTCTTATCATGATTCTTTCATGATTCTTATTTGCTAAACCCGATCACTACTTTAGAGGTAAGAAAAATAACTTCTACAAGGGTTAAATGACAAAAGTTCACATTCCAAAAAGTAACAGAAGTTAGGACCAAAATTTGAAGAGTGCCTAAGTGAAGACTGACTGTTCAGAAGCAAACTTGCCAAGCCAGAGCCATTTAACAACTCCATACCCATAGCTCCAGGGACTAGAACCACTTAGCACTCAATGCAGAGCAGAGCTACAGAGACCTGAAACTTGCTGGGCTAAAACTGCCTCTCAATTCATACCTCAAAAGCTATCAAATATCTAGTGAAGAGCAGAATGCAAAGGGTAATTTAAGATGCCTGTTTTCATAATTTTGTTCTCATACAAATAATCCTTTAAAGAACAGAAAAGGAAATAATAATAACAGACTGAATTGGAGAACGAAGGCCTAAGCAAAAGGTGTTTAGAGACACTGATGCTCTAGACTCTGTACTTACTTTGCTCTTTAAAACATAAGTGAATGCTTTATTACATAAGATTATTATTTCCTTGAACTGGGATCTCTACAACCTTGTTACAATCCCAAGTAAACTCTACAATCCTACATCAACTCAAATTGCTCAAGCAGGATAACTAAAAGTCACTTGGCTACCAACAAAAGAGAATTTCAATGTGTTATTTGTGAAATAAAAGACTTTAATGGATGGCTACTAAATAGAAAAAATGATCATCAAAAACAATTTTAAAAGCCTGAGCTATCTGTATGTATTTTCTAACATTACAAATCAAGAAATGGTGTTTTATTTAGGTGCCATTTAAATTATAGTATCATCTAAAAAAACCAAAACATCTAAAATGTTTCTAAGGTAGTGGACTGAAGACTGTATTAGAAAATATGGTCAGGCTGGGGTGCCTGGGTGGCTCAGTTGGTTGAACGTCCGACTTTGGCCCAGGTCATGATCTCACGGTTCGTGAGTTCGAGCTCCGCATCGGGCTCTGTGCAGACAGCTTGGAGCCTGGAGCCTGCTTCAGATTCTGTGTCTCCCTCTCTCTCTCTCTGCCCCTCCCCAGCTTGCACTCTGTCTCTCTCTCTCTCAAAAATAAATAAACATTAAATAAATTAAAAAAAAAAAAAGAAAGAAAGAAAGAAAATATGCTCAGGCATAGCTCTTAACCATTTCATACATACTGATTTATCTTTTTAAAAATAATTACTATATATATATATATATATATATATATATATCACAAATAATGGTTATGTTGAACTAGTTTGTCTATATGAAGAACTGTATCACTATCAAAATTTAATTTCATTGTTCTTTATGATGTATTTTAAAATAATATGTAAATTTAGACAGTCTGCAGAAACCAACGCAAAACCACCATCTAGTGGTAAAAGATGAAAATTACAATTTACACAATGATCATATAGCAAAAGTAGTTGAATTTGTGACTGCATGATCTCTAACACACATTATCAGGAAATAAAAAAATAAATGAGCCATTTGATATTGATGATGTCTGCTATTTGTTGCCATTTTTCTAATCAAATTTTATCCTTACTATCTTGACACTTTTTCCTTTTTCTGTCTTGCCTACCCATTACTCAAATCCTTGACTGAATTAGGATAGGAGTACTTCAAGACTCAAAGCTTTTATTGAGCTAATAGTTAGAAAATGATTTATAAACAACAGAAATAAGGTGTGTGAGGGGATGTGTTTCCAATGGAATTCTAGCCAGCAAAAGCCATCCAGGTAACAACAAATGAGAGGCATCCTGTGTGTGTTGTGTGTTGTGTTGTGTGTGTGTGTGTGTGTGTGTGTGTGTGTGTTTAAGTGATAATTAGTAGATAATTCTGAAAGGCCAAGTAAAGAGTCACAGCTGGTTAGTTCAAACAGAATTCAAAATTTCAAGAGAATATGAATCTTTAATATCATCAAAATTATTCCAATTTGAGGAACACAAACTAACGTTTTCCCAATACTTTCCCCTCCTACCAGAATACAGATGGACAAAATCTTTCAGCTTTCAACATAATAGCGTTCTATTCACTTCCTCTTTTTTAAAAAACAAAGAAAATTTTAACTAAGAACAAATTGTAACAAAAACCCGGAAAGGGTGATTTGTTTTGTCATAAAACAACTTTGCATTGAGTCTACTTAATATCTAATGGTACTACCATTTAGGAGCAAAAATATTTAACAGAAAGTACAGCAAGGTGAAACTTGATAATAGTAAAGAATCCACTTACTGGGCCATTGGTTTTTCCTTTCTACACAACTTTTCGGTATGTTTGAATTTCAAATAAGAAGCCTAACAAACAATGCCAATGATACCAAACCAGTTTCTACTGTCTTCACAAGCACCTCGAGTCTAACACTCCTAGGTTTTGTGAGATTTTTAAACTACTTTCATTAAAAACATGGGAGTCACTCACATAACTGCTTCCCCAGTGATTAATGAATGGCTGACGTTTACAGAGTGCACCACAAACATGTAACATGTAAGAGAATGAGCTATGAGCAAAGGGATGCATACAACTTGACAAGAATGAAACATCTAGTAATTTACTCGTTTAAAAAAAGAAACTAACTACAATACCATTATTTTCAGCTATTTCATATTTCTCTTCTTCAAATTACAACACCGAGATCTTAAATCAGATTTTTAAGCCCCTCCACTGAAAATCTATTCAAATTAAGTTGTTATAAATAAGTTTTCCAGGAATACAGGGACCACCACACTTCTAAACAAAATGTCTACAACAAAGGATTTATGTAGAAAAGCTATGCTTAATTTATGATGAGGCATAAATACCAACAAACTAACACATTAAGAGAGCTGCCTATATTACTGCAGAGAGACTACTGGAAAATAACCTACCATAATAGGAATTCCCATACTATTTTCCTCTGGTGGAAGCAGTAGTTGTATTGCTTCAATTCCAATCTCAGGCCTGTGGCAGAAAACAGATATCAAAAGCAAGAATATGCTGACCCTAGAAATGAAGGGCTATGTTATAAAAATAACTAGCACCTTAACAAAACATTGAATTATTAGATAATATTCAAAACCTACTAACTCAGAAGTTTTACCCTTCTGTCAAGAAAGAAAATTATTAAACTATCCAACAAGGCAGTTTTTGTAAAGGTTTCGTTTATATATGAACCATTTAGAAGAGACTCAAAAAGTGGGCTGAGTCAAAATTGCCTGCAAGAAGACATTTTCATCATTCAAAAAGAAAAAACCCAAAACTATTCAAATATATTCACTATAATAAATGAATATATAATAAGTGCTTCCATGGGGATGTTTTAATCTAAGAAACTGTCTATGAAGTATAAAATATTCAATCTATATAATTTCTGAACATTTAAAAACATGTTCATTTTAGAAATACATAAATTTAAGAAATCACAATAGTATCTCCCAAAGGTAAATGTACTTTTTAAAAAACTGTGAGAATACACTGTTTAGTAACTTGCTTCTCCCCACTGCTCTCCATTCAACCACATGGACCTTCATCCATCTCATTAAATATGCCTCTATTACACTTTCAATAACTATATAACATAAAATTAAAAAGTATTTAACCAATTTCCTAAGACTGAACATTTGGGTTGCTTCTGTTTCTTTACACTCTTATATAACAATTTTTCCAGAATATCTTAATAGCCATTTTTAGTGAAATGGCTTATCTTCAAATAAAATTAGGCCTAAAATATTCTGGAACCATCTTTCTCAGATACGATAACCTAGAAAGAACAAAGGTCAGAATTAAATTCCCTGCATAAAAATATGTTGTCAAACTTATTTCTTATTAGGTTTGAGGTACCAGTTTTTATCATCTTTGTCATAGTGATTTCTGCTCTGCTCTAATGCCTTATAGAAACCAATCTATCTACTCTGGCTAGAAAAAGGTTAGCTACAGTTCTTTTTTTTTTTTTTTTTTCCATTTTTTAATGTTTATTTATATTTGAGAGAGAAAGAGAAAGAGAGAGCATGAACGGGGGGGAAGGGCAGAGAGACGGAGACAGAATCTGAAGCAGGCTCCAGGCTCTAAGTTGTCAGCACAGAGCCCAAAGCAGGGCTTGAACTCACGAACCGTGAGATCATGACCTGAGCCAAGGTCAAACACTGAACCAACTGAGCCACCCAGGTGCCCCTAGCCACAGTTCTAAACATATTAAAATTTGTTTTTTCTTCCGTTGTCAAAACTCTTTCTGAACAAATTAACCCTCCCAAAACAATATTAAAAGGGGCATTACCTTTAGTAGGTCTTTTATAGTGTTAATATAACAGACATAGTAATATTATTAATTTGCCATTTGGTGGCAGTAAATACAAAGGAAAGTAAATTTCCTGTGTACTGCTACTGTATTATTACTACTAACACAAAGGTAGTCTTCTCTGAGTTATGTATTTTAAAGAAGAGTTTCAACTTTAAAAAAAGGTGCTTTATAGGTTTTAAACGTTGTATTTTAATCTTGTTAATAGTCAAGTTCAAAACAATACCAAGAGCAAATTCCGGATTATTTGAAAATAGTCTTCTGTTACTATAGATTTATAAATAAAATTTAATTGCCTCAAAAACTATGCAACTCTCTTGATGCTTATCAAGCAACATGTGATTATAATAACTTTCATTCCTATTAACTAAAATCAACAAATTTCATGTAAAGATTACATTCTCTTACTCTAATCAATACTAAATCAATAATCATTGGTTAATAACTACTTATGTGCTAAGTACAAGGAATGTAACAGTAAACAAGAGTAGTTTCTGACTTCATGGTTTACGCAGACTGGTTTACGCAGTCTCCCATATATTCTGTTTTCCAGACTTATAGAGTAGTAAAAGACCAGCTTGAAAGCCTAAGTATTATACAAATATATATAACACAAAAATATTACAGTTTCCCTCCATATATAATTTACACCAAAAATCGGAGTATTTATATTTTTATATTATGTTATAATATAAAAGTTTTCTGTTTTTCTATTATGATTTCCCTAATGCCTTTTTTTTGTATTTTTTTAAAGCCTGTCTTTTTTAAAATATTAAGTTATTCCAAAAGGAAATCTACAAAATACCAAGTAACTGAAATAACTGTCACATTAAACTGAACAACGTATGTATTTTTTCACAAAAAATTATCACACACAAAATTATGTCAAGCTTCTCAGTAACTTACAGAAATCACTGCCAAAGTGTCTTATAGTCCAAGACACTGAGAAGTATGAACCTAAGATCACAAGTAGATTCAAAATGAGAGTAAATCTGCACATATATTGACAGATACATGTGTCTACATTTGAATATTGTAAAGACACTGTCTTCCACAGAGAAAGTATCTCCTTCAAGGGCAGGGGTTATATCCCATTTACATCAGTATATTCAGTTCTGGGCTTTGCTTATAAGCATACAACAGTGATGAACAATTTCTTATGCACTAACATTTCTCACACTGATAACTAGACCTTGTTAGCATAAGAGAATTTTCATCTTCTTGTTTTACTGTTTGGGTCCCAACTAGACATAAGATTTTACAGGTTAAATATTAGAAATGGTAATTTCATTTGGTCTAACCTAATACCCATTATTTACAATGTAAGTTCTTTGAGGGGAGGCACTATTTCTTATTCCGCCCCAAAATGCTCATCTTCTATTAAGAAAAAAAGATAAGTAAAAAGTAAACAGTGAAGCAGTGCAATAAGTGCTCTGACAGAAGTTCGTGGGGGGGGGGGGGGGGACATGGACATACATACATACGGTACACTAGTCAATGAAAGATATCAGGAAAACTGGAAGCCATCTGGAAAAAAATTAATAGCATTCTTCTCCTAAGTGGTCATTATACTGAAATGTATGTGTTAAAAGAACTATAAAAATCCTAGGAAATGGACTGATTTCTCCCTGAGGGGAAAAAACAAGACAGGGATGCCTGCTCTCATCAATCCTATTCAGTATCATATTGGAAGCCCTAGAACTGCAATAGGGCTAAAAGAAGAAATAAAAGGCATACAATTTAGAAAGAAAGAAAACTACCCGTATTAGCGCACATGATTATCTATGTGGGAAATGCCATGGAATCTCTGAAAAAGTTTCCGTATCTAGTAAGTTCAGCCAAGTCATGGAATACAATTATATTTATACATACTACCAATGAAGTGGAAATCAAAATTTTAAAAGCAGTAGCATTTATAAAAGCACCCCAAAAACTGACATGTTTAAGTTTATGAATTTAAAAAATATATGCAGAATCTGTATGCTAAAAACTATAAAATATTGAAGGAAATCAAAGACCTAAATAAATGAAGAGATACCACATTCATGGGTTCAAAGACTCAATACTGTTAAGATGTCAATTTTTCCACATTTAATCTACAGATTCAACACAATCCCAATCAAAGTATACTAGTGGTATTTGTAAAAATGAATAAATGGATTCAAAAATTTATATGGAAAGGCAAAATTTACAGAGAAGAGCCAAAACAATATTTAAAGAGAAGAATAAAGTTTGAGGATTCACACTACTAGAAAGCTATAGTAACCAAGACAATGTGGTATTGCAAGACAGACAGACATATAGATCTGATAAAATGGAACAAAAGAGTCCAGAAATAGATGCACACATACATGGTCAAGTGATTTTTGACAACGGCACAAAAACAATTCAACAGAGAAAAAATAATCTTCCCCACAAATGGTCTGGAACAACCAGAAAAGACATTGGCAAGGAAAAAACAAAACAACAAAGGATTTATATCCAAAATAAATAACTCATATAACTCATTAATAGAAAAGCCCATGGGGCACCAGGTGGCTCAATTGGTTGAGCGGATGACTTTGGCTCAGGTCATGATCTTGCAGTCTGTGAGTTCAAGCCCCGCATCAGGCTCTGTGCTGACAACTCAGAGCCTGGAGCCTGCTTCGGATTCTGTGTCTCCCTCTCTCTGCCCTTCCCCTGCTTGTACTCTGTCTCTCTCTCTCTCTCTCTCTCTCTCTCTCTCAAAAATAAATAAACATTAAAAAAAAATAGAAAAGCCCAATTTTTTAAATGGGCAAAGATGTAAACAGTTTGGCATTTCACAAAAGGCGATATACAGACATTAAACACTAGCAGAATTCGAATTAAAGCACAATGAGATACTATTACGCACCTAGTAGAATGACTTTAAAAAAAAAAACCGACTTGGGGCGCCTGCATTGCTCAATCAGTTGAACATCTGACTCTTGACTTTGGCTCAGGTCATGATTCCAGGGTAGTGGGATTGAGCCCTTGCAGTCTCTCAAAACAAAACAAAACACACAAAAAAACAAAACCTGACAATCCAGAATGCTGGAAAAGAGGCAGAGCAATTATAATTCTCATACATTAGTGTTGGGAATGCAAAATGGTACAGCCACTTTAGAAAGTGACTGGACAGTTCCTTAAAGTTATACATATAATTAACACATAATTCAGTAATTCTATTCCTATATATAAAACCAATAAAATAAAAATTTATGCTCACAAAAATCTTATACATGAACACTATATTGGCTTTATTCATAAGCTCCAAAACCTTGAAATAACCCAAATATTCCTCAACTAGAGAGTAGGTAAATAAACTGTGGTTAAATCCATGTAATAGAAAATAACCTGTCATAGAAAAAGAAGCAGTCAATAACTGAACACACCAACAACATGTATGCTAAATGAAAGGCTACATAATTAATCAATTTCTTATGGCATTTCACAAAAAGTAAAACCTTAAGGACAGAGAAAAGTAGTTGCCAAGAGCTGGGGACCTTAGGAGGCGATGAATACAAAAGGTCACAACTGAATTTTTAGGGATGATGGAAATGTTTTATATCTCAATTTCAGTACTCATTAGATGCATTTGTAAGATATTCCAAAACTGTAAACCAAAAAGAATATATTTTACTACAGCTAAATTACATCTTAATAAAAAAGAGAAAAACTATAAAAGAAAAAAGCACACAATAGTTTTATTAAAATAACCTAATAGGAATGGGGCACCTGGATGGCTCAGTCAGTCAAGCGGCTGACTTTGGCTCAGGTCATGATCTCATGGCCTGTGAGTTTGAGCCCCGCATCAGACTGTGCCAACAGCTCAGAGCCTGGAGCCTGCTTCAGATTCTGTGTCTCCCTCTCTCTCTCTCTCTGCCCCTCCCCTGCCCCCACTCTGTCTCTGTCTCTCAAAGATAAATAAACATTTAAAAAAAATTTTTTTAAATAATAGGGAAGACACAAAAATTTAGAAAGCCACAAAAAATTCATAGATTTAACCATTTAAAAACATTAAAAAGGAAAAACCATTCCACTAAAAACTAGGTAAAGAATAGAAACAATTCATAGAAAAGGAAACACAAATGTGCAAACATACAAAGATGTTCAATTTCATAACAGAAATTCACATTAAAGCTACACAAATAAAACACTGTTCATCTCTCAAACTGGCAAAGATCAAGAAGTCTGAAACTATTCAGGTTCTAGACTGAAATAATGTTTTAATATAATCTCTGTGGGAGAGCAATTTGTTAATATCCAATCAAACTGTGAATGCATATTCTACTCATATGTCCTGGAAATGTATTTCTGTATTTTTAAGGGAAAAAACAGCAAGTTACATTAGAAACTATACAGTCGAGAAAAAGACCTATACATTTGCTTTTATTTGCATATAAAAACATAAAGGATACCAAGGAAAACATAGATACTCATTTGGAGTGGGTTGCACAAGTTTTATTTGTGGGACTCAAAGTGGGAGAAAGACTTCTCAAATATAGCTTTCCTTGGTTTTGGTTATTAAATCATGTGAAAGTGGGAAAAGAAAGGGGGAGGAGGAAGAGGAATTTATCTTATAGTTGATGTATCTACACACAAAGTAATATATGTAAGTGTTAAATAATAAAAAATTTGGCCTTTGTCCTGGGTACCTGAGAGCTTCTAAAACCTAGTAATTAATTTCCTGAGTGATACAAGTGTCTTTGTTACTCATGGTGAGCCCCTAGACCATATCAGGGTTTATGCTTAATGAGGTAACTCATGGTAGGCCCTAGATTGTTCCATATTGGGCTGGCCATGCTGAAAAGAACAAACATGTGATAAGAGGGTTTGGACTGTGAGCCATGTCATAATAACCTGACCAGCTGACCTCATGGAACAGGGCTAAAAATTGAGTTTAATCATATAACGAATGATTCAATCTATCATACCTATAAAGTGAATCCTCCATAAAAAATCTTGACACTGAAGCTCGAGTATCCATATACTAAGAGGGTGACATGTCCAGAGGACATAGAGACTTATGACTTTGGGACCCTCTCAGACCTCCTCTTATGAATTTCTTTTGCTGATTCAGATCTCTATAAGAAAATTGTAATTGTAAGTATAGCACTTTCCTGAGTTCTGGGAATCATTCTAGCAAATTATTGAACATGAGGGGATGATGGGAAACCCCAAATTTACAGCCAGTTGGTCAGAAGCCATGGGTGGCCTGGGAACCCTGGAGCTATATACAGTGTCTTAAGTGTCCTGTGGAGGACCTTAACCTACGAAATCTGCACAACTGCACTGTAGTATGTGGGTATTCACTGCAGCATTGTTTGCATTAGCAAAAGATTAGAGACAACCTAGATGTCAACAGGGAACAGGATATAGGACCATAAAATACTAAGCAGCCAGAGGAATGTATAAACTCCTTAAGTACTGATGGGGAATGAACTCAAGATACTGGAAGTAGAGTGAACAATCAAGATGCACAACAGTGTATCTAGTATACTATCTGTTGTGTAAAAGGTGGGGAGTAAGAGAGATACTTGCTTATACAGTCATAAAATCTACAGGAAAAAAGAAGAAAATAATACTGACCTATATTAAGGAAATACAGCTATATAGTAAGGGAAGTAAGGGAAGAAGAAACAGAAACTTTAAACAGACTTGGAACAGGCAAAGAGATTGTTTCAGTATTCAAAACTTTCCAACAAAGAAAAGCCCAGGACTAGAAGGCTTCGCTGACGGAAGCTTACCACACATTTCAAGGAAAGTTAACGTGGATCCTTCTCAAAACAGAAAGGGAGAGAACAGATGCACACTTTCTTCAACACACAGTGCTCAAACAAATGGATATCCACATTTTTTGAGGCCAACATTACTAGAACACGGAACCTAGAAAAAGACATCACAAGGAAAAACAAACTACTGACCAATATTCCTTACGAATACAGATGAAAAATCCTCAACAAAGTATTAGCAAACAAAATCCAGCAACATATAAGAGTTCTAAACCATGACCAAGTGGGATTTATCCCAAGAATGCAAGCATGGTAAATACTAAAAAGAAAATTAATATAATATAATATAATATAATATTAATATAATATGCCAAATAAATAGATGAAGGGAAAAAGCCACACGATAATCTCAAATGACCCAGAGAAAAAGTATTTGACAAAATCCAACATGCTTTCATGATAAAAGCACTCCATAAACTAGAAGAGAAATTCCCTGACATGATCAAGGGTGCTTATGAAAAACCCACAATTAACATCATAGTTAATATTGAAAGACTCAAAGCTTTTCTCCTAAGATCAGGAACAAGACAAAACACCCACTTATGCCACTTATATTCAACACTGTGCTGGAAATTCTATCAAGATTAACTGAGCAACAAGAAGCTAATAAAAGGCATCCAAATTGAAAAGGAAGAAGTAGGGGCACCTGGGTGGCTCAATCAGTTAAGCATCTGACTTCAGCTCAGGTCATGATGTCACATTTCGTGAGTTTGAACCCAGCCTCAGTGAGCTCGAGCCCCACATTGGGTGAGCACAAGCCCTGCTGCTCTCTCTCTCTCTCTCTCTGCCCCTCCCTCACTTGCACCCGCTCTTTCTCTCTCTCTCTCTCTCAAAAAAAAAGCTATTAAAAAAAAAAAGGAAGAAGTAAAACTATCTCTTATTTGCCAATGATATGATCTTATATACAGAAAATCCTAAGGAATCTCCGAAAAAAAAACCTGTCAAAACTGATGAACAAATTCAGCAAAGTTACAGAATATAAGATCAAGTCACAAAATCAGATTTTCTATGCACTAGCAATGAACAATCCAAAATTAAAAACATTATTCCATTGGGGTGCCTGAGTGGCTCAGCTGTTTAAGCATCTGACTTCGGCTCAGGTCATGATCTCTCGGGCTCGTGAGTTTGAGCCCCATGTTGGGCTCTGTGCTGACAGCTCAGAGCCTAGAGCCTGTTTCGGATTCTGTGTCTCCCTCTCTTTGCCTCTCCCCCACTCACACTCTGTCTCTGTCTCTCAAAAATTAATAAACATTAAAAAAAAACACCCCACATTATTCCATCAACAATAGCATCAAACAAACAAACAAAACCGCACAAAATACTTTGGAATAAATTTAACCAAGGAGGTGCAAGACTTGTACACAGAAAACTATAAAACAGTGTAGAAAGAGGGGCACCTGGGTGGCTCAGCTAGTTAAGCGTCCAACTCTTGGTTTTGGCTCAGGTCATGGTCTCATGATTTCATGAGTTTAAGCCCTGCACTGGGCTCTGTGCTGACAGCATGGAGCCTGCTTAGGATTCACTCTCCCTCTCTCTCTGCCCCTCCCCCACTCACACTGTCTGTATCTCCCTCAAAATAAAACTTAAAAAATCCATGAACCTGTGTTCGTGGATTAGAATACTTAATATTGTTAAAATGGAAATAGTCCCCTAAGTGATCTAGTGATCTACAGATTCAATGCCATTACTATCAAAATCACAACAGCCTTTTTTTTGCAGAAATGGAAAAACTGATCATAAAATTCATATAGAAATACAAGGGACTCAGAATAGTCCAAACATTCTTGGAAAACAAGAACACAGAAAGCTCACACTTCATGATTTCAAATGTTATTACAAAACTACAATAATCACAACATTGTGGTACTAACATAAGGACACACCTAATACATAGGTCAACAGAACATAACTGAGAGGATGAAAATAAACCCTTACATCTATGGTCAATTAGTTTGGATTAAGGGTGCAAAGACTGTTCAACGGGAAAGAATAGCTTCTTCAAAAATCAGTGCTGAGACAACTGGACATCCACATGCAAAAGAATGAAATTGGAGCTTCACCTTATAACGTTCAAAAAAGATCAAAGACCTAAATGTAAAAGCTAACACTATAAAACTCTTAGAAGAAATTTTCGAGTAAATCTTCACCACCTCGGATCTGGCGAGGGTTTCTTAGATATCACACCAAACTGACAAACTGAACTTTACCAAAATTAAAACTTTTGTGCAAAAGACACTATTTAAAAAAGTGGAAAGATGTCCTGAAAGAATGAAAAACTATTTACAAATTATGTATCTGAGTCTAGTATCCAGAATGCATAACGTATTCACACAACTCAATTTTTGCAAAAAAACTAAACAATGATTTTAATGAGTCATATTCATATATGTAAAGCATCTAGCATAATGAACTGTGCTAAATGAAAAAAGTTTAGAAAGCTACATATACCCTTTGTTTAGAATTACGTATTATTCATTCCAACAGAGGTGTTATTATGTGCTAGGTGCTGCCAACAAAGAACTAGCACAGCACTGTTCTAAAGGATTTATAGTTTAGTAAAGGAGACAAACACATACCCAATGTGTTTATGATAGAAGGATATACAATGACAACTAAAATAGCCCATGCCTACAAAGGGTCACAAAGAAAATGTTCATAAATAATTAATAAAACATGTGATATAATCAAAGAGAAAGCACAACTATCCTAATATAGTAGAGTAAGATGACCTAAGTATATTCATGTGCATGCATATTGCCGGGTATCACTTCTGCCAGGATGACTTCAAGGTCTTTAAACAACAAAGAGTTTATCAAATAAAGGTAAAATGGCATTTGTAATAGGAGAGAGCAGGATGCAAAGTTAAGATGCAAAACAATGGAAGTGACACACTATGGGTGGAAATATAAATTGATACAACCTCAGCAGAGGGCAGCTGACAATAGTTAGCAAAACTATGAATGTAAATCCCATTAAAAAAGATCTCCAAAACATATCAGTTGAGGGGAAAAGTATACAACAATCAAGCCACCTTGTAAGTTAAAAGGGAGAGGAAAATAGGAACATATTTGTATATGCTTGCTTGGCTTGTGTACTGTGGAATCTGCATCATCAATACCCTATTCTATAGTCTCCTCTGCATCACAGGGCAGAAGTTTGGAACTACACCGGAACTACATTTCCCAGAACCCTCCTCTGCCCCACATGCCGCTACCCCACCCCCTCACCCCGCAAATATTCAAGGATGGAATCTGCCAATAAGGAACACTCATGCAAGATTTAATGAAGAGAAGGTAAAGCTATTATTCTCTGATGTCAACTGTGAGAAAAATGCATGGGGAGACAATAGGAGTAAGGTTTGAGGTAGCTGCTGCATGAGAATCTGCTTTTTCCAGACTCAGTATTGTATAAGGTCAATTTTCCAAATTAAATCTGTAATTTCAATGGAATACTAGTTAAGCTCAAGAACTTTCATGGGGATTTGAAATTTTTAAAAATGTTTATAGAAAAACAAAGGGTAAGGAAAAGTCAATTTTGAAAAAAAAAATTGAACCTCACACCATAAACAAAAATAAAATTCTAGGTGGATCAGAAAACTAAGTGAGTAATGAAACTGCAAATTTTAAGAAGAAACTGAATACTTTTAGAACCTTGATGGGTTCCTTACATAAGAAAGGAAAAAAAGAACATAAAATACTGGTAAGTATGATTATGCCACAATTAAAAAGCCCTGAACAAGACCCCATAAACAAAGTGAAGACTAGAAATCTACTGAGATGTTTACTTGGCAAAACCAACAAAATTCATAATGAACACGAACACACACACACACACACATACACACACACGACTACACTGTAAGAAAACAAACAGGTGATTCACACAAAAACTTCCAATTGGTCAAAACACATGAAAACATATTCAATCTCACCAGGAACCTGGGATACAAATTAAAACAAGATATTACTTCACACCCATCAAACTGTAAAAACCAAAGTCAAACCAAAACAACTATTAACAAGTTTGAGAGTAAAGAGGCAATATAATTGGTATAACCACTTGGGAGAAAATAAAAATCACATAGTAAAGGTGAATGAATATGTATGTATGCTGTGACCCAGGAAGTCTACTGCCCCACACGGACCTCAGAGAAACTGTGATACACACACAAGGAGACACACCAGAACATCTACTCCAACACTCTTTCTAGTAGCTCAAAACTGCAAACTACCTAACTGCAGTATTAAGGAAATAAAATGTTTACTTGTATGAGATATACAGTGATTATAACAAATGTATCAACACAGTTAAATTCTTAAAAGAGAGTTGCAAAAGATACATATACCATTTAAAAGTTTAGAAAACACAAAAATGATAGCATATATTGTTTATAAATATGAAATACGGTATAAATGTTAAAAAAAAAAAAAAAACCTTCAAGCCGATTACCCAGGGAAAAATGGGAATGGGGCTCCAGCTGTAGATGTAACTATTTCATTCTTATAGAAACACAAACGAAATGTGTTTATTCCTGGTGATATTTAGATTTCTATCGCATTTTATTTTATCCTGTGTGTCTGAAAATTTCAAATCAAAAAATATAATCTAATTGTGAAATCTAACTTAAAAATCATCAAGAAAGATCATTCTTACAGATTGATGAAACCAGGAGCTGGTTTGTTGAAAAGACCAACAAAATTGATAAACCATAACCTACATACATCAGAAAAAAAAAAAAGAGAGAGAGAGAGAGAGAGAAAGAAGGTGAAAGAGAGGACTCAAACAAAATCAGAAATGAAACAACTGACACCACAGAAATACAAAGGATTATAAGGGATTATGAAAAATTACATGCCAGCAAACCTAGAAGAAATGGATAAATTCCTAGAAACATATAACCTCGCAAAACTGAATCAGAAAGGCAATTTGAAAATTACCAGCAATGAAATTGAATCATTAATCAAAAAACTCTTAAACAAAAGTCTAGGACCAGATGAATTATACCAATTAGTTAAAGAGTCATACTTACATCAAACTTTTCCAAAAATAGAAGAGGAAGAAAAAATTAAAAAAAAAAAAAAAGAGGTTAGAGTGGGAGAGAGCCAAAGCATAAGAGACTCTTAAAAACTGAGAACAAACTGAGGGTTAATGGGGGTGGGAGGGAGAGGAGGGTGCGTGATGGGTATTGAGGAGGGCTCCTTTTGGGATGAGCACTGGGTGTTGTATGGAAACCAATTTGACAATAAATTTCATATATTGAAAAAAAATAAAAAATAAAAAATAAAATAAAATTAAGTTCTTTTGACAGGGGACCTCTGGAATAAGTTTAAAAGCTTTCTTAAAAAAGGCTGCCAGAGAGCCAGTAAAAGATAGTCTATTAGTGTCAACCTAATATTCCAATAAAAGATTCAAAAACTTTCAAAAAAAAAAATAGAAGAGGAAGAAAAGATTCCAAACTCCTTATATGAGGCCAGCAGTACCCTGATACCAAAACCAGATAAAGACTACCAAAAAAAGGAACTACAGGCCAACATCTCTGATGAACACAGATGCAATACCATCAATAAAATATTAGTAAACTGAGTCCCACAATACATTAAACAAATTACTCACCACAATCAAACAGAATTTATTCCTGGGATACAAGGGTAGTTCAACATTTGCAAATCAACGTGATACATCACAACAAGAGAAAGGATAAAAACTATATGATCATTTCTACAGATGCAGAAAAAGCATTTGACAAAGTACAACATCCATTCGTGATAAAAACTCTCAACAAAGTAGGTTTAGAGGGAACATACCTCAACACAATAAAGGCCATCTATGAAAAACCCACAGCTAACATAATCCTCAACAGTGAAAGAGCTTTTCCCTTAAGATCAGGAACAAGACAAGGATGTCCACTCTCAGCACCTGTATTCACACAGTACTGGAAGTCCTAGCCACAGCAATCAGACAACAACAACAACAACAACAACAACAACAACAACAACAAAGGCAATCAAATTGGTAAGGAATAAGTAAAACTGTCACTATTTGCAAATAACATGATACGATATATAGAAAACCTTAAAGGCTCCACCAAAAAACTACTGGAACGGATAAAATGAATTCAGTAAAGTCACAGGATACAAAATCAATATACAGAAATCTGTTGCATTCTATACACTATCAATGAAGTAGCAGAAAGAGAAATTAAGAAAAACAATCCCATTTACATCTGCACCAAAAATAATAAAATACCTAGAAATGTACTTAACCAAGGAGGTGAAAGACCTATACTCTGAAAACTATAGAACAATGATGAAAGAAAATTAAGGCAACACAAACAAAGGGAAAGATATTTCATGTTCATGAACTGGAAAAACAAATACTGTTAAAATGTCCATACTACCCAAAGCAATCTACAGATTTAATGCAATTCCTATCAAAATAACAACAGCATTTTTCACAGAACTAGAACAAATAATCCTAAAATTTGTATGGAACAAAAGACCCCAAATAGCCAAAGCAATCTTGAAAAAGAAGAACAAAATTATAGGTATCACAATCCCAGACTTCAAGACATACCATAAAGCTGCAGTATTCAAAACACTATGTATGGTACTGGCACAAAAAATAGACACATAGATCAATGGAACAAAATAAAGAACCCAGAAATAAACCCATGAATAAACCCAATTCATCTTCAACAAAGGAGACAAGAATATGCAAAGGGAAAAAGACAGTCTCTTCAACAAATGGTGTTGGGAAAACTGGACAGCTACATGCAAGAAGAATGAAACCACACCACTTTCTTATGCCATAAACAAAAATAAACTCAAAATGGATTAAGACCCTAAAAATGAGACTTGAAACCATAAAAATCCTAGAAGACAGCACAGATAGTCATTTCTCTAACACTGGTGGTAGCAACATTTTTCTAGATATGTTTCCTGAGGCAAGGGAAACAAAAGCAAAAAACTATTGGGAGTACATCAAAATGCACAGTGAAGGCAATAATCAATAAAACTAAAAGGCAACCCACTAAATGGGAGAAATATTTGCAAATGTCAGATCTGGTAAAGGGTTGGTGTCCAAAATATATAAAAAACTTACACAACACCAAAAAACCCCCAAATAATATAATTTAAAAATGGCAGAAGGCATGAACAGATTATCTCTCCAAAGAAAACATACAGATGGCCAACAGACACATGAAAGGATGCTCAACATCACCCATCATCAGGGAAATGGAAATCAAAACCGCGATGAGATATCACCTCACACCTGTCAGAACAGCGAAAATCAAAAACACAAGAAACAACGTGTTGGCAAGGATGTGAAGAAAAAGAAACCCTCGTGCACTGTTGATGGGAATGCAAACTAGTGCAGCCACTGTGGAAAACAGTATGGAGGTTCCTCAAAAAAGTAAAAATATAACTATCCTATGATCCAGTGTTTGCACTACAGGGTATTTAACACAAAAACACTAATTCAGGGGCGCCTGGGTGGCGCAGTCGGTTAAGTGTCCGACTTCAGCCAGGTCACGATCTCGCGGTCCGTGAGTTCGAGCCCCGCGCCAGGCTCTGGGCTGATGGCTCGGAGCCTGGAGCCTGTTTCCGATTCTGTGTCTCCCTCTCTCTGCCCCTGCCCCGTTCATGCTTTGTCTCTCTCTGTCCCAAAAATAAATAAAAAACGTTGAAAAAAAAAAAAAATTTAAAAAAAAAAAAAAACACTAATTCAAAGGGATACATATACACACCTATGTTTGTTGCAGCATTATTTACAAATAGTCAAACTATGGACACAGCCCAAGTGTCCACTAATTGATGAATGGATAAAGATATGGTAATATATACATAAGAGAATGTTAATTCAGCCATAAAAAAGAACGAACTGTTTCCATTTGCAACAACATGGATGGATATAGAGAGTATGGTGCTAAGTGAAATACATCAGTCAGAGAAAGACAAATACCATACGATTTCATTCACATGGAATTTAAGAAACAAAGCAAACGAACAAAGAAAAAACTTAAATAGGGTCAAGACTGGAAAAGGATAGATTGGTCAGAGAACTACTACATCAATCCAAGTAAGATAAGACCAATAACATGGAAGGAGAGAAATCTATAATACATATACATAGGAATTAGGAACCCACACAGTTATGAAAGACTGGTAGGCTTATGAGTTATTTTCTTTAGGATCTCCCATGTTGTTGAAATGTTTGTGCATATCCATTAAACCAAAGTAAAAAAAAAAAAATAGTCCTATATGAGCTTGATTTTTAATCTTTCTTCTAATTCAAGTTCAATTACACCACCTTCTAGTTACTTAGGCTGCCTTTCTACAAAATTCTACAGTTAAAATCAAAGCCTGAGGAGCCTCTCTCCAGAAGCTCTTCATTTCTATTACTAAATCTGATTCATAATATTATCTTATCTGTATTACTAATACAATGTACAAAAGACACATCCTTGTCAACCTGCACCAAACTTGTCACTTTCACTATTTGTGTATCACACAAAAGCTGGCAGCTTATAAACAAACTCTAAAATTCATCATCTCTAATCATCAACTGAAAATAATTCCACTGACATGGGCTGCAACAGTCATTAATATTGGATCCAAACACAATTTATAGGCAAAAACATAGCAAATTCCAAAAAGACATGTAAGAACACTTAAGATAATGAGTTAACCCTACTGAACAACAATGTTCTGATACATATAATTTGAATCTGAGAGTATCCTTTCATCAAAACTAAGATTTCAGATGATTTCATCTAATATATGTGTGTATGCCTTCACCTTCCCACACATTCATGAGAATGTATAGACAGATGACAACCAAAACAGACCCCGCTCTGATTAAGAAAAAGAATGCAGGCCCAGAGGTCCACCAGGTCACCACTCCAATTCCAATCACAAAGCACTTCAGTGAGACCCTAGGACACAGAGAAACACCATACGAAATGTACTGCTCTCAGAAAATTAACAAAAATATGCTAAGCCTCAGCACCCATTTTATATGTATAGGTATAGTTTTTTTGTTGTTTGTTTGAATATTAAGGTAATGCAAGTTTTAGAACGGAGTACTAGTTTCTTTCAGGGTTGTCTGCTTATCCGTGTAAACTGCCTAAGAGAGACTTTAAAAAAAAAAAGGAAGGAAGAAATAAAACAATGTCCTTTCCTTACCCTCTACTCTACTTAATGCTTATAGAGAGCTGCTTTTCAGTTTGTAATACCAAGGTCATCACCCTTCAGAAACTCCACACGTATCTATTCATTTCATTTGGGAAAAGAAAAAAGTTTGTTCCTATTAATTTTGAAATAGAGAAAAATTCTTATCTTTTGAGAATCATTCATTTTTTCAGGCAAAGATGTAGGTCTTACAACTTTGGCTGTCTGGCTGATAACAGCACTTTGTATAGAAGTGCGATAGAGATACTCTTTCTGGGTATCACTGAGCATAATCCAGTTAGCTATTACTATTGACTATCATCATTTTCATGTTTCTTTTCTTTTTAGTCCTTTATAGAACCATTTTCCTCTTGTTCCTGCTCCTAACCTTTGCCCTGCCTTTGTCTTTTGTTAGATTAAGTCAGATGCAACTAACTCTGATCTTTGGCTTACATACATGAACTGCACAGCTATTTGTTCTCTAGTAGTTATACGAAATGGTCAAATTTTAGACTTAGAACAGATCTGGGATTAGCCCTGTGACCTTGGTAAAGTCATTTAATCTCTTTTGAGCCTGAATCCCCATAACTGTAATAAGAATACCACTTATGTCAAATTCATATAAAGTACTCACTACACTTTAAGTACTTAATAAACATATACCTATCATTTTCCTTCTCTATCATTTTCTTTCCCTATCATTTTCTTTCTTTCCTCCACCAATCCCCAGAGTAGCTGCTATCTCTCTGGTCTTTAAGAACCTACGGAAGGGCAGACTTTGGAAGGAAGGAAAAAAAAAAATCCTTCTAGATCATATCAAGATGTCTCAGGTAGCAGTAGCCAAGAAGAGGACAGAAAAGAGGTAGGAAGAGGAGGCCAGGGCTCCAAACACTACTCAACCAGAAGAGCTCTGCCTGTCATAAGATTTCAGTATACCACAGGCTGCATTTGGTTAAATGGATCCAGTGGCTTTTAACAAATTAATTTTGAAAAATAACCACTGCTGACAACTCCACTTTTCCCCAACATATACACACACACACACACAAAAAAAACCCTGCACGTTCAAGAGCCACTGAAATGACAGTCTTCTTCAGTGGTTAATTTCTTCCCTATCAGAGAGTTTCCCCAGCACATAGCCCCCACAGCCACCTCTCATCTATCAAAAGTAACCAGGACTGTTCAAGGCCCTAATCAATTCTTTCTGCTACTGCAAAAAGGCAAATTTTTTGAATGCTACTAGGGAGGTCTCAAATAGGAGAAGGGTGGAATAACTAATCATGGCAAGGAAAGGATTGCAGATGGGCATCAGGAACAACTAGAACCACACATTCACGCAGCCAAGACATTTGTCAGACAATAGGTGTCATTTTCTCTCAGTGCAGTCCAGCTTCCTTCAAAGAGTGGCAAATATGGACAGCTCTCAAGTACAGCACCTTTCTGCATCTATCATCACAGAAGGATGATTCTCTTCCCTGGTTTTAGTTAAAAACTCCCAGGGAATTCTGACTGGCTTATGTGAAGGGAGGTGGGGGGTGACCAAGTAGTAGAAAACTCTGGGCAGTCCCATTAGAACTATGTGGTGAGGTACAGAAAGATGGAGAGATGGAATCCAAAAGTAAGGTGGTACTGTTACCCAAGGCACCAATACGGTAGGTATGGAAAACAATGTATCTATTGTAGTGGAATGGTAGAAAAAGCAGTCTTGGGAATCAAAGAGATCTTGGTTAAAATCCTTACTTGATCCACTAGTCAGCAATAAACCTGGGCAAGTAACAATCTCTGAATCAGTTTCCTCATCTATAAAATGAGACTAAGGTAAGATTTAGAAAAAAAATTCACAAAATTCCTAGTATAGTTCCAGTATACAATAGGTATAAAGATGTGTTTTACTAGTTCACTAATTCATTAAATCTCACTTTTATTTAATTTTTTTTTTTTAACGTTTATTTATTTTTGAGACAGAGAGAGACAGCGCATGAACGGGGGAGGGGCAGAGAGAGAGGAAGACACAGAATCGGAAGCAGGCTCCAGGCTCTGAGCCATCAGCCCAGAGGCCGATGCGGGGCTTGAACCCACGAACCGTGAGATCGTGACCTGAGCCAAAGTCGGACGCTTAACCGACTGAGCCACCCAGGCGCCCCTAAATCTCACTTTTAGTAATAATTACCTAAATGTTTGCACACTCATTGTATTAAAGTGTTTATGAAAGTTCTTGGTATATTGACAGGTATTCTTCATTTAGCATCACAGAAATTCAGGGGAATCAATCTGATGTTTGATTATCTGCAGGAAGAAGTACTGTACGCCACCTCTAAACCAGGATAATTCTTCTTTACAGTGAACTGAAATCACTTCCTACAGTTTTCACCCACTAGTTCTTAGTCTGACATATGATAAATTCATTCCTGCTTCTACACAGCACACCTCCAAATATATGAGGAAGTCATGATGCCTCCCATTCTCCTGTCTAGGATAATTTTCCCAGCTATACATTCCTATTTGCCTTATTCATTTCATATACTCAATTTCAAGTGTACCTCCCCTCTGAACATGCATCTATAGCCAGAAATGTGATAATTCAGGTGTGGAATAGTCAGAATTGAGGCCTCCTTGTCATTTCCCTTGCACCAATGACTACGCTTCTTTTTGTCACATGTGTTGATAAGCCAGTAAGATGTACCTCACCACATCCCACCTGCCATCAACAATATGTTATTGGAATTAATTTTTGGATGGAAAGACAGGATCTTACACTTCTCCCTATTCAATTTCTCTTTGATTCAGCTGATCACATCAGCCTATCAAAAATCAATCCTCTTAGCTTAATATGTCATCATATATCTTTATTCATCTTAGTTGATATTGATATTAGCAATATTTCTGGGTCTCTTCCTTCCAAGTTATGGTAGAATTACACCCAAGTTGGATGTGGTCATATAACTTGCTTTGATCAATTAAATATGAGTTGAAGTGATATGACAGAAGACTTTGAGGGTTGATAAGTAATTCATCAGGTTCCCTTTCTCCTACCACAAATACAAGTTGATGTTCCACAAGTTAAAAACTCCAGACCAGGTTCCTGAATGAGGACAACACAAAGCAGAGTACTCTGCTGACCTGAGAATGGACACATTATACAAGCAATAAATAAATCTCTTATTTTGGGGGCACTGGGTGGCTCAGTGGGTTTAAGTGTCCAATTCTTAATTTCGGCTTAAGTCATGATCTCATGGTTCATGGGACTGAGCCCCGTATCGGGCTCTGCACTGATGGCACAGAGCTTGCTTAGGATTCTGTCTCCCTCTCTCTCTGCCCCTGGCCCCCAACTCTCTCTCTCTCTCAAAAATAAACAAAGGGGCGCCTGGGTGGCTCAGTCAGTTAAGCGGCGACTTCGGCTCAGGTCATGATCTTGTGGTCCTTGAGTTCGAGCCCCATGTCGGGCTCTGTGCTGACAGCTCAGAGCCTGGAGCCTGTTTCAGATTCTGTGTCTCCCTCTCTCTGACCCTCCCCTGTTCATACTCTGTCTCTCCCTGTCTCAAAAATAAATAAAACGTTAAAAAATAAATAAACAAACAAACATAAAAAAATAAATCTCTTATTTTTAAGCTACTGAGATTTAGGCATTATTACTACAGCAAAATCTAGCCCACCCTGGCTAATGCATTATCCCTCCCATATCTGTGCTATCAGCAAATTTGAGGAGTATGCCTTAAATCTCTCGCATTCCATTTAAGATAGCAAGCTTCATACACAAAGAGTTAGGCTCAATGAATTTAGGCTAATTCTTAATGATTAGTGCTTCACCTGTCCTGAAAACAAGTAACTCTTTAAATAATTTATTCTAGAATCTCACTTGAGAGCCACATCAAGGTTTATAATCTTCTTACCCCTTTTGAAAAATGTAGTAACCTTTCCTTGTCTCTAGTTTTCAGGCACTTCCTTTCTTAACCACACAAGACCGGAAAACATTAAATTAGAGAATTCATTTTCAAATTCTTACAATCCAAGAATATAATTAATTATATCAGGAACAAATAATTGCTATTTTTAATCATCTCCCTGGGTTTCATTTCCCTCATTCTATTACCTCTCACTATTTTGCTTTAACCCAAAGACTGAACTTGATGCATATGGCCAATCAGAGCAATCTTTTCCTTCCAATGTAATATTCATGTCTTTCCACACTAGGCTGTTTTCACTCTCCTGTGCTAGTCACTCATTGCTTAAAATCTACTCAACTCTTACCTAGTACCTACTATATATTATGCAACTACTTGGTCTGGGACATGATCTCTACCCTCAAGGAACTTACAGTTAAAAATGTCAACCAAACACTAGAAAAGTGTGTAAGAATCATAATATGAGGTGTCTTGAATACCCTACTTAAGTAGCATAATATAGTGCCTAGGAACATATAGTTTGAAATCAGACAATCCTGCATTTAGGCCCCGGTCTCAGCTTCCTCATCTATAAATCTGGGATAATTAACAGCAAAGGCCTATTTAAAGAATTCAATCAGGGGCGCCTGGGTGGCTCAGTCAGTTAAGCGTCCAACTTTGGCTCAGGTCATGATCTTGCAGTCTGTGAGTTCGAGCCCTGCATCAGGCTCTCTGCTGACAGCTTGGAGCCTGGAGCCTGCTTCGGATTCTGTGTCTCCCTCTCTCTCTCTGACCCTCCCCCACTCACACTCTGTCTCTCTCTCTCTCAAAAATAAATAAACATTAAAAAAAAAAATTTAAGGAATTAAATCAGACGACATATGTAAGGGACTTAGCTGTTATTTAATGCTAATATTATCCCGAAGATAATGGCTAGTAAATGAAAAACTGACACACTGATACGACTAATCACATTCATTTGTTAGAAATATTATGCTCTGGATTCAGTAGCCAGAATAAATTAAAGGATGAGTCTAAAGTCCAGAAAGATAGTTACAGGCTATTGCAGTAATCAATGGTTCAGATAGACAGAATAAGAGAAAAATTACTAAAAAGGTTTTAGTCCTGGCTCTGATAATTAACACTACAATCTTGTGTAAAGCTAACATCGTCTCTAGGCCTCAGTTCTCTCATCTAAGATTTTACCTACATGATTAAAGTTCATTTCCAGTGTACAATGTGCTTTTAATGACCATACATTTTATATATCTATAATGTCAGTTTTAGGCATCTCTTACACAAATATCTTTAACAACAAAAACTCCAAAGAACAATTAGATGCTAATTAGATACTAATTAGTTACCTTTAAAAGCAAGCAGAAAACACAAAAAATGTGCAAAAAGTCAGGGACTGGAAGATTAACTGCCTATGTGATTAGGCTTTCTGAGATAGCAAAACAAAAACAAAACAAACCCCGTTTTAAATCTATAATCTATTTTCTTTGCAGTGTAGGCAGTCTTTATCACTCTGTAAATAAAACCCCCAAGCTTTCCAATAGAACAAAACAGAAAACTTTCAAGATATATTTTCCATAGTAGTTCTCTGGATAAAAAGGTTTCTAAATCAACTGATATCATATCCCATTTAATTTCTCCATCAGTTAAAAGTAATACACACGAAAAAAGAAAAGGCATCCAAACTGGAAAGGAAGAAGTAAAATTAGCCCTGTTCACAGACAACATGACTTTACAAATAGAAAAACCCAAAGATTACACACACATCCTATATATATTAGAATAAGTGAATACAGCAAAGTTGCAGGATGCAATATCAACATACAAAAATTAGTTGTCTTTCAATACAATAACAACAACCCAAAAAGGAAATTAAGAAAATAATTCCATTTACAACAGCATCAAAAAGAATGAAATACTTGGGAATAAATTTAACCAAGGAGGCAAAAGATCTGTACACTGAAAACTACTTTAACACTGCTGAAAGAAATTAAAGACAACACAAATAAATAGAAACATAATCTGTGTTCATGAATTGGAAGACTTAATTTTGTTAAAATTTACATAGAGAAATCTACAGATTCAATATAATTCAAAATAATATATTGAATATAATCCCTATCAAAATCCCAACAATGTTTTTTATAGATTAAAAAAAAAAATCCATCCTAGGGCGCCTGGGTGGTTGAGTCAGTGAAGTGTCTGACTCTTGATTTCAGCTCAGGTCATAATCTTAAGGTTCCTGGGTTCCAGCCCTGTGTCAGGCTCTGCAGTGACAGTGTGGAGCCTACTTGGGATTTCTCTCTCCCTCTCTCTCTGCCTCTTTCAAAAATAAAATAAATAAATCCATAAATCTTAAAAAAAAAAATCCATCCTAGACTCCATATGGAATCTCAAGGGACTCTGAATAGCTAGAACAATCTCAAAAAAAAATTTTTTTAGAAGTTTCACATGTCCTGATTTCATAACTTTTTACAAAAGCCACAGTAATCAAAACAGTGTGGAACCGGCCATTAAGACATGCAGACCAAAGGAACAGAGCCCGGAAATAAACCCTCCCATACATATATGATCAAATGATTCTAACAAGGGTGCCAAGACCATTCAGTGAAGGAAAGGACAGTCTTTTCAACAAGTGGTGTTGGGAAAACTGCATAACCGTAAGCAAAAGAATGAAGTTGGACCCTTACCTCACACCATATACAAAATTTAATTCAAAATGGATCAAAGACTTATACACAAGAGCTAAAATTATGAAAAAATCCTTAGAAGAAAACAGGGGAAAAACTTCATGACAGTGGATTTGGCTATGACAAAAGCACAGGTAACAAAAGAAAAAATAAACTGAACTTAATCAAAATTTAAAATTTTGTGCAGGAAATAGTAAAATTTTCACTAGCAATGGAGTGAAAAAGAAACCTACTGAAAGACAGAACATATCTGCAAATCATGTATCTGATAAGAAGTTAATATCCAGAATATATAAAGAACTCCGACAGTTCAAAAACATTAACAGCCCAATTAAATAATGGGCAAATGGCAATAAGCACATGAAAAGATGCTCAATATCACTAGTAGGGAAATGCAAATGAAAACCACAAAATACCACTTCATACACATTAGAATGGAAATTACAGAAAAAAAGAAAAAAGAAAATAACAAATGTTGCCAAGGATGCAGAGAAAGTGAAACTCTCATGCATTGTTGGTGAGAATGTAAAATGGTACAGCCATTAATGCACAGATCACAGTACGGTATTTCCTCAAAAATTAAACACAGAATTACCATACGATCCAACAATTATAGTTTTGCAGATATACCCAAAAGAACTGAAAGCAGGAACTGAAACATATTGATATGTACAAGTTCATTATTCACCAAAAGCCAAAAGGACACTTAGGAAATAACCCAAGTGTCCACAGATGGATTAAACAGACACACAAAATGTGGCACATACATACGCTGAAATATTATTCAGCCTTAAAAAGTAAAGATATTTTGGGGTGCCTGAGTGGTTCAGTGGGTTAAGCGTCCAACTTTGGCTCAGGTCGTGATCTCACGGTTCGTAAGTTCGAGCCCCATCTTGGGCTCTGTGCTGACAGCTCAGAGCCTGGAGCCTGCTTTGGATTCTGTGTCTCCCTCTCTCTCTGGCTCGCTCTCTCTCTCTCTCTCTCTCTCTCACTCTCTCAAAAATAAACATTTTTTTAAAAAAAGTAAAGATATTTTGACATATTCCACAACATGGATAAACCTTGAAGACATTATGTTAAGTAAAATAAGTTAATCACAAAAGGATAGGGCATTTTTTTCCTTCTGCAATTGTCATTTTATTTTATTTTCATTGAGCAATAGAGTCACATCTTTTTAAATAATCAGAACTGTATTAAAAGAGCATAAATTGAGTGACAACTGCATGGGTTAGTTGGTTAAGGATCCGATTAGTGATTTCCACTCAGGTCATGATCCTGCAGTTTGTGAGATCAAGCTCTACATTGGGCTCCACACTGCCAACACTTGGGATTCTCTCTCCTTCTCTGTCTGCCCACCCCCTGCTTGTGTTTGCTCTCTCTCTCAAAATATATAACCCACACACATACAAAAGGGCAAAAATTGAGAAAGCTCATTCCCACCACTGCCCTCCCACCTTCCTGCCTCTATAATCACTTTTCTTGGTTTCCCGTTGTACCCTTCCAGTGTTCTTATTTATGCAGATACAAGGACGGGGGATTTTTTGACAAACCTCATTTTGTTCAGGGGTTGGGCGGTAAAGTGAATGAAAAGATAACATTGAATGTGTATGGAGTTTCATTTTGTGAAGATTAAAAAGTTGCAGAGGAGCTAGATGGTAATGACGGCTGCACAATGTGAATGTATTTAATGTCAATGAATTGTACACCTTAAAATGGTTTAAATGATAAATTTTATATATGTATATTTTACCACAATAAAAAATATAAATAATGTTTTGTTTTTACATAAATAAATAATTTACAGTTTAGGATAATATGTATTTTTGTTTGATTAATTTTAGAATAAGAATTTTTTTTTAACACCTGAGGAAAAAAAATAGTATTGATGGATTCTATTGCACACACACAAAATTTATAAAGACCTGTGCCTCTAAAAATCTCGTCACTGTTCAGTTAGAATAGAAAATATAAATCTAAAATGAGAAAGTGGAGAGTATAAAAGAAAAAAAATAACATGGAATTTATACAACAGTACCTGCTTAAATGTTTCCAAAAAGTACACCAGTAATTAGAAAAAATCTATTCCCGGGGCGCCTGGGTGGCGCAGTCGGTTGAGCGTCCGACTTCAGCTCAGGTCACGATCTCACGGTCCGTGAGTTCGAGCCCCGCGTCAGGCTCTGGGCTGATGGCTCGGAGCCTGGAGCCTGCTTCCGATTCTGTGTCTCCCTCTCTCTCTGCCCCTCCCCCGTTCATGCTCTGTCTCTCTCTGTCCCAAAAATAAATAAACGTTGGAAAAAAAAAAATTAAAAAAAAAGAAAAAATCTATTCCCTTTTTTTTTTTTTTTCAAGAGAAACAGAGACAGTGCAAGTGTGGGGAGGCAGAGAGAGAATCCCAAGTAGGCGCCGTACTACCAGCACAGAGCCTGATGCAGGCTCAAACTAACAAAACTGTGAGATCATGACCTGAGCCAAAATTAAGTCAGATGCTTAACCAACTGAGCCACCTAGGTGCTTCAGAAAAAAAAAATCTTTGTTCCAAGGTGAAACGTGGGTTTTTTTGTTTGTTTGTTTGTTTGTTTCTGTTTTGCTTTTTTGAGAGAGAGAGAGAGAGCGAGTGCACAAGCAGGGTAGGGGCAGAGGGAGACGGTGCAGGGGGGAGAGAATCTCAAGCAGAGCCTAATGTGGAGCTTGATCCTGTGACCAACCATATTATGAACTGAGCCAAAATCGAGAGTTGGACACAACCGACTGAGCCAACCAGGAGCCCCCAAGGCAAGATTTTTTTTTTTTTAATTTTTTTTTCAACGTTTTTATTTTATTTTTGGGACAGAGAGAGACAGAGCATGAGCGGGGGAGGGGCAGAGAGAGAGGGAGACACAGAATCGGAAACAGGCTCCAGGCTCCGAGCCATCAGCCCAGAGCCTGACGCGGGGCTCAAACTCACAGACCGCGAGATCGTGACCTGGCTGAAGTCGGACGCTTAACCGACTGTGCCACCCAGGCGCCCCGGCAAGATTTTTTTTAAAAACAGAATTTCCTCACATTTAACTAGTGAAAAACATCCAAGTATACAAATATCGATGTTAGTATTATTTCTACTAGGACTTGAGAAAAAAACAAATTATGATCTTTTCCTAATACTCTAGTTCTTAATCCCTGCTAAGAAATGATTAGGGGTCATAAACCCACGATGAACTAAATAAAGTACTACATATAAAAAAGCATATACTTTTTAATATTTTATATATTTTATAATACTTTATATTAATACTTTATTATACTTTATAATAATAAACTTATTAATATTAAGTTTATTAATATCTGGGGGGGGGGAACCACTGCCTATAGGTTTTTAACTTGACCCCTGACAAATTTTCCTTCCTGATTTCTTCTGAATCTTCTACAGCTTTGCACACCACACTGCACTTATTCACGGACTTCACAGATATTTCTCAAAGTCTTACCTAAACAAGCCAAACTAACCCTCTACAAAGGTTTAACCAGACCAGGATTTTAAATCAAAGTATTCCTGATTAATGTACAGATTAAAAAAAAAAAAAAAATCCATGGAAAGTCTCTTTTCTTCTAAATTACTTTCAGTAAGGTTCTCCCAAATGTTGCCTGAAATAAATTCCATAGTAACCCACCAACAATTCACTCAACCCACAGAGCTTATTTTCAGTGTTTACAGAAACAGAAAACCTGTTATTTCTTTATGGTTAGATAAAGCTATAGTGCATGTCGATAATTAAAATGATTCTATCATAACCCCTTTTCATGAGCATGCAATCTCTTATATGTAAAGTGCTTGCTCAATCTTATCCTGTTTCTCTGAGACTCTCATACAATGCTTTTTCTATAATCATTTGTCTAGAAACTTCTAGAAAATAATTTATTTACCATTTCCTGCAATTCTTTTTGTCATTCTTCCAGATAGAATTCTCCACTCATCTGATCTAGAAATAATACTTTTCTAGCCATATGAAATCAGAATGTAACCATGATAAATTCTATGTATTTTGCACATTAAAAATATACTCAGGTAAAAGTAAAAAGCCAGAACTTTCTGCCAAAGCCCAAGGAATTTAAACCTGCTAGCCTGTGGTAGCCTAACCCCACAAGACACACAAACTTAGGTTCGACAGTATCTATGGGATGAATCTCAGGAAGTCATGTGTTCAAAAAATTTTGGCCTCAACACTCCTTCACACTTTTAAATTACTGAAGAACCTAAAGAGTTTTGTCTGTGAAAGCTATTTATGTTGATGTCTCCTATACTCAAAATTAAAACTGAGAAATTGTTTAAATATTTATTTGAATTCACTTAATACATTACAAATCAATATAAATAACTGTATGAAAGTAAGTTTTAAAAATCAGTAGGAAGAGTGGCACTGTTTTACATTTTTACAAATCACTTTAATGTCTAGCTTCATAGAAAATAGCTGTAGTCTCATATATGCTCTGTGTTCAATCCATGATAAATTATCCTGATTCAAGTAATATGAAGAAAATCTGTACTCATAACTAGACAGAAAATGGTAGCATATTTTAAAAGCCTTTTCAGATAATTATGGGTATCTTCCTTTGATTTTACATCAAAACTTGTCAAGTAGGATCTATTAAAGGCTAGTTGCAATGTGAAATATAAAACTATTATCCACAAACTTTTCATACTTTTCACATGAAATCCATACACTTTGAATGTATCTTTGACCCATGAGTGTTTTTATAACATCACAAATCAGTCCTTAAGAAAATACTATTTCATGGAATTATTCAGGTCTTCCAACCCTTGACACATTTCATTATCTACAATATCAAAAAGTTACCCTTATTAAAATCATTACTAACATTATCAGAAGTCTTTTAAGTACTGTGAAGCTGCTAAACTCAAGGTGAACAATACAGATTCTCTCTACAGAAAATGAGTTTTCTGATTTCTTTCTGGAAAACTCAAATTTTATTAATAGTAACAAATATTGACAACTCCTTTCCTCGAAATGACGTCTCCTTTGTTCCTTTTCAAGAAAATATTTGCCAAATATCCAACTCTGAATAACCAGTCTGTCAGTTCCTCTTTCAAGTAAAAAGGGATTTATTTCATAGAAAATGCCTAGTTCAGCTGGCAAGTCCATCCCCAAAGTGCTTTTCCTGTGCAGTACATACCCATTTTACCATACAGATGTTCAAGATTCAAGCATAATAAAATTAAATTATACTTAAAAACATTCTTAAGGGAAATGGGCGGTTTTTGTTTTGTTTTGGTAAACTCTGAGTGCATGGCAGTAAAGGATACACACAACTAGACAGATTGGTGCCACTGGTGAGATTCCTAAAACAGTTATCAGCAGTTTTACTCACCATGACTTTTGTACCATTAGTTCAAATGTTAACAAAGTAAAAGGGGCACATAATATTTTACTGTTACTATGAGAACAGTTTTGATCTCAGGGACTCCCAGAGGTCCACGAAGCACACTTTGAGAACCACAGATTTATATGTACCAACAGGTCTCTAAGATATAAGATCTAGGTATAAACTACTAATCAATAACAGAACATCCTAAACTAGCCCCCTAAGAATCACTCGGATAGCTGTTTCCAAAGAAAGAAAAAAACAGCAGGCCCAAAGTGTGCAGTAAAGGCTTCACCTTGCAAAAAAAGATTTGGCCTTTCCCCAGCTTCTAGAAGGTAACCTCTAAGCCCTTGGAATGTCCTGTTTGGCAAAAGTGTCTCTGTTTACCTGGAGAACATGGGCCACAACAAATAGTCTAATAATGTGATTTATGGTGAAGGATTTAGGCCATGCAGCATCAGCCTGACCTCTTAAGGGACTGAAGACTATGTGACTGACCCCCAGTAAAAAGCCTGGACCCTAAGGCTCAGACAGGGTGGCAACACTCCTAATTGCTAATACTCCATGTAGGTTGTCATACACTGTTACTGGGGGAAATAAGCACTGTCCACATGACTCCACTGGGAGAGAACAACTAGAAGATCATATCTGGAACTCACCTAGACTCTGGTCTGTGGGCCTTTACCCATTCCTGGTTTTAATCTATATCCTTTCACTGTAATAAATCATAACCATGAATATAAAAGCTTTGCTGAGTTCTTGGAGTCCTCCTAGCAAATTACTGAAGCTGATAGTGGCCTTAGGGACCTCCCAAACTAGCACAAGATTAGTTACAATCAAACTCCTGAGTATATAAAAGCCAATTCCACACCTAGAGATTTTTCTACACAAGATACTCAGTTTTGCCCAGGGCCAAAACCTGGTGTGTATGTGTGGATGTACGCACATGCAAGCTCCACGGGCTCCCTAACTGCCAAACTGCAAGGTAACTACCAATGTTTTTCTCCAAGCAGCCTGTTTAAAGAACAGCTTCTCAACCTCTGCAACGTTGACATTTCAGAACAAACGATTCATTGTTAGGACTGGATGTCCTGTTCATTGTTGGACATTTAGCAGTATCCGGACTTCTATCCAATATATGCCAGTATTATCCTTTCCCCCTGCCCAGTTATATCAAAAATGTCTCTAGTCATTGTATAATACACCTACCCCTCCTACTGAGAATCACTTTTTTAAAGGAAAATCATCTAGGAAGACTGTCCTTGCCGTTTTTTAATGTTTATTTATTTTGAAAGAGAGCATGCTCGCACATGCATACACAAGCAGGGGAAGGGCAGAGAGAGAGGCAGAGAGAATCCCAAGCAGGCTCTGTGCTGACATGGCAGAGCCTGAGGCAGGGCTTGATCTCACAAACCATGAGATCATGACCTGCACCAAAACCAAAAGTCAGATGCTTAACTGACTGAGCCACCCAAGTGCCCCTTCTTTTCGTGCTTTTAAAAAAAGGAATAAATTTCATTTTAGCTCTATCTTCTCATCCTCCTCTAAACTTAATTGTTTGATGATGGAAAGCAATTGTCCATTCTGAGTCTTACCTGCAAACAATACTTGGAAAACAGTTCTAAACTAAACTCTTCCTTCTAGGGAACTCAGTCACAGGTTTCCAATTTCAAGAGTGAAGGATGCCTCTAACAGTGATCTTTTAGTAAAGGTACATATAAATCTTCTGTACTTCATACACATTACTGCACATAAGAGAACGAAGATATAGGCAGTGTTTTTCAACCTTAGGAATGCACTTCAAAATAAGTGGAGATGCTTCTCTTTAAAAATATAGGTACCAGCATCCCATCCCAGATACACCTAATCAGAATCCATTATTAATCCAGCAATTATTTGAGTGTCCACCATATATGCAAAGCATTACTATTAGGTAATGGGGATATGACAATAAATAACAGACAGATATGGTTCTTACTCTCTACAAGCTTGCATTCCAATATAGAGAGAGACAGACCATAAACATGTAAACAAATAAACAGAATTATTTCAGAAAGTGCTACAGAGAAATAATACAGTATAATGGGACCAATTTCCTGCATTCCCACCAATATTAGTCAAGATATTATCGAAGTATTGAATGTGATAGGTAAAAATGTTATTTTTGCATGCTAGTATTTAAGAAAGCCTGTGACATAATTATATGCCTAAACTCCTTGCTATGTGATTGGTGCTGGCCAAAACTGTGGCCCTTATTCTTTGGGAAATTATAAGCTCAGGACTAAACAGATAAGTTTCCTTGTAGTTTCAATTCTAACTTCCATCAATTAAATGAAAACAGTATATTCGACTCTTGAAAAATATAGTTTATTGACTTTATGAGTAAGGAGAAAAAGAGCTCCTGCATTCCTAAAACCTACTGCAGGCAATAAGTGAGAGTAGTCCAGAAACAAGGTCGTCTCCTGCACAAGTTATTCAAAGGTGAAAACAAATTGACAAGTTGACAATCACAAGGATAGTTTAGAATAGAATCTGAGAAGACTGGAGAAGGGGACTTATTTTTCCTTTCATTTTATACTTCTGGAAAGAACTGGTAGCAAAAACCTAGAATGAATAAACTTTCTGCTCTTTAATTTTTCCTAACAAGTACTATATAAAAGAAAACTATATAGTGTGTGTGTGTGCGCGCGCGCGCGCGCACCAAATAAGAAAAAGATCAAACACTTCCCTGTCATAGAAAAACTACTAAAAGATACAGCTTAGGTATACCCAGCTTTAAGAATAAAAAGAGAGAGAAGAAAAAAAAAAAAAAAGGTCAGATCCCACAAGATGTTTCTATGTTTCAATATACACTCCATTCCATATACACAAAAGGTAAGCAATCTGTTCATCCCATAACAGTGGTTCTAAAACTTTGTTTCACAAACTTCACAGACTGCTCCCATGGTTCCTACTCTACAAACTATATTACTCTGTCACAAATCCATAAATATTTTATGACTGCAAGGAAGTAGCTACTTGGATATAAACAGCATTTAATTGCTCAAAAGAACAAAGAAGGAATTCCAGAGAAAAAGGCAGATTTACTTTCCTCTTACAGCCCACGGTTTGTCACTGCCATCTCTAAACAGGCATTCAGAATCCAGTCTTTGCAAAGTCCTTTCCTCAAGGCTCAAGTATGACATAAGAATTCTACATAAAATCTTCCAATAGTTGCTCCCCACAGCTATAAGGTTCAAGTTCCATAGCTTAGAACATAAGATACTCCAGGAATTGGCCCCTACATACTTCCCCCCTCCAGCCTCATCTCCTGCCAACCTTTCTCAATCCTCACTCAACTAATACCAGTGTGTAAGATAAGGCATATGAGTCTCCAACTGAAAAGATGGGAGAGGGGCTCACTAATACTTACATGTATTCTTTGAAAGATATAGATGTAAGCCAAATACTAAAGGAAGTTATTCAGGATGAAAGGAAGTGATAACAGATAGTAATTCAGAATCCATATGAAAAATAAACACTGGCACAGATGATTACAAGTAAAGGAAAAATGGCTATAAATACATTAAAAATAAATGTTTTACTATATTGATTTAAAAAGTAACTGTATAAAACAATTATAAAATTGTATTATTAGGCTTATAACATATAAAGATGTAGCATCTCTGACAATGATAACACAAAAAGGAAAAAGGGAATGAAGCTACACTGGAGGAAGGAAATGACGACGCCAGAAGGTAACTCAAATCCACAAGAAGAAACAGAGATCAGAAATGGTAAACACAATGTGTAAAATACATTTACAAAAGACTATAAATATTTTACTCTTTTCTTCTCTTCTTTAAAAGACATACATTGTTGGGGCACCTGGGTGGCTCAGTTAAGTGTCCAACTTTGGCTCAGGTTATGATCTCACAGCTCCTGAGCCCAAGCCCCACATCAGGTTCTATGGTGACAGCTCAGAGCCTGGAGCTTGCCTCCAATCGTGTCTCCTTCTCTCTCTGCTCCTCCCCCACACACATTCTGTCTCTCAAAAATAAACATTAAAAAAACCTTGAAAGACATACATTGTTAAAAAAATAATAAAAACATAAAAGACATATTGTTTAAAGCAATAATTAAAACACTGTATTGTCCACTTTATTACATAAGTGAACTTATTATATACTGAGCATCATTAGTATTAATCTGAAGTAGACTGTGATAAATTCTAAGGTATGCTGTAATCCCTAAAACAAACACTAAGAAAGGTATAAAATCATTATTGCACTATATGCTAACCTGGATGTAAATTATGAGTATTTTTAAAAAAAGGATTGGGAAAAAAAGGAAAGTATAATTTTAAAAAGTTATAAAATTTAAATGCTAAAAAGAAAACACAAAGGTGATAAAAGAGAAACAAAAAAAATACATGAGGTATACAAAAACCAAAAATCAAAATGGGAGATGCAAACCCAACTATTTCAAAAATAATATGAAACAGGAAAGGATTAAAGAGTCCATTAAAAAGACATATCTGTTACATGGATAAAAAAGCAATACCCAAATATATGCCATCTACAAGATACATTTTAGATTCAAAGGCACAAATATATTAAAAGGATGGAAAAAGATATAACATGCAAACAATAACATCAGAACTGAAGTAGCTCAAAAAATATCTGACAAAATAGACTTCAGGAAAAAAAAAAAAAAAAAGGTTGCTTGAGACAAAGAGGGCTTTTTTTTTCCAAAGAGGGTTATTTTATAATATTAAAAGCATCAATTTAACAGGAAGATATAGTAAATGTAAACATATTCACCTAACAAAATAACCCAAAATAAGGTAAGCAAAAAATGAAAGAGATGAAGGAAGAAATAGGCAATTAAACAATAGAACAAGTAAACAGGAAATGAGGAAGAATACTGAATTTAAACAACACTATTAACCAACTTGACCTTACCAACATATGTGGAAGGCTCTACCCAGCAACAGCAGAATTCACATTCTTCTCAAGCATGCACAGAACATTCTTTTTGATACACCATATGCTAGGTCCATAAAACAAATCTCAAATTTAAAAAATTGAAATGAAAATCAAAACCACAATGAAGTATCTCATACCAGTCAGAAAAGGCCAGTATCAAAAAGACAAGAGGGGCACCTGGGTGGCTCAGTCAGTTAAGCTTCTGACATCAACTCAGGTCATGATCTCACCGTTCACAGGTTGGAGCCCTGCATCAGGCTCTCTGGGGTCAGTGTGGAGGCTCTTAGGATCCTCTGTCCCCCTCTCACTCTACCCGTCCCCCCCCACTTGCTCTTGCAAGCCCATGCATACAGGCTCTCTCTCTCACCCACACCCACACCCACAAATAAACAAACATTAAAAAAAAAAAGATGATAAGAAATAACCAGTTTGGGCAAGGATGTGGGGAAAAGGGAACTCTTGCACACTACTGATAGAAATGTAAATTGGTGCATCCACTGTGGAAAAGAGAATGGAAGTTCCTCAAAAAATTTAAACAAATACCACAGGATCCAGTAATTCCATTACTGGGTATTTACCCCCCTCAAAATGAAAACACTAACCTGAAAAGACATACACACCCCTGTTTTTATTGCTGCATTATTTACAGTAACCAAGATACGGAAGTAACCTAGGATAAAGAAGATGTGGCATATATACAAAATGGAATATTACTCAGCCATAAAAAGAGTAAGATCTTGTCATTTGTGACAACATGGATGGATCTAGAGTGTGTTATACAAGGTGAAATAAGTCAAAGACAAATACTATATGATTTCATTGTATGTGGAATCTCAAACAAAGAAACAGAAACAAGAAACAGACTCATGAATACAGAGAACAAAGTGATGGATGCCAAAGGGAATGGGGGATGAGCACAATAGGTAAAGAGGACTGAGAAGTACAGACTTCCAGTTATAAAAGAAGTCACAGAAATAAAAAAATGCAGCATAGGGAAAATAGTCAATAACACTGTAATAATGTTGTATAGTGAAAGATGGTGACCACACTTAACACGGTGAGCACTGAGTTACGTATAGAATTTTTATTTATTTAATTTTTTTAATGTTTATTTTTGAGACAGAGAAAGACAGAGCATGAATGGGGAAGGGTCAGAGAGAGAGGGAGACACAGAATCTGAAACAGACTCTGGACTCTGAGCTTTCAGCACAGAGCCCGACGTGGGGCTCGAACTCACAGACCGCAAGATCATGACCTGAGCCGAAGTTGGACGCTTAACCAACTGAGCCACCCAGGCGCCCCCGTATAGAATTTTTAAATCACAATGTTGTATACCTGAAATTAATAGAATACTATATGTCAACTATACTTCAATAATAAAAATTTTTTTAAAAAGTATGTAACTTATCTTACTCATTATTCTGGTATGGATTATAATTCAAATAATGATGTTGGATTTCTTAGTTAAATAAATTGTTATAAAAATGTGGGAAAAAATGATATGAAGAATACAAAAAATATTCCTCAATCACAATGGAATTAGAAAAAAAAAGAGAGAAACTTGGGAAATCCATAAATGTCTGGATATTAAATGAAACACTTTTTTTTTAATTTTTTTTTTTAACGTTTATTTATTTTTGAGACAGAGAGAGACACAGCATGAACGGGGGAGGGTCAGAGAGAGAGGAAGACACAGAATCTGAAACAGGCTCCAGGCTCTGAGCTGTCAGCACAGAGCCCGACGCGAGGCTCAAACTCACGTACCGTGAGATCATGACCTGAGCCAAAGTCGGACGCTCAACCGACTGAGCCACCCAGGCGCCCCTAAATGAGACACTTCTAAATAACCTACAGGTCAAAGACAAAAATCTCAAGATTCTAAGCTAAATGAAAACAAAAACAAAACAGGGGCGCCTGGGTGGCTCAGTCAGGTAAGCATCCGACTTCAGCTGAGGTCATGATCATACAGCTCAGCTTGTGAGTTCAAGCCCAGTCAGGTCTGTGTTGACAGCTCAGAGCCTGAAGCCTGCTTCAGACTCTCTGTCTCCCCCTCTCTACCCTACTTCCACTTGTGCTCTGTCTGTCTCTCTCTCTCTCAAAAATAAACATTAAAAAAATTTTAATAAAAAAAAATATATCAAAACTCCTAGGAAGTTTACAGCTGCACACAGCAATATTAGAAAGACCTCAAGTAAGCTTCCATCTTAAGAAATTAGAAAAAAAGCAAACCAAACCCAAAACAAGCAGAAGGAAAGAAACTGTAAATATTAGAAGGAAAATCAATACCATAGAAAAGATAAAAATCAAAACCCAAAACTGGTTCTTTGAAAAGACAAACAAAATTAACAAACCTTTAGCTAGGCTGACCAGTTAAAGAATGGAGACAAATAACTAAAGTCAGACATGAAAAGGGGTACAAAACTATCAACCTCAGGTAAATTAAAAAGTTTATAAAGGAATACTATGAACAACTCTATGCCAAATTAGATAAAATGAGCAAATTCCCTAAAAAAACACAAATTACCTAAACTTAAAAATAAAAAACCTGAATAGACCTACAAGACTGAATTAGTAATTTAAAAGCTTACCACAAAGAAAAGTTCTTGCCTACACAACTTCATGACTGAATTATGTCAAATATTTAAATTAAAAATTATACTAGTCCTTCACAAACTCTTCTAAAAAAAGTTCCTAAATCTTTGGAATTTCCAGTGCTGTGAGCTATAAGTCTTTTGTTATGTTAAGTGACTTTTGGAAACCACCTCAAGATAACCAACCAAGGTGATCAGAGGGTTGTAACTTTCAGTCCACCAGCATCCCTACCCCTACCCCTGACTTCTAGGGAGGAGAGAGGAACTGGAAATTCAATCATCAATGATTTAGTCAATTGTGCCCATGTAACAAAGCCTCCATTAAAAGCCAAAAGGATGGGGTTCAGAGAGCTTCTAGGTTGGTGAACACATTAAGATTGGGGGAGAGTGGCATACCCAGAGAGCACAGAGGCTCCATGCCCCTTCCCACATACCTTGCCCTATGCATCTCTTCCATCTGGCTGTTTCTTAGTTATATCCTTTTGTAATAAACCAGTAATCTAGCTAGTAAAATGTTTCTTTGAGTTCTGTGAGCCACTCTAACAAATTACTTGGGAACTTACAATTTATAGTCAGTCAGAAGCACAGGTGATAACCTGGATTTGCAACTGGCATCAGTAGGGGAAGGGGGGGGGGGGGCGTCTTGTGGGACTAAGTCCTTAACCTATGGAATCTGATGCTTTCTCCAGGTCAACAGTGTCAAAATTGAGTTGAATTGTAGGACACCCATCTGGTGTCATTAGTGTGACAAGTGTGGTAATGGTATGAGAATAAGAGAGCAACACTAGGAGAAGAACTGATGTTTTCCAAAACAGGTATCTTTTTGGGTGATGGAAATGTTCTAAAACTGGATTGTGGTGCTGAGTGCAAACTCTTTAAATTTACTAAAAGAATTGAACTGTGCTCTTAAAACAGATGAATTTTATAGTATGTAAATTATACCTTAAAAATTGTTTTTAAAAAAGGAACCACTGGTCTAACCAATTGCCAGGTCCTTGAATCCAACTTGAAAGGTTGATCAGCCACACAGGATCCTTACTATAGACAACAGAACAAAAAATGACTGAATTATAGCTGGAGAGAACTGAATTGGGTAAAAAGGAAGATTTTCCAACAGGGTGCTTAGGGACACAGGAATGTGGAACCAATGACAATTATACAAAATCAGCACATTTTACAATCAATGTGGTTCAGAGAGAAGACTACCTGAAAGGTGGGTCAGATTTGTCTCCAGGAATAATAATAAAAGGATACTCTTTCTAAAATATTACATGTAGGGGCGCCTGGGTGGCTCAGTCGGTTGAGCGTCCGACTTCGGCTCAGGTCACGATCTCGCGGTCCGTGAGTTCGAGCCCCGCGTCGGGCTCTGTGCTGTCAGCTCAGAGCCTGGAGCCTGTTTCAGATTCTGTGTCTCCCTCTCTCTGACCCTCCCCCGTTCATGCTCTGTCTCTCTCTGTCTCAAAAATAAATAAACGTTAAAAAAAAAAAAAAATTTAAAAAAAAAATAAAAAATAAAATATTACATGTAATTAACCTTAACAAAGGACAATGAAAAGGAAAATGTTTTCACTATTCTAATCAAAAAATTTCAACTCAAATGACCTTGACTTACTGCTTTACAATGAAGTAAGCAATATTTTAAAAGTTATATTATAACATATGGCATACTCAAACATAAGTAACACTTGTTAAGGCCGAATTCTGCAAGGGGTATTGCTTACCTGGTTTTGCACAATCTGAGTATTAGAATCTTGATTAACAGGTAGTGTCCATCCAGACACCAATATATAGCAATGTGTGAGAGCAGGGAGAGAAAGTGAAAAAATATGAAAAAATAAGAAAGAATACATTTAAATCACAGATGAGGATATGACTAGGATTACAGCAGAAAAAAATGCTCTGAGAAAGAAAAACGTATATTCATTTCTCTCAGCCAAAATAAGAAAAAGAAGATAGAGGGGAAAAAGCAAAGTGCAGAAATAAAGCATGTGCAATAAGGAAGGAGATCCATAAGAAAGCTTCCATGGGTAAGGAGACTTCTCTTAGTAAATTAGGAGACACAACTATGTGTTAAAATGGAGAAGTTAGAAATGAAGATTAATGGACACAGAAAAGAAATGATAAGGATTAAGCAGCTTTGAAGGTGCAACTGAAGTTAGATATCAGCAAACTGGAGTGTATTCAACTTGGGTTCCTTACTTTCCTCACCAATTTTAGTGGTCCCAAAGCTAAAATAAGAGAATATATATTGTAGAAGTAATTGATTAGTTGACTGAGAAAGTCAAGGGAATACAGGAATTTAAATTGTTTGGTTAAGTGATCATTAATTGAGCTACTACATACTACATGCTTTATCAACATACCCATAATTCTCACAATTAAATGAAGATATCGCCGTGCCATTTTACTTCATTCAGAAAGTAGAAACAACCCAATACAGCAATAAAAAGAAATGAACTTCTGATACATGCTACAGTATGAATGAACTTGAAAACCTTATAAGTGAAAGAAGCCAATCATAACAGATAACATATTTTATGACTCTATTTATATCAAGTGTCCAGAATAAGCAAATGCATATAAACAGAAAGGAGATTAGTGGTTGCCTAAGACTAAGGGAAGGGCAGGGCAGGGGGAAGGGAGTAGGTGGGGATTTAGGAGGAATGGGGTGACTGCTGGGTATGGGGCTTCTTTCTGAGGCGACAAAAATGTTAAAAAATTAAGACTACAGTGACGGTTGCACAACCCTGTGAATTTACTTGAAAAAAAAAAGAAAGAAAAAACAACAACACTGCTCTGTATATTTTAAATGGGTGTATTTTGTGGTATGTCAATTATATCTCAAAAAAGATGTTAAAACAACCAACCAACCAAACTCAGGCTCAGATTTAGCTTCTTTGCCCGAGGTCATCACACAGTAAGACAAAGGTAGAGCTGCCCAGATCACTCAAGCCAAAGTCATCTTCAGTACGATAGTAGCTACCATTTAGCAAATACTAACTATGTATTAGAGTTTTTATACACTCTCATCTTAATTCATTAACTCTGTGAGACAGACACTATTATCTCCCTTTTTAGGTGAGAAAGCTCAAATTCAAGTGAAATAACTGGCCCAAGGTCACAGAGGTGATAAATTAATGAGCCAGAAATAAAAGCATGTATTCTACCATTTCAGACATTCAATTAAGATTATCATCAGTGTTTGCCGTATCCATGCATGGTGACATCCACTATATTTACTTAACATTTTTCTTAAAGTCATTTGCTTCCCTTGCCTGACACAGCTGCAGGGAAGAATGGAGCTACAAGGTAAAAGGTGACACTGGGGCTAAAGACAGGAGTATAAAACCTAGAGGACAGGACATAAGACTGACATGATAACAGCATTAAGGGAAGAAACTGCAGGGAAAGTTCCCACTGAGAAACAAGGCTTGCTGAGGAAAGGATCCAGCCTGAGAAGGGTGTGGGAGGGGGAAAAATGGACAAGTTGTAAAAGGCAGAAGACAGACGAAGAGGAAGAGACTGTAAGTTTGTAGTTGAGGTTCAAGAGGCAGGGTCAAAAAGGATTAAAAGAAAGGAGGTAGAGGTGGAAAAACAGAAATGAAAGCAGCAAGATGGTTAGGAATGGGGTGATAGTTGAAGGGAGGAGGGAAGGGTGTTGAAGAGGACAAAATGAAACCTACAGAACAGTTACCACGAAAGGCTGCAATGGAGTGAGCTAGGAGATTTCCGAATAGGCAAGAGGAAAGTGAGAACGAAGCAGGATACCAGGAAATACTCATGAGTCTGGATTGGAACCAAGGAAGCATCAGTCAACATCTGGTAATCAAAGTAGACAGGTCACCCACAATAAATCTCAAGTAAAAGTTGTCCCATGCTTCAGAAAACACTACCCTAACCAGTACTGCTCAAACCAGGAGGTCAAAGCTTCTCATTAGGCCAGTTTGTGGCCAAATCAAACCCAGTGGACTAGGTAAAGCAGGTTCCAATACAGCAAAGCTCAGGTTCACTAGGGTGAGGAAGTAAGAGAACCAACAACAAAAGAAGCTGCTGTAGTCAGAGAAAAGAAATTCCATGTTCAAAACTGTGGCTCCAAGATGCTGAAGAAACTACAAGGTGAGCTGGTAAAAAAGTTCATTTGACTTCATAATGGAATCTTATAGTCTAATAGAAGTCTTAAAAAGTAGAAATTGCTGGTAAGGAAAAGAAAATACAAATAGGTTGTTTAGTGACATTTTAAAAGCAGTAATTCAATAGCCAAAACAAAGGAGTTTCTAAAGCCAATAATGCACCAGGACATCCAAAATAATCCATGTGTTACTGACCATCTATAATAGCTGAACAGCCAGTATGTCTAAACTTAAGGTGATATATACAATTTCAGCTTTATGGTAAAAGATAAACTGAAGGATAATTTGTTTTATTAACAGACTCTGTATTTAAAGTAATTTACCCTAAGCTTCATTAAAATAGAAAAGTTGCTCTCTTAAAAAAATTTTTTAATGTTTATTTATTTTGAGAGAGTGTGTGTGTGTGAACAGAGGAGAGGCAGAGAGAGAGGGAGAGACAGAGAATCCCAGGCAGGCTCCACACTTTCAGCGCAGAGCCCGATGTGGGGTTCGAACCCAAGAACCATGAGATCATGACCTGAGCCAAAATCAAGAGTCAGACGCTGAACTGACTGAGCCACCCAGGCGCCTTGAAAAGTTGCTCACTATTAAATGAGTGGATTAACCATTATTTAACATGTATACAATGTTCCAGAACATTTCTATAGTACATCTATACTGTATTCACTTACACCTTTTGATGTTTCTAAATTGGGAAATACTACCAGGTTCCTTCTCCCTGTCCCTGCTACAGTATCAAATGAGAAGGTCTGAAAGGTTATAGCCCTTTGGCTTCATCTATCGAAGTCCTTTGATTTCAGACATCTTCTCTGTATGAATCATTCAAGCTCTAACAGACATGCTAGTTGTTAACTACCTGCCTATACCCTGGATTAGGCTACTTATTGGATCTACATGATAAATACTACACATGCTATTCTGATCTATTCATCTGATTTCAACTCCACTGCTCACTCCTGATGCTGCAGTTTGCTTTTACATCCCTTAAAAACCAGGTGTTTTCAACCCTCAAGTTCAACTCCTTTTCTTCAGGACGTGGTCGTTGCTTGCCTAGCTGTTTTTAGTTCTCCCAGAGACACTCTTCTCACCCTTGGCATGACCCAGTGTAACACTTTGGAACTACACACTGCCTAGCATGTAAGCTTTCAAAAACTGGAGGAAGTCTCTCACCATTCAGAGAACTAGTCAATATAGAAGGCTCTTGTTTACCTGTTTACACACACACACACACACACACACACACACACACACACACAATCTTTCAAAGTCCTGTTTGAATTATCTGACTTTTTCCTAATTTACACTAATAAGAATACAACACTAATAGTAAGTAGGTCCTTTCTGACTTTCACCATTTCTAATCAGAAAGTTCCCTCAAAAAGACAACATATAGTATTTCTTTAAGAACAAGACAAAGCAAAAAACAACAACAAAAAAAAAACAACTTAGTTAACTCCAGGAAAAGTTTAACAATATAATCTGCATCAAGACTAAGATTTGCAGTTCTCTAAATAAAGTATTCTATTCTTTCCTGGTGGTAGAGATTAAGAAAATATATATACACATGGGGTGCCTGGATGGCTCAGTCTAAGGTTAAGCATCTGGCTCTTGGTCGCAGCTCAGGTCAGGATCTCACAGTTTCATGGGTTCAAGCCCCGAGTCAGGCTCTGCACTGGCAGTGTGGAGGCTTCTTGGGATTCTCTCTCTCCCTCTTTTCTTTCCCTGCCCCTACCATATTCACGCTGTCTCTCTCTCAAACTAAATAAACTTAGAAAGAAAGAAAGAAAGAAAGAAAGAAAGAAAGAAAGAAAGAAAGAAAGAAAGAAAGAAAGAAAGAAAAAAAGAAAGAAAGAAAGAAAGAAAAAATAGAAAAGAAAAGGGCACTTGGGTGGGTGGCTCACTCAGTTAAGCATCTGACTTTGGCTCAGGTCATATCTCGCAATTCAGGAGTTCAAGCCCTGCATGGGCTCTGTGCTGACCACTTAGAACCTGGAGCTTGCTTCAGATTCTGTGTCTCCCTCTCTCTGCCCCTCCCCTGCTCACACTCTGTCTCTCTTTCTCTCAAAAATTGACAAACATTAAAGAAAATTGAAAAAAAAAGGAAAGAAAAAATATACACTCAAATAAAATACCCACATGTAACACAAACCTACCAAAATTGACTTGTATTATTTGTTCCTCTAAAAGGATATTTTATATAGGCTATGTATGGCTCTTATCTACCAACAAAAAGAGAGAACAAGATTACAAAAGGAACATGGGTAAACAAAATCCCATTAAAATAACTTTGAGGACCCCCAACTCCACAACTGGGTTCAATCTGCCGTTTCTCCCTTGATGCTCTCAAAGCACATGTAAGATAATTGCCCTTATCTAATTCCATCTTATCCCATACTAGAAGACAGAGACCATGTTTTATACACAGCTGTATCCCTAGTATCAAGGGCCAGCACATAGCAGGCATACAAATGTTTGTTAGATAATAAAATAATCAGGATGTTAATTATAATCATTTCCATGAAAATTTTTACAAAGAAAACACAATATTAATGTATAAGGTCTGGAAGTCAATAGCTGAAGACTAACTTACCATATAAATGAGTTTTAAAATGCAAAACAGTATAAACCAAGGGCAATGGATCCCAAAACAGAATTTGTGGTTAATAAGCTACGGAGGTATACTGACTAAAGTAACAATGGATGTTATAATAGATAAATCTCAAAGTGTGACATAATAGCTTATTTTTATTTCATGCTTACATGAAGTCCAAAAATCCATGTTAATGATCAGCTGTGGGCATGAGGAGGCTGGAGATGACCCAGGCTGACAGAAGTTCAGCATCCTTGGACCCATCAATTCCAAAGTTGCTTTGGCAGACAACACCCAGCCAGCAGGAGAGAGGAGAAGAGAGAAGAGAGGATTGTTCAAGAAAGGTTTGTATTTGCCAGGTCTGAAGAAACACTCAACACTTCTGCTTAATTTCCTATGGCCATATCTCAATCATATGGCCATCCCAAATGCAAGAGGGGCTGGAAAATATAAGTTAGCTGGGATCCAAGAGAAAAGGAAACAAGCTTGGTGAAGAGCAAACCACTCTTTTTACCTTAAGAGGTTTTACAATATAGATTCTGGAACATTACCCCAGGTGATTCTTATTCAGTATGTCTAGTAGGACACTAAAATCCTGTATTAAAGAAGGCCAACTGATTTTGATGTATGCCCAACTTAGGAATTACTGGCTTAGGAAGTAAACAAATTGGGGCAAATAGGAAAAATATTTCCACGGAAAGTTTACAACAATGTGCTGGATAAAAAGAAACCTGAAAAGTGATGAAAAAATCGAGACTTTGTGCCTAAGAGAACAACACAGGTACAACTTGGGAAATTCCTCCCTCCTCTGGCCTGTGATCCGTCTCTCAAGGCTCTCTTCCTAACTCTGGTAGCTTCTTCTCAGGCTTCCTTTCCTCCACGCATTCCATATTCCCCATTATACTCTCCTAGGCCATGAACTTTTCCCATTAAGTGATCTCACTCACCTCTATTACTACTGAAAACACTTTTCTCTGAGCCCAGCCTCACATTTAACTGCCTCCTATAACAACTTTCCCAATTAACTGTTCTACTAGGACCTAAACGTATATAAAACTGAATTCATCTCACCCTCAAGCCAACTCCTCTTGTTGCATATCCTACCCACGTAGGCTCCCTAGTCAAAACCCTATGAATCAGACAAGTTGGACTTCATAATTAAAAGCTTTTGTGCTTCAAAGAATACTAACAAGCAAGCAGAAAGACAGCCTACAGAATGGGAGAAATTTTTTGCAAATCATATATCTGATAAGGGACTTGTATCTAAAATATTTAAAGAACTCCAACTCAACAATAAAAAGACAAATAGCCCAATTTAAAAAACTGGGCAAAGGCTATGATGAAAAGATGCCCAACATTATTAGCCATCAGGGAAATACAAATCAAAACCACAAGGAGATACCATGACTAAACAATGAAAGAAGATAAACAATAATAAGCATTATTGAGGATATGGAGAAACTGGAACCCTCATGCACTGCTGGTGGGAATGTAAAATGGTGCAGCCACTCTTGGAAAATGGTCTGGCAGTTCCTTAAAAGGTTATAGAGTTCCCATATGACCCAACTAGTCCATTCTAAGCACCAAGAGAAATGAAAACTTTTGTCCACATAAAAACATTTGTACACAAATGTTCTTGCAGTATCATTCATACTAGCCAAAAAGTGAGAATAATCCAAGTGCCTGTTAACTACTGAATGGATAGGTAAAACGTGGTATGATACAATGTAATATTATATTATTCAGCAATAAAAATACTGACACATGCTACAATACAGATGAGCCTTACAAACATGCTAACTAAAATAGGTAAATATATAGAGACAGAAAATAGACAGACTAGCAGTTGTCTATGGCTACGAAGGATGGGGGGTTGAGGGAATGATAGTTTAGGGATAAGAGGTTTCTTTTCAGTATGACTAGAAATGATCTAAAATTGATTGAGGTGATGCTTATACAGCTCTGTGAATATACTAAAAATCACTGAACTGTACAACTTAAATTGGTGTGAATTATATTGCAGTAAAGCTGTTTAAAAAAGAAAAGGCTATCAAACTTTTTAATCCAGAAAATGATGCAAGAGAAAAGGCTGCCTCTCCAGACTAATTTATACTTCCTATTATAAGATACAAAGCTGGGGGGTGGGGGGGGGTGGGGGGAGAGGCTGGTACCTTAGGTAACAAGAAATAAAGTTAAATGTAGTAATAAACTATAATAATTCTCATTCTGGGCTTCTGAACAAGTAGATATTTCATAAGCAACTGCTTTCTGATTTTCCTTTTTAAATATTTTAACTGTCACATGCTGTATGTTTTAATATTATCTGTGTTCTTAAATCCTTAAGAGTAGAAAAGATATACCTTTAAGTTTATAATAAATTTAAATAAACCATCACCAATTAAGAAGTTGAACTTAAATTTACTAGGCAAAGTGAACTTTTCACTAAAGTTGTGGGAGTAGTAGTTCTACCCAGACTTTGCCTTGCATGCCAATCAGTATACACAGAGAAGAATTCTTCATTCTTTTCAATTTTAATGTTAATTTTTGTTTTTAAAGAGAGAGTGAGCATGCACACAAGTGGGGGGAGGGGCTGAGGGAAAGAGAGAGAGAATCCCAAGCAAGCTCCACACTCAGCCTGACACAAGGCTCAATCACCCAACCCTGGGATCATGACTTGAGCCAAAATCAAGAGTTGTATTCTCAACCGACTGAGCCACCCAGGTGCATCCAGAAGAATCCTTTTTTATTTTTATTTTTTTTTCAACGTTTTTTATTTATTTTTGGGACAGAGAGAGACAGAGCATGAACGGGGGAGGGGCAGAGAGAGAGGGAGACACAGAATCGGAAACAGGCTCCAGGCTCCGAGCCATCAGCCCAGAGCCTGATGCGGGGCTCGAACTCACGGACCGCGAGATCGTGACCTGGCTGAAGTCGGACGCTTAACCGACTGCGCCACCCAGGCGCCCCAGAATCCTTTTTTAAAAAACCAGTATCATATAAGGAAGGTGGATGAATCACTTAACTAAGAACTGGGACCAAGGAGCAGGAGTAGAAATTAAACTTGAAGTATTTGAGTACCTTTAACCATTGCATACCAATGTACCATTACATTTTAAAACATTACTGGTTAAAGTAACTGGAGATTTCATTAATATTTGCTTTAAATGAGAAGCACTGTATAACTATATGATTCAGTATCACTGTGTGTGTTTGATGTGAACTGTCCACAGAATACAATCTCCAGAACAAAAAGACTTTACCCTAATATATTCTTCCCAGGCACAAAACTGTCTCCATGCGAGTCTCACTTCAACCCAGGTTGAGTGTATTCACTGAATACTAATTTTACATTAGACTAGAAAAATAAAAAGGAAATAAGATACAATACTGGAAAGAAAACCTAATACAACCCAAATTTAACCACTTGGATTATCTGCTCTTTTTTACTACCATAATCAACATTAATTGCATTTTCATATTTAATTTACCCTAGTGGAACTATGCAACAAAAAACTGTCAGGTGTCATATAAGACACTCTTAATTGTATACTTAAGTGAGCCATTAATATAGCTATGAGGATCCTTTAAAGATATACTCATTCCCATTCAAACTTCTGCTTATTACTTAATGTGCTTGGCTTGCACTAAAATGTTTTACATATGTTCTGAATGATAGCAGTAGCCACCTAACTGGTCTTGGGTGTTCCTGTTTGTCTTCTGTAATCCACTCTTCTAAAACCCATAACATAGTGGCTATTTAACTTGTGGGTGTTGTGGACTCCTCACAGGTTCTAATAAAAGTTATGACACCTCTTAAGTACATATATGCATATTCCTCCAGAAGCCCTTCACAGACCTTAGATTAAGAAAGCCCATCTATTAGAACTTCCCTCAACTACCAATCAAGTCCAAACTTCTTAATATCTTGTATTCAAAGTACTTCACAATGTAGTCACTGTTAGTTTAGCTGATCTATCTCCCATCCTTTCCAACTACCCACACCAATCAGATCTATCTCCTCAGTACCCCAGCACAGATAGATATACTGTATTCTTTTTTTGGCCTGCCTTCATAGTTCTCTCTTGTTGCTTTCCTTCAAAGTATTTGCTTTCAACAAATCCTTCCTGTGAACCTCAAATACTTCCCTTGCCATAAAAGTTTCCTTCCACCTACAACCAGATCACCTGATCCTTTCTGAATTCTGAAACATGTTATCTACATCTTTTATGTTCCACAACTTTACATGTTCTATTACTATACAAGGCATCAAAAACCCAGTAAACACAAGACACACTTACTTTTTAACTGTTAGATACATGTCCAAATAACATGCTCCATATGCTTTCTTCAACCTCTATAAACCCTTTCAGGTGAAGTGTTTCAGATACTGTGCATTTATGTATCATTTCTCCTTTTCTAGCCAATAAGACTTTTAAGGGCAGAGATGGTGGCTACTGTACCTTTGTGTGCCCCAAAGTCTCCAACACAAAGCAAGGGAACACTCAATAGAGAATACTTGGATATATAAGCATTCAGTGTTTTTCATGCATTTCACATATTCTGTACCCCTAATTATAAGGTTTTTTTTAGGATCTTTTTTTTTCTACTGAAAGGTCAAAAAATGCTCTACCCTAAGCAGATACTTGATCAAATGAGAGCATACTAACTATCCAAAACAGCAAATTATTCTCACCCATTCAATATCTATTTATTGATATATGCTAACCCTGCTCAAAAAAAAAAAAAAAAAACCCTTCAACATAACAAGAATCCTTACCTAATGACCATTAACCCAAAAGAGAACACAAAGATGGCTCCTACACAAAAATAATCCAAATATAAAAACTATTATCCTTTAGTGCTACTGCAAACAAAGTCTAACTCCAGTTTTAAAACAAATTCAAAAAATAGAAACAAACATCCCAGATTATACATGTGCACACTACAAGAAGCAATAAAACAACATAAAAGTATAAAAATTTTTAAAAGAAACTCTTTAATATGATAAAAATTTTATGAACTGATTCATACTACATGAATGGATGAACCTTAAAGATATTATACTAAGTAAAAGAAGTCAGACATAAAAAGTCACATGTTGTATAATTTCATTTGTATGAATATCCAGAATAGGCAACTTCATAAAGACAGAAAGTAGTAAATCAGCACTCCCCAGGGGCTAGAGGTAAGGGAAAATGGGGAGTAACTGCTAATGGCTACACAATTTTGCAACTATACTAAAATCTACTGAATTGCACACTTTTCTGGGGGTGTTACTTATTGAATGTTTTTTTAAAATTGAAGTACAGCTGACACACAATGTTACACTGGTTTCAGATATATAGCATAGCAACTCAACAACTCTATTCATTATGCTATGATCATCACAAGTGCAGCTACCATTACTATGATGGTACTGTGATATGATACTATTATATACTACTGACTGTTATTTCTTATGCTGTATGAAAATCCCTGTAGCTTATGCATTCTGTAACTGGAAGCTTGTAGCTCCTACTTCCTTCATCCCCTTTAGCCCATCTCCCACTCCGTTCCCCTCAGGCAACCACCTATTACTTACGGGACTGTTTCAGATTTTTGTTTGCTTGGTTGTTTCAGATTTCACATGTAAGTGAAATTCATATGGTATTTGTCTTTTGCCTACTTATTTTACTTACCATAATACCCTCGAGGTATACCCATGTTGCTGCAAATGTTCTTTTATTATGGCTGACTAATATTCCTGTGTGTGTGTGTGTGTGTGTGTGTGTGTGTGTGTGTTTGAGGAGCCTCTATACAGTTTCCCACAGTAGCTACACCGATTTACGTTCCCAGCACACCTTTTTCTCCACATCCTCACCAACACTTGTTTCTTTTCTTTTTGATTCTAGCCATTTTGACAGGTGTTAGGTGATATCTCACTGTTTTTTTAAATTTGTATTTCCCTGATGATGAGTAATGTGGAGTATCTTTGCTTGTATCTGTTGGCCATCTGTGTTTCTTTGGAAAAATGTCTACCTAGGTCCTCTGTCCATGTTTTAATCAGATTATGATTTTTCCCCAATGCTGAATTGTGTAAATTCTCCATATATTTTAGATATTAACCCCTTATTAGATATATCATTTGAAAATATCTTCTCCCATTCAGTAGGTTGCCTTTTCTGTTTTTTTGTTTTGTTTGTTGTTGTTGTTGTTGTTTGTCTTTTACCCATTGTATATTCTTGCCACCTTTGTCATATGGTAATTGACCAAATAAGCAAGTGTTTATTTCTGGGCTCTCTATTCTGTTCCATTGATCTATGTATCTACTTTTGTGACAGTATCATACTGTTTTGGTTATTACAGCTGTGCAGTGCATCTTGAATCTGGGATTGTGATACCTCCAGCCTTTTTTTTTTCCCCCTCGAAATTGCTTTGGTTGAAATGTACACTTTAAAGGATGACTTTTATGGTATATGCATTACATCTTATTTTTTTTTAAGTTTATGACCATTCTAACTATTTTATCTGAAAGAAAACTGCTCTTTTAAAATAAGAATCTTATTTTGTAGTTTGTTTTCTCAAGCTAAGCTAAACTCATGATTACAAACTGGTCCCCTACCAGCCTATTTGTAAAACTACAGCTTTAACTTTTTAATCAATGGTAACTACCAACTTACCTACCAATACTTATAGAGAGATTTTTTTCATAAGTATCTGGATCTCTAACTTCCTAAAGAAAATTGGAATTTTAAAAATACTAGGCACACCTGCACAGTAACAATGTCCTGGAGCTAATAAGCAGCAGCTAATATACCTGCTCCTATCTGCCATGATCGCCATCACTCCCTACTATCTTCTAGGTGCTAAACCCAGGGCCAGTTACCATTTAGCTTCCCAATTGTGAGTTTGTTACCCTACACAGTCTGAACAAAGACAGTCTTCTCTCTCTTATGAGGGCAGACTATGAATCATTTCTGATAAATTAAAATGTAATTGCTGATAAATTAAAATGTAATTATGTAATTGGCCAAAAGGTACAAATTTCCAGCTATAAAGAAGTTCTAGGGATCTAACGTACAGCAAGCAACTACAATTAACAATACTGCATTATATATATGTGCATGCATGCATACACACACACACAAACTTCAAAGCTGTGAAGAAAGTAGACCTTATCTACACACACACACACACAAAGTAATTGTGGGAGGGGACGGAGGTGTTAACTAACCTTATTATGTATTCCTTTTGCATTATATGTATGTATCAAAACATCACACTGTACACCTTTAACTTACATGTTATATGTCAATATTTCAATAAAGCTGAAAAATATACTTTTTAATTTAAATATAATCATATGATTACATTTTTGCTAACTGCAAAGATAAAAATCTGGATAGTGATACCTGTTGAATATAATCCTACAACTGTAAGAGATTCATGCTGTATAAACACTTTAATGTGAAAAAAATCGAGGGGACAGTTCATGTTTCTAGTCCTCAAAGAGAAAACAATTTTCGCCTCATTTACAATTAAAAATTATTTTCATCTACTAACAAAGAATAATGCACTAGTCCAAGTTCTTGTCCAAATATCCTAAAGTTCACAGGTGACATTTCACATATTATCACTACAGTGAGTATTAACAGATACTATATAAAACCAGAGTAGCATCCCAGTTGCTTCATAATTGCAATTCATGAATGCAATGGTACAATCAGATTTGATGTCCAACTGAAAACTCAATCCTGTTCTTACCCCCATATTAGGTATTGCCATGGAAAGGGGGAAAGCTGTCTTATCCAGATTTACCGGACATGAAAGCAAACTGCTTTATTTAATCACTGATTTTATATTTAAACCATCTAGAACCCACCTGATGCTTATGCACACAAAGAACAACTCCTATCCATTAATAGGTTCTATTTATAATAGTTGTATTTGCAGAGCTAGAACAAAATACAAGGTAAATATGGCAATAATAGAAAAAAAGTAGGTTGAACTATTTCCTATCCCAAATGTAAATGAGGACGGAGTTAAATGCTAGGTTAAGTATCTTCCAGCTTTAAAATTATGTGTACTTATCTACACTGTCAGCTCCTTTTCCCCAAATAAAATAATTCATCTACCTGAACTGTTTTTCATGTAGGTTAAAATTATATTTGTATTCCATTTCATTTTTACTCTCATTTCTAATAGCCAATAAAATATCAACATACAAGATGACTTATAAAAGCAGCTATTCCCTTTGAAATAGGCAAATCAAACTCATTTCTCAAAGTCTTCCAAAAGAGAGACCAGATGAGTCAATTACTTTGTAGTTTAGAGGTAAACCTCAACGTTCTTCCCGTCTGAGCTATGTCACTTCATTAACTTGTCCAAGTAGCCTTAAGTTTACAGGTGACATTTTACATATCATCACCACCACTGAGTATTAACAGATGCTATATAAAACTGGAGAAGCATCACAATTATTTCATAATTCCAATTCCTAAATACACAAATGCAAAGGTGCAAGTAGACTTTGTGTCAATCTGAAAACATAATCTTGTTTCTGTTTAAACCTGATGGTGAATAAAATGAGATAATCTCCTAAAAGTGCACCAAATTCCTAATGCACGCTATGATCCAAATCGCAGAAGTAACGTTTTCAAAAAGGAGGACTAGAAACAAAATAAAAATCAATCATTACTTCAACTATAACCTAGAGAAGCACAAAGTGCCATTAGATTGGTAAAGATTAGAGAATCTAGATCTTGAATTTTACACCTTTAAGAGTATATCATGACTTGATTATACAGGAATTAGTTATGTTTTACCTGTTATTCTTCAACAGTGCTATCCCATAGAACTTTCTGATGACATAAATGTTCTGTATCTGTGCTGTCCAATACCACAGTCAATAACCACATGTGGCTACCAAGCACTTGAAATGTGGCTGCCAAGACTAAGAGTAATGAACTTTTTATTTTATTTAATTTTAACTAATTAAAACTTATGTTGCCACAGGTAGGCTAGTAGCTATCATAATGGACATTGCTATTCTATCACTTGAAATACAATGTATAAACTTCACTGAACAGGAGAGTTTTTCAAAGTATCATTCCTGACGCTGCTAACACCAGCTAAAACCTTCCTGATACCCAATGATACACGCGTTAAGCCAACGGCCTAAAAAGAAAACAAAATTCATTTATGAAATGAGAATTCATGATACCAAGATTCAGAATTTAAGGCACAGTATTCACTAAGAGATGATATTAAAAAAGACATCTCAAGTTTTTCCCCATTGTTTCTGAAAAAGGGGTACTCACTTTAAGAACAGTTTCCCAATATATGTAAGTTACTTTCCCTTCAAATCTGCCCAGTACCTTCTGTTCAAAAAAACAAATGGCAAAAATAAATTCTCAGCACTATTACGTCTACTGCCTCTCGGTAAATTTCATACGTTAATTTTCCTCTCCTTAAAGAGACACAAATGTTTGGAAGCCTCTGCACCGCCTGAAAGCCTTCTTACCCTTATTTCCATATTTTCAGGTGTACAAATCATTCTGATATAGTTGCCATTTCGTTCCTAGACACAATTTTTTTCTTCAGTGCGAAAGAGTCACTACTCTTTTCGGCACTTCAGGTATTCTTCGACCAGCTCTTCGTAAGTCAAGAAAAGTAACCAAAATGGTGCACAAAATGTCAAAAGAAAACAAGTCTAGGAACTTGCAGGTTGAATAGCTAGTCCCGAAGCAGAATCAACCGACTTTAACCCGGAGAGAGCGTGCCTCAAACTATCCGGCGAAGCAAACAGGCGAGCAAGGTCGTGACCTAAGGTCACGGCCGCCAGCACCGCTCCCGCCCGGCAGCGGAAAGCCACCTGTTAGGCCCGAGCCTCACCTGGCAGGAGAGAGGAGGTGCACACCCGGCAGCGCGCCGGGCGCGGGCGCCTAGGCGGCCAGCGCGGGACCCGCCCCTCACGCGGCGGTGACCGGAGACGGCGGCGAGCCCCCCAGCCGCACGTGGGCTTCACCCGGCCGGTGCTTCGCTGACAGGCGGGTCGCCCGCGGTCCCCGGCCCGGCCTCAGCGCGCTAGTCCCCGGGGCGGCACCCCGCCTCCCTCGCACCCACCCCGCCGAGCGGGCGCCCGGGCGGCCCACACAGCTGGCCCGCCGCCCTCCCTCCCTTCCTTCCTCTCCGGTCGGCGCGATCCCGCCCCGCCGCCCCTCACCTACCTGGTCACGGAGTTTGAGGAACGCCATGGCGGTCGCCTCCGCCGCCGCCCCGGCCCACCGCTTCCGCCCCCGTAGCTTCGGTCGCTGCCCGGAGCCAGCGGGTCCGCGGCTGGCTGCGCTGAGGAGTCCGCGGGCAGGGGGCGGTGCCGCCTCCCGGGCCGCCCGCCGCCGCTACCGAGAGGTAAGGAGCCCGGTCGGTCCCGCCTCCTCCTGAGTACTCCCCCGCCCTCTTCTTTCCTTTCTTTCTCTTTCTCTCAGCTGCCTCCACACGCTGCCGCAGCCACAGCCGCCCACCGCCGCAGCCGCCGCCTCCTCACGCCCCCTTCCCGAAATACCCTGGCAGCCCCCGCGGCCGCGCCGCTCCAGCCCGCGGCAGCGGCGGCATCCAAACTCCACTCCACAATATTACCACCACCGCCCGCCGCGATTGGCGGCTGCGCGGGGGAGAGGCCAGAGTAAGCCGAGCGCCCATTGGCCACGCCACCGCGCCCGTTCGTTGCCCCCCCCCCACCTCCTGGAGAGGGAGGGGGCGGAGAGAAGGAAGCTGCGAGGGGTGGGCTGCGAGCTACTGCGCGCGGGGCGGGGGAGGTGGGAGGGGAGCGGCGCCAAGCCGGGGGAGGGGTGGCCAGGTACTCCAGGGCGCGCGCCCCGGGCGCGGTGGGCGGAGCCCTGGCTAGAGGTGGCGCGGGGGTGGGGGGGGGAGTATCTGGAAGCGGGGTAACGGCACTGGGCTCGCACGTGGAGGTGGAGTGCGGACGCGCCCCAAAGCTAGAGGACGCTGAAGGAACTGGGTGAGGGGCCGGAAGGGGCGTGAGAGGTGGGCACCTGGGGGCTGCTGCCTTCCTGCGAGGGGAGAGAGGCGAACCGGACGCACACGTGGAGGGAGAGTGAGAATGCGCCCCTGGGCTGGGGGAGGAAGAAGGAGTCACACGAGTGGGGGGAGAGGCGTTCGCCAGGAGGCTGCTGCCCTCTCGGGGACTGTGGGCAAGGCCAGAAGGAGGGGGCTACAGGGGAGCGTAAACTCCCCGGGTCTCGCGCGTCGAAGGAGAAGGAGTGCTCTTCCCCAGCACACGCCCCTCCGGACTTGGACTGGGCACGGCAGGGAGTGAGAGGTGACTCTTGGGGGCTGCCGCCCTCCCAGGGGCAGCACGGAGCCGGAGGGAGGGGGGAGGGGAAGGGGAGCGATGCTGCACTCGGGGCGGAACAGCGGCATCTTTGCAGGCCAAACAGGTTGTGGACGCTGGCTGGAGTCTTTCTCTGCCTGTAGTCCCAATCCGAAGCAAAGCTGTGGTTCTCCAAAATCCTCCTGCCCGGCTTGGATTTTTTTTTTTCCTTTTCTTCTCTCGCATCTAAAGGGTTTTGCCTCCCACTCGAGAGAAATCAATTGAAAAAAAATAATAAAAGATGTGCTGGATTTCCAATAAATAGCATCCTTGGATGGAGAAGAAGAGAAATGATTCCCTCACCCTGCCACACACACACCCCACGCCACCCCACAGTTCTGAAACGGCTTTTCTAAGGCAGCAGCACACTGTTGCCATTCCAGGCTTGTGTGGGAGAAGGCTGTTGTGCGCCTGTGTCTGTCCGCCTGGGCGGCTCCAGCCCCTGGTTAATAAAAGGTACAGATGGTTAGAGCACAAATGTGTGACGTCAGGCTCGGTTTAAAAAAGTCCTCTTTTCCGACATCAATTGTGTCTCTTGGGACGGACTGTATTTAGAGGATCGATTTGAGTCTAGTGGCAGTCAGGAGAAAAGGGGACCTATGCCAGGACTGTCAGCTTATAATAATGCTGTCCTTAAAACAAAAAGCTTATCTTTAGCCCCATAGAAAATGAAAATATCAGAGTGCAAAATGAAGAACACTGCTGATTAATAGTATGATCCTTCCAATATTCTATGACATATCAATGCCTTGATTTCATAGAAACAATTTCTTATCTAAAATTAACAATCCTCATCATAAATTATATTTTCTGCTTGAAACGGAAAGATTCTCCTAAGAGGTAGCAATCATGCTGAGGCTAAAAAGGAAGCTAAACTATTCTTGCTTTGTATTATTTTCAGTATCTCACTCTCCTATACTTCGATAACTTCAGCAGATATTATTTGTCATTCAGCCACTCCTTGTCAGTTCAGTGAGTGTGAATGAGTTAGGTTGTGAAAGCATTTGAATTTTCCAAAACAAAAGTGTGATGATATTACTAGACTACTTTGTGATTACAAGTCACCTTTGTAAATAATTACCCACAGGCTATACCCAACATAGTTCTTAGTCAAGGGGTGTAAGAATTTACCCTCATTCCTACGTGAACCTGTTAAGCACTGTGGATGTCTAGCCAGGAATTAATATGTCCCCTTCTCCCCCAACTTCACTCTCAATATCTTCCCCAGGTTAAAGTTCTAAAATTTAAAAGCACAACGGCAACTTGATTCACAACACGGCAAAGATTAACTTTTGGGAGAACACAAGTGCATTTGAGAGTATGAATTTAAGTTGTGGACAGTGTGCATTTTAATAGGTTTTACAGTTGAGCTAGTGAAACTTTTCAGAACTCACCTGAAAATCCTAATGAACAATAATTAGTGAAAATATTTTATAATGTGTCATCTTTGACAGTCTTGCAAATGGTGAGCTCTGAGCTCTCCTGGTAGAGAATGCTTAATATCTAGCTCAGTTCCCACCCTTCTTTGTCCTGAACAACATGTAACTTGAGTCTTAATTTCACAATTTGTAAAAATTAATCGTAACATTACCTGGCCTGTTCATCTCACACAAATAAGATAATGATAGGAAAGGCTGTGGGAACTCTGCAGGACCCTTCAAATATAATGTTATTACAACTACATTTCCAAAGCTGGAGAGAGGATAACAATCATTCTGGAAAGTAAGAATAAAAAATGGATATGATTGAACAATACAATGAAGTAAGATTTGTGTTCAGATTCTGATAAAATTTTTCAAATCTTTATGATAAGGTTATTCCTCCCTATTATAAAACATTCAAATATTAAAGGAATCTATAGTATTGAAAAATCCCATATCATCAAAGCTAATGAAGCCAGGAACTTGAATGGTCAGCAATCTCTCCTACCCATTCCCTCACCCCCACCCCCACACACACTTCTTAAAATGTCATTTTCATTCTCTTTTACTACAGCCAGCAGCTCTATTCACATTTTAAGTACTCTATAGTCAAAAAGGAAATGTCAAATTTAAAGTTTCAAGGAATGACTAATCAGTTGGGCTAGACTCATGTGACCAGGCCTCAGTCCAAAGGAGCAAGGTCTTAGAACTGAAAACAGCTTCCATTCAGAATTCATGTCTAAAATGGTAGAAGGAAAGGTGTCATACAGATGTGACCACAAGGGAAACTGCTTTGATTTAGGCAGTCACAGTAAATTTTATGTAGTGTGCTGCTATGTCTGGAGAACTTGTCAGCACCTTAAATGTGTCACTTCATTTACGTTTTTCAATAACCTCAGTTATCTCTTTGTGTTGGGAAACGGGCCCAGAGATGTTGTGAGCCCATAGTTACCTAACTAATGTCAGGGTCTGGATGCATGAGAGCTTTGAAAGCCAGAAGAGCAATTAATGTGGTAGGAAATTTTGAACCAGATGACCCTTATATAAATGATTTTTATATAGAGACTGAAATACATGGAAAATGCATATAATAACCTGCCAGAGCAGCCAAGATAAGTTCAGAGACCTGAAGGATAGATATAGAAGAGCCAGTATACATCTAAAAGAGTTTCTGGAGGAGAGAAAATGAGAGGCAATATCCAAAGAGATGATTGTGAGAATTTTTCAGACCTGAAGAAACCATGGGTTACCAAATCAAAAGAAAATGCTGAGGCTCAAGCAGAATAAATTTTTGAAACTAAGACCTGTATAGAGGAGTGAAATTACAGAATACCAAATGCAATAAGAAAATGTTAAAAGGTACCATTTTGACAGGAATGAGCTGTCAGCAGATTTATAAGCAGCAATAGGTGACAGAAGGAAAATATCTTCAAAGTACTGACAGTCCATAACTGAAAAACTAGTATTCTATACCTAGCTAAACTATCTTTCAAAAGGAAGAACAAAATAAACACATTGTCAAATTTAGTACTCACAGATGCTCATTGGAGGACATACTAAAGAATTTGCTCCAATAAGAAAAGCTGAACCCAAAAGGAGTAAGTAAGTATGGGATAAGGAAGAATAAACAAATTAACAAATATATTGGTTAATCTAAATCAGGATTGTTTTTTTATATTACAGTATTTTGGAATTTTAAAACCAGGTGAAATTAAAATATTAGCCCTTAAAAATATCATAGATGATGGCAGAAAGGGAGTTCTGAATTAAAGACTCAATTTCTTTTACTCAGGAGTGAAATATGCCTTAACTTCAGACTTTCACAAGTTATTATATTGGTTAAAATCCTTTGTTGCAAACAACAGACTTCAAGCAAGAATTTCTTAAATTGACATTCAGCAGCTCCAGGGTTATTGGGTAAGAAGAAAAAAGAAAAGCTTGGGTTAAGGTTCTAGAAAAAAATTGCCCTAAACCATGCAGCAGAACTTTCATGGTAAAGAAACTGCTGCTATTCCCATCAAACACTAAATGCCATGAACTCAACTTTTCTTCCCCTGTTCCTGCTATCAACATCAGGACTTTGCAATGACTGCCGCCGTTATAAGCTTGATGTTTTCATCTTTACCTACACCAGGAAAATGAAAGCTGTGTGCAGAGCATGTATCCTCACATTCCTCACATTTCCACAGGTGCTTCTGGCTAGCACAGCATATGTCATAGGCCCGCATCTTGGTTGCAAGGGAGGCAAGAAATCAGAGTTCTGAATTTTATATTGGGAAGGTGAGATTTATAACCAGGGAATTATCCTAAATATAGAAATGTTATTTAAAAGATTATGGCGGGGCACCTGGGTGGCTCAGTCAGTTGAGCATCTAACTCTTGATTTCGGCTCAGGTCATGATCCCAGAGTCCTGGGATCAAGGCCCCCATTGGGCTCCACACTAAGGGTGGACCCTGCTTAAGATTCTCTCCCTGTCTCCCTCTTGCCCCTCTCTCCTGCTAGTGCTCTCTCTCTCTTTCTAAAAAATAAATTAAAAATAAAAGATTATGGCAGCCTTGAATATGACAGTCTATTACTGATATATATATAGATAGATATAGATATAGATATATATTAAACATTGAAAGGTATTCGCCAAAATTAGAGAAGTAGAATGTCTAACTTCTGAATCTATAGAGGAAAAAAATGACCTACAGAAAACTTAGTTACTGGATTAGCAGGCAAAAAAGAAGAGAAAGAAAAGCAAAAGATAAATAGGAAACAAGATTCTAGAGAGAAATCAAAGTGGTATTAATAAATATAAATGGTTTATATTATTAAAAAATGACACAAAAAACACATTTAGACAGGGTTTTTAAGGGAAGAAACACAGCCATGTGCCATTTGCAACTATATAGTTAGAACATATTACCAAACATTTGGAGAAAGGCAATTTATTTTTTAAAAAACTACCAAGAAAATACTAACCAAAAAATTGTTCATCTAATAATATCAATATCCAACATAAGAATTTAAAACAAAGATTGATAGAGATAGAGTGACATGTAGTAATTATAGAAGGAACTATCCACCAGGACAACCTACAGTCATGATACAATGATGAACTAATGCGCACTTAACCTCATAGAGCAAAGTTTGCTAGAACTACATAGAGAAATTGATAAATGGAAAAACTAATAAACAAGCAGATAAAAGATTAGAATACCATGGGATCAATAAGCTTGATATCATGTGAGATTATAGATATGTACACACACATACACACCCATAATCAGTAGTAAAATATAGTCCATACCATTCCTCCAGACATTTAGTCCAGCCATTTTATAGGTAAATTTTACAAAATGTGCAAGAGAAAATGCCTCTCCTTTGTTTTACTTCACAAAGTAGGAAGCTAAAAACCAAGTGCATAACCAAGACTTCTGATGTACCAAGTGCTTTTCAGATACCTTGTCTTCCAAACACCCTCTGACATATCTAGTATTGTGTTCTTGTTTTTGAGAGAGAGAGAGCATGAGCAGGGGAGAGGGGCAAAGTGAGAGAGAATCTTAAGTGGGCTCCATGCTCAGCAAAGATCCAGATAAGAGGCTTGATCCTATGACCGTGAGATCATGACCTGAGCCAAAATCAGGGGTCAGAAGTTCAACCAACTGAGCACCCAGATACACTTGTCAAAAACATACCCAGTTTTTGACAAGTGTAATTGTTTCAACAAGGCCATGCAGAACCATTTCATTTGGTCAAAAGCTCTTCCAAGGAGATCTCTGCTTAACTGCTTCAAATATCTTTGCTGGTGATAGCTGCTTTGTGTTTGAAACACAGAAAACGCATATAATAGACTACATAGGATAAAGATAAACAAATGTGTGCAGAGTATGATATAAACTATGTAAACAAAAACAAAAACAAAAAAAGCAAAAATCCGAATAGGGAAAATTTTAAGCCTGCAAAAAAAATATACCCCAATATTAAATAAAGTTATGTTTAAATAACAGAAGTAGGAGTCATTTCTTCTATTTTTTGTACCCTGCATATTTTGTTCAGTGAGAAATTGTTTAAGTAGTTTCCAGATATATTAGTGCTTCATGGTTCCATTACTTCGCTGGAATAAAAAACACATGAGACATACAGAAAACAACTGTCAAAATCGCAAAAGAAATTCTGACTATAGCAATAAGTACATAAATATGATTGGACTAAACATGCTACTCAAAAGGCAGATACTATCAAACATAATAAAACAGCAAGACCCAACTCTATGTCACAGGTCTACAAGAGACACACCTGAGTTTAAAGGTATTATATTGAAAGTAAAGGATAGAAAAGATAGACCATACAAACAGTAACCATAGGAGGCCTAGAGTGACTATATTAATATCAGGCATATTGACAGACAAGAAATATTATTGGAGATGTTTTTGGTAAATGGTCAACACATCTAGAAGATATAATAGTTATATATACATCAAAGAACCATCTCCCAAAATGTATGACACAAAAACTGGCAAAAGTGAAAGGAGAAATAGATAATAATAGACATTTCAATATCCCACTTTCAATAGAACAACTATAGAAGACTTTAACAACACTATCAACCAACTTGTCTTAACTAATATTTATAAAATACTCTGTCCAAAAGCTGCAAAATGCACATTTCTTTTCACGTGCATATGGAACATTCTCCAGGCTAGACCATATACTATAGCCTAAAACAAGTCCCAATAAAATAAAGAAGACAAATTATACAAGTATACAAGACAAGTATGTCCTCTGGCCACAATGGAATTAGAGATCTATACAGAAAGACATCTGAGAAAACACTAAATAGTTGGAAATTAAGCAACACACTCCTGAATAACCAACGAGTCAAAGAAGAATCACAAGGAAAATTAATCAAATTTCATGGCATGTATCTAAAGCAGTGCTTAGAGAGAAATGTGTAACTTTAGATGCCTATATAGGAAAAAAGTTCTTACATCCAGATGGCAAACAGACACATGAAAACATGCTCAACATCACTCATCATCAGGGAAATACAAATCAAAACCATAGTGAGATACCACCTCACACCAGTCAGAATAGCTAAAATTAACAACTCAGGAAACAATAGATGTTGGCAAGGATATGGAGAAAGGGGAACCATTTTGCACTGTTGGTGGGAATGCAAACTGGTGCAGCCATTCTGGAAAACAGTATGGAGATTCCTCAAAAAATTAAAAATACAACTACCCTATGACCCAGCAATTGCACTACTAGGAATTTATCCAAAGGATACAAAAATGCTGATTCAAAGGGGCACATGTACCCCAATGTTTATAGTGGTGCTATCAGCAATAGCCTAATTGTGGAAAGAGCCTAAGTGCCCATCCCATGATGAATGAATAAAGAAGATGTGGTATATATATGTACATATATATACATATACATATGTATATGTATATACAAGAAATGTATATATATAAACACATATGTACAATGGAATACTACACAGTGATGAAAAAGTGAAATATTGCCATTTGCAACAACGTGGTTGGAACTGGAGGATATTATGCTAAGTGAAATAAGTCAGAAAGATATCATGATTTCACTCATATGTGGAATTTGAGAAACTCAACAGATGAACATAAGGGAAGAGAAGGAAAAAGAAGATAAACACAGAGAGGGAGGCAAACCATAAGAGACTCTTAAGTACAGAAAACAAACAGGGTTGCTGGGAGGTGGGGGAGTGGGTTAAATGGCCAACAGGCATTAAGAAGAGCACTTTTCAGGAGAAGCACTGGGTATCATAGAGATGAATCACTAGGTTCTACTCCTGAAGCCCAAGACTACACTGTATGTTAACTAACTTGAAAATTAAATAAAAGAAAAAAAAGTCTTAAAAACCTAAGATTCTGCATTAAACTAGAAAACAAAGAGCAAGCTAAACACAAAGCAAGTAGAAGGAATTAAGTAATTATTATAGCAGAAAAACAATAGAGAAAATTTTTTAAAGCTGATTCTTTGAAAAAAATCAATAAAATTGACAAACCCTTAACTAGACTGACCAAGAAGCTAAGAGAAAAGGCACTAATTACTAAAGTTATAAAAGATAGAAGGATATTGCTACCAACTCTGCAGAAATTAAAAGGATTATAAGGGAATATTATCAACAGCTATATGTCAATAAATTAAACAACTTAGATAAAATGGAAAAATTTCTATAAGTACACAAATAACCAAGACTGACTCAAGAAGAAACAAAATATCTGCATAAACCTTTAACAAGTAAAGATATTGCATTAGTAATTTAAAATCTCATAAACAAAAGCCAGGCCCAGATGGTGTCACTGGTGAATTCAATCAAACGTTTTAAAGAAGAAATAAGAATGGGGTGCCTGGGTGGCTTAGTTGGTTAAGCATCCAACTTTGGCTCAGGTCATGATCTCATGGTCCGTGAATTTGAGCCCCACGTCAAGCCCTGTGTGGACAGCTCAGAGCCTGGAGCCTCCTTCGGATTCTGGTGTCTCCCTCTCTCTCTGCCCCTCCCCTGCTCATGCTGTGTCTCTCTCTCAAAAATAAGTAAACATTAAAAAAAATTGTTTAAAGAAGAAATAAGACCAACCCTTCACAAATTCTTTGAGAAAACAAAGAGAATACTCCCCAATGTATTTTATGAGGCCAGTACTATCCTGAAACCAAAGCCAGTCAAAGACATCACAAGAAGAAAAGACTGCAGACCAATATCCCTTATGAACAAAGATGCAAAAATCCTTAGCAAAATATTACCAAATAAAGTTCAGCAACATGAAAAAAAAAAAAAAGAATAATATATCATGGCCAAGTTGGATTTATTCCAGGAATGCAAAGTTAGTTTAACATCCGACAATCAAGTAATGTGCTATATTAATGTAATAAAGGACAAAAAACTCATAATCTTCTCAGTAGAGCAGGAAGAGTTAGCAAAGGAGATTGAGTGGGATAAGAAAAACCAGAAACCAAGAATGAATTTCAAGAAAGAAAGAGTAGTCAACTGGTTGATTGCTGCTAAATCCAATAAAAAGAGAAATTGGATTTTTTTAGGGCCATTGGATTAAACCATATGGAGGTTGCTGACAACTTTAGGAAGGGTTTCAGAAAAAATGGTATAATTAAAAACCTGATTGGAATGAGTTAGAAGAGAATGAAAAGTGAAGAGGTGGAAAAAAGGAATAAAGACAACTTTTTAAAGGAGTCTTATTCTAAAAGGCTGTAGAGAAATGGAGCAGTAGTTGCAGGGAAACGAGAAGCCTAAGGGAAGCTGTTTTTGTCTTTTAAGGTGGTAGATATTACATCCCATGTATAGGCTGAGGTGTGATACAGATGAAAGGGAAAAATTGACTATGCAAAAGAAAGAGCAGTTACCTGTAGAACAAAGTCCTTGAAAAGGCAAGAGGAAATGAGATGTAATTCAGAAGTAGAAAGTATCAAGAACTCTGCAATGTATGAGATTTTATCCACCTTGCATGCTAACAGTTAGCCTGTCATAATTTCATGGATGCTGGCAAAAAAAAAAAAAAAAAAAAAAAACATGAGACCCCTGGGTCAGAGACAAAGGATTTCACCTCTCACAGTAAAAGCAGTAGCCAGAGATCAGAATTTTATTATATCAATTTCCTGAGCCTCAGTTCCCACAGAGCAATGTGAAGAGGGCCAGGAGATGCCTGTACATGCAGTGGGTTGCATTACAAGTAAGGAAATCTGAGCTTAGTGAACCTGAATCTTTTACACTGGGAAGTAAACATGCCTGTCCTTTGCTCCAGAGAGAGACATTATTTTTATTATAGTGGACAGTAAATATTCCTGCTTTTTGCTCCAAAGGAAGATACTATCTCTGTCTTCCCAGGCTATTCACTCTACAAATATCCTTGATAAGATAGCCTGAATCAAAACAAATATGAGAGACACATGGAGAACTATCTCTCAACAGAGAGTTTAACCTTATTAGAATGGACACTTCATTCATTTTAGGACATGGAGGTTGGGAAAGTGGGGAAGATAAGATTATTGGAAAAGATGCTGGTACCTCTCTTTTGCTTAATTTTATTTTTTCCGCCAGTATATCAGTGGGTGAGAATATCAGGTAAGAGTGAGTATTGGGCATTGAGAGTGTGGGATTTTTTTTTTAATTTTTTTAATGTTTATTTATTTTCCAGAGAGAGAGACAGAGCAAGAGTCAGGGAGGGGCAGAGAGAGAGGGAGGATCTGAGCCGTCAGCACAGAGCCCCACGCAGGGCTCAAACTCGGAACTGGGAGATCATGACCTGAACGGAAGTGGGATGTTTAACCAACTGAGCCACCCAGGTGCCCCGAGAGTGTGGGATTTAAATTAAAAAAGTCTAGAAGAACGAGAGTGGGTTGACTAAGGAAATGAGGGATTACTGGGCATTGTTGAGGGCCCTCCTCTAATTTATAATCATAAGTTTAAACAGTCAGCACAAGTTTTGACTGTTTTAACAAGGTTTTTTCCACTGCTTAGGTGTAGGGACAAGATAGGTAGAGAGTTGGCTTTAACCAGGATTGGCATTTTTCCAGGCAAGTGATAAAGAAAGTGGCAATGGAGTTGTGGATGTACACAAAGGACTGATTGCAGTGAATGACCAGGGATTCTAGGCTGGATGAAGAAGAGAGTGAGGAGAGGAAGGGACAGTTGAAACACTGATGGGGCCAAAGGATCAGAGCTCCTGATGGGGTTGCAGAAGGGTTGGAGTCAGGCTATTATAATAAGTGAACTGGAAGACAAGAGGCAGTAGTCAAACAATGGAATGCTTAAAAATCAAGATTTAGAATTACAATACATAACCATGAGAATGGATGGCTGAGGTGGGTGGAGAAAAATCTCATTGGAGGTGAAGAGTTCAGTAAACTAAGTGGTCAGAGTGTCATATAGTTCATTTATGAGCTTATTGAAGTCACCAAGAAAAACGAGTCACATGGAAAGAAAGGTAGTGAACCAGTTGCTAAAATTTTCAATGAATGAGGGGAAGTAGCTGGAAAGTTACAGCTGATTATGACAGGGAGGGATGGCAACTACTCTTTTTTTAATGTGTTTTAATTTATTTTTGAGAGAAAGCGAGAGTGGGGGAGGGGCAGCGAGAGAGGGGGCCGAGGATCCAAACCAGGCTTTGCACTGACAGCAGTGAGCCTGATGCAGGGCTTGAACTTATGAACCGAACTGTGAGACCATGACCTGAGCCAAAGTCAGACACTTAACCAACTGAGCCACACAGGTGCCCCTTTTTTTAAATAGATATTTATATATATAACCAAGGAAGCACTGTGGGAGAGACAAATTATCACTATCTCCAAGAATTGTGTGAACTAACTTGAAGATAATACAGACACCCAGGAAACGCTAAACAACAGCAAACATTGCAGTAGGGGAGGACAAAAAACACTGGTCTAAGGGTCAGAAGATATGAATTCTAGTTCCAGTCGTGCTAGTAATTAGCTGTGAGCTTAGGTAAGGTATATCACTTACCCTCACCAGGCTTCAGTTTCCACATTTGGATATGGATTAGATGATTCCCAGGATACCTGAGGGCCTAACATTCCATAATTCTATGATCTAAAATAATGCATATTTCACAAGGAAGTCAGGAAGAATAAGCACTATTATCCAGATGTTACAGAAAGAGGAAATTGAACCATGAAGGACTATATAATTTGCCCAGCGTAAGACTGTTAAGTCAGGTTCATTGTCGTTTGTGTTAGATCTTACAGCGTGCAGAGTAGATCCCCTAATCTGTGTTTGTTTCCCTTCACTTAACACAAAGTTGTGTTTGTCTTTCCATTATCTCTATTTGGTTCTAGCTAGGTCATGATTGCATATGTCAAAGAACAAAGAAAGTACTATCAGAAACCGTAGCTGGAGCACCAATGTTTAACACAGCCCTGAAAGAACACATTTTTTACAGGAAGCAAAGAGGTGTGTTGCCCTCTAGGAAATGCATACCACTGTGGAGTAATTAGGCTGACGTGCATTTCCCTGGTGGCAAATGTAATGAAGGGGTCCAATAATTCTTGACATCGGCATAATGTTGGGGTGGAATTGGAAGTCAAGATTTAGAAGGATATGATTGGAATAAAGGGTATATAAACAGTTTTTCTTCTATAACAAATTCTTCCTTTATAACTAAAATGTTACTTCTGTAATTTTTAATATACGCAAGCACATTCAGTCATACAGTTAACAAATATTCATTGAGATCCAACTATATGCTAAGCGCCATCATAAGAGCTGGAAATATTATGGAGAGTAAGACAGCTACAGACCCTTTCCCATCTCCCTTTGCCAATGTATACTGAATAGAGTGGGAGATGGACCTAAATAGGAAGATGATTAAGATATCTTTCAGAGTATGATCAATGCTATGGAGAATATAACAATAATATATCCCTTACCATGTAACAATATATTCCTTACCATGTTCTGCATTCTCTCCATTTAAAATGTTAAGTATCACAAGAGCTAGAACTTTGTTATATTATTCATCATTGTGCCCTCTGTGCCTTGATTAGTGAATTTTAACTGTGGGCTTCTTTAAATTAGGTTGTCAGGAGAGGTATCTCTAAGGAGGTGCCATCTGAATGGAGACCTAAAAAATGAAGAGTTTGCAGTCATGCAAAGAAGAGGGGCAGGGAAAGAGCAATGTAGAGTTCCCAAGAAAGCCACAACTTCAGCATGTTTTGGAAACAAGCCATTGTGGCTGGAGAGCTGTAAGGGCGGTAAAGTGTAACGTAAGGTGAGGCTGAAGCAAGAGTCAGGGCTAGAATAATATTGGGCCTTGTAAGCCAAGGCTAGGAGGTTGAATTTTAATGAAATTGCTATGGTAAGCCATTGGAGGATTTTTTTTTTAATCCATTGGAGAATTTTAATGAGGGATATTATATGACCTTACTTTTATTTTTTAAAAGTTTACTCTGGTATCTATGTAGGTAATAGACTGAGGGAAGCGTGAGAGGAGGCAAGAGATGGGTTAGGTTGTGAGAGGTGATGGTGGTTTGGTGCAGGGCAAGAAGCGTTGAGTAGTTGAATTTGAGATCCAAACACCAGGACCAACTGATTAGTTGGAGATGGCGTGTTAGAAAAAGAGAGGGGTCAAGAAAGACTCCAGTGTTTTGGCTTAAGTAACTTGGTGCTGGTGGTGCCACTAAGTGATAGGGAAACTGGAGGAGGAGCAGGGTTTTTCCAGGGAAAATCAAGGATTCCATTTTGGCCATGTGAAGCTTATTAGACTTCCAAATGAGTATGTAGATTATAAATGGTTGATATGTGAGTATGGCAAGATGTCAGAGCTGAAGATGTCCTTTTGTGAGTCATTGGCATTTCGATACTATGTAAAGCCATGTAGCTGAGTGAGATCACCAAGGGAGAACGTGTAGATATGACAGCCAAGGACAAGGCCTTGAACATCTGTCATAGAACTCCCAATTTTGGCCTTTGAATAATAGGATATTTTATGTAGAACTGCATTTTAAAACCCCATTTGGGGGGCACCCGGGGAGCTCAGTCGTTTATGTGACCGACTCTTGCTTTTAGCTCGGGTCATGATTTCACAGTTCATGAGTTCAAGCCCTGCATCAGGCTCTGTATTGACAGTGTGGAGCCTGCTTAGGATTCTCTCTCTCTCTCTTAAAATAAATAACCTTAAAAAAAATCCATTTTGGGGGCGCCTGGGTGGCGCAGTCGGTTAAGCGTCCGACTTCAGCCAGGTCACGATCTCGCGGTCCGTGAGTTCGAGCCCCGTGTCAGGCTCTGGGCTGATGGCTCGGAGCCTGGAGCCTGTTTCTGATTCTGTGTCTCCCTCTCTCTCTGCCCCTCCCCTGTTCATGCTCTGTCTCTCTCTGTCCCAAAAAAAATAAATAAAAAACGTTGAAAAAAAAAATTTTTTTTAAATAAAAAATAAAAAAAAAAATCCATTTTGCCTTTCCCTTTCTCTCAGCATGTAGTAGGAGGCCATCTTGGAGGGAAGCCATCTTGGTGAGAACCTTTAATCACACAACAACCCCTGGGACTTGCCAATATGTCATCAGAGACACAGAAGAAGCCTCTGGTCCCTACAATACCTCTCTCCCATAATGCAGTGTTCCCTGACTTCCCCAGGCCACAATGATCCCTCCTTTCCTCTATTTTCCTTTGAACCTCTCCTTTCCTCAGATTTGTACCTCAGCGGTCAGTCCTGTTAGTGTTGTAGCTATTTATGCAGAGCAGGTACTCTGTGTTTGTGTCCCTCCACTTGTACAAAATGGTATTTGCCTTTCCATCATCTCTATTTGGTTCTAGGTAGGTCATGATTACTTATCATCCCCACTTTCAACTGTACATTGAAATTTCCTCAAGGGCAGGATATTCTCTTACATATCTTTCTATCCCTTACCATGTTCTACATTTCCCCATTTAGAAAGTAAGTACTACAAGAGCTAAGACCTTGTCTGTTATTTTCACCCCTTTGAACTCTTTGAACCTGGAACAATGTTCTTGAATAAACAAACAGAATGGATGAATATAATAGCTGTTAATAGATTTATGTTCTAGATAGGTGATCAGGAACCATGCCTCAAAGCAAGACTTTCTCCCTTTTCCTTGGTAGATGTTATCTCCCCTTTGGGTCCCCTTGAGCTTTACCATGCCCCACATTTAACACCGCAGCATAAAAAGGTGTTTCACTTCTCACCACCTTTATGGACTCTTTCCAGATTCTGCTGATGCTGAAGGAGATAAGAATAGGGCATGTGTTTTTGGTCTATATAATGCATATGCAGTGGTGATCTGTGGTAGATTGCCTGAAAGATGGCCATTAACAATTGTTTTCATCTCTATGTACACATGTTATTCTTCCCACCAGAGGATAGGGTTTATTTTCCTTCCCTGTGACTCTGGATGGCCATGAGACTTGCTTTGGCCTGTGGAATGCAGAAGTAACAGTCGTATGAATCCAGGCCTACACCTTAAGAGGACTTGCAGTTTCCTGTTTTACTGTCATGCTTAAGAAACTTGGAATTGTGGATAACTTGAGACCACATGGAGAGAGAGAAGCCCAGGCAGTGTCCAGCCATTCCAGCCATACAGCTGAGGCATGAAAGGTGTGAATAAAGTCACATGGATTCTGTAGCTTCAGCCAGGCTGTCTCAGTGAACCGAATGGAACAGAGAGAAACCATCCCTGGGGAGCCCCACCCACACTGCACAATGAGGAGAAATAATAAATCGTGTTATTTTAAGCGACTACTTGTGGGGGGTATTTGTTATATTGCAATAGATAATTAAAATAGGATCTGTTCCAGGATCCATTTTATAACAAAACTTCTGGAAACACATTGCATTTAAAAGCAGAACTTCTGGAGGTGCCCGGGTGGCTCAGTCAGGCGTCCAACTTCGGCTCAGGTCATGACCTCACGGATTGTGGGTTTGAGCCCCGTGTCGGGCTCTGAGCTGTCAGCACAGAGCCTGGAGCCTGCTTTGGATTCTGTGTCTCCCTCTCTCTCTCTGCCCATCCCCCACTTATACTCTGTGTGTGTGTGTGTGTGTGTGTGTGTGTGTGTGTGTGTGTCTCTCTCTCTCAAAAATAAATAAACTTTAAAAAAATAATTAAATTAAATTAAATTAAAAAGCAGAGCTTCTGCAATTTCTAGCAAAATTACAAATGCAATTATCCTTTGTCTCAGCAGTTTCCCTTCTAGGAATCTATTCCAGAAATACCCAGGCAAAAATACAATGAGAGGTATTGGCTATTCATTGCAGCACCATGTGTAGTAGCAACAAACTTCAAACAGTTCACTTGTCTATCAGTAGAGGACTGGTTGAATAAGCTATGTAACATATGATGGAGTAATATGCAGCTATAAAAAAGAAATGCGGTATTCCTCTGTAAACTGTGGTGGAGTGATCACCAGGATATAACATTCAGTGAAAAAAAGCAAGGCAGAGAAAGTGTGTATGGTATGCTACATTTTTACTCTTGTTTTTTAATGCAAGGATAAAATATAAAAATCTCAAAAGAAATTAGCTTAGGATTTACCTATAAATCCTAGATCTGTACCTATAGAGGGACAGAATGAATAGGGGTAAATGGTACAACAGAAATATAATATGCAAACTCCAGACTGTGGGAAACCTTATAGAACAACCAACCCAGTTTCTTCAGCAAATAATTTTTTTTTTAAAAACCCAAAGGGAGGTCCATGGGTGGCTCAGTCGGTTAAGCATCTGACTCTTGATTTCAGCTCAGGTCATGATCTTACTGTTTGTGAGTTTGAGCCCTGTGTCGGGCTCTGCGCTGGCAGCATGAAGCCTACTTGGGATTCTGTTTCCCTCTCTCTTTGCCCCTCCCCAGCTTGCTCTCTATCTCTTTCTCAGAATAAAATAATAATAATAATAATAATAATAATAATAATAATAATAAACCCAAAAGGGAAAGAATGAGAACCCAACAATTAAAAAGAAGGACTTGGAGCACCTGGGTGGCTCAGTCAGTTGGGCGTCCATTTGTGGCTCAGGTCATGATCTTGTGGTTCCAGGGTTGGAGCCTCTCATCGGGTTCTGTGCTGACAGCTTGGAGCCTGCAGCCTGCTTCAGATTCTGTCTCTCTCTCTCTCTCTCTCAGAAATAACTAAACATTAAAAAAATTTTTTTTTAAAAAGGAGGGATTTAACTGCATGTCAACCAATGGCAATTTATAAACCAATTGTATTCTGAATACACCAATACAACTTGAATACAAGTTGTTTAGATAAACTGAAAAGGTTTATGAGACAATGGGAAAATTGAAACACTGGTTAAAATACTTGATGATTTTGGGGCGCCTGGGTGGCTCAGTCAGTTGAGCGTCCGACTTCAGCTCAGGTCACCTCACTGTTTGTGAGTTCAAGCCCCGCGTCAGGCTCTGTGCTGACAGCTCGGAGCCTGGAGCCTACTTCTGTTTCTGTGTCTCCCTCTCGCAGTCCCTCTCCCCCTCACACTCTGTCTCTCTCAAAAATAAATAAACATTAAAAAAAATTTTTTTTTAATATTTGATGATGTTAAGGATTTATTAAGTGTGATAATGACAGTGTGGTTGTATTCTTTTTTTTTTTTTAAGTTTATTTACTTATTTTGAGAGAGAGACAGCACAAGCCAGGGAGGGGCAGAGAGATAGGGAGAGAGAAACCCAAGCAGGCTCTGTGCTGTCAGCTTAGAGCCCGATGTGGGGCTCAAACTCATGAAATGTGAGATCATGACCTGAGCTGAAACCGAGGGTCCAACGCTCAACCTGAGCCACCCAGGCACCCCAGTGTAGTTATATTCTTAAAATAATCTTCAAATATTAGAGATACACACTGAAACTTTTTATGTATGAGCTGATATACACTGGGGGTTGCTTCATAAGAAATACATGTATTACTGAAGTGAGTGAAGTTATAGATTAAACAAGATTTGCCAAGAGTTGATTATTATTGAAGCTAGATTATTCGTTCATGAAGGTTCATCGTATTGTCGTCTTTACCTTTATATATATTTGAAATTTTCCAAAATAAAAAGTTTAAAAAAAAAAGAAGGGTCTCTGAGACCAGTGGGTTTATTTTTATTTTTTTAAAACATTTCTTCATTTTTGAGAGACAGACCATGAGCAGAGGGAAGGGCATAAAGAGGTAGACACAGAATCTGAAACAGGCTCCAGTCTCTGAGCTGTCAGAGCCCAATGTGGAGCTCGAGCCCACCAACCACAAGATCATGACCTGAGCTGAGGTCACAGGCTTAGCCGACTGAGTCACCCAAGCGCCCCTGAGACCCAGTGATTTAAGGGCACCGAAAACATTTTCTTCATAATAACATGCCTTACAAGTCTATCACTCCAAGTAACAGCATCTATGTCAAATGAAAGTTGTGTCTGTAAAACCATGATAGGTGTTTAGAACTGTGTGTGATTGACACCATGTAAGTGATATTAAAGTTATAATGAGTTCTCAGGAGTTCCAAGTGTGTCTGTTGTTTTTTGGGGTTTTTTTTTTCTTAACAATTTCTTGTGTCATTGTTATCTCTGATACTTGGGAAAGTTTTAACTAACATGTGAATAGTTCTCTTCTTGTTTTCCAAACATGAATCATTCATTCACTCAATCATTCAATACTCTTTGGCCAAGAGAGTTCTATGAGAGGTCCTGGTGTTAGGGAGAGGGTGCTGCTAGCCAAAAGAAGTCTCCAGCCCTATTGCACATGACTGTCCACATGCATGCCCAGATGCTTACAACATCAGAGAACAATAGAGGGCTGTAAAAGAGGTCTGTGAAAGACAGAGGCCCCGTTGCTCTGCCTCTAGCAGGAGACTGGGGGAGAAATCTTGGAAGAGGAGGTGTTCGAGCATGCTAAGATGCTGGTTCAGGGGAAAGAATAACGACAGAACTGGGTTTGACTTATTTTGGAGGAAAGATGTAACCTGATGCTTTTCACTTCCCCAAATTCTTTCACTTTCAGATACCCAAAGCCTCTCATCTCCTTCCTGCACTGAAATGAAAGGTAAATATCAGTGGTTCTCAAAGTGTGGTTCCTGGACCACAGCACTGCCATTCCCTGGGAACTTTTAGCAATGCAGATGCTCAAGCCCCACCTCAGACCTACTGAAGCTGAAACTCTGGAGCTGGACCAGTGATTTAACAAACCCTCCAGGTGAGGCTGATGTTCACTCAAGTATGAGAACCACTGGTTTAGGGAAAACCAGTAATGGTGCCATAAATGCAGTTTAAAGAAGAAAAAGGAGCCTGTTCTTTTCTCCAAGTTAAAAAAATTATGGTTATAGGAGAAACTTTGAAAGAATCCAAGGTAGAAAAATGGTTCAGCTTTGCTGAGGGCCCACAGAACTGTGGTTGTGGAGAGACCAGTGTTCCACAAAAAGAACCACAAATGCCAGGCTGGGCAGCTGCTGCCTACCACCCAGCAGTAAGACTAGAGAGAGCTAAGGCTTGGAGGGACCAGGCCCCCAGTCTCCTCTGAGATACCAGTCCTTGGCCAGAGATACTCCAATAGCTAAATGTAGAGATTATTCTCTAAAGATGACGGTATGTACACAAGGTATAGAGGTAATAAAACTGGTCGAATCCTTGTAAAAAGGTGTTAATTTCTCTTCACTTTTTCATATGGCTACTAGAAAATTTAAAATAACCTACATAGTTCACATTTATGGCTTGCATTATATTTCTGTTGGTCAGCACTGGTCTATAATGTGTATATAAAATGGAGGATAGATAGGAGACAAAATGTGACCATTTTCTCTCCAGCTCTGAGCAGGAGAGTGAGTGTCCAGAACCACAAACCATCATTTCTTATTTATGTGTCCTTTGTGTTTATACTGTGAAGATGCCTCGGTGATACTAACCATACAAATCTTGCAGCAAACATCTTTTATATCCTTGTTCGCAAAGCAGTTTTTCGATTCTAGAAAACAGACTCTCCTATCAGGAATAAGCATGCATTCATTGGTTAAAAACTGGAACATATAACAATATGTACCAACAATAGCCACTCCCACTTTCCCCATTTTGACTGCTTCAGACATAGTTAATTAACCAGGACATTTTTTCCTACTGACCCCAGACACAGCGTCAATGTCCTTATCAACAGAATGCTATGGACGAGCTTGTAGCTACTGAGAGCTGCTGCCGTGGTGCAAAACTAGGTCTGCCTGACTCCAAAGTTCCTTCATTATGCCATTCAAGTTCCCATTTAATAACAGGTGCACATTCGCAGTTTCATTTCTAAATCAAGTCAATAAACTGTCTTTCTGATTTATATATCAGTTTCTTATGAATTTGGTTGGTGCGAGTCCATCCCTGAGATATCAAATATGTTTTCGTATGCTGCCAGACTTGGATGGCTGACCTTACCAAGAGGCAGCCTCTAGATTAGGAATGGCCTGTCCAGAGCAGATACCCTTACTCTCCTCTCCCTTAACTGTGACAGACGTTGCTAATCAATTGCGATGCTTTTTTCTGTTGAGCCTAGACATCGTCTGAAAGTCCTTTTTATTTATTTATTTATTTATTTATTTATTTATTTATTTTAACGTTTATTTATTTTTGAGACAGAGAGAGACAGAGCATGAATGGGGGAGGGTCAGAGAGAGGGAGACACAGAATCTGAAACAGGCTCCAGGCTCTGAGCTGTCAGCACAGAGCCCGACGCAGGGCTCGAACTCACGGACCGCGAGACCATGACCTGAGCTGAATTCGGCCGCTTAACCGACCGAGCCACCCAGGCGCCCCTGAAAGTCCTTTTTAACACAGTAATCCAGGAAGGTACTGTCACTTGACCCATAAGATTCTCTTGATTGCTAGCCTGGATGGATAGCGACTTCACAAAACAAATTTCCTTTGTGCCCAGCTGGCTTTCCTCAGGTAAAAACTTGACTTCTTTTCTTTTTCCCAGAAGGGTAGATAGGTTCCAAAACCAAAACAATGCCTTGTGGTGCACCCAAGGGGGTCCTGGGGAAGAACAATGGCATTTTAGGAAGTCAGTACCCAATAGGATGGGAGAATTCATATAACAACATGCTTTTTTGCTTGTCCAGAGGCAGACTCCCAAGGTTTGTGGACAGTTCTCTTCAAGTGCTACTACTATAACTGATTTAGAACTCACCAGGAAGTTTTCATATGGAATTTACAACAATAATAGTAATAATGCTTCCTATATCATGATTATTTGGGTTGCAAATAATACATAAGTTTCTACAGTGAGAATGTTGACACTGCAGCTATTCAAGAAACATAGGTACACAGCCAGAAGGCAAATTTATCATCAGTGAGTGGTGTGGCAAAAAGGAGGATGTCTCAGGGGAAGTGACATGGACAAAATTTTCATATTTAAAAAACTCTAAAGTTACACTTACACTGTAAGTGTAAAGGATAAAATGTTAGAAGCTGCTCTAAACTTAGAATGACATGACAATTTGCCAAGGCAGAGAAAAGATGCTCTGAAGGTAAGCACTGTTCAAATGACTCAAATTTTTCAAAGAAATAGAACATTTAATCAATTTTTCCCATGTTTTAAGTAACACTGTATCAAATAAATGTAACTTTTACCATTTTTAAAGTACCCCCATATGTTTATAAATGAAAGTAAGAGTTTTTAGTATTTTAGAAAAAACTTTCATGCAACAGTTGTAATTTTTCCTGTTAATTATTAAGATTGCTTGGTATAGCTTCAGCTTTCAGGGTCATTTTTTTGCTCCTGCACTATCCTGCAAAGTGAGGACTGAATGTGTATGGGTAAAACAAGAAGAAATTCAAAATGATAGGATTATACTAATGCTTTGGCAGTATAAGTCTTTTAAAGTGTAATTGGAGTTTGAAAAAAAAAGGTGCAATAATATTGTAGACACATATGCCAATGCAAACCAATAATTCACATAGATATTTCAAAGGTGTGTGATACATTTGAGACAGAGATTATCTGGATATTCATTTGCTGGGGTGGGGGAAGAATATAAGAAGAAAAGGCTGGAGAGCAGGTGTGAATCACTCTATAATGTCTCATCCTCAGAAAACACGGCAGCCACTGTCAAACTATCTTAACGTTTGCTTCCTTAAAGAATATGTCTGTGCCAATTAGAAAGCCATTGGCTGCAGGTACATCAGGACTTCAGTTCCTCTTGCTGGGCATTTCTCTCGGCTCTCCTTTTACTTGCATATTGGCTCTATTTCAGGCGGGCAGCAAATGGTGACAGCTGTACCAGGCATCACATCCAAATGCCACGTCATCCAGAGGCAGCAGATAGGGGCTGTCTCTCCTACAGTCTACTTCTCAGAGGTAAAGAAAAGCACTCCAGCCTATTGGTCAATACTGGACCCCTGGCCACTGTATCAGTCAGGGTTCAGGATGGAAAACTAAAGCCACTCGATGCATCCTGGATCTAACAGACCTAACGTAGAATCTCCCACAACTCCTGGGAGAGCCAGGGGAGCAGAGTTTAGAAACTCTATCCTTAAAGATCAGAGGAGCTGACCCTGAACAACCTTAGCCTCAAACACCAAACTGTGTAATTCCTTACATTCGTGCCAGGAAGCTGCGGGGACTTTCTCATCTGCCCACCCATGCAGCTACAACTATCTCTAGAGGAATAACACCGTCCTCTTTGCAAATCCTGACCTGAGTTCCTCTTGCGAGCAATGAGCTGGAACAGGGCAGAGATGGTCATTCTGGACAGCACAGGTCCTCGACTTAGAGGCAAATAGTGGTACCATGCTGGCAGCAGACAGTCCAGTACACCCACCCCTGAAGTAGCTCCAGCGAGGGGAATGGGTCACTGGGATTGGCTGAGGCCCGTGAGGATTTCCCTTTGATCCTGGGGGGAGGGCGAAGTCACTCTCAACCCTGTCACTTGGGGGAGAGTGGAAATCTAGCCACCCCCTCCCAACTCAGTGGGATTTCCTTGACTAGCAAGTAAAATGGGGAAAAGCTGTTGGTTAGACAACCAGCAGCGCCTGCTCCATGCTGAGTCACACCATAATCGTAATTTTCTCTGCAAATAAACATATTCGTTACCAAAGTAGCCCGCTATATATTTTAAGGAAATATGCTATACAACATTCACCATGCATACCTATTATTACCCACAAGGTACAATCTCCTGCAGGCAGTTCAAATTCCAGGCTAAATTGTAAAATTATAGTCAGCTGATTGATAATGCATAGTGTTATTGCATTCAGTAAAAAGTTAAAGTTCCTTTTAGAAAAATTCCTCCATTAGCTCTTCTCCTTCAAACAACTGGCTAGATTTATTTGTCTGCTGCTCCTTTATATGGCTTACCAGCACCCCGAGCATATCCTAGACTTAATGAACTTATTTGCAGGGCTCAAATTTACAAGATCGGCCATCCCCCCTTCCTGCTGCCTGTCTTCCTAATCCCCATTTGGCTGTCGCTTTACATCCCAGTTAATGCCATTCCAGTCTCCTCAGAAACTGTGGGACCAGTTTTCTCCTGGGAAAAGGGAAGCTGATGGCTCTGAACCCATTTGGGGGCTGAGGAAAGCAGGCAAATGTCAAGGATGCTAATTTCTGATCTTCTCACCAGGGTTGTATACAGTAAATCCTTTTTATAAGAAAGCCCTGAAGATGAGCCTTTGGGATGGTGGGGGGGGGGGGGGTAGTGCACGGAGGGATGTATCAGGAAAGTTATGTATGTGCAGGTGCCAGGGAGTGGCTTCTGTTCTAGAAGGGCCCCACAGCTCAGCGTTTCCTCCCACATGCCTCCTCGAATATGCAAGCTGCATATGTATTTATAACTCTGCAGTAAAAAAGTGAACTTTATTAGCAGAGATAACTGTCATAATTCAAGCAACTGTACTCTGCAGAGCAACCAGAGACTACAAGCATCAGGATTATATATGTTCAGTCAAATCATGTGCAAATGCAGGGGAATTATGAGTCACTAACTAGGCATAAACCAGGAAGGAGGAAGGGCTAGAATTGACTGTCCCTCTAGGGGACTCTGGGGGTCCAGAGAACCTGTCGGAAAGCTTCTTCTAGGGGGTTGTTATATCCTGGAGGTTAGTGACTTTATCATGCATTTTTGCATCTACCCATTCTAGTGGCGGGCCTCAATAAATGTTTGTGGACTGAATGAGTGAATGAAATGTTCACCCTGGCGATGTGCAACAGCCCCTGAATTGTTCTGTGTGTGTGTGTACATCTCCTCCCCTTCCTAGTCAAACATTTATTCTAAATCAGTGGAGCCACAGCTGTGCAACTGAAGAGCTACACTCGCAATCACTATTAGCCAAGCGAGGCTCTGAGCCAGTGGTTCTCAGCCTTGGCTGCACACTAGAACCGCTTGGAGGATGTGTGAAGAGCCCAGTGCTCAGGTCTAACCTCAGATCAGTTAAAATCAGAATCTCTAGAGCTGAGGCCGAGGCATCAGAATCCCAAGACTGAGAACCACTGCTCTAAGGGCAGCATGGAAACATCTCTGGCTCAGGAATTAGGAGACCTAGAATCTATTCCTCATCACAAAAAAAAAAAAAAAAAAAAAAATGCCAGTGCCACTTTCACGGAGGCCCAAAGTGCAGATAGAAAAGAAATAATTCTGATGCAACTTAGGAATTTGTTTTTGTACTCATCTGGAATTTGAGGAGGGGAGGGTGTGTCACATGTCTTGGGAATACATAACACTTCAAACAAAGTGATGCCATGCTGTGAAATGAGATGGGAAGCTAGTGGATGTCCCCACCCCGCCCTTGCTAGTGACCCCTCTCCAGCCTTCCCGCAAGATCTGGGGCTCTCCGCATGCTTCCCAGGAACCCCAGAATCCTCTCTGGCGGCCTCGTCTGGTTCTTGGGAAAGGCCGTGGGGAGGTAGGTAACTGTTGTTTGGGTTTGTAGACACCTTGGGGGAAGGGCGGCTGAGCTGGCACGAGGGGTAGGGGAGCTGTGACTCAGGGGAAATTCTAAGTTGCTACAAGCTGCAGAAGTGTGTGTGTCCGTGGGAGGTGAGAAAGGCAAACAGAGGGCTGAAAACCGTGCCAGGAACCTGCCTAGAGGATAATCAAGACTTGACTATAAATAACTGATGAACTGATGAACGCGTTAGCGAAGTTATTTTGTAAAGTAGCATAAAGGCAAAATGAGTGCTTCCCTTGAACAAATCCTCACGGTGTTTTCAGAAGGCCAAGTGAAAATGCAGGACCCCTGTCTGGTGGTGTGCCTCTGCATAAACCTTTTTTTTTTTTTTTTTTCCAGATAACTGAAAGCTCACCTCACAGATGCCACAAAAACCCAAACATTTTAATCGTGTAAGGGAAATATTTCTAAAATAGATTATATTCTCCCCAGAAATGGTGAACAGAGCGTATAGTCATATAGTGGCTTTTGGTGGTCCGGGAAGCAGAGCCCAGATTTCCTTTTGAACCACCCTTCTCACACACCCTCAGTCCAGGCTCCAGGAGAAGAGCATGAGACCCAGGCTGAAGGCCATCAGGGTGTCTTGTTTCTCCTGGCTACAGGTCAGGGTCTCTAGTGCATGGGCTTTGCGACAACTATTCCCTTTGCTTTGAGCCCTTTCTGGCTCTCACGCACTCAGATGTGTTTTGAATAGATACAATTACTGCAAGTCTGGCCCCCATATAAGCAGAGAATACAGAAACGAATTATTTCTTTTAGTATCCTTCAAATTCACTTTGGAGTTTGAATATTTTCAAAAGATTTGTAAAACTGTGGCTATTCCACGACCTGAAAACACACTGTGGAAAAAGAGCTCAGGAAAGTAATCTAAAATAATCCACACCAAGTTTCCATCTCATTTCTTGAAATATTTTGTGCACAGTCCTATCCTATCTTGGTACCCTAGACATGGCAATATTGACATACCCACAGTGGCACAATAAAAAAAAAAAACAACCAAAAACCAAAAAACATCATACCATTTATCCCGCAAACAGCTTTCATGAGACTCACATCATTATACACCTTTAAGAAAAAAAACTGTGTATTGTGGAAAATTTTATACAAAACCCTGTGTACCTGACTCAGTTGTGAAACTCCCCCAGGCCTAATGGTTTAGAATCGTGGGTGAAATTAAGCTCACTAATGGATCAAGTTCCCGTACTTGGTTCGTTGCTGAGCTAGTGAAGGGAGGTGGGATGCTGTCAGAAGCCACCACATCAAGATGTGACAAGGAGAGAGGAAACAGCCAAATCGCTCCCAGCTGTAGAGACATTAAGTGTGGGGAAGACAGCCCTGTAAGCCTCACTAGGCCCTGTTCTGAGGGCCTCATTATTATTCCCCAGAGTGACAACTGAGGTTCACACTTGGTGTTATTAAGAAAAGTCTACAATTACGGCCACATGGCTTTTTTCCAAGGCAGGGACGTGTGCTGCAGTACACTTCAGAAAGCTTGACATCAACGAATGGTTAGGTGTGGACACTTAAAGTAGCAAATTTGAATTACCTGGGAAGATCCTTTGTGCGGATTCCTCAATTCCAACTAATGGGATGGAAAGATTTTAAAGACAGAGGAGAGCAAGCGTTCAGTTCCAGTTGTGTTATTAACTAGCTATGTGGTCTGGGAGCTCAGTTTCCTTATCTTTAAACTACACTGCCTGGTATGGTGGCCACTTGCTATATATGGCTATTTAAATTTAAATTAAAAGTAAATAAGAATAACAATTCGGTTCCCCACACACATTTCAAGTACTTGACAGCTCACATGTGGTGAGTGGCTATCACATCTGAGCGTGCAGATACAGAACATGTCCGCCATCCACGGAAGCCCTACTGGTCTCGCCTGATCTAGATCCTAAGGAGAAAATGTGTTTCATCTTATGCCACTGCCTGTTGATTGATAATAGTAATAGAAAAGATCTCTGACTTTTCTGCTCAGGCTGTGAGCCATCCCTGCCCTTTCTGAGAACTGCTCGCCATTCCACAGGAGCGGGCACTACATAGCCATTTTGAACGCTGTCCCTACCTTTTAGATGAGGGTTGACGGGGACAGAGGTAGTCACCTGATCTAAGCACAGTCAGTCAGAGCTTCTCCCTTGGGAATCTGATGCTGAGATTCAGATACAGTCGCTGTAGGAGGCTATAATTGGAATAAGAAAACATGGGTGCCAAGAGTAGCCGCATGACCTCAAGCAGATTGGAGATGAAGAGAAAGCCTGACTGCAGAGAAAAAAAGTGAAAAGAAGCAGGCAGAAACATGCAGAGGTAAGGGATAGAGGCCTGATGGCTTTCTGGTTCCTGGTTCCTGAGGCCTAGCTACATACTTGTGCTGGACTTCTTTAGGACACCCTTGTATGTTTCTATGAATTTCCTCCTTATTTGCTCAAGGTGGCTCAAGTTGGTTTCTATTACTTGTAACTAAAGAGCCTTATCTAAAGTAGTAGTCATTTCTGGGAATGGAGAACTCAGAAGCCCTATTCAGACTCAGCAGAGGAATGTAGTGATGAATTGATGATGTCTGCCACGGGCACCAGTTGGGAAGTTGAGGCATCCATGCTAAATATTTGCCATTCCTGATTAGTCAGTCTCTGGATTGATCTTCAGTTCTCAAATTCCTTTTGTTTCTCTGGTGATTCTTAAGGTTTTCTTTTTCTGATAATGCTTGATGAATAACTTGTTTTTGTTTCATTCCCTAACATTTACTATTTACTGTTTTCATTGGTGAAATAAAGTATAATGACACTTTAAGACCTCAGAGAGGTAATAAATTGGAGGTATTAAGCATCAAAGTCTTCAAATTTTACATAAAATGTGAGCTCTAAATTCAACAAGCTTTCAGCAAAATGTGACTTTTAGTAATGCCGGCCAAATTCCTTGAAGCTGGTATCCTACAGATGTTGTTTAAAAATTACCATAAGGCTAAACTAAAAATCTAAATGATGTCAAATTTATCAAGGTAGTCAAGTACAGTTAATCTAAAGTAACTCCTTCTTATCTGAGGAAATTTAACCAAGATTTGCTTTTTAATTATTATAATGTGTTTTGTTTGATCCAGTGAGCTGTAGCTTTTTCCCATGTGACAGTTTTGATTGAATATATGAAAACCAAGGCAGGAAATTAAGTGAAAAAAAAAAAAACAACAACAAACTATTAGGTGTGGGACCAGAGGCAACAGCTGTAAGAATGCAGAGATAGGGCTACGTAACTAGCCAGGGCAAGCCCAAGACCGCACCCGTGGTCTAGAGATACTGGTTGAAAATGTGTTGTCAAAATGCACACAAATATGAGAGGTCAGAAAGCAAGACAATAGATCAAAATCATTTAGGGTCTGCACAAGAAAGACCTTGCTTGCTTGCTTAAGACCAGGTTGGTATGAATGGAAGAATTAGAAATATAGCAATTCTTTCTCTTACATGGCAAGGCTTTTACCAAGAAGCCTCCAATTAAACATCATTCCTCTATAACCAGCGTGGTGGACAGACACTAGTATGGCCCCATTTTTATGTCCTGTATCATGTCCTCCCTTTGAGTGTGGGTAGGACTAGGAACTCACCCTAGAACATGGCAAGGGTGTCACTTTCATGATTATGTTGTTATATATCACTCATGATTATGTTATTATATACATATATAGCTCTATCTTGCTAGCATAGACTAGAGAGACTTCATTATGCCTTGAAGGAGTAAGCTGCCTTGTCACAAGAGGGCCTATGGAGGGGCCCACCTGGCAAGAAACTTTGGGTGGCCCATATTTGCTGACAGTCAGCAAGAAAACAGGCCCTAGTCCTACAATTACAAGGAGATCAATTCTGCCAACAGTCTGAAGGAGCTTGGAATCAGATCCTTCCCTAGTCAAGCCTCTGATGAGACCACAGCCTCTGTCAATACCTAGATGGCAGCCTTATGAGACTCTGAGCTTAGCTGTGCTTGGACTTCTGACCTACAGAGACTGTGAGAAAAAAATGTATGTTATTTTGAGCTTCTAAGTTTTGGGCGATTTGTTATCCAGTGATAAAAAAAAAAACAAGTAATACACTTATTTTGACCACGGCCTATCACTGTAGTTTTCAAGGCTTTCTTTTAGCTGTGGAGACCTCTGGTTAAGCAAAATCATCCTTGGAAACCCAATACATAGGAGAAAATAAAAGTAGAACTGCTTCATTTTTAGCCAGGTAGAGGGCATGGAGCCCTTACCAGCTGGGCTCTCCTGGATTTATAGTGACCCAAAAGGAAACTCTGTAAGAACAGTCTGAAAACCAGAAGGTGAATTGAAGAGAGCACATAAGGTTACTGATCCACCTTCACTCTTCAGGCTGCAGGGAAGAGATGTACGCAGGTGACCTTCCAAGATGGAGTACAGTGGAGGCTGTTGATGCACTACCCAGAATCCTTAAATTTCTTTACTATGTCTGGTCACTCCTCCCCTGGCTTCAGCGTGCTTTTGCCTTCAATAGTCTGTACATGTAACTCTTTTTCTTAGAACTCTCTTTGGGCTGCTAGAGCTGCTTTGCCTAGGATCACAAGTAGGAGGTACCCAGGAGTTTAGGTCTCCTGCTGAGTCCTTTGACAAGGGACTGATTGGTGGGGGGCTTTGAAAACCAGCCTCCCTCACCTGGAGTTGAGACAACCTCTGAAGTATAACTTATACTCCAGAATTTGCCATCTGGGTGAAGCTTAAGCTGCCCTCTGCAGACTACTGAAATCATTCCCGGTTTTCCCCGTTTCCCTATCCTGTCCTCCACTTCCTACCAGCTTTTCGGCAATAATTGCTTTGCACATTAATCCTCATATCAATGTCTGTTTCTGGGGAACCCCACTTGAGACATGGGAGTTTCCTGAGAGGATATATGAGCAACTGTTTTATCTTAACATCTCTGGGGCTCAGTATCTCTAAGTCCTTTTTGGTCACATTTCAGTCTGGACTCCAGTACCCTGCCTGGTCCTTGCATTTAATTCTTATTACACATGTAATTAGTACATATTCTTATTATGTACATAATTAAACTTTTTTCGAAGCCATAGTTTAAATACTAATAACATTTTATTTAACAAAGTAAATAAAATATTATTTTAACATGTAACCAATATTAAAAATATTAATGAGGGGTGCCTGGGTGGCTCAGTCGGTCAGGCATCCTACTCTTGATTTTGGCTCAGGTCATGACCTCAGGGTTCGTGAGATCAAGCCCTACATTGGGCTCTGAGCTAACAGCTCAGAGCCTGCTTGGGATTTTCTCTCTCTGTCCTGCCCACCCCCCGCCCCTCCCCAACTCTCTCAAAAATAAATAAATAAACATTTTTTAATTAAAAAATAAATAAAAATACTAATGGTATCTTTTATGTTATCTTTTAATACTAGATCTCTAGAATCTGGTGTACCTTTTTAATTCATACAGCACCTCTCAATTTGGATGCTAAATTTTCATTGGAAAAATCCTTGAACTGTATTTGGATTTCATAAGATTTGCAACCTGAAATTTATCCAAAGGATCCCGGTGTGCTGTTTCGAAGGGGCACATGCACCCCAATGCTTATAGCAGCACTATCAACAACAGCCAAAGTATGGAAAGAGCCCAAATGTTTATCGACAAATTAATGGATAAATTATATATATATGTATATATATGTGTGTATATATATATATATATATATATAAATTATATATATATGTATATATGTGTGTATATATACATATATATACACACATATATATAATGGAGTATTACTCGGCAATCAAAAATAATGAAATCTTGCCATTTGCAACCATGTGGATGGAACTAGAGGGCATTATCCTAAGCAAAATTAGTCAGAGAAAGACAAATGTCATGTGACTTCCCTCATATGTGAAATTTAAGATACAAAACAGATGAACATAAGGGAAGGGAAGCAAAAATAATATAAAAACAGGGAGGGTGGCAAGATATAAGAGACTCTTAAATACAGAGAACAAATTGAGGGTCACTGGAGGGGAGGTGGGTGGGGGGATGGGCTAAATGGGCAAGGGGCATTAGGGAGGACACTTGTTGGGATGAGCACTGGATGTTATATGTGGGAGATGAATCACTGGATTCTACTGAAATCATTATTGCACTCTATGCTAATTAACTTGGATGTAAATTTTTTTAAAAAAGATTTGCAACCTGCAAAGATGTAGATTTACACACCCAAGTTGTTACAAATATGCTTAATAGTTTCCTAATAACTGAATTGAGTACCAATTTTTTGTTTTTTTAATTTTTTTATTTAAAAAAATTTTTTTTAATGTTTATTTTTATTTTTGACAGAGAGAGAGAGACAGAGCATGAGCGGGGGAAGGGCAGAGAGAGAGGGAGACACAGAATCCAAAGCAGGCTCCAGGCTCTGAGCTGTCAGCACAGAAACAGGCTCCAGGCTCTGAGCTGCCAGCACAGAGCCCGACGCGGCTTGAACTCAGAGACCACGAGATCATGACCTGAGCCGAAGTCGGAAGCTCAACCGACTGAGCCACCCCAGCACCCCGAATACCAATTTTTTTAATTAAAATAAAGTGAAATTAACTATTCGGCTTTTTAATTGCATGAGCCACATTTCAAATGTTCAGCAGACACCTGTAGCTAGTGGCTACCATTTTGGACAGCACGGCTCTAGATTCTCATGGCTCTCTCTTAGAGTTGGCTCTGGGGCCTCCAGGGGCTGATGGGAGTGGGCGGGAGATGCCAGTATAAGTCATGTCGGGCTGGTGTCGAGATGGTGTCTGCTGAGCCCTCAGGATCCCAAACACAGAAACCTTGTTCTGCCACTCAATCCCAAAAGCGCTGTTTTCGGCCAGTTTTCCTGGAACCAGAGCCTGACAAAGAGTTTCAGGTGCACACAGTTTATTGAGGGATGCCCTAGAAGGAAACTTGTAAAGGAGTAAAGGAAGCAGAGGAATGAGCTGGTCGGGGATGTGGTCTCAGGTAAATTCTAGCCTTGGCCTGATCTGTGGGAACTCTGCAATGTGAACTGCACTACAGAGTTCTCTCACCTGGAGACAAAGGTGCTGGCTTTTATACCCCTATATCCTTCAGTCATTGGTTCCTTGGGGTGAGAGTGAGGATGACATATATCCTAATTTTCTAGGTGAGGTGGCTCATTCAATAGCAATTGTCCAAAGAAGGTCACAGGTGGGAGCTTCAGGCCCTAGCACTTGCAGCAGCTGGGTGACGTGCGTACTAGCTAGTGAAGGAGATTTGGACAGGATACCGATAGCCCATAGCCACCTAAGCACAGAAGGCCAGGCCAGGACCTGACAATACTTTCTGGCAATTTGGCCTCAAGCCCCAGCATGTTATCATAGTGAGCAGGGCTGGATCCTGGGGGCCACAGGGGCTCCCTTGCATAGAGAATTGAGGTCTAGAATCGTAACAAGTCAGGCATTCTCATTGGTTCTTTCTTTCTGGGTCAACATTGAATCTCAGCCTTCTGCATCACACTTTTGAGATGGCAAAGAAAAGTGGGAAAAAGGAAAAGCAAAGAGACTGAATCCCCAAAAGGAGATACAAACCCTGTGGCCTAGTATGAAGGCTTGTTCTTCATTCATTCCTCTAAGGAATATTTAGTTAGTGACTCTGCTGGGCCAGGCACCATGTGAGGTTGTAAAGGCAAATTCCAAGGAGCGGTTCCAAGGCCATTTTGAGCAATGGCAGCGTGACTAAAATACGTGCTGTTGTAGAGTTTTTGGTGTCCAAAGGCAGCGATGGGCCAAGAGAGGTGGGGCTTGGGGAGAGCAAGGATAAGTCTAGGACAGTCTAGGTCAGCAGGGAGTGCTGAAAAGTATAGCAACAGGCCCCAGTGAGTCTGCCAGGGACTCCAAGGAAAGAGTTGAGGTCAGTCTGGGGCACTGGCCAAGTGGCAGGGTCTGAGTAAGCAAGTTAAGGTCAGCTTTCAGAAGCCCAGGCCAAGAAGAAGGGCTCAGGCAGATGGAGACCGAGCACAGAGGCAGTGCAGGGTGCCGGGTAAAGAAGAGGATAAAAATGTATTTAGCACTTAGTTCTTGCCAGCCACTTTGAACATATTTAATCCTCACAATAACCTTGCAAGATAAGTATGAGGCTCAGAAAGATTAAAACAGTGCTTCTCAAACTTTAATGAGCCTACGAATCACCTGAGGATCATGTTAAAATGCAGATTCTGATTCAACAGGGCTGAGGTGGGGCCTAAGATTGTAGACTTCTAACGAGCTCCTGGTGATGCTGATACTGCTGGTCCACAGACCATACTGTGAGTCTGGAGATGTTAAAACCCTTACCACAAAGTCAATGCTTTCATTATCATGAAGGGAAAGGCAGATCACGAGAGGCAAGAAAACAAAAGTAGTCTGGTTTGAGAGTCTAATTTCCCAAAAACACAGTCATGGCTCCGGGCCCTGGGCCCTGGCCTATGGCTGTCTTCCCGGCTGGGCGTGGGCAGGGAGGTGTCCTGCCCTGAGGAGGGGAGTGGTCCACTCTGGATGCCTGGGGAGGTGGGGGAACTCCTCTAGGTGTTTTCCTGGGGGGACTCACTCATTTCAATGCATCTGATCCTGTGTGTTTTAGTCATTGTTCATACGTGGCTTAATGATCAGTGAATTTGGAAAATATATTGTGTTAGAAATTCCTTTTCAGGAGGTGCGTTTAAATGGGTAGGCTTAGAAATGAAACCAAATCCATTTCTCAGAAGTTTTCTTAACCTTTTCTTTCTTTCTTTCTTTCTTTCTTTCTTTCTTTCTTTCTTTCTTTCTTTCTTTCTTTCTTTCTTTCTTTCCTTCCTTCCTTCCTTCCTTCTTTCATGATTTGTTCTTTACCTGAGACCTTCTCATGGGTCTTATTATTAAATTCCTTCTCCATCTCATTATGGATAATGGCATGAAGACTTACTGAAACATGTCTTTAGGGCCCCCGCTAGTTTTTCAATTGTGGTAATTATTATTACTTTTTTTTTTTAAACAGGCCTTGTATTCATAAGATGCTTAGAGCTTCTAGAATGCTTTCATTGACATTTTCTTCATTTTGATCTCCTTGTAATGCAGGAGGTCTGTGTTACTTCTCCAGTTGATCAAGGAGGAAATGGAGGCACAGAAAGGTGAAGTGAACTGCCTAGGGTCGCGTGGCTATGTAAGCGGTGCAGATAGTAACAATTTTGAGCACTGGCTGGTGTCAGGCGCTGTGCTAAGAGCTGTATATGTAGTAGGTCATTTAGTCCTTGCCCCAAACCCATTATTATCCCTCATTTTACAGATGAGAACACAGAGGCCCAGAGGGATTACCTATTTATTCAACGTCACACAGGTACCAAGGGGTAGAGCCAAGGTCTGAACTGAAGCAGAGGTGCATCTAGGTTCTATGCTAGAAACGGAATGTTGCAATGTTTGCAAAAACAAAAGCAAAAGCATATATGGGGGTTTCTCCAGCTCTGTCCTGGAGTAATGGTGTCCTGGCTGGCCACAGTGAAGACCATAGGAGGCTTGGATTATCATTCTCCTATAGAAGCAAGGGCTTTGCCAGGCTCCCCAAATGGGTGGATGGTAAATAAGTCCTCTTAGAAGCATCTGTTGGGCCCAGCCAGCACTATGTCTGAGAGTATCTGACATTTATACTTTGGTGCAGGGCCAGCTCCCAAACACTCCCACCCCAATCTGCCCCTTACTTCTTCTGACTCACCTTGCTCAGCCCATGTGCACACCTGGGCACCTGAATCAGAGTCTCAGCTGAAATCAACTTCACCCAGATGGTACAACCGAGGAGACTTTCAGGAGGGATCTGCTTACAAAGGTGTGTTCAGGTCAAGGGAACAAACAGGTTGTTGAGGCATCCAGAGACCGGCTGGAAGATGTTACCACCCTTTTAGGCTTGGAAGGAGAAAGGGGCAAAAAGGTGGTCTTACCAGAGCTCATGTGAGCTGGAGCCATTGAGGAGCTGTGGCTGTGGAGGGGTGCAGCCAAGGCCACAAATACGGTGCAGAGCTGAATCCTCTCTCCTCCCACTTTCCAGTCTCCAGCCAGTGCCTTTCATTGCTGAGTCCGATCAGTATCCACCTGATGAGGGAGCCCAGCTGATGCAGTCCCCTGGGATCAGTTTCCCTGAGTGCAGAGCAGGGCAGAGGAAGGGGGAGAGTGCATGCAGGAGAGCAGGGCCAGGCAGAGAATAGCCAGCACATGACCACATCAGTTGTTTACCTCACAACCCAGACACTAGGCAGACCCCCTACCTCCTCCCCACTGCAGTTCCACATGTTGGGCTGAACTTCCCTATTGTGCATCAATTACTCCCTTGGCTCTGAGTTTTCAGACCCCAAGTTCTTTTTCCAAAGAGGCTCCCCTGCTATGAGGAAAATGGAAGACTGGCCAAGAGGAGCGTCCTGATGTGCTTGAGAGTGGATTTGCTGGATGTGTAAGCTGGTTTTCAGGAATTTGAATTGCTCTGGTGTGAAACTGAGTGTATGCCATGCCTGGCTGATGGAGAACAAGAACTTACAGACTGAGAGGCAGTGGTGAGCCAGAAGTTACATCACGGTGCCTGGAGCATCATGGCCCCATAAAGAACAACAGTCTGTGAGGTCCACACCTTCAACATTTGAATGTTGAAGAAGGTTCTGAGTTTATGTAAAGCCTTTGACATTGTGAGAACAGACTTAGAAGCCAGATTGCTTGCATCCAAATCTAGACACCACCACTTACTGGGTAAGTTACTTCACTTCTCTGACCCGCATTTTTCTCCTCTGTAAAATAAAAGTAATAAAAGCACCTACCTTGTTATCTGTTGCCGTATAACAGATCATCCCCACAGTTACTGGCCTAAAGTAACAGGAGTCTATCAGGAATCTGCAATTTGGACAGAGCTTGTCTCCGCTCCATGCCACGTCTGGGCCCCCAGCTGGAGTGACTCAAATGGCTGGGGCTGGATCTGCTGAGGGCTGGCTGGGCATTTCAGTCTCTCTTTGCACAGAGCCAAGACTCTCTATGAGATTTCTCATGTGGTACTTCCAGCTCGTGGCCTCAGGATAGATGTGCATCTTACATGCAGTTCAAGGCACTAGGAGCAGGTAATCTGGAAGAATAAAGCAGAGGTTTGGAGGCCATTTTGCTCTAATCCAGCAGTCACACAATCTACTAACACCAAATTCTATTTGTCACACAGGCCAGCTCTAATGCGTTTGGGAGGGGACTCCATAAGGGCATGCTCACTGAGTGGGGAGCAGTGTGGAGGCTGGGTAATAAGAGTTCGTACATCTGTGTAGACTGAGTGTGCGAGAGGGCTGTTCTGGGGCCTCCGAGGGACTTATTCAGGAGCCATAGGTTATTGTGGTTGGCTAACTCTTAGGCTTCCATTTTGCAGAGTGAAGTATTATATCTGAGAAGATCTGAAGTGCTCGGGGCAGCAAACAGGGCTTTGGAGGCTGTCTGGGGAAGGAAGCAGGGAGCAGCGAAGGAGCTGACTAGAAGAGGATTTGGAAGGGAACCAAGATACCCCTTAGGAATTGAAGAAGTCTTGTGTTGTGGTGTGTGAGGTCAATCCTCTCCCCATTCTCTCCAACAAAACCTTCAGTAAATTGTCTCTTCTGTGAGTGCATTGTGGATCTGTCTTGAGGGGCACATCAAATGGTGAGTTATGTTTCCAGGAGGTTCAGGGTGAGAGCAGGTGCTGCCCAAGGGAGCCTGGTTACACTGGGAACACTAAAGAAAGGAAAAACTAAGCAAATAACTGAGTGAATACGTGAACCCTGGAGCTCCCGTGATCCTCCACTAAATCATAATCTCTGGCAAGGCCTATAATCTCTTCAATCCAGTCCCTAGCCAAATTCTGGAACTGGTCAGCCTACCTACTCCATTTCCCATTTCCTTCCATCCCCACTTCCCTTCTGCTCTCTTTTGCTTCACATTGTGGGTTTTGGGATTGAAGTGATTTCTGTAGCATGAACTCTTAGTTTATTCTTTCCTCATTCCACATTCTGATTCATTCCACATTCTGATGTGTGTTGAATGCTGTGTGAGGCCTGGCACCACGTGCAATGGAGAATTCTAAGAAAAGATGGAATTCATGGTCAGCAAGAGAGAAAAGACTGGGCTATTCTAAACGGCAGGAGGAAGCAGCTGCCCCAGAAGAGGCAAGAATAAAATCCTGTAATTATTCACAGTGAGGGAAGCAGGTTCAGTGGAGACAGTGAAGGATAGAGGGCCAAGAAAGGCTTTGCACACACGATGGCATCTAAGCCAAGCTTTAAATTAAGGGTGACATTTGGACATGAAGAAATAAGGATTTCAAGGGTAGAGATTGGGTGAGGGGATAATTTCTGACATGCTCACTCTGCCTTCCACACCAAAGTGCTGCTGACTTGTGTCCAGGCCCCTCTGGCTCCTTCCTCAGTGCTCTCTTGGCCCAGAGGGGAGCTTCACGGACATGCTAATAAAAAGAAACCAGCCCCTGTCTTCTCCACCCACTCCTCAAGAACCCAAGGTTCCTTTTCATCTGTGACCTTCTGGAGCCGGTTCTCTACCCTGGTCACCCAGTCAGAGAAGGGAAGAGCTAGTGTCGAAAAGAGCAGTGGGATGGTACACCAGAAGCCTGCGATGTGAGGAGGGAAACTGGGGCCCAGAGAAAGAACTTTGATGCTGTATTCCCTTAACAGTGCTCAATGAGTAAATGAATTCATGTCTATGTCTATTTTTTGCTCCACGCCTTTGACTCCTCAAGGGCATGAGATGAGTCTCACCCATCTTGGTGTCCCCAGCACAGAGCCTAGCCCATTGTAGGTGTTCAATATATGGTAACTGAACTAGCATTCTAGGGCTAGGGCAGTGGTGCTCAATGTATGGTCCCAGACCTATAGTGTCAGCATCAGCTGGGGACTTGTTGGAAATGTAAATTCTTGGGGCCTCATCCTAGACCTACTGAATCAGAAACCCTGGAGGCAGAGTCCAGTAATCTGGTTAACAAGCCCTCCAGGAGATTCTGATGCAGGTTAAAGTTTAAGAATGATTGTTATAGAATATTTGAGCTTAGAAGACTTGCTCTGGCTTTGGGACATCAAGAACTCAGATGCTTTTTCTCTGTAACAGACACTTCTTTATACTATTCTATTGCCACCCACCATCTTCACAAAAAAAAAAAAAAAAAAAAAAAAAGGAAAGAAAGAAAAAAACAGGAAAAAGAAAAGAAATACCACAAAGATATCACCAATGACCAGGAAGAAATAAATCAGTAATGGCAGGTGGTTATCCTTCCTGAAAAAACAGAAACTTTGCCTGTAAAAAAAATACATTCAATGATTTCAAAACAGACTTTTTATAGCATAGGAAGAGAGCAAAGAAAAATGTCAAAAAAAATTGAGCTGTGGTTTTATGTGAAAGTGCCACTCCTTTCAGACAAAACCACCTGCTCATCTTCCTTGTCAATCTCCTTTGTCATCCCAGATAATTCCGAGGAGCTGCCACCAGCTAATTCCTTCTGGAGTGAAGGATCCTGTAAAATTCATTATTTTCTTGATCATTGACAATGTTCTAGTACTTATGGGATGGGCAGAATTGACGGGATCCTCTTTCCAGCATATGCTTGTACCTGGCAGATAAGAACAATGAGGATGATTTACATATGCCCATAGAATATCAAT